>NC_135127.1:10000000-12400000 GCF_050908995.1 Andrena cerasifolii
AGCCATTGCAGCAAAGCTCCGTACACCTTGTCCTAGGCATTCTCCTCGAGTACGCCGCTCGACCACCCCCTCTGCCTTCCGGAGAAGTGGAAAATCATTCAACCTTTTTCGTTCGATTCGATCACCCGCGGCATCCGGAATGAATCCATTTGTAAATTGAAGCGAGTAATCCCGTTGGTTCACGGTTGTACAGTTGGCTAGCGCGTCTGTGCGCTCGCGTCATACGGTTTCCCAGTCGCCGCTAATTTACCGCGCCATAGGCAGATTTATATTTCCCCGGAATCTATTGCATCGACAAAAAACCAATAGCCCAGGACATTCGGTTATTCCGGCTGATGTATTATTATCGTGGCCTCGGCCGGCACGGGTCGCTGCACCCCGCGAAATTTCGCGGGATCTTGCCCCCCCTCCAACCCCTGTCCACGTCCTCGCCCGACTGTTCTCCATTTCTACTCCGCCCGGCTCCACCCGCCAGGACCAGCTCCTTTTTTCCAGTCGCGAGAATCGCTCCCAACAATGGAGCCCCGCGGAACTCTTCCGTTTCCCGTTTTGTTCCCGCGTCACGGCACGCTGATCCCGCCAGAGCCTTCGAGACGTCGGCCTAACGTTAACTACGCTCCCGGAAGGACTTAGTGTTCTTGTGAAATCACGACGGCCCCGTTCCTGCCCCCGAATCGGCCATTCGAAAGACTTATCGCCGCCCGGGATGCCTGCCCCATTGTTGCAACGCAAACGCAACAACGGCCTCGCTTGTCCGTCTTCCTATACGATGGGGCCGCTCCAACAATGAATTCGACTACAATGTCCCCGGTTTTAATACTCCCCTCCCCCTTTTGAATTTCACGCGCTTGCGGATATATCAGTCTTGCTTCGGGATTTCGTTTCGCTTTGGGGAAGGTACCGCGGGCTTAAGAGCTCGCCGCAAAACCAAATTATCAAAAAGGCTTCTTGTATGTCGCGGGTTAGTTTATTATAAACGTGAATATTTTTCCACGAAAAATTTACCAAATGTTCTTCAAAGGATGCTCTTTTAAGTGCAAAAAGTTGTATTAAAATATATGCTTCCGGTTTTTCAAAAAAAATTCACAAACATTCACCTCCTTTTGGCCGTCTGACTAGGTATAACCCCTCAAGGGAATCTCGTGTTGGTTGACTAAAAAGTTCCAAGCGGAAGCTTTCTACTTGTTAGCTACCCCAAAAGTACACCCGATTTTTACACTAATCGCAAGTTTATTTCCCATTCACCACTCCGTAGTCGCTCCACTTGCCCGTCTCCGTTTTCCAAGCGCTGATACGCGCTCCTTCCCCGGGACCCGTTCTCCAGGTCCAGTTCCACTGTTGCTGATCCACGGAGCGGCGGTTGCATCGCTGGAAATTAGGAGACCGCAGGCCACTCGGTCGTGGAGCGCCCCTAATTGTTGCACGGCCCCCAGTAATCGGAGAGTTCGAATTCTTGAGCAGCATGGCCGCGCGCGCGGCTGTCGAAGTTGGGGACGAGAGAGTCCCCAGGCACCTGGGTATCGACCGGCTCGTCACCAACGAAGCCAAGGAATTCCTAGAGAGCCTAACCGCCGGGGCACGTCGACTTTGCGACAGCGACCAAGTCTCTGTCTCTCGATAATCCGCCCCGAAAGCCTCCGAGGACGTACGATCGACGTCTCTCGCTGGCAAGCTGCACCAGCCCCGTGACTCTCCGCGTCTCGCGGATACAATGCCGCTTTAATATCTTATGGGAGCCTCGCCAGTGGGGCCTGACACGCGGAACGACTAGCTTTCGATCGCGACACGATCCAGACGATCGTAAAGAGGCAGCGGTCTCGGCTTATAAATGAAATTTATAGGTGGCCACCAAAGATGGCTGGACGAGTGTGTCCTGGCGACGAAATGCTCGCGATTTTATGGCAATATGCGCGTTTATATGGACGCGAGGATCAACGGCCGGCCACGTCTGACTTATCGTGTGGATACACTACTGGATCAGGCTTTACGTAACCGTCGAACTGTAAACGTGTCCCTGAATTTTAAGTTGCAGAGGAAATCGGTGTGTTGTCGGGACAGAAATGGTGTCTGGTGTGGTCCAGAGGCAGGGAAAGTGGTGTTGAGTACGGACTCACGAATCACTGGATATGAACAGCGGAGCAAGCCCTGCAGTGCGTAGGCAAACAGGAAGGCTATAATCTCTGTACACGTGGGCAATACCCGCGTGTGCATACGCCCGTGCACGTGCTCATGTTGACGTGTTCAAGCATAGATACTGTGTAAACCAGATCACTTACTATGCAAATATACGAGCATTCGGTATGTACTCATTACAATTTGTATTGTACTTGAATATTCATTGTCAGGTGTCCGAAGGTATATTTACTGACCAAGAAATAGCGAAGAAGCAACGCCTCTGTATTAAGACCTTTACCACCGAGTGTCCTAAATAGACATTCACGGATTCGAACGGTAATGGAGCCCAGCGTGGACGCGGCTCGACCGACGAGGAGCGAAGCCGAATTTTCAGGCGGACGTTTCGAACGACGGCCCAAGAATAATGATATTCCAGCGTTTTACGCTCGGCGTGACGCGTTACCGGCGGTCGACGAGTCGTCGATTCGACGATAGCTTTCGTTGGACCCGGCGCATCGGCGTGAAATCCGAACGATACGTCCCGATTGATCGACTGGCCGCGGGAGGCCGCGCACACGTGGAACAAAAAAAAAATGGAGAAAAGGGGACGCAGAGGCAGATTTTCTCCGCGTAACCAGACTGATGGAAGTTTACGATGGCTGGTCGGCGGAATTTACCGCTGGCATAAATCGACGATGCCGCGATGCTGGGGAAGGAAAGAGGGAAAGTGGCAGGAAAAAGTTACGAGCGTATTCCCGATATCTGAGTCGTTTGTCGAGTCGACTGGCCGATATCGATTACGGAACTTTCGGCTTAAATGAACGACTCGATGGGCCGTCGATTCCTGCTGCTTCTCCGCCACGACTTTGCTTCCCGAGCGACACGTGCACTGCGATTCAAGCTGCTCAAGGTTCGCCTCGTTGCTTTCACGGATACTGGGATTGTATAAGAATAGCTTGGGCACGATTTTCTCCCGTGGATAGAAAGCGAGGGTATCCCGAGAAAGTTCTTGATTCTGTTGGACACAGATGAATATAGAATTAATTCCATTTATTCGGCGGAGAAAAGCGTAGTAACCTTTCGCTGGAAATTAGCACCGTTCGTAGTTGCTTTTCTCCTCGAGGATGCCGTGAAATTAATTTGGATACAGTTTCTGGATATAATCCAAGGCGACTATTGTGACGAAACTTTGCTTTCACGTTGGACGGTTTCAGAGTTGTAAAATGAGGGTTCCTGGGAAGATCACAGCGTTGGTCCTTCCAACAGGAACACCCTGTGCATCATATCCATGCCCACAATCGATACGATAACGCACGGCTGGATAAACGTTGCGGTCGAATCAGTTTCACAAATTTCCAGCGCACCGCGTTGACTTTTCAATTCCACTCTGTGCCTGATCGCCCACAAATCTCGATGACTCGCCGATGCATAGATGATGAATGCCCGTTTTTCCCCCCTATTATTTCGCTGCGCCAGGGAGGGGCCGCATTGTTATCTCAGTTATATACGACAATCAAGAGGACACGGTAATTCGCATTAAACGCTATCAATGAGCACAAAAGCCTTCGCGCCGTTTAAAAACTGATTCGATCGCTGGGATTGGACATTTTCGAAGCATCCACTTTGTGCCTGGAACTCGTAAACTACAAGCCTATCCGCTCATCCTTCTGCAATATTTAATGGGAACGACTTACACCGAATCCTTTCTAAAGCTCCCCCACTTCGAATGATCCCTCCTACCCCACAAAATCCACCCCTCGCAACCTGCACGCCAAGTCCAGCCGAGGATCCACGTATCTTCGCCTCAGGGAAGCCAAATAAAATCGTCACCGCCCACACTACCCGACTGTGCACGCCGCATAGACAGGACGACGCCTTAATTTCCACCCTATCGATTCTGGGGAAGGTCGAGGGGGGGGGGGAAGATGACGCGAGCGGGTGTTCACGAATCCGGCGGACGAGGTGGCTGGCGTCACCAGATCCGAATTGAATCCGACGAAAAAGAAAATTTATTCCAGACGCCCGAGCTGCGTTGGATTTCGCGGGATAAAGGTATCAGGGCGTATTCAATGAAGAGGGCCTACCGTCTGTTATTAAGGAACCCACGAGACCCTTCGGCATAGCAAATACCCGTGGCTGCGGGGGGCTCGAGGCGCGGCCGAATACGCACTCGACAGATCGATCCTCGGGCCAGAAAGATCGCTACCCCCTTCCCTATTCGCCCCCAACAGCTAGCTTTTTCCCCTGCAAGCTGTATCGAGACCCCTCGAGAGGGCTTCTCTCCGCCCTCCCCCCGAATGCACTGGGATTTTCATCGACAATGAATTAGGATTATTGGAAGGCGTAATGGAAACGGATACAAGACTCCAGTATCCCGGCTCCGGGTATAATAGGATCCACGGGCCCGTGATGCTCGCGGAGCAATGCGCGAAAGTATAATGATACAGATGTTTCCTTTCGTCCGCGCGCAATCTCGTTAGGGAGCCTACAGTCGAGATAATTACGCCGTGTTTCCACGGCTTGTTCTCCCCGTCCTCGGTGGATGACGTCGTGGCACGCGAGACGTTGAGAATATTTTCTCCTAGGGTTACCTTTAGGCACTCTGGTTAGGGAGTGCTGCGGGATTATATCGCGACACTCGTGGCACGCTCGGGGAGATTGATTTAGAGGCTGATTATAGATTTGCTGGATGTCTGTCTTCCTTCGCCTCGTTCAATTCGAGTGATCGATGCTGCGGCTTCAATTTCGTAGTTTCAGGATGTTGGCTACGGTTGGCGGCAGAGATCTATCGGTGTCGAAATCGTTTTAGGTTCAGGGGTGGCTGTGATTCGAAGGGGAAACGGCGCAAAACAGAGGCGTCGTTATTCAGCACGCGAGCCCGAGTCCAATACAGATCTCGACTCCCCTTTCCCTTAATAATTATATTTCGCGTCGGGCTCTCCTTGAACGGGGCCGCGGAATTAATTCCGACTTTCCCCCGCGATACGTAGCACGCATAAATATGCGATTAAACGTAACGGGGCAACGACATTCTGTTCCGGACAGTTTTATGCCGCGTCGCGCGGGGGGAGAAAAAAGACTGCTGGCTGCGCCGCCGTGTCTCCAGGCCCGTTTTCCAAGCATAAACCGAGGAATTACGTCGCATGCATAAAACGAAAGATTAAGTCGAATCGATGGGGCCACGATGTTACGAACGAGGCTGGAGAAAAACAGAGAGCTTCCTCGATATTGGCTACACGATGCAACAGCAGCGTGTATTTTAATCGCTGGCCAGCAAATTAGTTGGATCGAGGTATTATGTGATTCGGTGAATTCAAGTACCTACAGCATAAGTGTAGGATTTCTTCTGAGGAATGAAACACTATGATAGACTTAAAGAGTCATTAAATGTGAAGATATTCTCAAGCTTCGCAGAGTATTAATATATCAAAAAGTCCACACAACTCTTCTCACGTTTAAAGGGGTAGTGAACTATTTCAGCTTCAAAGAATCGATTATTTTCTTTCACTGATTCTGAAAGACATCCTTTATGAGCATTTCAAACAAAATTTCATGAAGAAATTCAAATAATTGTAGAAGTTACAGCAGCGAACGTAATTGAGTGCACTGCCGAGTAACGGCCTCGCAGAGCGGTATTGGCATAGGCGACTTAACTTTGATGCCGTTTTTCTCGAAACACCATTTTCAGACACGGAGTACATCGTAACTCTTGAAGCAATGAATATTTTCACTTGAAATTTTTACTGGGCGTGTAGAATTTCTTCCTTTACGGAGTGGAATTCCCGCATTAACATTGGATGTCTGTAAAATATTTTATAAATAATTAAAACAGATTTTTTTCCGTAAAAATGTGGAGAAAATTGATTCGTATGTAACTTCCACAATTTTTTTTTCAAATTCACCGGCAAAGTTCCACTCCGTAGATTTTGGTGTACAAAGGGGTCCAACCAAAGCATTTTTCTTTCAAATGATTAGCTCACCTGAATCGATATACGCGATTAATAACTTCGACAATTTTATACATTCCAACGATTTTTGTTTTGGCAATTACTCGCGAACGTGCCCACAGTAGATTGTGAAAAGCGCGACTATAACGATTATATGGTATCAAAGTAATTTAGCGTCAAAGAAATTTTACGTATCCAATATATTTTTATTCACGTATCACTAACCCCTTAAGAATTCTTTTCTGTGATCTTAAATGTCTCACATCGAATGATGCTCGTGAATAAAAATTGTGAATAAAATATAATAACCAGAAAGATTACGGATGCCCTTTTTCATCCCCCTTGTTCCCCTACCCATATCCAATCAACCCTAAGATAATCTTTCTTGCATCTCCTTTAGCTTCAATTCTACACGACCACCGGTTCGAAACGAAGGGACAATCGAAGCACGAAGCCGCGAGAAAATACATCGAATCGCGATGAAGGTGGCTGATTAATTAATCCCAGCCCTGTAACGGTCAATTATATAACGAGTCGATTCAGGGGCGAGCAGCGTGACTCCTCGAATCGCGATAAGACCCGAAAGATCCGTGAAAGGAGGGACGCGAAGGGACAAAGCCTGGCGACAAAGGTGGTACGGTCTATCTCCCGTCGTCTCGCTGTTTTCCGAGTGCAAATCCGCGAGGGAGGACGAACGAGGGCAGATATAACGAAGAAAAATTAAACAATGAGGTACAAGAACGCTGGCAAGCCCGACAGAGGCGGTCGCGAAAAAACCAGCCACGCCGAGGCGAGACGGGGGAAAGAAATGAGGAAACTGGAACCGTCCGCGGGAGGGAAACAGAACCGGCTGGGTGAAAAGACAATGGTAGGGATAGTCGGTTGGATTCGCGATAAGGGCGAAGGGTAACCGGGAGAGCGGGGCACGGCAGCTAGGTCAGAGCGTTTATAATTAACGTTAGTTTATTCGGGAACCGCGGCGTTACCACGGAGCTCCGGAACTCGATAAACTCGGCCGCGATTGTTTAACGAGGAATTTCGACGGACCGAAGCACCGGCTTCCCCAGGACGAGGAAAAACGTTCGAGATCCTCTGTAGAGCGACTCGGTGTGCATCGTGTCCTGTGGAAAGTTCTGGACTGTTTTGTTTGTCTGCTTGTTTATGGGAATTAACGCGACGAGCCGCGTAATGTGTGTACACAACGTTACAGTGGTAATTATGTAATGCAGAGGGTGCTTCGCGGGGAGTAGCGTTTACAATCCCGATGATTGAAGTTTTATTAGCTCGACGGGCTTGTGGTAGATAATATCTTTAAAATTGAGCGTGCAAGAGAAATTACGGAGGGTACGTAGTGCTAGTTAGCTGCGTACTAGGTGCGTCTGACTATGCACTGATCTTTACTACTGACGCCCCGCCTGGCTACCACTTACAACCACTTTGCGCTATGTTTCCTCACAATTCTTGGTGCGTAGATCATTAAGGGGTTGGACCACCTTCGCCAGGTCAAGAAATATCGCACCTGTGGGAATTTATTTCTAAGTGACAAAATCACTTTTATCGATCAAAATTTTTCAGTGAAGATCTTTGAATGAAGAGACATCTTTGAATAATATATACAATTTTTTTTCATATGTCAGAACATTTCGAAAAATTTAAATGCGTCAATTTTCTCGATTGATTGAAAAATAACAGAATACTTCGAAGCAAAAAGTTCATTTTCGTGTGTAAGAAAATGGGCTTTATTTCCGCATAAGTCAGGTTAAAATTAAAATATAAAAAAAATTGATTGTCGGATGATAGAGAATACATTTAAGAACATCTATGCAAAATTGTATAAAAATCCATAGAGTTTTATTCAAATTACTGCGTACACCGTTTCGGAAAACGTGGTTTCAAGAAAAACGCATTTAAAGTTTTGGGAATGTTTTGTTGTTTGAAAAAAAATTGTATATATTATTCAGAGATGTCTTTATCTTCGTTGAAAAAATTTGATCGATAAAAGTGTTTTTGTCACTTAGAAATAAATTCCCAAAGATGCGATATTTCTTGACCCGGCCAAGGTGGTCTAACCCCTTAAGGACCTTTCTGCATTTAATATAAATTCTGAAAACACTAACCAATTTGCCATCTACAGGATTTACGGTACTCTCCACTGCAGGAAGCTCTAAATACCCTTTCTTACAAGAAAAGAGTTCCCTAAAAGTCCCTATAGAATCAATTACTTTATGTACACTCCACTAAACAGGTACAGCCCTACGAAGCAGCGATAGAGCCAGTTAAACACATTTTCAGGGATTCCCCTATTAAACGGTTCCCAGGAGGAGTTTTCCAAAGTGTTTCCAAAGGGCGACGAAACGAGGCGACTGGCGAAGGAGGAAAAAGAGATACGTGGAGGATGGGTCTGGTCGGGTGGTCGTTAGGGGATTGTCGAGCATCCTGGATATTGGCCCTGATAATGGGCCGTCCTCGCGAACGCTCGTTCACGCTGGTCCTCCCTCCTCCAGGACGTTACTCTTCTTCTTTCCTCCCGTCTACCTAGGTAACAGGACCATCCCTCTCGACCCGTCTAGTTAGAGGCGTGACGGGGGTATAAGGATGTCGCCTGCTGACACGATTAAAACGACACTGGTGCACGTGTGCGATATCCTGAGGAGGCCACGGTTCCATTCTGACGCGGGCGGGATGCGTTCGAGAGGAAAGCAGGTCGATCCGCGGAACGACAGGACCAGCGTAACAAGCGCTCTCGCTTATTATTTACCGAGAGTAAACAGAATAATTGGCGTCCCTTTTCGAGCGGAAGCTTTTTTCGCTTCCCCCGGCAAGCGAGCACGGACGCTCCTCGCCTGTTTACGTCTGTCGTTGAGCCGCGCTCCATCGAGCTACCTTGTCATCATCCTTCTCCCGCTTAATTTTAATTGACAACGGAGAAGACAGGGCGACGACTGCGTGCTCCGTTCCAAGGACATCCCTCGGCTGGTCGTTTCGTTGATTGCTTTCGATGGCGGCGAGATGAGGAACCAATCTTGGATGCTTCAGGTATATCCTGACTTTATGAAACTGTCCCTTAAGCCGTCTTTGTTTATGCTTCACAGATTTTGCTCTCTCCTCTAAAGAATACGGTAGAGTATTTTAATTAAGATTCCTGGCCCATTCGCGGATCTCCCAGCTGGTTCTATCGCCAGCGATGAAGCAGCTTCTCCGACGCACAGGTGACCGACATTATCGCGCAGTTAATTTCGCCCGCCAACACAGTAAACCCGCGGTAAAGGAGCGCGCTCCTCGATGACTCGGTGAATTCAATTAACTGGCCGACAAGGGAGGATTTTAAAATCGCGCCGAGCAGATGGACGAGACGTCGCCTTCTCGTAGCGCGTTCCCGGATTAAAATTGTAATCTGGAATTAATCTGGCATCGTCGAGCTTAACGTCAGCTGAAACGACAGCCCTGACAGAGCCGAACTTCCATCGTTCGAATATATTCGCGCGCGTCCCAGCATCTAGCCGCGTTTCACCCGGCCACGGACGTCATCCCGGTGATCCCGCGGGCTTGATTATTTAAGTGACGAAGATGCTCGTCTCGAACAACGAGCCCGGGGAACACGCGACGTCACGTCGAGCGCGGCGGAGCTGGGCAAATCGTGTTATCGTCCGTCACAACTGACGCGCAATCGTTCGAAGGGGATTAATAACGACGCGAATACCACGAACCACCCCAAACATAAGCTTGGACGTTAATTGAACGAGGCTTGGATAATATCTAGTACGCTCGCAGCCTGTTAATTGGACTTCGGATGAGAAACCCGAGGCATCCAGGCCTTCGGAACGTAGATATTTTATGCGCTCCGACGGTGTAATGAAATTTTCACGATATTACGCTCCGAAGGTGCTGGAGAAAGATTGGCGGGGAGTCGCTCGAAGAAATTGTATTGGTATTTAGAGGTTTCGCACAGGGAGGAGCTTGCGATTTCGATTATAATGCTTGCACCGGGTACGCTGGCTTCACCAGTGCGGAGGTATCATGCGAATTGAAACTGGAACACGCGGAACGTTTGAAAACTGCCCATGCGTGCGCTGAATATTCTCCACTCGCGTTTCAGCAACCCCGGCACAGAACGAACATATAATTTCTACAGATTACTTAATTCGCCGTTTGTGGAGCCTTTGCATTTAACGCGGTGTAAAATCGACTACTTAACGCTGCCGCGATTGAAACGTCGACAGGCGAACGGTTTCAGCGGAAATGCCACGTGTGATTTTTTGCTCCTCGATACTGCGAGCGTTTAAACCACTTCGAGTGTCAATTAGCAGGAGCACAGACCCTGACCTATCCTATCTTCCATCGGATTGCTGAAAGCATTGCACAACTTCTTGCCCTGTATAACGCACGACTATGTGCGATTCAGAGGGGTTGCAACCCCGCCAGAATGGAAACCTTCTTAACCCCCACTTGACGTGGAGAATTTCAATTCCGCGAAACGCTGGTTATGATCCCCGCGTGGGAAACGAAGAATCGCTGAAACATTGGACTGAAACATACGAACCCCGCGGACGAGCGCGCTTTCCCCTGGAAATACACGCGTCAGAGGCACAATACACCCTCGTCGACTGGCTCGATGGTCTCTCGAAGCTGAACACCGCACGCTTTGTCCCACAAATTACGCACTTTCCGCTCGCAGCGGCGTGCCCCCGTAACAGTAGAAACTAAACGAGTTTACGGCGAAGGGCCAGCTCAGTTGCTTAACCGACGAAGGCGAGCGCCGTCGTTACGAGGTGGGCTGGGTTGTCTGCAAACCGACCTCTCTATCGTATCGAACCCATTAACAGGCGAATTACGCATTACCCTTGTACGGTGTACGACGATAAGCCTCGGCAATTTATCGACCCGTGACCCAGGCCTGCGGATAGTCCTCGATAAAGGAATGAGAACTGTAGGACTCCCTTTCGCATAAGTGCCCCTGACAATTACATATTGAAACACTACGGCACAGAATAGAAAGTTCCTCTAAGATTTCAATTATAAATTTGCACGCTCAGCTCCCTCGACCCTAGCTGCTCCACATATGCGCGACGGAGAGTTACCCACTTCAAACGATTGCCATTTCGTTTCGGGGACTCCTGAGTTATTTGATAGTCGGCTTCGTTCTAATATCGTATCCGCGAATTATTATGGAAGAGTCCCCAAACGCGGATACAAACCAATCCTCCGCTACCTAATTAACCTGTTAACACGCCCGCGTTCCCGTGACAACGTCGACCTCGTACACCCAGCTCGCAACAGATGGATCGTCCAGCGGTCTGGCCGACTTCGACTCGCTACCTGGACCGCGCGCCTCGTGAACACCGCGTCATCGGCTCGAGTGGATTAACGCACGATTAACCGGGGCTGCACGGGACACTTTCACGATAAGTAATTACGGCGAAGTGGCGTTTAACTGCGTGACCGAGCGCGGATGCGTGGCACGAGGCGAGAGGCCGGCTGACTGGCGGCGATTATGCGGACTGGATCGATAGGCACTATCGCCGCCCAGTTCGCGGTAACGACGAATAATTAACGGAATTATTAACGTTATTGTACTGTATTATTGCATTTAGGCAGAGGGAGGGGGCCCACTTATCGCAATCGTCGATCGCCGCTCTATTACCGGCGCCGTTAATAAACCATCGACAGATTTAGAATAGCCAGGGCCCACGATAATGGCTGATTTAACGACGACGAAGCCCGCTCCGCTGTCACGTTGTCGCCGATTTACGACACCGCCGCGCATTTCGCGTCCTGCTCGCCCGATACCGGGCGCGTCGCGATAAATCAGCGCCTCGCGAGTCGAAAAATCGCCGGCCCCCGTCGAGTGTTCCTCACCCGCGGAGACAGTCTCTTCTGATTCACCGAAAAATGGCCCCGGCCCCGAAGGCGCGGGCGAACGTACGCGGCGATGCAGGCGGAGTGATTGAAGGCCCTTGGCTCGTGCAGGAAGGAAGAGGGATGAGGAGGGAGAGGAGGATATTTCTGGTTATCATAATTCAACGCCTCGACTTTCCACGCGAAATTTCAAACAGTTTTAACGCGGGTGTTAGGAAAAATGAAGGATGGCTGCGTAACGCGGGGAGAACGAAGGCAATTATATTCCGCCGCTGTTATAATTAACGATCGCCGTGACGATGAAATACAATTTCCACGCGAAATACACCGCGAGCAACGGGAAGAAAAACGCTTCTGGATGGAATCGTATAATTTTTAATGGAGACTGCTCTCTTCAACTAACGTCACTGCCGTCAGCCATTTCGAGTGATCTAAATTGGCTAATTATTACTCGTTGGGCTCCGGGAATAGTGACTATTTCAATCAGCCACCGCCAGTTTTGTTCGCTATGCGAATGAGATTTGTGAAGCGGACATTCCATCGTCGGAAAGCATAGGGCGCGACTTCAAATAGCGATGGGTTGCCGATGTCGTACCACTTTAAGATATTTTACGTTATATATCATATTCGGTACTAATTTGAACGCAAGTGGCTATTGAATATTGTAGCTTGATCTTTGAGACACCTACGATTAGAAAAATACAGAAATAGAGGATAAAACTGCATTGTTTGGTTACACTAGTTTACAAAATAATAAACAAAAATTGTGCAGCAGATGCAACTATTTCTTTCTTATGTAAAATGGCACGCTGATTCCCAAAATAAGGTATATAAATTGTTCTATGGATACGTTTTCGTGCCAGAACTATTTCTAAAACACCGATATATTAACAAAATACTTGAAGAAATGTACAGAACGAATTAAAATTGAAATAACACAATAAAATAGAAAAAACACAAAATCCGAGAACAAAATGAAATTTTAGTGTTTTCACACAATTGTCTCTAGCGTCGGTATTTATCCATAGATTTTCTTCAGTAGCACCTTGCTTTCTTCGTAAGAGTGCAGACTCAACGTAAGAAATGAGAAACTGGGCCTATTTTTGCGATTTCGATTTTTCGATGTCAATTTCGGTCGAAATAAATCACTTTTTTCACATACTTCCATCGATTTCACCCGAACTACTGAACCGATTTGAAAATTGTGTGAGGTAGAGTTGTTGGCGATTCAATTATCTTTAATTTGAGATAATTTTCCACCTTTTTGACTCAAAGGTAAAAATTTCACCTGTCGATATCTCGAAAACGTATGCACACAATTTTTTTTAGACCTTATTTTCGGAATCAGTGGGCTATTTTACATAAGAAAAAAAATAGCGGCATCTGCTGCACAAAATGGCTGTTAACTAGTTTTATTCTCGCTAAAATAAACTGGTAAAAAGTGACATCAATTATACCTGATATTATTAAATGTTTATAGGACGCACAAAATAGGGTGTAAGCTTGAAAGGTTTTGTGTCTATCTCTCATTTACCACCAGATGTCGTTTTCTATTTATTAATTACTAAGAAATATTACCAACTCTCCCCTACATTCGTCGAAATAATCTTCAACCCTTTTATTTCCCATTCAGTGTGCTTTAAGCCCCTCCTCCAGTATGTTTTTTAGTTTGTACAGCTAGAAAATGAACTCGCCGCCCGGGAATTTTATTCCACTAGTTCCGTCTGTCCCCTTGGTGGCCCGATCGCAGAAAAGACGCGAGGAAGTGGCCGGACGGCGAAATATTTTCTTTATTAATGAGCCAGTGGCGCGACCGTCCCAAATGTGCCGTGCAGATAACGAATGCGGCAGGGGCGACAGCCCAGAACTGTCGAAACCAGTCCGGATTATTTATGGAGATTTTTTTCTCGCCCCCCTTTGCAAGCCACGTCCCGCGCCTCAGCTTCTATTCCCAGCGCTTTAAAGCGCCGAAGAATCGTGGAAACTGCAGGATGGGGGACGGAAAAATATTTCTTCCAGACTTTTTCTGACACTTCGCAGTTTTCGACGTCTTGCCCCGCAACGTGCATGCCAGACCTTTCAATTACGTATGGGATTTCCAGTCAATATTTCCTGCACCCTGGAGTCGCGCCGCGTCAAACCTTTTTCTAATTTTTTTTTTCTCATGCCCTTCGCTTACTTTCGAGACACACGAAGATCTAAACCTTATGTGTAGCTCGTCCGAGGAGTATTTGTATGCACCAAGTAATACTGCGTTGACCTCTTCGATCAATATTTCCATCGACATACATTTCAGGTAGTCGGCGATGAATGAGGAATGATAATCGACCACCTATTCGATTCCCTCGGCGCCCAGGCAGACAAGAAGCTCGTCACGCGCAGTTCATTTCATAATTTCAAAGGCTTCCTCTGCACCGGGGAAAGTGTCAATAGAGGCCACTTCCATACGACCCACCCTCACCCTGCACCTTTTCTTCCCTCCGTCACCCAAAGAAGACTTTCCAAGCGCACCTCGCAGAAGCCGCCTTTCACTCCCGTTGCTCGCCCACGCGTGCACCTTCGGCCGAAAAACCAGCCACCTGGAGCTCGCGCGCAAACTTCTTCCGGAAATTTAGCGCGTAAACCGATTGACAGGATCGAGGGGCGAATATTCGCCTGGAATAAACAGCGCGAATCGAACAACGAGCTCCTGCGATGTTCGTAAACACGCCCGATGGATAACGTCGGTCCAGAATGGTGGAGCCATCGAGTTACGTTAACGTGCTATTAAATTCGTTTCCCGGCCGACGTGAATACGGAAACAAAAAGGGAGCAGGATGAAAAGACCGGCGCTGAAAAGAGGGGAATTCATTTCCACCGGGTCCTGCCCCGCGGATCCTCGTCGGCGCGGTTCATCACCGCGGAAAACTTCTCAATTTTATTTCAGCCTGTGGTTCAACGATGTGCTTGGCGGCAACGGAATCGGTTCATCATTCGACAAACGTTTCGCTTCAGCAAGCGATTCGCATTCGCCGTGGCGGAACCGTCGTCGGGCGTGCAAGAGGAAGGAAAAAGGAGGGAAGGAAGAGGGAGGAGGAAGAAGGGGGGGGGGAGAGCATTTCAGCTTTTCGAGAGGCTCTTTTCCCAGCGCCGATCGCCAGCCTTCTGTCACCTCCATCCACACGCCCCCGTATTTTCCCCGACCCTCTTCTCCAACTTTATACGCGTGCACACGTAGCGCATCGCGCTTCTTCTGCTCCGATTCCCTAATAAATTTCTACAGGCACGAGGACTGCAAGTCGATATGGAGGAGCAGCGGGAGGTAAGTGGAGGTGTTACGTGCGGAATTTCGTCGGGCGAGTTATTAGATGGGATGAAGAGATTATACCATTCGAGGGTGAAATTTTGTTGCAGCAAAATGGAACTGCCTCCACGGCTATCTACCATGAAATAGCACCCCGATTTCTAATTTACTTCACAATCATTCAGTTCATCTCACCAGGGATTACGTTCCTTAGAATGCTTAACGAAAATGTCCCACGCGAGAGAGGGGATTCGAATTCTGAATAGAATTCTTTTCTACCAAAGCCTTAAGGCAGGGCTGCACAAGGAGCCGTTTTTAGCGCCTAGCTGCGAGACTTTCGCTGAGCGCCTACACTACTGCAGTTCTCCTCACTGATTCCACCCTTAGCAACGGGACAGTTCGACGCTCGGCTGGTTCCTCGCAGCTAGGCGCTAAACACGGCTCCTTGCGCAGCCCTGCCTTAAGGGGTTACACACATTCTCGGCGCCTAATAATTGATCAATTTTGGAATTTTTTTTTTCGAGAGGTGTGAAATAAATCGGATATTTTATAATTGTATCTTGTTGTTGGGACCTTTGTACGTGTAAAAAAAATTATTTACCACACTTTTGTCATATATTGCCGTCCGATTTCTGCGGTTGCAGCAACCTCTGCACCAAGCAGAGGGGCATCTTATCAGCACCATAACTTCGCCAATTTACAACCTTTTTTCATGAACTTTGCGTTAATCTATGCAGGATGACATTCTGTAAGGGCTATCAGGCCATTTTTTTTAAATTTTAATTTTTATTATTTTTTTTACTATTTAAAGATCGAAATTGCAGACAAAAATCGACTGCTTTCTTCAAAGTGGCATAATTTTCTTATTTTATAAAAATTCAAAAATTTGGCTTGACGGCCCTTAGAGAATGTCATTCTGCATAGATGAAAGCAAAGTTCGTAAAAAAAGGTTGTTAATTATCGAAGTTATCATGCTGATAACGAGGCCCCCTGCATGGTGCAGAGGTTGCTGCAACCACGGAAAACGAACGGCGATATATGACAAAAGTGTGGTAAATAATTTTTTTTACATGTACAAAGATCCCAAGAACAAGATACAATTATAAAATATTCCATTTATTTCACACCTCTCGAGGAAAAAAATCCCAAAAGCGATGAATTATTAGGCACCGAGAACGTTTGTAACCCCTTAACTAACATCGATCTCTATGTTCCCAGGCAAGGAGAGACACCTCCCTTCGCCCAACCATGAGTGAAGTAAAAAAGACGCCTTCGCGAGGGCAAACTGGAGTTTACTTTATATCCGAAGCTCCACTTTAGCGTCAAGACAATTTGGTTACGGTGCTATACAGTTCCACGTAAAACGTTCATCTAGATCCCAGAATCCAGTTGAATCCACGTCCCCAGTTCAAATACGTATCGTTCTAAGCTGACTGGCTGTTAAATCACACACTTTAAAGTCCACCGCCTACACAGACACCTGGAGCGTTTCAAAGGAGAGCGAAGAATCGAAAGAGAGGGAACACGGAGGCAAAAGGAAGGAAAGGAAGACTGTTCACCGACGAACTCGAGTATCCGCCAGAGATGGCTGAAACTTCTAAATAAGATTCGAAATTTCTCCATCCCCTTGCCTCCAGCCACTCCACCCTTAAATGTATGCGCAATTTTTGCGTGCAGCATGGCCGCGCGCGAGCAGGAGTTCGGGAAGGTCTCGGAAGGCGATACTTTTTCACGCTGTCAGGCCAGGATCCCTCGCTTAAAAATTCGAAACATACACATCCGCCGTTCGACACCCTTCTCCTTCTATAACCGTGAACGCGGGCCACCCTTTGCATACGCAGAGGGCTCCACAATATTGCAAACCCTTCGCGTCAACACGCACGCGGCGCACACAACGCCGGAGTTTCGAGTTCCCCTGGAAAATTTCCACGTACATATCGCGAATACGGAAAGCAATGGGGGAAATTTGGTTAGCAACGTGTGGCGTTGAAAGGGCACCGTGTATCCCGCCATGTTTGCGGAATTGTAACGAATACTCCCAGCGCGGACCCTTCCCCGTCACTCATTCTGATTTCACAGAACTCTTTTACCAGGCTCCGTGGAATTTTTGGTGAGAGTATCACTTTTTAGAGTGATTGCAACGAAGCAGAAACTTCGCCACTTCCTTTCTAACTTGGAAATCTACTGGCACGCGCTAAAACGCGTTTAATTTTCAAGCGCATTCACGAACCGCAGCTTTTCGTCTTCGCAACCGGGGAATGGAGTTAGATCCCTGCGACTCGAAATGCGGACTGCTCAAAGTCGTACTCCATTAACAGGTTCGCGTAATTATTTCCACCGACGGCGTATTTTCGGGCTTCCGTTCGGATTGAGGTACCGCTGAAAAACGCCAGCGAAATTATAATATAGGAAGGACGAACGTAGCATCCGGGATCGGAGAACGAGAACTCGTCTAACGCCTAGCGATCCCAGAGCTTCTCCATCTCCGACGTGGAGAATTCACCGTCGCATCCGTACACCTATTTCAATACCTCTCCTCTAGACGATCGTCACACACGCTGTGTCCCGTTTCACCTGGCTACCCTTAATATTCCTGTTTATCACGGAAACTCCAATCAAATACAAATCGTTTGAAAGTGAAGCATAAACACTAGAATCGAGGCACTCTAAAGACACATTAAAGAACATAAAAGAACGTTTAGAGATAATTAAAAAGATTTAAGAAAGATTAAAACCGACTTCAAAAAAATAAAAATGCACCAAAAAGTAAGAAATAATTGTTTTCCTTATGTAATCTACGACTCTTAATATTTTTAAGTCAGCGCCTTATCATTTGCACTGTGTAAATCTGACGCCGACTTAAAAATATTGAGAGTCGCAGATTAAATAAGGAAAAAAATTATTTGTTACTTTTTGGTGCATTCTTATTTTTTGAAGTCGGTTTTATTCTTTTTCAATTTTTTTTATATTTTACGTTTTAGTTATTTAAGTTATACATGTAACTACATTTATTTAAAAAAATATGGGTAGGCCAACAAAAAGAGCTGCTCGTAATAATAATAATGAAGTCGCTTAATGAATCAGATTTCTTATTTTTGGTGTAACTTCAAATCTACTGAACCGATTTTGATAATTCTTTCTCCACGTTCTAAGTTAGTTTAAGGTAAACTAAATGCAATAAGTTTCACGAAAATCGGTCCAGTAGTTGCGGAAAAAATTGCGGACAAACATAATACATACATACAAACAAACACATCGACCTGAGAACCTCTCTCTTTTTGAAGTCGGTTAAAAAGAATTGCGTCTTAATATTCATATCTCATAAATTGGAGGGCTGCTATAACAAGCCACTGATGCCAGCATAATGTTTAAAACCTGGTATTAGTTACGCAGGCATAAAAATATTAATTTCAAAGATTCTTTTGGCAACCGCGGTAGCTATCAGCCCCGAAGGGCTGTGCCTGTCTCACCAATAGCGGGAAGAGAAATACATTGAGGAATTCAAGACGCTGAAGCGAAACGGGACACCCTGTGGGCACAGCGAGAGCCAGGGGAAGGAGACGGGGCCGCCCGTGAGCTTCTTTCCACGGGCTTTGATCCCTCGGTAAATTTCCAGCGGGGCGAGATGAAGAAAACCAATGGAAAGGAATCGAGGAGCGGGCCCCCGTTGAAATTTCTGCCGGCCGAGTAAGTACACCTTAACTATTTCCGGGAAATTTCATATCCGTGCCGCGACGTCGAATCGGCGCCCCTCGTACAACTTCCACGCGATAATAAATATTTATGCGGTGGCGTGAAGCGACGTTAAATCGATTCGCCGGGAGTTCCGCGGGACGCCGTTAAACTTACTTTTCCTCGGCTCCGCGCCGCTGAATAATCGACTGCCAGACTCGTCTCTTTCGGCCCACCATTTAATCCCCCCCTGCCGAACACAAGCGCAGCCCAGCCTTATATCATTGGACGTAGAGCGTCGGTGATACCGACCCCGCGGTCCTCCCGAGATTTCACGATAACCCTACGAGGGATCCTTCTGAGCGCGTTGGCACAAGCTTGCCGAAAGCAGTACAACGATCTTGCCAGGGGATGCGGGTCGACCGCAAGCTGCCCGATTACGATACTCGCCCCTGGGCTTATGCCGTTCAATCAGCCCCCAATAATCTTCGGGCTAAATAGTCCACGTCTACGGAAAACGCTGGATTTATAGTGATATCGTCTTCTTGGGAGAGTTATTGTTCGAAGAGCGTGTTGCAGAAATGAGGTACAGTGTTTTGAAAACGATTCCTTCGGAAGCTCCTCTTTGAACGTTGAATTGTTCGAGTCAAAATGGAGAGACGTGTCCGCTGTCTCCTGAAAGTTCTCGTTGGAAATGATTCCGCTGGCAGGATGCAACGCTGGGGCAATGTGGATTATTCGAGGTCTATGGGCCTCGACAGACAGGCGCGCGTTTTCCAGAGCCAGGCGCATCCGTCAAATGCGCTGACAGCTAGGCGACGTTCATCCACGGTACGTAGAAAACGCATTATAGTAAACCGATCAGCGGCTGATACAGTGGCACGCTAATAATAGTTGTACACCGAAAACGGGCGCACTCGTTCTAATGGGATTTATATTACGGCCGGTTGGAAATCACGCGCAGGGACAAATGGATCAACAAGTCACCGGGGCCCTCGATTATTAATGACACGAATTGAATTTAAAGCGCCGCCGTTGATACGATATTCTGTTAAATTAATCCTGTTGCACGGTGCAACGATTCGTGAATTCGTCGACGCGTCACCGAGATCGTTCTCTCTCGCGGCGAGTCGAACGAATCGAGCTGAGTGTTTAAGAAAAATAATTCCTAGGTCTTTGAAGACCACCATGCTCATTGTCCCATCTCCAATTACTGGTACAGCTGCAATTGTAGCCGAAACTATAGCTACGGTTATAGCTGCGGTCGTGGTTGAGGTCCTCGTCGTAACCGTGGTTGCAGCTTCCGTTGCACTTGCGGTTCTTATACCTAATATTTACTACGATCTTTCCATTAAATCTGCTGATAATATCGCGCTACCTGCGCTCCCTAATCGCAGGTCCAGGGCCAGAGGACAAGAACAAAGTGGAATATAAAACGGCGAATTCTTTGTAAGACAGTGCCCTTTTAGCCAGTAACCTGGCTCGTCTCTGGAGCCTCAGCTAGAGCTTTCATATACCCGTTGCGCGACAACCGCTCGTTAAAGTAGCTATTGCATTTTACGCGCAACCCCCGTGGAAGCAGGGAGCAAGGATTTCTGCGCGCGCCAGGGAAACTGGTGACGCCTGGAAATCCAATGGAGAGTAACTTGCACCGTTAATTAACTGCAGACAAGCCTGACAGGCTGATGAACGGACAAAAAGGGGCGGCGATAGGGGGAGGTAAAACGAAGAGAAAGTGGCATATGGTGTGACATCCATTTTCCAGTGAAAGTGTCATAGAACGTGGGTGCAATGCACATGGTGGGCGCAGAACTTTTCTCGAACAAGCAAGACAGATGATGACTACTCTTAGCTGCGTTTTTACGAACTTATTTAGTGCCACGCCGCGTCTAAGCACTGCCGAAGAAAGTGTCCTCCATATTTATTAACTTGGTGCATGCAAATCTCCCATGAAGATATCCAGTGACTTCTTGCGCCGACCAGCTGCTTCGAATTTTACATAAGCCGCTTTCCATAACGGCGTTACTTTCCATTAAAGTCTTTGCCGCGCTTAATTTCGACCAGAGCCGCAGATCGTCGCGCAAAATTGACCCTCCCTGCGCAATCGCCCCTCTGATGCACCATATTGCGCCACCCTCGACGAAATATTGAATTCACGAGTTCGTACAGGTAGAAACCTTTAAACGTCACAGCAATGGTACGCTGATATTCAGCGATCAGATCCTTTGCAGAATTAGACACTCGATTTGCACAATTTCACTGCCAATGACGAACTTATTTTCCAATATATTCGTTCCACGAACTCGGCCCAAAGGTTCCCCATAATCCTTTCACCAATACACCCCCAGTGAAACCCGTCGAATGCATCAGGCCCGCGCAAAGAAGGGCGCGTCCGGTAATAGGTCCGGGCAGGGAAAAAAGGAAGAGATTGATACTAACACGATTACAAATTTCACCGACGAAAAATTCGTTCGCGTGCCGGTCACGCGCGAATTTAATTCTGGCACAGTTTCCGACCGGGGCGGAATTTTTGCGAAAAAATAAAATGAAATAAAGCCGGCGGCGCGGCGAGCGGAACGTGGCCCATCGAGGGGCACAGCCGACAGCCCTAATTGCGCTACGTGTTGGCAGGTGTGTGTCGAGCATTTAAGTCGCAGACGGGGCCGATTCCAATCGGCAACTTTTCGAATTACGTCGTCGCGCGGCCGACGTGCAGGCGACCCGGTCGAGATCCGGCTCGCTGAGGATCGATCGGCCCCTCGAGCAGCGAGGGCTTTTCGCGCGAACAGTGTTCCATCGTGTCCTTTAAAACTTCCCAGCTAATCGCATCCAGTCGCAGGAGTTACCCTGTACAAGGTGTTTCCACTCAAGAGTTCAGCAGAGTGACGAAAACGGTCCGCCCGAGTCGCGAGGGCCATGCACGTTCCGTATCTCGTATTTCGCTATGGGACAATGTAGCAGAGAATTTATTGAAAAACTGTGGCCACTAATAGCAACAGGAACTGTCTACGTTTCCATGATAGATTGTACATTGGGGATGATTCCCATGAAATGATCAATGTGTAGCCTGACGTCTGCCACATGACCTGTTACCTAGAACGCTGGGGGATACGTGGAAACACTGTGCGCACGAAATTCGAATCATCCCTCCGTGTTCTCGCGTAAGCGCGCCACGTTTGCTCGACACGGCTCACGGAAAGAAGCAGCTGAGAAGTTGGAGCGCCGGGGGATTCGAGCGCGGGGAATGTGGGTCCCCGTTGCTCCCTCTCGCAGGACGTGACAAGTAGGCGTTCCGGGGGTCGAGGTGAATAAAATTAAGCGCGCTTTAGGCAAAAAGGGGCGCGCGAACCCCGCCCCGGCTGAAATTGAGAGTGAATTGCTTGATAATGGAGCACGCTGAGGCGTACTACAATCGCGCTATTAGCAGAACCGTTATTACGTCGTTTGGTGTTATTGCAGCTACGTGACAGTGTATAGCAGTGATCCCAGGTGTTAAGACAATCTTATGGAATGATAGAAATGGTGTATTCGGGTGATTCTGTGTTTAAGCAGGGTTGAACGAGTTTAGAAAGTGGGGGTGAAAGATGAAAGAAATTGACGGTTAGGCGAACGAGATATTTCTGCGGTTGCGTTGCTGTTATAAATCCAAAGGGACTGTATAACTTTCCGTTAAGCCTTTTTTATTACCAACGATGCAGAGGGACTTATGAATTTTCATGCAATTAGTTTCCTCGAAGACTTGCAATCGATAGAGTGCTCGAAGGGAACGAAAGAAGTGAAACTAATATCCAATCATTGGGAACTGAGGGTCTAAGTAGTGTCTTCCGTGTCGATTCAGCTCGAGAAACTCGGGATTTCGACCCCCCTCTGTGGCGCCAAGTTGAAACAAAGACAGTGCAGCGACGAAGCACGAGGGTGCGCGTGACAAACGAGGCTGCGCCGCTCGCGACAAGCTGCAATCGCCGACGTTTCAGGTATTTCAGCCGCTCGCTCGGCTCTTTGTCGCCCCGGATTTTTGCATTCGCGATCGAACGTGAGCTGGCGGAAACGTTCAGGCCACCGCGCGACTGTGTGCTTTCGTAAACACTCACGTACGCGGATCGAGTGTGTGTGTGTGTGTGTGTGTGTGTGGGCGCGTGGGTCGAAGCGGCACGTGAAGAAAATTCCCATCGGTGCTGGCAAATCGATTCGTAGCACAATTTGGCAAGGAAATCGGATTTCCAATAACGACGCGACACTGATTATCATGCGATTGCCACCTTATAGCGATCGCTCCCGGAGCCGAAGAGAAAGAGATAGGCGGAGGAGAAAGAGACGCCGGAAGGTGTCCCTGTGCTCGACTGTAAGGGAAATTGCCATCGGGATTCTCCATGGAAATCCATAAAATATTTCCCCGGGACTTCGCCATCGTCGTCGTTATTACCTCATTATTGCCGTCGGGCTTAAATCGATCTCGAGTGTCAATTTGGAACCTCGAAAGAATGGGGTGGACGACAAAGACGATGGTTTATCAGCGTTGGCTTCGTTCCGGTCACCGGTCTATCGGAGATATCACCACCCTCGTCCCCTGCGCAGCAGAAATTCCCATTTTTTTGTCGCCCTTTTCAGATGCCTCGAGTGGCACGCCGGCTGAGTGCAGCAAGCTCGAGGACGAGTCAGAAGAAAAACATGGAATTCGAGCAACGAACATCTCGCTGATCTTCCAAGACACGAGCGCGTTCTTTGTTGGTGGGAACGTAACACAGGTAATTCCCCTTAATCGAAATACCCACTCAAAAATGAAGTTTTACGAGGAGAACATGGATCGTGGAATTTACTTGCTCGAGTGCTATCAAAGGACCCACTCGTGGCCCTGTCGTTCCCACCTGATCCCCTGGACGAGCGCGCGGAGTAGGTGGGTTGCACGTTAGAGCGAATTGATATTAGGAAAAGTTTCGACGAGCCAGGCTGACGGACAGACACAGGGGAGCGTCGGGGAAGAGTCCTCGAGCACGAACGCGTCGAGGAGCGCGCACGCGAAAGCGGAGGCGATCGTTTCACGATCTTCCTGCCGCGAGTAGTATCGGACTATAATGCACGGCCGTTAGGGGGATTAACGGAGCACGTTCGCGGGATCTGGTGCGCCGTGAGCTCGATTGATCGATCCCAGCCAACGCGGATAAAAATACACTGCCTTTGGTAGCCAGGGGCGGATCGATTCTTAAGAATGACGTACGGAAATACTGCTCGCTACCGACCACTTCCGTTCCCCTCCGGTCCTCGTGTTTACGCCCCAGTAGTCAAGGTTTAAAGCAGCCCCGGGAGACGGCTTCTTTCGCGGAACCACGTGCCGCGCAGGAAAGAAAAAGGCGAGGGGGGGAGGGACGATACTGGGTCGTGGCTCCAACGAATTGCAGGTGGAGCCGTTTTTTTGCCACCGCCGTCAAATATATTTTATTCATACGTACTTTGCATGCGCGGAACCACGAACCGACGGGGGCCACTGTCTCCCAGCTGAATCGCCGTTGATTCCCAATCGACTGTGTCTGAATGCGAGCGCGCCACGAAAATTGGCCTCCTGGCACGAAACAATCGCCACGGGGGGATGTCGCGCGGGTTCGAGAGTCGACGACGGTCTTCCTGATGGACGCGGCTGTGTCAGTGAGTAGGGTGACTGGGAGACGCAAGTTGGACAACCGAGTGAGACGAAAGATCGTACAGTTTGGAAGAAACTACCCCTTGTAGAGTAACGACCTTAGATGCACCCTTGACAGCTTGTTCAACAGAGGAATTCAAACAGAATACAGGGTAATGAGCTCAAATTTCGTCCCCCATTTGTATTTGACCCTGCAGAGGGTGTATAAAATGGTAAAATGAACTCGCACTTGGCATGAATTTTCTTTGAACGTTTCTCTATGTATCCACGAATCGCAAAATGTAATTATGTCACGTCGATACGAGATACTAAAAGAAATGTGAAACCGTGCAAAATGTGAGATCTGAAAAAAGTGTTCCTAATTTCGTCCCGCAAGAAAATGTTTATAAGACAGGAAATAAATTAAAAAAATAATTTTTTTATTGATACAAGTGATCTTACAGTTTATGTGTGCAAGCAATCACGGCAAATGAACGTCTTCTTTTCGCATCTACAAAACATGAAACATTTCTACTAAAATTGATTGAAAACCGATAAAAAATAATTCACTCATGTAACTGTTTATGTTTCAGCACTTTTTATTTCAAATAACATATTTGTAGAAAATCGTTTTCAATTTCTTTTAGAGTTCCGGGGACGAAATTTGGAATTCACACAGTTTCAAGTTTCAATACAGTGATCGCTCTAACAGACCATGCTAGTGATTTTCATCAAAATTATTGCGTATAAGAAACTAAAAGATATGCCCGAAACAGGGCTGAAACTTCGAATTCGAATTAATATTCATTTCTCCGAGTAACGTGCTATCATACCGAAGTCTGTAAAAACTCACCGTGCTCGAAAGTCTTCTTCACCTTCGCAAACGCAGAAACACCTAACCTGTCACTTGCAAGTCTGTAAGAATACTGACGTATACTAATGCAACATTTACCACCAGCTGACACTGAAAATGCAACCATAGGAATCGAGAAATGCAGGGAGGCGAAATTTGGAACCTTTACCCTATATAGAGACTATTCAAGCTCCACCCTGTACACCTCAAACGTGGTAAGAGTAAAGTAGCATTCCCAGAGGGTGAAAGAAGAGACAGGGGCTCGATGATCACCGCAAATAAATAGGATCCAGAGAATCGCCCCGAGCGATAGCGTTTAACGCCGCCGAAGAATGCTTATTTCCTGGCTGGAAATGATCGGGGCTGAAGATGGAAGGGTGAGAGGGGGTGAGTCAGCAATCGAGCGAGCCGGGCCAGATAAATCGGCGGACCTTTTCGATAGTTGGTAGGGTAAAGCGCGCTCGCGCGCGCGTCCCGACGCTGCAACTTTACTGGGCCGCGCAGCGCCGTGACGTGGCCATAAATAACGCCGAAATAGCGTGTCCAACGTCCGACCAATAAATCTAGATATAACCCAGGAGGATAAAATAAAGTTATGGGGGGCCCGGTTCATGCGCTGATACAAACCGATAGTTTACCCCGCTTTGACTTGCTGCAAGTAGTCGCGGCCTCTCCCTTTCCTTCGTCGTTCCGCGGAGCCTCCACCCTCCGCGAGCGCCCCCTTCCTTACGTCCCACCCCCCCACGGCACCTCTCCAGCCCGCCACGTCGCGCCCGGCGTGCACGAAAATGTATTATTACGTTGACATGTACACAAACTCGATTCCGCGAGAACCCAGACACGTAACTTCGTGATACATAGCCGACGACACGCGGGGACACACGCACGCACGTCGAGGAGTGCATGTGCGCGCGTGTGCCGGGCTCACGGAGGGGTGGGTGAGCCCCTTTATGCAGATAGGCGCGCGGTCGCTCCCGGGGCGCTGCTTCAAAGCCACTTCGAGAGGTCTCGTGTTTACGTGGAAACGCCGCGAACGTCGATTCGTGCTTGTTGTGCTCGCCAGGGTGAAACGGGAGCGAAGGTTGTCAGGGGGGCGACGAAGCAGCATCCTCTCGCGCCACCCCCCCCCCCCCCAGAAAAGTCTCCAGTTTTCAAGGCACACTGTTTTCCTTCTCGAGCTGCGACCACCATTCCGTGACGGAGGGTTGTGGGTTAAATAATGCTCACCACCGGCGAAACACGTCGAGGGCGGTCGACGGTGGCAGGAAACAGTGGTCGAAGGGGTTACCGAGCTTGTCATTCTTCGAACGTCTTCTGGCGTTCCAGGCAACCGGAATCCAGGTATACACGAGGGAGATCGCCTTTTTGGTATTTAGGGGGAGAGCCCTATTTAAGACGCTAAGAATATGGTGATGTTTGGGAATTTTTTTCTAAGAAACTGTTAAGCGGATCTTTCCCAAACTTTCAGGGTATTTTAGTTCACGTTCAAACAATAACCATTATTTTTTTTGGTACAAAGTGTTCGGTAGAAATGGAGATATATGAACACGTTCGTAGGGAGTCGCGCGCCGGAGTTGCAAATTTGCGATTATGTTGGAGGCCCAAATTCTTTCCCGAAACAAAAAACCAAGAGTTTTCGTGTTTCTCGTATAATTACATAGTCGATGGACCTAAAACTTTTATAAATAAATTAAATTGAACAGCTCTTTTTCCATGAATAGTACAAAACACCTATTTTGGGGCGGAATCGTAACTTTTTCTTTGAAGTCACACCAATTTGCCAACTTTTAACTTTTCTTTCGTTTCTTAGGTCCATCTACAATGTAATTATACGAGAAATAAGAAAATCCTTGGGTTTTTTTATTTCGGGGAAGAATTGGGGCTTCCAACATAATCGCAAATTTGCAACTCCGGCGCACGAGTCCCTACGAACGTGTTCATATATCTCCATTTCCACCGAACACTTTGTAACGAAAAAATTAATTTTTATTGTTTTATTGTGAACTAAAATACCCTGAAAGTTTAGGAAAGATCCGCTTAACAGCTTCTTATAAAAAAATTCTCTAGAATCACCTTATTCCTAGTATCCTAAATAGGGGTCCCCTTAACAAAGAATTTCGGGGTGCGGATTTGGTTACACGGGGAAAGAGAACTGAATTAGGAATAGATGTTCTCCTTTGCCTTAGAAAATGAATTTCCGGGGACTTGAAGCGTGTGATAGTGCCTTCTAATTATAGAGAATTGAAATGGGAGAAGAGTTTTATAGAAAGTGTAACGACTTGAGCCGTATTGTATTTCTACAGAATAAGAACCTAATTCTTCCGACATAATACTGTTCAATTACGAAATCCGTTCCTGTATATGTATAACGTGGTAATACACCAGTTGCCCATCCCCTTAGCTTTGATAAGTCAATTATTCAGGCCAGTTCTCTGAGGAATAAAGAATTCGATTTCAACGTTTCCCTCCCTGCGGAGGATATAAAATGCAGAAGTTTAAAAGCATAAAGAAGAACGAATTACCTTCTCGCCAGCCATCATTAGGCAAACAGTAGCCCGACCATAAGGGGATGGATTAATTCCATTTACCCTGGAAAAAAAAACAATGCTGGATCCGTGTTTCGCGACCGACTAACCGCGGCATGAATATTCATTCGAGAAGGACGTCACGGGCCGATAGAAAAATGTATCCAGCACGCGGGCGGAATGGGCCCGTAACAGGCGTGCGCGCGTATGAATCCCGTGTAAATCGGCCCGTATAAACTATGGCGTTTACGAGTGGTGTTTACGGGGCAGCGTGGGTGAAAACGGCGCGGCCAGTCCGTTCGCGTTCGAAGGATAGGAATAGCGCGAAACGGATGTACCGCAGATGTTTCGTAACTAATTAGTGGATGCTCGTTACTCCCGGGAGCTGTCCGCGTGGCCCGGAAACGCGCCGCGGAATAAATTCGCAGCAGCGCTCGGGAAAACCTGTGTGTTCGCGTTGGAACGCTTTCGAGCGAGACGACGCGAACCTCTGAGCTGATTTTCGGCACAGCTGGCCGGAGATGGACCTCCGGCCTTTGAAAGTCTGACACTTGAAAAGGAATCTAGTCCCCGTTGAAAAACGTTGATACGCGAGATGCTTCACGCGGAGGATAAAACGGGCGGAAGATGAAACAGTGGGATCGAATAAGCTCGTGAAAGTTTGAAAAACCGTAGTAAAAAACCGTGAGATTAATTAAAAGCTTGGAGCACACATCAATTTCATATTCGAGTCGTCAAACAGAGCCTGGCCAGAGTAATATCGGGCGAATGCAAATCCAGATCCCTCCAGTTAAATAGCCTGGGAAAGGTAAAGTTAGAATCGCTTTGTTGCCTTCGATTTTCTATTAGCTTTCACTCGAGACACCAAGTTTTAATACGCGCGACGGATGATGAAAAATCTACGCTGATAATCCATCCTCCCGTTTATTCTTTACCCTGCCGTCGGGCCACGTTGCGCAACAGTGATCCAGCGCGATAACAAACGCCTCCTTTGTAACTTTCCACCGCCATTGTCCCGTCGTCCAGCACCCGCCGCGATCGCGCGTATCCCGGGCGATAAAACACCAGCGGGTGTATATTTGCTTGTGTTAGAGGGAATCATTTCGATCGGCAATAAAATCGCGATAACGTCGATTACTTGTAACCCCCGGCCCCGGCTGCGGATCGAACAGGAGGCGAAAGGAGACGAAAAAGGCTGTCTAAGGAGAAGGGAGAGATCCTAGCCTCGATCTCGCCGGGCGGGGATCCAAAGGGAAGTGACGAAGGAGGTGTTCGTGGGGCAGTCCCTCTTCCCTCTGGACAGAACGGTCGTAAAACGTCAAATTATCGAGCGTACCTCCGCTCGGTCTTTCACGTTGAACAACCCTTCGTTTGGCGACTCCCTGGAGGCCACGGTTCCGGTTCACATCGACCCACTGTCCATCAGGAGTGACAGCCAGAGGTCCAGGGGTCTTCTAGCGCTCTGTCCCTTTACGCGGAAGTTAAACAGCTTTCAGTTACTCCGCGAGGATTCCAGCAACAATGTCGACGGACGCCGCAGGCACTCGAGAAAGCCTGACTCGCCGGGGAGATCTATGACCAGATTTCGGGTAAGTGAAATCGAGGCTCGCTTAAACCGTGGCGCCTGTACGCTGGCGCGGAGCAGGCGAACGTTCCTGAGAGAAGCGCCAGGAGGAATATATTCCTGACCCGGCAAATTAGCGGCATTCATTTCGCGGAGCAGCAAGTCACAACGACTTGGCGTTTCACTTTCCAAACGACCAACTTCACCCTACCCGCGAGCACTAAACAAGGTCGTTGTAATTGCATTTTCGCCCGTCCCCGTTCTTTTTCCTTCCTTTATTTGAATCTACGAGTGCGAGGCGGTGTAATTAGTGGCGTCGCGACGCTGGGAGGCCACCTCTTACGCCGTCGCACCGCCGAAACCGTCCTCCACTCTGGCCGACATTTTCCTACCCTCCCCCCCCCCCCCGGGCCGCCGAAAACTACCCGTTCCGCAGCCGATGACGCGGAACAAACGAAGGTCGTTAGGCGCGACGTAACTAACGAACGCGGGCCGCGCTTCGAATTATTTGGATCGACGAAAGAAATGGGCGCGACTCGAGCTGCGGGCGCGACTATGAAAACCAGGGTTCTCCACTGACCGACGGGGCAACGAGTAATCAATTCAATCAGGGCGAATTACGTAGGCAAACATGATTAAGTGGGACGTGCAGGAGACTTTTTACACTTTTTCGGGATACACGGCGTCGGTTAAGGAAAAAGGAGAAGTCACTTTTTAATTGTAGGATTTTTAGGATTTTAGGTACTTGTTCCTTTTAGAGGCTTTGGCTTTTTTTTTAAACGACGAAACACTTCACTTAGCAAACTAATGCTTGAAGCCTCTCAAAAGAACTCAAGTCGTTTGGACCAATTTTAAAAAAGTTATTCTGCTTTAAAGGGTGTCCGAATATTTTTGTGATTTACTGTAGGTGTTCATGGTTTGTGAGAAATTTAGAGCTAGAAGTGGTTTACGATGTGTTAGGTACTAGGGATGACTTTGCAAGCGCGTGACTTAGAGATTCTGAACCTTAGAAATCTAATTAAGGAGTATTGGATACTGGAAACTATTCGGTTGCTTGTTGATAGCATCCAAGTGTCCCTGGCATCGGACATAAGGAAAGAATCATAGAAGAAAGTGCTGCACGTATGACGGACACTCAGATCGTGATCGAAACCTTTAGCACCCCGATGCATTTGTCGCATCGCGGCCAGAGCAGGTCGCGACTCGAAGGCTTGCGTAATATCGCGTGTATCGATCTGCATTATAATCAGAGGACCGCGTGTCCTCGATGGATAGAGCGTGCAAAGGGCGTTGATTCGGTCTAGAGGTGTTTGCCAAAGTAAACAGCGCGCAATGCCGATGCACTGACGCACCTCTTAAACACTGCCACGCTGCACTGCCTTCATCCACTGCACGAATCCTGGCCTGAAGAAAGAAATTTGTTTATAAATCATACGTTTCGCGAAACCATCCGGACTCTCCTGCTTTCATTAATTTGCAACTGCTTGAACAATTCCCCCGGAAAGTGCCGCGGAATCAAGCCTAAAGCAACACAGAATCATCAGCCAAACAAGCAGGACCCTGTCAACCGACCACCCGCCAACAAAGTGTGCCCGGCGTACAAATCACGAGTCGTAATCCCAGTTAAGTAACTCGTTATCCGCGATCTAAACAGGGGCGCGGCGTTACCAGATTTGGCAGCGAGTCAGGAACTTTATTATTAACAGTGGCTGTGGATTTACGCGCGGGGGATAGATCGGCGGAATAATTATCTGGCACATCCGCTCTCTCTGCATCCCCGATACCCGTTAATTGCCTCGAATCACCGTCCGAGCGGCCAGGAATCAATTTCGTTTCGCGACAATGAACTTTCCAGTCGTCGATACCGCGCCCCCGATACGCCAAAGACCGTGTACGCGACTCGTAAGGGCGTTCGTTTACGTCCCCGTATTTAATAACAAACATCCCCGAAAGCTCGTAAAGTTAGAGCCGCGTACGTGTAACGGCGTGCTTTACGGCGCAAAGTGCGTGCGCCCACGGTATCGTTACAGTTGGAATAACGCCAGCCGGTTTATTATTAACCGCAAACTGGCGGGGTTAAAGCCGCTCCACCGAATTAAGAGGACACGGCTAATCCTCGGGTGATACGTTAATGCGAAGTTTAGGGGTATCAACGTTGCACGGCTGAATTTATCTCGAACCGAGCTCGCGCTAGCAACGCTGAGACAACCCACTTCGTGGGGGCTGTCCGCCGCTATTAAACTTAATTAAGAATATACCAGGTCAAGCTTAACGTCCACCAGAATCCTCAGATTAACAGCAGCAAACAACTACTGTAAAAAGGTACGTGTATTATTATGCCGAAGATCTAGGTGCAATAAGTCTAAGGTTTTACAGTGGCCAGTATGAGGTCTGACTTATGGTTGAGCTACAGTGGTGGTGAAAAGAAAGATTAAGGGACTGTTCCGGGCTAGAGCCCATAAAAATAGGTGATCTTTAGGAATTAATTGAAGGAAAACTACTACGTGTAATTTAATGGGACATTTTGCGTTGTATTAAGGATTTCTTAGACTATAGAAATATATTTTTTGACGACATTGAGGAGTCGTTAAAGTCGAGGTGTCAAAAAATTCATCCAAATCGGTGGAACCTGTAGCACCTAAAGCATTGGTCTGAAATAAAGCATTGCCAAATTATTAAAGGACATGAAACTCGCTCGTAGACTAGACTAGACAAAATTCAAAACTTACATTTTTTGAGAAAATAATGACATTTAAAATTTGAAATCACTTTTTCCCTATATTTTTCGTCCTTTCAACGCCTTTAAAAATTACAAATTTTCAATTAGTCGAATTAGTTCTGATTAGAAATCATAGTCCACTTGGATCCACATTAATTTCAGTTTAACTCCGCCGGCTGCGTAATTAATTATAGTGATTTCTGAACGGCGAGCTACGCGTGACGAAGTTCAAATGCTTCCCTAAAGAAGTGTTTCCCAATGGCACGTGCACATGCAGCAGAAAGGACCGTCTGGAAACCGACGAAATTTCGTCGTTCAAAAGACGCCATTGCGCGCGGATCGTTTATAAATGGTCTCTCGTTACGGAAGTTGTCCCACGAAACGCGATTATTCCGCGTTCGCCCCGTCGACTTTGAAGCTCGTTAATGGGCACCTGAAATCTCGTTATAAATTTGCTTACGACAGCCCCGATAAAGTCGACTCTTGCCTTTCCTTCCCTCTCGGTAACTTTGGCCCGTGCGTTCCGCACGATATAGCGGCGGCCTTTTTCGCCCTCTCCCCACGGCGTCCTGCGATTTGTATGCGTGACTGGGGTCGATAGGTCGTCGCAGGGGCTGTTAGGCTTTCACGCCTCTTGCCCCGTCTTATCTGAATTAATAGAACCTGCAGGGAAGTGGCGTTGCCTCGTTTACCGAGGTATTCGACACCGGGTCGTATCGCGAACGACTATCTTCCCCCATGGATTACTTTCCACCCCACCATTACCACAAACTCCTCTGCCCGGCGTTCCCAAAGTATCGCCCATACACGCGTATAAACGCAAGTGTGGTCGTTCCGTTTGAATACCCGTAGGACAATCTTTCACCCAATTACATACGTGAAACGTGGCGAGCCTCCGCCTTAATTGATTCGTCCCTGACGCGATAACACAGTTCTCTTTTGGATAATGCGCGCCGGGAAGCGCGTTGTTTATACGAGGCGCGGTTAAAAGGGGGCCTCGAAATGTCGGTGCGAAACGGTGCCGTGTCAACGACGCCGTCAAAGCAGCACCGTAGCGAATCATCGGAAACAGAAGCAGACCCGCGAATTTATCTTCCTCTCTGGGGCGCGAACGTTTCCACCGACGTTTCTCAACAACGTTTTCACAGCTTCAACTCCCGATGAAGTCCAACCCCTCCCCGCCACCGCCTCCTCCCTGACACCCCGGCAATTAACACCGTTTCCAGCGCGACGGGAGTTTCTGAAACGCTTGAATGGTCGCGCTATAGCTTTGAGAAATTGAAGCGACTGCACGACGACAGGTATTCTCGTTCCCCGCTTAAGATGTACGCGTTAAAGCGACGTGTGCCACCCTCGACCACCACCACCTCCCCCGTCCCACGTCTCTATCTTTCTCTCCATCCAGCCTGTTTTACCAGCTTTCGTTGTGCTTTCGGCTCCGGGAGGACACGGTGACGATACGCGTTCCGCGGATCGTTAGCAGTGGCACACAGAGCCTCATCAAGGCACAGGGGGATCGCGTCACAGGCAACGATACGATGGACGGGGGATTCTGTTAATTAATGCCTGCAGTGACGCACGTTTTTGAAAAATAACCCTCTAAGTCCTTCCTTGGCTTTTTCCCCCCAATGAACACTCCGGGATTTTAGAACGATACTATCGATGCTTTCTATGTTAGTAAAAGTGTTAGTAAAAGCAGGGAGACGCGCACGTTCGTTTATGTGGAATAATTTTCTGGCTGGGTATAAACAAACAGACGGTTAGGTCTAGATGATGTCGCGCCTCCAATCACGGCGCAATGCTATTTACGGCTCCGCTGAATGTTTGAACGGGATCGTGACCGTGGCGTAACTGAACCGCCGGTGTAAATCAAGTCCCGAGCAACCGATACCGCAGAGCAAGTCCATAACCCAACGAACTGCCGTCGAGGCACAGTGGTATAAACCATTGATAGTCAGACGCTAGCCATCATCTGAAAGCACTAGGGGATGACGCTTCAATTCGATTCCCAAAGCGTTTCACGATTCACCAGACAAACCAGCTGTCTCCAAACCTCGCCCCCTGCATCGCTCCTAAACTCATCAACCCTCAAGAAAAGAAGCACCCTCTCATCTCGAAACCTCGTCGCAGAGTACGATCATCATTAATCCTAATACCCAACCATTGAAACCGCCCCAGGCCGCGAAAAGTCATCGACGCACGTCGAGATGCGTGCACCCAGCTGACGCGTCGCGAACAAAAGCTACGACAGGTGGTGTCGACGAGTCCTGCGGATGATCAGCCGCGGCTCCGGCAAGGGTTGTTGCGTGCGGTGGATATCTGGGCGAAACGGGGGATGACGGCGCGTCAGGCTTTAACGAGACACCGCGGTGCAGGGCGCGACGACGCGGTGCACCGGGCGACAGGGGTGCGTCGCGATTCGAATTCGCTTTTGAACGGCCGCCGATAGAAAGACGGGAGGGGGATCGCTCTCGCATTCTCAGGCGGGCAGAGCAGCCCAGGCTCGCCTTTCTACGCGGAGGAGCAGAAAACAGAACGGTAGCTCATTAGCGGTAACAGGCAGCCGAGCAAGAGAGGAAGCTCGTTATCCATGGATACACAAACTCCGCGCTACGTATGTACGGACCTCCTTCGTAATACGCGCTGCACAAGGCACGCTGTACGCCCTGTCTGTCTGTTTCGTCTCCCCTGGTTCGCAGCGCCGTTTCAGCCCCCTCTTCGTTTCCCTTCTTTTCCTCTTTCTGACATCAATCCTCGCTATCCGATTCGATGTTCCCTTCCGAACGTTCCACGGTGTATGTATCTCGAGTCTACCCCCGTCTGCGCGTTCGATTTTGCCTCCCTGTGTTTCCACAACGCCTTGTATAATACATTGTCTTACGACCGCGTTCAGAACGGAAGAGGTTTGGTCCCCTGTTGGGCGAGATTTTCTTTAGCCCTGCCATGCTTGTGTATGATGCTTGGCTTGATATTATAATGTGCTCATTAACGAGTAGATGCATTTAGGATACCAAAGCAGGGAATGAAAACAGAATGATGTAAGGTAACACTTTGTATACTGTACCATTGAGTATAACAAGGGGTCTATAAAGAAAACTATTTTGCCTCGGTACAATTTTTTTTTATGGAAAAACACTGTGGAAAGGGATGGGAAAAAATTTATCAGACTAACCACATCAGGGTTGTTTACTGAGCGCATTTAAAATTCCCTATTCCTGCACGGTAATAATCCCAGTTGTTGCGAACTAAGTTAGAGGGAACGCCCTGAACTATGCAAATAATTGTTCGTTGGTTTAACGCAGGAAATATGTAGAATTTTATTAAAGACACTGAACTATTTACAATTATTTACAAGCTTTAATGCACGCACACACAGGTCCGCGTAATTCTCACGAATTTGAAGAAAGAAGTACTCGCGAACTAAGTAACTTGCCGACTGCACCAGCGATCTGGCAACGCAAATTGTGCTGCAAACATGCGCTCCGTTCGAGCCTCGAAGCGCGAAGAAAGCGGAACTTACGTGTCCCGGGATCCTGACGATGATTCCGGGAAGTCACGTGATTATCGGTGTAACGTTATTCACAGCTGGGTGAGCTACCTGGCTGTAATTAGACGGTAATGCTCAGAGATGCCCCACTCAGCTCCTTTGTAAACAATAGCTGCCGATTCGTCTCGGTCAGAGGCACACGTCGCCTCGCTCGCGACGCCGACGGCAACCTCAGTCTGTCTTCAACATCAGTCTAGGAGCGCGGTTAAATCATATAGCAAGAGTGACTCTCCAAGAGTAGGGGAGAGCGGAGACAAACGTAACGGCGTCATGAAAGTAACACGCCTTCTCCCGGCTTCCACAAAAGTTTCCGAAACGTTTGCTTTACATAGTTACGCGTGTTTAGTGTTTCTTTTGCTTCACGGAGTTACGCTGAGCAACACTGCAAGCTGATTTCGGTATTTCGATCATTCAGGTAAGTGTCTCTTCTGTTATTTTTTTTTTTTATAATATTCATAGTTAAACTATAGACATTGATGCAATTATTTGTTAGAGCGTTCTTAGATAATGTCTTTATAAGTTCCTCTATTTGATTTCAATAAGTCTTGTATAGTTTGTACGTTAATAACAGTTCTATGCTGGAAAACATGGCTGGGGACAAAAGTAACATGTCACTTCGGGGACGAAAGTAACATGTTTCTATAAGTTTAAAGATGCCTCCCTATATCCCAAAAGAGTTGACTCCAATATTAACAATAGTTTTTGAAAAAAAATCATAAATATTAGTTACTTTTGGGGCCGTTACACGAGATTCCATATTAAATCAAATACACAGTATCAAAGAAATGTTTGAAGCTGGTTATGCTTTTTTATCGTTAGGTACCTACTTAAAATATGTTTATTTAAATGTTTGTTTCTATCGTTTCTGATGATAGAAAGTCCTGTTTTGCTTTGGAAGAAGTGTTTTTACTTGATTCTCCTCAAAATAATTAGTATTACTTTCGTCCTACCCCTGCAGGACTAAAGTAACAATGACAGTCACTGCGGAAAATTGCCATAACTCTTTGACTACTTATCATGCAAGGCTGAATTTGTGGTTAAATGATAGAGCGAGATACACACTATCTTAAGGCATAATTTTCGTTTTCATATCTGTAAGAGGTATTTGACAGCTTGGCCGAATGTAAAAAGTGTTACGTTTGTCCCCGCTCTCCCCTACAGTGAATTGTGTCTGTTGCATCTCCTTTAACAAACTGCACGGAGGAAAATCGAAGCTGGCGTGTTCACTCACAAAAGACGCCGAAGTCAACGAAATTTCATGGCTGAGAAGTCACGATCGTTCGTAAATGATCCCCCAATAGAAAAGTTGTCCCAAGGAACGTGATTATTCCGCGTTCGCCTCGTCAACCCCGTATCAATCCTCTCTGTCCTCCTTTTTTTCCCCAGTCCTCCCTATGGTTCGACTCTCCCCCATAGTGTCTCGAATCACCCCCTATCTGCACGCTCGATCTTTGCTCCTCTGTGTTCCACGGCTCTCGTGAATTGTCCTCGGGGCCGGCCTCTGGAAAATTCCTGTCTGTTTCGTCTTCGTCGGTTCTTTATCTATGACGGACGACGGAGGCGGGTTTCGAAAGGGGAGGCAGAGCGCGCCTTGTAATCCGCGTGTCCCCCTGTTCTGGGGTTATTTTTCTCCGAACTGCTACCCCATCCGGGCGTGCTTCTCCTCGCCCGTTCCACGTTCCACCCCCGTCCTGACATCGGCTCTTCTTTAATTCCCTCAGCGATGGCCAGAGCAATTTGTTTCGCTCGAGGCCAGCCATCTCGTCGAGGGCTCGCGTCTGTTCGTCAATGCCGCAACGCGGATCGATACCGAGGAAATGTACGCGCTCATTCCTTAATTCGCGACCCCTAATTGCCTGGCCACTCCTTTGTACTACCTCGCGCGGCTATCACGCTCGAGTTCGACTCCCTTTCCAATGGCCCTCCATTCGTCTCCCCTGCCTGCTCTCGGGAAAACTCAAATCCATTTCACCGTCCGGAGGATTACCAACAGCCCTGTGTTTCGAGCTGAGACCCTTGTACGTTGGGAAAATTACAATGGGCGGGAGTAGAAATTGAAAAATGTTCTATGCTCGCCTGTAAAAGAATTCTTTATATCTCTATTCATATTCATATACCTACTTATGAAACTGTACTTCGCGGAGTGCAAGAAAGAACGTCGCGTTAGCATAAAGTGAGGAATCTCGGTGGAACTCTGATGAATTTCAGTGGCTAGGGGAGTAGGTGCAATAAAAAGCGCAGCTGTCTTCCAACATTAATTCACTTGATGCTAAATGAAATAGGAGAAGGCAGCTGGATTGCGCCAGTTAAGGTTTCTTGCGGCCTTATTTCCACCTTGAATTCGCGCCAGTCGAGGCAAGAACGTTATCATCGCGCTAACGCAGGCCCATCGCGTCCAGGCGTGTATTTAGCAGGAAAACCGCCGAGGACCGGTCGAACGGGGGTTGCTGTCGCCGCCCTCTGACGTCGCGGGAGGCTACCCCTAACCCGAGGAATGCACGTTCCCAGTAATGCAATAACTGTGGCATCACGACGCCAGGATACCACGAGCAGTTGGCATTCAGATTGGTCGCCAGCTCCGGCCAGCAAACTGGGGGGCACTCGCGCGAATCGATCGGCGAGCAGCGGTCAGAAAAACCTGCAGTCAATTAAAAATACTTCGATTTCCACTTATCTGCGCGCGAAAATCGGGGGACCTCGACAAAGAAACGAGACAGCCGGAGTTTGGAGCTACGACCAACCCATCAGCGCCGATCGTTTGGTCATTGAATATTGAAGAGCCCGGCGGAAAAATAAATTAACTACCGCGCCTCGTCATCTTCCCATATTCATGATAAAGCCTCCGGTGCAGCCATTTCTCTAACACGGAAACTGTGAATGTTTGAAGAAAATATTCAAAAACCTCGACCAGACCGCGCGTAATCCGCCCGAGCTACTTTCGCCAGCTTTTACCAGCCCTATCTTGTTTTCCCCCGGGTCCGAGCGCTTCTCATCGTTCACGGGGTCTTGTAATATTTCATGGAACTCGCGCCGTTCCCCGTTTCGTCCTATTGTAATGCAATTTTTAAACATCGAGAAAGCCGGAATACGAAACACTTTCAGGGAAATCCGATCAGAACGTCGAGGTTGTTGGTCGTTTTGAAAATTTCCATCTCGATAGAATAAACGTAAGCTTATTCCGCTAACAGATGGAGGAGGAGAGGTAACATTCCATAAGAGGCGAGCAAGTGAGAGAGAAATTCCAATTATTTACAAGCTACTCTATAGATGTCTTTAATCATCCCTTGAGGACGATGTCGCGTAACTCGTTGACTCGTACTACTTGCGCAACTCTTTTTTCCGCAATACTAGAATTAAATAGTAATCGTTCGCGATTGAACACAGTTCCACTGTGAGAGGACACCTCGAAGCATCACCCAGGACCAGCTTTATAATTTTTCCTCTTTGTCCGTTTCTAGCCAGCCACTTTGCTCGAATGTCCCGACCCTGATGAATTATACGAGAGAAAGAGAGAGAGAGAGGGAGGAAGAGAGAGATAGAGAGAGAGAGAGTTGACCGTGAGTTTAAGAAAGTAGTCAAAGCCAGCAAGGATCCTGGCCACCCCTCAACTCTACTTTGCGACTTCTTTTCTTTATCGTTGGTACGCGGGATTTAACTCGCGGGGGCGGGTCAGCTCGAGCGTGTGATCGTTGATGTAGAGGCTGGCTCAGGGCGCGCTGAATACTTTGTTTCAATGTCCGAATAGGGATGGGAACGTGGAGGGGTCGTTTCGTCTGGGATCACGGTAAATAAATCTATCTGCCTATCGAGGCTGGGTGAAACTGAAAGACCGAGAAGTCGAGGCTGGTGGAAGGAAGTGGAAGCATTCTGCGAAGTCCTTTCTTCTCTGTGCCTTTGAGTTATATATTTAGACCTCTGCCAGGATCGTCACTTGGCCCGTGCAGCAATCCTCGCGCCGGCTATCCTTTTGCACCGTACTCGGGCGTGAACGGATGATTAGAAATTAACTCGATCAGTTCATTCGTCGTTGGTGCGTAAAGGGGAAGCGATCGATCCGAACTGGCCTGCCAATTAATCGATTTCTCGGTAGCCTAGCAGCGAGTGGACATCAGGCACAACGCGATATTAGGATAATTAGTGGCAGTATAACCTAAGACACCAATTATCGAAACGCAAGGTAATCCCGGGGGTCGGCTGGCACAATGGCGGTAAAGCGCTTTGATTAACCGCACGTCAATACGCGCAAGATCGCAGAAGTGGCCTTAAGTGGAATTCGCATGGACGGTGACCCGATACGATTGAATCGATCCAGGGAAGATCGACCCGACACCTTCCGCCCTATCTCTTGCCACAGCCGCTATTTACAAATAATATACCCGCCGCTACTCCCCGCCAGGCTTGTTTGCTACGCGCTCGATGTGCCGTGGGAATCCGCTCGCGCTTGTTAAACCCGCGCCGGACGAACAGTGGAAAGCTCAAAGGGAGAACGACTGCATAAACGGAGGGAAAGGGGCAGAAAGCACGATGATCGTAATTCCTGTCCAGGAAGAAACGCTGCCCAATAAAACAGCATATTCCTCGTGAACACCGTGCAAATAAAATGTCGAGTAAAAAATTTACAGCTCGACCTTTCGCGATACGATTTTGATCGTTCGGGTCGTGGCTCGCGAGTCCACTCCGGTGGGAAAAGGGAAAGATCGATCGCCTGAGCGGATCGAGAATCGACGCTGTAAAGCGCCACGCTTTTCCCCCCAATGTTATACGATCCGTTTCGCGCGGAGTGAAAAAGGAAAGCAGAATTAATTCCGCGGACAGCGCTGTAAAAACGCGCCGAACGTAAACCCACCGTGTCGGCGTCGATACTGTTGACGCCCATCGGTAGCCGTTCATGTTTTACCGTCCGCCGAGGCCCTGGGCGCTCCGTTACCGGAAGTCATCGGGACCATGGAGCTGCTCACCTTCCGATCGAACGGAAGAAACGCGGTCGCCCGTTTAGACCCGCGAGGATTAACGTGCTCGAGCGCTTGCGGCCCTTCGTGCACTTGGTCGCCCACGATCGGCCGAGTCTTCCGCTGCAAAGAGACGAATATCCGGTGAGGGCCACTCCATTCGCTCTTCGTCAATATTTCAGCCGTGCCACTGATTCCCAATTAACCGAGGCATCTGGACAGGAGGTGCCTGGCACGCTCTTAACGCGTTAAGAATACATGGTGGAATTCCCGTCGCGACGTAGTGACGGAATTTGAAGACGCGCGAGAAACTGTTTGGAAGTAGATATGTAGGGATGTTAGGTGATCAGGGCAGGAGTAAACTGCACACTCGTGGAAAAGTAAAAAAGGCTTATTTATTGTAAAGAATAGGTTCAGGCGATGATGCCTCTCGTTCGACGGACTCTGCAGGACTGACTTCATCCATTCTTATCTTGCGCTCCCCGAGATTCACACTTACAACACACACACTCTTGACACGCACTCGGGTCACCCAAACTCTCTGCATGCATTCGACGAAACCATTCAAACCTCACACCCCTGACGCATTCGATACTCCACTATAAACATCCGCTCTCGATCCCAATCGCTCTGGCCCAAACATACTTTGTCAATCAAACAGTCTTCGCACTCCCACAGATATGAGATCCATCGATCCCTGCGATACTCGCGGAATAATCCCACCAACTTCGCAAGCTTATGTCCCTTAGACAAACAAGGCACTCGCGGCGGAGGATACGATCTTATACTAAACAAGACACGTCAACGGTACTGTTCATCGTTCTTCTGGAAGTCGCCCGCTGGACAGGGTCCAGGAAATATTCCCGCAAGCCGACTTCTGTCGCGTCGTTGCGAAATAACGACACTGTCCCCGTTCCAAAGTGAAACTGGCGAGAAGACGGAGGGTCGCGCGATCCACGGGGCGGTCGGAGGCGCGGGCGAAGGTGCTCGTGGCACGAGAAAGTCGCGGGGCATAGATTATCCATGGGGCGACAGGCAAAGCGGGGGGAATTACTCGTTTCGACGCCCGGAGAAACGAATTCACCGGGTGGTGCGCGATTCCTTCCGCGTTTGTTTATTCGACGTGTCGAGGACTTGTTGGCCGGTTGGGTCAGCGCCAGACTTAGTATTGCTTCATAAATCCTAGCCAAGGAGCCCGTGCATCATCTCGGGCCGCGTCGCGAGTAGCGCAGCCCTCGCGCCAATAATCGGATGTGTCCGACAGGATTTATGGTGGCCTCTGTCCCTTTTGGGAGACGGGCTTTCGGATCCGCAGCCTCCTATCGACCGGCCATCGCATTGCCACCGCGAATTAAGGATCGAGGGACCGAGGCAAAAACTATACCACGAGCGGAGCGATCGGCTCGGCGAGGAACCCTCGAGGGGAACGCGTGTTTCCAGGGGAAACGTAATTTATCGCTCGTCGACGCGGATGCACGCAACTCTGGGTCCGTGCTCTAGTTTATCCATGATAGCGCGGATAAGAATAACAATCGAACGTATTTAAGAGGGTACATGGGCAAAAATCACGCGAAAAAAATCAGGATTTCAACTTTAAATAGCCGCCATTTTGTTGTAAATTAATATTTCGGAAAATTCTCTCCGTCAACCTGAGGATACATTAATATACTAACGAAATCTATTTGGTTTCTTGATTTTAGATAATTTGGTTCCGAATGGCATTGTTCAACGCAAAAACAAATTTTTAAAAATGCTTCTTGGATGTCGGTTGTTACTTTATTATAAACTTAAGTATTTTTCTACGAAAAAATTACCAAATGTTCTTTAAATGTTGCTCTTTTAAACGCAAAAAATTCTGTAAGAATATATGCGTCCGCTTTTTCAAAAAAAATTCACAAACATTACTTAAAGGCGTTTTTCTCAAAACTATGTTTCTCAAGGCGGTGAACATCGTAACTCAAGAACGGATCGATATTTTTTGTTGAAATTTTAACCGAACCTACAACACACTTTTCTCCACAATGTGGAACTCGCTCAATGAGATCGCATAAAGTTAACAACATTTAAGACAGCATTTGTCACTGGATTACTTCAGTAAAATCCTTCAAAGTTGATATTTGTTGTATAACTCCGTGAATTTTTATTAAAATTTTTCGACCGAGTTCCACATCGTGGAGACGAGTGTTTTGCGGGTTCGGTTAAAATTTCAACTAAAAATATTAATCCGTTCTCGACTAATGCTATTCACCGTTTTAACGCGTGCATTGCGCAGCGCCCACTTTAAGGCTTTGTAATTCTTTCAATTTTTAATATTTTTCAGGTTTCTTGGTCTTCAAATGCGTGTTACATCCACAATAAAGTATTGTAAAACGTGCAAATGATATGAATACTACTAGTCGTCCTTCAATCCAACCAAAAAGGAACCGTTCATTTCAACCGTCTAATACCCGTGTACCACCTTAAGGTACATCTACGATACAATTTTCGCTTAGTTACCAATTGCTCTAAACATTGAAATGGGTATAAGTGATTTCTGAGAATCAATAGAGGGCCCCGAATATGTGCAAATCGCCTGCAATAGAATAAATCAGCGGCAAGCGTAATCCCATTGTAGAGTTTCCAATCGCATGCATTGACGAGGGATATGCACGCTGAATCGGCGCAACACTCGCCAAACAATTTTCTCACGTGCGCCCAGCGCGAAATGGATGCCTGGGAACGTTAATGAAGAACGTTAGAGCTGGTGTGAATCCAGTATATCTCGTTACCGGGGCCGAACAATGCCCGCAAATAATACGAAATCGACGCGAGCTCGCCATTATGCCAATTACAAGCGCCATTGTAATCAGATCAGAGGTGGAGCGTGCTGTAATTCGAGATACCGCGCTCCCAAATCGATTACCTGGGCACGTGTGTGCACGCGTATTTTCCCTTCGCAGGGAACCCCTTGTGCAGCTTGGATTACATCAGCATCCTCGATCCGGCGCCTCGCGCGCAGGACGGAGGACGCTGTGCAAAAATATCGCAACGTTCGCGGACAGATGGATACTGGCAGCTGCACACGCGTGTGTGTATCTATCAAAAGTCGAATTCCTATACATTCACCGACCTGCTGCTCCATTCTGCGCGTCAACGTACCTTAAATTCCTGATTGCTTTCTCTAAGACTGTAGCATACACCTCGAAGAATAATCGTTGCAGAACGAGAGGCGGAGGAACATTTTTTAATCAGAACTAAGTGGCCGCGCCATTAGAGGGGAATGTTTACCGAGGCGAGCGCGGCGTTAATTAGACCTGATTAAATTCGGGATCAGTGGGATCTAATTTGTAACAAAAATACAAGGACGCCGGCTGGGTCGTAGTTAATTAGCTAAAATAACGCTAGCCGGATGCACGCAGCTTCCCCACCGAAAAGACAACACCCCCCCTCTGGGTATCAGGCGAGATAGTTATTTACGAACGCCAGGGCGGAAGGGGTTGCCCGCGCAATTCTTCAACTTTTAATTAGACCGCGATCACCGCGAGGAGCCCTTCGAAGAGTTGCCGAGTCGACGCAGCCTTATCGAATGACGGCGTTCCTTGTTGGACGCAGACGGGGTTCACGCGATGATACACTTTCTCTATGGGCTTCAGGGAACGACCGAAAAGATCGTTCTTGCGTTCAGGCTGAATCGTGCGTCACGCGTGCATACACACAGAGAGAGGGAGAGAGGGTAGTTCCATCTGCCGAATAAATCTTTCTCGCAGGCTGGAGCTTAATTTTATCGCCGCCGTGGAGCAGCCTTCTGGCCAGGAGGAGGGACATGCCCCTTTAAAAGGGACCCAGCTAAATTAAAAGAAAGGATCTGAATGAGACCGCGGGTGCTGAAAGTAATCACTTTATCTGTACCCGCCACTCCAGCCAGCCTCGCTAATCTGAGCCCTCGTTTTAAGGCTGAATCGTCTGCTCGGACCCAACTTCCATATCCAGCATACCTCATTTCCATAGCCACCAACCCTTTCGACCGTTTCGCGAGTGTCTTATGCACACTCTAGCTCCACTGGATATTGGGATTTTCAATGGGAAATCTTGTTTTGGTACTCAGAGGCTTCGGTGATTTTAACTTCGTTCCGTGGATCGTGCGGCTCGATATTTGATACACTATTTTTGTGAAAGTTGCTTAAAACTCAGGGAACATTTCGATGGTGAATTATACTGTACTTATTATAGAAATCAGTGTGGACTGGACCGCGTGGATTAAGATTCTTCAAGAGTTTCACTGCTTCGTGTCGGCGGATGTTCGACAGTTAAAAGTACCGTTCCCCTGGCAGATTTTAAATCTTAGGAAGCAGTTCCCTCCGAGAGGAAGCCAGAAGCTAGCTGGGATCGCGTAAAACTTTAAGTCGACGTGCGTGGATGCAGCGCATTCGAAACGGTGCCGTAAAATTTCGCCTCCGATGACAGTCGTTAATATCATTCTCTGTTGCAAGTAATGCCGGCGAATGGACGTCCCATTACGAGCAGTAAAACCCCGCTGGCTGCGTCTGGCATATAAACAATTTGTTATCCCCGCGGAATAACGAGCTGATCCGTACGCTCTGCGTGAATACGCGTCGAAATGCTCGAGGCCTGCGCCTGACAACGCTCCCGACTGCCTCAGCCGTCGCTCTGTGCCATTTTCGACAGAGTTTCGTAACCGATGCAGCTGATGAGTGCACTTAAATTGAAAACTCATTAAATGGTACGCTTGAAACGCTGATCAGCTGTTAAGGAAGAGAAAGTGTGTCACGTCTGAGACACAACGTCAGGGTAAGGTGTTTGATCTCTTTTGAAACTATTTAGTGACTGAAAAGTAGACTTGAAAATTGTAAATTGTGGGCACTCTGAAGTCTACATGGTCTGTCATCTTGATGAATAAACCTCAATACCATTTTCCAGAGGTTTCCAAAGATATACAGAGAGGTAGATATCGAGTGACGAAGAAGGAAAGTGATCTACTACTTGACTAATAAAATCTGACCCAGGGACTACAAAAAGCAGGTAAAAGGGACAAAAAGGGACGTGATCCGATAGGGGTTCGGTATGCCATTATGTCTTCAGTTAGGCCTGAGTCGAGTCACTTTACCCCGAAAGTAACAGGGTAGGGTCGTAATGGAGAACGCAGGTAACAAAATATTTATGAAAAATTCCGCTGAAAGCCCACCCCAGTCTATCTTCGGAAAAGTGTATTAACTACACAATAGTTTGCCGCGATTCTCAACTCGAGCAAGTTCGCAAACACCTACTCCCTGAACTAAAAGAACGTACCAAACAACACTTGGTCATCGTCGTCTTCCCGTGCACCCTTGCTTCGCTCTGCACAAACACAGTAGCGCGGGAGGGAGAAAATGACGCTCGCGCGCCTGCAGCTTCATTCGTCAGTTAGATCGACCGTGAACAGGAGAAAATCGACTACAATCTTTCCCCCAAGCAGGGAAACGGCACCCCCAGTCGAGGGAAAGAGACAAGAGTCCCTTTGAATAATAATTTGACAGCGGAGGAGTAAGCTGCGCAACGGCGTGGGGGGAAGAATTAATTCTCGCGAGAATTTTTGGGGATCAGCGAGCGCAGAAGGGAAGAGTAGCGTGACGACATCGTTTATGAAGGTCGACGGTTAGAGGCGAGTCACGCTGGAGGGTTGAAGCGCCATTGAAAAGCTCTACGAACGAACGAGCGAGCTGTTGACGCGCCAGCCTATTACGGCCTGGCAGCTTTTATCCGACAAAAGAGGGCATTTAGGGGGTGAAATTGTAAATTCAATTTCCTAGCAAGATCCACCCCTCCAACTCGCTCTCTTTATTGTTTCCATTAGCAGCTCCAGCCTTTTGTCCACCCTCGCGGGGGATCGGGGGCAGGTTTTGTTTTGAAACTCTGAAGAAATTCGCTTCTTTGTCCCTCCGAGCACCTGTGACCCACGCGACTGTCCCATTCTTGATGGAATATTCTTCAAAGGCTGCAATGAGCTCGCCCCTAGCTGCCTGCTGGGCAGAGATTGCCACGCCGGCTTCCAGGAATCGTTCTGACACTTGAACGCTTGAGTCTAGAGTCAGGTACTCTACAGTAGCGGAAGGGTGGCTTAGGAGACCAACCAAGTTCGCTTACAGAGAATCCAGGGGAGATTTTAATGTTAAAACTCTTCGATTAAGTACAGTAACGAGTGCTCTTCTTGTTTCTTGCTTGTACTATATTTAATCTGAGTCATTTACTAATAGGAATATAATTGAAGACCTTGCAGCAAGAGGGGTGCAACTCAATCTTGACTAGTTTCGAGTAAACTGAAAAACCTTGTTCGTAGACATAAAACAATAACATTATTCTTGCGCCTGCTGGTCATTATTTGTGGAATTATCCTCATCCGCAGTCAACGCACATTTGAAAGCCTTCTAAAAAGGCTGTTCATAAGGTGGGACGTATTTACACGTTCGTATTGCAGAAAACAGTAAACGGGTGCAGGTTCAAAATTTGCAATAAATCATTTGTTATCGGATTTGCATGAAACTTTTTTTTCACGTACCTATATTACACGTCATAACTTAAAAACTGTCAAAAGTGGAGTTGCACCCCTCTTGCTGCAAGGTCTTCAATTCTTCTATCCAGAATTCTCTGACCACTCGCCTATTAATAAATGCCCCCTGAAGTGCAATTAATATACAGCAATCCGAACGCTGCGCCCCAAACATGATCAACCTACCCTCTGCCGCCGAAAACGCGTTCAATAATGACCCCGAAAGCCCAGCATCCGTGCCAATGAAAATTAACGAGACACACAGCAGAACCGACTGAAATAACGATTCCAATCGATCTGAATATTGCATCCGCGTTACGAGCCACTAGGGTATCGAGTTTCTTACGCAAACGTTCATCGTCAACTCGCTAAAAAAAAAAAAACCCCGACGAATCAGCCCGCGACAAACAGTCGAAATGGATTTGAAAGATTCAGCCGTTGGACGGTGTTTGGCATCGCGAAATTAAACGACGGTTTTCCAGCGACGAGCGTAAATTGTTTACCACGGCTGCGAGCGGATCCAGCCCCCCCGTCCCGGTGCTCGTGCTCCAGGAAATTTCGCGCCTTTTGAATATATTCATGATCCCACGGCGAAATCACGGCGCACGAGCAGGCTCGGGGGTGACGCGCGAGCCGACAGCGCCGATTTAAAATCGCGTTCGAACGAGCGAGTGACGAGGCGAACGGCGGCTGCCCCCCTGGATTTCGCACGGCAAACTGGCAACCCCCAGGAATTTAAATTCGCGGGGTGAAATATATAATTCAGTCGCAAGGAAGAGGATTCACTTTCGGCTGACACGTAGATGATTCTTTGAGTAATGGACTTAGGAAGTTAGGATCGCTAAACTAGTTTAACTATTAAAGGTAATCGAGAATGAACCGTATTCTTGTTAAATAATCGACGCAGGGTCCATTTCCCCCAAAATTCCGATACTTTTCCAAGAAGCGATACTAGTAACAAGAGGAATGTTACGAAACCCTTTCCCAAAGTTCCAGGCTTCTCTAAAACTGTTTTTTACGGCGAAATCGTATCAGCTGCCTGGTACACTGGATGTACGGACTAGCCCCTATTTTTGTACCGTCGTAAAACCCTCGAACAGAGCCGGAGGGGGTGGTTTTACGCGCTTCTGATGTACGTATTCAATGATCTTCGGCGCGACCTCGTTTGAACAGAGGGTTGCTGGGGGTGCTGCTTGCACCGGGGGGCAGGGGGGTTCGGGGCACGTTCTGGACCTTGCTTCGACTGGGAGGGGGGCGCGGAAATTTTATGCGGGTTCAGCGCGATTCATGACTCAAATGGGGCTTGCCGGGACACTGGGAACAAGGGTGCTTTTGTAAACGAAGTTCGTGCGGGAGGACGTCGAAGTGCCACGAGCAACTCGAGCTGTCGGCCATCGGGAACCTGGAAATTTATTTCCCCAGGAACTACGTCGTTGCACCGAGCCACGGGTGTGTATCGCCACCAGTGGAACGAATTCGTTACAATACCTGGAGAATTCTTGAAGAAAGCAGCGCTCCGAAACGAACAAAGTACACCGACGTTTTCCTTCAACGTTCTTTCCCAAGTCTTTCCCCGTGTTCTTACTCTACTTTGATCCTGTCCCAGCCAGACAAATGACATCGCTCGGCGGACGATAAGTTTAAGCGATGGAGATACGACGGAGAAGATCGCGAAGCTGTTTTTAGGTTCCGGGTGGAGCAACGAGTGGTGGAAGCTTTAATCGCCATCCAGGGGATTCATTTTTCGCTCCGTTTCGCACGGCTGGTTTTGAGACACGTGTGACTAGCGTCAGAAGGGGCTTCGCGCCCGCCGAGAGGAATACTCGAAGAAGCGTGGACCGCTTTCAGTCATAACCGTTCTTACAACCAGAAAGGGTAGTATACTCAGGCGCATGGGTCGTAAAAACTTTCTGATCTCGGAATGGCCTCGATCTTTAGTAGCCCGCACGCCAGAAGACGCATAAATTTGTTTACTTCCAGAACATGTAGCCCCCAAGCTTCGACGAGCTTCCAGGCTAAAGGAAGACGAATCGAGGAATCTGATTCCAGAGGATCGTGGGAGCACGAGCCCGACTCGCTTCGTATTCTCAGCTTATAATAGAGACCCGTTCTATATACTGCAAGTGTCGCTGGGTTAATTAGCCAAGTTACAAGGATACTGCTGAATGACGATTCTGAAGAAGCATGACGTTGGACGCGGTGAAAGAAGAAGCCGCCTGTCTCCGCGCATGCACGACCCACGAGGCCTTCCCCTAATGGCATAAAAACGAAGGGAGCCTCGTTTCGCTTGAATAGAAGCAAACATCAATTCGCGCTGACACTGGCGAGACGAGGGAATAGAATTGTCCGCCCGCTTAGAAGCTTACATCATCGCTTGCACCCTCGTGACTGCCTTTCGTTCAGGGGGCATACAGGGTAGGACGAAAATATAAGGGGTAGGGACGAGGGATTGTTCCAGGAGACGGGTGCAGAGAATGCAAACTCCAAGTGCGTTCTACTGAGATACTTGAAGTTAGAGGAAAGTGAATAATAAATGAAATTCAGCAGGAAAAAATCTTCGCTATCTCTTACAGTCGATGATCTATGTGGAGGAAAATGAAAATTGTTCGGACTGCAATGGGAAATAATATCATTAAAGTATTCCCGAGGTTCCTTATTTTAAGAATAACGCTTTGTACAAAGGTTCTGTGTTATCTAAGATTTTCGAGCCACCCTATGGTGTCCCCCGAATTCTCGCCATATTGGCCACCCTTCGACCCCAGCCTGCTGCCCATTCCCAATTTCTTCCACGACTTTTTCCTTCCTCTCGTCGAGTTTCGGATATTTCGCTGATCGAGATAGGCGTGGCTAGGTTTTTTGCGTGGTTCATGTTCCTTCGGAGCTGGATATTGTCTCGAGCCCCACGTAACGTCCCTGGTTCGATCTCTTATGTCTCCATCGACAACGTTGCCTTGTAACGTAGCCATAACATAAATTAAACGAGGTAGGTATACCACGAAGATGTTACGAAGGATAAATGTATGGACCAGTGGGAAAGCTGCGTTAATTCACTGGAAGATCGGAGTTCTAATAAAAAGAAAACAGCAGTTTTGACAGAACGGGAGTAACGACTTTCTCTATCTCCAATAGAAGCTACCCAAACTAATTACCAGTTTCACATTCGCGTCTCCCAATCTTCGATGTGTGCAATAACATTTCCACGCGAATGTCGAAAGAATCGAGGGGACGAAACTCCATCGAGCATCGAATAAAAATAACTGTACCTTCGTTACCACCATGTTCTTATCGACGAAGCATAAATCCTCCCCCTTCGCCGCAGTGGCTGGAAGAATAATAGCGACTGGCGTGTCACCATTTTCCCAAACACTCTAAACAGATTCGCATCTGCAGCTAAAAACGCAAACAGTCATTTCTCATCCGAAAGAAGCGTTCCTCGAGCTTCTTCTAGCCCCTCAAGTCGCCGAGCGTCTCTCCTACAATCTTCCTTGTATACTTCTGCCAGCAAACAGCGAATCGATGATCCACCCCCTAGACCTGGGCTTTGTTCCCGCTTCGACGCTTTTCATTTGAATCTTATTTGGTTTTCCAATGCCCGATTCGACGGGGCACCCTCTCGCGAGATTAACGAAACTGGACGGATTAACATCGAACGACGGGAGATCTCCTTCGCCCCGTCTTCTTGTTTGTTAAAGATAGCCGGTTTCTACGAATAGCCGGGCGCAGAACGCTCGATAAAGGCGTCCTCGGATAGGGACTCCTGTTCCGCGATACTTATCCGTGACAAGGATGCGCAGGGTCGCCCGTTTCTTTCTCCCTCCTTCGGTGGACTTTCTCCTCGAGGGGTCTTTAGTGGAATTCCCAATGAGGCTCGCGACTACGAAGCAGGATTTAGCTATGCAACTAAGCGTTCGCTTAAGGAAACACTTTCGACAGAGCCTGGGCGAATGGGGAAGGATGTAATGGCGACGTCTACACGGCTAGTGGATTAACAAAGAAAGCATCGAGCCCCGATAAATCCATGGAAAGAGAGAAATCTTTATGCTTCTCGAAAATTGCGTGTTCGATCGGCTGATCAATAATATAATCGATAAGGGGGGCAGAAATATGATCCTCCACTGTTTCAACCCCAGTCACGATCATCCCTCGATTTACCATTAAATATTACATAGAATAAAAGGTGCCTGGTGCCTCGGTGCTCCAAAAGAAACGCTGCAACGACAACACCGTTCGCGATATGAATGCACAGGTCGATCGAACAAAGAGCATCGACCTTCCCACGTTTACCACGTCGATACATCGCCCCCCGCCGTGGTCCCTCGTAAATAAGAAAACTGTCTTCCAGTGGGCCAAGGGTGGGAGCCCGACGCTTTGTCCGTCTTTCGGCATTCTCCGCGCGAGCCTGTCAGCGTGCGTGGCACGGGAAAATTACGCGTTCAATTTCTCAGAGTGCCATGGCTCGATCGTAAATTACACGGGCTCGCGGGGAAAGCAAATGCTGGCCAATGGTGACTGCAGCAACGTCGAAGAATTCGTTAACGAGTTCGAGAGGCTCGAGCGATCCTTGGATAAAGGCGACCGGGGGGGGGGGGAGGAAATAAGGGGGTAAAACGGTGAATACGTTGAATGAAGGCGTTAATCGATGCGAGGTAGATTAATTTCGATCCCGAGGGGCTGAACGCCAACAGCCGAGCTTTTTCCACCCTACCCTCCAGGAAGACGAGCCGCGACGATTTACAGCGCACAAGCGAAACAAATTTTTCGGTGCCGAGATCGATGAAGGAGTCGAAGCGAGAGAGTTATTTCAGGGGCGGAATGCCGAGTCGACGAGGCGGGCGGAAAAATTACAATGGCTCAATCACACCGTCCCCAGGAGTTATCGCGCGGCAGGGAGGAAATTAACCGTGATTTAATGCCCAGAATTTTCGGATTCACGCCGTCGCCGTGTAACTCGACGGTGCTCCCCGGTATCAAATTCAACGGGCTCGCGCCCCAACGGAACGACGCGCCACCCTGATTCTCTCTGATGAGTTCAGACGCCGTCGGTGAAATTAATTTCGCTTCATTTCGCGCTGCCTTGAAATTTCGGCTGCGGGGAAATAAACGGAGCCCCCCGACCACGGGGAAAAAAGCGCGAGAAAAGAGGAGCCGACGGGGAGCAGTGCGTTAACGATCGATCAGCTGCTGGCTCGTTCAGCGAGCACTGCGTAAGGAAATTCTGCGCGAAGCGATATGTGGGGAATATGTGGTATACAAGTCTGGACTAGAAAGTTCGCAGAGTGCAATGGTAAATATGGTGTAACAATGTTTCTGGAAGGAGACAGAGTTTTCAGGAAATAGAGCTTGAAAATCCGTCGAGAACGATGCGAGATGTCGAAAGATGTTCTCGTATATTTTCGTATAAAGTCACGCTTGTTCGGATTATACTGCCAGTTTAGTGACACTATAAACAGAGCGATACAAAATATGAGGCTACGAATGTTATGTGGTTATTAAAAAGGCGATTCGATTTTTATTTGTGGGCACTGCTGGTGCATACAGGCGGATCCGATTGGTCCTCAAAACAGAGATGTTTTTAAGTTACTGTGGAAGATTCCACGAATGCTGCGATTTGATTTAAATCATCCTTCGTTGATGCGTACAAGCGTTCCTCCTCCTCAGAATTCCCTCCCCCGTGTTGGATAGAATCAACGTGCCGGCAAAGTGAAATCGAACGGTCACTTTTCCCGATTACGATCGCCTTACAATCCTATTCTCGTTCGAATTCCCAGCGTTGAATTGCAAGCCAGTTCCCTCGGCTTTCGTGCAGCTCGATGCGCCAGGGTAAACGATTTCATTGCCTGCTGCCTGGAAGCGGCAAGGAGGAGGTGGGAGTGCGATTAAAATTCTTTATCCCTCGCGCCAGGCTCCCAGCACGCCGCGTTTCTTCCTTCGACACGCGAAACATTTCGGAATACTTCTTTTACCCTCGTAACTTACCGCGAAACGTTCCCCATTTTCACGTCGAAAGCCGCGCTTTAATTGGCCTTTCAATCCGCCACCCTGTTCACGATCCAAGATGCAGGGAAAGTTATTAGGGTCTCGTAGACGGAATGGGTTGTTCGTCTGTAACTCGGGGCATACAAAGTTCCATGAAAGTATCGAGGCAGGTCTTTCCGCGCTCCCACTCGACTTACGGTAGACGTGTAATTTATGGCGCTCCTATGGGGCTGACTCCCCGAATTTCTTCCGGGAAATTAAGAATATCGACGCCCCATTTAACCCGGTGGAAGCCCCACTTGGGGTAGTGGCCATTGTTGTACACGTGACATCCAACTTCTCTGATTCATTTACCCTTAACCGTAGTCGACCCCGGAATGGTGATTTCGACAAACTTTCTTTTACCGTCAAATAACCGCTGCGGGGGAACACAACGTGTATTTTATCGGCGTGTTTGTCCTCAGCGGAACGCGCCCGTCTGACTTGTTACGGACTGCTTCTACTTGAGATCGTTCTGAGCACCGCATACGCGCCAGGATCCTTCGCCTGACTATATACGTTCTATACTACTTGAGATTTACTCTTCGAACGTTCTAATTTCCACCGTATCCAATTTTCCGTGGGGAACATTTTGAAAGTTAAACACTGTACAGTGGTTTTCTATTAGTTTCCATTTATATGTCTCGGGATTCTTGAAGTTTCCCAATGTCGATCACAGTTGAATTGTAACTTCCTCTTATGATTAAATACGACGGCAAAAGCGAAAGGGAAGACGCGTCAGGGGTTCCTCGCAGGTAGGAGCGTCAATGGATAAACGACAGCTATAAAAATAATTGATCGCGGTGCAGCGAGCGCTCGTACGCGCGCGACCAATTTATCATGAACTCAAGTTGCATCCGGCGGTGCTCGCGCCCGGTTAAATCTGCGAGAGCCACCCCTCGATCCTGTCCTCGGACATTTGTCTCGTCGAGGCGAGTGAAATATCAGCCCAGACAGTATTTTTAAAAGATATAAATGCCTGGCAATAGCCCCAGCACCGCGAAAACCAACTTCCCGAAGCTGAGCACATTTTTCCGCGGCGCGACGCCAGCCACGGTGAGAATCCGCGCAGATGACGCGAACATCGTGTCTTTTTACCGAGGAACGATAACGTTTCCACGGTCTTGCCCTACTCCGTTGCCACGGAAACCTGCAGCAAAGGGGGTGGCCCTCGGGAGATGCGTGGGTGGCGCGTGACACAATTAAAACGCGATGTGTCATGACTCGCGGTTGTTTTTATGGAGACGCGGGAAACGCCGGTTTCTCACGTGGACACGTGTGTCGATAGCAGGGAAAATAAGAGAAGACGAATGTATCGAGTCAGAGAAGTAAGGAAATACCACTATTGAAGTACTTTATAAAATCGGGGTTCGAAAGAGTTCTGGAACATTTCAATGGGTTCTATTTGAAACATGGTCCGTTGAACTTTTTTAAAAATGTTCTCATATTACAAGTTCCCATGAGAACTGATAAAGTAAAAGTTCTAGTTGGAATGGAACTTATAAAATATAAAAATAAAAATTTCTCTATAACAGGAACAAATATTTTGTTCATCAATATTAAAAAAATTCTCAATCGTCGTAACAAATACTGAATACTATTTTAATGAATAGTACTACAATAATAATGAATAATTATTACAGTTAAATTGATATTCTGAATGTTATTTATTTGTAATATTTGCCTATTTAGATAATTTCTTCGCAGATATTATAGAATTTTTGTGTATTTTGGTAAATGTAAGTTATACAAAAATCTTATTTATTTTCATACTTATTTATGAAATAAACACGAAGAATATGATATCATATTGTTAAATAAAACTAGTACCTAATAGTTTACTACTTTTCTTTACCTTATGGAACCTTTTCTAATAAATGATCTGTTTCCATAGAACTTTTATTATATATGTTCTAAAGTATCTGTTCCATGAGAATACTTTCTAAAGAAGTTCCTAAGGGTAACATTTCTTTCAATAAAAATTCCACAGGAACAGATATTTTCTTAAACGAAACATATAAGTTCTAATAGAATTTTTTAAATATAAGACTTTCAGAACTTTTTCGATCCCAACATAAAATATCAATGATTGCTAGAACAGAAGAAGACGAACACAAACTATTATCCCATTCCGTGGATAATAAATTTACTAAAATCAATCAATTATAATCTCGTCAGAGGCCACACGGAAACACCTTGAAGCGATTCAACGCGATCTAACAATGAACGAAACAAGTCGATGATCACTTTGCATCTCCCACAGTGGGTATCCCGCATCGCGAAGCAGGAAAGCTCGGTACGAAAAGACGAGCGACCCTACTTCGGCTTCGTAATCAATTGATTACGTGTCCCGTTCCCCCTCAACAAGTGCCGTCCATCTGGACGGCGGGTGTGGGAGGGAGGAAAACGAAAACACGAGCTCGCGTTTGAACCGCAGGCTTCCGTTATCGAGGATCGAGCAGTTTGGTTTTACGGTCGCAATTAAGTTCCACTTAGGAGCGTTGCTTTTAACCGGTTCTTCGGCCCGTTTTTACGGGTATTAGCAGCATAGGGTAGCGACATAAGTGACCGTGTAAACGATTCCCGCGGGAGCGTGGGGAAGCAGCGGCAGATAATGAGGGAGCGTTTACGAGGCGAGTTAATTGGCCAACGTTTGAATTCGGCTGTGTACGGAGGAGAGAGACGGGGCGCGGCAAGGGCTAGGGAGCCAGCATCCCGGTGAGAAGGAGTCGGCTGTGATATAATAAAAGGAATTATTCGGGATTCGTTGAAAGCCGTGGGACGTTCTATCTGTTCCCAGCGGCGCACGTTTTCGGTATAGACGGCCAACGGGCATACCGAGTTTTCGGCGGAGCGGGGGGGGGGGGGCGAGCTCGCGAGATCGTTTTCATTTGCAAGCTGTTACGAGTGTAGCATCTGCTGCTAAACGCTATAAACAGCTTTACTCGACTCGTAAATGGCGGAAGGTGGAGTTTAACTTTGGAATAGGGTGGCCGTCCGTGAGCTCGCCTGCGAGAGGAGCCCCGACACTCGTAGCGTTGCTATCCCGAGTAGTCCTCCGGTAATGGAATGTAAGTGAAATAATAGAGTCGCCACTTACTACGTCTACGAAAGACCCCACTTCGTTTTCCACCCCTCCTCTGAACCCACCAGCCGCGTCCACTGGCTCCGCTCGTCCCTCTGATTTTTCCCTCGCGATTCGCTTTTTAGTAGAGCGCTTTGCGAATTCTGCCCATTCCGCTGGCTTCGGGGCGAACGAGACGCGCAGGAAATTGTGTAAAGCGAAGGGGGAGGCCACGAATGGAATTCCACCTTTCGTGCAGCTTCGTTTGTGTAATAACGAACGTGATGCGCCCGGCGAACGTACCAACCTGCGGGGGAGAAGGGCTTTCTTTCCACTTTGATGTCGCGGATTTCAACGACGTTCCCGCGTTCCTCGAGACCTTCCGCTGGCATTCCGTTGTGCTTGCTTTATTGACTCGTCGACAGTGGTAGATGGAGGAGACGGAGGAGAATACACCTAGCGGAAAGTCCCTTAATTGCGGGCCGATCGTCGGAAGGGCACGTTAGCAAAATGCTGAAGTAATTTAAAGTAATTACGGCCGATGTTTAACACATATTCGAAGCACACGCGCGGATCGTTCTAATGGGGCCGAGATACCATGATACAGATCGCCATTAAAGCGGGAATATGGTATTGTTCGCGCATGGGAGACAGTAAACCCGGTGTTTACTGCGATAACGACGGTAATCGCTGCGACACGCAAGGTGCGCGCGGTCGGAGCGTCTTCTCGCGACTTTCTCGCGCGGGAAAGTGTTCATTAGCGTGTTCCGATCCTCCTAGCTTACGGGTGATGAAACTAATGCGGCTGTTATTGCTTAAATTAGCAACTCGAGATATTAAAGCAAACAGAGAAACTTGTCGAGGATCGCTGTCACATCCCCATTGTTGCCTCACCTGCAGCTCTTCCCAGCTGATACATATCAACCCCCATTCGCTTTCTCCTGGAGATATCGTTCATGCATATTGCAGCGTCGTAAACTTACCCTTGGGTAACCTAAGCTAAAATTGACGATTAGAGCTTCAAGCTATCGGGCACTAAATAGTTTAATTTAGGAAACCTCGAGCAAATATCTGTTTAAGTTTAAATATCTGAAAGGTAAAAGCGTGTCAAAAATTTTGTTCTGCACTGACACGTGAGCCTTAATTGTGGAAACTCTGATCTGCTTTGTTTCTTCAAAAAAACTCCCAAATTTTGCTATGTTTTTTTGTCCAAAGAATAGGATTCCCCCCTTAAACATCCGCCAATATCCACACTTTCATCCTCCATGACAAATAAAAGGCCCGTTTCACTTAGCCCTCGCATCGCACAGTATTTCCAGCAGTGAAAGCTAATCGAACGCGGGACACGCGGAATCCGAATAATTGCTCGCGCCAGGACTAACGACGGCGATTGTGCCAGTAATACAGTGTCTGGCGATCAGCGGGCTTCCCTGCATGATTTATCGCCAGGGAAATTGACAATTAGCTCGAGCAACGATCGATGCGGCCAGAGCGTTTGGCAAGAAGCGTGCGCCGGACGGTGAGTGTAATTTAATACCCGAGTCCAAGCAGATTGAGACTGACAGTGGAGAAACAGAGGGACACGGGGTATATAAAGTACCTACGCTCGCTAGGCCGAGATCGCGCGGTGCTTTCTGTCGCCAAGGGAAAGAAGACGAGAATGGAGCGGAGCAACGAGAAAATAATTCCCTCCCGGTGCTTTCCCGCTGTCTCTACAACTATATGGATTCCAAGGTAGAATCGCGAGCGGGCAGAGAAATGGGGAAGGCTTGGGTAATGCCAGAAGAATAGCTTTATGTCGCAATCGCTCGGACGATTGACCCTAAAGCTGCGAGTGTAGGAAAATTTCATGGCAAACTTTGGAAAGCTTTTACTGTGTTAGCAGTTACAGATTAGGTACTCAAAATTCCACACTTTAGCTCCTCGAAAGTGCACCGTAAACCTGGCCAACCTCGAAATCTATCACTCACCCCACCGAATCCCCCCATTTTATCTCACAATTCAATATCCCTGCGACGAAGAATTTTTAATGCAAGTCTGCCAGACTCTCTTTCCCGCGATCCCCCTTCAATTACACCTCCATTTTTTAGCAGGAGAGTTTGTTCAACGACGTCCTCCGTCGTGCACCTCCGCGATGGTCCTCTCGGCGAGCACCTGAGAAAGAGATAAAACGTAATATTCCGCAATGGTGTCTCCGTTGTTCCGTTCCGACTCTTCGCTTCTCGCCCTTCGCTTTTCGCTGTTTCGACGCGGCCCGCTCGCCTCTCGTTCCTCCCCCTGCCCCTGCTCCTGGAACCGTTTACGCGCTCGCCAGCCCAGCTTCGTCCTTTCTTTTATATCACAGAGCCAGCTGCTTTATAACCGAACTTATTTGTTCTTCAGGGGACTCCTTTGTCCCGCGCTCTTTGTCCCCGTTACTTTATTGACTTGTCCCCTCATTGTCGCCCGCGACATTCTCGTCTTAATGGCCGACGGATACAGATTATATACGTGGCGCTCGTGAAATAACGTCGTGTCCTTGGCACGTCGCGCTCCTTGCATCGACGGAACGTTTGCGACGGACAAAAGGCTGCTCCAGCGGCAAGGACGCTGCAAGCGAACTCCTGCGTCGCGCTACTCCGGGGCAGCGAAAACTGACTTTCATTAATTATCGAGGGAAACGGGTTGCAGTTTTTCTTTCGTCTGGCATCGCGTTACGACGTCGCCTCTCGAGCCACTTTTTCTTTCGCCAAGATTCTTCCGTCAACAGGGCGATATTAATTCTCCCTCTTTGCTAGTCACTTCGCATTTCCCCAGTTTCTATTAACTTTTAGCGAGAACGTTTTCCTTTCGCGTTACGTTTATGTTCTCATGTGAGCAGAGGTGTAGGAATGATTTCGATACTGGGTTCTATAAATAAATTGATGAAGGAGGAGTTCGATTGAATTCAGTGAAAAAAAGTTTCTGGGGACGGTATTTTATGTGCCGCATGTTTTAAAATGAAATCACGGGGGAGTAAATGTTTTGAAGCTTCCAGTAGTGTAGGAGCTTTGATTTGAATTCACTGCTGAAGTGATAGAAGGTTCCCGATGGACAGTGTGCAAGTGGAAGTGGTCTGTATATAGTCAGACGTTCCTGCAATCTATGTCATTGTTACCCTGTGCATCTTCTAATGCCATAGTCTTACACTCGAATTAACAGAAGCTGGAATTTAACACTCCGCAGGCATAGAATTAATCGTCTTTTCAAAATCGTGGCCACATTATTCATACTCTACCTCGGCAGCCCCCGCCGCAAAACTGGCGACTGTGAAAACTTCGCGACACCGTTTCACACTGAATCGTGGTTCCGCCTCGTCGATTAATTTCCCAAGCCGCGTTTCGAGTTTCCAATACATCGTTCGTCCCCCGTAAATCACGATCGACGCCCGAGGTGTATCAAAAAATGCTTTCCCCGTAAATATCGGGTCGCTCCCTTCGTTTTTGCCGGGAAACAGACGGACCCGTCCCGCGTCTGGAAACGATAGGAGGGTCGAAATAGTGAATCTTTGTCGCTCGCGCACGCCGCTCGCCGAGTGAAAAGTTGAAATTTCGAGTACGCTTGACGGGGTGATATTTTTGGGCCGCGCGCGCGCGCGCTCACGGCCAGCGTGGACGAAAGTTGGACGACTCGTTACAACTTTTTAATGGCCGTGAGATTAGTTTTTAAACGACTTCCCGCGTAGTCAGAGGAATTTTCATGATACCAGGGAACATTCTTTAATGGTACCCGACGTGTGATTTCGAAACTGTGTAGACAGAAAAGGGAATTATCCAAAGTAATCATATGACATCAAACGACACAATTTTCAGAGGATTGATGAGATCAGCATTATTTATGTTTCAGCGTTGCAACTGTGGCTGGTTTATTTCAAATCGTAGGTTGGTTGAATCTGGTGGGTTTTAACGTTGCCACAACTGTATTATGTCTGTTGCCATGAAAGTGTTGTGTAGCAAATAACTGCGTTGATTAAACGGATACACGAGTAAACGGTATAATATCCAGGCAATATCAATAATACCTTGAATAATTACACTCGATTGGATCAGCGCGAAAAGCTTCTGAACGCTGCAGACGGGAATTAGTTCGGGCCAGGCCCTTACGAGTTTAAGAGGAATGAGAATCAATAACGCCAATGGGAGTACCTTTGAGCAGCATCGGATATTTGTGCAGTTGAAATGCGCTTGCACGCCGGTCGTCCTTTCACGGTTAATCAAAACGGTGAATCGGTTCTGATATTAATTCCCGGTAATCCCGAGTCAATTTTATATCGGCGATATTAAAACGCGCCAACGTTCGTTTCGATCTCCCGCGACTTCCCGATAAAACAGATTAGTTCGGTTTCATTATGGCTTCTTTCGCCTCCGCCGTGCAAACGACCGCGCTATTTGCGAACGGGCTTTTCCCCAACGGACGCACACGATTATCGATTACAAATGTGGAATGAATCCTCGATTAAATTCACTCTACAATCTAAAGGTACGCTGTGATTAAACAGACAGACGATCGGTGGATAAAGAAACGTGAAATGGGAAAGGTAACGCATAAGGGGAAGTGGATTGTCCATGATCAGACACCCTTAATTAATTTATTAAAAATTTAAGAGGATTTGCCGACGAATGTATAGATAATCGAGGCCTGGGAATGAGAAGGAAACTTTCGATTAAATTCTCTGTAGGTATTGCAAGATATCTAGTAGCAAGTGGTAGGAACAAGTGGAAGTGGATCGTTCATAGTCAGACTCGCCCAGTGACTCTAATAGGAACTGCAACCTTCCTGCAGCTTTTCACAGTCATTCAGATGAATAAGAGATTAACAGAGTTTTTCATGAAATGCACACCACTATACCCCCACAAGCAGTGAAGTAAATTCTGAAGGCATAACTCTGTTCCTGTCTGCCATGTACATTTGAATAAGAGAAGCTCATTTCGAGCCCTTCAAACGATCAGGCGATCCCATTCTATAATTCTCAATCCTGAACTGCAGCTAAAGCCTCGAGCGGCTCGTGAAATTCAGCAGCGGGCAGAAGCAGCGCGAAATATTCCCGATGCAGCTGCACGAAAGGATTTACGCAGCGGAGGTGCATCGGGTCGATATGCAGCCAAGTTCTCCTCGGGGCGATGAAAGGGGACGAGCACAGTTACAATTACTACGACGTTCTTTATGATTCCTCGATGCGGGAGTACCATTTCGCTTTTCTTTCTTTCCTCGCACTCGGAGATCCAGCGGAGAGATTTCTTTTGGGCTCGAAATAAGAAGCTTGAGATCCACGTGCAGTTTTCACGGCGCACGGTTAATAACGAAGCGTTAAAGAAATTTTTATACGTCTCGTCGGACATTCAGGGGAAAGTACGGGGCGAAATATCGTTCCTGGCGATTTACCTCGTCCCTTCCCGCCCTCGAACTTCGAAGTACTTCACTCCCTCTTCCCAGAGAACAGACACAATATTTTCAGCGAGCCTCCGCCATTCTGCGCGCGCATTTACCTCCTCTATCTCTAGTTTTACGCCACTCAAGATAAGGAAACTCGAGTTCCGCAGTTAACGAATTTTACTCAAGCGATTTCTTTGCTCAGTTTCGGACGAGCATTAATTAGCACGATTACAACATCGCTAGCCACCCTTTTGCTCCATCGGGCAAACTCCCAGGCGTTCCCTTTCCATCGGGGAGTTTCAGCGCGGGCTCGAAACAGGATTGTGTCGAAATGAAGCGAGATTAATCTGCGCGACGACCTCTACGCTCATTAGGGGGATTAGAGTCGAGTGGGGAGGCGTTTAAGTCGAGGCGAAGCGTTGTCCTACGTGGAAATCAAGATCGCTGGGAAACCGGCGTGATTTAACCAGCTGGGTTATATCCCCGCGTGTGAACAGCGAAGGGGACTCTGGGTTCGAGGTCTGGTGTAGCAGTGAACGACTCGAGGAAATCCGAATCCGTAAGATGAGGAAGAAATAACGAGCTTCGGGTACAGAATGCTGTTTGGTGTTTAATTATCCCCAACAGCGGATCGCCGCGTGCCACGAGATTTAATCAGCAACATTAAATCCTGGTGGGCACGCGCGCGTCTATTCTCGCCCAGGCGACCCAGTAAACAGCCCTCGACCTCGACGCGATATCACGTCGCCGACTGTCAATAGTTCTCCAACAACTTGAAACTCCAATTAACGCCAGCACTGGTTTTCGATGCTCCGCGGGCTTAGCCCCTCGGTCGAGATCCCCGGCTGAAAAGTAATTTAATAATTGCCGGGTTACAGTGGGGAGGGCCATCGAGATACGGGGATCGTCGTACGAGCCACTCGATCGAGTTACGACCTTTAAAAATACCCTTAATTGTCCTGCCGAGAGACGGTGGCGTTATCGCGTTCCAAATCGAGCCGCTACTGTGTTTCGTGAATGGAACAAGGGGAATACAGAGATATGAAATACATGTGATGTAATTGGCGTGCAGGGGAGTCCCACTTGTCTTGGCCAGACGATCTTGAGTATTTTTAATCTGATCTTAAAGCGAGCTTGCAGAATAACCACCGCGAGAGTGCAGAGAACTTCTTCGGACACTTCAGAATTTTACACAGAAATTTCATGGGAAGTGCGCAGTATTTCTATGGGTACGTGCGATCCTGCCACGGAAATTGAACACAGGCTGAGAACACGCGTCGATACACGTGGGACGTTAAAGACGTCGTAGCGTATTAAGTCGTCTCCTTGGAACGACCGAGGGATCATTTATATGCGTTAAGACGCTCCGGGTTTCTTACGGCAAGTTTTAACGACCCTGGACAGGGAGCTTCGCCCCGTGAAAGTTTTAATCTCCGCCGACCACAAGTAGAATCGAGCCTCGTACAGGTTTACCCCAGCGCGGTCGAGCTGCCTCGACCGCCTAATTCTACGAATCAACCAACGATCCATAGTACCCGCGTCGATCACCCACACGACCTCCTCCATTTACACCCCCGCCGCTCGTTCGAGTATCGAACTTCTTTCCCTCGCCCCGAAGTCGCGAGACGCGGCGAGACTTAAGCCCATTCATAACGCGCCGGCTGCGAGCTGCCTCGTAATTCCCACTTCCTTCCGCTCGCGATCCGCATTACCTATTGATCCACCCCTTTGTACCGGGTCGCCCGCGAACCTGCTGCACGCCGACGCGATTGAAACGATCCAGCGGCATCGTGAATCAGCGATCCAGGGTTTTATGGAACGCCGGAGAAGCCAGCGGTATCCCCGTTTAAAGAGTAATTGGAATTCCTTCTGTGTCAATTTGTCGGGCGAGCGCCGGTGTTTGGAAACAAGTGTTGCTGGGATTGTTCCACGCTCGCCAGAGGGGAAATAAATGAGAGGATCTCTATGCCTCCCGTTTCCAATTGCCTACTTCTGGCCAACCTCCGTCGCGTCTGAGCTATGACGAGCTCTGTTTCCAGTGCTCTCCTCGCAAGATCACTTTCAAACTTCTGTATTCATAATATTCATATTTCTTAATGTATCCTGTTGAATAAGACATAAATAAATAGGTATCTTCATAGAGGAAGCTTCTTGTGGAGCTAGATTGTAGACAAGCATTCGTAATTGAAGTTACAGGGAGATCCGATTTAGCGGCGTCTGACCATGCGCGGACCTATATCACTGACAGTAACTCCACGTGTCTCGTAGATGGCTTTAACTCCAAGCGTGCGGCGGAGCTCGTGAACTCTGCGCGTCGATCGAGGAGCACACACTTCCAGGGTGAAGTGTTAAGAAGAATGGAAACGTAGTTACGATATCAAGCCCTATGACAAAGGTATTAACGATTCCTGAACCGACTTGCCGATCGACGCCTACTAGTACCTATTCATCGACGTGGAACAGGCATTCTGCTGCTACGTGGTTTGCGCTCGAGCACAACCCCTAACGCAGTAGATAATAATGTTAGAGGCATGCCAGGGATCAGCGTGAAAATTTCAAGCATTATAACCAGTTTATCGATCGTTAGCGTCGGGCTCGTACCACCCGCGAGATTTACTGGAGAATTTATCCAGTCGCGTATCGGAGTCACGTAATGTTTGCATGGATGGGGCCAAAGTATCGACGCACTTGCCAATTCGCCCCCGCCACGGCTATCGGCCAATTAAAGTTCCCTATCGACGATTCCGCCGTCGTGGAAGCAAATTGTTCCAGTAGCAGCGAGCAACCCCTCGTCGAAGTAGAAACGTACACTTGTGAAGAGGGCGGTGAGAAGAAGAACAAGGGCGGTGCCCTGAACGTCTCCTTTAAGAGGGCTTAAAAATTTACGCACACATATGGAGGGTAAAGGGAAAAACAGGGAATGTCAAAAAACAGCTTTATCGGAAAAATTAAATTTTAATACTTTATTCCAAAAGTACAGAAGCAAGGTTCGATGAATTTTATTTTCTTATATTATTTTCTTCTTAAGGGGAGGTTGCGGTCTAAAAATCGATTTTTTGTTATTTCATTTTTCGAATTTTCAACCTTTTAGGAGTACGTGCTTAAAAGGATTTTCTAAGATTCGTAAAATTTCCCAAGTTATAGGCATTTGAGTAGCGGCAAATGCATGGGTGCTTACGTAAAACTATAAACGCGTTTTTCTCAAAACAGTGTTCTCAAAATCGGTGGAACCTGTGTCTCCTGAAACTTTTTTTATTTTGAAAAATATACTTCTGACTCGTGGACAGACCAGTAAAATATAAAAAAATGAAAATTTTTAATTTTTAAAGGCGTTGAAAGTGTCGTTATTTTCTTAAAAAATATCTGTTTTGTAATCTTTTCTGGTCAGTCCACGAGCGAGTTTCATGCCCTTTAATAATCTGGCGTTGTTTTTTACTTCAGACCGATGGTTTTTCACCAGTACCTATACGAAATATTTAACATTATCTTACGAGGGTATTTGAAGTTTATAACCCTGTGTGATTCGACAGTTCTATAATCCCAGTTGCCACCAACAAAATATGCTATCAATCGACAAATCACGAAAAATGAACATTCCTCGTTTTCTACCCTTACACTTCATAAATGGTCTCTTTCTTTCTGAGTGTCAGTAAGTAACATGGACGGGGGTGTACTGCTCCATTCCAAAACTGGGAAGTAATATTTTTTACCACTGACAACAGTGAACCGTTGTAAAACTCACATCTGTGCGTAGACTTCAAAGTTTAAAGAAATTGACGGGTCAGAACGTGTCCCCCTTTAATTCAAGAAGCTGCATTCTATCGTTGTTGGCCAACGTATTCTCCCCGCGATAATATCTCGCGAGGAATCTGGGAAACGTCTCTCTAGACGGGTATCAAGGGGCACGAAACAGAATGGATAGGGGGAAAAAAGGGCAATAAAAACTTGGATGGAGGGGGATGTTTAATGACGCGGCCCAGAGACCCTGGCATTCGTTTAATTTGTTCGAAAGTTCGGGTAAGTGTTTAATTAGTTAACTTTACATACCGCCGTGGCCCGCGGTACGCAAACACTTAGTAGGTAAATTACTGGCCCCGGCCATTCCATAACTTTCCGACATCCACGGGCGAGAGGGTGCGGGACGGGGGTTAAGTGTAGGCTCCATAGCAATATCACCACCCCTACGCCACAGAACTGGCTAATAATAAGGAGCTTCGCGACTAGACGCGTAGACCCTCTAAATTTTCCAAACACTTTCGGGGCTCTCGAGAGTTCGCCTCTTCCTCGGGGGATATCGGCAATGGCTGTGGTCGAATTTCGAGTCTGCGTGGGAACTTCGGGATGCTCTCCACCTTTCGCGATACAAATGTGATCGATCGAGACAGAGTAGAACAGTGAGAACGTTAGCTCGAAGGGAAGAGGCGAAAGTTCCGGCACGCAACTTTCGACGCAATATCCGTTACCAGCTAATTAAGCAACCTGGGGAAGTGCGCGCCCGAGCATCTTGGCACGGAAGAGTTTATGGATCGTTCGGGGGACTTAAAGTGCAACGGTAGGCGTTGCATCTTAATGAAGCCTAGACTTCTCCGAATCGAACCGAGGCTCGAGCCTTGCGTCGAGAAAGGAAGGCGGATCATTGTTTGAGGCTTGAGAAGGGGGTAGCTTGAAAGTGAGAGTGCGTGAACAAAGCAGATAATTAGCAACAGCGATGAGTATCCTGAATTAAACGCTGCATTACAAAAGATCCAAAGGTGCCAACGTCTACTGTGGTGAGAACGTTCGGGAAACTGTTTCAACATCATCCATCAGCATATCCTGCTTTAAAGGTAAACGAAGCACAATGTAATTTGTCGATCAATTAACTCACCAGCAGCCCAAGTATTTCTTTAATAGAAAGTCATTTAACTTGTAGAGCCACACCCACACAACTTTCGTTCCTTTGTGCCCCTATGCTTCCGTACAGTCTATTAACCTCCCTTACAGATACATATACACCGGGAACGTGGCGTTACCTGCCATTTAGTTCCCCGATGGAATTGCTTTCCCTATAAATTTTTCGATCCTAGACATCACTGGCCAACCCAGGCGAAAAATTCTATTTCTTTCAACCCCTTGTCCAGCCACCTCAGACCTCCAACTACTGACAGCCTTAACCGTCGAGCCTATTGTCTCAAAACTCATTTATCTTCAAGAGCGAGCACGCCTGGTGGCGACAATGCCGTTCAAGAACGAGCCCCGCGTAATGGGAAAGAGGGACGTCGCCGTGGAGACTCGCACCGCGAACATTCTCTATACTGGCCGCCATTATCGCCCGAGTAAATCCGAAAGCACCCGTCAATACGCTGTTTTCACCCAGTGCGCACTTTCCAAAGGGTGAGAAGTTGGCTAGGACGGGGGTCGGCTCGAGTAGAAACAGCCAGCGCGTCGCGGCCGATGGTAGACGTGTAGTGCTGCGCCGCGACGATAGAGAAGCTACGAGGACATCACATGCAACTTCACGGGAAGCTCCACTCCACCCGTTCTGCAACTGGGGACCACCCCGCATTCAATAACAAACACCGAGATCATTTCTCCCTTAACTGCCGTGATATCTACTTCGGGTAATTTCTGACAATTCTGTGAAGGTTTCTGGAATACGTAGTGGCGTAGGGAAAGGGATGAATTGTTATTAACGTGGAAACGAAAAGTGGAGACGCTACAGAGGCGAAGAGATTTCATAGGGGATGTCTTCCTTAGTTCTAATATTGTCTATTAAATCTGATAAATAGGAGAAGAGGCATAATAGAAGATCCCCATCAACTTGCCAATCCACCCTTCCACTAAGCTTCCACGTGCTTCGACTCAGCACGCCTCCACTTTCAGTTCCATAATTAATTCTACCCCGCAGTTCCACGCAGCAGGCCGCGCAACTCCATCGAGATGTCTACGTATTCCGAAGTTGCGAACCCATCGCGGTAATATCTGAATTCCGTTTACCAAGTAAACCTTACCCCGGATCTTCTAGTTTCGAGATACACGGGCGAATAAAGATGCCCCCATCGCTCCGACCATCCTAAATCTCCCTAGAACCCATCTGGCCGACTAGCTCTGGCTACACAAAGATGCTACCGCGAACAATCGGCGAGAACCGGGGACGTCATTCGGCCAAGCCTGCATTAATCACCGAGTACTTCGTGGAGGAACCGCATTAATTACATACAATACGCGGAATTTGCATGGGGTGCGGTGTCCCCTAATTAATATCATGCAAATTGTCGGCTCTTCCCGTGTGTCTTCGACTAGTCTGGCGCACGCTCGCGTTCGCGCGCCACCGCGCGATTAAACGGGCCCCGCGCGCCGTCGGCGGAACCGCGACAATCCACCGAGGAAAATAAGCTTTGAAGCTGGCCCCTCCCGCGTTTACCTCTGCGGCCGAGTAATCGCTCGCGGCACGCGAGTCACGCGAGCCGGGATCCCGCGACGTTAATTAATCGCCCGAGTGAAATGTTAATTAAAACGGAAATTAGTGTCGCGCGTTCTTGCGGCTCCGCCGATGCGAGACCGTGTTCCCCTTCAATTTATGCCGGCCGACGATATACCGTTTGGCCGTCGCGTCGTCGGCTTTTATTGTTAAATAAACGGAGGATCGCGCGTATCGAACGCCCCACCGAAGCGGCCCGTTAATTAATTTCTCCATTGTATCCTACTTATCGATCTCAATTAGTCGTCGGAACGGCCTCGCGGGGCTGTAACGCGCAACAACATTCGCGGAAACACAGCATCCGCTCCAGAGAGTCGATGCATATTTATTTTAAACGTTCTAAGCGAACGGTGCCCGTGATTTTAAGGAGCGGATTTGAGACGAACAGTTTTCTATCTCGTAGTGAAAGGTACGAACGACAAATGAGACGAAACGCTAGTCGTGCGACTGGAAACGGCCGTGCTTTTATCATTCGGCGGGCACGCGGGGTTATTAAAGCAGCCGTCATGTAATCGTCGCAATTTCGCTGCTCGTCGAATCTGTACCGCGTGTAACACGCGTCGGATTATACGCTCGTGCTTGTTCTGCAGCGAGGGGCGCGTGTTCCCGCGCTGATAAGTGTATATCACGCGAAATCACGGTGTGGAACACGGACGGCGGATCGCCAGTTGGCATTTTCGAATAAAATGTCCCTGACTATGTCCCCGCGATATCGGCCACCCCGAGAGCCGCCCGTCGATCCTACCCCGTTCGGTAAACAGCCTGGTCGAATTATTCGCGTTTCTCGCGATCGCTCGGCGGGTTTCATTCGTCGGGCGAAAAAGAATGTCCCCGGAATATCGGCCGGCGTCAGGGTGCCTCATAAATCTGTCGATACGCGCGTGCATTCCCGATTCTACGACCAGAAGGCTCGCTGGAAACGCGCCGACACTGATTTCTGTTTCAATTAACATTTCATTCGGCCGCGTGGATGAGATACCTCGACGCTCCGGCTTCCGTGCCACGGTGTTGATACGGTATCGCGCGTTTAATATCTCATGGTAAACGTTTATACGCGCCACGGGATGGCTTCGATCTTCCTCGGAGCATGAACACTTTACGACCCTGGTGGCAAGATTCTACAGGTTGTTCTGTTTCCAGCGACCACCCCCGTTGTTTTGCTACGCTAGGGGATGCCATTGTAGAAAGGTGGGGCAGTGAGGGTAAAAATGGAAGAGTGTAGCTTTCAATTTACCGTGCTGAAAATATTTATTGATTGGGTACGTGAGTGATAAAGTAGATGGTATCTTATTTTAAACAAGGTGGACCTATACCGTAGGGTAGACCCAGGGCGATTGTAACGCGTTAAATATCTCAAAACATATGATAGATATTATCACAAATTTTGGATATATGATGAAGTATAGATACACAATTGATATGCATAGCGAAGAAAATAACTTTTCGATAACCTAAAGTAACTGTTCCTTGCTGATTTAAAATTGTGATATAAATTCTCCCTTGGCAAGTACGTGATTTCTCTATTTTTTAATATTTATTCTGGCCATTTTTAAAGTAATCCTGATCGTTACTTATCACTTTTAAGTGTCTCGTTAATAAAAATTTATAATTTAAGTTGAAAAACCTGGTCGGGGTCCGAATAGTGACAAAGAAGAATAATAATATTGTCTTGTTTGCATGGAATCCTATAGCACAGCACAAGCAAACGAAATAAAAAAATGCGTGCAATGTAATGAATATAAGGATCGATCACATGAAGAGTGCACCAGCCAAAACGTTTTCTATTTCTGCCACAATGGCGACAACGCATAATTGGTTATAAATTTTACTTTTTCTCATTTATTATTGTAATTAAAATCAAAAAATATTTTAATTTTGTAAAGTTAAATTTGTGATGCTATCGACTCCATGCAGTGTTACAACCGACTCATTTTTTATTAATAACCGGAATATTACTTGACATAGAGCGAAACTGTTGTGGCTCAAATAATGTCAGATAAGTAAGTAACATTTTCGTAAAAAAAACTGTTGCTGTAACTTTAATAGTTTTTGCGTAATCGTATTCCAAAGTCAAAGTGTTATTACCGCCACCGGTCTACCCTACCTATTGCTGTCCATGGCGCCCGGACAGTTTTGACGTATTTTCACGCGGATATGTTTGCTCGAGGCGAGTTAAGGGGTTATGCCTAGTTAGGCAGCCGGAAAGGGACTTTTAAGTTCAAAAAGTTCTGTAAAAATATAAGCTTCAGCTTTTTCAAAAAAAGATTCACAAACATTCGCCTCTTTTCGGCTGCCTGACTAAGTATAACCCCTTATCAGAATTGAAGGAGCATTTCTTAAAAGCGTGCACCACCCAAAGTGTTATTATAACCTTTCCGTGAGATAGTGTTAATTTCAAAGAAGCTGCTGTTGCGATTGCCAATGAATTTGTACCGTAACTTCATTGACGAGTATATCTAGTTGAAGATTACTGTTTTGGACGATTTTATCCACCCACGTCCGATAATGGGGCCGTTTGCCTTGCACCTGACCCACATACACAGCGCAATGAAAAGCAAACGGACGAAAGCGCGGATGTGCCCCGTCGAGGGCGTACAAACACGGAAGAACGACCGACGAAGTATGTTAAGTAATGCTCTTGACAGGTGTGGATAACGGCCGGCCGTGTTCGTGCCACCCTCGCAATTGCAACCGCGAAACTACAATTGCCACGACTCGCGGCAAGTTCAACGGTTGAACATTCCAGAAATCCACGCGCACTGCCTCGGCATGGCAGCGTAAATAAAGTCCCTCCCGCCCATTAAAGCTCATCGTCGTTTTCATAAAAGTGTACCCACTCGACGACTGGACGACAGTAAGAAAATTCAGCCGTGGATACTCAGAACCCAATAGATACACAAAGAATCAAGCCGAATCGATCAGACGGCAAAGAGAATATCGAGGGCGAAGAACGCGGGGGTAGAAAGTCGCAGGGGAGCGGGAAGACAACGCGAGGGAGGAAGCAACCAATGGGAGGTGGTGGAAGTAGCGAAAGGCGACATCCAAGGGGGCGAGTTCCGACGGGACATTCGATTATGAAAGTTTCATGGCGCGTCCGTGACGGAGAGACAGGGGGTTGCTCGGGCGGAACGCGACGTCCCCTTTAAACGCTGATACGTCAGTTAGACGTTTTCCGGGGCGAGGAACGGGCTGCTTGCTTTTGGTACGCCGATGGTGGCATCGCTCCTCGCCCGGGAGGGTGTTTTAATTAACCTCCGCGCAAATATTTATTTGTTTACCGAGGTTAGAAGCCAGGATGTCGACGGGGGCTGGTAACACGGCGACGTACAAAAGTTACACGAAAACGGATGCCATCGACGCACGGGGCGGAAAAAGAAGGCGATAACCGAGGGGGAGTGTGACGGCCAATTTTCTGCAAGGCGACAGTTTAATTAATCGACGGTCTGTAGCGCCGACGGCGGAGAGTTCTCCGCGCTCGTTTATGAATCGAGCAAGGGCTCAGAGGTGTGTACAACTATCGGGAAAATCGACTGTTAACTTGGCCCCTTTGACGTTAAACCGATTAGTCGACAAAATACGGGACGCTTAAGTTGGCTGGACGGTTCCAATGTTGCTGAGGGGAAGGTTACAATGACTTTACACGCGGTGGATGAGGGGTGAGGACGTCAATATTTAGGAAAGTGTTCCCAGCGATGGAACGCTAAACGGATTTAAGGGGGGGATTGCGCCTCGTTCGGCCGAAAATAGGTAATTCTTTATGAATTTTTTGTACAAAAACGGTTGGGCAAATTAATTTGAGGTTTGACAGGCTGTTTTATTGTATCTTGAACTATTCTTTGAATTTTTGTGTGACACTGAAAAAAAACGTGGCAGATACAAAGAAAGCGTTGAAAAACAATCGGGTTGGCCCTGACGTTGACGAAAAGTTCCGTAAGGGTTATCCGAAACACAAAAAGGAAAAGAGATTCTTAAACTCTATGAATGTGGCTATGGGTGGTAGGTGAACCACTCATCTGAAAGCAAAATGCTTTGGGGTGAGTAATTTCTATTCTACACCAAAATCTACAGCATGGAACTTTACTGGTGATTTTAAACAAAAATTGTGAATGTTACACACGACTCAATTTTTTCCTCTCATTTTTACGGAAAGAATCGTCTTTAATCGTTTATAAAAACTTTCACCAACATCTAATATTGATGCGCAAAATCCGTATAATCCGAAAAAATTCTGCAGTTAAAATTTCGAGTGAAAATATTCATCCGTTGAAGAGTTATGATGTACACGGTGTTTAAAAATGTAATTTCAAGATAAACGCGTTATAATTTCCCTAATTATACATAAACGATGACACTATTATAATTAATAATAATAATAAAAATCGATGTTTCATGATTTCAAAAATCTTCCTTCAAAGCGATAATCAAATTCCGATACGGTACAGGAACGTGTAAGAAATGGAGCTCCGAATGCACAGTGTTTCGCAAACTGCAGTCACAATTTCGGGGGGTGCATTTACCCCTGAGACTTGTACATAACATATTTACATACGAAGCGTTTCACTTTGATATTGAATAAAAAGAACAGTAGCACGAAGATCAATCTGCATGAAATTTCCAAGGTTCCACCAGACATCGAAAATCCACTGCATCAAACCTCTTTACGACTTCCGACGTGCCTTAACTCGCCCATCAAAGCGCGCTGCAAACAGAGCCACCCCCTCGCCTGTTCCTCCGCCGTTACTGGAAGGGTCCACCTAAAATCGCGCAATTTTTATTAGCCTGCGAGATCCAGCGTCCAGCGATCCCCAGAAGCTACGGTCGCTAAGCATCGGGGGGCGATCGTACGCGTAACACAGCCTCGTAACAGTTAAATCCGCGGTGCCTCCGGCTGCGGGGTAACGTCCGACGCGTATAACGGTGGATGGAGCAACGGTTATAGGACAGCCAACTGCACACGGCCGTAAGATATTTCCTGACCTTCCGCGGACGTGTGCCACGTTAAGGACGAGTCGCAGGATGCCACGTCGCATTAACGGACCGTTAAAAAGTTAACTGCATCCTCGACGGGCATGGAGATGAAATAGGACCAGGCCGGTCGAGCCGGACCGCGCGATCGATCGTCATAAAACGTGGAAACGTCGCGCGTACGTCGGCCCCAGACGTGGAGCCTGATTCACGGCTCGGTGGAGCTCCTAGAGCTCGTGAAATCACTGAATACTTTCGTGGATAAACTACTGTTAACGCGATCCAGACACACCTACACCTATCGAACCTACACCAACATTCAACCTTTCGCTAGTTTTCTGCTTGACTAACCATTTGGACCGGAGGTCTATTGGGTTTCGTAAGAGAAGGATGCGAATTTCCTGAACCCAGCAAATTTATGATTTAATGTTGTATTTTGTGAGGTAGGAATGTAATGACGTTATTATTGTTTTTCATCCCTCGTCGGCGTCTGTGCGATGAGTACCGGGGGAGAAGGATTATACTTAAGCTGGGCTTATACCTGACGAGTGACTCGGCCGAGTCACTCGGCCTGCTACTCGGCTGAGTGAAAATTTTGACCGATTTGCTCGCCGGACTACTCGGTCGAGTACTGGAATATACTTTCAGACCGGGCGAACTAAGCATTATGGTGCCAGCTGTTTTCAAGCTTGTATTTCTGTTAGAAGACTGTATTCGTATGAATGCTTTCGGCGTGACCCGAAATTTCATAGAACGGTTTAAAGTGTTTTAATTCCGAGCTTTTTGTCGCATTTCGCGCTGTTTAACTTTATTCCCATCTCTTTCCCGGTAACCTTGCCTCGACCGAGATTAAATTTACAGTTGCTAGATGCACTGCTCCCTCGTTCGAGGTTTGGTCAAACGAGTGGCTGGCCCTTGCTCCGTTTTAATGAAACTAGAAAGTTAACACAGGGTTTTTAGGATCTTTCTATCCCGTGCTTTCCCGTCGTTTTAACTGTCTACCATCTGCTCTGGTATTAATATCAATACCGCCTTTTAAACGAGGAGCGTATCGTTCCGATCAAGTGGGCTAATGCCGTGCTGCCGGGGAAAGTTGAAACGACAGGGAAAGCCGGTACTGCGCGCCGTGGCCGAGTTAAAATGAAGAGGAATACGGGGAAGACGACGCCGCCCGCGCCTGAAATCGTTTTCGCATTACAAAAGGGGGACGCGCGCTGCCAGCGAGTGGAGTCGTTGCTGCTTTTATAACAGCATGTGCGGCGATGTGACCAAAATACTTTGACCCGGGCGCCGTGAGATTTCAACGGGAACCGGCGAGAAAAATTGCGGCTGTTTAGCCCGGAGACGTGCTCCCCATTTAGTTTCGATTCACGGCGCTAAGAACGTTCCCCAGTGTGAAATCGCACCAAATTTCCGTGCCGAGATCTAGATTCAGCTCTGCCGGGGATTTTAGAGCGTGGCATACAGAGCTGCGCTCGATTTTACGGCTTCAATGCTGCGTTCCAATACGCTGAGTGGGTTAAACGTCACGAAACTTGATCTCGCGGAATGGAATAGAAGTAATGAAAGAATTTGGAGACACTCGCGTGGTCCGTTTCAATTCCACTGGGCAAAATATTCTAAGCTCTCCTGGATGACACTATCTTCCGCTGTGTTTCGAACACAATCGAATTCCTTGGAAAGCAGCGTGCAATACTTGAGCCGCTTCGCTCGAATAATCGAGTGCTGGCCTGTATTCGATGGAAGGAGTCTCAATCGACTTGAACTCCAAGTACGCAAACATTTCGAGCATTCTAATAGCCCCATGATACAGCTGTTTAGGGTAATCCAATGTGAAGTGAAGAAGGGGGTGTAAAATGAAAGTCCACAGAGTTTCGCAGATCGTGCATGGTAATCGTAGGGGTTTAATCTAACTTGGTGGTGTATGTGTGTAGAGGATCCAGGCGTGTGGATCGCGATGAATAAAAGACCGTATGCAATTCAGGTGCAAATTTTTCGCGAATTTCGAACTGACGAAACAATCGCGACGGCCTACCGTCCTCACGCTCGAAAGTCTGTTTCGAGCAGCGATCGATAGAGATTCGGCTGCGCCTCGGGATTACCGAAGTAACAGGGCCAAATATTTGCGTTACCCAAGCATGTTTCTCTCTGTTACACTCTGTCCTGCTCGTTCCTTCCCCCCCTGCGACCCTCGCAGCCTCGGCTAACGGATCTCTGACGTCGTCGAATCCATTTATCTCGCGGGAAGACCCCCTTTGCGGATGGATGTACATACTTGGGAATAAAAAATGTATTCCCTTTGGGAGACTCCTCGGTAAGTGTTATTCGCGTGGTGCATAATCGTGGAATTACTTCGATACAATGCTGCTGCCTTCCAGAGATCGAGTGATCTTCGCTCTGTCGTGAATTACGGTGGCTGATACGGCGCGAAGTAGTTTTACTTCACTCGAAGCCCGCGCAACGCCTGCGTCTGACTTATCGCGCCTTATACTACTGGCACTGGAATAACGCGTGCTGTGTACCACGTTTCTTTGAAACTTTTTCAGAGTTCCCAGGCTCAAAGTACACCATACCAATTCCCTGTTTGCCAACGCTGTTTTCCAACGCTGAAAAATGACCGAAATGTTTTGCTGGAAGCATTTTGGATAACAGAGAAGTTAAAGGGAGCATAAACTTCTACCGAGTTCACCACAGATTTCAGTACAAAGTTTCTATCATTTGCCTTCAACCTTCCCCTCGACGATGCACTTTCAAAATCACTTCACTCCGTTTACCCGAACTCGCCCTGAAATCAACCCCCGAAACAAAAGCCGAGTGCCTATTATTACCATCCTCGAAACAATCGTCCCGGCCGCTCTCGAATTACACAAGTAATGTGCCGTTTCATAAAAAAAAAAATCCACCCCCGTACACTCGACACTTTCCCGACGCGGAGTGCAACGAAACGCTCTCCCTGTTTTTATTTTTTCATTCCGCCCCGACCATACGCGTCGGTTTTCACCGGGCGACACGCGTTACAGGTATTAATCGATCCACCTCCAATCGGGCTCGTCCCGTAACCGTCAAAGCGTCGTCGCAAGTTTTATTCGGCCTTTGACAGCCCCCCCGCCGGTATCAATTTCCACGCGGAGCTCGCGCTTAAAGCGCTCTTTAACGCGGTTATTGTTTCCGAACGCGTTCCCAGCCGGCAATTAATTTCCTCCGCAGGGGGGGTCGGCTTTGAGAAACGAAATTAACCAGCCGAACAAAAGGGTGTGCACATAATTAGAGTACTAGTTTCAGCCGCATGCCCGAGCTGGCAGAATCAAGTGCATCCTTTCCACCCTCTAAAACCATGTCCAACCACGTTCCGCACACCTGAGGTCTGTTTCCCAGCCTCTCCCCTCTTCTTTCCCTCCTTTCCCACGCGAAACTTTGCGGGTGATCCTTTGAGGCAGGTGACAATGTGGGCGAGGTCGTTTAAATTCCCCGGGAAAGAGGTGATGGGCGTTTGTGTCACCACAGTTGCACCTAAGGTATGCTCTCGTTCTTGAATAGATCTTGCTGGAATAATTAATCGCGAGGAATACAGCGTCGCTTTGGGTAAAGGAGAGCGCTCGAATGTGATTGTGTTTCGTGAACAGATTTGCAAGCCACTGTATCGTCATCCTGGTTTATGGTCCAAGCTTTTCGTAGTGGAGCGTCGCGCGTTGCTTGCACGCACGGAAGCCGTAACGAGGCCAGCCGGGGTTTTCAAGGAGCGCAGGCCTGTTCCACGAGATGCGGAGGAATCGACAATGATCTCGATGGAACGAACGGCAAGAGGAAGCTGGTCGACGTAAACGTACACAGGGGCGCGTGGCTGACGTTGCGTCAATATTTGTATTTAATTTCCATCTCCTACCCGCGGTAATTGCGCGCGTGTACACGCGTGGCCACGCGGAGGAACAACCCTCGAGAGCGTCACGCTTCGTTGCCAGTGCTCGACTTAGTGATTCGATTTTTCGACGAGGACAATGGAAGAGGAGGCGCCATATTCCAACTCTAATAATCATTCCAGCACAGCTTGAATAATAAAACAGACTCCCAGCTGCAGAATAAAGTAGAAGCCCTTCCTATTCGAGTCGACTTTCAAATAATTCGCAGGAGATGCTCGATATTATCATCCCCTGATTCGGAGACCCAGAAACCGAAATTATCCCTAAAAACACCCATCGATTTCGCTCGAGCCACGCTGCTCTCACCCTGTACGTACAATCGCTCTTGTCGTTCCACGTGCACGCCACAAACAACCCATTTTCCCGCGGTTCAGCCAGCATTACTTGCCGCGAAGCCACGGAATCGCGCGCTTCGATTCAATCTCACCCCCCATAATCTCCGTAGTAAAACGCGTGCAAATACGTATCAATTTTAAAGGCCAGGGGACCTTGCGTCGCGGAAGAACGAGGCGGGTGGATGCTGAGGGTGACAGAGCGTCGTTCGGATGACAACTCGAGCCGCTGCTTGTAAAAACTGCATCTCGGCGCCTGTACATCATCAATGGAGCCACACGCGTTCAAGGCAATGGAATAGGGCGACATTAAACTCTGCTACGCAACGCAGCCATGTTAGCCTGCTTCGATGGAGGACCGGCGAGCAGCCTGAGAACGACGTGGTCTGGGTTAGGTCACAACGAGGGGGAGTTTATGCTAGGAACGCGTGACTGACTTGGTACTTTCGATGGTTGGTTTGTTCGTGTATAGGGACCTTTGACGAGGAATGCTATGCAATATTGGAGAGTAGCACGAGGAATTCGGGGATCCCAAGTGTTTCAGTAAGGATTGATGAAGGTTGATAGGGGAAGCAATGAAGATTCTTTATTGGGATTAACGTTTAGAGAATTTAGAGGAACTTGAAGTGTTCAAGATATGAAGCACTTCGTTTATAGGTAGAATATTCATAGCTTGAACTCTTTATAGCCAGTTTTACGAATGAAACCTTCCGTTAGGCAGACAGGGTTGCTGTTGGTACATAATCAGCCCCGAGGAGCCTGCTAGAGCTAACAGACAACGGCAGTCGTTTATTCGGCTAACGTGAAACAACCGTCGTTATCTCGGGTTCGAAATGGGCACGGCGTTGCCATAGGGGCGGGGCAGGGGGCAGAGTGGGACGCGTAAAAGTCTGGCGGGAAGACGAAGCGTTATGGATCCCGCGGAGAAGAGGCTGGAAAGATTCGATGGAGGAGTAAAGAGGCAGGGAAGAAGGAGGTGATGGCAAGAAGAGACGGACGGGGTTGGGGGGGGGGGGCGGGAAAGAAAGGGAGAGTCGAGTGGTACACGGACCATACCGAGGGGTTTCACCGAGGCTGAAGTGGCATTAAGTTGACACACAAAGAGGGACGAGCTTAACGTCTGATAAAGCTGACGAGCAAACATGCTTTTTGTCCTCGCGCGCACACACACGCTCGCGACTGCTCGGGTGTAATATGTTAATGTGTCGCGAAACATGTCGGCCGTAATAAACGGCGACGCAATTGCGCGCCGCTGGAGGTGATCTCGCGGAAGGAAGGCCTCTGGTGGATGTTAAAAATAGAGAAGACGCTGGGCGTCGTCGTCGGGATTCTCGACGCCTCGAGACGCTGTCCGAAGAGTCGACGGGACGGAAGGAAGGACGGCAGGCGAATAAAAGACGAAAAAAGCTCTCCCTTTGAAATGTGTACGATAAAGTTGATTCCAGCTTCGCGTTCTCCGTGTTCACCGACGCAGGGACTTAAAGACTTTGATGGTGACTATATCAATTAGGCTCGAACGTAATGCGTAGGTACTTGGACACTCCGGGGACTAATTTCGTCGACCTGGGTTCTGCAGGCGACTCTAGCGAGATTTAATAGAAGCTACGAAAGTAGAGGAAACTTTTTTAAAAAGCCTCTTTAATGATTCATCTGTTGCGTCATCTATAATGGATATTTATGCCGAGACAAACCTGTTTTTTTTTTAAAGCTGATGATGTTAATAAATATTGCGTCGAAGAACAAGTCCCAGCTTCAATTTAATTCTTTGTAATTAATTGAAAAAGAAATGTTCTGTGGTTTAGGGCAGAAAGTGTCGGTTTGTGTCTTATTTTTTGTTACATATTTTCATAGATTGATGTTTTAGAAATATTATAAACCTACGGCGCCTTTTTTTATTCCGATTCGCTGTTTATTATTTATAAAGAAAACAAGTGGACTCTTCTCTTAGAAAAATCTAACTTTACCCTTTGATCTCACCATTTCCTTTTTTCAAAATTTTCAAAATCGGCCCCGTAGAACGATAGCTATTAACATATTTTATAAAAAATTACTGTGTTTAATTTTAGACACTACATGCAGCTTTTTTCAGGGCCACCGTGTAGCCGCCTAAAATCGCGAGAGTTTCTGATATGTATCCATAAACTTTTTATTTAAGTAGTTCATAATACTATGTAAACATAATACAAAAGCAGAAAATCTTCATCAAGCCGTTAACTTATAAAGAAATCCACAAAATGTACACATTTTCCGAGCGTTCAAACGGGTATACCCCCTCAAGGAGTTTCCCGATAAGAAATCCATTTTATCTGTTGTACTTCCTCCCTCCTAAAATGTTAAGTATCGACGTTAAGCAATCGTTACTGCGCATTTCCCCGGCAACGCGTCAGTGGGTGCAAGTGAAATTTTAGAGAGCGCCCAATGCGTGATAAATATCCGTTTAGGGAAGAGAAATCGGTGGCTCCAAGGCTCATGCAGCGCTGGCTGCCGCAGGTATAAGCTTCGTTCATTATTTACGAGGCCACGTTCCGCCAACATTGCTGTTGCTGCCATGTCAGTATCAGTCAGCTTAACCGCGGTGCTTCCCCTGGCCTTGATGAAGCAGGCAGCAATGGTGGCGAAACGTCCGTTTAAAAATAATGAAAGCAGTTTATACTTCCCCGGAAGCCAGAGCAAGTCCAAGATAAGGGAATATTCCTGCGGTTTGGCTCGAGCAGAGCTTGCAGCGCGTTCTTTCCGCGACACCGGGCGGCGGTAGCGAAACACGCTGCTTTTTAATATTCCCTCGTGCGTTCGGAGATACCGTGCGTCAATCATATCAGGATTCTTTGTTTTGCTCCTCTCGAGTATTCGCTGTGCGGCGTGCCTGGGGATTCCACTATTAAAGAAGCAAAGGGAAGATAGAAGATAGTAACTTCCCTGCATTCCTAATTCAACACTGTCTCCGCAGATTCGACTGCACCTTATTCCAGCTAATCCCCATTACGTTACAGAGCATAACGCTGAAAGTTCGCCCCGAAACCTCCCTCCACTCTGACACAGATTTCTTTAGAGCCCACCTTGCATCGCACAATGAACTAGCTCTGCTTCAGCTGTCTCAGCCGGTTAATTCAATCACCCTGCAGGAAGGAGCTACAGTTCACCCCAAACGTTTCAGCGGTATAATAATTAACGCGGTGTTCCACCAGCCGTCTACCCATGAATCGTATCAAAGGGCTCAACAGCCACGCGGATTCAAAGAACCGAGGAGGTGGCCTAATCTTCTAAAATCAACCACCAACGCGTTAAACCGAATAACTCCTACCTCGAAGTCACCCTCCTCCATTCTGCACACTAATTGGCACGATATCCCCTTATCAGGCGCCGTGGGTGTCCGCCTCAAAAGGATCCATCCCCCTGCGTTCCATTTCGCAGCGAGCCCCTTTCGATGCCACCAGTCGACGGTCAGATAAGCGTTAATTAATCGGTGGAAACGACTCCGGGAAGAAGTTGCGAGCCGTTCTCCATTCTTCTGCCACGTGGAGCGCGTCGATAAAAACTTTCAGCGCCCTGAACGGCTCAAGGCTCGACGAAAAACGAATCAAGGAAGCTCCTTAGACAGTTCATTACGGGGACAGAGCCTGTTATCAATTCCTCCGTCAGACGGTACCCAGCCGAATGTAAAAGTGACAACGCCCGCGACGCAGCGGGCCGTCCTCGCCGATAATTTCAGCCGTCCCTGTTTGTAGGCGATCGTAGGAGAACGCCACGGTGCAACGTCCCTGTTCGTCGATGAGAAAAGGACGACAGAAAGCGTCGACGATCGACGTTGCGCGGATACGCGGGATCGGCAGACCGGCGATAGCTATCGAGGCTCAGCCTCCAGCGGAGGATCAAAAACGCCCGATCCGCGCCGTGAAAACGCGCTTTTATCGCCCCGCTTTTACGAGAGATCGACGGAGCGCGTCGCCAAACGGCACTCGGCGCGCTTGAACGACAAATATGCGGGCGAAGTCGCGGGAAAAAAGCCGCGGTTTTATGGCTCATCGTCGTAAACAAGAGATGCCTGATTCACCGAGCGCCGGGATACATGCGACCCGAGCCACGCGTATTTCAAACGGCGCGATTTACGCTCCTTTTATTTGCCCGGGCGCGAAACACCGCGATGGGCATTGGGAACAGGGCGAGGGAAAGATGCCGGAGGACAAGCTTCCCGCGCGGCGAGCAATTTTTGCGGATCAGCAAGAAGCAACTAGGAAGCGACGAACTACGAGTGGGACGAGGGACCGTAACGAAGTTCCTAGTCGAACAAACTCGGCGCGGATCATTCTACGCTCCCTTCGATCCCAGGATCACTGGGCGAGCCCGCGACGCCCAACGAGCTCCACCGCGTTACTACCACTTTACCCCGCAGAAAAAGCTGCCGCGTATTCCTAATTACGCGCAACTATGCGATGCTATCGCGACGCAAAACACCCGCCGAAGCTCCGCGCGATGGCGAGCCAGACAAGAAACGGGAATGCGAGGTGCGATCGCGCTCCAAGGGGCGGAACACCGTGGAACGATGGACGATAGCAGGGGCGAGCTAGCGTAGATAAGAGGATTCGTTTAACGAACGCGGCCGGGCCGTCGAATGGAGAAAAGCTGCCGTCTGTTTCGTCGCTGGCCGGGCGAAGGGAGGGTTGGACAATCGCTCGGAGATATACCGTGGAACGCACACGCGACAGAGGGCCCGGTCGGAAACGCCGGGGTGGTGTATCGCTGTTCGCAGCCGTTTTCATTTCCGCGGCCTGGGACGTTACATTATCAGCGAAACGGTCATGGAAATTGCGCGTTTTGTCACGTCGTAGCGCGACACCGGGGACGTCGGCCGGCTCGCGAGCGTTGCCGGCGATCAACGGTCATTTCCAGAGAGCCTGCACTCCCGCATCCCCTCGCGCCGGCCAAGGGGATGGATAATCCCAGCGGGCGCAGGTGAGAGACAGTCGAGGGGGATGGGGCCGAGGGTAACGCGCCAGAGAGCCCCCGTCACGTTGTACATAATGGCCCCCCGCTGCTGCTGCAAAACTCCAAAACAAACTCCTTTATTCGGCGAATATAGGCGGCGGTGCGCGTCGCGCGAAACCACAATCCCCGCACATGTATCAAGCTGTCCGCGACCCGCTCTCTAATTTGCATTTCAACGCTTGCCTCTCGTCCATTATTACCAGCGGAACAGCTTGGTTGAATTTCACAGACGCATCCCTGGAACACCCTCTCTCTCTCTCCACCCGCGCCGCGGCCCCCCTCGTCTTGCTGTTCAACGTTTTCTACTCGGTGGAAATGTCCTCTTCTCCTCGCTCCTGGCAAGTTTGTGAGTTTCTATGAGCTTTAAGGGCTTCTTCGGGCCAGCGCTCTGATGCGAGGGTTTTGTGTGCGAGTTCTCTTGTTTTTGTCTGTTTTTGAGGGTCGCTGGCTGGTTGCTTGGTTATGATAATTGAGTTCTTAATAGTCTAAATTCTAGGTGATATCTAATTACCAGTTCACGGCTTTTTAAAGTTTAATTAGAGAGGAAGGAATTTTTCTGAAGAATAAACTATCTCAGAAATAGAGTCACGAATTTTTTACGTTTCCTTGCGGTAATATTTTCTTAACTAAATTTTCAATACGGGTAGCCTAAAAAATGATTTTCATCGCAATCGCATCGAAATCAATTATATAAAGCTTTAAGAGGTTACGCCACACTGAGACGCTCGAAACTAGACGATTTCTTTACAGACACTACGAGGTTGAAAATTATTTCTTTACTTCTTGTGTGTAGAGCATGGATTAGTGCATATATTGTATAAATATTGTAGAGAAATATTAAAAAATGGCCGAATTATTTGTTGTTCCGCGAAGCTGTTGTTGTCCAGCGTGAGCGGTGTATTAAATTTTTCCAAAACTATTTGTCCGATTTACTTGAAACTTGATACAGATATTCTTAATGATATTATCTACAATGTAGCATATAACTTTTTTTATGCGCTAACCCATTCGTATATAATAAATGTTTTAACTTCGCCTAGTTAAAAAACTACCCTTAAGTTATTTAAGGATGACCGCAAGGGACGAATGTAAGTACTTGGAAACGAACCCCTAAAAGTATCACGATCTATGCACCCACGGCGTAACCCTCGACACGTGGCCACGTTTCGACGAGACGCGGTAGACAACGAACTTCCATAATAATCGCCAAGTGCTTCCTTTTGTTCCTCGCATGTCCCTCCGGAAGATCCGCGTCGGGGCCGCGCGAAATCCCTTCTTTAAGGTGGCCGTAATTTAATTTTTCCCCGCCGGTCAAGGCGAGAGAAACGTAACGCGAGCAGCAGTGTAAAGGGCTAATGAAATCTCGCGCGCGACAGTTTCGTCGCTGCCGAGAGAATTACGCCACCGTCGGCGGTATCGTTTACAAGTTTCGTCCTCCTAATATTTAGACACGACGTGCAACCCCGTCTACTCTGGAAAACGACCACCCCGCTTCCTATCCTGGCCGGTTGCGCATTCAATTTAAAGAACGAACGTGCGCTGGTAATATATTCCCCTAAAATTGGACGCGGTTAGTCTCGAAATCCTGGAACAAGACTTGAAAGTGATGGATAGTTGGAGGATATAATTTCTGAATCCTTTAGGGTGTCCTAAAATATTATAAAAATATCCAAGAAGCAATCGAGTTTTCGGATTATCAAATTTCAGCCCACTTACTGAATCTCGATTATTCCTACCATCCCCCAAGGTCGCGGAATGTCTCGCAGAAGAAACCCCCACCAATTGAAACTCCAACGAAACGATCCAGAATTACCAGACGCTTAAAATCCACTTACTTTTTCCAGATTCTCGCGTCCACGGTACGAGCGAGCGTCGAACGAACACCTTTTCGTCTTATTAGTGGGGCGAGCTTAATGATCCCACTTTTGTCAGGGGGATGGTGGTAACAGGAGCGTGGGCGGTTCGAGTGATTTGCGAGACCGAGATGCTGTGTCTTCGCCGCGGGGGATCGCGTCGTCTAGCGTTGGCAATGTTTCCCGCCAAAAAACAGGGGGAAGGGAGGAGAGCGCTGGGCGAGCTTTCATAAAACGCGAATAAAGCCACGGTGCCGGAACTTTACGAGTGAAAAAATGACGTAGCTAGCGGAACGACGTAGCGAAAAAACAGGCGCGCCCGCTGGAGGAGCCTTCCTTTTGACAACCGCCGTCCGTTCGACTGGCTCTCCCCGCGAGAAGGCATTTTTCCAAGCTAACAGAGCAGCCCTTGAAATCCGTGATAACCTGTCCCCGATCGCCGAAGTTCCCGGGTTGGTACGTTCCAATTACGCAAGGGGATATGCAATTTCATGCGATACGTTTAATCGATACATCCCGAGTGGATGTAATTCGCTGCAGCCAGTTAATCGCGACAGTTCATCTAGCTAGGGAATCAATCTGTGCCGGTTCAATTGGGATCCAGCGATCGAGCAGCGGAAAGAATGCTGATTTCACCGAAACACTTTGTTAGATCGCCAGCTCTTTCCGCGGAACGTGCGAAAGGATGATGAACTGTTTGGGGGACGTTTAGAGTTTAGAGAATGCAAGACTCTTCTTGAACTTTCTTTTCAGTCACTTATCCCCGGCACGAGCTTTCGTCCACTTCTCGCGAGCACGCGTTTCGCGGAACTAAATGGACGCTCAAAAGAAAGCGGCCGGGGCACTTTAAGCGGAGAAGATTCTAAATTAAACTCTTCTTCTACTAAATCCTCCGAGCCCACGTGCTAGGCTGGCTAACGATAGAGCACCCTTCCACGCAACTTTTCTCTTCTCTTTCATAGCGGAAGGAACTCGAGGATAGTCGAATCCGAGCGCACAGTGCGAAGCAGCTAAGAGAATATCGCGATTAATTAATACCCGGTGGTCGCTGAGAATCCTTTGAATCGCAGTACGGGTTCAGGAAGCCACCCCCTTCGCCGTTTAATTACCGATCGCGCGGAGTCCGTGATCGTCGACGCTCGACCGCTTGGAAACAGATTGAAGTACATTTATCCGTCTAATAAACGAAACCGGGTGGACGGCGAGCCGGCAGGAGCTGCTGGAAGCTCGATTCGCTTCTTTTCATCCGCAGAGAGGACTGTCCTCGGGATTATTGTGTTGTCCGGCTTCGGGGGACGCAATTTCAGATAGAATTCCCAGCGACCTCGCACGGCCTGGCCAGCGATCACGTAACTCGACCGAGATAATCCGAAAAAGCGGAAACGGCTGGCCCGTACGGAAGTTCGAGGTCGTAGTCTGGTTTCGGCGGGGATGGCGGAGGAGCGGGAGGGTTGTCTGTAACGAAGCCCCGTCGCGGCTGCGGTGAAACGGGCACGCGTCCTGGAAAATCGCAGGAACCTCTTGTCACCGGATATCGGTCGCACCGAAATCGATTTCACGCCCACGATGCTGAGCAACAAGTGTTCAAAGAGAGGGGAAAAAAAGGGAGGAGAACGGCGCGTCGCAAAGGAAGCTTGTAAAACGCCCCCTCGATGCACCCTGTCCCAAATGTGGCTGCCTTAAATCGAACCGCCGCGCCCTATCTGTTTTCGCCATGGACGATCATCTTTCCGATCCAAGGCGGAGTTGCACCGAAGCTGTATTGTTCACGAGTTTCTGGTATTGCCGCGATAGTTATCATCGCTTTCACAGAGAACGGATCCTCGAGGAACTCGTGCTTCGAGAAACCGTTCCCTATCCCTGCGCAACGTCGCCAATAACTCGTCGCGATGTAAACACGAAGGGAGACAAAAGAGAGCTCCCTGCGTCATCCTCAAGGAGCAGACACCTACGTCCACTTTCGTCCGCAAAGTCCTCGGGTGCGCCGAGGAACAATGGAGGCGTTTGTCGAACACGGAGGCCACGATAGGCCGGAAGTTCGTCCCAGTACACACGTCGTCACTGAGCCACGAGCCTTGTACCCTTGTCGGTACACTCGAAAAGGGTGAGGGCCCCACCGTCGGGGCCGTCGCCGGGCCGAGGGGGTTGACTTCATGCCGAGGATATCAATCGATGTCACGTAAAGTGTGTGCGCTTGTAAATTAATTGGCCACCTGTGGATGGAGGTGGCACGAGCCTGACCTAACGTTTTCGTTGTCCGTCGTCGAGATCGAATTCTAATCAGATTAGTCAAAGCCCTTGTACCGGGGGGCGCGCCGCCATGGGGTTGCACGCTTCGACCAGGGTTAATGGAGTTTTTCAGAGCTAGCGTGTCGATGAACGATAAAGCTGACTATCGTCCGTCGATTCCAATCGGAAGGGCGGTTTTGAAAGCTCAACGTGCTGGGTACGAAGCTTCAACGTGGGATTGAGAAAGAACAGGTCCTTTGGGAAGATTCTTTAAGTAGAACACTGAGCTCATTTGGTATGCAACGAACGAAACGCAGCGTGGAATGCAAGAATGAGTCTACGCGGAGGATTAATCAAAAACTTTGCCACTTGTTTCCCAGGATTCATCGCGAGTTACCGTAATAAATGGAAACTCTTAAACGTCGATATTCTTTCCCTCCCTTAGTTTCAAAGTGGCGGCTGAGAAGCGGAGCGACGTAAATCGAGTTTTCCTTGCTTTGAGGTATTACTGTTTAAAGCATCACGTTCGATACAAGAAGCAGGCGTATAGAGATAGGGGTAGCTTCATCGGAAATCGAATTATCGTAGAAATTCTATCAAGTAACCTGCATCCCTTCGAACCATCCTTTATGCCCAAAAGACTCGATTTTCCCGAATTCCCTAATATCTATTTCCCACAAAAATAAAGACGCAAACAGTCCGCACCGACCCAAGAAGCATGGGGAAATAGTACCATAAACTTCAATCATCATCGGCAGGCTGCCTCTCCCTTTTTTACCTGCTCGTTCGTTATCAATCACAAAAGTCCCATAGAAACGGCGAGTCCGGCGGAACCGAATGAATGCGTTACCCTCTATCGCGGCGGAATCTCGCAGGGAGAGCGTTTCCATTCAGCCAGTCTACCGTATAAACCCCCCTGTGAGTCCCGACCAGCCAGCCACCCCCGACAGTGATATCCAAAGTTTCGATGCGGAGTACATCGGATAATTTTGCAACCGTACAGGCCCTCCGTTGTGCGGGTAGGTGCAATATCAGGTGGAGCGGCGGGGCGCCATGGGAAAACGTTTGCCTCTTGCGCGTTTACACCTACCCAGCCCGCTAGACTGTTCATTTAATGCATGCACGCCAGCGGGAGTGTGCACTCGAATGTATCCCGCTAATGGTCCGCATCGTGGACAGTGTACGTACCATTGTGCACCCCATCCCGAGCCATGGGGCAACCCTCGACCAACCCTCCGCTCTACCCTCTCTGCCTCTTTCTCCGCGGCTGCGATCCTCCCCTCCGTCGCAATTTTTTTCTCGCGCAACCAAGAAGGAGGACAGCCGTGAATGCGTCTTTGACGCGCGCTGCCCTTTCGCCGGGGCGTCGCCGTCGGTTGACAAAAGCCACCGCCGACTCCCCCGCGCGGCTCTTCATCGAAGAGGAAGTATTGCGAGGCTGTCTTATGCCCTGTGTTTCGTCCGCGCCCGCCACGGGGATCCCGGCGCTCGCCTCGAAATGAATTCTCGCCCGGCGAGCAATAAGCGGACGAAAGGGGAGGGCCGAGAACTTGGGGGATTACCGGGGGATGACGGTGGATATTGGTGGCGAGAGTGACTCGGTGGAGGCGCCGTGTGTGCGCGTTTGGGTGGTTAGAGGACTTTTCAAGACTACGGAGGAAGTTCGAGTGATTAGAGGCTTGATCAGACGTAGGAGGCTTGTTTACAAAGCTCCATGCACTTTTCATTAAGGGGTGATACCTGGTCAGGTGGCCGACAAGAGGCGAATATTTGTGAATTTCTTTTGAAGAAGCGGAAGCGTGTATTTTTACGAAACTTTTTGCGCTTAAAAGAGCAACATTTAAAGAACATTTGTTAATTTTTTCGTAGAAAAATATTTAGGTTTATAATAATGTAACTACCGACATCCAAGAAGCATTTTTAAAAAATTGTTTTTTTTGGTGAGCACTGCCATTCGGAACTAGATTATCTGAAATCAAGAAACAAAAAAGATTTCGTTAGTATATTAATGTATCCTCAGGTTGACGAAGAGAATTTTCTGAAATATTAATTTAAAACAAGGTAGCGGCTATTTAAAGTTGAAATCCTGATTTTATCGCGTGATTTTTGCACAAAAAATCAGGATTTCAACTTTATTATAAACGTAAAAATTTTTCTACGAAAAAATTAACAAACATTCTTTAAATGTTGCTCTTTTAAGCGCAAAAAGTTTAGTAAAAATATACGCTTCCGCTTCTTCAAAAAAAAATTCACAAATATTCGCCTTTTTTCGGCCGCTTGACTACGTATAATCCCCTAAGGGAATGAATTCTTTTAGGGATCTCAGTGCTAGTTGTTCGATGAATAGCTGCTGTCTCTGATATTTGATACCCCGTGCCAGATAGAGGGGCATCCCAATGCCGATTTGTATTAATTAAGGTAACGAGCCGGTAGTGTGTATATTTTCGAAGGGCTCCGCGTAATGAAGGGGCCCCTTTTGTCCCGGCGGAACAGAAAGAAACGCGAATTTAAAAGACCCTTTGAAAGCGCTGAATCGCGGGCCGCAGTGCTGGCTGAAAAATTCATTCGCTCCATCAAAGCGAGACGGACGGTCGCCGATGCTTTGGTGCCGTTTCCTAAATCAGGATAGCCTGATTTCTGGGAACTGGATACTGCCCCTAAATTACACCGCCACCCGGTTAATCTCGGGCCACTTCGTATGCGAGACCAGTGTACCATCCAACCCTCCCGCCCTTTCTCCACGCCACTGGCCACGCTACCCAATTAGCGTTGTCTGCAGAAAAAAGTTACAGGCGTGTCCTTTTTCCCGCAGTACGCCTTGCAAATTTTCGCGGCAAAATGGGTCGGGAATGCACACAGCAGATAAAGAGGTACCGTCGTGTTTGTCAACGGGCGACTAGTTAGAATGATAATCATCAAACGTGGAACGGGAAGCCTGCACGCGGAAGCCACGGGTAACGATACAATCACGGTCTGACTGTTGAGTGACTCATTCTACTGGCTGGGAAATTGATTTAAGTTTGAGTTCAAATTACGAGTATAGAGCTACTCTAACACGCAGAGTATACCAGGTGTCCGCCTCCTATTGCTTTAATTTTTGAATATCTTTTAACCACCCCTCAAAGTTATAAGATTTTCAGCTGTTCGTCTCCGATTGCTTTAATTTTTGGATATGTTTTAGAGGACTGAAAAATAAGAAACAGGTGTCCTTTTTGAGGTGTGGTTTCACCTTCTGAACATGCAAATAGGTCAAAATAAAAGGACACCTGTTTCTTATTTTTCTGCCCTCTAAAACATATCCAAAAATCAAAGCAATCAGAGACTTTCACCTGGGATACTTCCCTTGTAAGTGCTACGAAGTCCTTCGTAAAATCATCGTCCGGAACAAAGAATGGCACAAACTCGAAAACAGAAATAGACACCCTCCGAGTCATCCCCATCGACGCAGAAGCTCACGATCACCCCCCGCTGATTCGTGCACCCGCCACCAGGATTAGAGTTGGCCAGAATCAACACAGTCTAGGAGGATACAATCGTTCATGCCCACCCCGCAACGAACAGCCGGCGGAATCTATTTATCCAGGGTCCACTCGATCTGGCGCGCGTTCCACATAATCTCCAGCTTTCGAGCCCGATCGCCTCGCGTGTACGAGTTATCGAATACAAGGCTACCGAAGTTTGATCCAATCAGGGGTGGTGCGCGCCCGGATCCAGCCCTAGCCGCCAGCTGGCTTAACTATTTAAACCGTCCACCGAGTAGCTACTGCTTTGACGAACCGTAGGACGCCGTCCGCAGCGACGATTTCTCTGGCGCGTGCTGCCTGCTCGTGGCGTGCATTGTGACGCGATGCATACATGCACGATGTTTGCCCGTCCTCGCCAGGACGATTATTGTCCTGTGCCACTGCCCGGTCGCGTCCCCCGCGCGTCCACGTGCTCGCTCACCGAGTATATTACGAAAACTGGAAGCCTCCAAAGGGGGTGGCTTCGGGGTGGTCCAGGCTTTGAAGCTCTGGACATAATGGGGCGCAGGGACCAGCAGGATTAAGAGTCTTTGAAAATCGGCGGAATAAGTGTAGCAATGCTGAGGCACACGCAGGAACTAAGACAGGGGGGTTGCTACAGGTACTTTTAGTTGACGATTTTTGCCACTTATTTATTTCAATATGCTTACATTGCCATATTCTATTAATGATGTAACGCGGATTTTTCATAAATGAGAGGAAGGAAATATTAACCTTACCTTATATGGGGGGAGGAGGAGTTATTTGAATATTATAAAGGGGGATCACGATCCAAAATAAAGTTAGGGAATACTGTATACCTAGTCAGGAGGCCGAAAGGAGGCGAATGTTTGTGAATTTTTTTTGAAAAAGCGAAAGCATATATTTTTACAGAACTTTTCGCACTTAAAACAGTAACATTTAAAGAACATTTGGTAATTTTTTTGTAGAAAAATATTTACGTTTATAATAAAAATACAACGACATCCAAGAAGCCTTTTTAAAAACGGTGATCAAGATATCTCAAAAACTACTGCACCAATCTTTCTGAAATTTTGTGGGCTTATTTTTTATATAAACGTCTACTGAATGACGGAAGGATTTTTTCCCCATTGTATAATTTAGATTTTATCAAAGAAAAATGGCTTCATGGTTATCACGAATGGCCGTTTTTCCGTTGATAAAATCGAAACTATACAATGGAAAAGAAAATCCTTCTGTAATTCAGTAGATTTTTATATAAAAAATAAGCCCACAAAATTTCAGAAAGATTTAAGAGCGTACGATTCACTTCCGTATTATCACAACACTACAGCGAAGTTTTATTAGAAATAAGAATAAAATAAAATTGAAATAATCCGAGGTCAGCGACAAGCAAAAGTGGTAGTAAAGCTGTGCCTCGGTCAGTAGACAGGACAGCCTCCGAAGTAGCTGCTCCGAGTAGGAAGTTCCGAACGATAGAGGGTGTGTGCGCAGAGTATGGAACACAGAGGAGTCCAGTAAAGTAAGTGGGGTTGTTGCGCGACTTCCCTCGTCCCGCATACGTAAGTTCGCAGCGAGTGGCCCTCGCCGAGATTTATAGCGTACACGGGACGGTCGCCCGCGAAAAAGATAAGACTCGGGCGGACAATGCGAAGAAGAATGGGGAACCGTCGGGGACCGTTGTACCCAGCGCGGATTACACGGTTTATTTACCCGAGATGTTTGCCGCGTGGGACTCGGTTCAACAGCGATCTGCGTCGCGAAACAAGGAGGAGCGAGGGATGTAGAGCAGCTCCGGTGGAGGCTGGAGTCGGTCAGAGACAGCCATTGGCCCAAAGATCATCTACCGAGATACACCGGCTAACCAGACCCTCCGCGAATCCAAATACAGTAAAATAGTCGAACATTACAGACAATTGTCAGCTGGTGCTGGTCCAAGCCAGATACGAGGCTCTTTCCACCGAAACTTTCGAAGCCAGGGACGATCGAAATCCCAACCGCTTTCCCAACTGCGATACTCGATCGTCCTGGCCAGTCTCGATAATACAAGGGAAGAAATGGAGTACGGTCTCCCAAAATTTTATCTGTGACCCTTGGTGGAGTTGCGGAAGTGCTGTTTCAGTAGCAGCACGGTTTAACGGCGGCGTTCGGTAAGCAGGAGTATTCCAGTAGTAAAGCTCGAGGAATAGGGCGACTTCGCAAGTTTCACTAGCGAGTGAATCCCTTCACTAGCGTAACCACCAGTCGTTCGGTTTATGAGAAGGAAAATTGTGGATCGATTTAATTGAGAATATATCGGAGTTCGAGATTCGACCCCTTGTGTACAGCACCACTCTTTTATCAACTCGTGTACTCAGGTTATCAATGTGACTTCTACGAACTCCGCATTCCTGTGAGCAGAGATGGGCAGAATTTTTATTTAAATAATATTTCGAATAACGAATAAAAATTAAAAAAATTATCCGTCATGTGCCGAATACAGTTAACTCGGGTTAAAGAATGGCGAATAATTTGTTCAACGTTTATTCGTTACTCGAATTTTTATTTAAATAAAAAATTTGCCCGTCTCTGGCCGCGAGTTACCACATTCGTGTCAATCATTTAGTGACATCAGAGGAAAGTTCTCGCGACCTCGGCTGGAATTGAATGCGACAACTTGGCTAGCAGGGAGAGAGACCCGTGGTCCGACCAATGATGGAAACGAGTGGAAAACTTAGACACTTGTATACGTATCCCCTGCGAGATAACCAACGTCAAGCCGACCCGCCTCCCCCACGACCGAACAGCGACAGAATTATAGCGCTTCCGTCGCGTCTACGACGACTTCCGATACCTTCGGGGTACGACCCCTTAACCGACGTCGAAGCAACTTCGATACAGAGACGTTCTCACAGCTAAAGCCCCCTGCCATAAATCAACAAACGTCGGGTACGTGCTTCCCACGAACGTGAATCTGATAAATTGTGTCTCGAACGCGAAACCATTGGCAACTAGGATTTAGAAAAACGAGCGCGAACTAGAATGAATTCATTCCAGCCCACCGCAAACCCTAGCGTAAAGCCTATTCGACTATTTCAACTCGTATTTCTACTGGTTTATAAAATATTCGGATTGGCAGGTGCTAAAATGCGTGGCCATGTTGAATCCGTGTCCCGTTAAATACTTTGGTATCGACTTGCTAAATACTCGAGTGCAGTAAGTACACCTCGCACCGGACCCACCGATAGAATGAACGCTAACAAGGATTAAGGGATCGAGCGATTTGATTGATTCAAAACACGACCGGGTGCATACGTACCTATCGGCCGCGCATAATCCACATAGAACCGACGGTTCAGATCGGAATTCCGACGTGTTGCCATTCAATTACCGGGCCAGACCCCGCGCGCGCGAAGACTAATTTGAAAATCGGCGCGTCTTAGGGGTAACGCGTGTTTCGCCCCGTTATTGCCGGCGACAATACAGCGGGCGGACTAAGCCAGGATTACGGGGACAGGGACGAGCCGGTTTCACGACACAATATCAATCATGTTCGGTTAGATAAAGTTCCCTTGGAGTCCCACTAACGTCCTACAACGCCCACCGGGGTAAGTGAAATTAATATTCCCGGGGACGAGATCCCGTTGTCGAGTCGCGTGCAATTCCTATCAAGCCTAAGTCGCACGTACACGCCGCGCTTAACCTGCTGCCTCTCTCTGCTCTGATATTTCGATGCTGTTTTTATATGGACGTGGGAATCGCGGGTAATTTTATGGTGAGACAGCAAGTCGAACTTACAATTTGCAACGTTGAATTATAGATATATTAGCATTTGAAAGAATTTAATTTGTACCGGTTGGGTCTTAGGCTGAGTGCTAACTCGATTTCAAGTGGTAGTTCCATAGGCAGTTTAAGGGTGCATCGTTGTCAGGTATTTTTAAATTATTAGGGTAAATGTATGAGTGCATGGGGTATGTGAAGAAAAGAATGCATATTGGGTGATAGTCGAAGGGAGGTAACCCTTTACTTTGTATTTTGTCGAAAGAAGAGGGGCCCTAGGCTCTGAAGAGAACCCGTGGATCTAACCATTTACTTATGGCTAAGGGCTCATCAACGCTCTTCGTCCACAGAGTCCCCAGTGTATGAGAGACAAACTAGAACATGTCTAACCCTTTACTTATCTCGTAATTCAGATCATGACCGTGGCGACATCTGTCGCGGTTTTCGTGAAATAATATAAAACGCGGTTGATATTCACGGATTTCAGTTTATATGCCTTACCCTTTGAGAAATTATTTGTCGATGGAAGATAGTACAAATATTAACCAGTTACCCTAGTGGTCAAATGGGAACTGGAAAGTAGAAACATTATCTCTTGCTGCACACGCTCGGGACTCGCGAGTCCCCTTACAATTTTCGTGTCACATCTAACGTTATCGACTCAGTCATTTCTGTTGTAATTGGTGAATTATTAACACTTATTGGGGACGGATGGCAGGAGTGTTACGCAGTCTTTAGTAAAAACTCACTTTATTCAATGAATTATGCATTCTCTACAATCAATTTATACACTTTTACAGCTGGGACTTACAATACAGAACCTTGACTATTCTCCTACATAGTATTTGCAGTTATTTTGATTATAATCAATTACTTATTAACAGTTAGAGACCTTTTCTATATGCGCGCCAGTACAGAACGGAACAAGTAACTGGCTTCTGCACATCGATTTATTTTGTAAACAGGATTTATATTCGTCGATCTTGTAACGCTATTCAAAATAAAAATATCATGTCGCGATACAGAAAAATACCATTGGTTCTCGCGTGTTATTAAATCAGACATCATATGAAGTTGATAATTATATAATCATAAATCCCTACTCATACTTTACGATTCACTTATCGTTGTACTGTACACATAGTACTGCCTTTATTCTGTAATACTACCAAAGTACCTATAATAAATATAATACAACCGTGTTGAGCAAAAAAGTATACGTTGCACTGTCCAAAACAATTTTCATTCATTTCCCCCTTCACCCTCAATGCTCTTATTATAAACAGACCACACAGTTCGAACATATTGTACGAGACTCCGTCCTAAAATTCTTCACGCTATCCTTAACGTAACGGCTATTACGTCGAACAGTCTCTTCGGTGCGGAAATTCCTGCACTACAATATATAAATTCACTCGCGCAATTAGCGTAGGAGTTCCTTTTAACCTTTCTTAAACTTAATCAACAGAATCGCTAGAGTCATAAAGGCGCTTATCCAGATGAACGTGGCAATGAAACCGGCGTATACAGTGGGATTAGAAATTGGCCATCCTCTGGCCAGCATGGCTCTCATCGCCTCTGTACTCTTCGTCAATGGCAGGACGTAGCTGATACATTTCAGCACCGTATGCATGCCTTCGATGGGCCAAATTATTCCGCACAGCATGACGATGGGTAAAAACGAACCCATTGCCACGTACGTGGCGCTTCTCTCGTTTTCACAGACACAGGCGATAACGAATCCTAGAAATCAGTATCATTAAGTGACCAATATCGAGCAGACACCTGTCGGTAATGATTATTAACGGAGGGTAGTCTGTACCGAAACACATTCCACACAGGCCAGTGAGTACAGTCAGGGCAGATACCCAACCGATAGCACCCTCGCAAGTGATGCCGAAGACAGCGAAGGAGAATATCAGGACCATGACTGTTTGCCCTATCATCACCACGAACTGAGTTATCACTTGAGCAAAGAGGATCTCCGGCCCAGTCAGACCTGCGAGAAGAAAGGTGTTCAGCACGCTCTTTATCCCGCATTCCTATCGTTAACAGCTTTTCTTTATTTACCAGAGACTAAGCTTCTCTCAAGGAGACCCTCGTTCCTTTCCAGCAACATCGCGCCAGATGTTAGAGCAACTGACAAGAAGAAAATGATTCTAAAACAGATAGGCAGACTTTGTCAGTGAGAGCCAATGCGAATCTGTAATTTTCCTCGCGACTTATTTATTTACAAAAACACTCACGTTAAGATGATTCCGGGTGCCGCGAAATCTGTGAAGTTCGGTTCCTCGGGGCCATAGATCGGATGCTTAAACTGTGCGTAGAAAGGTGGATGTTTATAAATCAGTTAGATTTATCGATCGCTTAAGATACGAAGATAATTTTTTAATATCTTTGACTCACGTCTAACGGGATATTTGTTAGTTTGCTGCTGTAATTACATGCTACGGTCAACTCCTCTGCAAATTCTTGGTAAGACATGTAAAGGTCTCGTTGGAGTAGCTGGCCGATTTGTTGGTCTAAAAACAGGAAGAACAGAAAAAGTAATACGGAAAAAATAATATTATTTTGTCTCTTAAGTTTCTATCGCAGCTTTTAAGATTTGTCAATAAATAACCAGAGGCGGTGTTTTACTGTGCCACGCCATTATGTTTCCAACAACTCGAGAGTAAAGTAGCAACGAAACTGTCTCGCGTGAATACGATTAAACTCACTGGACATGTCCATGACGACCTGCATATTGGAGTAATCGACGCTCCAGTCATCAGCATCTTTGCCAGCTTCTATTCTAGCCGATAGCGAATCAGAGTAATTGGAAGGGAAGAATATGGAAGCCCAGGCCCAGCCTCGTCTCACAGCATTTCTGCCATCGCTGTCAGTATCGTACGACACCAACTGTACTGACCTACTCTCCAGGTGCTGAAGATACCGACAGCTCAAGTTCGTCCAGTCGCAGCCGACCGATGGCACGCACAGATCCATAGTGTTGTTCAGTTCGTTATTCACTATCGCTATCTTTAAACCTATAGGGTCTTTGCCGATGGAAAGACAGAACAGAACAATCTGGACGACTGGAAGGCCGATGATGAACAGCATTATGCTGAAAGAAACGCATCCCTTAGGACATTATCCCATATCTTCGCCAATCTCGTCGCCAGTTTTCTAATTGAGGAGCCCAGTGGAAAGCAGGCGCATGCCACTGTTTTGCTATTATATTAGGAGGTGATGGAATTCTGGCATCGAGGCATGTGCTTGTTTTCCACTGAGCCCCTGAATTTCGTAGCTCCGATTCTCTAAGACCTAAAGCTATCAATCTTTCTATACACCACTTCCAGTCGTGATTCAATTCAGACGTACCCTACGTTCCTCCACATCCACAGGAAGTTCTTCCATATGAGAGCCTTCATGTGCTGAGCGTCGAGCATCTTGAAGTCCAAGGACCCTTTCTCCTCGGGCGGCAGCTCTGGCACCTGTCCGTCAGGATACATATAGGTAAATCAATTCAACAAGGCAGATAGATTTGCCTAGAGAATGGAGGATACTTACGTGTCCATCGTCCGCGACAGCGGTGCTTCTTCTCCGACTGGAAACGCTGACATTGTCCCCGAATTCGCCGCTCATCTCGTCGTCTGGGTCCTGGAACGTGCAGGGGTGTATATAGGCTGAGTAGGCTGCAGCCTAGGGCGGCAAATTTGGGGCGAAACAATGTGGAAAAGGTTTAAAGACAGAGGCTTCAGACAACATTAAAAATAATTCACTTTTTCTTCGTCTAGCAAATGAGCAATAACTGGTATGTGAGTTGTCATATTGATTTGAGTTTAAATTTGTTAAACTCTTTTAAATTGAAATATTTGATGATATTTCACATCCGCGTCTGGGAACGTGACAAACCTAATTTACCCCTCGATCTTTTTATCGAGACACAGAGGGAAAGCGAGGGGAGAAGGACGTACAACTTCTGGAAGGACGCCAGTGACGCTGCTGAGGATGCTGCTCCGCCTCCGGAGGCCCATGTTCTGCCGTTTGCTCAGCTTCAGGAACACGTCCTCCAAGCTGTCCATGTTGTGCATCTCCATCAGTTTCGTGGGCGATTCTTCGGCTAAAAGCTTGCCACCCCTCATCAAGCCGATCATACCGGCCTGCCTCGTCTCCTCGATGTAGTGCGTGGTGATGATGATGGTTTTGTTACCGTCCTTCGTCAAGTGGACCAAATGGTCCCAGATGCTCTTGCGGAGGACAGGGTCCACGCCTACGGTGGGCTCATCTAAAATTAGCAATTCTGGTTCTGCAAGGAGAGCTGCTGCGAAGGACACCCTCCTCTGCTGACCACCCGACAGGTTCTTCACGAAACGATTTTCTGATGGCAGCTGTAACAACTGTTTAAAACGGCCCGCGTGAGTCCCATTCTTTCACGTCGGCAAACTTAGGTTCCAATCGACGCTGGGTGGAAAAAGGGAAAGTCTTTGTGGTAGATATTAGTCGTTAGTACCACGTTTTAAGAAGGAAGAAAGTTTAGATATAAAATAGGATTTGTATGAATTAAAGTATATTGTGTAAGCTGTATAATATTCCACCAGTCGAGGATTAAGGGATCGTTCAGCTTCTCAACACTCTTAGCTTCTAATTTGAAGTGTCCTTAGGAAGTTACTGTTTTTCACGTTTTTTAATCATTAAGTTTTCAGGCATTTGAGGAAGGTGGGTATGCTTTGAATTTTATGTGTGGGTAGAAAATTGGGAACATGGGCATTTGGTTTCGAAGACTGATACACAAAGTAATATAGAACAAGGAATGCTTCACTAATGTCTAATAGAAGCTATCAATTTGAAATTGTAAAATTAACACTCTTCCTCGATTAGAAGACTAGCAATCTTCACATTCTGTCATCTGGATCATTCAATCTTGCCTGATCACAGTGTATCATCCTACTTAACATTTTACTGACCATAAGAGGTGTATTGTATAACCAGCAGATCATAACTACCCAATTAATCGCAATATGCATTAGCAAAAAAAAGAGACTATTATCGTGTCATATCCAGAGAATGAATCGATCGCAGGTGATTTTGCGCGCCTTCTTCATCTGTCGTCGATCATATAAATTGAAATTGAAATTGCATAGCCTCAAAAAAAAAACTGTTACACAATGTTATGTTCAGATGTTATCGTGGAATATGTTAAAACTCACCTTTACGAGGAAATCGAGCTTCACGTCCACTTGCTCCGTCGTCATGCCAGCGCACCAACCGAAATAAATGAACGTCTCCCTTATGGAGAACTCCCCGTAAAGGGCGAGCTCCTGCGGCATGTAACCCACCCTCGGCCCAGGAACACCCGATCCTCTGGACCCCGGCCTGCCGCCCAGCACCCAAATCTCCCCGGAATTTAAACGCCTTCGGCCCACGATGCAAGAGAGCAGCGTGGTCTTGCCGCAGCCACTCGCACCGAGGAGGCCATATCTGAACACCGAAATACACGAAGAGTGAGGAATCTCTGTGGAATCTCATAAGATTTCTCAATTATTAATAATAAAAGAATATCAAAGGAAGAGTATGTTTCAATTCTTAATATACCTTAAAGCTCTTAGGATTTCAAGGCACAATCTTATTTTTTACCCTGAATTCTGGGAGATTTTTACTCTGAAATATTCACGTGGAAACTTTGGCCAATACGGGCAATGAAGAATTGGGAAAAAGAAAGACGATGAAGCTTACTAGGTCTTACCAATTCGAGACTTTAATTTATATTTTATATTATACGTATGCTTCATTAAATATGCTTCGTTATCCACTGTACGAGCAGTGAATACACGATTGATGTTCCCTGTAAAAAGAGTCGAGTATGAATTCATTAGAGACTTCATATTAGATAATATTTCATCTGATTTTGCTGAACGAAGATGAACTTTAGACAATGCGCGTCCTCTGGTGAACTTTGTGCCCCTTTTAAACTCTGTGGCGCGTTCGACGGCTGAGTGTGTGTAATTATGCGGAAGCCGAGCGTGTTAAACGATCAGCTGGTCGAGGAAAGAAAGAGCCATCTCGGTGGATGTATTTTCTGACGAGGCATGACCGTGCACGTGGACTTTGACTGCGGTAAAAAGGAGTGACACAGGTGACGGAACGAGACTCAGCATCCAGTGGGAAAGATCAACGAGCATGGCACAGTGGATTGCTCCACGTCCTCTGCATTGAATTTCACGCAATACAGACTCCTTTAAAAGAGGCTACTTTGAACCGCTCCGAATCGTTTGTAATTCCACGCGGGAGCGAGATAGGACGAGAGGAATACGCAGCGAAGTGGATCCGCAGCTTTTTGCATAGTCTTTTTAACGACAATGGGCATTGAAGCAACGCGCTCTCCCATTAGCAGATGCACTGGTGTAAATTGCAACATCGGCGCGCGATTTATTTAACACTGCGAGCGCTAATAGTTACTCGAAATGGACGTGGAAGTCGTGGAAGTTGGATTCAGCGAGGCAGAAGGAAGACATGTTTAGCCCTGCTGGGTGTTTAGTCTGAGTACTCAGGGGAAGACAAATAATTGCTAAAGCGAAGCACTTTGAAGGAAAATAGTTTATACACTGCCGTTCAAAAGTTTGGAGCACGTGAAACTGTGCAATGAAACTGTACATAATTATAGTCAGATGTAAAAGTTGAAATTCGAGCGTACTTATTTATTAGAAAAATAATACAAAATTTATGAAAGGGTTTTTTCGCAAAAGGACCCTCAATTAATTTTTCAAATTGTTTCCAGTTTTATACACCGCTCCACTCTTCTTGTAAATATTTTCAAAATAAGTGCACCATATACAGTTGCATTTGCCTGAGAAATCTTGATTTGTTTGAAGAATGAAAGGTGCTCGAAACTTTTGAGCGAGAGTGCATATGTTCAGTTAGATTTTCGAGTATTTCGTACGTGTTCCTTCATCATTCTTAATTAATTAAGTACAGCATCCCTTCAAATTCTCGATAATTTGTAACTACTTTCGTTGAGATTATTCAAAGTGGAAAAATGCCATTAGGAAAACTTACATCGTGCCTTTTGATACAGTCATATTCAGCCCATCGAGGATAATATTTGGGTTGCTCTTGGGCCCATACTTCTTGAAGGCCCTTCTCACGCATACCGCCTGCTTCCTTCTCGTATCCAAAGTCGAGGCTTGCGTTTGAAACTGTGCCCTTCGTGTCTTCAGCTCCAAGGAAGCCGTCGGCGCAGCCGGCGGAGTGCTGGTAGCATCCATTTCTGAAGCAGAGGAAATTATTCATAAAGTACTTCGTAAAGTCATTTATGGCCGATTGAATAATTTCTCAGGCTGTCAGATACGTCATTGAGCAACAAAATCGTCTGAATTAATTAGTGATCTTTCTCAGTCTCAAATGACGGATCCATTAACATGAGACCGAAGCATCAGTATTCAAAGCAATTCCAATGCGCACCAGACCTCGTTGTTGTAATAACATACAATACTTGTAAGATGATAATTACGATATCCTATTCGCAGACCGGTGAAAAGCATTGACAGTTGTGTTACAAGCAAACACCATTTGTCAACATTTTACTCATTCTGCAAGGTTCATTCGTTGCTGTTAGTGTCCAAAGAACAGCTCGTTTAGTATTGAAATGGGAATGGTGAATATGTAAATGGAAAAGTAACACACGAAGTCTCATTATTTTCTCGAACGTAGTTGTCGCACTGGGTCCATTCGACCCAAGCCAATTTTCAATCAGCTGCTGTTTAAAAACTATCCGTTAAATTAAGTCACAAAAATTCTGAGATGAAGTTTCAACATTGCAGAATGAATGTTCATCGTTGAAAATTAACATTTAAAGTATCATCGTGTCTAAAAAAAAATTGAAAGAAAAAGAGTTCCAGAAAAACTTCTTTTGCTTAAAAAAATTGTAACTTTTTTCATTTTTAATATTTTTAGCTAAGAATTCATGGTTATACTATTGAGATATGCTACTTTACTAAAAAAAATCCTCCACTTAGAATGCGCCTCTGCCTGTAAAGGAAACATGAATTTACTACTACTGGCGGCAGTAGTACCATTTTAAATGGATGCCTCAAAGAAATTTTATTTCACAGCCAAATTTAGGTGCACTTTGACTCAATGTGACAAACCAGAGTTAAAATCAGAATTTACAGGTTTGGGAATGCTCCCTCGTGAGAAACCAGTCTGATAACCGCTTGGGCAACGCGTCGAAAATTAATTTTACACTCGGTGTACCATGAACCGAGTTAACGATCGCGCGGGCAGCGGTTTCGCGAGGCTGGGTGTTTAAAATCTCGGATAAAGGTTTTCGGCACTTCCTAGTTGCCATAGCAGGTGAGCAAGAGCGACCTGCAGGTAAAAGTACTCGGCTCCAGCCACGCTTGGCTTGATCTACCTCTGCGCCACGTGCTCCGCTGTCTGCACACACAGCAGGTCATCCGACGCAGAAACCTGAATTACATATTTTCTAAATTGTTGGCATTGCAGAAAATAGTGTTAGGTAATATTTGTATTACATTTGCATACCGGGCTGCTCTCTGTTTCGCCATTGGTATTCCGGACATGTTTACCTTCTAAAGGCAGCACTACCCACAGAAATCAATTAAAATGCGTGTCAATATATTCGAAATAACAATCATTTGCCACAAAAGGCTATACTTGGAATAAACCACTTGTCACTCCCACGTTTATCGAACACACCATTTCACAGTGGTGTTCTAAATAAAGTTAAAGGCAAACGATGACGAAAGTACCATTATTTGACTAGAAGAAGGTAAGGTTTTCCTATTTATTTCACACAGAACAAAGGAAGTCCCTAAAGCAGTGTTTCCCAACCTTTTTGAGTCGCGATTTCTTTTTATAATATTCAGCTAACCTACTCCGACTTCAAGTAAGGTAAATATTTCTTTCCTTTCAATTACTAAAAATCAGTGTTACATCATTAATGGAATATAGCACTGTAGCCATATTAAAATAAATAAGTGGTAAAAATCGTACAAGATAAATAACCGTGGCGACTCACCAGACACTTCGTAACCCACAGGCTGGGAATTACTGCCCTAAAGTAAACTATCACCAAATAACAAGAGAAATTAGGCAATTCGAAAAATCAGAAAATTATGCAACTTTCTGTGCAAGTAGATTAGCTCATCCCTAACACGAACCTATTTTTTGTTGCTATCATAGTGTAGTTTCCGGGGGTGAAATCACCCCTTAAAAAAATGCAGAGTTTTCATTTTCGTGGAATAACTCGAGAACGGTGAGAGATATCGAAGAGAAGTTTAAACAAAAGTTGAACCTTTTTTTAATATCTATAAAACTGTGTTAAAATAATTATCGAAAAATCCACACTTTTCAAGTTACCCCAACCACCTTAATTCGATGATTATTTTTCACACTGAAGTGTATTCATAAGAATATAAATCCTAAGCTTCCTAAAGACCATAGATCTTTTTATTAATACCTTCCACAGAAAGATAACGAATTTCGCGCAGCATCTATGATATCCAGAAGTCTCTAAAAAATGTCGCGCAGAAATAGAAATGGCGCGTGAAGGCCGAGGTAATCGCCGCACCTAAGGATCTTTCATACGTAATACACGGTGTCTTGTAATTCGTTCCAGTGATGTAACGTCGTGCAACAGACTCTCACCTATCTCCAGCTGACCGGACCAGTCGGAGAAGTCGCCTCGAACACGCGCAGTCGACTTTCGTCCCGATCCCGCTCTTCGATTTCTTGGGGAACGCTCTCGCTCTCCGCGGCGGTCCCAAGCGGACGCGTGTCCCCTTTTCTTTTTTCACTTTCCTTTTCCAAAAAACGCTCGACCTTGTTACGTAATTCGGTTACTGAGAAGTGGCCGTCGCGTCTGCACCACTATATCACATTTTTTCAGGGACGCGTAACGCTTTTAAGAAGGCTGGTAGGACTTGGAGGAATGGTGACATGGTCCAGTATTAATTCCTTCGTCATTGGTACATGAATCATCACCCTGTGCTTTCTTTCATTTTGTAAAACTCTTCGATGGTATCGTTAAAGGTGTGCGCAACCTTTGAGACGACAGATTACGATGGGCGTGATACAACTTTGCATGAGCGGTGTCGAATGCTGGTTCACGTTCCTTGAGAATTAATTCTGCAATGTTTCGTGAATGAAAGTTTGAAGAGCTATTGCGATAATGAAGCTTATAAAGGTTTTAGGGATAGTTTGGGGGTAGCGTTCCTATTTATGTAGAGGTCCTCTGGAGAACTTATTCTTCCGAAACCACGATGTCCCATCTACGCTCTTTTTTTATTTTCCTACAGTGTAGAGTCCCAGTTATGTTATACGGTAACGAGGTTCACGTAATTGCGCAATTTCGCTCGATCATCGTTTCTTTATTGGCTCGGAGACTTCTTCGGGCCCGTGCGAAACAAAACAAGCCGTGAATGAAACACGATCGTCACGAAATTCATTAATTATGACACCCGCTCGAGCAACGAATATTTAACAAACGTGACACAATTTTGGCCTCGGTTCGGACATTCATCGATGATCGAGGCTCGACAAAACGGGAACTCTATCCGCGCGCAGGCTTGATTTAATAGCAACCGATGCTTTTTTATTGTCTCCTCGACGACTAGACGTTGACAAAAATCAAACTCGTTTCGGCGAATACACCTGTTGAATTAAATCGTAGACACTTTTAAGAAATACTTGTGATCCTTGAATCACTGATTTGTGAATCGATGCTCACATAATATATAAAATGACAATTTAAATATATGAGTGATAGATATTCTTGCCAAATCGTGTACATTTTAGGCAATAATAAAAACGACTTAATTCTGTAGATATTATCAAAAGTTCTGAAGCGAATCGAATAATGAATGCCAATGCGGGTTTCTTAGAAGACTCTGAAACGTCAGCAAGCTTCTCGTATAAGTGATAATTAATTTCTCAAAGGAATTCAAGGTACGAGAGCTTGTTTACTAGTTGCTGGAGATTGTAAACATATCGTCACGGAGATTGACAAATATCCTCCGTTTCCTTGCGCGCTGGAGGCCGGCGTGCAAGTTCATTGAAAAGAAACGATAGGTCGGCGCGAAAGTCTGATGAAATGGAAAGTGATTAGACGTAACCCTAGATAGGCGCATCTTTCGCAATCGCCTTCTTCAGCCAGCATAAAGGAACAAAGGTAAGAGAGATCCTCGTGGAACTCGGTGAAATTCGTTATCAGGCACCAACGGAGTGGACGGAAATTTTTATGGCCATTCGGATTCACCCCACGATTGCGAAATCAAACTGACACAGTTATTGAAACATCCAGAGACTACAAAAGATTGATTTCTTCGTTACGATTTGACCTCACATTCGCCGAAGAATAATTATACCATTGCTATTCTGTCAAAGCCTCTTCAAATCTCTGAAAAGGATTCCTCTGTACGTGTTTGTTTTTTTTTATAGCACGAGCTGCTTAGACTTTCACGGAACCTCGCGTTTTATTCCATCCACTGTTGCAGCATTTGTAAAATCGCCGTACCGTCAGCGGAGCACAATTTTCATAAACTCCGCGACAAAAGTAGAATCCGGATAGCCTTGAGTTACAAGGCGGGAATACTTTACGTCTCGGCTCTACGCGGTCCTTGCAAAATATATTCGACAACCGGGCAATTCGACGGACTACTAAAAGGAAAATCGTGGACCGTGAAATGATAATGACGGACGGGGGAGCAGGAAGGGTCGCGGGAGCAACGAATTGTACGGAGTGTCCAGGTATTTATGGTAGAGTCGAGGAGGGGGTGAGTTTACATGAAAAAGTAAGTCTCAAATGTGGAATAAATTTTTTCATTTGAGGCTTTGTCTCTTATGTTCATTTATAAACCCACTCTAGTCAAACGGATATAGATAATAGCACATAATACTGAAAAGAAGTCAACATTATGTATGATATTAATGCTATTTTTAAACACGTTAAGTGTACGTGTTAAGTTGCACTCGTACTCGAAGAATATTCAACGTTGATTTTCTCAAAAACCTAGTCTCAATTGAAAAAATTTATTGTATATTTTTTACTTATTTTTTCATGTAGAATCACCCTCTCCTCAGTTGTACCATAATACAGCAGCCTCCCCTTTACTCTAGTTGTTTACTTTTACTATTACTCCTCTTATATGTATTATATTATATTATTTATTTGCTATGAGTAGTAAATATGAAATAATAATTATAAAAATAATACTACGACACCCTGTATTCTTTCATCGTCCTTCATTTGCATTTTCGTGAACGCACTGATGGTAAAACTAGATCCATGCTTCTTTTTTCGTCACCGGCTGAATAACAATTCATATCTCGCCGCGATACGTTAATTACCATTGTCGTTGATTACGATCCATTCTTGCCGTTTAGTATTACGAGTCAATGATTTTTTTCGAGAGCTAATGACGGCGAACAACAAGTCCCAATGCCACAGATGATTCTAATAAGTGCTTCCAATGTTCCATGAATTACACGCAAGGTAAGAACGCAGGAATGGCGACGATCGTAGGAAATCGGGTTGCTTTGGAGCGGTCACAAAGCGATCACCATTTCCCGGAGTCGCCTGAGTGCAACGATCGCGAATAATCTGGCTTGAAATAATTCTCCGTGTTAGAAGCGTGCAAAATGATTTCCTGCAAATGGGAGTTAACCGAGGGTTAATTAAATACCACGATCGATTTGATGACGATTTGCCACGGTTGTGTTTGCAATGATCCTTCACTGAGTGGATGCAAATAGATCCTTTGCTAGGCTTGAATTAGCAACGAATCGAATGTGCTAACTAATTTAACAAAGCCTGTAATTTGTATTGAAATTATGCCACTGAGAAAGGCTAATTACTTCAAAATAGCCATGAAAGATTCCTATTTTTTGTTTTATTTTTTTTTTACATGTCCCGAGTATTGGACTTTGAATTGGTGACCTCTCATTAGACCGACGGAGACAGATTTCTTCTAAGCACGTGTTAGCAGTGAATTGAATATGATAATCAATTCGATGATATCTTGTATCGAAATTACGGCACTGGAATAAATTATTTCAAATAATGTGGCTGCTCCGAAGTCGGCATGGAGTGGTTTTCGGTTTCCTTAAATGTTGCAATTCCCAATTATACGTCTGTAGATGTAAATTTCTCAGTGAATTAACACAGGCGATTATCTTGATGACGTCTGCGATCCGTGGTGTGTTTATGGTATTGGGAAAGAATGATTGCTTCGAAACGACGATGGAAGATCTTTGTTTCTACATTTCATTCTTATCACACTCCACATTATTATATTCTGATTATTTATTCACGCTGCCCATTAACCCAACGATTTCTGCCACTCGAACTGTGCCCGCGATAACAAAGAAGATCCTGCAAAAGCAGCATCGAGTCGATTCATCCACATTTGAATTTTTCCATCATATTTTGCAACCAGAGCTACTCAAATTACAGTAAAATCATTACAACTGTTTGTTAGTTTGTGATTATTAGCAGCTAAATGAAATACCAAGAATGTTCTTCTGCATTTGAAATTGCAGGGCATGGTGCTGCTTTCTGGATCACCTTCGTGAATATCATATTTTAAAATTAGGATCTGCCCGGCGGAAAACATGTTTTGCAGAGATTTGAAAGTACAACGACGTTCTGCTGTCTCTTTTCATTAATCCTTCGCTGTGCTTGCATGAGTGAATTACGAATTACATAAACTGTCTCTCGCACGTGAGCACGGGAGCTTAGACGCGCATTTCCATACTTTCGACATCGGATAAAAGTATGAAATTCAGGCTGCCCCGTGCTCTTTGCGTAGAAGTCCCAGGGAATTTCCACTTTTTTGCATAAGACGACGTCACGTATGCATGCATGCAATCGTTGCAATGTAGTCACCTCTCTGATCGTCGTCCTCCATGAATTTGTAACAAACTCTACCATTACACCGCTACATCGTAATTTAACAAGCAGACAATTTAAAAGACACTTCAAACCAGATGTTTAAAAGGGGAGGTGCAATTCTGCTTCATACGAATCCCTCTCTGACTCAAACATAATCCCCAAAATCCCTAATTTCCTCCACTAATTAATTCACCGGCTTCCACAATCAACTATCAACAATCTCACCGACACAACCCACCCTTCCCCGATTTACTCCATCAAATACACTAACCTGTGTTTCAAAGACGACGAAATCCGTTTCCCCAGCTTCCTCGACGGTCAACAATGAATCCCCAGCCGCGTGTCCGTCCTCGGATCAATTACATCGCACGGTTCGATCATTCACCGCCAGCAGCGCGATACATCCATAATCCACCGCGGAATTTCACCACTTTTTATCAAAATTGTCTTCCCAGGCAACACACTTGCAGCATCCAAGGTGACCAGGTTGTCCGCGCAGACCAGTTCTAGGTGTTCTTCATGGAGCACCGGCAGTACTCACAATCTTCGGCAGCTCTTCTATTCCGAATGCAGCAGAGCGATACTTCCTCCTAGATCCAATTTCTCCTTCCAGCACACTGCCACTAAAGACACCCTTTCTCAAGGGTCGAAGGGTGCCCTGGTGGAGGGGCCGGTGTACAGCGAATTGAGCGTGGAGTCGTAACCAGGAAACCGGCGTCGCGAAAGCAAGAGTAGCCTGAACGCGAAGCCAGCGTGGACTGACTTGGTTGGCTCCAGGATGGAGAATCAAACGCTTGTGCAACCCGTCGATGCCGTGGTTGGAATGGCCAGGGCACTTGGCAGTGGGGGCAATGCTGGTCAGGCTATTATAAATACGCGTTGCCAGTATGCGAGATGAAGATTTTTCCCCGGGGGAGACAGCTCGGGGCGCCATCGTCGGCTGGGGCTTTCGCTAGGGCCGTTCTGGCGAACGCTTGCGAAGCATCGAGCCACGATCCGGTTTAGGGCCGTTCCTTCCACTCTCGATGGTGGGTCGAGTCTCGTCGGTGTTCCTTTTTGCCAGCCACCGGCCACGGGGATTCCCCGGAATGGCTTCTAAGTGGAGGCTGGGTAGCTTGGCGGTCCGGGTCCCCGCAGCTGATTGCGGAATAAGAAGAGATTAGCTTTGAGTGGGACGAGAATCTGTGCGAAGGGTGTGGGAGGTTTGGGAATGAAGGTGGAGCTGGTTTGTGATTTTGGGTGTGGGATGCTGGGTGAGTTGAATCGTTGTGGTTCAAGCAGCCTGGTGGTGGAATGATAGCGCTAGGGAAATTGTGAAAGAAATTGTTACAGGAAATGTGGTTCAATCAGTGGTCGAATGAAACTGTTAATTTTTATGAGTAAAAGATGTTTACTGAACTTTTAAATTTTAAATCGTTTATTTTCTGTTTTATGTAACTTGGTACATTAACGCTATAAGTCTGTCGTAAAAGCTCAGGGTTAACGGTTATTTTGTATTCGATTAAGAAAAGTTCTGATGGAACATATATTTTTTAACAGATATTTTAAGATAGTATATACAATTTAGAAATATTGATTTAAGTAGCATTATTCACCCCATAAATCTGCTTGGCACCACTTCGACTTTTTCAAAGCAGAGTAAATGTTGACCAAGAAAATAAAAGTTCCCTATTTGTGCAAAAATGTATGGAACAAAAGTTTCCAGGGAATACGTCTTCTTGGAAGAGAAAAGATAATAAAAAAATTGCTGTTATTTCACAAGTAATGGAAAATGTTGACAGTGCCATTCGATCTGTGGTTCGAATTCTTTCTATACAAGCGACGTCTACATCACAAGCATACCTTTGCACTTAAAACTGCAGGATAAAGGAAAGCGCGTTAAGATTAAGCGTCGATTATGTAAATCGCACGCGCGCCGACCTCTCCTGCCAGGCGTCGAAATCGCCAGCCTAGCTCGGGCAGCTTTTCGTTGCTGGAGTGTGGAAATACTCTATTCGGAAAACGAAACTACCAGAGAGGCGTTCTGAGGTAGAGCATAGCGAAATTGGAATAGAAATCGGGTCAACGATTTGCCAACGGTTATTACCAAACTGCACTTCTTTTCTGTCGCTCCTCGCCGGGCGCTCGTGCACCGCGAATCTAACGCTTCGTGGTTACCGAAAGTCTCGTTCTCTTTGCTCGATCCATCGCCCCAAGATTTCCCAGCAACGACGCGGCGACGCGCAACGCGATTCTGTGAATCACTGGGCGTGAGTCAGGCATTGTGAACTGCTATCTGAAACGCGTTTCTGAAACGTATAAATATCGCGATTTACGCGACGCGTTGTAGGTACTCTACTTACGATGCGTTCTGGCTGCAGCGGGATTATCATAATTGTTTTATTGACAACGATCCTGCGATATGGATCTGAGTCAGCATAATTCTTTCCTGGAACAGTTTCCTGTTCGACTGGTAGAGCGATCTCCTTTAGCAGACTCCATTAATCTCAATTACGGGGGAAGACCCCAACCCGGAAATTCACAAAATTATGAAACTTTGGAGATATGAAGAGGATATATAGGTTTAAAAAAATTATGAAACTTTGGGGATATGTAGAGGATATATAGATTTGAAAAAATTATGAAACTTTGGAGATATGTAGAGGATATATAGATTTAAAAAAAAAATATGAATCTTTGGAGATATGTAGAGGATATATAGATTTGAAAAAATTATGAATCTTTCGAGATATGTAGAGGATATATAGATTTGAAAAAATTATGAATCTTTCGAGATATGTAGAGGATATATAGATTTGAAAAAATTATGAATCTTTGGAAATATGTAGAGGATATATAGATTTGAAAAAATTATGAATCTTTGGAGATATGTAGAGGATATATAGATTTGAAAAAATTATGAATCTTTGGAGATATGTAGAGGATATATAGATTTGAAAAAATTATGAATCTTTGGGGATATGTTGAGAATATATAGCTTTGAGAAAATTATGAATCTTTGGAGATATGTAGAGGATATATAGATTTAACAAAAATTATGAATCTTTGGAGATATGTAGAGGATATATAGATTTAACAAAAATTATGAATCTTTGGAGATATGTAGAGGCTATATAGATTTGAAAAAATTATGAATCTTTGGAGATATGTAGAGGATATATAGATTTGAAAAAATTATGAATCTTTGGAGATATGTAGAGGATATATAGCTTTGAAAAAATTATGAATCTTTGGGGATATGTAGAGAATATATAGCTTTGAAAAAATTATGAAACTTTGGAGATATGTAGAGGATATATAGATTTAACAAAAATTATGAATCTTTGGAGATATGTAGAGGATATATAGATTTAACAAAAATTATGAATCTTTGGAGATATGTAGAGGCTATATAGATTTAAAAAAATTATGAATCTTTGGAGATATGTAGAGGATATATAGCTTTGAAAAAATTATGAATCTTTGGAGATATGTAGAGGATATATAGATTTGAAAAAATGATGAATCTTTGGGGATATGTAGAGAATATATAGCTTTGAAAAAATTATGAAACTTTAGGGATATGTAGAGGATATATAAATTTCAAAAAATTATGAAACTTTGGAAATATGTGGAGAATACATAGATTTCAAAGAATTACGAAACTTTGGGGATATGTAGAGGATTTATAGATTTCAAAGAATTATGAAACTAGACTAGAGGATTGAAAGAAACCTGAAAGGATATTTCACGCCAAGTAAATAACAAGTTCACAATGGAAACGTAGTTTCAAGTTCCTTGAATTCAAGCGACTCGAAGTCAATATGAACGGGGTCTAAGAGAGGGGGAAATCCCTTACATATTCAGAAAGTTTCAGAATTTTTTCGAATTTTCGGGTTCGGGATTTTCCCTTGTTACTCAGATTGTTATGGGTGACGGTGGATACGAAGCCTTTCGTATGCCCTTCTTCCCAGAATAAAAAATACAGCACCAGTTTTCGAATGCTTCTGGTAAAATAGTTAATTCCCGACGCGGAACATTGGGACGCTGAATGTTTATGTCGCAACGAATACAATTAAACTGGTCGCGTCGCCTGGAAAATCTGCATTCGCGTCTGCGAAGATGGAACCCGAGCTGCAGCATTCCTTTCTCCCTGCGCACGCAATTCGATCATCTTAGGTTTTATGGTCCTCCTGCTGGCCATAACCATACGTATCTTTTAGGCAAGCTTGTGCCTGGCTGATCGATCCAGTAATCGCGCACGACTCTGGCAAGGACGATTGAAAACTGCGAACGGCACGCACAGTTTTTGATTCCTGAAGCGCGTGTCGTCGGTGAATGAAACGAGAGTTTTGTGAATTCCAATGCTCCGAGTTTCTTTCGAACATTGATCCTTAAATAATCGAAGGAAGTAAAGTTGGTGAATCGATTATTGAAATCCTTTTGTCTACCTAGTGATTTAGGTGCTGAAGAATTTGCTGCTAGGGGTGAGTGAACTCGAGGATTCAATTACTGGTGCTTTGCTTTTATCGTGGCTGCTGAAGATTTGTCATTTTAATCTTCGTCTAAATTTGCATGGCGATCATTTTTTTGGATCTGCGACTCCCATTGGGCCGCGATCGTCTCTCATGAATGATGAATCGGATGCATGGAGGATGGAACCATTCGTGGTCTCTTTTATCAGTGGCCGAACAGAGCGAGCTATTAATCCAACCACTATTTCCATCTCGACTTCGTGTCATTAAAACGAATCAGCGCTTTCTTTAGTCCTTGGACATTCGCGCAGCAAATTTTTTGCGACAAAGTCAGTGGCTGCGCGTGCGTTACGCGCGTTTGGAAATTGATTTATGACTCCGGGCGGCAGTTTTTTCATTGTTGTAAATTAATTACCGCTCTGTACGCTTGGGCTCGTTGCAATACGTGCAATTTGCGGTGTTCCACGCGCGTTGGTATTGAAAGACTCGCGCGTGGTCGATCCAAGTCTCGTAAGTTTCTTAACGTCCTTAATGACCACGTCTCGACGCGTTAAACCGCGAAACTTGGAGAACGGAAGTGCACTGCTTTCGCGAAGTGTTGATATCGTAAGAACGAAGTAATTACTGGTCGTCGAAAGGCTGCTTTTCTGGAAGCGACGTTTAGTGGAGAAATGACAATCCCGAAGACTTCTGCTTTCTGGGGTGATTTGTAAATCTTATCCGTGGATTTTGTTTAAATCCTGATGAAAATAAATGCCCCAGTTCCTCCAGTTATAAGAAGAATTCATCCACTGTGAATCAAACTCCTCGAAATCGTTCAATTTCTATCTGAAAGACATTTTGAAATATTTTTGTGGCTGGAATTGCACAATTTGGAGTTCCCCTTTGTAAACGGTAACTCGAGCTTCCCGTTCCACGTGAAATCTCTTCACGGAGCGGTTTACATGCGAATACAAGCTACCTCGCAATGTCCTTTATTACGCGACGTTAAAAAAATGGCACCATGTGGACTACGCGAAGGAAGAATAGAAAGTTTTTGGCTTGATATGCAGATTCTTCGCTTGTCCTTGGGCACAGAAAAGGAAAGGGCAGGGAATTGTTGTCCTACCACGCGCGTAGCAAATTCTTGCACAGAGAATAGGAATTTCTCAAAGCAGGGAAAACGATTGTTTGCGTAACGAGAGAAGAAAAATAGGTATCTGAGGGAGAAAGCCGGAAGTCGAAGAGAAAATTCAAAATTTCCAGAGCAGTAGCATCTTGTGAAACCATTGCTTCAGAAGCGATCACGGTGGATCTTTGGAAAAAGGCAGCTCACAGAAAATGGCACTCGTCATAAAATTAAATTCTCCCAACATAATCATGATAATAATAATAAAACGCCTTTAGTATACCATTTACAGAAGCAAAAGGAAAACAATAGAGACATAAATGGTAAAATAGGCGAGGCTCGTAATATAAATTCCCAGGGGGAAACAACAGAACACTTCAAGCATCAATTTGAACGAAAATCCATGAAGTTAATGTTTCATAAAATGCAAAGAGAAGTGACCGTGGCTAATTAAGAGCATACCCATCGTGCAACGGACTCCAGTAGGAAATAGAACTTTCAAAATCGTTATCTGTCCCCGATTACATCAAGCTATTGAGTAACCCCACGTTTGGGCAGTAACTAGAACTCACAATCGCTTTTCCTGCTCCGCGAATGACGCCTTGATCGCGAAGCTCGCCACATACCTAGTAGCTCGCAGGTAGAGCGCGAGATCTTTTTATTCCTCGAAGGACGAGAATTATCCATCTAGCAAAAAGTCGTTCGTCGGTGCTGATTTACAATTTTGCATTTAAGCAGCTCGGCAACGAGTCGTCCTCGTGTCAAAATCAAAGGCGTTATGATTGATGTTGGGGCAGAAGCTGCTCCTTTGCCTACGGACAGAACGAAATAGATAAGAAACGGTTATGAAACGACATAATGGACGTGTCGGTCGAGTTCAGGAAACCACGATTCCAGGCGATCTACGTCGGCGCCTTTCAGCCGATTGCGCAACACCTTTTTACTTTCCTCGCGACGATTAGCGCGCTGACGAGGAACGAGAACCTCGAACCTCCTCGAATTAGGCGTACTTTCCATTTCAGGGACGATTGCTTGGGCTCCGGATAGACGCAATTAGCCCTGGACCTGAGCCTACACCGACTTAGTCAGCGGTAAAAACTTTGGCCAGGAAACTAGGGAAATTGTGCGCTTCAGTGGTTTCGAGGATTTTTTTGAGGGACTTGAGAAATCAGATTTAAAGAGACTTGAGCTTTTAATGAAATTTTGAACGTGGATACATGTTTATGAATCACCTTGTACAATGCTAGGAGAAAAGCTAAAGCATTCATGGTGGCGGAACTTAACGCAAGGTTGAAGAAGCCTCTGGGAATTCGCCTTTTTCATAATTCCTTTCATTCTTTTTGTGATTATGAAATACTTAAGTATCGTTTGGACGTATGAAAGTAGTTTGCCGGAGAAATTTGTACAGTTTGAGTGGAACGAGGAATGCCCCTCGAATTGTACTTCCCTTTAATGACTAAATTAATGGATTCTCCTTCTTTAAGGGAGAAGCCTACCTAGAATGGCCAAAACAACATGCTTCTTTGGGAATTTTTTCTAGAAAAACCGATGAACTTTTATTATTAAACATTAGTCTATTGGAAAGTGTGCATCTTACGGATATTCCAGTATTTTTTGTAGTAAAAAGTATTGAAACGTTTGCGCAGAATCATCCAAAATTGAAAATTCGATTTTTTTTAGATAATATATGAAATTATCTAGGCGCTGTCGCGCACGATTTTGGGAAAATTATTTTGAGACAAAATGGCGGCTGTGCAAAGTTGAAGCACCGATATTTGGCAAAAAATCGCTCCTTTTTCGAGTGTAAAAAAATCTATGCAAAAAAAAAGAAAAGCTCCCGTTAGCGCTTAGATTTTTAACCCTAAAATAAGCCTGCAAAGCACCGAGTAAATCGGTTCATTATTTTTTTAGTTATGCGTGTCACCGAATTTGAATACATAATTTTGAGGGCAACGCGTTTAAAATTTTGGGTCTGAGCGTTGCACCGAGGAACTCCTACGTACTTACAGACGTATAACTTTGTAAATTTTAATCGGGTTAATTTGACACTTTCAGGGAATATTTTCAAGGCCTGAGTGGTACTTCAAGAAAATATAAAAATCGTTTTTCGAAAATTCTAAGTAGCCCTCGCCCTTAATGAATTTAATTAGAGTAAAGGTAACTCCTACTGTACATGACAACAGATGGCAGGGTTCACTTATGAGTTTAGCATATCAGAAGAGAAGAAAGTCATGCATTACTCTATAAGTCTATAACATAAGGTTCGCATCTTTCAAGTGCATATCATTAGCATAATTCAAGGATCTGAAAACGAATTGTCGAACATCGTGGAACAATGACAATGATGCATTTCGCGCAGAGAGACGAGGTCGGCTAGTAGGACGGTAAACCAGTTGCCATTTTCCATCGTGTCTTCGAATCCGCGATAGATAATAACGGTTACTTTTCCGCTGACTAATCTGTTTTGCTATTAGCGTATCGATTGACTAAAGCTGATTAAATACAAGTCATCCATCCGTGCTTTGACGTCAGCTACAAGGACTTACGATGCAGCTTACGTTAACAATGTTTTTCCAAAGTGCCAGGAGGAATAGCTCTTTGAATAACTAACTTAATAACTTAAATAGCAGGGTGAAATGAAGAGCCCTCGTAGAAAACACTGTAAGTGCCAAAATTAAAAAGAAATTCTTTTCTGTCGGAAAATGCCCTACGTGCCAATAGTAATACTATTTGTAGTAAGCATAGAATTTGATTTTTAGCACTTCCAGTATTTTCTACAAGTACTCTTCAAGCTTAGAAACTCATTCTAGAGCGGATCGAGGGACCCAGGGTGTGCCACTCATGAACATGAATATTGCACGTATTAACATTGTGATTTTAGCGCTAGTGAAATACGACGTGGACTGTGGAAACATTTCCACTGCACCTCTTGTGCACTGTGGACATTAATGAGCCCTGAAGTCTTGCCATCGAAAGGGTGAAGGTGCTCGATTTATGGATCCACGTATAAAGCTAGAACTTTGTAGTTTCGAAGTCCGATCGTTCTGTTAGGAAGAAAATTGAAGGAACAACTGTATTCCACATAGAAACTGCGATGAATTATGCATGAATCCTCGATCGTCATTAAACGAAAGGTCGCTCGAGGGTTTTTCGGCTTGTGCGACAAATTACCCCCTCGGTATTCTGCCAGATTTCACATCGCGGCGACCATGACGTCGACCTGTCCATCCACGAATCCATTCTCCATGAATGTTTAATTAATTGAGCCGCCGTTGCGCGTCTCCCATCGAAGGACTCACTGCGGCACTTTTCCTATTTCTCGTTCACGCGCCTCCACCGGAACGATTACGTGCGCGTTAAATATTCAAAGCGGCTCGCTTAACGACGGATGCAAATGCGGGCCGAGAGATCGCGAGCGCGTTTCTTTTTTCTTTGTGTAAAATTCAGTGAATTCTCGCGACCGGCATTGAATTTATAATGATCGGTCAAGCGCGATGTTTCCGCTGGAAGATACCTTTTTGCGCTCTCCTCGGGCTCTAATGTATTCCGAACTTGGACGTTGCTATTGAGAATCGCTTCGTCCTAGCCGACTGCCTATTGACAGCGAACAAACAAGCGGAAATCGCAGGCCACATGTTAGGCCGTGGTATTTGCGCTCTGACGTGCGTGTTTCACAAGAAAAAAGAACGAACCAATCGCGGAACTCCTCGAGCGCTTGGGGACTTCAATTCCGAAGGCGCAGACGCGTTTACTCCAGCCGAAAGGAACGTTGAACTAATTTTTTTAACCACTATTGCGTTCTATTATTCCCGCGGCGAAATTAATGTATGCATGTGTGTATCTCATTTGTAACGTATGTTTTTTTTTAACGTTTAAGATTCAAAGCGGCGTTGCTGATAAATGTTTGAAAGATTTGGGGGAAGATTTCCTAAAATGGAAAAGTATGCGTGAAATATAAAGATGTATGGTGTTTTGTAGACTGTTATTAATAATATTAAATTGAGAATTAATATTCAACTATTGTTAAGGAAGACATATGCCTATTAGTGTTTTTTCATTTAGGAATGTATTTAGCTAGATAAGTTGTGTCTCTGTGGACCACTGTCGGCGATACTTCCGAAAACCGGTCAAACCCGGTTGTGCTGAAATTTAAAAAATAGCTTCATTTTGCATAAAAATAACGTTTGCGAGAAGGACTTTTGACGACTCGAAATTTTTTTTTACCATTTCAATGTCGTTCCCTACCTTGCCGACAGATCGGAGAATCGGATACAACAGTTATTCAATGCATAAAAAAAAATGTAAAAAAAATTTTCGAGTCGCCAAAAATGTCACAAAACGTCACACAATTCGGGGGACAGGGGAAAACACCCCTATTTGCGTGTCGTCGCCACTAGGATATAACAGATGCATGATATTTTATAGAAGTTTGGATCACGCGAACTGAAATACCGCCTTCGTGGAAAATCATTGGTTTCGGTGCGCACTCTACGTTTAAAAATGATACCTCTGCGAACTATTTCGATGCAACCATCCAAATCGGTAAAGCGAGTAGGGATTTTTTTTAGATTTACCATCTACAGATTACTGTTTTATCGATCGTCGGTTAAATAAATATTTAATATGCCTGAACTGATAATACCAAGAATAATAGAAAATATGTGAGTAGTCGCATTAAATCTACGAGCCATGTATAAATTAGCAAATAAATCAATTTTCTGGTATATTTAAATGTTCTACTTGCAATCCCTGACACACAGCAAACTAATTGTACTAATTATAACTGCACACAATTTCGACTTGGACATGCTGGAAATGTACAAGGGAAATTTTTAATTCCAAATAGATACTTTCCTCCAAAATTACAGTTTTCGAACAAATAGAAGATATCACAAACACATAAACAGTGCGAATATTGAAAATAAAGAAAAATATTGAAGTATGTACATCGCATAAAAAAACAATCTCGCCACAAATCGTGTAACTCGAATCCAAGGAATCCGACATTCCTACACGCGCAGTCACTTTCAAATTCGTCAGAAATCTACATCATTCTAACCTATCTGACGCAACGCATTGTATAACCCGACAAGCACGTGCGCAGAACGCACATGGGCGTTCGCCAGTAGGGCGATGGTGCTATGATCGAGCGCACCCCGCACGGGATGGTACAACCGGCGTAGTTGGCCTTTCGAAAGGACGCCTGGCGAAGCAGGCGAGAGAAAGAACTTTTCCCCTTCCCAACGAAAGTACCTGCACCTGTGATTGCGGCCCGCTTCGATAGACACATGGACAACTTACCGATTCATAGATCCCCCCACCCGCGGTCGCTCAACATTTAGACTTGATCTTGATTTCCCAAAGAGACCAGCGGCCACGGCAGTCGTGTGTTGGACGGTGCGACGCTCGGACCTGGTACGATACAAGCACGTCCAAAAAATACGTCTGGATCGGCTGTCAACGCTGTCATGACATACATCCGCGTAGCCATCTACGGATTCGACAATCGATCGTTAGGAGTCTTCCGCCGTCGACAGTCCGTTTTGAGCGATCGCCGTGTTAACGATACGCTCCGACTGCCACCCGGAAACGGGATGCCCGATATAATCAGTGCAACGTGATATTTCGTCGCGCAACCGGTGTCTAGCTTCCCGCCGAAAACACGCCGAACGTCCACTGAGCCGCACGGGGAATAGGTTAGGGCTCTAGAAACGCGGGACGGGAGAAAAGTGTCCGACGAGGAAATACGAGAAAGTTGCACGCGCGGACAGAAATATTTCAGTGATAAAAGGGGGGAAGAAGACCTGGAACTAGAATCACGGGAGGGCTCCACTGCCGTGCGCCTGCATCTATTGCCTTGGACATCGAAACGATCCGAAACGATTCGAGGCGCCGTTCCATTGCGCGTCTTTCTGGTGGTAGCCGTGCATACCGGGGCGAGCGATCGACGTCGACTTTTCTGCTGCTTACAAACGTTCGAATTTGACGGCCGTGGTGCGCGGACGTTTTCAGAAGCGCAGGACAGCGTGGTCGCGTTTCACTTTCGAGGATTGAAGGATTATTCGCGGTGACGCGGTAAGTGGACCGGAAGTCAATCATTTTTACCACAAGTGCCAACGAATTCGCCTTTTCCGAGCGGCGCGCGGGAATGATTATCGGGAAAGCTGTGCGATAACTTTCTTTTGTTTATCGTTTCCACTGCGAAGATTACTTGGGTTTCGTAACAAACCGCGGTAAAATGTTGCCGTGGGAATTGTTGCTTCCATTAGCTCGGCGCATAGGAAATGTCGTTGTTTTCGATCAGACTTTCTACGCATGTGACTTTTCGCAGTTTCCGGCGGATCGAGTGGTGTTAATACTTCCGTTCCGTGGAAAGTGGATGTTCCGGAGGCAAAGAATTCGTTGCGCACTGTTTTTGGAGATTCTTTACTTTAAAATAATTTGTGGGGCTGCCATATTTTTGTGAAATATGGGTTTAAAATAGAGAAAAGGGTTTTATATATATTTACTACTGGATGGTGGAGCGATTTGCAAATATTTTTCGGTATTCAGTTAAAAGAGGTTGGCTGAAACCATTAAATGCTGTTTCCCGCCATTTTTCTGAACCTGTCGCCTGATTTCAATTCGCAGAGAAGATCAGTCGAACATCGAAATTATTCTTGATACGAAACGGGAAATATTAAATGAAAACTTGGTCGAAAATTTACGAAAATTTTAGATCAATAGTATTCGTATTTAGCGAAATATGCAGCTTGATAGTAAATTTTTTTTTCCCGTGTTTCTGAGAACGGTTGTTTTCCAATTCTCGAGAAGAAGACAAAATTTGCGTGGAGAAGAAGGATTTTAAGCTTTCATATTTTCCAGTGAAAATCCTTGTAGCCTAGTTACTTCATAATCCCACGATTCTAATTAACTTTCGTGTGTTATAATTAATTTATTTTCGAACGTTGGCGGTCCGCGTAAACGTTAAATGAAAGAAATTGGTCGTATCAAGTGAACGAAGAAACTTACGAAAAATGACACTTTGGTTGATTAAGGAGGGCAATTTAAAATAAATCTCCAATTTCCTATTTCCAGTCTACTGGGTAACTTCATAAGTCTAGACGTTGCTTTAAGACAGATTAATTCCATTATTAACTTAGTAAAATATTCAAGGACCTTCTTGTACTTCGCACAGCGTAAACTTTCAGTTTGACAAATGTGTGTTTTGGGAGCATCCATAAAATTCCTTGACACTGCAGTGTTCGCTGTTTTCGCGACACTTGAAGCTCCTCCGCTAGCATAATGATAAGTCTCGCCGAACATGGGGCCATAATTTTCTCAGTAACATTAGGAAACGTTGCATAATAGATGAAACGAGGAAGAGAGCACTTAGCTTTCCGCCTAATTCATGGTACATAAAGGAGGATACCGCAAATATCATAGGGAACTATGGAATTTACAAGAAAATTAATGGTTTAATTAATTATGCTCTGCTGAGACCAGAATGGTGTCTGATAAGCCTTATCTGTGGGCTGTGATTTCTAGTAGAATATTAACAAACAAGAAAACCAGGCCTTTGCGTGCCACGTGAATCGTAGTTACACTTATTCATAAAAAATGCTGCAAATATTGAGAAACAATAAATCCCGAGTTAACCTGTAATACTTGGGAGAACATAAGAAAATTTCGGCTTACCATTTGATCTTGCAGACATTTCTGAGACCCACAAAAAAAATTGCAGGAAGATGAATGTCCCAATTCGTTAGACCTAGATATTTTTACCACAACATTCGGATGTTAGACCCCCAATAGAGGACGTGTACCGCGATTATTATCCCAGATCGTGTAGTTTAGGGGAGACCGGGGCTAGTTGATACAGGGGGCAAGTTGATACAGACGAATTATCTCGACACCGTATATATGCAGCTCCATTTGAGCGAGATATGTGAAGATTGTTATTCAATTCTTTCCTACGATCCAGCGTACGTGTGTTTACATTGACGTTAACAATCGTTGTTTAACTGTCTTCGTTTATACAGAGAAACAGTAAATAGTTTTGATTGATACATCCAAGTTGATCGTCTAAATAACATTTTTTCATTCATTTTGTATGTATTTTCTCATGTTTTCGCTTACTATATATCAAAGAGGAAGGACCAAAGTATATTTCAGCATATTTATTATCAAGTAATTAATTAAAAAAAAAATTGAAAACTGAAAAACGTATCAACTAGCCCCGGAAAATTAATACGTCCAATTTATGTGCGCCATAGCGGACATTCAGCGTAAAGATGAGACTTGTTAAGCAAAAAACTAGGTAGTGAACACCCTGTGTCATAATACTTGTGTCATAAAACGTTCAATGGTGAATGGAACGGTTGTATAATATTTACTCTTATGTCTCAAGTTACCACAGTGTCAAACTATGCACGCAATACCATGCATGGTCATTGAAATCAGGGCCTCATAATTTTTTACAAGCGTTTAGAATGGAAGAAATTTGTTCAGTGTTGAAATATGTAACGCTAATATTAATGGTGCATATCTGATTCTTAACCCGTCTAATAAGCTCCAATATTATCCTGTTCACTTGTTAGTAGTTGTTGGAACGTAAATCAGTAGTTCTATAAATATATTTTTCCAAGATTATTGCGTTTCATCCTCGAGTCTGCTAGGACTTTATCAAGCAAGGTCTCATTTAAATGTACCTCTTGAAAATGCGATTGCTTTATGCGCGACACGTGCAATATTTTATTCGTCACGTTGAAAAGACATTTGCTTATATTTCGCTGATCGCTGACGCACGGCAGAAAATCGTTGACGACTGAAATACTTCCCGTACCGCGAGTTAGTATTTAGCGAAGAATGTGAATTGGATATGGAGGACCCAAAGTTTGAGCGGTGCAATATTCATATTTCAGGTTCTAGATTTGTTTGTGCTTTCGTTAATTCAAAGATGTGTCGCGGAATAATCGAAGATGCAACAGATCGTCGAAATGAGAATGCGCCCTGCATTTCAGTTGACTGATTTGAGATTCTGATGGTGTCCAAGTTGAATTAAAGCTTGGGGCTATTTATAAAGCACTTCGGGTTTAATACTCGCGATAGGAGACGAACTTATTCTGTTTCAATAAAACACGAAGTGATCTTTACAATTTATCTACTACTCGTCATCGATATGCAAAGTTTCAAAGTCATCTATTTTAAACCGCGATTGCACAAAATTGAAATATGTTAGTATACACCACATTATGCGATTTTAGTTTTTACAGACATGGAATATATGGACTTTATTTTTTTACTAACATTCTAAACGCTACGAAAAAAAGATTTGCATCCTTTACGTGCATTTCTATGCAAATATCTCCGGAAGGGAATACTGAAAAATTAAATACCCTTTTTTATTGCTGCCACGTGCTGTTGTTTAGCCAAGGTCTTCTGGTCGATTAGAAAATGAAGGAAGGCAAGATCAGTTTGAAAGAAGCAGGAAATGTTATCCAATGCAGAAATGTTCGCTCAGTGCCAAATGACGCGCGAACCAATGATTCTTCCTCGATACTTTCATCCCAGTTGTGTTCGAAGGCAAACGAATCTCTTCCATTCACATTATTGTAATTTTTCCTACGGGTACTAGGCAGTCGATCCTGTCTAAAGTGAAGCATTTCTGTTTCAATTAATTGCAAAGAGACAAATTGAAAGTGAGACTTGTTCTTTCGCACGAAGTTTCTTAGCATCATAAACTTCAATACAGATGGGTCATTAAAGAGGCTTTTTACACATGTTTCTTTTGTTTTGCAATGAGAACTGAAAAACGGAGATTCCAATCGATTCAAATCAAATTGGAGCGTGTTCAAAAAATGTAACCGAAGTTAGTGAAAACTCTTATTCTTTATGAAAAAAAAAACAAAATAAAACCACGTTCATGAAGTTTTACCCTCCCCCAAGCCCCAAAAGCTGAGGTCTTAGTTTTTTTGCATTAAGAGTAAGAGTTTTCATTAACTTCAATTTAGATTCGGTCCGAAACTACACAAGTCTCAGTTTCGATTTGTTTCTTTGTAATTAATCGAAACAGAAATGCTTCATTTTAAACAGGAACGACTGCCTAGCACCCTTAACGCACAATATCCCACTCGAATTAAACCAAATCACTTGAATCCACTGGAACACTACGACTTGCGAAGTTTACACAAACAGATCGAACTTCCTACCATGGAAGCTAAGCAGAAACTAATCACTTCTCGCAATCAAATCCAACGTCTAAATCGCCCCGTCTTCCTTACGAATGCTCAATCAACCCTAGTGGGACCCTACCTATAAACGAAACAGCTATTAAGGGCGTTCTGAAATTACCTAAGGGTAAGTTTAGCGATTTCTCACCCCCTCCCTCCCCCAGTATAAGAATTCATAAGATTTTATATTCCAACCCCCTTTCCCACCCTTTCATACGTAATATTTTTTATATTACAATTTTTGAGCTATTAAAATTCTTTTAAAGGTTTATATAATTCATTTAACTCGGTTTCGTGTACGCGACGATGCATCGTTTTTTAGGCTACTCGTATTGAAAATTGGGTTAAAAAAATATTACGTAAGCGGTTACCTGACTCCCTCTCCCCCCTTGTAAGAAAAAGTAAGGAATTCCCGACTCCCTCTCGCCCCCAGAAGCCTTCTTACGTAATTTAAGGACGACCCCTTAGGTTCACTACCTTACGTCACATACCACCGACATTTCTTACGACATCCAGATCGTCATACACAGGTGGCATCGTCGATTCTGCATTTTACCTTCGCGAAGTATGCATGGTCCACTTTCTTCAGATACTGATACCAGGCAACCTGGCGGGCATTCACATTCTTTATGCACCAAATGGAAAATGCACACCGCGTCGAGTAGGACCACTGGAAATATGTCGTGGCCAATCGCGGGAGGTTTTTCGAACTCAAGGTGGTAGCGAACGTGTCGAGCAGGATACTATGACGCTGGCACGTGAACGAACGGGGCCCGCAATAAGTCGTGCCACCGTTTAAGAGGGGGCATACAGCCAGAGAAGCCTAAACTGACGTTCTTTTAGAATTTTTGTTAAGGAAGTATTAACATTATTGCACCCGTGATTGTTTCATTAATTATGTCACATCTTTGGCCATGATACTTCATTTTTGTACGTAAAAATATTAACCGTATAACGCAGTTTCAAATGTGTCACTCGCTGCACTGATTCGCGGTACCCACTAAATTAAATTAGTTTCTCTGAAATATATTAACAAACGCTGTTTGCGACGTGACCGATTTAAAAAAACGTTGATTTTTAAAGAAATGACAGCACTCCAAATGAAACGTCCAATTATCGGACATGGAGTCTTCACTTTTTATGCAATTAAAAAGAAACTGTGAATCGAATAAAAAATCCGCCCTGTCGAAAGCAGCATTTGTTAATATATTTAAAAAACTAATTTACTTTTTGTTAAAAATCTATTTAACTGGGAGTGGGTGCCGCAAAACACTGCAGCGCATGACGCATTTGTTTTTACATACAAAAATTGTTAGAATATAATGTTTATTTATTTAAGAAAATAAAAGTTACACAGTCGATCGTCAGTATAATAATAATAAGAACTGCGTAATACTTAAACTAAAAGTAATGGAAAGAATAGTCTTTAGCGCGATGCAAGTTAACCGTTTGGAGGGTTTTCTCGGACTGAGAAGCGCAGGGGTCGAGAAGACCGTTTTCCCCTCTTTTGGGTCTCCTGTAGCGACTGAAAGGAAAACTCACAAGTCACCGGGTCCCCAAAGTCCCTGACACTTCAACTCCAGGAACAGTCCATCGTTGTACACATTCCAACAAAAATTAAGTATCATAGCCAGGAACGTGACATAATTAATAAAGCAATTACGAGTCCAGTAACGTTAATACTTTCTTAAAGGAAGATTTTGATAGAACCTCAGCTTTTAGGCCTGTCTAGTCCCCTTTAATTTATTTACAGCGGGTACTCACCCGAAAACTCTTCGCTCACGTGCCCCGCGAAGCCGTTCCCCGACGTTTACTTTCTTCGTGACGCGGGGTCCACGAAAGTGACGCAAAAATTAGGCGGCCGAAAACATCGAAACGGTCGTCGACCGACGCCGAGATGCTGCGTCCTCCCGGCACGCTCGAGCCGTTCTTCGGACGCGAATTTCTCCGGCGAATTTACTTTCTACACTCGCCTATTTTCGTTGCCTATTGCCCCACGCGGCGAGATCCAGCGGCGGTCCAAGTGTCTTACTTTGCTGCGGAAATAAGAACGCGGGCTGGCCAGAGATCCGTCCACGCTCACCGCAACCGAGAACCGCGAAATGGCTGCGATGATCGGGATCCTCGCTGGGGACCATTGGGCTGGGGTTTGTAATTCCGTCGCGCGATGGACGCCTTCGGTATGATAAATATAAGGGTAAATAATAAGGTTGGTGGATGGAGGGCCTGGTGGGACGAGCAGTCGATTTTTACTCTGATTTCTGGATGCTGGGATGGAGCGATGGGTGCCACAGTTCGTGGGAGGATTATCAAGGATTAACCCTGGAATGTGGCGAAGAGGATTCTTCTGTGAGTGAGAAGTTACAGCGCGAAGGCTTGGAGAAGATATTTAAAAAATTTAAAGTAGGAAACAGTATGTTATCAATTAGTAAATTCTGTGACGAGTAACTCAGTAACCTGTCCCGTTAATTACATAATACTTCTGCAGGATGTGTTATAAGCAGATTTTTTAAATATAAGTTTGTCGTGACTTCACGTCGCGGAAGATAGAAAAGCAGATAAAATTCCAGAATTGCACGCACTAAATCATCTTCAGTGAATTCATGTTTTATTCGACAGAAACAGCGTTTCTCTATCAGTATCGTATAGTTTCTAATCCTTCTTCTTCGTCGTCACCACTGTACAAACTGCGTACTACATCTTACATAATTGCTAAATCACTGCTGTATTAGTTCGACCATTCACTAATTATTGAGCACGAGGTAGCTCCGTCCTCTGGCCGAAACTTTCATATTTGTTTGCCACTGGGCTACCTCAGGAACCACGATCACTGGCTCCTCACTTAGTAAACTATACCATTGACTTTTGAACACCATATACAAACAACCCACCTTTTGCTGCGAACTTACGTAAGAATATAAACCACTGACGTATTAATTCGAATATTTATTAATCACTGGACATTTGGCTCCGTCCTTCCACCGAGACTTTCCTATTTTTTTGCCACTGGGAAACCTCGAGGGCCCTATTCGCTTCTCCCATCGGTTACCATTTGCTCAAATCTCGCTAGCCACCGCTAGAGTCTTATCAAGGCGCTTTACACCATCGCTCCTACAGTTTCGATACTCGACGGTGTCTCGAAATTGCCGTTCGTAACACTTTCTTCGCGGTGTCGTAACTTGAGCCTTGAAATCGCGTGTAATCGTGCCTATTCCGGAAAATGTAGTTTTTATAAGCAAAAAAAAGTCTAGTTGTCATTTGTAATTACGTGCGTCCGAAACGAGGGCGACGGACACGTATCAGCCGCAAATTACACGGTATTATCAGGATTTGCATAAGTCCATGGCGTTTATTAATAACCTTGCGCAAATTTCAACTGACACCAGGCCTTTGCCGATACGTATCTCGATTCCACTGATTTTTCCCCCAACACGGCCGAGCGAGTTGCTTGGTAATTGCTGATTAAACGGTCCTTTCATCTGGTACAGGTTCTCCCGAATGTTCGCCAGGTATTATGGGAAAGTACAGTTAATATCGCACAGCTGAGTGCATTCGTTGCGAAATTATTCTTCAATTATGAAAGAGAGTTCCAAGATGGACTCAGCATCCAGGACTCTGTTGTGTCCATTCGTAAACTACAGATCCGACGTGTCGAACCTGGTCGCAAGGCTCCAGGTTCCAGACGACCATTCGAGAACGTTGACCTAGAGTTACACTTTTTCCTAGGCTCTCGACACGTGGTGCATGCTCAGCTGCTATAGTCCATCGTAGGTCGAGTGCATCCAACTCAGGTAGTCCCTTCGTATAACGGTAGAACATCCGCGCTTAGAACTGGTCCTATTCGATCTTGCTTAGGTAGAATGCACGCACGGATCGGGATTAGGTGGAGGTGGCGAACGATCGAAAACCTGCAGTCGGACGTTGCAGAGGCCAGAATGTTTATCGTCGCCAATGAGTCACAGACTCGTTGGCCTGCTTATTTTTTAGAGTACTTACTGGTTATTGCATTACCTCTCGTCGATCCGCAGTTCAGTAAGAAAAATTCAATCCACTGCGTCTGGCGGTAACGCGTAAAACAGCATGGGGTGATTCCTCGTCTAAAAATTACTCAAAATGCTGCAAGTGTTTTGGGAATATTTACCTTAAGGGGGTATACCCGTTTGAACCCTCGGAAAATGTATACATTTTGTGGATTTTTTTACAAGTCAACGGTTTGATGCAGATTTCCCGTTTTTTAACTATGTTTACATAGTATTATGAACTACTTATAAAAAAAGTTTCAGTTAAAAAACTATTGTTTTTCGGAAGTTACGGATACATGTCCGAAAGTCTCTCGATTTTAGACGGCTAAACGGTGGCCCTAAAAACTCGCGCTACGTTCAACCAATTTACTTCAAATTTTGCATGCAGAATCATAATAAGATTCCACATCGTCCAACGAAGGCGATTTTGAAAATTTTGAAAAATAAAGAAATGGTGAGAGATCAAAGGTAAAGTTAAATTTTTCTAAGAGAAAAATCCACCTTTTTCCTTTATAAATAATAAACGGGGAATCGAAATAAAAAAAGCCTTCGTTGGACGATGCGGAATCTTATTATGATTCTGCATGCAAAATTGGAAGTGAATTGATTGAACGTAGCGCGAGTTTTTAGGGCCACCGTTTAGCCGTCTAAAATCGAGAGACTTTCGGACATGTATCCGTAACTTCCGAAAAACAATAGTTTTTTAACTGAAACTTTTTTTATAAGTAGTTCATAATACTATGTAAACATAGTTAAAAAACGGGAAATCTGCATCAAACCGTTGACTTGTAAAAAAATCCACAAAATGTATACATTTTCCGAGGGTTCAAACGGGTATACCCCCTTAAATGTGTCGAGTGACGTGCACTCTAGTTTTCAGCAACTTCGAAAACGAAGAACTGGAATTTTTTTTTTATTTCTTTGAAATAATTTTATTCTACACTCAGGATTAACGTGTCCATAAAGAATCACCTTTACACTGGCGTCTAGATTAATTGAATTATAGTTACGCAAAATTATAGTTAAGCAAACCAAGTATTTAATTGAACACCACAACTATTAGATTTAATCATAATTAAAAGCACGTGCAAGCTCTGAAGTAGCTGCTTGTAAAGCTACTGGAAACTAATATTAAATTTAATACCAGGAAGAATATTTGTACATACAGACTCACAGCACTTCCAGGCACTGTTAACATAAAAGATCTCCACGAAATTAATGTTAACATTTCCCGGAAGCGATCGAAATCCGTGTACAAAAGTCGTCGTCCTGTTCCCCTGGTACATGCTCGAAAAGAAAGAGCAATTCTGCCACTCGATCCTAGCCCATGATACATTCGCAATTTCCCCGGCCACTGTAACGCACAGTGATTTAGCGAAAGAGCACAACTACCAGGACTGGTTACCTCCGCGGTGTTTTTCTGACTTCTAGACTCTCTTTTGGATGATTTCTTTTGGGGCACTGCCTTGCGAGTATGCTGCAATCGCTTTCACCGTCAGATTGAATCAAATGCTACCATTATTCCGCTATATGTCGCCGAGTGCCGAGCTTCTTGAAAGATTATAAATAAACGAACGTCTCGTCGCATGGTTAAACGTACCTGCTACTATTAAAACCACTTTCTTCGAGCAAGGTCTCGTGCCTCGTGTCCCGTGCTCGCGAGTAAATCGCAATAGCAAGGGTTGCGGAGGGTTACTCTTAGAAATTCGTATCACACGGGCTCGATAATGTACACCCGAAACAGATGCTCGGAATGATAAATGAACGAGGACCACCGCGGGGATCGGTATTCAACATAAAGGCAGTCTGAACGGAATACGCAATGCGACGCTCCAATATCTCGTGTGAAAAGTGTTTGTATCGGCTTTTAACTGTTTCAGCGTCATCGAGCTCGTTTGCCCTGTCGATTGACACAGCGAATGTTTTTAGAAGAAGACAGCAGTGTCACAAATTCACGAACGATTATTCTCTGATTTTAACTCGTCTCATCTGCGCCTCGTCAATTTTTGGTGTGACTTCGAAATCGATGGGAATAAAATATTGAGATTTAGATGCGAAAACGCGGGGCACGGTAACCCAAGTCTTCGAATAATACGAGGAATAAGAGCAAGCAGGAGATTCGCAAAAGTAGGAGGTGTAAGGGTTTATAATTATTCCAAGACGTAGTGTCATCTTCGCCGCGAATCTCGTCGCAATGCCTGATGGGTTCGAGAAAGTGAAAGGGCCGGAGGAATTATGCAAAAAATGGGTTACCGTGACGAAGGAAGTACCCTGTCTAATGTTCAAGTGGAGGGACAAGTTTGATGGCCTTGGCAAAATTCTTGAGTATGATTTGCGAAGTATTACGCGATCGTTAGTCCTAGATTCACCTGGCTGTGGTCTATTATAGCGGTGAAAGATAAATACGCTGAAACGACTAAGTTTGTTGAACGCTGGGGACAAGTATGTACACACTTTGTTTAATGAAACGTTTCGAGGATACGTTCAACAAATCTAGAATCACGCAATGCAATATTACTTAAGTGGTTTGTTCGGCGTGTTGGAAAATTACATCTGGTTCTAGGAAAAGTGAATTTTTATGCAACCAAAGAACTTGCATTGCTGTTTGACAGTAAATCAGCTAAATTTATATATTGTATTTTATAAAGATCAATATATTTAGATACATTATTTCTTTCGTCTCTGGTATTCGATTCGTTCTCAGAAATTGTGTGGAACCCCTATAGATAAATCCTCTTAATTATTTCCCACAGCTTAGTATTATCTGAGCTCAAGACTTCCACTACGATTGGAAAAAATTCTGCAGAAATAGAATTCGAAGGAATAAAGCTTCTAATCCTTCGGAACGAGAGATAATTCTACAAGGCGACAAAGTAACCTGCTACTGACGTCTCGAATGTGCAATTTGAATAGTTATAAATGTTAAACGGACAAAAAAAACTGATTAACGAGACGCTGCATGTACTTTAGCCTGATGAGCTTTTGATTTCCTGCCTGCATACGACCAAAAGAAACGACTGCATTTAATGAAATCGTAATGCACGTTCGGATGCTGACACGCTCGATACTTCTAGACAATTTAAGTGCAACTTGTCCGTTACAGATTCCTGCTAGTTAACGTTTCATAAAATGGTGGTGGAACATGCGATCGTCGTGAGGAATGCCAGGCAACGATATGAGAAGGGAAAGCCGATTCTGAATGATTTGCAGCTAACTGTTCCCAAAGGATCCATGTGAGCAACTTCTGCTAAAATTTTCATTCAACTCTACACATTTGTATAGGCGCGTGTTTCCACTTGTTCATTCGGCTTTAATTATGTGTACGTTGATTATTTCTTACAGATATGGTTTACTGGGGCCAAGCGGCTGTGGAAAAACCACTCTGCTCTCCTGCGTGGTTGGCATTCGGAAATTGGACAGCGGTGAAATTTGGGTGCTTGGTGGAAAGCCGGGAACCAAGGGATCGGGAATTCCAGGGCCACGAGTGGGTTACATGCCACAGGAGATTTCGTTGGTGGAGGAGTTCTCTGTGATTGGGGCGCTTTACTTCTTCGGCAGGATAAATGGCTTGGAGAATGAAGTGATTGGTAACTCATGATACACTGTTTTAATTATTCCCCAATTGAAACTGTTCGTGTACTTCTATCGTTATCTGATAAATAGTTATATACATTGACCGAGGAAGAATCCAACACCTTCAAAAAGTAATTAGTCAATAATGAAATGTCATATGAGAGTTCACTCTAACAGAATTTGTAAAGAAACTCTTATAATTTTTTCTCAACGTTATAAATGCTTGCCATGCACTCACTGTTGCAGTCTAATTCGTTCCACACTCTATACACACCTCAATTAGGTATATAAAGTATTCTTGCAACATGGACTTGTCTTTTTACCTGCATCCAACCGTAACGCAGTTCCTGTACTCTCTGATTCCAGAGGACAGGTACATATTTCTGAAGGATCTGCTTCAGCTACCACCCAGAGATCGTTTAGTGAGAAACATGAGTGGCGGTCAGCAAAGGAGATTATCTTTTGCAGCCGCCTTGCTTCATCAGCCTGAATTACTAATCCTTGATGAGCCCACCGTCGGTCTGGATCCGGTTTTAAGGGACAAGCAAGTACAATTTCATTTCCTTGCCTCTCGATCGCGTAAAGGAGATCGAAAGACGATAAAGTGAGCGAGCGATTCTTTGAACAGTATTTGGAACCATTTGGTGAAGATCACGCAGGAAGATGGTGTCACTGTTGTCATCACCACGCATTACATCGAGGAAGCGAGGCAAGCAGACATGGTAAGTAGTATTCTGTTGCAGCCTTGCGAACGAATTTGCGCAGAGTATTTATGTTGAGAATAAGAAGTGGTTTTTTTCAAAAGGTGTGTCGCGATGTTAGGGAATTTGAATTCCATAGACAACAGTGATTTTAGAATGGTAAAATTTGGAAAGGAAATACTCCGCCGCAGAAATTAATAGACACGTAATTATTTACACTGATAATTAAGTAATTAACGCCAGGACTGTAGTATTACTTCTTCGTATTCGCAAAGAAAAATGTCACAAGGCATTAGAGTAATAACATTTCATACAAGAGTCGCTGTAAACAGACACGCGTTATGCATTACCTATGGTAATGAATTATTACAATGCTCAGATTGGATTAATGAGATGCGGTCAGTTGTTGGCTGAATCATCGCCGAGCGATCTGCTGGAGAAGTATCAGACTAATTCCTTGGAGGAAGCGTTTCTGAGCTTGAGTGAATCGCAAGTGCAAAATCCGTCTGGCGGAATCACTCAATCTCCAGTTCCTCCGGCAGAGTTTACCAACGTCGCCACCCTGGACTCCATTTACAAGAGTTTCCCGAGAAAGGTAATGCATGCAATTTTATATCTGTTTAACATTCGTGGGAGAAGTACCAGAATCGTAGCACATATTTCAGATTTCAATGTGCTGTGTAGGAAAAGCTTGTTTGAGGATAACCGGTCGTCCTTCCTTTTTTAAAGAAAAATTAGATTAATAACTAAATTTTGAGTTTCCGTATCTTATCATCTAACAATTTGACATAGACACTATTTTAATGGTCCTCTAGGTCAGACAGATAATTTTTACTGCTTTGGAAAATAAATCGTATCTTCGTCATTTTTTAAAATAGAAAGCTGAAATTTTTATATTTATAAGATGGGGAATTGTAGATCCCTTACCCAAAATTTCATATAAATAGTACGATTAGTTTCTGCATAATAGAATTATGAAAATCATTGCTAAAAATGTCAGTCCAGTGATTTCAATGCATGGTGGGAGTGTCATCCTCAAGTTCACTATCAGCTTGGAACTGTTGCCTTCAATTTCGCGAAGAAGCGTATTAAAATTTAATTTCTGAAAATTTATTTCTACGTCAATGAACTACATTGTTAAATTGTACAGTTTTTTCCTCGAAATTCTCGATTTAATTCTTCACTGATACTTCGAGTCTATCAGCAAGGTATTTGAGATGAGACACGCTTCTGCAAAGACAGTAGTGTGTATTTAGGTCAGCGCACGTCATTTTATCCACGTTTTAGCAGCCTTTGATTTAAATGTCTGACATTGAGAAACAGAATAGGGTGGAGGACATCGTGTTGAAACCATATATGTACAGTTCCTCGCTAACAGGCACTGCATGTGATGAACGGAAGCAGGTAAGTCAATAGAATTGTTCTCCATTATGGCAGTGTCCATTTTTAAGCACACGTTGGACAAATATTTCTCTTCGTTTTATCGGGTATGTACTATAGGCTTCAGAGTCCTGTTTTCAACAGCCCATTCTTTATGCGATCTTATATTTCGTCGAAGTTCAATTGCTTTCTTAAGTCTCAATTATGACTTTAAGAGAGTGTAAAATCGCGTTTCATCTCCCTTCTTATTGGATCTAAGAACAATCTCAGTATGTTATATAATACACGACGAAAAAGTCAAAGCTTGTGCGACTCAATCCTGATTAAAGAATCTTATTACGAAAGTCTCCTCTGATCTTGTAGAAGGGGAATAAGAAAGAAGTAACTGACAGCACCGTTAAAACTGGTGCAAACTTCAAATATAAATAACACAGCCATAAATGCATTACAAAGTAACGTGAGATATTCTATTCGTCACCTTAGAATTTGCCCAATGATATACTTCTGAAACATGAAATTAGAATCTCCATAAATCCCAGAGAGATGTAGAGTCGTGATCGAATCAAGCCACCCTTAAAATTAGGGAGAATAAAGGGAAAGCCGTATTTCAGAACAACGAGTTGCTGCAAAGCAGTGCGAAGAAGAGGTGCGAGGCCCTCCTCATGAAGAATGCTCTCCAGTTCATACGCCACCCCGGGTAATTGACATGATAATATATTATTAGCAGATGGCACAAATGACGCGTGTGTCGCATCTAAAATTTGTTTGCACAGGGGTGTTTTATTCTCGATAATCCTGCCGATATTACAAATGGTGTTATTCTTCAACTCCACCGGTCTGGACCCAAAGGGGCTCGCCATATCGATCGTGAACGATGAAGCTGGCAGCTGTAATTACGGGAGAAATCGGGGCAACGTTACGTATGATGAAAACGAGTTTACTTGCAATTTTGTTGACCTCAGCTGCAGGTTTATAAAGGGAATCGACGACTCTGTTCTGCAGAAGGTACGCGGGCTATGTTAATTAATTCAGAAATTCGGGGAACTAGTCCTGAGGAGACCTGCACCGTTGTATGCGCTGATCACGTTCAATTTTTAGATATATTACAGCACTTATGACGAGGCAGTGCAAGAAATAAAAAAGAAGAAGAGCATCGGAGTGATGCATTTCAGTGGAAATTTTTCGCGCGCTTTGGAAACGAAGCTGGAAGACTTTTTATCGACGTCAGATGAGAATATTCTGGCCAGCCAGATCGAAGTTTCGTTTTATACGCCAGGTACGCGCCTTTGTAATAATTAGTAAACATTTTATAAACACAGAGGTCTATGAAAATATATATATTTTTAATTGAGTGGCAGTTGAAGTATAGGCAATTTTTATGGGAAGAAACGAAATGGATATTGCTTTTTCTTTTAGACAGACAAATCGGTTTGTTCGCACAGAGAAAACTGTACGACAGTTTCTTTGACGAATACGAACAGATCATGAGCGAGTGTCGAATATCTCCGAAATTCGCGGACGTACCGATACGCGTACGTACACTTAAGAAACTTTATGCTTGCAACAGTGCATTAAATAATAATCGTTAATATTATCAGGATGAATTATTGATTTTTCCAGATCGAAGAACCCATCTTTGGTACGAGGGACCAAAATTACGTAAAGTTCGTTACGGCTCCTTTCATATTATCGTAAGTTCGAAACTTCAAATGATCGTTTCAAATTATAAATAAGTTTTTTTTATAAACACACTTGTCTCAGGTTAGTGTTCGTCTTGGCAACGTCAATTTGCTCCAGTATAATTATCACAGATCGACACTCGGGCGTGTGGGATAGAAGTCTTGTTCAAGGTAAATTGTGCATTATTATTAAATACCGAGCATGTCAACAAATAAATTATACGAGCTCTCTAGGTGCATGGAATGTTGCGTATACTAATGTTCTCAGAAGATTAGTAGGTTCGAATAAATGATCGATCGTTTCCATTCAATTCCAAATATGTAGGAGGAGCATCAACTTTCCATCTCAACGAACAACTCTGAATTTTTATAGAAATTGAAACGTAAAGTTTAGAAAATGAAAATTACTTGAAATATTTGTTTAATCGCTCGTGTCCTTCGAGCAAATTCTATGATTGAAAAATCTATGTGCCGTTTCGAAATTAGGTGTCACAACGGCGGAAATATTAATTACACACCTGACATCCCAAGTGGTGGTGATTATCATTCAAGTAGGAGCGTCATTGTGTGTCTGCTTTTTACACTTCGGTGTAGAGTGTAAAGGATCAATGACCGCGGTCATTTGGCTCGCCATACTCGAAGGAATTTGTGGGATGATGTACGGTGAGCATTAAAGTTAATATAAAATTCCGACCAAGTCGAAACCAAGTTAAAATCCCGTTCCCATTTAAATTTCAACAGGCTTCGTGATATCGATCATGTGCACTTCGTACGCTCTCGTCAATTATGCGTCCGTAGGAAGCTTTTTCCCGTTGATACTTCTTTGTGGTGAGTGATATACGCAATTCGTTTAATTTCAGTAGTTAGAATCTCCATCGTAAAATTAAACACAAGGCGCGTTCTTCGTATGCGTCATACACTGTTCAAAATAATTGCAGGCTCGTTTGCGTAAAAAGGATCAGTAGTTCAAAAGCTTTGATGTGTGATGTGTTATTACATTTTCTTCTGCCTTATAGATATGCCACAAAAAAATGTATACTTATCTTCCTCATTAGCATACTACCTGCTTCTTCAAACTATACAGACTTACATTATAATCAATTCAATGCAATCACGCATTTGATAAACACATCATTGGTAAAAAAAAGTACCTACAGTATTTCTTTTACGTTACGATCGTTGCTTCTAGTTATTCAGAAAATCCGTTTCTACTTTTTTGAACAGTGCAACGATAGAAAAACGCGTTAATCAAATTAAAATACTTGACACCTAATCAAAGCTGTAACAAATAATCAGTCGGTTGTCTCTGCACGTATCGCAGGAAAATATCTCGTTTCACTTTTTCTTCATGAAGCCTCCTTAATTCTCTGCATTCGGAAAAAACGAAAGTGCACGAACGAATTTACAGCTGAGTGACTTAGAATCTCACGAATTCAGTTTGAATCACGTTTCGAATGTTTCGTCGGGATTTCAATCGAGCGCTAAAGTCTAGGGACACATGGATAGGTTTATCTTTAAGGACAAAACACTGAAGAAATCTGTTGGCATTTTAAAGGACTCATTTGGCCAATCGAGGGCATGCCCAAGCCCCTTCGATGGTTCAGTTTGAGTTTACCCATAACAGTGCCGGGGATCTCGATGAGGGGTCTTCTGGAGAAAGGGACTTCCGTCCAGGAGCCTGAGGTGTACACTGGATTTTTAGTACTACTAGCGTGGATCGTGGGCTTTATATCCCTCTGCCTGTTTCAGTTGAGGCCGAAGCGCGCGTAAGAGATGTGATTAGCGTAATAGGAATAAAATAAAGTGAAATGAAATGGGTGATAGGAGATGGGGGTTGTTCGTTGCGTGCAATAGTGGGGGAGAAATCTCCCACGCGTTTCACAGGGTCGATTCACTTTAGACTTATCGTCTACTTAGTTCGTTAACTTCTCTAGCGTAGTGACAGGGATTCGTGATACCGTAGTTTCTTGTGTGTAGCCGATAAGGAAAGCCTTTTAATTTAAACAGAAGTATACCGTATACGTCTGAGTGTTTGTGTGCGAGTTGAGGGTGAGAAAGAAATTCTTGTTAAGTCTCCAAAGACGCAGCGCGTGGCGAAATGTGAATGGTAGCTAGATATACTATTAATTATTAATAAATACCAGTTGTATATTTCGTACTCCATTACTTTTAAAGTAGCGTGTAAATGTGAATATTATCCCTGAGGGCATTCCGTCGATTCAATCTATATTAGATTCATTCGTAAATCGCGAGGAATGCAAATATTTGGAGGAAGAAAGTTTATTAGGATTTGCTGTGCGAATATAAATGGGCAGGTTTCTTGACTCTTTTTCTGGAGGAACTGAATGCCAATAGTGTCGCTGAATTTATATTCCAATTATAGTATTCTAAATTCCACCACTGTGCCTTCGCTCCGAAATACGGCGAATAATGTAAATGTGCAGGAACTTCTACGTACCACGGTGTCACTAATAATAAGTATGTAAATAAACAAACTACATGCGAAGATCGAAAAGGAATTTACCTGATGTTCTTACTCTTCGCTAGAATTTCTGTCTCTTTAGCGCCCTGGGACCACGACGAAATGTTCCACGTCGGCGTTCGATCTACAAAACGTAAAAGTAAGACAAAGATCACCGGGCAAGATCAGTATTAGTATCGACCACTGTCTATCGATATTAATATTGAAAATTTACAACTAGAACAACGTCATAGACGACGTTATGGTAAACAGGGTTCAGGTGTGAAGCGACGAAATAAAAATTGCTCGTTTATTGGTGTCAATGAAATATAATTCTTCGTTTCCGATTTATTTATCTCCCCTTATACGTTCTCACAGATATACATGTTTTTTTTTTTACGACACTCACTAGATTAACATAGCATACAAACATATACAACGTGCGAACTATGTGAACTTCCTCGTCTTTCTTTTTTTCTTGTAGCTTTATATTTTGTAACTGGTACTTAGATTGAAGTATATTTATCGATAATCGTACTGGGATACGTCACATCGACCATCGATCCTGAAGCATGTCTTTGCGGGAAACTTATTAAAAATAAATTGCACGCGTTTAGGGCAGATCGGGCGGTGCACGTTGCGCTCGAGCATACTTTGATGATCCAGCCGCCGTATGTTACGCATTCAGCTCGATAATCAATTGAAACAAATACATTCCTCGATATCTTAGAATTATCTGGCACTTAGGTGAAAGACTGCGAAATAATTCGTACGATATTCGAATAAAATCGAAACGGATTCGTAGGTTTTTCTCATCCCCTTTGACTGCCATTCAGGCGAAGCTTGTCGCCGTTTCAGCTGAACACGATATCTGATGGGAAAAGCCCTTATCGAGCACTAACGTTGAACAAAAGTTCGCAAAATCTTATACCGAAAGAAAAACAGATCATGAAACGAGCGATGTGAAAAAACAGGCTCAACGACAACTTGAAAGCTTCTTCACTGTGATAAATATCGTTCGATTATTTTGTTGAAACAGCTAATGGGCTGTTCAAAATATTATAACACACAAGACTTTTTTAATTCCGAAAGTTCGTCAAATCTGACCAAAATATTCATTTTTCTTTACGATTTCTTATTGCGTATGTACTCGATAAACTTTGACTTCTGATTGTTCGGAGTTTCTTTAATTTGTAAAATTTAATAAAAGTAACAGGGACTCGAAAGAAACTTCAGGATTTTTTCATTTTCGGTGCATCCGTCTCTCTCTTTTCTTTCGTTCAAATTGCACGGAGCTAGAGTCGCGATTATTCGGGGTTTTTGATAAAATTCTAAGGTTCCTGAGAAGTTGGTGTGCAAAGCATTAATACGAAAAGTCACTGGTCAAAAGCAAAAGGTCTCTCGGTAGATTATCATCTAGACGCTCGTATACTATATATAATTACTCCTGGTTACAGATAAAAAAATTTCGTTAAAAAAATACTCAAATGTGCCAAACAGGCTAGCAAGCATGCCAAACATTTTATGCTTTCTGAGTTTCGAGCAAAACACTCTCTCGATCATTCTCTCTTTCTCTCATCATCATCACCTCTCTCTTCCCAACGTATACAAAATATGTATCGACTATTTTGATTTCCTCTTATACAATTCTCTCCCGTTACGCCCTCGCGTTTGGAGAACATTGAATTACAATTGCAACTCGCGAGATCCTCATTGAAAGTCCGTGGAAGTCCGTGAAATATGCGCTACCGTCCATAATTCATACTTCTCTCTGAAATTATTAGAAGAGACGCTTTCCTTCGTTATTAAACCGCGGACGTCTAAAAGAAACCACAGAAATTATTTCCATCACTATTTAGTAACAAAACCATTGAAATGTCGCAGAAGCATCCCCCTTTTTGTACATTATTTTCAATAAACTATCAATTGCCACGTTACTTGCAGAATTTGCCATAAATATTCCTCGAATTTGGGGTTTTAATTATACCTTATTATTAATAACTCCTTTACATCTCGAAATACAATTATATTTTTTGGCTCCCATAAATCCATTTCATATCAGAAAACATATTATAGAAAAGTATCTCGCCGCGAACTCTATGAAAAACATTAAAAGCCTCTGGACGGTAGCGCATGATCGAAGAAACAATCGCTGAAATGAAATTCTGTCTCCATCTAGCAGACAGTCTGTGATTTGAATTCAAATTCAACCACCGCCTTAGAATTAAAAATGAATCGTTGTTCGACCACCGGCGTTAACAAATGCTGGCGTTTCACGGAAGCTTAAATTTACAGCATCGGAAATATCGATTCGCGCGGGATGTAAAATTATAATACAGGAATTAATAGGTCAACAATTCATCAACGAACTGTCAGTTTCACTATCCTAGCGCTTGGACACGCATGACCATCGTCGATGACCATGACTCTTCTCGAAATGAAACCACTGTGTCTCGCAATCTCGCTGAAACAAGCACCAAAGCAAACATCGTTCCCATCGGCATGTTATTAAATCGTTACCCAAATTACACGCCTCGAGAGATTTTGCGCAACACTCGCTGCACCTAGGATTGTCGTAGCTATTGCAAAATTGCAGATACAACACGCAACAGTACAGTGTACCAGTAAAATAATCTACAGAGAATAGACAGGAGCGCATCCTAAAAGGTCGATGATTTCAATTCGATCTTGATCGCGCGAAGTCTTTAAGCATTGGATCCTTAAAGACCAGTCTGAACGCGCGACACACCACCTTTCTCTATTTTTTTAATCGCGTTAGCGCTGAAGAAGAATGATATTCAAAGCTAACGACAGTCGTTTTTCGTTTGGTCGGAAAGAATTATATATCTTCGCGTACCTTCGAGCCTACTTTATTGTTGAACCGTTGTTCAACACTCCCATAGAAAGTGAAAATAGAGATCTAGTAACAAGTTATGATAACGTGCCAGATATCAAAGAGCGTTTCTTCAAATATTAAAGTACGTGCTATTCATAATCATAACAAGCCTCCAAGTATTTCTGGATGTACAGGCTGAATGATCGAACGCTAAAAATCAAAGTATTCCGTAAACCATCGATGTTACAGAAAATCGTGCGTTATTTAGTATTTTTCAAATTTTATAACTCTTGGTACTTTCAACTGGTATAATGGGATTTTAACAGTTAACTTCGTTTGACACTATTTTCTATAATATTGATAATCTATCAAATATTTTCGACTTCAGCGTTGGAATACTCAGTCTGTAAAGATAAACTAATAAAAAATCTCCCATTTAATGGAAGCAGTGCTGGGGAGAATAGACGTTATACAGGAATAGATAACAAGAAATAATTCTTCCAATTAATTCAACGGTTCTAATTAAAATTAACGTTATATACTACATGCCTAAGTGGTATCTGAAACAAGCATACCGTTAATAAACTACACGAACACATAATAACGATTATCCGTATGAAATATGGATTTATTTTAAATTATTTTATCAGAATTTTTTCTTGAAAGATATGTTCATTTCCCTCGCGCGATTGATTTATTCGTCTCGGCTCTTGAGCCAGTGAAATTCAACAGATGCTCGGAATATAAAAAGATAGTAAAAGAGCAAAAGTCTGCTAAAACACTTCTCAGTGATGCGATCGGATTAAACACATATGTATCTACCAAGTATCAGTCAACTATATATTTTTGTTACAAATTCGTCCCACCTTCTTAACAACCCTCCAACCTTAATATTATAAAAATATTACATCCTATTTTATAACAGTCCACTGTTGTACTTCAGAAAAAGAATTCCAACATCAGCTCAGGTGCATCTCCTCGCTTCAAACCCCCAATAAAAAAAAAAGGAACATCAATAAAATTGTACTGGGAACAGACTTCGTACATCTCTATCAATATACTAGCAGCTTAAAAGAGCGTAAAACCGCTCGAAATAAATAAATAAATAAATAAATCCTGACAGAAGAGTCAGTCTACTATAAAACAGTGACCACGCTCGCCCACCAGCTGAACCTAAACGACGAAACAAACGTTTTCCCTCGAATGAATTCAGCTATAAATATTAAGTACTACTCGGTGCCAACACCAAAGAGGAATTATTCATTACTAACGGTACCTCGCCTTATACGAAACAAATGTTTAATAAACGAATCTCACGTGCTCCCCAGCACCGCAAGAAAAAATAGAGGAGAGGAACAAATGAAAAGTAAGGAAATCCTAGTCGCGGCTGGTTGCACAGCGGACCGTGAGTTTCTCGCGCGTACTAAAGCTTTTAATGGTCTCGTAGGCGTGTACGTTCTTGTTGTTGTTGATGTAGCTGTTGATGTTGTTGCTGTTAGCCGTGCTACTAACGCCGTTACTATCGCGATTGTTGTTAGTAGCAGTATTAGTACGTTTAGCAGTAAGGCAGGGGCCGCATCGGATTGGCATGGGTCGAGCAGCAACGAGACAGTCAACTATCTGTCTTACAGTAGGCATGCAGGTTTTGCTGTACCCTGGAAAACACATATCACATGCTCCATCAGAATCGAACCACACATCGACTTCTATCACGCCATCGGGGATTTATTCTCTGGCAACCGTTCCTCCAAACGAATTGGAGTAAGCGAAAAAGGGAAGACTATAGTTGCGGGCTGACTACTTATTCTTAGGGTTGAAATTGAGAAAGAGATAGGCAGGGGACGACTGTTCTTTTTGCTTTCAATGCTTTCACAGTGGACTTTGCGTAGACTTCAATTGAATTTGGATTAGGGAATTTTGAATATTCGGAATTGAGCCACTCTGTGAACGGAATCACTTTGATTATTGCGTAATTAGTGATTCTAACTGAAATTGGATCAGACGCTCCTAGTTTTCGAGATTTTCAAATTATCCGTAGTTTTCTTAATTGAAATATTTTTCTTATTCGATTCTTAATTATACTTTTCTTCGTTACTAATTTCTGAAAGTTTGCAGGGACAGTGCGTTCTGATTTTTTGAAAACTGCGAGTTGAGTAAAACATCTCTTTCTTCAATCTTCAAAAACGTTGGTAAGGAAAGAGGGGCGAACGGGAAGTCTTCTCGACATTAACGATTGCATGATAGAAGTCGCGATGGCCGAAACACATTTCACGTGTCTCACGAAATAATGGAAAGTACAGACAGAAAGAAACGAAGATACAGGAATAGAAAAAGAAGCGGAGTCGGTCCAAAACAGATACAAGGGGCGGCCTAAGGCCGTTTTATTCGCACTCAGGAAGCACTTTGTGAATTAACCCTTTGCGGCCGAGTTTCGTGACGCTTCTGAGCGGTCGTGTCGTTATCAGTAGCAACTTTCTCATAACTCTACGCTTTTTACTCCTCGCTTTCGTAATAAAAATAAATAACACATACACGTGTGTATATCCTCTAGAAATATAACAATAGAATTTAGAAATTTACATCCCCCTCGTCGGTACAACGGCTTTCATCAACGGAATTACGCCCCCAAAGGGTTAAACGTTCGATATCGCCAGCTTGAGCAATTCATCGCCACCCTCGTCTATCTACGTCACTATACAATAACAAGAAGAGCGAACAGTGTCTGTTTAAGTGGAGGGGATGAAGAAATAAGATTTGCGTACCAAGACTAACAAAAAGAAGGGGTTTGGGGGGGGGAGGGGTTGTCGACAGGAATGGACATTTGGTCCCCAAAAAAATATAAAAAAAAAAACAAAAAGGATCGCTTCTCGCAAAAGAGTCATTCCCAAACACGATGCTCCTCGACAGTGGCTGGTCGAAAGGTCTCATTGCTGGCAGAATAATATGTAAATTAGGCACTATGTAACACAGGTACGCCTAAGAAGCTCAGCCATAATTCCAAACAATGATGATTCGCTTCCATTGCACCTAAGCGTAACGCGGATCTCGTCCAATGAGTCGGAGCGTGTGAAAAAAAAAAAGTATGAAATAAAACTGTTACTAATAGAGATATCCGTTCGACGAAACCCGAGCGGACGATTTCATCACAGTTAGATGCAGTGGAGGTTCACTGTGAGAACAGTAATCGCTGGAGGGGTTTCTCAAGCGAAGTTCATGACAGAGAGGCGCATGACACCGTGCAACAGGATACAAGATACAAAGGAAAGAGAGATTTATCAAACTGATACTTACAAAGAGAGGTGGTAACAGTACAGTCGTCAATCTCAATCAAAAACATTCTTTTACCCGACGAATCTAGAAGAAATACAGAAGGGGTACATGTTTTGGGGGTTGAAAGCTCAGTTTACCGAATTTCCCACGCCGAATTCTTTTTACAATAAATATATCGCGCAATTGGCACAAATGTTCAAACACGACCTCTCAAAATTCCATCTAGATTCACTCAGACAGAAGTTGATTGAGATCAACTGCGTCTGATTCCACATCCTCTCCTTGCTAGGATCAAATAACTCGAAGTACTTTAAATTTTACATCGCGCGAAAGTCACGAAATTAATCGTTTCTATCTCTCTCTCTCTCTTTCTCTCGATTCCTTTAACGTTAGAAAGTGCCGGCGATTAAAAACTATATACTGACATGGCGTCCGAAATAGTAAAAATCACGATCTAAAAAGGGTATCAAAAAACAATTGGCACGTATGTTCTCAATAAAAGTCATTTGGCAGACGTGTTCGTTACGGATGAAGACACTCGGTCGTAACGTTAAAGTAACCAATACACGGGGGCTCTCGTCGATCCCGTCGTTAAAAACTCCGTTCCGATGGTGTCCGGGAAGGTGGAAATCAGTCCGAGCAGATCCCTGAAACGCTTTCACCGATCGATGTACCGCAGCCCATCGTATCACTTAATATAGTTCGTAGAATATTTTATAATTAATTGAAACGATCTTCCGTAGTATTGACACGTTATTAGGATTGTCTCGATAATTTTACCGCTTTTCCGTGCACGTGCGCTGCCAAGAGCGTTCGTGGAACTCGGTGCATTCCTCCGACGAGAGCCTTCCACCACTTTCTCGGTACCCTCGCTCTCTATTCTAACATCTCGAGGCTTACTCCTCAACGCACGTGCTAGCGAAACGTTCGTCGCGTCTACGTCGGTTAATTCCGTTCAACAGCGGCGTCGCTTAAATTAGTTCGTTACCCCATTAACATAACATAGTATCGTTTTCTTCTTTGCGTTCTCTAAAGGAGTTTCACGAAGGCCTGTGTGTTCTCGGTATGCATATTAGACTCGTTTAGAACTCTTCCTATTTACGACGATCAACGTGCTGCTTAATAATAACGACTTTGAGATCCCATTTCGTCCACGACCTTCTCCGTCGATACCGGAAGGTCTCACGAATCATTTCAATTGGACATTGGAACCAGCAGGGTCGTATGGCAACGCCGTGGGCGCTCGTTCTCGCTCGAATGCGGCCCGTTACCCCGAGTTCAATGTCCAGGTATACGGATTCGTCGGCTAATCTCTATCGTACCGTGAAAAATCTTGTATCTCCTGAAGGCGATATATATATATAAGTTACCGGTTTTGCAGGTGACCTAAGAGTTCCATCTACAATTCGTGTCACATATATGTGCGTGGTATCCGTAACTTTGCTTAACTAACGCGAGCGGTCCTCCGTCCTGATAAATTCCCATCCGTCGTTCATTAATCGCGCGCAGTGGTCGATTACAGAGCAGTTTCCTTCTCGCTGATTATCTTGATGCCGTGCTTCGTGAGGATCATCTTCACAGTCTCGTTGTCCCTGATGTTCGGCCTGCCAGTCCAGTCGACGGCCACGCGGGCCTCGTCCTCTATGCCCAGGCTCTCGACCAGCGAGTCCAGGTTGTCCGTCGAGGAATCCACGTACCGCACGTTGTCCGCGGACCTCTGCAACGACTTGCACCTCCTCGAACTCTTGGAAGCGCGTATGTTGTCCGCGGAGCCGATCAGCTTGCTGTTCTTCGACCTGAGGACTTTGTCGCTGCTCCTGCCGGGCACCTTCGCCAATTGAAGATTGTCCACCGAGGAGTAGCGCCTCTTGTCCTGGGAAACGTTCACCTGATCCTCGGGCTTCTTCCTCAGCAGGGAACCTTTGCGGCTCATTCGCCTGGAGCCGCTGGTCAGGATGGCTATTTCGTCCTTCGGGATGAAATACTTGTCCCGCGACTTCTTCTTGCCGACAGGTACTTCGGACAGAGTGAGGGACTTCGACAGGTACTTCGCACCCGCCTGGTCGCCTAGTGGTCGATCGTCCACCGAGTATGGTCGGCATAGGATCCCGCAGTTCTCGATTTCGAAGCTGTCGTCGTCTAATGTTGGATCTGTTGCAACGCTATCAACGGTCCTGCAGCTATCCTTGGGAATACTCTTCGGGGACGACTCGAGCACTCGATCGTGCGCGGAATCCCTCGAACTCTGTGTCGCCGGGAAGGTTGCCTCCTGGTCGGGGTTGAAAGTGGCGCACAGCTCGCCGCAAATCTCGCAGATCTCGCAGAGCTGGTCGCAATCGGTGGCCGCCACGATCTTTCTGTCCAGTGTATCAGTAGACTCCTGGAGGTTCCAGGAGCTGCAGATATCGCACTCGGTCGAATCCTCGTCGACGATGGAGCTGCAATTCGAACGCAGAGTGTAGAAATTGTCTGTGGTCGGGCTGGCGATTCCTTCCTCCGTTCTCAGGGACATCTCGTTCACGTAGCAGCAGACGGAACAAAATTCCTCTGTCTGCATATCCAGGTCATTAGCCGTGAGCAATTGCGACGTGCTGTCAGCTTTAGAAGGATCTTCGTAGCAGACCTCTTGGATCTTCTTTATCGACTCATAGCTCTTCGACTTCTTCGAGAAGACCTCGTCGGACCTCGACCTTCGTCTGGACACTGTTCTAGAATCGCTCGTGGCGATCACGGAGTCGAGGCTTCCCTTGATATCAGCGTTGTACCTATGCGCCGTCTTCGTCCTATCATCACGGATAATACCAACCTCGTGGATCTTCGAACTGCTCGCGGTTCTCTGACCACTCGACCGCGAAGACTTCCCTTCTTTCCTGGGGCTCTTGGCTCTCGAGGTGGATACTTTGGACGAGGACTTTGACACCGTTTTGTAAAACGTTTCCTCCGACTGGGTACAAGAATCGGTGCTCTTCTTCTCAGCTTTGTTGCTATCTTTAACCTGCTTCTCCTCGTTCTCGCTGCCATATAGCCGCATCTGGCCGCCCTTGGTCTTCCTTGGACTCTTCCGGGAGTTCACGACAGACTTCACATACTTACCGTCTATCTCCAGGTTCACGTCCCTCTTCGTGGACGTCGTGTCCAAAGCCAACGAGTCGTCCGAGCCCTCTTTCGCGTTCTCAAACACGTCGTCGACTATTTCCTGTATCTTGACCGTGCTCTCTTCGCACACAGACGTCGGCATAGGCGACTGCACCAAGAGGCTCAGCTTGTCGATGCTCCCGTCGGGCTCGCCCTTGTATATCGTGATCTCGCCCTTACCTTGGACCCCGTTCTCATCCAAGATCAAGGTCGCGCGATCTTTTTCGAAGGGATTGTGAATCATAGCGCTAACCAGAACTAACACCTGCGTGTTGGAGCGTCGAACGCTGTCGGCGGGGAAGCCGTCTTGCTCGACGACATCCATGCTCTCCCTCCGACCAGCGTTCTCGCCCTTGGGGAGCGCGGCTACCCGCTGATTCCCCATCGAATCGTTCATGCAACAGCGCTCCTCTCCTAGCCGCGAATCCTCGTTTTGTTCTCGGCTCTCGTCCTCCGCCGTGTCGTCTAAACCGTACCGCGTCAGCCTGTAATCCTCTTTGTCCACGCTGAAGTCCGAGAGAGCGCATTCATGCCGGCCGCTGTTATCCACGGACGCAGGGAGAGCCGAGGACGAAACTGAAGATTTATTCTCGGGATCCTCCTTGTCTCTACTTAATCCTACATCGACGCTATCGTCCGCGGGCATCGCTCCAATTCTATCCTCGTCCGACTTAACGCAATCTATCGCACCGGCGCAGGCGTTCGCGCTACTCTTCGTGGTAGCCTCGTGTTTGGACGAGGTGGCGACGCACGTAGAGACCTGTTCCACCTGACACGGTCGGGGTTGCACCCTTACGACCTTCCTGACCTTCCTATCATCGTCAGCGAAACCTACCTCGTCGAGGATCTGCGACTCGCCGGTTTCGGTGGCGATGATCTGTTTCGCGAGGCCTGGATACGCGGCCTTCACGGTGGTTAAGTGTTTGGCGTTACCGTTCTCGGCGACGAGCGCGTTAATGAATTTCTCGCGCGCCTCCTCGAGGCCGCCGTGCCGGGAAGCCACGCACGCCACGCTCGTCGCGTTCTGGATATTCTTACGCAGAACCGCATCGGGCACGTCGATGGATATTATTTCGATCGGACTCGGGGATTCCATGGTTACGTCGCTAGGCGACGGCGTGAGAAAGGTGCTTTGATACTTGGAATCAATGTTCAAGTAATTATTCGCGTTGGGCGAGGTCAGTTCCAACTTACTTCAGTGTCCAAGCAGATTGGCAGCGTGAAAAACAAGACACTATATTTTACATGGTCCTCGTTAATCGAGCGATTGCTCGCTGTAAACCAAATTCATGCTTGAAGGCTTCGACAGATCTTATTCATGGTGTTTAATCATTTTTGTGGAAATGTCATTGGAGTTTAGCGATTTTCAGAAGCACACACGTAATGTTGCTTTAGTATTGTTTTAATTTGGGGAGGAAAGAACGTTACGCCTTCAGCCATGAATAGGTGTGCTTATCTTAAAAACAGATTCAATATAATTTTATACATATTGTGACGTAAGGAATGTAAAATAATGCAGTTGCTACAATTTATTCGTAATTACAGTGCTATGGGAATTGATCCCTGAAAATTCAGCTTACATACAAATGGAAGACTCTTAGGCTAGACTAATTTATTATTTTGTAACATTTGTACGGTGCACGTTAACCCTTCTAAAGTTGAATCAATTATTTTATGTGGGCAAAGACTATAAATATTTAAACGAATCAATAAAATTGAATATTTTAGATACTAAGATTTATTGAGCAACGAGATGAGGTATTTAATTGTAAATAATTTCATTAAAAATAGATAGATCATTTCGGGTGCATATATTTTATATTCTCCTGCAAAATGACCCTGCTAAGCTTAAACTGCTTTTGCAGCGTCTCCTATGCTATTAAAAAATTATAAAAAAAGAGCATTTGATAGATTTTTAGAGCATCTACGTTAGTGTATAAATATGTACATTCATTGTATATCCTCCAACTCCATATTCGTGAAAAACTGATATACCGATTAAAGATATTTTTATTGTTCACTTTTCGATTTATTCGATAGATCGGTAATACTGAGTACTAAAAGGGTTAAACTTTGGCCATAGAATATATAATTATATAAATATAATATCACTTTGTAAAACGGCTTTACAACATTATAGATCAACCAGCTTTACTCTAAACTCACCAACTACGTGGAATATGAGTGCTACAAAAATGTGCACTCTTCTCGTACAAAATACATAAAAATAAATTCTTGTTTAAATCTACTAAAAGATGTACTATTAAGTTGCCAGTATTTATGCGAGCTACCATTTCAGTTAAATTGTGTTAAACTCACATTGTCGACGGTGTCGTCTTTGCATCATAAATCCCGTGTTTATAGACATAATCGATCACAGCATCTTGTAGGAGATATCTGACACTCTCGCCTCGCTTTAAAGCCCTCCGTATCCGAGTCGAGCTAACTTCGTTTGGAATCCATTCGGTTACTATGTATATATTGTGCTGCGCATACAACAAACAACACAGAAATTAAGAGTACGTAAAAATCGTGATTACCAAATTTCAGGAATAATTAATTACCATATGTCTGGAAAGAATATCAGAGTCGTATATAAACTTATTGGGATTAGAACCTTCCCTGGTGATAACGACAAGACCATGTTCGCCGACGATTGCGTCGATCTGTAAACAAAAAAAAATTTCAAGTACCTCCTCAAGTTTTTAAAGATAACGGCCAAAAATGGACTTACATCTTCTTCGGCCCAAAGATCGTACGTTCCAAAACTCTCCAGCAAGTCGGCGCCGCACAGTAGTTTTATTTGGATCGGAGTGTGATCGGAGCTGTTTTTCACGTTCTCCGGTATCCATTCCAAATCCTCGATTGGTATGCGATTAAGGTTGTTGGTGTCGAACATCACGGAGTTTAACAGATTCTGATGGTGCTGCAAACTGAGTCTAGTCTTCGTCCAACCATTTTGCCTAGTCTCCCAACTGCTCAGTCGAATCCAATCGCTGTTCTGCAAGGCGAACCTTAGCATGGCGCACCTGTGCGACGCGCTCGCAAGTTCTTTCTTGGCGTAAGCATCGTGCACCGGAGATATAACGCCGCCAACCACAATATGCGTTCCCATTCGATGAAGGTGATCCCTGGCTATTTCTACAAATTATATGGAACAAAAAGACATTTTACTTCTTTGTGTATATTTTGTAGAAAATGTATAAATTCGGTAAGACAGCATTGGAATCGCGAGATACGAGAAAATTTCTCCTTACAAGGCAAGGCTTCGCAGATACTTCAAATTATTCTATTAATAAGGAGTTTTATTTACAAATTCGTTTAATATCCAGTGATTGTGAAAAAGGGTCTTTCGGGTTTCAAAATAATTTCTATATTGGGCAATGACATCAACTTGAATTGTTTACACAGTGTTATCTTAAACAGTAGTCTCGATTTATTTGTATAGTCAACAATGATGACATGCAAAACTCGTGTTCTCTATTACGCGTATATTAAAGGGTATTGTTTTTACGGGAAGACAAGATATTGATTATAATGATATATATGTACCAAACATTCTTAAGTGCATATTGGTCGGAGGGTTATAACTGCCACACGACATAAGAATAACACGCGTTGGTGCCATTTCTTCTCCTTCTATTGCGCTGCATGTGCTGACAGCAGTTCTACCGGACTGCTTACGCTTCCTCCTCGATGTGTTTTGCAGAGGAAATACAGGACATTTAGGACGATGCGTAGCAAAACGAGATAAATCGTTAAACGACGAACCTCCGTGACAACCCAACACACTGTACAGACTACACACTGGCTGACGTTTCAGCCATATTTGAGACGGTACAGCCAACGTATTCACTTGAGAAATTGTTCGTAACATAATAATTGTAAAAAACACTTAGAACTACGTAAAAAATTATTTATTGCTCCCTTTTAATTCTTACATAATTTAACAACTCCTGTAGTCAATTAAGATACTTGTAGGCGATATTCAGTTGTTCATTTGATGCACGTTGCAATTCCGCCAATTTCCTTCGAAGTGACTCTGTGACAGAACCTATATTATTAACTGGAAAAGCTAATCCATCCGCATCAATGTTTTAGGACAGGATAGACATATTATTTGGTGGGATATCGTGGGAGGAAGGCTAGATTGTCGATTTAACCTAAAATTATAGTGATAATTCGCGATGTGCGTACAAAGAATGGAAAGGTACGGTGGAAGAACACAGAAGCTATTTCTGCATTCGAATTTACAAGGATAACCAGTTATTAGAAGCAGGAAGTAACTAGAGTGTAAGTGATTTTTCTTTCAAGCTTCAACACTTAGTTTACTCCGACTAGAGTAATTACACGAATGCATTTCTATGCTTACGATCAATCTAAATCGTAACGACAATGAATATTTAAACTGACAATTGAAGTTAATTTTTTTTTTAAATCTGTGGCGTTATGAACCATTGGAATTCGAGTTTGAAACAGACCACGGACCCGATATGTAAACGAGGTTACAAACGTAGTCTGTTTCAGTCTAGTGGCGGTCTTTGTATCGACAGCACGCTCAGTGTTATACTCTATCCGTTCTTGCATAAAGTTTTCGAATTTGGACACCTAACCAATACGAATGAAATTTAACTTCGATTTTTATATGCTTTTGCAATAGTATCATACGTTCAACTAAATATTTAATTAATATCGCGAGGGAAAACGTATAGCTTTCGCTGCTGCTTGTGTTAATTTTTCTGTAATTCTTGCTTCGTAATTACTACTGCGGTACGTAACGCTCTTTTTGAAATTAACATACAACTTTCATAATAAGTCCTGCATTCGAGTTTATTTAAAGATCATAAACTTTATGAATGTGCGTATGTGTCATAGGTTTTTGGTTACGTGGGAAAAAGTGGAACGAACGGAACCTTGCAATGGCGCCAAAATGCACAGTCGATACCCATGATGCTTTCGATAATCGAAGCAGCAACTTCAGAGTGTTTGGCAAACCGCGTTTACAGGCTGACGTAGGTAAGCATGCACTCTTAGTTCTTAAACGATTTTATTCAACTTTCATCCTCTGTTTGCATATATGTTTGTTTGTATGTTCGTTTGGTTTAAATTTAGAAACTCAAAAAGAATAATTTTATACTTTTTAGTGGATTTTAAATAAAATCATTCAACTTAATTTAATTATTCAACATTTTCTTATATATATTTTTTATTTAATTATTATAATAGATAATTGTCATTGTTAATGGGTTTAGCTTTCACTATTAGTTTCTAAGCAATCAAGGCAAAAGTAACAGTGCGTTAAAATACTTAGGTTATTATATTTACTCGAATTTGGTACCTATTACTTTAACCTCTTTTATAACACTATGGTATTTTATCAAATATCGTAAAAATGTTGCGAATAATTTGAATATTCGAATAATTTGAATAATTTCGAAAACGAATAATTTCTTCGAATATTCGAATTCTCTAATATGACTGAAACATTGTTGGAACTCATTTTTCGTTTCCCTCAATATGTGCACTCTTTTCTTTAGACTCGTTAATTTCACATTCGCGCGTAATACAACCGCAAAGTTGGCCGCGCAGAAAAGTTTTTTTTTTCTCTCTAGAGCACCGTGGCTTTAATTATAATTGCTCGAGTATACAGCGAAGTTAGAGCCAGCATTGTTACGCATTTAAAATTCTTCTAGAGCCCCTACGCTCTCGTTGCTCTCCAACCACGGGAGTAGAGTAAAATTTCGCTCGCGTCTAACAACTTTCAGTTGCGTTGGTGAATCTTTCCCTTCGTATTTTCGTTCATTAGAACGGCATTCGATTCAGCGGGGCCAACCACGGTCGAAAGAACCGCCGCTTGCTCTCGCGTAAGAAAATGTCGAGTGTACACGTAATTAGTAACTCGTTTAATGAGTTTTTGTGTTAAGCGGGCCATGAAAGTACTTGCGATACAGTTTTGATAATACAATTAAGTACTGTAGGAGGTTTTAAATATATATTTTAACTGCACCAAATCTTCCAGTAGCTGAGTAGGGGAGACCGGGGCTAAAAGTTCCGGGGGTAAGTTGTTCCGACGGCTCTATCTTCAAAATAAAAAGAGCGTTGTACTTTAAATTATTTTTTCCGCGTGAGTTGATCACGCCACTCTCTCGCCCATTTTAATTGCGTCCGCGACAGCGAATTGTGTGGTTGTAAGCAAGGACCTATTAGTCGCGTACCAGATAAGTAAAAATTTTTCTATCATTACATTTTGGTCTATTTCAATTATTTAACGTCGATATTATAGATTGAATCGTTCTTATGGATCAAATGACATTTAAGAACATGGTGTAATAGGGTTTATCGTTTGAATACATGTATAAGCAGAATAGTCTTTGAAATTGCTACATGTGTCGGTAGGGGCTAGTTGTTACCGTGACTTGGGGCACGTTGGTACCGTAAAAACTTGCCCCGCCGCAAATAGGTCTATGAAGATAGCACCCCCAAATTCGATTTTTTAAAAAAACTCAACGGCATTCGTTTGTTCATCGTATGCCCATGTTTGTCCATAAAAAAATTTCGTTTGCCCACCCTTCAAAAAAAAAAAATTATGGCAAAAAAAAATTTGCATCAGCACCCCCATGAAAACATTTTAATGATTTCTCGGTGGGAAATGATTGTCCTTCGTTTGCCCACGTTTGCCCATAAAAAATTTTTTTTTTGCCCACCCTCCAAAAAAAGTTATGAACAAAATAAAAAATTTGTCTTCATCACCCATCATGAATGTATTTCAATTTTTTAATAGAAGGATACGAATGTACCCGACCTGGCCACGTTTGCCCACTCTCAGATTTCATTTGCCCACCCTCCAGAATTTAAATAAAAAATAAAAACCTCGAAAAGAAGGGTACAGGTGAAGCGATCGCGTTAAAGTTCGATTTTTCTGGAAAATATTATCGAAATCGTTCTTTCAACGATGCAGTTCATTAGTTTAGATGTAAAAGAGATTTGCCCATGCATTAATTTCGTATGCCCACCCTCCAGAATCGAATTATTAATAATGATAGCCAAGAAGTGCGTCGTTGGAAAGAATTCGAGACTATCGCAGACATTTGTTTACGTTTCGGCAGTGGCACTCGGCGCTGCTACCCTTTAGGATATCAACACTGCGTGTCGTCATCGAACGTGCCGAAACGTAAACAGATGTCTGCGATACCCTCGAATTCCTTCCAACGACGCACGAAAGTCGGTCGGTCTACAGAGTTCGGACGCAACTCTTGCAAGACCGTGCATTCATTTACGGTTTGTGAAGTAACTGTGAGATTATATTATTTTCCGTTGTGCGATATCATTGCGGTAATTAGTGAAAAATGACTAGATAACCACTCTGGTGTTATTCTGCACATGCTGCAGATGTGTGAAAAGTGTGAAGTGTTCGATGAGCGATACAAATTTAAGTGTCGTTCCAATAAAGTGAGAAAGAAGTGTGTGCAACATTTTTTGGATAACATGTCACCAAACACCTTCAACCTTTACGGTAAGTACAATTGATTTTGATAATTCATTCGGGAAAAAACGAACGGAAAGGTATTCGGTTCAACGGGTACCGCACTTCTTGGCTATCTTTATTAATAATTCGATTCTGGAGGGTGGGCATACGAAATTAATGGATGGGCAAATCTCTTCTACATCTGGACAAACGATATGCATCGTTGAAAGAACGATTTTGATAATATTTTCCAGAAAAATCGAACTTTAACGCGATCGCTTTAACGGGTACCGCACTTCTTGGCTATCTTCATTAATAATTCGATTCTGAAGGGTGGGCATACGAAATTAATGGATGGGCAAATCTCTTCTACATCTAAACTAACGAATTGCACTGTTGAAAGAACGATTTTGATAATATTTTCGAGAATAATCGAACTTTAACGCGATCGCTTCATCTATACTCATGTTTTCGCGGTTTTTATTTTTTATTTAAATTCTGGAGGGTGGGCAAATGAAATCTGAGAGTGGGCAAACGTGGCCAGATCGGGTATATTCGTATCCTTCTTTTAAAAAATTGAAATGAATTCATCGTGAGTGATGAAGACAAATTTTTTATTTTGTTCATAACTTTTTTTGGAGGGTGGGCAAAAAAAATTTTTTATGGGCAAACGTGGGCAAACGATGGACAAACGAATGCCGTTGAGTTTTTCCAAAAATTCGAATTTGGGGGTGCTATCGTCACAGACCTACCGCAAATGTATAAATTGTTTCCGCTGTGCTTTAAGATGCGAACATATGAATGAAAGGCGGAAAGGGACACGACTTCGATCGAAGTTATGCGTAAAGATAAATAAAAACTGTCGCTTTTGGTTTTCTTTTAAAGATAATACATTTTTGTTGGTCCGAACCTTCATAAATAACCATTATTAATAAAATTCTGCTTTATTTCATTAGAAAATGAAATATTTCATTAAAAGGCAACTCTTATATCATAGTAACAACTTACCCCAATGCGATAACAACTTGCCCCATGTAGGGGTAAGAAGTTCCGCTTCGATCAGCCACAAATAAATTACTTTCTATGGGAAACCTATTACAATATATTCAACACAAGCTTAAAATCAGAAGATATAATAAATTTAACAAGAAATTAGTCCATAGTGAAGAGAATAACTACATTATTTTCCAGTCATTTTTATGGTTTATCGAAATCGGAACTTTTAGCCCCGGCCTCCCCTACACACTTAAATTTCGGTTCGTTAACAAAATTATCATACTTCTTGATTTGCAAAACATGTTCCAACTTACAGTAACATTAAACGGAGCTTCTAAGATTTAAAAGTTTACTAAGCGTAATAAATGCTATTATTTATTCGTATCAACTTTTGTTAATATTGTCATAAGAAACAATTTTAATTAGCTAATACATTGTTTGTATCTAACAGAATTGTGTTTTACAAGTCTTCTACGCATACCATTTTGGACGTTCATTACAATTGCATATAATTAATGCAGTCCATCAAACGTGTAACATTTGCATCATTAGTAACAACAGGAATGGAACGGTGCTCTGTGTATTCTACGGTCGGTGAGTTGCACATTTTATAATTCTTTGGATTCTGATTCATGATATATAAGAACATCAAAAGCATTGCCTGAACGTACTTTTGATTATTACATGTGTATATTTCTTTCTTTTTGCACAATCTTCTTCTTTGTCTCGGCATTAATAAGGCTAATGAATTTTGTTTACCATGTTTTTAGTCTTATTTTTGCACCATTCTATTTTTTTTCTTACTGTAACATGTTTAATATGTCTGTTAATATTTTCTGTGCCCAACTTCAAAGTCTCGTGAATTGATTTCATATTGCATTTTTTTTATCATTTTTCTTTAGAAGTTTAAGTAATTTAATTATATTTACGTAGACGTGTTATGCCTTTAAATTATTTTTAAGATACTGCTTCAAATGAGTTATTAATTACGTCACCTTTTACTGTGTTTCGCTATGAATTTTCTGAGAGCTTAACTCAGTTCTCAAATAATATAGCCTTCTAATTATGCTCTACAAATTTCATTATCTTAATTATGCAGATTTGCCTCGTCGCCACTTGCACGATTTTATTTCAGCTAATTTCGAAATGTGAAAACTGGAATTTTCATTTCCACTTGGGATACCTAACAGAATTCTCATCTTTAGAATTAATCTAACTACTTAGTTCTAATTCCTCATTCCACTGTCTCGTCCCAAAATGAAGAATCTTTTGTCTTTTACTGGCAACTAAAATTCTAACAAAAAGCATGAGTTTTAAAATAAAGAATTTTCATTATTCCAACGATGCACACTTACCTGCATGTCGTTTGCCAGATTCTTCTCATGCCTGATGATTGCAAAGTTTTAACATTTCAATTTCCTGAAACTAACCCGCCTAATTCTTTGTATGGCAATTTCAAAACTGAATTACCCCTCGTTCATACTTACAACTGAACACAGGATACAAAATTTTATCCTAACAAACACGTTACTCTGAATTACTGAAAACCAGCGTCCTCTACAACCATCTAACGTCCTCCATTCTTAGAATCTCGTTCGCCCAGTTTCACACCTAAGCCATCCCGAAGCAAACCCTGGCAGCTCTGAAAGTGAGATTCAGGACAGTCGGAGGACACGTAGTTTTCTATACTTCAGTGTCTCAGAAATTGCGGCTCCCTCGGAGGGGCCTAATCCCGTACTCCCAATTCTTCCGTTTCCCTCGACCAGCGGTGGCACTTCCCCCCGTTTCTTCGCCATAACTTTCACTGTTTCTCTACGGCCCACCCCTTGTCCAAGTAGATTTGACCTTGGTCGAAGGGTGCTTAGGCCGTGAAGCACTGTGTATCGGCCATGCGGAAACGAGCTGCGTGTCGTTAAGCACCCCGCTCGTGATACATGGTTCTGCGAAACTCGGTCGCCCGGAGGCTGATGCTCGAAGGGCGTAGGTCGGCTGGATTTCGGTATCACTACAGGCGGAACAAAATCAAGTGGTCGCTCAAAACCACCCTGCAATTCTTTCTCCACGCCCACCACTGGTGATTTAAATACAAGCAAACGGAATTGTTTTTAATGTCCATGACTCACAATTAAACAGACACACGTCAGTCATATTAACAAGGTTTACGTTGGCAATTTAAAACACAAATTAATAAATTCTAGCGAAGAATTTCTTGTATAATTAGGACTGACAGCGTGGAAGTGATTAAAATTGGAATCAGCTGTGCTGTATATTATTTAATTGCGCCCATTAATCAGATTCAACCTCGTTTTTGAGAATATCTACTTTAAGGTTTGGTGAGGTACAGGCTTTTCTCTTCACCCACCAAGTTTTATCGAAACCCTTAGAAAATTAAGCTGCCACGACTTCTTGAAACACTCCCGAATCTTTCTTCTCGCGATCGTAGCGGGGGAAATGCCTTTTAACGACCATTCGATATTGTCCCGACTGTATCTGCTCTTAATTAGTGGGGTGCCTACCAAAGAGTACTTCACCACCGTTACGTCACAGATTCAGAATCTCGACTCTTTGTGAAGCGCTCGTCGAACGAGTGCAATGACGTCACACATTCATTTTATCGTATTCTCTGTTGCTTTCGATTCGAAGCGACGCTCGCACCCTACTTTCCCTCGAAGCACTCTGACTCTGACGGTTCCAAGATTTTTATAGCCATGTTGTCGAAGCCATTTTGCATGGAGAAGAATTCTGGTCGAGGACGTAGAATATTTCTGCCTCGCTTTTGAAACGCTGATGTTCCCCCGCGATCGAAGTCGCGGGCGAAGACTCGTTTTTGTCTCGAGTTTCCGCTTTGACGACGTTCCTTTTCTTCTTGCTACTCTGCCATGCACTTCGAGTATAGTTTCTGGATGGAAGGTTCTGCAGAACGGGTACCTCAAACGCGGCTAGTTGGAGATCTCAGGTGATTAAAAACGTTCTCGCTTTTATTGAGATAAAATTGAAACGTAGAATGTAGAATGATCCTCATTCTGAGAAGTAACTACTATCCGCAGCGATAGCTTTCTGCAAATGGGACGGGAGTTGAATGAATAATACACCCTTACGCGTACAGGATGTAACTGAAATATAGGTGGCCAAACTTTAGGGGCATTTTCTGTTCCTCTGAAGGAGGAAAAAGGGTCGTATAAACATGGGTGGAGGAATACTTCTTCCCAGGTGCTTCACCTTCCTCCATTCATGAGTAGAATATACTCTTAAAGTTTGAACATCAATTTCAGTTATACCCTACATAATATCTTTATAAATACATAGTCGTTTATTTATATCTCGGAACAGAAAATCATGAATCATTGCAACAACCGCTTCTGTTCGTCCTGATGCACACCACGAGACTCGAAATACCTAGATCTTTACGTCACGTAGCTTCGTTAGTAATAACCCCATAGAAATGGTACCCGATCGAGTAATTCTCATCGTCTCTCCGTTGCCATTAACCCCTTTCTTTCTCAAGCGCGAAATGCATGGGCAAACATTCACATCGGCGGATCGAACGGTGATCAGTGTGATCGATACCGGCGGGATAAGAGATCCGTACACCGTGCCGTCGCCGCAATTTGATTACGTTTCATAATAAATTAAAACCCTCGTTTCCCGGAAAGAAGGTCCCACGGCGCCGTAATTTTTGCCACACGTAAGGAATCAATACTCTGATACGGTTATAAATCCACAAGATGGCGACAGAACGCGCGTACATCGTGCTTGATCTTCCGCGGCGAGAGACGAATAGCCCGCGGGAAAAAAGGGGGGTGGAAATAAAACGAAATCAAACCTGCCGCGTGGAGGACGGGCGATAACTTATCATTCGCGTGTAAAAATATGTCGCGCGACGCGTCACGCGATCCAGATTTCCTTCAGCGCGAGCCTGGATCCTGTTTGCTCAGAAAATTGCTGTCATCGCCTCGTTCGCGAAAGAAGGGTGAGACGGGATAGAGGGAACTGAGAAGGTAGGCACGCGTTAGATTGGATTTCGAGCGAGCGTCGAAAAGGAAAGGCGCTTCCATCCGCGTTTAACGATGCTCCGCTGTTCGCGAATTGTGGGCGGGGGTGCAAAGGAATATAAAGGAGCACTCGGTGTAATAATACACAAATTTTATTTTATTCATTTTTTTGTTTCTTCCCGCAGAATCGAGGAAATCATTTGTTGAGAGAACAAAACCTCTGCAATACGAATAGCAGTTACAAGTAAATATTTACAATAATATATAAGTGGTTGCCTTTCATTTTTTTTTTTGTTCTTTTGCATTCATTTTGTCCATTAATCATCTGCATCTGTTTTGTGTTTGTTTTTTTTCTGGTATATTTCCTACTTCTCGCACTGTTAATGATAATCGATAATGATAATCAATTAATTAATTAATTAATTAATAATAATGATAATAATTATAAGAATCGTACTGAATCATATTTAAGGATATTTCATCATACGTCCACCTGGTTCAATGGAGGTTCAATCGTAGGCATACCAATCGACCATCGAATCGCGACAATATTGACAAATTGACAGAACGTGCCTTTTAACCTGCTTCGCGTTCCATTTCGCCCCCGCCCTCGTCTTCACCCCTCAACATTTCGGCTTTTCCTCTCGTGCGTCTCATTCACCCCGTCTTCTCCCTCGCTCGCTCGCCTCTTCTACATTTCTATAGTCGCTGTTCGCCATTCTACACCCGCTTTCACGTTTTTAAAACAAGCACCCACTCTCACACCCCCCGCCGCCCATATCGCTCATGTTCCAGGCGCGCGCGGATTTTTAGGCGTACACACCGCGAACACGCACCCAAACCCGCCTCCTCACCCTCTCGTTCGCCCATCGCACATCCCCTCGCTACTATCAAGTATCACGTTATAACGCCTTGTATTTCCACCCTTGGAGCCTCCTTCGACTCTACCTTCACTCACCCCCGTCGCGTCAAAAGTTTCCCCGCGCGCGCGACAACGCTCGAAAATTCCGCTCGACACAGGCACCCACGCTCGTTACAATTTCTCCAGCAGTCGCCCCGCGGAAACAGATCCGCCGCTCCTCGGCTCGCCTGCCGAAATTAAGTCCGCCGAGCGGTTCCCTGTCGTTGATTAAATGCTCGTCGCGACAAGAGAGCTCGACGGTGGCTCCTCGAGCACCGTTCCCTCCCCTGTTCGCCTCGTTTCTCACCCACGATCTCTCGGTATCGTTCCCTCCGTGTGTCTCCGCCCGCTCTCATCCTCACACGCACACGCCACCTCTCAATCATCCCCCTAAACCCTCTCCGCGCACCCGCTTTCCGCGAAAATTCTCGGCTGATCACGCGTGGCCTCCAACCCCCGTTCCTTCGACCTTCCGCCACTTCGCTCCCGTCACCCTCGCGCTTTTTCTTTCGCCTCGCCGCCCACACGCTCCTTTCCTTCGATTCCCCGTATCGCTCGAGCCGTTACTCGCCGTTGCAAAAACCCCCTCGCGTGTGTCCACCCCCTCGAGGATCGTCCCGCGGGCCGCGCGACCCGTCCCCTCTTTCCCGCCGCCACCCCCGCCGGCTCGTAGCCGGGGAGAGAGGCGTCTCCCGTTTATTCCGTGACAGCTTTACGTGGCTCGACAACGACCGAGAAAAAGACCGCACTTTTCGTCTGAAGGAGTATCGCCACGTGGCAATTGCGCGATTGCAACGTCGCACAGTGGGGAAATTTCGCGGTCTTATGGCCAAAACCACAAAAATAAATTTTTGAATTCGACAAAATAAATGCAAATGTCAATTGAAGAACTAATATGAGTGTCAAATGCCACCAATTTTACTGTTAAATGTTTTAATACAAAGCTCGTATAGACTCGCAAATGTTTATGTTCATGTGAGGGGCGTAAGATATCTTTTTGTCCTCAAAATAATTGTTTCGGTTTTTAATACGTAATTTATAGAATTTTTAAAGCAGTGTTTTAGAAATAACCTTTTCATATAAGAATCAATTTTCAATACATAAAATAGTTATCAATCCCATAATATCCTGCAATGATTTTCATTCCTATTTTACGTTGAACTATTTCGATTCTATAAATGCAATTATTAATTGCAAATAGTTGCTAATCTTGTAATTATATGCATTTTTTATACACTATGCAGTGTGTCTTGTCTAACATACGACATAACTGTGACCGAGACTGGTTCACATGTTATACATTACAAACCTTTTTATTCATTTTTAAACGATTTTATTCAGCTTCGATCCTCTGTTTGATTGTTTGTATCATGTATGTTTGTTTGTCGTCAGAAGCGATAACCCTTCTGCTATGCCCTGCTGCACTGTAGCAGATGCATGCTCTAACAAAGAAAAAAGTGTATAAATGTAAATAATAAAAAAATCTTTATCGTTCGTAATTTTTCTAAGTGCTGTTTTTGGGATAATTTAGTTTCTCATATATTAGAACGCAAAAGTGCCGAATTTTATATATTAAAAATAAGTTTTGAGGTTTTGACCACGAAAATGGATGTAGTTCTTCAACTGACATTTGTATTAGATTTGTAAAATTGAAAAATTTCATTTCTGTAGTTTTGGCCATAAAATCGCAAAATTTGCCCACTGTGCGTCGGCACCGTGAAACCTTTCTCCCCGCAGCCATCCCACCCTTTCACCCCATCCCGCTCTCTCCCGTCTCCGTTCTCCACGCGCCGATTCTGCTCGGCTCTGACTCTCGTTAGCCCGCTCTTTCGTCCAGTTCCCTCGTTTCCTACAGCCCCGGAGCCGAGCCCCGCGCTGGAGTCAGGTTACAGGAGACGGGAGACGCGCTCGCTTCTGTCCGATGGACTCCCGAGAGAAAGGTCCCCGGCCCACCGTTCCTCTGGATGATCCGAGACCGTTCCTTGGCCCACGGATGATCGCGCCCGCCCCAAGTCGTCGCTAACGATCGGCGAGTGTCTCGCGTCCGGGTGTCGGATCGTCGACCCCGTGCTCGTCGGGAAAAAGCGGCGGGACGCCCGGCTAGCTGGCACGATCCTCGAGTCACAATCATCGATCAGTCCCTGCTCCCCGTTTGGTTTTTTTGTATTTTCCCGAAACGTCGTTTCCACTCGAAAAGAAAATAACCCCGCCACGCGTACACTCATCCCCGCGCGATCTTCATCGTGTTCCACCTCTTCGTTTCTCTTTTTTTTTTGTCGTTAAATAGTAATCATCTAAACAATGAAAGCGGCAAAACGTCTCGAGGAAAAAGGTGTCCCTGAGCGCGACGGAAGGAGACGACGACGACACGCGCTTTCATTCTTTGGGAGGGAGGGGAAAAAAAAAACGACCATACCCGTCGCCCTTCGTCGTCCTCGTCCCTTTCACGCCCACAATTGTAGCCGCACCTGCACAGGACTGCGCGACACGTCCAGCCAGATTAAAAACAGCAACTGTGCACGCGTATGTGTGTACGGACTTCCGTGCGGACAAGGGGATCGGGGGAGGGAGGGCGGGGGTGGGTAGCGTCTCCGCTCTGTCCGTTGCTCGGCTCCTCTCGGCGTGCGAGCTCGGTTTCGTCTTCGAGAAAAGTAAGGGGAATTACCCTGGACCTGACCCAGACCTGGACGGTGTGCTTCGCCCTGCGCAGGTAATCGTAAAAAGAGGGACGCTCTTCTCAAAAAGAGTGTTGCATCTTGTGAAATCGCATCAACTAAGTTCCTATGTTCCTTTAAATCCTTATTACAAGTTACGGTAGTAATAGTAGTAGAAGTAGTAGCAGCAGTAGTAGTAGTAATAGTAGTAGTAGTAGTAGTTATTAATAGTAGGTTTTTTCTCGTTTTTTTTATTCCTTTTTTATGTTTAAGCATTTTTTTATCGTTTAGGTTTTCTGGTTCTGATAATCTAATAGACATCTAAAAATAACACCCATTTTTTTTCATTATTATTTCATTATTTGTATCATCATCGTCATCATTATCATCATCATCGTCTCCTTAGCATCCCTCTTTCTCTCTCATTTTTTTTCCATTTTTACTTTAATTTATCGATCATCAAGTATTACTTAAAGATTCCTTAAACGTTAGACTGAGGGCCGCGTGATACGCACAGTGAGCTCAAGCGCCTCTCGCTTTTGGAAACTGTCGAGGAAATTCGATCGCGATCGGTCCTCCCCTCCCCCCTCTGTCCTGCTGAGTTTCGATTTAGAAAAAAAAAATCGTCCGTCCGCGGAAACCCTTGGAAATCGTCTGCTGGGAGCGAACGAATCCGCCCAGCGCGTTTACCCGTTCCGCAATGTCCCCCGTATCCCTCCCCGCCCCCCGCGATGACACCCTTGAGCTCAGAATGAACGCAGCGTTGCATACCATTTGTTGAATTACATCTTACATTTATTTCTAGCGGCTGGAGTAACAAGTTTCCTTATTCTTCTTTTTTCTGTCGTTCGTTTTGTCAGCTCAATACTGCATCAATTCATATTGCTGCTGTGTTGTGATCTGTACCCGAACCGTCATTCACTGTTTAAACCCCGTCCACGCGCTCACCTCTATCTCTCTGTGTTCCCTTTCTCTCTGTCATATACACACTCACACTCACACATGCACGCACACGTGCCTGGCTTTCTTATATGCATCGGTGCACATCGATCTTCTTCGTTACGCCCTCGCCCTCGCTTCCCAACCATCCCCAAAATCCAACGTTAAATTTCCTCGTCGATTCCAATCTCTCTCTTTCTCTCTCTCTCTCTTTCTCTCGCTCTCTCTCTCCCCCCCCCTATACTACCCTCCGCCTCGACTTCCCGTATTTTCCCTTTCGTGTTAATTTTAATATCACATTTTCGTGGGAACAGACTGGCCCGATGTATTTGAAGAATGGAACACGTGGTACAAAAGCTTGGATCGATCGATCCTTGCATCGGCGATTAACGTAACCAATTATAGCTTCCTGTCGCGAGGCGGTTCTCCGTCATCTGCTCAACTAATCCTCCTTGAGTGTTTTCCTAAGAGTCAAGGGACTGTTGTCGAAGAAACAGGATAGGCGATTGTGCGGGTAATTTTGAAAATACACGCGACCGCCTCCGATTTTCATCCGAGATTATCCCCCGTTTCTCCTCCTGTTTCGTTCTCTCGTTTTTGCGAGGGGAGCGGTGTGAAAACAGATCTCAATACATCGGGCGAGCGTGTCCCTGTTAATATATAGAATACATACATCTTTATCTCGCTACAAGGTACTACGAACCCAGATCAAGAAACGATATAACGTCCATCGTTTTCTTTACATGAGAGATATACGGCACGTACAACGACTGGATGGCAACGACGAAACGAAACGAAAAAAGTCACAAAGGAAAAGAAAGAAATGGTAGAATAACTTACGGTAGGTGCGCTCGTCAACAATCTACACGTTCAAGAGACGTTCAATCGTTAATCGCTTAATTGAAACTCCTTATTTTGTAAAATTGTTAATTATTAATGTTTGCATCGCTATCCCTCCCCGTGACCCTCCTAAAACAGGTCGCTTTTTTTTTACTTTGTAGACGCTTGTGTAGTTTATGATTTTTTTTGTGGTTTTTTTTCTCTTCGTTTTTTTTTTGTTTTTAGTTTTTGGTTTGCTTTGTGGTGGTTCTTGGTGGTTCCCTCGTTTAGCCCGTTCACGGTCCTCCTACCTTCGCACCCTTTGTCTCGCTCTCTGTCACTCGTGTCTCTATAATCCTACACCCCCCCCCCTGTCCCCAAAAAACACCCGCCTGCGTCTAAAGTTAACCCGCGCAATCGAAGGATTCCAATCCCTGTTTCTATCAAAAATCAACGGCGTAGTCCCTTGCATCTCAACCCCGTTTCGCTCCCTCCCCGCCCCCCGAAACGACGAACGACAGTCAACGTCCACCGCACTCGCTCAAACGCGTAAAATAATCACAAGCACTGTATTACCGCACCACGACGGTGAATCGATCTGACGCCTCTTTCATCGAATGAACTGACCGCTTCTGTTCATTGATAAATCGTCGGCGATGGATGGAAATTCCAGACCGAAACCTTTGGTGGCCGTAATACACGATACAAAAAAAGAAAAAGCAGAAAAGCAAGACGAAAACATAGTCCTTAATATAAAATACAAATAATTCTCCGCAATACTGTAGCCTTTCTCGGATCGAACTTGACGCTTATTCCCACCTCTCCGTCCTCCACTAACCCCGAAATTCATTGACAGATGAATAAATAGAACGAATTAGCCGATGAAAGTTCGCTGATTCCGCGCGCGTTCGATCCGAGACGCGTCGAAAGGAAAGTCGAAAGTAAAGTCGAAAATGGGAAGGGAACATCGTCCCAATGGCGAAGGAGGCGATCTCTCGAGTTCTTCCCCATTAGAAACGATTGCTATCGGCGACGTGTGAAGGCGCTCCAACTTTCTACAAAAAAAGGAAGAAAAAAGGTACAGCGAAAGGGGACCTTTTCCAGCGTCGGCGTTCATCTCGAATCCCACCGTCTTTTTTTTTTTATATACTTGATGTGTCGGCCGCGGTAAATCCTCTGCAACAACCAATATGATTGCGTTTAATCTATAGATAAGGGTCGATTGTTGATACAACAACGACTGGGGGAGTATCATTACGTTTAATATTAAAAATGTTCGCGGCTTGCCTCGCTGAAAATATTTCACTCGGCTTGGTCGCTTTCGTGGTGGGATTCGAGGGATTTCATTGCCTCTCTCTCCCCTCACTCTTTCCCCAAGCGTTATCGAAAGATCAACCCCTTTTCAAAACCGCCTCTCGCTCTCTCCCGTTGGCTGTCGTTCGCCCTCGTATCTTTACGTTCACCGCTCCCCCAACCCTTCGAAGTCGAATTTAATCATTTCTCCGTGGCCGATCAGCAATCTCTGTACCGCTTTCTTCGGGGCTCCTACGTCGTCGCGTTCATGAGAATACGCCCGTACGTTCCCCAGCTCGCGAGTTTCTCAATCGGGGCCATTCTCCGTGAGAAAACTCCTCGTGCTCCCCCTGCCGAGAAATTGCACCCCAAAGATTAACGTCTCGCGGTTTTCGTATTTTCCTTACAAACTAACGCCGTTTGAACCGTTTTTTTTTTTTCGTCGTCAAGAGATCACTCGTTACGTTTGGTAATCAGTCTATCTGGTAAACCTAGTCCACAAAAACTCGACCGTTCCCTCTCTCTCTTCTAGAGCGTGTTCAGGACACTCGCTGCCTCCCTCGCCAAGCGAGCAATCACGCGGATGCTTTCCGCCTCGCTCCGAACGGAAAGCCCAGAGGTAGCCGTTGAAAATTTCGCGAATGCCCGATTCAAAAGCATTCCGCGGGCGTTTCACGCTCGTCCGAGGGCGGCGACGGTGTCGGCCAAAGGACAGGCAAGCACGGTCGAACGAGAATGACGCGACCCTGGTCAGAGATTTTCCGAGCGAACTGCCACTCGAGCCGCAAAGTGGAAACTCGGATCTCTAACTAGACAGTCGATCTCTAAGTCGCCGTCTATTGTGTAACAGGCCTCCCGTCCTATCGATCGATTTCCCTCTAGGAGCACCTTGGACCCTTCGCGCCACCTTATTTTCTCTTCGACCCCTAATTAGCGCCCCGTATTCTCCCTCGTCTTTGCACAGAAACATTGCCACCCCCGACTTAACTCGCGACACTTTCTCCCGCTCCCCTTTCCTTCTCTGCGCCGCGCACAGTCCTCTCCCGCGTTTCCTCCATCGTTCCCAGACGAGGAAACTAAGGCGCCCCCTCTCGTCCACCGTCGGCGAATCGCCACCGTCCGGCAAAGAAAACGCAATCACGTAACAACAACAGGTGGTACGGCCTCGAAGCACACCCAAACGAGGGACTTACAGAATTTGTACTCTTTGAGAATGTGTATTACAATGAAACGACGTTTTAACGTTACTTAATATACCGTACACGATTAAGAGTTACTCTTCACCCTCTCTGTCTCGCCTCCAACGGCGCGTTCTTCTCAGGTATCCACCCTTAATTACAGTGTTACGTTGGCGTGGCCCTCGCGCGCACGACGGTTAACGTATACGTGTTCCTCTCTTCCTCTCTCTCTCTCTCTCTCTCCCTCTTTTTTTTCACGTTTCCGTATTTTTTTTTCTATTTTGAGATGATCGTGTAACCCGTGTATGTATGTAGATGTGTGTCTCTCCGAGCGTGTATGCATGACGCGTGTGGTCCTACGTTAGGTGTACATTATTTTTCGATTTTGTCTCCGTCCCTTTTCCTCCCGGCATGCATGAAGTGGTTGCTCGTGTAGACGCGTGTGTACTTGCTGAAAGGCTGTGAAGGTTTTTTTCGGTCGGTTAATTAAAACCAGGTAGGGTTCCCGAAGAAATCCGTCGACAGCGTCGATCTCGTCGTCTCCGCGAGTTCGCTCGCAATTAACTTCTTTTGTTCCCGCTCTCGCGCGCTCCCTCTCTCTGTCGCCAGCTCCAGTTCAGAAGGTAAAACGATCCCTTCGGTTCTTCCCTCGCCCACGATTTCGCCGAGCCGATGTACGCGGCCGGACGTTCCTACAGATTGCAGATGCCGGTTTCCTTCATCCCTCCGCGGCGTGCACTATGCTTCTTTCCCTTCTTCATTCTTTTCCAACGCTGATTTTCCATCCCCGTTCGTTTTCTGCCAACGATCGCGAGCAATAACGCGATGGAAACGAACGTTCTCTGTCGCGTCGGGAGCGCCCTTGATCGTCGAACGATTCCGTTTCACCGCCGAGTCCGGACGCCCGCTCCGCGCTGGTTCCTCGGCCGAATCGGAGCAAATCACCGCGAGAGAGACGGTGGATTAGGAATCACCGTGGACCCAGAGAGCGTGGAAGCTCGAGTCTCCTCGAGATGATCCCTTCTTCTCCTCTTCGGGTCGAATCTCTTCGAGGATCGAACAAGCGTGCACCGTTCCCGTCGTCAGTACACTTTCGACTTGGCGTGGTCCGCGTCTCTACGGAAAAGGGACACGTGTGCCGCGGCCCTGCTCGGCAAGGAAACGAGAAAAACGAAAGAAGAACACGATCGCATGAATGCGCGCCCGCTCCGAGCGAGCGTCCGCGCGAAAAATGAAGCGGACAACGGTGGCAGCGACGTCTGCCGATGAAGAAAGATCGTCAAGAGCGGCGAGTTCCTTCGTCCTTTTGGCGTCGAAGCTTCGAGCAATCGACGAACAAGCTTCTGCCGTCGCGTCGTCGAGATTCGTCACGGAGAAACGGTAATTTCCATGAATCCGCAAGTGATTCGTCGCGATCGAGATAAATCGAGGCTCGGTCGGTGGGCTTCTGCGCGATGATCGCCGAAGAGGCGACGTGGGTCACCGACGGCGTTGCTGTCTCGCGATTTCCCCAGCTCCACGACGGTTTACGCGAACTCCGTCGAGCATCGGTTGGCCAGAGACAGGGACAGGTATGCGGGGCGCACGACGATCTCGTTTCTGATCGGTCCTTGGATTGAGGTCCACGAAGACAGCGACGATTAACCCGCCCTGGGGGAGAATCGACAAGCCGAAGGGCCCCAATCGACGGCGCGTTTCCCCGCCACTATCTGGTATCTGCAACCCCGAGAAAGAAACGCTCGGAATTTGCTTCCTCTTGCAATTCTATCGTCCCTCTATCTCAATCTCTCGTGCTCTCTCTCTCTCTCTCTCTCGCTCTCTCTCTCGCTCTCTCTCTCTCTCTCTCTCTCGCTCTGTCTCAAGCTCCCGATAAATTTGGTCTCCCTTTAAAAATATGTACAATACCCGTCGGCACTCGGCAATTTACACGCCATATTCTCCGTCAGTCACTCCGCTCTCTTCGCTACAAGGCTCTCTCGCGCTTCTTTCTCGAGGACGATTCAATTGTCCCCCGTTGCTCGACGCAGGGCTACGGGGATCCGTATTCCTCTCTTTTCCTCTCGGTAGCTGCAAACACGCGAGGCAAGGGGTGGCTCTCCTCTCCTCCTCCCGTCGGCACTGGTCAGTTTCGTTGATTGCCAAAGTTGCATCATTCGTTTCTCGTCCTTTGTCTCTCGTTGCACGGCTCCTGCTGGCGCCTTACCCCCGGAGCATTATGTTTCCTTTGTGCTCCCCGCGGAGACCCACCCCCCGCGCAAGATGTATACGCGCGCGCACACACGCGCGGCTCTCCGCGCTCTGGCGCCCCTTAAAAACTTCTCGCCAGCCTCCCGCAACCCTTTCGGGCAGGGATACGTGGGGGTGCGCGCGTACGTATACGCGAGCTGATAGTTTGCACGCCGTCGATCTTCGCACGCCCCGATGGCTTCTTCCTCCTCGTCCTCTTCCTCCTCTTCGTCCCGTCCGCGCTCCCCTTTGTCCTCCCCCGCTCGCTCCGCCGCTAAACCCCGCGCCCATCCCGACGCAGCTCCCGCGACCCTTTCTCTCTCCGTTTCTTCTCCCCGTCTACGCTTCTTCTTCACCTTCTTCCGCGCCCTCAAGTGCTCTCCCTCCACTTTCTTCCGCCGCCACCGCGCCATCTCTTTGTCTGCAAATAGCCCAGAGGCACGGACGTGAGAATTTATTTGTCGAGGATCTGTTGCTTTTTACTCCCTTTTCCGCAGCCCTCCTCCCTCCTCGTTTCAGCCGCCCCAACCAGCGAGAAAAAAAGGGGAGAGATTTACATTCCACGCTTTTTTGGTAAATATCCCCGGCTGCTGAGCTGCGTCACTCTCTTTTACACGCTCGTGCCAACAGCGCTTCGGGTAGAATCAAACCTGAGTTTGGATTAATTGCTTAGCTTGGGTGTATCGTGATTTTTGTATCGTCTCCCCCTTTTTTCACTTTGGTTTGAACGATTGAGACGCGATTATTGTATGTTAAAAAGTGGGGAGTTTTAAGTATTAGAGAAATTTTGATTAAGCAATTCGTGATACCGTCGGAAAGATGTGTCTTGTGAAGATAGATTGCATGTGTGGAATTAGATTTTGCATTTGAGTCTCCTTTTCTGAGAGAAGGCTTTAAAAAATTGAAGTTGGATGCGTGTGGTTGAGAAATGAGCTCCAGTGGTTAATCGTACGTTTCTGTGGAATATGTAGAATGAAAAATTAAGAGTCTTCCAAGATGGTGCCCCTAAACAAGATAGGGTAAACCAACCAGTAATTGACCGCATTCCAGTGAATGACCGTTAGGCAAAGAAATGTAAATTATAAATTTAAAAATTATTGTATATTTATAAATGGAGTGTAGTTGCACTCTTAATATCCCATATTTTTAGTTATGCGTGTTAATTGTTTTTTTTTTAATTACGATAAGAATAAGTAATTATTTTTATAGAAATTTCAAGAAAAATAAATTTAAATGCAATTTCAACAGTTTTGTTGTTATACATAAATATATTCAAGTATTAATCTCAAAGGTCCATAAATTCAAGAATTCGGTCATTCACTGGTCGGTTTACCCTATTAAATTTTTGTTGTTCTAAGCACTTTCCAACAACTACAATGACCATACATAGATAAACTGTATTATCGCCGTAATGAAAGAGTAATTCCTGCGACAGGACTTCAAAAATAATCAATTTTCAATATTAGAATACCTCCTGCTGGCATATTTGTAATCCAATTTGTAGCAGAACGTTGGACGCGTCTAGAGCACTACTGATCTATGTCTGACAGCACACCAAGCGTTTCTACTTGGCTCTCTTCTGTTGTGAGGAAATACTTCGCGAAGACTACCAAGAGATAAATTGTATTTCTAATGTTTTATTCAACATTTTTCCCTGAATACCTTAGTATATTCTTCACTGTACAAGTTCTTGAACATATGATTAAATCAATTTAATGCCCAGAATGCAATAAACATCCTATTGAAACGTACTAGTGATGTAGCCAACCACTGGGTCGCCACTCCTTGTCCACCTGCTTCCAACACTTTCGAAATTAATTTTCTCAAAAAAGTGGCACCACACAAGAAGATATATTCTACATTCTCCACTCATTTTTCGATCCACTTTCCTACTGTATCACGAATTAAAGGCTACCATCATTTTAACACCTTCTCGACGATTCAACAAACCTCTCCCCGAGAAGTAAAATAAGAAAGTTGCATCGCGTGTACCATGCAGGGCCACTCACCTAAAGATTGTCCATCATTTCGGAAAGGGTCAGCCTGGAGGTGGACATTGCGACGCCACTGTCGCTGCTGCTCTGCACGCTGCTGTGATCATCGGTGTCCGACTGGTTGCTCGTATAACCGATCACGTCTACCTCATCTGCAAGCAGACAAAAGGGGGCACACGTCAGACAACAATTCCCACTCGTGAAAGTTCGCCACGCGCGAGCAAGCCCCGTCCAGGATGTTATTTTTCGCGCTGACATACGATCGAGCAATGGGGGGACGGCGTTGGTGGGCCGCCGGGGCGATAAATAATCGGCGCGCCGTTCAACGCGCCGCGAATAATTCCCGTCATACGGTAATACTGTTGTCCACCGCTTTTCGTTGGGTAATTTAAAAAAAAAAAAAAAAAAAAAAAAAGAAAGGAAGGAAAAACGCAGCTGCACAGGATGCGCGTAGTAAATTGTAGATGCGATCGGACAGCTGTGGCTCATAAATATAAGCGGTAACAATCCCCGATTCGGGTAAACGCTCGCGAATTTCGTCGAATCGATATCTGCCGCGGAGGCTACGCCTTGCGAGCGGGGCTACACATGCCGTAGGCAGGTTCTCCCGTGCGCTGTGCCCCGGTCCAATAATCCCTGTGTGCTCAAAATGCCGGCCAATTTTCGTAATTCACCGTGAGAGCGCGGGAACGGAAATGTACGCGCCCCTTCGCCGCACGCCACTGGCTCGCAGCTCACGCGGACACGTTGATTCTGTAATCCTCCCCCGAAACATGCTCGGGGAGCGGCCCATCCGCAACCTGCCCGAGATAATTCCGGAAAAACACAGCCGGCGGTACGTTCGATAATTTTCTTCGATTTCACGGGAATCGCTCGGCTCGCTGCGCCGGACACACTTAGCGGGAGAGTTTAATTAAAGTAACGCGGGGGTAAGGGTGGGCAGCGCTCGAAACGATCGTGCCCGGCGTATTTTCCCGCGTGCAAGTAATGGGGACGAGCTGGGGGCGCGACCGTGGGTGTATTCGTGAAGTTGGCTTGTTAGTTTCCCCGTATGTTTTCAAGGTTCTCGATAGTGGTCTAAGTGGAAATAGAAAGCATTACGTTAGATTGTTTTTTCTTTCAAAAACCTGGCCGATTGGACAGCGTGTCTCAGACAGAATGTGTTGGGCTGAGAAGAGGAACACGAAGTTACCTATACGTAACGAAGGAGAAAGTCGCCCCATTGTTTACTGCCAGAGCGGGTGTTATCCAAGGGCCCCGATATTTCTCCATGCACCGATCGCGATATCCCTCTTCGCGGATGATTTCCACGCGTGTCTGAGGACGGCAAAAGGGTTCCTCGGGGTAACGCGGCGCCCGATAAAAGAGACTGGGCCGTAGAATTCGAGAACAGCAAACAATTTAATATACGCCCGGGGGGACGGTGGATATCCGACGCTAGAAAAGGTCGGAGATCGCTCGATCGGCGCGAAACTAGTTTAACGAGACTTTGATGGGGCCCTTCTCGCGTCGGCGCGAGTTACGATTCATAAAATTCCTCCAGACGCTCCTCTTCCCCCGAACGACGGTGGAAAGTTGCTACAGGTCAAGCAGATGCACGATAAAAAGGCGCGAGGCGGGTGGGGGTGGATTTTTCGACGCTTTCTCCCAGACAAAAGCGCGCTTGTCCCCGGAGCAATGATTTTTTTTTTTTCGTCGTAGCTGCCCGTTATCGGGCCACTCCTTTCCCCGCCACCCGGGGGAATAAGCCCTTCGAGACGGTTTATGGGCCATTGCTGAGGGTGCTTTCGGAAAATAGCGTAAGGCGATTTGGGGGTAAATCGATCATCCAGCAGCAAAGTTTTTCCTTATTCGAGGTTATAGTTCGTTTCGAGGTGTAAAATATATGGGAAATCTGGTTCGTTTCCTGACGCAGTGAAGGAAGTTTTTAGGAGGGATTCTGGGACGAACTGCTGGGGCTGTTACTTTGTTGAAACGCGGTTAATATCGAGTCGCTCAACTTATTGTAGTACCTACTGATAAATTGCTTCGAGATAAAATCTAGCAAATTTTCTCTATGATGTATTTTCAACTTCGGAGTGTCAAAGAATCTCCAAATTCCTTCTGATTTCGCAAAGCTATTTAGAGGATTTTCCTGAATTTTATAGATCTCCATCTGCTTCTATTTGTCCTTGTCAAACTTATACATATTCAACGTCCATTGAAAAAAATCGTCGGGGGTACAAGCACAACTGTCTCCGCGGTGACTCTCGGGCTTAGAGCAACCCGACGCCGAACCAGGCGATCAGTGTCTCGCTGAAAACGGCCCTTGAGGCGGTAAACGTCACCGCAGAAAATATCAGTGTCACGATGGAAGCGGCCCTTAACGTTGTATACGTCACCGTGGCGCATCGTTGGCCGTAAAATATAACCGACGTCGGCGGCAGCGCGTTGCTCGTGTGCGTGTACACGCGAGCAGTAAACGAAAAAGGGTAGAGAAGGAAAGCGAGGGCCAGGATGCAGGGGGGGGGGGAAGAATGGCGGAGTATATTGTCGTATCGAGCCAGGAATAAAAGGGGCAACAGAGGGAAGGAGGGAGAGGAGTATGAAAGGGAACAAAGACTGGAAGAGAGGAAAATGTAAAGGTCGCGATGGAAGAAAACAATTAAAATGTAGGAAGGAGAGAAAGAGCGGCTGGCAACGTGCGCGGAGAACAAGATGGAGTGAAAAAATTACATGAGAGCTGTCGAATGGGAGCTGGAGGTAAGAGAAACGAACTGCGCGTCCCGGTGCGAGGCGGGGAGGTGCGACGAAATGTGATAGAGGGAAACAAGAGAAAGGGGGCTGGAGAGGAAGTAAAACGGAGAGGAGGAAAGGAAGGAGCGCGAGAATGGGCGGATGGGGAAGAGAAAGGTTGACGGTGACTGCGCCTATGCTCTGCCTCGCGGTACGTACACCCATTGTCGCATCCGGCCGTCGTCCCGGGCTGGTATAAATTATCAGAAAGATTTTATCACCGTGCTGGCTTTACGGCCACGAGCGAAATAAGAGTGTGTTTCGCCGGGTCTCGCCTCCTTAGCGTAACGTACAGCCGCGAGCACAATGCTGGGGTACCAATAAGAAGTGTTTTGTCGACGGAACAAGTCGATGCCTCTCTGCCTCCTCTTTTGCACGCGCAACCAGCTCTCCGTCTCCTCCGCGAGCTACCTACGTCCCGCGGGATAGACGGCTCCTCTCTACACGTGAGCCGGCGCCAATCATCTCTCGCAGGTTCTCGGTTTCCCGAGGGCACCGGGGAGAATTTGTCGCTACCATGGGACGCGTGTACGTGGCTGCGACTGTGGGACAGGAGGCCACGCGGATGGCGATGGAGATTCTAGGCAGGGTTCTGCGGGGGATGGAGGAGACGAAGAGGTGCGAGTTGGACGAAGAAACCGATTATGGGGCTAATTGGAGGAGGTATAATGCAAGGTGGAGTTGATCAAGAAGTGATCTGGGACTGGGCGCGATTGGATTTGAAGTGGGATAGGATGTGGGAAGAATTTGAAGTGGGTGATAGAAACTGGGGAAATGGAGGAGCCTGGGCTCGTAAGAATTGGAATCGAATTCGTGAGAATCGAGGCTGGACTAATTGTAAGAGTAATGAATGGGGATTAAGCTCGAATAGGACACTGTTTTGGGTCTTTAGGATCCTTGGAAGCAGGGGTAAAGGTGGTATAACAGGGGAAGGTTTAAAATATTGTTCTGTAATAACTCAGAAGCTCGGATTATACTGGATTCTTGTAACGTGGGGTTCAGGGGAGGGAAAGGTTAGGGTGGAAACATTTAGCTGTGATATAACGAGGGTTTCTGTTTAGGACAGGTGTGTCGGACTTCTGGACGAAGAAATTCGTGAATTAGGGGTGGTAGTGCTTTGCTTGGTACCCCTTCGAATACCTGTGGCAACACTTCTGAACATTTCAGTAGCGTTTTCAAGACCATTCCTTTATTTCAGTGGCACAAGCAGTTATTACATTCAATCTATGCGGATCTTATATTAATCCATGCTCTTCTTATTCGTCACGTTTCTCGGTCCATGCCGGCGGTTACAATTACTTCGGGAAATCGTTTAAGGTGGAAGTAAAGCGTGCAATGTCGCGGCGCAGACGCAAAAAGCGCCTTGGTTTTCCGAGCAAAGCGCCTTTTACCGAGTTGCGGATTGCAGCGGTCGCTTGCAAAAAGCACCGTCGCCGATGCACACCGCGGAAAGCCACGACCGTAATGGTATTATCGCGGTCGTGTAAATCAGCAATTTATAAATGGGAGCGCGTAGCCGCCTCTAAAGACGCGCCCCGCTACAGTCGCGCTAACGGCGAAGTTCAGTGGATTTAGAGAAATTTATTTCACTCGCGAAGCGAGAATCCAGACGTAACTCTATTCCTGGCAGGGTTGTGCAATTCTGTATATTTCCAACGAAACGGTAGAAGAATCCCTCCATAGTTACGCAACAGAGTTTCAAGAATATTCAGTTGAATCAATCGAATTTTCGATTTTGGGATTCTGAGTGGTCATACATTGCTGAATCAGCCCAGTCAATCTTTTCTCTTAGAAAGCAACTTGAGGACAGAATTCAGCAGCCCCACTCAGCAGCACAAGGTCCATTTAAATTCCACTGAGAACGCTCGAGGAATCTCGTTAACATATCCAGGAACGATACAGCCGGAAAAACGTGGCCGCCCCGTTAGACGGAAATCAATTCCTCAAATGTGTTCCATTCATCACCGGAGGAGCACGGTTTGTCCCCGGGATCGAGGTTAAAAGCGAGGTTCGTTTATCACACGACGAGATCCAAGCCCGACCATCGAAGAAACGGACGTTGTTCCCGCTGCAAGGCGGATCCTGGTACGCACGGTCACTGACGTCGTAAAGAAGAAAAATTGTCTTTTATTGCGCTGGCACCGGCATTGACATAACGGTGTTTCCCTTCGGAGGCGTGTACCGCGCGGCGCACGTTCGCCGGGCGTTGCTCGTCCACGCGCGCCGCTTGAAAATATTTTTAACAAACCGCGCGCAGGGGATTATTTTCGGTCGCTGACACACTTTACCCGCTCGGCAAAGAGACGAACACGGGTTCGATGGGGCAAAGGCAGGGGGAACGAGGAGATAGGAAATCAAAGGTAGACAAGAGCTACTGGCACTCTCGCTTTTACCTCCCTCCGCGCGCGGCACCCCTTCATCCCTGGGCTTCAACTTCGTCAAACCGATGCAAACTAGTGCGTCGCAACATTCAGCGCCGCGTATGGTGGTATTTTAATACGCTTTCGTGAATATTTTCTGCATAGCGGAGGGTTAAATCGAGGGTAATGGATTGAATATTGATTTGGGATCGGGGATCGCGAATGTCTGCGAAATTTGGGGGTTCTTGGTTCCCCCATTAATCGTTTAATACGTCCAATTGATTATCTGCTGTCTTCAATACGTTTAGTTCTCTATTTCTATACTAAACTATATGTATATCTAAGTTTGTGTGAACCGTTTTGTTCAAATTTCGTGCATCTTTGCCAGTGGCGGATTTAAGAAAAAAGGCCCAGGTGGCAAACGTTCTGAGGGGCCCATTTTTGGGGGAAAGTGAAGAGATAGTTTACTAAAAAACATGCTAAGTGCAGTAGTACAGAAACAAATATAGTGTTTGTTTAAAATCATAATTTTGTATTAAGATAGGGCCCTGCGAGAGTTTTCTGTGCAGGGGCCTAGGCGGCAACTGCTCATCAGTCGCCGTGTTAAATCCGCCACTGATCTTTGCAAAGTGGAAGTGAGTAAACAGAGTTTCTACCTCATGCTGAATTTGAATTGCAACTGCACGCTGGAGTAGAATGCTTTTTCACACCAGTAGAAGGTGACGAGCTTATTAGGCCAACACAGCATCATGAAGATCCAAGTTCTATCGAAGCAGACCTAAGAAGACCTAAACGTACCTAAACAAATCTATGTGCACCTAGCATCGCAACAAATTCCAGCAGTAACAGTTCCACCCGCAAACACCACTCATTATCGTCTTTCAACCACGAACCATCCACCTGAACCGAATTACGCTGCCCACGTTCTTCGCCATTATCGCGACGACCTATTGCAAACAGAGAGCTCGGAGGAGAGTCAAGAAAGCATCCGAGGGATATTCCGTCATGCTTGATTTCGCCTGGACGAAATTTTTGCTCCTCCTGCTCGCGGACAATGCGTCGTCTGGCAGGGAAAAAGAGAAAGTACTCCCTGGTAGGAAGGAGAGGAGCAGAGGGTTGGGATGAAAGACGATAGGAAAAGAGTTTCGCGGACTTAACGAAACTGCCGGGGACTCTGGGACGAGATACGATGGCACTGAAAGGCATCGTTAAAGTGAAATTAACCGTGATCCCGAGGTTGCCTCCGGTTTCCCTGTAATTAATCGGCTGGTTCGTAAAGTTTAATTGTCGGCGGGCAAAATACACGGTGATTCTCGATTTTGACCGAGCCCCATCGACGGTTCCCTCTCGGTTTGCCAACCCTCGAGTATTCTCCCTTTCTGCTCCTCGCAGAGGGAAGAGAGCGCTGTCGCGAATTAGGTAGCTCGGACAAGCTCCGGATGCACCGAAACACGCAAATTCGTCGTCTCAAGGGAAACGAGAAAGCTCTTTATCATCTCACAATACGAGGCTTCCTTTAATAAATGCAATCGACGGGAAATCTATGCCGCGCAAAGTAATTATTATTTAATGCGTGTCAGACGGTAAAAGCGACTGCTCGACAAAAGCAATTAATCAGCCTGAACGTTCAATCGGTGCCGGGCAAAGTTTTTTACGGGGAAAAAAGAAATTGAATACCCCGGAGCGACGTTGCGAAACGAGGCAGCCTGCGCCCCACTTCGATAGTTCGATCAAGTTTCGCGATACTTGGACGTTATCGCTCATAAAAATATCTATGGCGGGGCGGCGGGCTTAAGTGACTCGACGACGCGTTTAACTTCCGCCCTTCGTAGTGCCCGCCGTAAATATAAAAACGATCGCCGCGCAGCATTTGAATACATCCGGGTTCCTTTACGCCGCGCGGCGGAGCAGCGAAGTTTAGACGTTGCATAAATATTTAACGACGGCCCGGATATCGTTGATGAAACAACAGCGTGTGAAAATTATGCGGACAAAGACGCTCCACGCTAAAGCCCGGGGGCGCGAAGAATCGAACCGTTAGGAGTACCCACGATACCGCGCGAGAGGACTCGGTCCTCGCGCGGAACGGGAAGCCAGGCGGATACGTGACTGTCAGGCGGAACTTTCACGAGCGAACGAATAAACTAAAATTCATTAGGGAATTAGCGGCGACGGTGCTAATCGAGTTTAAGTTGAAGATGAAGCCTCGCCGAGTGTCGCGCGGAGTTAGAACAATTGCCGAGCTCGTGGAAATTTTACATTAGCACTCCAGCAGCGCTGCAGCTCGACTCGCTTAATTCGCGGCATGCGCCTCGCAAAACTCCGCAAAAATTGCATAAATCGCGCGGGGCTGCTGAACTGCGCGATGTCGTTCTAAAAACTGCACGCTCGACGGAAATTCCCAATTCCCGACACCTAAACCCATTACATCGCCCTCTATCCCGCGGCGCGTTAATTATTCACGAAATTAAGGAATTAACCGGAGCCGAGAGAAACCGAGGCTGAACAGCCACTGACTGCGAGGCAGTGAGAGCGGGAGGCCGCGAGTATCTTCGAGAGCGATTCAAAGCGTGAATCAGAATGCAATCTCTTCCATTGGAGATGGCAACAGTATTCCCATCCTCCTCCAGTGGGACCATCGAGAGTTGCAATGAAATGTTTATAATGGTGCAAATACACGCGTGCGATCCGAATGAAATCCCAAACTCGTTTGTATGCAAATCCGAGACCAGCTACCAACGATCTCTTCCTGCCTCTTTCCTCCCTTCTGCCTCCCCTCGTCTTCAGGGGCTGCTTCTTTCGCCCACCCGCCCACACCCCCGCCCTCTTTGTCTCTCTTTCGCCTCCGTCCGCCCCCCGCGTCCACCCACTCGCGTGCACTCCCCAGTAATTAAGCGTCGCTAAGAGGTTTTCGCGTTTTAGCGTTCTTACCTGAAGCTTTCGGCCTTAATTGTTGTTTATCGATCGCCCGGGCCGATTCCCGCGCGATTTTTTGCTCGAGCCTCCCGCTCGATCATCCGTGCTCGACGATCCTTCGTACCGTGTAATTTTAAAGCGCGTTCCCCCCTTGTTTCGGCAACGGGGCGAAACGGAAATCGCGGCACAAGGGGGGTCTTGTAAGGATCGCGATTTAAGGGCGGGTTCTGGGCGTCGTTTTGCTGGGGAAAATCGTACACGAGGCGAGCGACGCGCAGCGTGTTTTGAAGGAGGACGTTGGGGTGGGATTCGTTTCAGGTGAGATTCCTGTTGAACGTGTTTGGTTAGAAATAAATTTCGGGGAATTTAATGGATTTAGAGAGCTCGTTTGAGTAATGGGGAATTTGTTTTAAGGGTAGGGTGTAATGATTTATTGAGGTGAATTATAAATTGAGAACTGTGGTTTCGTGGTGTTGAAATATCGTCTCAGGTGCATAGTTATTAATTTTAAAATTGTTTTTTGGAGTAGGGAAACGTGATATTATTTTAACAATGCTTCGCGTCGGTTGGAATGGTATTTCAGATTTAAAAGTTGTCTGAAAAATATCCCGGTCTGGTCTGAAGCATTTAATAAATGTGCTCGAGAATTTTGTTTACTGGCCATTGCTGCCACGCTTCGAGATCGATGGGTGTTTCATTCAGGTTTCAATTTTCGAAATTCAGCGTTTAACAGCCCTTGCAAACGCGAAACGAATGCAAATTTAGCTCCATGCGAAATTCCCCTAATAATGTTGCCGTAAAATTGATAACAGCGCGAAGGATCATTATCCACGATATTGAAATACACTTCCCCATGATATTCGATGCTCCAATAAATTTATTTGCATCTTTATGCATGTTATTATTCGCGACCAATATTCTTCAAACTCTTCCACTCACGTTTATCAAATGTTCTGTGAACATGCCTGATCTCCCTTTCACACAAAAAAATCACCATTTAAATTATTATTGCCAAAGGACAATGAAAACTAATTTTACTGTAAAATTCATGTTGAACGATTTCCTGTGTAATATTCAGACAAAAATAACAAGATGGAAATAAATGTAAAAATTTGGTTAGCTGAAAATCCAGCATAAAATTCACAGAATATTAAAAATCAAAGAGAGAGAGAGAGAGAGAGAGAGAAAAATTGTTTCAGGAATATTATTAAATATTATTTTGTTAGTATTCATTCAGATTTATCGGAAGGTCTGCCAATCGTGACGTACAATTTCCACGAGAATCCAACATTTAAAACGACAAATATAAATCGAGAAACGGCGGGATAACTTTCGTCAAACTTTCGCGTTGTTTTTATCGGTTCTCGAAAAATTCCGAAAACCCTGTTTCCAGGTCAGCGACGGCGTCAACGAGTTCCTCGACGAACCTCGCCCGATTCCGCGTCGTATATTTTCCGCTTTTAGAAAGAGTGGAGAAGCTTAGTCTGGGTATCTAGTTTTACTACCGTCGGGGCAAATTGCGTTTCGTATCAGCTCCCGAATTGCGGATTTCGGGAAGCAGAGTCGCGCAGGAGGTGGAAATAAACGGGGGAAAAGGAGAGTGCTCGCTGGGAAATATCAAAACAAACTGTCCCCGCAAACGAACTGTTTGTTACCAACCATTTACAGCATGCTCTTAACTGACCGTTAACGCGGCCGACGTCTGGCGAAATTTTATCGTGGTCGGGGCGCGTGTGAGTTTCATCGAAAAATATAGCAGTGGAAAAAAAAATAGATCGCAGCAGATAATTGAACGAATTTTCGACCAAGAGTGGGAGATTTTTACTACCACTTTTATTGCCGATATTTATTGTCAGAGCATCGAATTTCGATGAATTCCCAATTTTAAAATGGCCCGACTCCTACCGTTTAAAATGGGAACCGAATGTCTCAATATTCTTCGAGAAATGATTAATATTATTCGTGAAATCAGACACTGATCGATATCGAAGAATTTGCGGACTACCAATGTTTTCCCTTGAAAGTATTTTCAGATTGTTTATTTCATGGCAGCTCGCAAAAGGTAGATCGCAATTTTATTTACAATTCCGTTACGCCCCGTTTCATTCGATATTTATCCTTGCCACGCTCTGCTTCGCTGCCGCGTAAGAAATACCACTCGGCGAAATTTGTATTCGATCAATCCGCGAAACAGCTGGCGTGAAAGAAAAATTGTACCAGAAGTTGGGGAACTTTAACGCCCGTCTCCGCCCGCACAGGGGTGGAGAATTATGTGATACTTCGATTCAAAACACGTTCCCCCGTTAGACCGTAAAAAACTAGAACAAACATGTTTGTCACGTGTTACGGACACTGCAAAACACTTCCCAGCTGACTTCAAAGAGATTTAAAATTATTTTCCCCGTGTGCTTTGCAAAAACAACCGCTCGGCCCGAGCAGCTCGATCTTGCTCCAGTTGCGTGTGTGCCACGACGAATTTGTCAAATCTTCCCTCGTATTAACCCCCTTTGGCGACACGTAATTCTTTTCCACGTGAAATATGACGCTCGATGGAATTGCGTGCAGACGGAAGAGATGCAGTCGTAAATGTAACATTTTCGTAAATTAAACAACTGTATTTCTGGAGGGCGTTTCTATCTCTTTTTTAAACAGTGCACGTTAAATAACATTTAGAGCCGTGCTGTGTTCGCTATTCGTCAAATTATGGGGATGGTGTAGATAAAACTTGAGTGTAGTTACGAAGTAGGAATAATGAAACATTCAGAATTCAATGAAAATTAAAATGATAGTATTACTACCGATCTATTTTCAAAATCCGAACATCACTTACACTCCTTAGGAATTCTCTGTTGTAAAGGCCAAGTCGTACTTAATTATAGATAAATATCCATAGTCGACTTCCCTAACTTCATGCCAAATCGTAGAATTCCTTCGCCCACACTGAATCAAAGTTTTAAGCCACGCTGCTGCCCATAATTCGAAGCTGTACCTAAAGCTTCCATTAAGCCATGATCTCCTAAGCTCCCTTCTGCCTGCCACAAGACAATGACTATCCCCGAGTCGCGAAAACATATTCAATCACCGTGAAATCGATTCTTGAACCTGCATCTTGGCAAACCACCCCGAACTCAGTAACTATATTTCTGCGACAGTGTCAGAGATCCTTTTCAAATTAATAACGTCCACAGCACCGAATCTTCCTAAACGTCCATCTTCGGACTTTTACAACCCGCTACCTTCCCGTTGCATTTCCTCCTAAGCATTTAAAGCTAACAATCGTACCCTCGATATATCTCAGCGATCGCAGCAGCGAAGCCTCCGAGCACATGACCCTGCGAGAAATCATCGACAGAGCCGTTCCATCGCTTACGCTCGCCCTCAAAAGCGCCGTCGCGATCCGTCTTGGGGCAGAGCGGAGCCTGATAAATATTAGAGATCACGCGGACCTGGCGGGTAGTCTATGATCGAGCCTGCGAAACAACGGTCCGTGCGAAACAGGATGTCGTCGTCTGAATCCGGCGATATTTTCGCGAGACTAGAGGTTAACGCGGAGCCACGTCCCCAGGCCGATGGTATAGCGCCGCGAGACGTCGATGCCAGGAAATTTGCCTATAAAACGCAGGTATATACGTGGTCTAAATCACATAGTCTACGCCAGCAGGGAGATGCACGTGTGCACATCACGTTGGTATCGTGTCACCACACGTACACCGACCACCTAGCCACGGCCATATTGGTGACGCGTGCGACGCTAAGTTATTCTGGAGATTGGCGTCGATCCAAAGATCTCCGCCTGCTCTGTCCTCCCTTGGACCACACGTACGCACACGCTCCTCCTCTCTCTCTCTGTCTTCCGGGAGCTTCCTTCTTCCGCCCTGCCTCGCTCGCCTCTTCCACGATTTCTGCGCTTCCCCCTCTGTGATTTCTCTCCCGATGCTGATCCCCCTATCTTGATTTCGGTCACACTCCTTTGGATCGCGCTATCTTTGATTCTTTGCTCTTTTCTGATGGCCCCTTCGGCATCTGTGCCTCGTGGTTTCTCGATCTATCGTATTCCTGCGATCTGCTCCCCCTCGTCCTTTGACTTTTAGTATTCTTGTGCCCCAGTTCTCTTCCCACTCAATTTCGCCTGCCTTCTCGTCACTCTGCTCTTGTTCGGTCCCCGCGGATTCCTTTTATCTCTGCGTTCCTTTTGGGTGTACTCTTTCGTTTGCTCGTTCCGTTAAAATCTTTGCTGCCAGCGAGGAAACACGGGCGAAGGGAAACCGCGAACACGTGAACGAATCGAGGACGCAAACTGATGGCTGACCTTGCTGGCCAATTCCATCGATTGACCGCTAATAATGGCCCGTCGCCGTGCGCAAACGGCTACCAGCAGGGATTTATATCGAAAATTGTCGCGATCGGGGGAAGTGATTAACCGGAAACCCGACCGCTGAACACGGTCCGCCTATGGCCCCTTAGTAACGGCGTGAAATTCGTCCATAAAACACTGCAGGAAGTGAATTTAATGTTGGAAGCAGTTTGGAGATTGAATTTCTAATAAATCCATCAAATGATGTTGAATATTACATTCTAATTCTGTTAAGTTCAAGTAACGGACAGGTATTACATAAAACATGTCGATAAAGTGGAATGAAATTTCCAATTTCATTGACATTCCGATTAAATTCGGTTTCTGTAATGTTTCCAACAAGGAAGACGGAAAGAAAGGGTGAATATTTTCCAAAACTCACCGCTTCATCCACAGCTTTTACTAAATTTTAAGTGAAAGACACCAACTACCCCTTAAAAGAAAGCACCCTAAAAAAACACACTAACATTTCAAATTCCCCAATCAATCCACAATCGGCCCTCGAAATCTCTCCTTCATACTTGCCTGCCCATTACACCTTCCCAATCACGCCTTGAAAAGCCACACAAGCATAAAAAACCGCAACAGCCACCAAACAAGTCCATTGCTCCTGGACGGCGCTGTACACGAGCCCCCACAAGGATAACGACGAATTTTGGTTAGAGGGGGCTGGGAAGCAAGACCGATCGCCGGAAGGAAATAGAATTTCACGGGTTGTCTCCCATTGGTGCGCTCCTGTTCGCCGCGAGCCCTCGCCAGTGAATATACTACCCTGGTCGGTTAAAGGAGTTTCAAAGCTCATTATCGCAAATCGAGGTGAATCGGGAAATAGAGAGCCCGTGACCCCGTAAATACCCCTGCCTTTTTACCCAAACCCTCGTCCCCTGCTCTTTTTTCCCTTCATTTTATTTCTTTCACTCTCTGCGAGGACGGCAAGAGGGGGGTCCCAGCCCATTTTCCGGGTTGGCCGTACGTTTTCGACGGACCTAACCCCAGCAGAGTCGGCCAGAGCCAAGGCGCCACGGAAATAAATTGAATCATGCGGAAAGTAGAATTACAAACACATCCACGAGGCGTGCCCTGTTCCGTCGTTCTGTGCTCGTAGTAGTTTCGAAGGTGGAGGAGGGTCGGTCCGGGGGTGCAGAGGGTGGGTGTGGGTCGCGGGGATGGGGCTCGGAGAGAGACTCCCGGGTCTTCCAACTTGGACATCCCCGGGTATTATCTATCTCGGAAGTTCGTCCCCCCAGGTTGCGGCTGCTCAATTGACGATGACGAAGACGACGGGGACGAGGGGGTGGACGGTCACGCTAATCGCACCCGGCTGGAGATTGGCTTTTAGCACAGAGTTCGGGCAACTTGTATCGCCAGGAAATCGCGCCGTGAGCCCGTTTTCCCGTTGAATTTACGGGGGGAGGAGGGGGCGACTCGTTTCGCTGTGGGAACGTATTTACGGGCACGAGACCGACCCCCCGTCGCCCCGGGAAAGGGCACGTGACGGCTGAGAGTAGACGGAAATTTAACTTGTTTCTCAAATGTTTCTTAATAGATTTTCTATTTTGGCTTTCTCTCGCGCGACGATCGATTTTCTTTTGATTGAAAATTTGGTCCTCAATTTTGAGTCTTTTTATCTTTTTTCATATAGGGTAAACCAACCAGTAATTGACCGCATACCAGTGAATGACCATTAGGCAAAGAAATGTTAATTATAAATTTAAACATTATACGTTTATAAATAAAGTGTAGTTACACTTTTAATATCTTATATTTCTAGTTACGCGTATTAAGCAAACATTAATAAGTACAATTTTTATTAAAAGTATTCTAAAGGTTTTGCGTTTTATAATTGTTTTTTTTTAAATTACGATAAGAATAAGTAATTATTTTTATAGAAATTTCAAGAAAAATAAATTTAAATGCAATTTCAACAGTTGTTTTGTTGTTACACATAAATATATTCAAGTATTAATCTCAAAGGTCCACAGATTCGACAATTCGGTCATTCACTGGTTGGTTTACCCTAGTCGAGTGTGGTTTCTGAAGCGGATTAGAGACTTGGATAATTTTCGACGCGCGAAATCGCTCTTTTTCTACCAGTGCCAGTGTAAAGACTTAAAAAGCTCTTGAACCCGCGGGAACCAACCAGGTTCCATCGATCCCCCGGCGACGGGCGTGCACGACAATCGATCTTTCGCTCGGTGCCGGGGAAACAAACGACTTGGTCGCTGCCGCCGAAGGATTAACAGAAATTTATGCAGCAACATCTGCCACCGGTGTCTCAGCGTCCTCCTGTTCCCGATTCAATCGCGGCACGCAGCTGGGCCACGCGGAGCGTTAACATCTTCGAAGTTGGCAGACGACTTAGCATTTATCACGTGAGATTAATTAATGACAGCGAGACCAGGCCGCGGGTGTACCTGGCAAACGGCGGATTCTCCTTTCCAGGCACCGTCGACGTCGACGTCTTTCCCGTCCGTTCGTTCGACGGAGCTCCGCGCGGGAGCCCGCTGTCGCTTTCCTTCCTGCGCAGACATTCGTCTCGCGCGAACATCTGGCGAGCTCGATTCGTCCTCGACACTCTCTTTCTCTCGCCTTTTTAACGTCCGCGGGAATTAAACAGAAGGACACAGGTGCACGGCGTTTCCCCTTGTTTATCGTCGCTGGGCTGCGCGACCGATTGCTTCCTGCTCTTTTAATGAACGATACCAAGGCATGCCAGTTGGCGACGTGTGTTGCTCCTGTTTCCAGTGGATGGTAGTCGAAGGAGATATTCTCTGTTTAACACTCTTTCTAATATTTGTACACCCTTGAGAATACACAGCGCGAAACTTTCACCAGTGACCACGTGGTATTTTAATAGAATTAATCACACCTAACAACATGGACAGAAGCGCGTCCGCGGAAATTTATATCTGGTGCGTTATTTATCTGCTTTTCGGCCCAGGTCGCGGCGATAATTACGCGCCGCATGGCCCTTAATCATCGGAATTACTATGCCGCAATTTTAATTATTACCAGTCGCGATTGTGCGCGGGAAATCGATTTCGAATAATGGCACCTCTATGTTACTTCCCTAACTAATTAACGCAACACCATGGATTCCCCTTTTCCCTTCGTACATGATCGTTTAAAGGAATTTGATGGAACCATGGAGATGAAAATTCAACGCCGCACCACAACCGAACCAAATCCAGAACGAATACACGCGCACCTCTCCGCCACGCTCGGCGATATCCTTACCCCCACGAATGGGTGAGATGTTTGATTTGCATTTGGACCGCCCGACTATCTCCTGCAACGACAATTGCAAAAGAAAGATAGGACAAGTTCGATGCACCCATACGCCGCAACTGCGCCGCGCGCCGCGCGCGTACACATGTAGCTTGTCGCGCGGGGGTGCAATCAGTGACATTCGCGCGTCGCGTTCCAGTCGTGGCCAGACGTAGGAACGGGAACGAGGTCAATTGACCGTGGCGATTGTACACAGAAGACTGCGCACACGGACGTGTACACGGCGACACGTACACGCCGTGCATCCGATACCGTCGTTCCCAAGGAACGGGCACACTCGCCGACAAACACGGCCGACGCTGCCAACGAAATCGTGAACACGCGAAAACAATAAACCTTATTGATCGAGGACGTCGTCCGTTGTCCGTTGGCTCGTTCCACGGGATAAATTCTCCTCAGGGGTGTAGCGAACCGTCTCCACCACCCCTGCCCTCCCTCCCCCCTCTGTCTTTGCTTTACGAGACGAAATTCGCGAAGTCGCGTAACAGTCCGGGTAACTTTTCGGGGAGGAAGCTGCGCGCATTTATATCCTATTCTTCGGGGATCTCGGCGGGAAGTGAATAAAGAAGGGAAACGACTTGTGGGTACGGACGTTGACTCGCGAGCGATAGAATAGCTTTCAGCGATCGTTGGTTAGCCTTGTAGATGGGCGTTGAGTGAGATACAGGAAGGATATACTAGGCTTCGGATCCACTGGTGTGTTTAGAACAGAGTGGGGTTCGCAGTCGGAGCGCGAGGTGCTGATAGGATAGGTGAGGTGGCAAGTAGAAAGGCTACGTACATAGTCAGACGCGAGTCAGTAGTTCACGCTGCCGCACAGTGTGTCAAAGTTTATGGGCGCTCGGGACAGAACTCATAACTTCCGAATTAATCAGTTTTCGACCTAAGTACCCTAATACTTGTTTAAAGAGGATACAAAGATACATCGATTGATGGAAAAATAAAATAAAATTACATTTAAAAAATTAATGTGATTTGTGTTTAAAGAAATGCACCGAAAGTTTGAATAAATTTCAAGCCTCATTTTTGGTAACAAATTAGAAAATTCAGTAAAACTTGTGGGTAGTATTCAAATCTACGTTCCTATATTAGTATTTTAAGATATAATAAGCAACGAGTTTTAGACTTCAGTTTTCATACTTTTGACCATTACGCGTCACACTGTCGGTCGACACGTTGCACTTCTATTTCCTATTCCAACCAACAATAACTTCCTAGCAAACACACATTCCCTCTGTTGGGTCCCGAGTGGTAGGGACCAGAAGGGTGAAAGCCTGGACGTAGTTAAGAAAAAACTGTATATATTCAACGAGCAAGACAATGTAACAAAAGAACTACGATGAGCGTGATACTATTTCTACTCTAGATGGCGGACTACTCAGTCGCGGGCCCACCTCGACGGTGGTACCTCCTGGTGGAGGAGTACCGGATGTGTCCCGACACCCTCATTTCGTTTACTATTACCGTCCAGATCAAACAGATTTTCAGTAACGACCCTCCACTTAACCGTAACAAACTGAGTCGCTACACCAACGACTAAACGACTCGACGCGCTGAAACAATTGAAGCCTCGGGGCAAAGAACACAACCGGTTCTGAGGAACATCTCAACATCCCCAGTAGTTACGGCCAATCATCCGGTGTCCGCTTCAATTCCATTAGTTAACACGGTTCCTCGTAAAACGACGCTCCTCTCGTCTAGTCGAGTGTCCCCCGGTTCTCGAGATTCGGCATTAAGTCGGCTCATTTCCATCGAGACAGGCGGTAGTCGGTTTGCCCGGCGCTCGAGGGGGCATAAAGAACCGGAGGGGGGTCGAGGCAATGAGAAGGGGGGGGGGGCAGCGTCGGAGCAACGACGGCCGCGTCGCCATAAAACGTCGCAAAGAACTGACGAGAGATCGACGACAGCGAATTAATTCGCCGGCCGTATTATCGGAACGGGCTCCGTCCATTAGACCGCTTTTTTCGAGCGACGTAACGATCCGTTCGCCGATGCGACCAGAGGGGGGCAACCGCCGCGCGTTCTTTTATTCGCCGCACTGTGCGGAAATTTTGCGATTTTATGGCGAAAACTACAGAAATGAAATTCTTGAATTTTACAAATTTAATACAAATGTCAGTTGAAGAACTATATCCATTTTCGTGGTCAAAACCTGAAAACTTATTTTTAATATATAAAAGTTTGTCACTTTTACGTTCTAATATATGAGAAACTAAATTATCCGAGAAACAGCACTTATGAAATATACACAATACAAACACTCAAACAGAGGATCGAAGCTGAATAAAATCGTTTAAAAAAGAATAAAAAGTGAACAAGTCTCGGTCACAATTATGTCGTATGTTAGACAAGACACACTGGATCGTGTTTAAAAATGCATATAATTACAAAATTAGCAACTATTAGCAATCAATAATTGCATTTATAGAATCGAAATAGTCCAACGTAAAATAGGAATGAAAATCATTGCAGGATATTATGGGATTGATAACTATTTTATGTATTGAAAATTGATTCTTATATGAAAAGGTTATTTCTAAAACACTACTTTAAAAATTGTATAAATTACGTATTAAGAACCGAAACATAATCATTTTGAAGACAAAAAGATATCTTACGCACCACCAGGAATTGAATCCATGCCTACAAATTATTTTCAGATCTTTGGATAACACAATATAAGTGTTTTGGCCATAAAATCGCGAAATTTCCCCACTGTGCGCCGGCGCGATGGTTAACGAGGACCCGTCTCCCCCTTTCGTGCATCCGCGATATGTATGTGTACTAATGCTGTCCCTAATGATTCTTTACGAGAACCAGCGGAGAGGAAAAGGGAGGTCGGGGGAGAAAGTTGAGACAGAAGGGCGAGGGGGTTCGGGAGGGTCGCGGAAGAGGGTTGAAAAACGGGACGGAAGAGAGACAGAGGAGAGGGAAAGTCTCTCGTCTCGGCTAGACAAATAGGCAAATGTCGAGGAAAAGGAAAGGAGACTCCGGGCGAGGGGTCCGAAAAGAAGAGGAAGCAGGGAGGGTTGGAAAAGGGGGTACGGCTTTTTACTCGACGGTGGAAGCTGGCGTCGCGACGCCCGGCGTCTCCGGGGCTTCCTTTTCGGTGGGGCTCTTGCCGCGTCTCCTACGTCCTCGCTGATCCCTCTTCTGCGCTCTCCGTCTCACTCTCGTTACCCTTATTTCCCGCGCTGTTCCTTTCCCTCTCGCCTGCACGCCTCTGCTTCCCCTCTCACGATCCCTCCCTCGACTTTTTCTGCAGCCGCGAAAAGCACATTGTTCGACGAAACGTGCATCCCTCCCCGACTCTGCTCTCCTCCCACGCAGAGCCTTGGCCGTCCTACGCTGCTCGCAGCATCACTCCACCGAAAGTGTCTTCTAGCAATGAGCACTCAGCCCCCTGCTGCATTCTGGAGCTTTCCGTTTCGCCATTGTTAGCCGGGCCGAGAGAAAGAGGGACGCCCTGCGATGGGTAAAAAACGACGGGGGCAAGGGGGGTCGGAGCGAGAGGTAGCGAAGGGTGGCGATAAGGAGGAAAGGGGTCTCTCTGTTGGGCACCGAGATGTCGGTAAACGCTTCTCGAAGTCACGAGCGAAAGGGTCTCGCGTCACGCCTCTTTGTCCTCCGCAAGGATAGCCACCCTCCGTGCCCTTCGCCCTCCCAAGCCTTTGCTACGTGCCTCGTAGTTTTCACCTTGGTCGAACCCAAGGCCGATACGGACACGAGTGTCTCGCTGAAAGAAGCGCTCGAGCGGCTGGAAAGCCGTAGCCAACGGCTTCCATCCGATCGTGCGCCGTTCGATAGATCGGCCAACGATGGGAAAACCGTTGCCCTCCCCTGGCCACGGAGCAATTTCGGTCTGGCGAAACGAGGTTTATTCTTATGGGAACCGTTGCTGTAGTTGGTTTCACGATACACCGCCGCGGGAACACGTTTCCTACGCGCGGAACGACCTCCCCGGTTCTTTAAAGCCCTCGCGTGCCCTCGCGAATATCGTTCTCCATTTGTACTGATTCGGGGACCGTTATCCGTGATACAATTTGGAAGGGAGATTCGAGGAATGGCCTTTAAAGTTGGCGAGACTGGTGTGAAATGGAAAAAAGAGAAGCACGTACTGCTTCACGAGAGAAATTAAGGGGGGTCACTCAGGTGAAAATGAACTACCAGTTATTTTACAGATAAAAATTTGAAAATATGTATTCCCATATTATTGTTTACGCTGAAATGAATTACGTAAGAGTTAATACAGTGACAAAGTTTTTTGCAGCCTTTGTACACAATACTACAGAGACAAGGGTATGGATTTTACAATCGAATAATTTTTTCGAAATTTTTTTTTTAAATTTTGAAAAAGAATTGCCACTGTATTAACTCTTACATAATTCATTGCAGCGTAAAAAATAATATGGGAATACATAGTTTCAAATATTTATCTGTAAAATTATTATCGTAGGGATTATTATCATATACATCAGGGTTCCACGTAGACTTCACACCCATTCACACATCTTCTATCAAAAGTAACTCACAGAGATGGAATTTGAAAACTAAACTCTTAGCCAGCTACAGCCATCACCGAGTCATCCAGCTAAGCACGAAAATCTGCAGCTCCACCTCCCTACAGCTTCTCACAGTCTGTTTATTCCAAGGATCAGTGTCTAGCGGTTCAGAGGCGATGACCCGGCGAAGATTTTCTATTTTTCTTCCAGCGTGGGAAAGGGGGGCCTTTAGCGAGGGAAGCGCCGAAGAATTATCACCCAGCGAGCCGCGAACAGTTAAGGGATGCTTAATGAAGATTAAGGGGTGACTCGTCTTCGCCATCCCTTCGTGACTATTTCTCCGCCACCCGCTCGGCGCATTCGCCCCCGTCCGTGCCCCATGGCCTCCTTCGTCTGCTACAGTCCCCCGCGGGAACAAGCCACGTGTATTACCAGGCGACAGAATTCCGTGGAGAAGAGACATCGGATACGGAGCATCGTTTCGGGGCTTTCAGAAGCAGATTTAACCCTGCCCAAGGCGCGCCTAGCTACCCTTACTCTGCCAGCGGATGGTGTGTCGACCGCCTGTTCGACACTGCGCCGCATAATAATGAGCTTGAAATTGGAGCAGCCTCGACTGGTCGGATCTTATCAAGGGGACGCGAAATTGGACTTGGATTTTCATGCGGGAAAACCACCGTCATCGTCGTCGTCGTGGTGGCGCCGCGATGGAGTTCCCGGGGCTTCCACGAGCGCCCGAATAATAATTACAATGGGCACACTCGGAGTTTCCACGACTTGACGTGGCCGTTTCCAAAGGGTAAATTGCGCGCTCCCGAGACTTCGTTCTACGATGGCCGGCTCGCGAGTCGAACAATTTGCGCCGCCATTGTAGTTGCTCTAATAAATTCCAGCCGGCTGATTAGAAGGGGAAAGTTAGCGGCTTTTCGCACCTCGAGGTCGCCTGTGTCACCCTGTTGCAACTTTTGCAATCGTTCGCCGTGTTATTCCGTGGCTGGGGGTCGAGAGATCGCTAGAAATGGCTGACGATCATGGTTCTTGAAAAAACATTTTAGGATAAATGAAATTTATAGATTCGTTTTGAGTACCTTCGTTTAAATGGCACTTTTTGAACTATGTTACTTCTCTTATCACAGAGCGAGAAGATTTTTACAGCCAGCGAGAATATTTCGTAATAATTCAAAAACATCTCTTCCCTCGCTTTCCGAGGCAAATTATAGCCGTAGAATTATCAAAGCAAAATTTATTTTTCCTATTTATTCTACCTTCTACTTCCTCTCTTGCAAAGGAAATATTTACGCGTCAAAGATTACTCCACGATTTTTACTGTACATTTGGCCATGCATGAACGAAAAACGAGATTCTTCGTATAATTAACCGGGACTGCAACTGCCGAAGTGTAGAAAATACTGCTGTGCATAGTGCATACATCTAACAGTAGGAATAAAAGAAAGCTACAGTGGCGGATGAAAGAAATTTTACAACTTTTAAAATCGCATAACTTTTTTAGAATTGGTCCAAACGACATGAGTTTTTTTGAGAAGCTAGAAGGATGAGTTTGCTAAGTGACGTGTTTCGCCGTTTTGAAAAAAATTGCAATCGGTCGGAACGGGGAAAAAATAGTCATTTTTTAAACTTTTTCTGTGAGTCTGTAATGAGAATTCAGAAAACCCGTTTGTAGATTGAGTAAGTTGTGTACATGCCTATAATTTCATCAAAATCGGATAACGTTGCTCGGAGCTATAAACACTTAAAGATCGCAGAATAAGGTCGAAAATCTGTGATTTCGGGAATTTCGCGATTTTCACGAATTTCTAAAAAAGTTATGCGATTTTAAAAGTTGTAAACTTTCTTTCGTCCGCTACTGTATATACGAGCGGCAGAGCATCAAGATAAATGAAACTACAGATCACACAAATATCTCTTAACCATTAATTGCATCATTTCTCTGCTGGGAGTACGCTCTGTGTGCTTCTTAAACTTCGTCCCCGTCCTAGGGGATGTTTTCTCAGCCGGTAAAAACGACAGGCTGCCATGCCAGCTCGCGCTTCAGGGGTCGAAGCTTACCGCAGGGGTGGTGCGCGACGCGAGGGGGCGGCGTGATGACGTCAAAACTGTCAGGCGACCCCGAAAGGGTCGACGAACACCGACGAGGGGTGTAGTCGATTAAACAACGCCCGTGCACGCAACCTTTTAATTCTATTTTAAGAATCTTCCGCGAACGATCACTCCTCCGGCAGGAAACGTTTGTTTCATGCCTAAGGGTGTTCTTTAATAAGTTAGCCCCGTTTCGTTCGGCAAATTCAGCGGGGATCGGCGGGAGGGGGTTGGAAACGAGCGCGAAGGAGCGTCTTAAGGCGGTGAGATTTACGAGTGTTATTGCGGAACATCTATTGGAAATTAAAAAGTTCCCGGGGAGCAAGGGTTCTTATGGTTCTAACAGAGTGGCTCTTATTTACGAGACAAGGGCAACCTGCGAGGGTAATCCCTCGCAGGATAGAACGCTTGAACGCAGCACGGCTTAAGGGGGCAGACCACTGTAACGGTCCGAAATGTAAGGGTGTTTTCGGGAATTTATTTCAACCAAACAACGCAAGTGAATCAATGTGTTGCTTAGTACAGTTAATAACGTACATATCGAAGGGTAAGAAATTTTTTTTTCAATGAAATTCATAAATCCGTTTCCTGTATACTTTTCGTCAAACTGTGCGCTGCGGCAAAATCGTGCTTGTCGCGTTGATAGTGTCCAGGCCATATGGTTAATTCGAATTCAAAAAGACAAAAATATTTAGAAACTAGAAGCCTACGTCTTTTACGTGACGATCAAAAAAAGTCAAAATCGCAAAAAATTACAAAATGGCGGACCACTGAAAAAAATCATGATTTTGGGGTACAAAATTGGGGAAATTTTGATAAAAACAATAGAAGCAGGTCGTTAATTGAAAAAACTGATCGTCACGTAATAGCGACGGGTTTTTCGTACGATAAATGTCCTTGCTCGTGTCAATTGGACACATTGTTTTCTCTGTAGAGTGTCAACGCGGTTGAAAAATGTCATTCTGAGGAAAACGCGTTCAATGTTCCGCGCGGCTCAGTCGCGCGCTTGACACCGCTTCACGGAAAATACTATATCTCCGTGAATTTTGCGAATTTCTTCATAAACTTTGAAGAGAGCATTCTGGAAACGTGCGTCCTTCAGGAAGTGTGAAAAAGAAAAAATCGATTTTTCCGATTGTATTTTTCGATGTTTGAGGAAAATGAAGTAGGTTCAGGGATGAAAGAAGTACTCTATAATTTCATTCAGTATTTGCACGTGATGCTCATCTTGTACAATGTCTTGCAACGTGCTGGCTAATGATAAGAAGTAATAAAGTCAGTTGAGAATATAGACACTCTAATTATATTGAGCAGTGTATCTGATGGGGGATTTTTTTCTTAACTTTTAGCAGTAGGTAACTAGCTTCTTATTCAAGATAAGACTTTTTAGTTCGAGCTACTTTTTTCTAAATAATATGGCCTACCTTCTCGCCGGGGACAAAGAAGCTACTTAGCAAGTTTCTTGTAAAGTGAAAATTAATACTTGTTGCGAAGTTTGAAGAGCTGATCTTTTTTACGCGAGTATCTCGCAAACTACAGTTCGCGAGTTACCGTAACAGGTAACAGTTTTTAAAGAGTCACTTTAAACACCTTTATATCACGCATTTTGAAGAGCAGCGTAACACAGTAATCGAATTATTCCCATTACTCTCCCTTCCAAGCTCTTCCTTCCTAGGAAGACGCTTTTCCAGTAAAGAAGAAAAGTGGATGCAACGTATAAATGCTTTTTTGCTTACAATTTCTAGCCTCGGTTTCCTACGATCTTAATCAATTCACTTTGGGTGTTAACTCTACAACAAGTAACCACGTACAAACCTATCTTCCTCCAAATTCTTCCAACCATGCCACTATCTTTTCCAATGCTGCTTTACACGAGACATCTCGTGCCCAAAAATGAATCTGTTAACACCCCCATAATGCAGAATTCAAAGAATAAGAAATAAGGCAAAAATGGACCGCTAAAGATAGACCAACGTGTCCCATAAAATACACCCGAAGCACTCGAGTTTCCCTGGAACGTTACCATCAGCTTCGCGCGCCAAATTAACCCGCCCCTTTAGGGTGAGCGAGATTCGCGCAAAACTCGGAACTCTTCCCACGCAACCACTTGTGAAATCGACTTTTCCGTTTGATAGGATAACGATGTGTATCCTCGCGATAAGCGAGAACGCCGATCCAGCTTATCGACTGCCTCCGAAGAGGGTAACAGCCGACAAGGACGTATCGCGTTATTATGACGTCATACTGTCAGACGACCGTACAGAAGGGGTGATTAGGCAAGCGCAGGGGGTAGTAGGAGGAGGAGGGTGGGCTGTTGCGGCGAGCGAAGAACACGACAGGGGGGATGGCAGACAGAGAATGCACGGGGTGTACAGTAGCCATGACACCGGCTGGGAACCATGGTTCGAAGATGAGGGGGTGCCGACCACCCCTGCGACCCTCTCTTTCCGCCCCTGAGCCAAGGGTATTTTTCCATAATCAATAACATGCCTCTATTCTCGTCACACCGAGCGAGCCGGCTATGCCCTCCCCCTCACCACGCTCTCTCACCCTCTCGACATCGCCAACCTGTCCAGGTGACAGTGGCCCTCAACCGCGACCCACCGAAACCCTCCGACTCAGGGTTCTACAGCAACTGAATTACCATGCTTCAATTTCGCAAAAGTTGATCATGAGTTTCGTTAAATCCAGAGGTCCATTTAAAGGGTTTCATTTACATCTTTCACGGGGTGGTGTGATATTCTGAAATTCTTGATTTCAATCATGAAACTTGGCGCAGGAGAATCTGGAGTGGATTTTACTTCGTTAATAAAAATTTAGAATTGTTTTTAGAGGGTTCTAAATGATTTTGGATTAGTCAAGAAGAAAAGATCGCGCGTTCCCGCGTATCGATCGCCGCGAAAAACGCAACCGCGTGTCTGAGAACCGCCGGTTGAAAGCGGCGGTTTAAGGGTGGCACGAGTGGCGGGTGAAAGAGTTCATTAAAACCAGCACCGTGTGCACCCCCGCTTGGTCCCCGACCCCACCAATTCGCCGGTGCCACCGTCGATCCACCCTTTCGGTCCTCTTACGGGGGTGGCGAAGGGGTGGACGTCGTGCAAAAAATACCCGAAACATTCGACGCTTCCGTCGACACCGACTCCCTCTCCCTCTCACTCCCTCAACCGTCGCCAGAGACGACGACGAGATCGAAATTCGTGTTTCGCCGCGCGGCTCGTCCCTGAAATAAAAAGTACATACACAGGCGCAGCGACGGTCCACTCTTTCCATTTTCCGGCCGTTCCTTTCGTACTGTTTTCCTTCCACTCCCAATGATTAATCAAGCCCCTATCAGATGATAATAAACACTGTGACGTGGCCCTGTTGCGTGTTCGCCGCGTTATACTATTTATCGTAAAGATACGGGCCGCGATGGCCGTGGGTGGGTTGACCGTAGATAACGATAATGTTCCCCGGGATTGTGGTAATTAATCCTGAGTTTATTCGAGCCTAGTCAAAAGTCCGTGTGATACTTATAACTGTAAAGTCGTACGGCACGACACCGAGCAGCAGAAAAAGGTGACTAACTTTCAACCCCCGACGTTGTTTCGCTTAAAACGTCAGGCGTAATCATAATTTCCGGCTTTCTTTTTATCCATCCGTCCGTAACCACCCCCTCCCGCTCCACCAGCGCCGCGGAATATTTCGAACGTGTTCCGCGTTACTCGCCGGGATTATTAATTTCCTCGCGGCGCGACTCTTCTTTCTCGCGTTTCTTTATCAGGAAGGCGTCGCGCTCCTTTTGCTAGACGCACGGCTAGACAGGCTCGCCGAGATGCGTTTGAGACTTGGCTGCTGTAAGGGGCGAAGAAAGTTTGCAGCGTAGGTAGGCGAGGTGGAGTTTCTGGGGAAATTGGACGTACTTTCTGGAAGAGGATGCACCCCTTTTGAAACACATCGATGGGGAATCAGTAGAGCGAGGGGCAGTAATTTAAGTTTGGGGCTCCTAATGTTTCTTGTGGTTGGAACCTCTTTGGTAGGCTGCTGAGGCTTTTCGATGCCTCTTCTGAACAATGTTTCTCGATTCTGAGATGCGGATCTTGCAACCCTTTCTTATCAGCCTCGTCACAAACCCTTCGAGTAAGAATTGCAGAGTCTCAAAGGGGAGGTTGATTACAACCCCCTAAGAGAACGCGATTTTCAAGAATTTTTTTGCGGAATATGTACTGTATATTTTATTACAAATATTCGCTTATTTTAAAAGTACATATATGCAGCAATCTTCAGTAATTTTATTTATAGAAAAATTTTTAAAAAATGAACGAATGACAGCCATTCTCGCGAAAGCTGTTTTGATAAAGGCGCTGTGCGGTGAGCAAGTTTTCTCTGCGCCGGATCAGCTGAAATTAAAAAAGAACTAACACACCAACGATTCCAGTGTACATTAAGTTCCAACTGAATCAAGATATCAATTGCTCTCTGCATTTTCACCCTTCCCCCGAAGTAACAATATACTCTCCACCCAACGCCTCAAACTCACCCCTTGGAAGCTGATGCTGGGTCTCCGAACCACCCCAAAACCGTTTAGACATTTTCAATCACACCACTCTAACCTACCACCAACCCTTTCCTCCCAGATTTTCGGCCACCCCGTTCGCCTTTTAATTTCCGAAACAGCCGGCGTTCCAGGATCAGCGTCCAGCCTATCATGACGGGGCGTGACGTCAGAGGCAGCGAAGAAGAGAAACGGGGGACACGGGACAGACAAACAAACAAAGGGGGAAGACGACGGAGACAGAGAGAGAGAGAGAGAGGAGAGTGGAGGAGACCCGAAACGAGCCGACCATTACCGCTAGTTATGGCAACTCCGTGACTGGTCAATATTTGTTCGTTCACCTGCCCTGCACCGGGCACACGTTCGCGTGCATCCTCTGCTCCGTCAGGGCGGTGTTGGTCTTGTCCAGTATCACGTGCACCGAACGTGGAGCGCGAGCTGCGCGCCTCGTGGTCAATTGTTCCACTCCCAGAGACATGATTTACCGTGGATGTCCACGAGCTTGGGTATAAATGCACGAGTGTTGACAAATAGTATTCTCATCCCCCGTCCGCGGCCCTGGGCTGTGCTGTTTAAATATACGAAACAGAGGCGAGCTCTCGTGGTGGGACAAGGAGTCAGGCCGCGAAGGGATAAGCGCGAACGAAGGGGCTGGCCGTGTCTCGAATATCAATTCGTGCCTGATACGTGGACGCGTCGGTTTTTCCATGCTCCGCAAGGCAAACACAGGGGCGTTCGTGTCCCGATGGCGGAAGAAGGATTATCAAAGGTGCACGGACGCGTGGAGGCTGGTTCTGCCGAGGAGGATCGCAGTCAGGCTCCGCTGGGCCTCTAAGTTTGTAGGAGAAAATGGAATAACAGAAGGGTGTAGAATATTTTGAATGTCCCTGAGGTTACAAGAATTCGCTCGAAACTAATTCGCTTCCCATGGATAATACAGGGGTACATACTTTGGAAGAAATGTAAGCTAGAAGTCACTTTATCTTCACATAGAGAAGCACAGTATCTAGAATTATCCTGCATGTCCAATCTTAATATATAGGTAAAGCAGAAGGTGTTTGTTAATCCAGATGAATGTGACTATTTTCACAAAAAATAAATAAGAAAAAAATTGTAATCAAAATCGGAAGTTAAATATCCGGCGGAAGCAAGTAGTAAAGCTAGTCTCTCATAGAAAATCTCCAGTAGGCAGAGCTGATGAGGTAGATTCTTACTGTACCTAAGATGCACTGTGTCAGTCATCCCTGAATATACTGTTCTGGGATTTCTGGACACTGTCTACAAGGTACCACAAAAAATCGGATCCATGATCACTATATGTACAACTGATATGCAGCTCTCCAAGAACCCCCGGTTATATAAAAAAAAAACAATTCGCATTACTCGCTAAACACTCGTGCCCATACTCGAAGAATCAGGCCGCACACGCCTCTTGCCATATTTTACAAACACGGGTCGCGGATTGCTCGCGACCCTGCCACGGTCGTTGCACGGCTTTCCGCGCTATTTTTCATGCCTCGCACGCCCACAGATACCGATCTCTAACTTTTACGTAGCAGCTGTCCGACTGTCGCTGTATATACCTCCGCCAGCACGCCCCGTATTTATAATCTCCGTGGGAAATTATGCGCCGTTGCACGTTTCGTCCCGCGGTGCATGCTAGGCGGAAGTTCGATACGCCGTTAACGCGCGTCAGGAACACGCATACAGCGGCGGTCATTCGCGGTAGTTTGGCCGTCAGAAAAGTTGGAAGCGGTCCCCAGAGGGTACACCGGTGGCCCCGGGATCGGTAATTTCCTCGATGCCCGTCTATTAAAACGTATCCAAACGGCCGGCCAGCCGAACCGTCCCGTTTCGATATTGTTGCGAGAGACCTGCGTACCTAGGAGAGTACACGTCTAATAATTGACCGCTTCCTGCCGGGTCGTCCACGGTAACCGGCGCGCATCCGGCCAGCCGCAGGAGGATTTTCGCCCGCGAGTGAGCGCGAAACGAAAATTACACGTTCCTTTCCCGTCGTTCTTCCCAGGACTCCCTCCACGCCCGACCCCTCGCCGACTCGTCGCGCGCACCGCTAATTCTAACGAGACAGCGGGGCGATCCTTCATTTCACGTTCGCGCGGACGTCGCCCGAAGATGCATCGGAGGTACGGTGTAATTTGTCAGGGAGCACGCCGAATGTAATGGCGGCACGCCACGAAGACGTACGACCGTGATTAGGGGCAAACAATTACGATTACGCGATCAGAGCTCTCGTCCCTGCTTGATAAATCGGGGGGCCTCAGCCGTGATTTCTTTTTCACGGGGGATCGGTGCCTCGTGGACTGTTCACCTCGGGCAACTACGGCAAATCTTCCTCATCTTTTCAGCTTCACGCTATCGAGTCGCGATTCTGTCTGTCGCTTAAGAGGGTAGTGGACTATTGGATACGTAAAATCGTTAGTTTCGTTGACGCTAAATTACTTTGATACCAAACAATCGTTATAGTTGTGCTTTTGACAATCTATTGTGGGCATGTTTGCGAGTATTTACAACAAAAAAATCGTCGGAATGTATAAAATTGTCGAAGTTATTAATCGTTAAAGATAGTCCTGTACATCGATTCAGGTGAACCAATCATCTGAAAGCAAAATGCTTTGAGGTGATTATTCTATACAGAAATATCTACAGTGCGGAAACTTACCGATGAATTTGAAGAAAAATTGTGGAAGTTGCACACTAATCAATTTTTAATCACATTTTTACGGGAAAAATCGTCTTTAATCAGGTATAAAATGTTTTACAAACATCCAATATTGATGCGCAATTTCTACGCGATAGAGAATGGAATTCTACAGCTCCATTTAAAATTTTAAGTGAAAATATTCACTCGTTCAAGAGTTATGATGTACACCGTTTCTGAAAATGGTGTTTCGAGAAAACCGGCTTCAAAGTTCGGGGTGTTACCTTTATCGCGCGGTTACTCGGCGGTACACTGTGTTACGTTCGCTGCTATAACTTCGACAATTATTTGATTTTTTTCACGAACATTTTGTTTAATATGTTCGTAAAGGATAAGACTTTCAGAAACAGTAAAATAAAAAATGTCGATGTTTTTAAGCTGAAATAGTCCACTACCCTTAATGCTTCTTAAACATAATCGTCCCCGCCTTCCCAGCGAACTTTCCGTTCGTTATCCACGACCAGCCCACCGAAGCACGCTCCTTTCGTCCCGAATTCGGCGTCTTCGGGGGCCCGCAAGATCGGAGCGCCGCGGAAGAAGAGAAAGAGAGGCGTCCGGTCAAAAAGCCACTCAGCCATTCGGTGTTTGCGTGGGCGCGAGCGCCCGCTCGCTCGCGAACGATTTAAGCCCAAGTAATCCGGCTTAAAGCTCGAGTTAACGTGCAGGCCCGTCGCGAAAGCCACGAGGGCCCAGGCGCTTAAAGAGATTTCGAGTCGTTAGTCGAGTTACGGAACGGCGGGGGGCGGCTGGGGGCGGTAGGGGTTGGTGCGCGCCGCGAAAACGACGGAAGGAGGGCCAGGCACGAAAAAGGAAACTGGTCTGAGGTGGGGTGCAGAAAGAGGTAAAGCGAGAGGAGAGAAGGGTGCTGGTGGATGTGGGAAGCGGGAAGAAGAATATCGACCTCACGAGGTACGTCCACCGTCGAAAACTCCTGTAATTAACGAACTTTTCGCCGGTTTTCCACTTCACGTCTTGCACCGCGGCTCCCCGGGCCCCCACCTTCCTACCCCTCACTTCCGCTGGCACCCTCCAGAAGCGGGTTTTGTTTGGCAAACTGCAATTTTTCTAAACGATCAAAGTGCTCGCCGCCCCCTCTGTCCCTCCCCAATGCCCGCAGACGACCGGCCGTCTCTCTTTCCCGTTTCACCGCGGGCGAGGCCGGAAGTCCCCTCGTAAAAATTGCATCGCCATTGTTTGAAGAGGTCGGGAAGAAGCGGGATGAAAGGTAAGATCGTTTCCTTCGGACGAGCGGCGACGAAGGGGGCGGGATAGCGGCGGGGGAACGTCATTAGCGGCCGCGCACCGTTTCGCGGTGAAACTTGGAAGCAATGAACCGCCGCGGCTTAATGAATCGAGCGTAATTGCTCGAGAGCTTGACATTTCGTCGCGAGCCTGCCGGGCCCCGCTTTCTGCTCCGCTAATAACTCTCGGCGAACTTCCGCTCGCCGGTTGCGCGTCGCGGTTGCCGCGCGAAAATTGGACCGCTTCTTGGCTCGGATCGATCCCGGCAACGATGAACGATACCCCGTTGCAGAGGAGGCAGTCGCGGGTGGAGGGGGTCTGATTTGTTGAATAGTGGAGGGACGACGACTTTCGACGTGACAGGTTGAGTGGGAGGATCGCGTGTCAAGATGGGGTTGAAGATATCGCTAGGGATATTTCGGGGCGGCGGGATGTGTTGGGGTATGAGTACGCTGTCAGTGCGTTGGAATGTTTATTGCTAATTTGTAGGATGGAGGCAGGTGAGCAGAGAGTGGCTACGAAGGATAAGCATTTTAATAATCCTTCGTAAATCCAATTAAACAACTCGAGGCGTCGTCGAGTCGCAATAGGGGTAGCTCTAGAACTCTAGACGCTATTACTCGCTGGCTTACGTCACGCAGTGTTTGCGAATGATTATGCGCCGAACCGTACTACGAATTATGCACGTCTTGGGCTTTCTTTGCCTCTGAAATTCGCGACGTGTGTTACTTCGACGCTGTTAATTCGCAGAGCAGTAGAGTCTCGTTATTAACCCTATAGGTAGTAGCTCACTAGCAGGGCTTGATCCTTGCATACCTTCGAGTGTATACATATACATATGTACAAATGTGTACGTAATATATATTTGCTTACTTATTTATAATAATTTTTAAACAATTTGGTTACACAGAGTAATCTATAGTTGTAATATGTGGTGATTTCATTTACTGTAAAATTCTGTACAATCGTTACAAGAATCGGTTCTATAACCGCTTTGTAACTTATATAGAACCTAAGAAATAAAAGGTATAGAACCTAAAAAATAAAAGTTATAGAGCTATATAGGAACCGTAACTTATACTTATATAGTCTGATATTTAGGTTCTTTATAACGGTTATTCCGAATAAAGGTTCCGAATAACTCTTTCAGTCAGAACCTTTATATAACAGTTTGAAACAGTTATTTTCGAAACCTATTCAAGCCCTGCTCACTAGCACGCTGCTAGGAATTGTAATGTGAAAACTTTACCTTCAGCAGTGCATGTTTGAATTTCCATATTCCTTGGTTGCAGGACATAATCGGGACGACTTAATTTCAATCACACCGTGCAACCACGTCGAGCTAATCGAACCAATTCCAACCAGTCTCCATTACCCGGGAACACGAATTCCGAGACTATTCCACGAGCTTCCGCGCGTAGTCATGCCCACGCGAGCCACAGAGAGGCGACCATGGTCGCGCAAAGGCGACACAGGGTATCCTAAAGAAGCCAATTAAACGAAAATCGAGGCCCGCCTCCGAACAGAGGAGGAAAAAGAATCAAATATTTCGTTTGCCCCGACGACCATCCCCCTGGGGCAGTTCTTCTTTGGCGAGGGTCAGAAAGGGTCTGGCGCTCGTCGGCCATGTTGAAAGTGACTATCTTACGAGGGCGTTAGCGCATGTTTGACTTGTCAAAGAGCTTTTCCCTCTCTCCGTGCTCCTCTCTTCGGCCTGCCTTTGCGTCTCTTTAGGGGTTCTTCTTCCCGCCTCTGTCTCGTACTGTCCGACATCGACCATAGTAATTCCCTTCGCCCTCTTCCTCTTCGCCCCTCCCTTACTCTTCCGCATCTGCCTTCCACTTCGCCCTCCCTCGCCCCGTCAACCCATCACCACCCCCTAGGCAACCCTCTATTCACCCTTTCCTCGTTGTTCTCTCTTTTCCTCCGCGACACACGCGCGTCAGTCGCGGCAACACGAAGCGCCGAAATGTCGATTCCTGCTTTGCTATTCACCCACCCCCTCAGACACACCGCCCCCTCCGACACCCTCCGCTGTTTGTCCATCACTTGTCGTCAAGACACGCGAATGTGTCGAGCTGTCGTGTAACGCGTAGAATGCATTGTCGGCGTTCCACGAGCTTCCCTTATCGGGGAACAGGAGATATGATACTATCAGCCGCGTCTGGCTGCGATGGAAAATTCAAGCGATCCACCCCCTCCCGCCCCCTGTCGCTGCTCGATTCGCGTTATCGTCTTTTGGGAGACGTTCCTTCATCGTTCCTTCATCGTTCCTGGGTCTTTCTGGCTACTCCGCGTCGCTTGGGATCGAGTGTTTTTGAAGTTCTTCCACCAAGGACACTTGAATGGTCTGTAGGGGGTTATTGATCCTTGGGGTGGTTTGACAAATCCTTTTCGTTTTCTGGCCTTACCAAGTGGATGGTTTGTAGGAGCGTCTGTACCGACGTCATTTGGTTCCTTTGGACTTTTCGAAAGGAGATCTCGTCGAATGTTTGGCGCAAAGAATTTTCTAAAGTTTCTTTTCCGGAATAGAGGATTAAATACCTACATAGTTAATAATTCTTCCACTTCAGGATAGGAAGTCCAATAGACGCTGTAATTATATTAGTACCCTCGCAACTAGGGTGCGCGTTCTTCCCCGACTCATCTCGCCCAGCAAAGTCGGATCAACGCTTGAAATCAATTCGCTGCCTCATTCGATACCTCGAGGAGTCCCTCGTTTCAATTCCCTGGGAACGCGCGAGCGTGTAAGGCCAAAGGGAAAAAAGATGACCGATCGTGATCGCGCGATGCCCGTGACAAACGCGATCGACAAATTACGACGATAACGACGTTCTTCCGTTTCCCATTTGTATTCGGCTAGGCGCGCTCCTTCTGATTTCCGACGTTCGTTCTCCCTTCGTTGCCGACACACGTCGAGCAGCAGAACGCCGACCTTTCTTCGCCTCTATTTCTGCCTTTCCCCGAGCGTGCCGCCGGAGAAAGGAAGACAGAGGGAACGCGCGCGAAAGCAAAGCAGCAGAGGACGATATATCTCGGGTTCTGGAAAACGGCCGCTTGTCTCCGTTTCTCCGGCTCCACGGCCACCGGGGGCGTTCGCTATCGAAAGGGGCAACAGGGGGCGGTTTCGTTGCGTCGATTTATCGTTTAATAAAAGGTGATGCATGGCCTACGATGCGGCGTTTTTATTTTCCACCGGCGAGCCGACAGCCAGACCGCGAGCTACCACTCCCTTTAATCTTCGATACTCTTGTCGTTCGACGCTCGTTAAACAGAATCGCCGCGATTTAACCCCTATCTCGGGTGGGATAGTAGGATCCTAGGGTTGCTGTTAGGCGACACAGGCAGAGGGTGTGTTTAGGAATTTCTATTGCTTACTGATTTATCATTCTTTCAGGAATTTTCGTTTACTTGGCTGCGTTGGGGAAGGTGTCGATTAAATCTTCATCTTGCAGTGCCTCTAAAGTACGTGTAGTACTTCATAGTAATTTAAACACGAGGTTGAAAGAGAATAGTAATGAATTAGGAGTTTCATTGCGCTTGTTAACAGTGGATAGGCGTGGGCAAGTAGATGAATCCAGTATGTGGTCAGACTCGCGTCAGTAGTTGAGGCTGTGGACACGGTGAGACTTCGAATTTGGATACTTCGTATATTTATTGAACAGAGTATCCATAGACTCACTTAGTCCTCGTGATAACGTAATTTCAAAGTTCCTATACACATTTTATTTCGATAATAATGTCGTCACTACATGAAGTATGATCGCAATTACTAAGACAATAGTTAATCCCAACCATCAGCTTTTAATTACGTCCTAATACTTTTGAAGTATAAATTCTTTCCCTTACTACATACTTCTCACACTTTGCAACAAGAATATTCCAACGCACACGGGTTTTCCTCCAAAATTATTCTGCTCAAAATCAAGGGGTGCAACCCCCGGCATCAAAACACCTCGCCCATTCATACCAGCCTGTACCGCCATACATTATCAAACGCAACAGAAACATTTCCTCTGACAACGTTAAATGCACCCCACCCATCACGTCACGATTCATCAGGGATGGACTCTTTTGTCGACTGAAATTAGGTCTATCGGTAACTGGTCCCCAGTCGACATCGTGGCCAATTATTTAACCCGTCAATAACACTTGTTCCAACTATACAGGCTCGCGAAACACACCCCGCTAATCGAACGCGCGTCGAACGTTCCGCGCTGTCTACGCGTGTACACGACGATGAGTCGCGATTCTCCTCGCGCCGCGCGCCCTCTCGCTGCCCCCTATCGCCGTGTGTTTTCGATTAATATCCACCGCCCGTCGGTCGCGCGTAATTACGAAAATGGCGGTGTGTCCTCTTCGTCGTCTTTTCCAACCCCATTGGACTCTATCCTCCCCCTCTCTCCTTCTCTCTCTCTCTCTCTCTCTCTCTCTCTTTCTCTCTCTCTGTCTCTGTCCCTCTTTCCTCTCATCCAGGGACGACTCACCCGTTCTCGATGATTAAAACCTCCAGCACGCGGGATCACGCACCCAGGTGCGTGCTCGGGAATACACGGCGATATTCCCTCTCGGCCCCGTGGCTTGCTTTATCGTTAATTATCCTGGATTAATTACATCGATCTGGACGGCTCGACAAATATCTCGGCGCAGTCCAGCTATTGGACGAGGATTAATTTTCCTGCACAGAGTGCACTCGTTCCTGATTCTTGAGTCGCGAGGGGTGCTGACAGCTTTACGGCTTCAGGGTGGGCGGCTCCTTTTATTATGTAATTAGTTATTATTGAGTAGGTTAACTTAATCGTGTGTTTTCAATACAATAGTAAACATCATTCTGCGTTGAAGAAGCTCTGCATTTTAACAACTGGAGTATTATTATACTTTGCAACACGGTAGCAAAGTGAAAGGTGGAGTCAGTGCAATACAGAGATGCATCTTTCTCGCGAGCTAGACCTCGTTGTCCTCTAAATATGACGAATTACTTTCTACAGACAGAGCAGAAGTTGCACGTTGCAAATTCTGTCACCAATTACATCAACCCACCACGATAGGTAGTTGATACCTCATACCTGCCAACCTCGCGAAGCAATAAGCGCCAAGCCTCTTCCGCAACTTGCTTCTACGCGGCCAGTGAATCGCGGCCGTCAAACGAGAAACATCGACGCGTCGATCGTGGAATCCCATGTCGCGAATCCTTTGTGACGCCGTCGCACGTAAATCTCGTAAGTTTCGCCGCGGGCGACAAAGAGTCAACGGCAGTCATTTATTCGGATTGCAATAACTACACGTCGGGGGCACCGGGGGTGACGGCGTGAGAGATGCACTCTCGCGGAAGCAGATGAAAAGGTTAAAGAAACGAGTAACAAGAGGGGCCGAGGGTGAGCGAGCGGGACGCATTGAAGAAACCGAGAGCGGCTGAGGGGCGAAAGGGAGTCGACGAAGACGAGAGAGAGAGAGCTCCCCACAAAGGGGGCATTCGGATCCTGCGGCTCGCGGGGGCCCCGACTTCTCTTACTTCCACGCACCTTCAATTCTTCTTGGAGTCTCGGCGCGAGGCCGAAACGGATTTCTGAAACGGGCGGGCAGGGGGCGAGGCTTTGAACCGTGAATGTCGGGCCATTACTTAGGAACACGGCTTCGTTGTTTGCGCCTGGGCTTGGTGGAGTAGAGTGCAATTAATGGAACACGTCGTGGACTGGCGAACGCCGAGCAGCAATTTAGAAATTGCTGAGCCATTATCAGGGTGCCTGGTATGTGCTCGTTACATGCTTGTTTGAATATTTTTATTATCGCGGATAGAAAGGTGTGATAGTATAAAATAACAGCGCACTGCAATCTGCTTAGTGATTCAGTAAGGGTCGACGACTTCGGAGACTGACTTTCGTGGCGGATGTAAACTGTGGATGAAGGGTTCTTTATTCCGCCCCATCGAAGTTGTATGAAATATCGTTTCTACTAATCCCAGGCGAAAGGCCAGCGATCGATGGATCGATCGCCTTCAACTTGGTCACCGTTCGATGAACAAAAGCTAATGGCTTCGGTGTTGACGTAGGCAGCGGCGTTTAATGGATCGCGGCGAGCTTTGCAATGAAAACAACTGTCCAATAAAAGAGACGGGGAGCGAAGGAAGTGAAAAGCGTGCCGCGAAGTAGGGTCCTGTATAAAGGGTGGTGAATGGAATTGCTATTAGTACGTAACGACGTGTTCGTCTGCCATTAGCTGGAACACCTTCGATCCCGCTCGCTACTTTGCGCACCCCCTTTAAATAATATTTCCAGATAATCTGGTTGTCGCTTGGACGCCCTCAAAATATGTTTGACCGTGCAATCTGATCTTCTTTGATACTCTGGTTCTTGATTATATTGGAGTTTAATAGCGGGCCACCCAATTTACTTGTTCTTTAAATTCTTTGCATTCGGATTGGATTCGATATCCTATTTTTCCAATTAGAGGCGCCTTTATGTAGTGGTGCATGGAACTGGGACAAGTTATATCGTGGAAACGATTCCAGGCAAAATTCGATGGTTTCTCATGTGCTCCACTTTCTGTGTTTATCCTTGTACATTTATACGTATGTATGGCAGCTGCACTTTTTTGTAGGCAAGACTACTTGGGTACTTCTGAGACAGTAATCACCGCGATTTCGCATTCGTTACTCTGAAGTTGTTAGATCGAAACATATTAGGTGCAATTTAATGGAATCTGCACTTTAATCACGTAATTACATTGGAAAGAATATATATATTCAGAACAAACTTGTTTCTTCCACGAGCTCCATTGCACAACGATTTCAACTGAGTGCCTACGACTTTCGAATTTCCAAAACCAGCGCCCAAGTGGCCAATCAAAAATACTGAAAACCCACAGAAAATCATCAAATCTATACTGGTTCCTTCACGATCACCTGAAACTGCATCTCGAATCAGTGCACGTCAGACAACATTCCCACACCCACTAAACAAAATGGAAGCTTCATTACGTATTACAAAAAATTCGAGTTCGAACCAGGGAAGCCGAACGTTTTCGTTAAGCGATGCAATCTAATCTGAGGCAGGCATAAAACGCTATCGTAGGGGATGTTGGAGGCGCGAGAAACTTTCGATCGTCGAAAGCAAGGCGACACGGAACTTTTACGAGCATAATCGCGAAATTAGAGAACGCCTGGCCTCTATTATGGCGTTACCGCGACTATCTTACGCGGGACGTCGCGATCTTCAACATTCTCAGACTTCCTCGTTCACCGCTGGGAAACGAGCGACTTTTATGGCCGAGTCTTTATCGCGCGTCTCCCAGCCAAATGACATTTATCGTTTTTAATCTAGCCAGAGACTTATTACTCGTCGCACGTTACTTCACGGGCCATCATCGCTGGCCAACTATTCCCGATAACGAAGATATTCGTGCACGTCTGAATTCCTCGTTTGCGCTTAAACCCTTAAGGGGCTAACCCTCGTCGACCATGAAGGCAGGGCTCTTCGCTGATGCTTAATATGGGATAACAGCGGGGCAATTTGCAAATCAAATTTAGCGATATTTATTGACGTTGGTACAAAGTTAGCGCTGCGCAAAATGCAGTGAAGCTACTGTGGGTGTGTTAGGATTTAATTAGGAAACAATTCCTTAGGGTGGGAGATTATTTGTACTTGGCCACTCAGGGTGCGAAGTTTCACCAACTTTGAGAAATTAGTAGCGAACATGTGAGAAGTTTTTGTAAGTCGATTTTCCTTATTTCAATTCAGATTTTCTATACTTGGAATCGATATCCTTGTTTCCAATTGGAGGTGTCTTTATGCAGTGGCTCAGGGAATTGGGATTGAGTGTATCTTGGAAATTATTGCAAGCAGAATTCAATGGTTTCGTGTAGAATTTCAGAACTTAATAAGAGCGAAAATTTTATTCACTAGCGAATTTATTTCACTCTGCTTTCGCTGCAACTTATTTTCTCCAGAAACGTGGAACATGCTAGAACTACTGATCATTTGTAAGCACCGTGTATTATTTCGAGGAACAATAATTCCGTCCAAAATTCACGAACTGCTTCTCTTTGCCTCTTTTAACTTGGGAAGCGCTCGCGATAGGGTTATCTTCGTGCATGCTTAACATATTCAAGACCCAGGAGCGTGATCTATTGGGCAGCAGGTCCTAGCGCGTGCCCAGGTCGACCTGCTCCCGCTGGAAAGACGCATGACGAATTTTCGGTGCACCTAGAAAATATTTTCCCCGAGCTCGAGAACGTAAGACCATATTTCCTCAACTTGCGCGGAGAACAGAAACTATTATTCTCTTCTTTAATATCACCATGTTTCTGAATCTTGCCTGTTTCTCTATTTATTTCGACCAGAATTCAGTATAAAAATGCTGAATTCATTGCGACGAGTTTTGGTCGAATATTAAACTGGTGGCCTTCGATCAGGGAGGAAAAATTGAACGCCATGGAATTTTGGAAAATTTAATATCGAATGGGTTGATATGTTACAATAGGAGGTAGAACAACTGGAGGAATGCAAATGGAGATACAGGCGCACGGGCTCCACCCACAAAGTTTAACCAAATCCTCTGTTACGATTATCATATCATCAAGCCAGGCACGTTGCTCGCAAAGTCTGTGTTTGCTGGTCGGAAGTAAAGGGAGAGGATACACAGGTGGGCCGAACGACGTATTCTTGGCTGTTCCGAGGAGTAAGAGAGGCCGGGTACTGAAGTTAGGGAACTGGTAAGGAGAAACTATTCCAGCATTTTAAAATCCCACGGGGTGGACCTCTTCCTGTCTTTCTTTTTTCGGGCTCGGTTACGTAAGACGATACGAGCAGACAGTCGCTGTTTCTGAGAGGCCACCTCCAAATGCACGGAAAAGAATAACATCTGATATCGTAAATTTTCATTTCCCTTTGACTGTCGAGAAATATCAGTATCGAAGGCTTCCTCTTTCTTGTATCTTAATAATACGCTTTCCACTTCGATATCGATTCTCGTGAAAGGGAAGCTAAACTTAGGTCCCTTAATAAATCCGATAATGAAACAGATCTAGCGAGTAGTGGGAGTCAAATTATTGGAAGTTCAAAATTAAAAACGTTGACGTCCCCTATCCTAAATTCCTAAGCCTAAAATTAGAATTCGAAGCATTTACATACCTCGAATTATGAAGCATATAGCAAGATTCAAGGTAGTATCTTCCAAAGGTAGTTGCCAAGTTTGCGTTACAGACGTCAACGGGTATGAAAAACGTGAGGCGGGAAAACCTCCCCCGCGTCACTTAAAAAGACACATTATACGTCATCTGTGGCACATCGGGTTACACGATACATCCCAATGCAGGAAGGGGGGAGGCAGAAACTTTTCCACTGTATTCTCATCTGTGGAATCGCGATGGAGGTCCCGTGGGCAATCAATGGCACGGTTCACCAGACCGACCGACAGATGGAATAGATTCCCTTCGTGAGACGCCTACCTGGGAACCGAAGTATCCCAGCTTCCACTGTTCGAACTTTCCATCTAGATGCTATCCTATTCGTCTGTCACCACCGCGTTTCGTCCTCGAAAGTTCGGTGAAAAAGATAGGGCGGGACAGACGGAAGACGAAGTGAAGGTTTCTTCGTGCAGGGAAATGTTTAGATATAGATTGGCGCTGGTAATCGCTGGTTAGTACGCTGAGAATCATCGGGCTTCAGAACTTCAGAGGGGATTGCACCAGATTTTACTCAAATTTTGCGTCTACTTAGTACGCACCGTGTGTAATAATTTATTATATGAAGATGGGATCCTATATACGTATTTATTTTACTTCGTGGTAGATTTTTCGAACCAACTGTGAATATTATTCAATATTTTCATTGGTACAAACTGAAGTCGAAAAATGGCAAAAAAGTTACGTATCGATATCAGTGTCGTTTGACATACCTACGTTTGTTACCACAGTTCACTATCAGTCATTCCCAGTAACAAAATAACGCTCAACGGTATCTTTGAACGAAGTACCCATTCGTATCGAAGCCCCGGAACTAAAAACCCAAAAATGAAAGACCGAAAGGCTAAATCTCCCGCAAGCCCCTAAAAATTCAGCGCCAGGAGAGCAGAGCACTCGAAGCCACATATTCGCAAACAGAAAGCGCGCTGTTCCATCGGCGAATTCTGCTCGTTCGGTGGATTATAACCGAATACAGAAAGAAATTGACGAGCCTGCCCCGGTAAACAGGCTCGAATCAAGGCGCGCAGGAGCGACGTATTAAAACATTAAATCGAGGAGAATATAGTGGGATCAGCGGAAGGAAGATCGTTTCCGGGGGAATTCGTGGCTGGACGAGAGAAAAATCCTTGCGAGAGGAGCCTCGCCATGGAGAACTCAAATATCCAAGCCACGGGTCTATCTGTCCCTCCGCCTACCACCCCACCTCCACCCACCCCATTTCTGTCTCCGAAGGGATAAAATACTCCGAGAGCAGCAAATCCCTCGGGCATTTGCGGTGGCCATCCCGGCCGGACCGAAAACAGGGGTTGGAGCACAGGAAGGCCGATAGAGCAGAGGCATGGAAGAGGAAGCCCCCGTGGATGGTGTGGGTGCGAGAGTTGCCCGTTCCCATGTTTTTAATCACTTTGCACGCAGCCAATGGCATGGAACGGTGTGGGGAGGAGGCGGAGGGGCGGTGGGAGGGCTGAGGGATGGGTGGGTGGTTGTAGAGAGCAGGCTGGGAAAGGTGGCGGAGGGTGGTTTCGCGAAATGTTTCCTACTGTTTTCGGCCCAACCCGATCCTCCTTTCTCGCTGGCCCTCTCGCTCTGACTCTGACGGAACTACATCTATCCGCTGGCTAGTATATATGTACGTATATTTTTCCCCGTACTTTTTAATAAAGCCGTTTCATCCTCTCTGTCCACCGTGTCCCGCCCTCTCGCTCTGTTTTAATAGTGGTTTCGCGAAACGTTCCCCGATGTTTTCGACCCCCGCCCGTTCCGTTTTCGCCGTGGATTTTCCCCTCGCGCACGTCCAACGTGATATGGCTCCTCCATTCCGCATCCAGCCTCCCTGTCGCTTTGTTTTCCTGTTTCGGTCGCCGAATGTCTCTGAGCGTTATTTGATTTTATTCTTCCGCGCCCCGTGCTCCCTTTTTGGGCACTCCTTTGGCTCTTTCTTCGCCGGGTCATTGATTTTTGGGCGGCAGACACTGGTCTATTCGTTGCTTCTAGGTAAGAGATTTGTTTCCGAAGGAACTACGGCCTTTTACCTTTAACGTTTCCCTCCTGTTCTTGCGGTAATTTACAGCGTTTCTCTGCATCGATATTTCTCAATACTTGTCAATGTTCCTCAGTATTTTTCAGTATTCCCCAGTACTCCCCAATAATTCTCCATACGTTCCAATTCTTCTCGCTATCTCCGAGTGTTCTTCACCGTTCCCAGCTACAACTGACTTTCACCCCGCCACTTTGTACCTCCCCTTCTAACCCAGTGGATCTTTCAAAATCTCGCTTCCCTTCTCGTTTCAATTATCTCTTATCATCATTCTCTCAATCACTCTTCTCCTCGTCACCTTCCACCTATCCGCCGCTGGCCGATTCTTCCCTTTCAATTCTCTCTCCCCGTCTGCCGCCCTCCTCTGCATTCACCCTCTCCCCCGATAAAGCCGTCTCTCCGGGCCGTTTTGTAACCTTCGCGGTGAAAACCCGCCTCGATGGTAGTGACACGCGAGAGTAACGGCGACGCGGCGTCGTTTCCACCGTGGAAACGACGCCCGGGCTGACAGCCGTGACCATTACGCGACGTCGTCGACGCTGACGAGAACTACGACGCGACGCATTCTCATCCCCGTCGTCGCGGTTGTTGTTGTTGCCGTTGCTGTTGCCGCCACCGCCGGGGCAGCGCGTTACACGCCGCGGAATGTGGGACCCCGTCGAATGCGGGAGCGACGAAACTGTTATACAAGCCGAAGGGGTAAACGTTGAAGCGGAGAGCCGAGGGAGCGAAACGCGCAGGCGGCGGCTGTACTGTCGACTGTTAAACGAATACTTCCGACTACCGAGGTATCTCGCTTTTCCGAGATAGAAATGCCGCTGCAATCGATGCTTCCTGTACATCGCGCGGTGGCATTTCACGACTCGCTGGGAAAGCATTCAACATTCACGGGGTTATTTATTTCCTCTGAATAAACTGATTACACCGCTTAAATTTCAATGACATTTAAAACAGAAATAAGCAACTATTGGTAGCTAGGGGTTGTATAATACTGTTCCTTGTATTCCACGGTTCAAGTTCGATTGCACTGAAGAGAACGCGACGGTGACCTGTCAAGGGAGAGAAAAATTCCACCGCAAGAGTAAAGCAGCGCAAGTAGGAATGAAAAGCCAGGCTGGGAAGAGCGAAACGCGTTAGTTTCTCCCCCGTCGTGGGACAGCTGCAGGTACAAAGCTACGAAAGCCGAAAGATCATCCAGAGACGGGTGGCTAGAGGGTGGGTAGCAGGTTGTGCAGAGCGCGAGGCTCGTGACATTTATACCTGAGCTAATTATCCTGCGCCACCAGCGGATCCTTTCTTCTCCGAAACTTGACAATAGGTTCGAGATGGTGAAAGCCGAGCCCAGCCACGTAACGACGCTCTGATACGATGAAACTCAACGCTGCGTCGCATTTACGTCGACGTTAGTGTTTTACCTCGGAACAAAGCCGTACAGACAACCACGACGACGGCGAGGACGAGGCAAAAAGAACGAGAGGAATCGGATATGCCGTAATCGATACACGGGGGCCACCGAACGCTTCCCGGCTGTGTACGTGGCCGCAACAAGAGAGATGCGCCCTGTCGACGGGGATGAATTAACCGCGGTTTGGGGAAATCGATGGCGCCTCCTTGCGAAGGGGAAGACGACCATCGCTCCGAATATTATAAGGATTTGTTCCGCGCGGAGTTTAGTGGCCTTCCGACCCGCTGCTATCCTATTGTCTCCGATGCTCGTCGCTGGCGGAATCCTAAGGGGGCTTGGCTTTCTACTGACGCACGTCAGCTTGATAACTGTGGCACTGATTTCGGGGTGAATATTAACGAGTCCACACACCGTGTAACTGATTATTCGCTCGAGGAACTTGCGGGCTGGTTACTTTAAGTTTTCGACGTACATGGGAATACGGGGGATGTTTTCGAGCTGTAGATGCGGAGTGAAAGGGATGATGGGAGTTTGAGAAGGGATATTTGTTTTAGTAAGATGCCTGCTCTTTTGGGATACTGAGATTGTTGACACGATAGTAGGCGTGCTTTACGAAATGCACATAGTTTTGGCTTACTGTTAAGTAGGAAAATGACTTGGAAAGTTAATCTAGCACGTCTGAGACCTAATTTCTTACACGAGAAAAGGTAGACTTCATCAAGATTCATAATCTAACAACAGTGCAACATAGTTGGAGATTATAATACTGCTAGAATATTTTCCAATGAATCTCAATCAGGAGAAGATTGTCTAATTATCATCACTGAGACAAGTCGACGTTGGAGCACTGCGAAAATCGAAACACTTTCGAAACAGTTCATCACAGAATTCACTCCCCAATCTGACCATGTATTTGATCCTTCCACAGTAAGTTGAGCAATCCGGAGTTCCTTTAGTAACGTAGAAAACGCGATTCCACGGTCGAGGACGTGTTAAAAGGCGGTCTGGCGCTGGTGGGAGCCTGGTTCCTTGGGTGTGCACAGCATAGAAGAGAGGTAAACGCGACAGAGAGAATTAATTCCGGCCTATGGCTGTCCCGGTCTACCGCAGACGTTCCAGCGGCAGTCGTGCACCGAGGGCCCCGTGAATTTTTCATGCATCCTTTCGGAGTCACGTAATGAAGGATAAAAGTTGCAGCGTTCCCAAGTATGTCGGGGTAGATAAGGGAATGTAATTTTAAAGCCGAGGCAGCCAGTATCGTGGAATTTAACGGTGGTCTCCGATGAAAAACCAAGCAAGGGTTGAAACGACCCATTTCAGCTTAAACCACTACGAATCACTATAAACGCAATTCGAGAGCAAAAATGTTTCATGAACTACTACACAGTCCCGCGCGCTCCATTAAACGATAACCACAGAAAATTGATTAGAACACATTAATTTCGAACCTATTTCGTGTCAATTTAAAAGGTACTCTACAACAGCTCCCAAAAATGTCCACTTCCTGCATCCCCAGAAATCAACAATCTATCTTTCCGAGCAGTAGTTGTATTTGCATAACGAAGTGCACAGGGTTCCCTGGATCTGGCTGAAGAGACAAACTGTGCAGTTCTCTGAGAAGAAGAGAGGATCTTTGAATCTGATCTCTGATCCAATCTCGACGTTCATGATACTCCTTTCAGGAGTCTTTTGATCTCGATCTTCGTTTTATAGTTCCTCCGTCTTATGCACGAACTGTAGGGATGGGGCATTATGCAATCTTCCTGGGTCTAATGTTATGGAATAAAAGTGAGACGTCTGGCGAGCATCGTCGCCGCCGTGAACACGGCTGGGCCTTCAGCAACGTCAAGCAGACGACAGGAACTATTAGTAACGCCCCGGGACAGAAACCTTATCTGGACGGTCCTTATCGTGTTTAGTAATTCGCCTAATCGCTTCGGCCAGCAGCTTCGAGGCATTAAGGTCTTCGGAGGAAATCGCGCCGAAATAAGCAGCCCGACACGAAGGACCCCGGGTAGGGTATGCTGGTTATGGGGGCCTCGATTTTCCACCACGCGAAGGGCTATCATTATGGCCACGCGATTACGACCTCGATGGAAATTGAAGTCTAATCACGTGTCTGTATCTCGTGCACGAGAGGTCGATATTGTCGCCTATTCTGGCCGATATCGAAACGATCGGGGGGGACTTTTCGGCAGTATCGAAACGGTGATAGGAATCTTCGGTGCCCGATCTTGTCCATCACGCTGGTAAGTTTTTGTAGCTCTTTCTTTTCGTTCGATCGTGTGCTTATTTAGAGCTGACTCGAATTCTTTTATCGACACATTTTGGTGTCACTGTTTCCTTATTTGGGGTACTTGAGATGTTATTGCGTTGTCGTTAAAAGGGTCATTAGGAGGAGGAAGATTGGTAGTTTTGCTGGACGATGTCGGCAGTGGTATTTGATTAATACTACTGATCTTAAGTAAGGAGCCTGAGGTCCAAGAACACCTTGCCGCGTGTAATTGACATTTTTTTTGCAAGCGTTTCGAATTTTTCCAACAATACGATACGCGAGACCAAAGTGATTATACATCAAAGCGAGCCTCTTGAGGTCCGGGGATACCGAATCGATATACGAACTCCTCCTCGTCCCTCTTCGCCAAGTGCTCCCCCATTCCTGCGAAACGCTACGTGCCTGCCTTTGCTCTCCCCTTCCTCGCTAATCTCATGATTGCACTGATTAACCCCACCTCCCACCCTCCGCCAGCCTCTGGCCCATCTGATCCCTCAATCGCCAGACTCGATCATGATCCACCTAGTGAGAATCGACCTGGACGATCCGATGAGAGACAGGCCAACTGAGAATCGACGAGAGAAAACGCGCCTCGAATGGCTCCTCCCTCTCGCTTATAAGAATATTTGAACATTTCGTTGATAAGTCCGATGAAAGCTTAGGAAAACGTGAAATATTTCACCGGGTATACATTCTTCTGAGCGAAGCTCTTCAGTGTCTGATCGTAAATATAAATGTGGAAGGGAAGGTACTTTAAGATTTGGACAGTAAATCGAAGAGTCCTTGTAGAAAACACTGTACTAAGTGCTAAAAATCAATTTTTTTCAGGAGAGAGAACAAACTTCCTTGACTTCAAATTATTTACCAAATTTGATTTGTTTTAGATTAGATTTGATATAGTCCAAATTCGTGAGAAAAATAATTGTATTTGTAAACCCTGTGCCACATCTTAGTTGTGGAGAAAACTGCATTTGCCATTCATTTAAATTTACAAGCACTGTAAGTGCCAACCCTGTTTACCTATCGCTTAATTGGCTCCTAAAATTGAATTAAAATTTTATACTTTAGTATTAGCATGGGCACGTAGAACATTTTTTTATGAAAAATTTGTTTTCCTAATTTTGGCACTCACAGTCTTTTCTACAAGGGCTGTTCAATTGTTTCAACTATTCGAGCCTGAAGAGACACCTTTCAACCTTCACCACTTGGGCACCGAATGATTTAAACTATTTACACTTCGCTTGCTCTTTTACCCTCCTCATTAGCATTCTCCCATCTCCAGCACCAGTTGCAGCCCGCTTTAGGACATCTTAAACGAGGGCATCAGAAGTTCCCGCTCAGCAGCACACATTTCAGAGATCAGGAACAGCGCAACTATCAACCTTGAACTCGCGAAACTGCCCAAGTACCTCGAAATCGCGAACAGAACTATCATGCCCAAAATACATAGTTGCGAGCCCCAAGTTGCTGGCTCTTCTAATCTTCGAACTCGTCCGAATTCTCCAACTCGGCGGATTCAATTACCTTGCCCCGTGGCTGCCAGCATTCGCAGATGTGGCGAAAAGTTCCGGATCGCGTGTAAACAGCGGCCCGGTATTCTCGCGAGGGATGGGGCAGAAATTCCCGGGGCTTGCGTCAAAGTGACACCCCTGCCGGCGGATGACAAAAAAGCGGTGCTAAAAACGGGCGAAAAACAACGGGTCGTGACAAATGGGTGATCAATAACAGGCAAAGTACGTGTAGGGAGCATTGTTGACCGAATGAAGCACCGCGTGACAACGGGAGCAACGTGCACGATAATCGATCAGCGCGTTGCATTCACCTTGCAGAATGGAATGCCTTCGGAACGAGGGCGCGCGCGCGATAAATCACCGTCCGGCCTTAAAAGTTAACTCCGCTGTGTGAAGTAGCATTCTCTGTGAACCCGAGCAAGTGTTACGGTACCTTCTTGCGTCCACCCCAACCCCTTTGCGCCATCAAAAAGTGCATGGCAATCAAAAGCAGGAGGTCCAAGAATTTAGCAGTAAATGGCACCTTAAAAGATAGTCAAGAAATGTTTCGTTAACACTTAGCGGGCGTGTTTTCGCGTCGATATTTTTTGCAAAGTATTAAAAGTACTTTGAAAACAAACCAAGGAGGGGAGGTTCGCTTTCTACGCTTTCTGCAAAACTTAAAGAGGCATCTCGGAAAACCTTGAGCTACTTAAAGTGTTAATATAAATCCAGAGTATGCTCCTAAATTCTTCGACCTGGTTTTTGATCACCCTGTACTTGTCCCTCCCCCGGGGCTTGTCCCCAAGACGGGATTAGCGATCCCGGGGCATCCGAGCTAGCTCACCAGCGCTAAGACCCTGCAAGGGGTTCGACTGGGAGTAATTGTGTCTTACGAAGACTCCATCATGATATAAATTGCACTGATGGTGTCGAGATATAGGGAGCTGAGAAGAACAATCCTCAGTCCCTGTCAGGAGGTTGTAAGGGTTGATTCATCCCTTTCACCTTCCAAGCCCGAACTGACATAGAAATCCCCAGTTACGCTGGCAATCAGGTTTCATTTCTCAGGAGTAGTACTTCTGTGCCGATTCGTGGAGCATAGGTTTTGATGCTTCTTTAGAAAGTGAACGGTTGACAGAAGCTTGCAACCCTCCCACTACAAAGAAGATACGTCACCGGAAAAATACAGTAGCAAACTTGGGTCTCGAAATTCTTAGTACTCTTTTTAAACGCGATAATTTTAAAGTCCTGGTGTATAGGCAGTGTCGGTCTTTAAAGCTAAAGAATAAGTAAAAAACATATGTATGCAATGGTCTCTACCCACAATGGTTTCTGATGCCTTTTGAATCTTAGGAAGAGTGTAATGTATACTTCTTCCTTTTCCCTTGCAGCATAAGACACGTTTTGTCCGCGAGATTTGATTCCATCGAGCGATCGCTGTTCGGCTGTCTGCCTTTGCGCATCATCATACACGTAGGTGAAAGTGCGGTCGGTTGAATAGCGCCGCGGCACAGACGGGGCAAAGGGTTAGTTGAATAGTATGCAGAATCGAGGAAATGAATAAACCCGGTCGGTGGAATGTCCGCTGAATGGCACGCGAATCGAAGTGAATAGAATAGACGGGAGGGGAAAAGTGGTCGACGGGAAAAACAGCGTGAATTTCTCCCCCCTTTCTCTACATTTGTGGAGATCCTAAGGGGAAAATGCTGGAAAAATCGGCTGCGCGATTGCAACGACGCGTATAATGCGCCGTCTTTTCCTCCTGCGGACGTGTAATGGGAACAGCGGAGTAGCGATTAAACTAAGTAAAAAAGCAGGGGAGTCGCGAACCTCTGTGCTACTGTTTCAAGTATCAGCGTTAAAAAGGCAACGTCGAAGAATTTAACCGTAGAATTTTTAGTGCTGCAAACCCACATGTTTCCACCTTACTTATAATTTTCTCTGTAATTATTAACAACAAACAAAAGAGCTCCAGTAACACTGAATCGATCATTCCCACAAACCAGTTCCATTTTCCCCAAAAAAATCTTACAAAATTCAGCCACTTAATTCAAGCCTGTTGAGAAGGAAATTTAAGAATAATCCCAAGCGAGGTGAAAAGTAGTCTCAGGTGTAAGAGCGATTCTCTTGCCGCCTCGGACGCGCGTTTTCCCCATCCGTTAACGGGGGTGGCGCGAAATTCGACGAGCGTCGCCGAGCCCTCGACAGAATTGCGTGCTGATCGAATTGACATTCAATCTGGATCGAGAGGCGCCGCGGCGGAGTTTACACTGGATCCGATCCAGCCACGGATTCGGTTCAAGTGTCCCGCTTGCAAACGCGATCGGCTCGCCCCGGGAGCGCGTTACGCGGTACATCGATAACGAGTGTGCGCCCCACCCCCTCCGGCCCCCTGGCACACCTTTTCTTATCCGTCGTTGCTTCTTCGAGAGACTTTCCCCATTGTTCGACCACACGGATGCAATGGCGCGTGCGAAAGACGCGGCCAACGACGCCTCGATCCTTCCAGATCGCCTCGATCCTTCCAGATCGCCTCCTGTTTGCACTCGCTCAATGGAAGCGCTAGGGAAACAATCGAGCACGGTCCCCGGCCAATAATTACAACTATGCACGTTTACACGGCCGTGCACAGTCCACGCAAACAGGCAATATTACATACTTTGTCTGTACTTTTTACGCGCTTTAATCTGCCGTTGTCACGATACGTTCCGTGTTTTTAATCCCCGGGATTATCCGCAGATCAATGGATTATTCCGTGCTTTTTAGTTTCGTTGATAGAGGCATTTGAATTGGCTGGATGGTAAATAGAGTTGTTAAAGGATGTAGAACGCGATGGCTTCAAAGTGAGCGTAGTTTATTGATACAGAAAAATAGCATTCACGTGAAATTGTAGATTGTCCGGAACGTTGACCCTTTGAGTTTCTCAATTCACTTTAAATCGCAGCGCGAATCTCTGCTGGAATGTTGTATATCGAATACGTTCCACCCGTTGCGTACTTCATCAACCTACTTGTGCCTACCACCCGCCACTTTATAACCCCATCAATCGTCCACTTCAACTCGCTACACAAGCCACGCTCGTTCTTTCTTACCGAACCTCCAATTTTCCACTGCAATCTAGATGAACGTATCTACAACGAAGCATCAATCAAACCAACAAACACAAAGCCCCAGTTGAACCCGAAGCCTAACTTCATCTTCACGGTCCTTCCGCCTGCAAAGCGAGGAGTACCAGCCGGTTCGAGCAGAAACAATCGATGGCAGTCGATTAAACCGTCCGGGAAGGGCGGGCACATTCGATCCAGATAGGATATCGGCTCGATTACGTAGCAATTCCCTCGGGGTGGACGGCGGGGAGGGGCGCGTTTACGGTTTCTGGGATGCGCGACCGGAAAGGGAAAGTAATGCGGAGGTCCTCGACGAGGAGGACTCGCAGAGGAGGATCGCGGGGGAGGCAGCTGCTTTCCGCTTCCTGTTGCGAGTTACGCGGTTTCGAGTCGATCGATCGAACGCTCTCGTCGAACAATGATGTCGCCTCGAAAATTCAACAGCCCCCTCTGCTGCTCCTAGCCGAAGATTATTATGCCGCGAGCAAATTGGCTGTTCGCACGGCTAATTGCGAGTTGGTAGCAACAATGAGGCAACGTGACGCGCGGCATTACGTCAATGGCTCGCTCTTAATTATGACCCACGAGCACTTCCATTCGATCTCATTCAGACCAGATTGTGAGCGGGTCCCTTGCCAATCCTGCCTTCTCTGTCTATCCCCCAGTCTTCCCCTCGCGTTGGTCTTCGCTGATGGAAATGATGTCCTCGCGAGGGATGTCGATAGCTGCGCAGTATCTATCTTACGGGGGGAGGTGGGGGCTGTTACGCAACGGTGCGGGATCCATTTTGCAATATGTTTGCAAATGGTAACGACTGAGGGACAGATATTGTCCCTTTAATTATGCGCAGGACTGGATCAGCTCCCCGAATATTAGATATTATCGCTACGAACATGAGTTTTATCTTCGCGGGCTTTGAGTTACTATTTGCCATGGAATCACTTGGAATTAACATTCTGAGCTGCGTGAATTGGAGTTTAGTGACTAGATATCAGAAGACTTTAGAATACGAGAACTAGCTCTGGCTACGATCCGTGATCTACTAATCGAAGATTCGCTAAAAAGAGACAGTAGAGTCACGGCCTCCGTCTAATTTACAGTGGAAGGGCGAATCCGTCGAAGGCGCAAAACAATTCAACCCCTAATTGCGAGGAACAGCTTGGCGGGGCAGGCTTAGGTGGCTCGAATGGGAAAAACTTTGGCTGACGGACGAGGCGTGTTTCACCTCACATCGTTCGCTCATTTTTGCCGGGCTTCAATCCTTTCAGAGGCTTCGTCGCCGCCGAAAACAAGCAGCGATGTATCACCCTAACGCGATTAACCCTCAAATTTTGCCCTAAAGGGATTAGGCAGACACGTAGCGGAGGAGGCTTCGGCTGCACGTGCCGCGTGTTTCGGGCTAACGACACCGAGCCCGGAGAGCAAGAGGGAAAACGAGGGAAGCGGGGCGAGGGGGTTGCGAACTTTTGCATATTGCGAAATGAAACGGCACGGCCATTAAAGGCCCGTTTACGCGAAACTTTCGGCGATGCCCCGCGCCACCCCTCGAGGAAACTGCGAGATGATGGTTGTAGGCGAGAACTTTGAGAACGCTGCGCGACGTTTAGCGTGAATTCCGTTTACTTGGCTTCTTTCGGTCCTCGTGTAACGTTGTGCTTTATCATCGTCTTTGGCAGTGGCAGGTTTGAAGGATTTTAAGGGATCATTCTGATTAGACGGTTTGAAAAAATCGATTTTTTTAAACATTTTTTGAAAGTACATATCCTCGAGAATATATTGTTAAATTTTCATGGAAAAATTCCAATTGTTTTAGCTTCTACATAGGCATTTTGTAGGTTTGGGCCTCTATAGTTGAAAATTTTAAACGCGTTTTTTTCGAAACGACATTTTTTCACATCCTGCAAGTAAAATCTCAAAATCTATGCTTTATAAATTTTACTGCTTATTCTGCACACTTATGACTCTGGCAGGAATTACAACCAAGTATTTTTATTGAGTCTAACCTACTTTTAAAATCGAAAATAGCAAAAGAAAAAACCGAAAAACATTTTTCTTGCAATTTGCCCGTCCATTTTACTAATTTTGAAACTTTTTTAGTGACTTTAAAGCGTTGATGCTACTTCTAGAAAATATCTTAACGTTATCTCACTGCTTTATCGTATTTTCCGATAGCACGGTGGATATCGAAAGACGACTGTGTCCACCTGGATAACAAGGAGAATTAAATTACTTCATCAGAATTCGTACAACTGAATAAAATGAAGACCATTTTTTTTCAAGGTTTGCAGAGAAAGAGGCGCAGTGACGTGGAAAATCATAGTTTGTGCATGAGACTCATTAATTGATAATATAATAACACAGAAGCCAAGAATAATAATCTCTCTTGCACTACCAATTTCATCCTCGTTATGTGGCGAAAGAAAATTGACCGCTATCCATTATTCATCGTAGAAAAATACCTCCCTTAATTTCAATCTAACCCTCGGGAATGATGAGTCGGGAATAAAATCGACGGAAAATCCTCGATGAAAATTTCAAACGAAAAAGAGAAGCGCTGACCTAAATACCGTTATAGGAAAGAACAAAAGGACTCGAAGGGTAGAACTAGGGTGGGCAGGGGTAGAAGGAGCAGTGAAGTAGAAGCGAAGCGCGGAAAGTTGGTCGAGAGTTATAAAATAATTTCGTGGCGGGAACTCACGTAGCTAAGTGTATCTACAGCAAGGCTCGAAGGTAATTCGAGGTTTATACCCACGGGTGTGGCTCGTTCCCACTGAACTTTCGTTCGTTCCCTCGTTCCTTCCCTCGTTACTATTCGGACGCGTCCCATTTCCGGTCCGCGAGGTCCGAGCCAGCCCCCGTTAATTGTGTCGTTAATGACTTTCGATTAAGCTCATGGCTGAAGATCCCTGCCCGTACGCCTGCGTTCCAATAATTATTTTCATCTTCCTCGTTGTTCTCCACAGTATTCATCTCCAAACGCTCGTTTTCAATCGATTCTCCTCTTTCGCATAGGGGTTGCTTTATGGAAAATGAACGGGGGTCGTGCATGTTGCGATTTGTCATATTCTTCTCTTTTCTGAACGGTAATTATTGATGACTTTCAGACGTAATTCTTGCTACATTTACGTTTTCCAGCAGGTGGCTTTAGATTAATCTATCAAGTGTTGTAAGTGTAGGGTGTAGCCTATGTGCCATGGTAATTAGGTGAATCTGTGAGTTTTATTCGAAGATTTCACTTTGAATTTTTGTAGAAAATTATTCTGTCTCACGGGGAGGAAATATAATTAAATATCGATCTTTATCGAAGGCAGCAGAGTGTAAACAAGTGTTGATACACAGGGCAAGTGGAACTAGTCAGTCTATAGTCAGACGTCCCTTAAAATCAGCATGCAATAATATTCTCGACATTTGAAGACTTAAAGTTTAAGGGGATACGGATCGTCTGTCGTCAGCCGGTGTTCTCTATCGACTGCATCAGGAAGAATCGCAGGAATGACGTGCTGACAGCTCGAGAAGCTGGTATTAACGAATTTAGTGAGCAGATAAACGCGAAAGGGTGAAAAGATCCATCTCAAGTTGGCCGTCGATCGTCAACAAGGGCATGGCCGTCGCGTATAAGTTTTTATCGCCCGGCCCCGCGCCCTCTAACTTTGCGACCCTCGTCTTACGTTAGCAGAACTTCATAAGCGACAGAGAACGAACCGGAAGTTTGCTAACGGGCTGACTCAGCCGGGCCCACGACAGCAGGAAATCTCGCGGTAATACGCAACGATTCTGCTGAGGAATCGTAAAAAACGTCCGTCGACGACTCGAGATTTCGTCAAATAGCGGCCCGAGAGAAACGAGCTCCTCCGCGAACAGGATGATGGATCTTCATTCGGAGTGATAGAATCAAATGATTGCTGGCCCCTAAAGTGTTTTTATTACGAGCAAAGGGGAAGGAGACCTCCGTTCTTCTGGTACTAGGTTTCTCTTCTTCGGATTAGGTATTGCCAGAATATTTGCACTGATTAGATCTTGTTAAATCATCCAGAATTCTTGCTGATACAGTGGAAGCTTAATATCCCCTTGCATCAGTATATACATCTTTATATATTCTTTTGCAGTGTAAATATAAATATTCGCGATATTACTAAGGGCTGTTACTATTTTCATTTCATTTTCTCTTTGCACACTAATGTTGAATGCTAAGTTTCCACGTGCTGCCTATTGCTGGCGATCAGATTCGAAACTGTAAAACTGAAAATGAAGATGAGAGCGTCAGTTGGTGAGGACCAAGTCGAAGAGGATACTAGAGAGCCATAGACCGCCAGTTTCGTCGAGTTAATAATCTATACGGGGTCGTTGCTGAGTTATCGAGAAGTCGGTGGCATCGTGGCGAATTTAACGAGGAAACTAACGACACGCTGCTCGTATTATCCTGTCCGCTTCGAATCGCTTCGTTTTCTTGTCCCCCCCGAAGCTGGTCGGGGGTGGAATCGGAATTGGAGCGTGTAATCGCGAAACAAGCGTCTTCTGGCCGGGTTTCCGTTCCATGTGCAACGCGCAGATGCAGTTCCGTCGCCGGTGGTTCACGCTTGCATTGCTCGAATCGCTGATTTCGCCTCGATCAACGATTCGAACCTAATGATAACGCGAGGTTTACAGAGGGCTCCTAGGGGCTGAAAGGGCGCGCCACGATCGCTGCGGACTGTAGAGAGGCCTCTCCTCAAGAGGAATCGAATGACACCATTTTTATCTTGAAAATGAGATAGGGACACGAGGGGAATAAAATAATGGGCTCGGATTTCATAATATCAAAGTTACTAACAAGAGGAATCAGTGATAAGTTCGTAATTACTCACGTACCACTAGAAATATGTAGAAAATATGGAACAACTAAATAGTTTAAATATAAGAGAGGGTGTGACAGAAAATAAGCTGACATATTTGTTCGTCTGGTGATTATTATTATTAAAATTATTATTAAGCTGAAAAGAGGGAGAAAACAGATACATTTAATACCCAATCAGGCATTTGTATGTACTTCTGTATCCCATCGTGTACACAAGTGACCAAAATATTACTCCTGAACGGTTGTCACCGACCCTCGGCGCTTCCCCACGATTTACCTTACATTCTTCGGGCGTTGTCAAATTCCAAGTAAACACAAACGTCCTACCGAAGTCGAGCATGGCTCGGAGACTAGTCAGTGTTGTTTCGGCCGTGACCGCGAGCAGAGTTCCTTCGAAAACTGTTTCTCGTGACTCGTTGCTAGTATATCGTGGCATACGTTCAAGTTTGTGTGACGTAATGGCGCAATCGAGTTCGTTTTCGTTCGAATCGTGTTATACCGGAGGGAGAATCAGGATAACAGTGGCAGATTAGATTGTAAGCATTATTATTACACTTGACTCTAGTACGCATTTAATTGTTCAAAGACGAAACGTTCTTTAACGAAAAATTTATATTTGTTACAGTTTAAAGCGAGGACGTCGCACATGACTGCAGAACAAATTGCCTTAACGTGTATCTGCTCGTGCTCCTCGGCGGCAACCAGTACGTGTGCTACTGACATTTAAATTGCGCATGCCGGAAGTCGAGGACTCCTGAACTTCAGCTGCCTGCTTCGCGACAAAAGAGCCACGGATTGCAGACCGGTAAGTACCTACATTCAAACTTATTTTTATTTGAGCGATTTGCATCTTCTGACTTGTCACATTATTTTGCGATACATCTTGGGTTACATACATATTACGTAAGTCGTTGCATTTAATATCAATACAATTTAGAGATTCATTAATCGAGATTTAATTGAGACGAATGAATATTTCGTTACTTTCGCCTAGAATTTGCTGATACTTCGAGTGGTCAGTTTATTGATGTCTAGTTTTCTTATTTTGATATGATGCTCGAGGTTGGCAAAGGAAATAAAAAACTAGCCTCTACTTGCAATTCAAATTTCTCCCCAAAAATTCACTCCTAACATTTAACCAGCTTAAAAAAAACAAATTCAATTCCACATCGGTATGAGGTTTTTTCTTATTTCTCAACGCATCACCATCTCAAACAATTACACTCTCCCCACGTCCCTCAACGAGGCCATTCACATCCCCATTCCAAAAGCACGCGAGCAGGTCCCACCGTTCGTGAAATTCTGAAAATGAAAAATCCCCGGCTCAATAGAAAAATCTGACTCGACCGCCGTCGACTTCTCTTTCCCAAAGGAAACGCGGCGCGATTCCGATCGCGGCTGGGCGGGGGTGGAAAATTGACTCTAAAGGTTGAATCTAATTTACGATAGCATATTTCAAACGTCGACTCGAAACGACACAGAGGTTCGCGAAATCCAAAGGGGGGAAAGAACGACGACTGGCTGCAGAGACACCGCGGGGAAGAAAAGGACCGCGGAAACTTTAAACGGTCCTCGAAGCGTTCGACGACTTATCGTCCCGGTTCGATCTTCATTGGTTTCGCCGTGCTCCGTTACATTCGCGGCGTTCAGATTGAAATCGGGCAAAATTCGATAGGAGGTTCGAGGTATCCTTCGCCTCGAAGGTGGCTCGTAAACTCGGCGTGCCCGATAGGATGCATTTTATTCCTCCCTTCGGGACGCGTTATCCGAACACGCTCGTCCCGCGATAGAAACGCGCGGAAAGATATCGCGTTCCTTTCTTCCTTCTTCTTTCCCCCTTCCCTTTTTTAATACAGGACATTTCAACGTCCCCCCTATCGGTCGCGCACGAACGGTTACCGTGAAGCTCGGTAAATTTTTATCGTCGCAGATTGGATGGATATCGCGGAATAATTGAGGTTTTCATGGTTGGCTTCTTGGTATCTTGTTTCGTTCCGCGCGTAGAGTATGGCACGCCTTAAGTGTCTCTGATATTATGAAAATCATGGGTAAGGGGCGATATCGTTTTGCAATAAAAACTCGCAGGCACAGAAAGGGTTATTATAGAGCAAGTGGATTGTGCGTCTGAAATTACAAAGTGCAGTTCCACTCGTCTAAGAGAATTCCTATACTTTTCTAAATAATATAAATGCAGTATTGGAAACTTTATCGAAGGCCACTAATCTCGACGATATTTTCACCTTAAAAAACTTTATGCATATTTCGATTATACAGTATCCATAATGTTTAATACGATCGTAGCAGTCTCTCCACGTTTATACATTCTTCTTTCACGCCCGATCCGCATAAAACACGCTCGTTAGCTTCGTTCATCAATCTCTGGAACGTCCTGTAGCGCGACGAGAGGGTTAACGAGTGAGATCGTTGCCGTTTCCCTTGGAATCATTACTTTGGAGGCGGACACCCGATGATCGACTCGTTTCCTTGTATCTCGGTGCACGTCGCGAAAATGCATTCGCCAGCGCATGATATACGGCGAGGGGGGAGGGGGCGATCGGAGGGGGTGAGAAGGACAGGGTTAAAGAAAAAGGAGGTCGGCCTGGGCTCGGGGTTAAGGGGTGCGACGTGGACGAAACGGGGGTGAACGTTAAAATTGATGATCCCACGGGAATATCCTGAGCCAAGCACTTATCATAAGTCACGCGTGCCACGGCGGCGATTTTTCGAATTCCATCGGAAATTTCTCGCAAATTTCTCGACTTTCAACCCCTTATCGTCGACACCGAACGTCTCGCTGATCCTTGGTCACTGAACGCGTGGAAAGCGTTGCTGGAGGAACTTTTGAACTTGTTAATTGGGGAGCAAGAGTAGATTTCGAAGTTTGAAAATGTCAGAGCAGCAGAACTTTTATTTCTCTTTCATCCTACTTGCGTTTGCTGTAGATGCAATGATTTATCCCGTCTTTGCTCGCTTGTAACGACATTTATAGGGGACTTTTTTATTGGAAGAGTTGATTTCCTCTCGACCCTTCAAATGACGCGTCTTTCTTTCTTTAACAAATTTACAATTGTGCCTGATTAAGACCAGTAACTTTAGAAGGTAAGTTCGAAGGTTCTGATAAATTTCGAACTGTTCTGAAGAAAACTACATTCGAACTAAACAAGAAACGTCCCCAGAACAATATCGGAGTTAACTTCGTTCTTTCGTCTCGTTAGAACGATAAATCTCGGTTCGTCGAGGAGCTCAGCGACATTGTTTGTCAGCGAGGCATCGATTCGGTCGTTCTTAAACCAGCGCAGGGAGTCTGGGCTAATTATAAAGTTAAATTAAATATTGATATGCAAGGATCCAGCTTCCTCCGCGAAATAGGTTGTGTCCCGCTGAATTTTGCACGGGCTTCCTCAGATACGCGATCGCTGATCACCGCCGCATTTGTAAACAGAGAATATTCAAATGAGCGAGCAACTTCTGCCATAATTAGAAAGAAAGTTACAGTGTACCTACATTTAACTACAGAACCCCGCTGGCGTGAAGCATCGGCAACCGTAAACGCTGCTCACTAACGCCGAACTGGGACGCAACTTTAATGCCTGATTTCAATTTTAATAGGCTTCATATGAACACGCTTTGGCGACTGAATACCAGTCAGTCAATTTGTGCGAGCAAGTACATTTTAATTCACTCGTGCCCTGGAAACATTTTCAACGAACCGCGGTTTCTCAACTTCTGAACGAAGAAATTAATGATAGAGGACTGAGTTCGGTATGTACGTCAGGTCGTGTGGTAAGAAAAGGGTCTGTAACATCGGGATATATACTGCATAGAAAGTAGTTAAAGCCACAAATCGAGAATATTCAAGTCCATGTCGTTGAATAAATCCAAGGAAAACGCAGAGGTCTATGAATTATCTTTAATAATAAGAACAGTGTCAGGAGACTCTCATTTCTCTAAATAAAGCGTGTTAAAAATGTGTCCTGGGCGTACAAAGTAGATAGCACTTATTAATATAGTAAACTAGATAAAATACGTTTAGTGAACATAGGTCGGAGCTTACCATTATTAGAGTTACAAGCAATTTTTCATTCCGGCACCTCGAGTAACCTGCTTTCTTTCGCTTAATCTTTCGACTTACGTTCACCATTTTTTAATCAGTCTAGCGAGTCCTATCTACCTTGCAAACCCTTACGCCTTCTTTGACAGCGTACTAGTGTATTTGGTCAGTGAACATTGTTCCATAAATTGAACTCGTCAGAGCACTACACTGTATCTGCAGTAGAACAAGTCAATAATTTCTGCTCCATCTGGAAACAAGAACATAGCGCATAAATCATATCTCCTCCTTATCTAATTAAAATTCCAACCTGCTTTCAAAGTGACAAGCGTCAAAGTATCACCCTTCTTCACCTTTTTCGCGTAGTCACAATTTTTGAAAAATATTAACAGGGGACACATTATCATTGCTTCTCATATCTCCGAAGTGATTCCAATTTCTCGGCACGTATTCGGAGTACATCGAGTTTTCTGTTAAATATTGAGAATGGTTTGGACTTTCTCGTGCGTTTGAAAACTCGAGGCGTTCTACAGCCTGGTGCCGCAACAGTTGACTCATAATTCGCGGATTACTCCAATTTTACTCTCTCCCCGAGCGAGCGTATTTATATAGGAGGATCGACCTCCGTTCTAACGAGCTGACTCAGCCAACCTTGCTGTTTCATCGCCTGAGAAATCTCGGATTAGAAACACCGCGCCTAAAATCGTTCCGCGGTGCAACGACCAAAGTGCACGCGGCCGTGTCGCGTAGAAGTTTACGCCGCGTTCACATGACCGCGTCGCCGCCGACGCGATCGATAAATATGATCTCGGAGAGGAGAAGGCCGCGGCGCAATAGCAGGCTCTGCCCGTGATCGTAACGGGTCCCCAGATATGCGAGATTAACGCTTCTAAATCGCTCCTTTCCACGCGATCCTCGAGGCGCGTTGCGGGCGAGCCTTAAACGACTGCTTAAACGGGTCCTGCTCCCTGTTTACTTTGCTCGTCTCGTCGATTAGTGCAACCACTTGTCGTTCCGTTCGATCACGTTTCCCAACGAAAACGTCCCCTCCTCGCTTTGCGCGAGTCAAAGGGGTTGCCTCCGAGAATTTCAGTTTTCTTTCATGGCACTGGGTGAAATGAAGTGCCGCGTGTACTGGATGTAACATAATAAGTGGGACCTATTTCAGACATTCTACGCTTAAACAGGATACAATCAGTTCGCACAAATATCTGAGAACAAGTATCTTATTTCGAACTTAAAATACGCAAAGTTTCTTGTACTTCTTCACTCCCGTGCAGGATGCTAAACTGTCTCATCGTGAACCTTTTATCTGCAAAATTTCTGTTGAGAACTATTACACCAAGTGGCCAGTAACTTGCTACCTAAAGCTTCCACTGAAAATAGGCTCACATTTTACGATACACCTCGTACAACCTACAACCCTTTATCAAAGAACCACAGAATCTTCTTTCACCCCCCTCAACTCCAGAACAGATCATCAGTACTCGAAGTCTCCAGGGTGTACAGAAACGTATGCAAAAATTGCAACCCTGTAATAATGGCCATAGAAGGCATTTAGTGGTGCCCTCGGAGATATCCCTTTGCACGCCACTCGAGTGGGTTGCAAGTTAGTTGCCACCACTCTGCAGGGCGCGGTACAGCAGGAATCGAGGCAAAGGGCCGTGGATGTGTACTCACCGGACTCCGAGACGGATGGACTGCCCGCAGACCTGTCGGAGTTCCTGGAGCTGGCCGTGGAGCTGGTGGAAGAAGCCGTGCCCAGCGAGCACTCTGATACGCTGCGCCGTTTGGAGAGGAGAGCCGCGGCGGCGGCGGCCGCTCCAGGCCCGCAGGAGGAAACGGTCGGGGCACTGGAGCTCAGCCCGTGGAGGCCGTGGAGGCCATGGAGGCCTGTCTGGCTCGTCAGCTGGTCCAGCCGTCGCCTAAGGAACCTGTGCTCGCGAGACAGCTGTTCCTTGTGCACGGCGTGCTTGCGCTCACGCTCCTCCAAACTCTGAAACGGAGGGAAGGCGACGATTAACGCGGTGCAACCGGCTCACGTGTCCCTCTGGACGATACCACGTCGTCCACCGTGCGGATCGATAGCACTGGCTGAGGGAATCTTGCGCGGGCTGGGCATTTTTTCCCTAGATGCTGCAGGTCCACGGGGGATTTCGGTTGAAAAATTGAAAATTCAGAGGGACTCGTGCGTGGGACGGGCGGAGAGGGTATTTTGAATAAATTTCAAGAGATATCAGAGGGGAATTTCTGCTGGTGTTGTGGTGGGAAGACGGTGTAGCTTGATGAGGTCTTTGGGAGGTTTTGCTTGCTTTGGTGTAAAGCTTGCGTAGAGTGGCTGGGTGAATAGTGAGATTTTAGGAATTTCCGAAACTCTGGTAATTAGGCAAGAATGTTGTCGAACCAGTTTTGGAACGTAGGGACTTTCTTGTGGGTAGTAGCTTGTGAATTTGGAATTTTCTCTGCGCTGTTTATTTTAAACGAGGTAGGGTAATCTTGTGTCTATCTTTTGATAGCGATAATTCGGAGTTCAAGTTACGAAGGATGTATCTATGATTATTTTTCGTTTTAATGAAATTCGTAGTAAATAGGCGAATAAGTTATTAAGTAACGTCGCGAAAGCGTTATACCTAACAGGATACTGCAGACAGTTAATCCTCGACGTTTAATCCTTTAATCTTCTGACTCTTTTATCTATCACATTCGTTTGAAAATACAGATACAGGTAATCCGTTTGGCGCAAAGCCCCGAACAAAGTATTTCTTAATGCGTTTATGTTAAATTATACGAGAGGAGATCCACATTACAAGCGGGGGGACCGTCGTCGACTGTGTTGCGGCCGTTTCAAAGTCGCATAATTGGCTTGCCTTTATTCTGTCTCTTCATTTGTCATGCGCTCCGGCGAATTAATTGAATGAACGAACTCCGCGGGACTCTGTTTTATAGATACGAAACTGCCGAGAAAAATTGCGGGATTAATGGAAAACGCGGTTCGCTAAGCCCGAGGATTATAATAAAACTTTGGGTAATTGCCGATGTCTGACGCGAAATTTAGAGAATTTAATATCCTCCCACTGAACCGTTCGTTATTCTTTAATGAGCGTGGAAATTTTATTTTCTCTGCCTTTGCCTCAAATATATAAAGAAATTAGTTCACGAAAATAGATATTATATTACCTGGGCTAAAAATCGATCATTTGAATTCCAAATTAAACCGCAATAAGTCCTAATTTAGAAAGGATTAATTATATGAAATGTGCAAATAATAGCTGAAATCGTGTGCAACGTTTTACTGATAGTATTACGCAAATCTTTGCACGTTTGCATTTTATTTAATTACGTGCTAGTATTCGTTACCATTAATGAAATTTAACATAAAATTTATAGCATCTCTTTTAAAACTTGATAATTAAAAATCTATCCTGGTCGAAGGATATATTTCCAACTTTAAACTCCCACTATTATTTTCATTCCACTTCCGGCAGTCAATGATAGTTATTTTTTTCACAATATCATACATGACAAACTATCAAACGCACAGCCACGTTTCCAGTAGCGCAGTAACAAAGAGCGCCGTATAAACGAACATTCCCAAAGACTTTGAAGCATTACGCATCGCTCGTTCATTTCACAATCGATGATGGGGACCGCGAAGCATCGGGGAATGCATAAATAATGAAAGGGGCAAACGTCGTTGCACGGAGAAAAGGAACATTTTTAATTTAAATGAAAGAGGAAATGCCTTTGTCTCGAGAACGACTCGGGCTCGCTGGAAAGTTCGCTCTTTTGTCTAACAATAGTGACAAATCCGATTGCGATGGGAATCCCCACGTCTCTGCTCGCACTACAGCAATTGCTTCGGATGCTCTTAAACGAGCAGAGACTCCACCTAATTATAAAGTTAAATTAAATATTGATATAACGAGCATTCCCTGCTTCCTTGCCGGAATAAGCAGTGTCTCGCTGAATTCTGCGCGATCCTTTCAGACGTGCAATTTTACTTTCCCAGTAGCATCCATAATATCAGGCGGATACATTCCTCCCTTGTCATATTTATTAACAGCAAATCTTTCATTAGGGGAAGCTTCTGCGCGGGGCGAGTCGCGAAAGAGGAATTTGTCGTGACAGCAAGCCGATGGAGCTTAAAACTTTACGCGAGAAAAATATTCTCCGGCTATTTCTGATTGCCATTCATTCAACAGAACCTGTTTGTATTGTGCTTCTGAGGAACTTGAAATTCCTTTCTGCAATTTAGAGGAACAATTTCGTGTTTCGCATCTTTCATATTTGGCTGTAGACCCGCAGTAGTTTTGTAGTGGCTTAAAAGTTTAAGAAAAACACTTGGAAATTCACGTTTCGACCACTGATTAGCATTAAAAGCCCGTGAAATTTAGTAGATAAGAAAAAGAGAACGCCACTTCGGTAGCTCTCTGACAATTTATAACACAGCATAATCATCGCGATGAAACATCAATCCCCTGCTGTTTAATAACTAAAAACATAAAAATAGTATCCAGCATCGTCGATCTTCTAAATCCTCCTTCCTTAACGAAACATTGCCTACCTCTTCTTTCTAAATAAAAAAAAAAAGTCCACCGACCAAACAGTTCCCTGAAACCACCTCATCTCATCTCAATTTCCCATCGACGCGTTGCAACGCGAGCTTCGTGAAATTACAAAAAGAATTGCGATGTCTGTGGACGAGACAGGAATGCTTCGGATACGATTGCACGTGATTCCTGTGGATTCATAGATCGGCGCAGCAGATCGATGTAGCGGGACAAGTTGCATAAGAGAGAGGACAGAAGATGGAGCAGCGAACGTGGCTGGCAACGAGATCCAGTGGAAGTGTGGCCATCGTGATCGGAGACCTAGTCCCAACTAGATTCAATTAAAGAAGACACGACGCACCGTGCATCCAGAGTGATCGAGAGTCCGGCGCAGTAATTAAGGCGACGGATCACGCGATCGAGAATTAAGAGAGCCGATCACGATCGTCGTTATTGATTCGTGTACCAATCGCGGGCGTTCTGCCCTTCCACCTGCGTCCGTGACCGAGCGAATCGAATATGCAACGCGTTAAAAGCTGTCCCATTTACTGGAACATCCTTCGCGCATGCTGCGTCATTTCACTTTTAAATGGTGTCATTGTTTACCGTGTCGGACTCCGCGTAATCACGGGCGGATTTATTCAAGCCGACCCGATCCATTCATGCAACGAGCATTTATTGCGAGAAAAATTAGGCGGATGATCGATGATGCTGTCTGATGTATGTAATTTATAAGTTTTTTTTTTTAACGCTCCGAGTGTTGGCGCAGATGATATATTAAGGTGGCGTTGATTTTGTTTTTTTTTTCGAGGCCGCATCGGCTTGACAGTATTTGAAATTTAAAGTAGAAATCGCGCCGACAACGAAATTATCGCGCGCGGCGCGACGGAAACGAGTGAAATTTTCGGTGACACGTGGAAACCTATCATTATTCGAATTCGCAATTTACGAGCAGACCCTGACAGCATGTTCTTCCGCTACAGTTTGACACCCCCCGTGTGTACCGCTACGATGCATTTTTCATTCTATTCCGTTGCGTTTATTCCAACAAGGCGCGCCGCTTCGTAAACTAGTTTCATTGTAGAGTCAAGCTCCTCGAGCGAAAGTTATACAAATTTTATGAAAAAAGTTCCCCGAGAAAGGAAGTTGCATCGAGGAATACGTGAACACGGGGACTACAATTTCTGTTTGGAAAATGGGATTATGTCGAGCAGAATATGGTATTTCTATAGTCAGATAAGGGAGGAAAGTTGTTGGAAATAATTAAGAAAGAAAGAAGGAGGCTATGTAGAATATTCTATCTAGAAAATTGTAATTATTCCTTCAGGTGCTTATCTTTTCTATACTGAACCGATTCGTTACTAACTATTCCATCACTAGCCCACTTTGTCCACTTAGTCCACTTATCCTCCAACAAAATCGAAATTTTTTTTTAGTAAAGATTCCTACACTGCACATGGAAAAATTTCGAACATTCTTCTTTCCTGCGAGCACAGTTACATGGTACCGTGTTACAGAAAATTGCGACGATATTAATTCAAGAAATACCAGCCCCAAACATTTTCCTCATAACAGACACGATCCACGTTTCCTTCTTTCTTTTTCTGCGCAAAGATTGCATGCCTCTGGACAGGAATGTGCATCCGAAGAAACAAAAGGAAGGAACGAAGCCGGCATGTAAATAAGCGTGGCAAGAAGAACGATAGGGGGACGTGGCCGTGGAAACGGTTAAAAGAAAGGGGGTGGAAGCTGTCTGCGATTTATGACACCCTTCCAGAACACTACACAGTAGTCCCCTGTAATCACTTCTTCTATTCGGGAGATGCGAACGTCTTGGAATAAGAGGGCAGGATAAAAAAGGAGTGAGACGTGAGAATAAGGCGATGCAAAGATAAGCAATTGGAAGGCGGTGGGGGGAGGTGAAGGGGGATAATGTGGCGTAGTGGAAACGATTAGAAAGAAGGAAATTATTAGCTTAACAAAGAAACTTTCAAAAAGTAGCGTTGCTACTTTTAAAAAAGGAGGAAAAGAAAAGTAGTTATGTGTTTTTTTTTTAAATATCACATTGTGTGACACAAAAATATGAATGAGACTATAATTTTATTTTAAAGAATGATGAGCAGGATAGAATATTTTTTTGTTGACAAAGAGTCTTTCGTCATAGGACAATTAGCAATCAGAGTAATAAAGAAGATTACCAATACGAATAATTCGACTCGAAGGCCTAGGGAATCTACCACTTAGCATTCCACCCATTCTTAGCTCGCCTTTAGGCAGAAAAAGTGTTAAGTGTGCTAGCTTACGGAGACATTTAGTCCAGAGTGTCGTTAGTCCGACGCGAAGCCTTAGTCTTAAGTTGCTTTGGAGTAATCTGTTTAATTATAGGAACGCGGGTATCGACGTGCTCGTGTGAAATGAGGGAGACTGTGCATTTAAAAAAAGAAAGGAATCCAGAGTCGGTCATGAATGAAGAAACGCTTGAAAATTAATGTTTCCGATATTAATCGAGACTTTCAAATGCTTATCTTAATCACACCTCAATTTCGCTTTAAACACACATGTTTTCCTATCCTTTCCAGTTTCCCTTCCCAACTCCTTCTCCTCCATTTTCACTTCAGAGGCTTCATTCCCTAAACAACAACTCTTTACGTAAAAAAATCACTTGAAACATCCTCTTCGTTTACTTCCGCCTGCTTCGTCGCCTAATAACAACCTGGTTCCCCTGTCTCTCTCCCTATTCGAGTCTTCCCAAAAATTCCACGAGCAAACGACGACAGAAGCTCGTTACTTGGTGGAGGATCCACGGGTCGAGTCTCAGCTTCTGGATCGTAGATAACGTCCGCCTACGATCCAGGATGTCGTTCGGTGCGTGTGCTCGAAGAGTTGATGTTCGTACTTTCCATTCGACACGATATGAGTTTACAGCGAAGATAAGGGCTGGGAAATACCAGCGAGAGTAGCTTCGTTCCTGTCGTAAACCGCCGCGAACCATCTTAAAACCGAGCCTCGGCTACTTCGTGCCAGGAAACTTTGATCGCGACGTGGATGCCCAGGCGCTGTTTCGCGAGGGAACCACGCAAAGCGATACGACTATTTTAATGGACCATGGAGGACGCGGTTCTCTCTTTCAACCCCCTGAGAAGTGGATGGTTTGACTACGCGTTGGATGCAGGGGCCATTTTGCGCGATAATTTCAATCATACACACCTTAGAATAAGCTTCTAAAATTGGATCTTCATCCTGTTATTATTTAAAATCCTCACCTTTTTTTCAAGTAGTAATACTAAAAACCAGTAATCATTTGTGGCCATTGCACTGTTTTTGGCCATGTGCATAATTATCTTATTTTTAAACTGCCCGCAGATCATTATTATGTGGAGAATTTCACGTCATAAATATTTTGTTTAGTACACCGCCAGAAATATAAGGTTATATTTATTGCTTACACGAAAAAATATTATACTTTTTAAGAAGTAGCCAAAACTGGTACAATACCTTAAAGTGGCCACAAATGGTGCATCTACCCTACGTATCCAAATGCACCCAGTATCTGTTTCGCGAGGGTTAAACGAGCACCATCAAGACCAGAAACAAACAACAAAAATCCTCGTACCCCTTAACCAAATATTAAACCCCAATGATCCGCGAAACAGAGCTACGCGCCACTAAAAGCACATCTCTGTCGCGTCTCAACGTCCAACCCTTTTCCCACCTCCGTAAATACTGAAAGATAGCGCTGCATCCTAAACCATGCTACGTGCTGCTAGGTCCTCAAAAGCACCACCAACGTATCAGCTTAACGACCCAAAGATGCAAGACGCGAGGCGCCGTCTAATCTGCCACCGAATTTGTCACTGAAAATTAATGAACATCGCGCTTTCGAACCGACGATCTCCCCTCGACCGCACGAATTATCTAACCTTTGACACAGACCCAGCCCCGCCGCGTCGGGGAGAATGGGAAGGGGCGAGGGGGCTGCATTTTCCCGGCAATTAAACGCAATTGTCGCTAAGCGGCAGCGCCCGTTCCCGAACATTAAATATCCCCCCAGGGGCACCCACGAAACGAATCCTCTGGGACACAGAGAGAGACAGAGAGTGAGAGAGAGAGAGAGCGAGAGACCTGGAAGAATTTATGCTCGGCCTCGTTGAAAAAGTCTCCCCGGCCCCTTGGCCCCCCCCTCGATATCCGGTCAGCCTGATTTCACCGTACCAAATTACTTCTTTAAATCGAGCGGACGCACGCTCCTCTCCGCAATCCATTTCACTTTCCTCGCCCCCGGAAACGTCCCAAGGAGGCGAGTTCTTCCCCCTTGTCGATCGTGGCCTGTCTCACGGATTGTTAGTCGGCGTCCACGTCGTTAATTTAATTCCGTTCGACGCGGCCGTTTCGATCGATCCGCCGAGCTGAGAGACACGGAATTGGTCGAGCGAATGGGACGTACTGGTCGACGTCCCGTTGATTCTTAGGTTCAACGATTCGAGGCATTTCTTACGGAGGTCTTCTGTTTTTATATAGGTGGCAGCGCTGCGGAGATTTTGATGTCTCATTGCTGTCGATTGAGGTGACGATGGTGGGGGATTAAATATTTAAAGGGGGGTTTGAGGAGAGATGTCGAGGTTCGTGTAGGTCCTTGTTTGTTGTAGGTCTAACTGAAGTTAGATTCCAATATGTACTTAGGTTATTGATCTACTTCGATCTCTCAGGAAACCTAGATCATTCAGACTACCTAATCACGAAACTGAGAGAAGAGGTGTCCTGTTACCATTTCGGTAATAAGTATCCACACCTCAGCAAGCATCCCGAAAGCTTCCCGACTCAAACTTCTGAACCCCAGAAGAAATGTAAAGCCATGCACCTCGCGATCCTCAAGAACATCCCCACAGGCGTGAATATCGTTCCAAATCGCCCTCGACATTTCAACCTCCATACGCACTTGAGCGTCTCACGTCGCGTATTCAGAACACGTCCAATGATTTCCAATCGTCCCCCATCTATTTTTATTCGAACCGCTCTCTCCGCCGAGCGAATATATTTGAGGCAGCGGCTAACCAGCCACCAAGTGTCTCGCCTGCATCAGGCCTCGAACCTTGTCGCGTTGGCCATCTTCCTGCAGCCACGGGATTGTTGAATAGCGTCCTGGCGCACGTGTGCGTCACGTGCACCCCCACACACCCCCTGCCACCCTTGGCTGCGCCGCGGCCGACGAGGACACGCACATGCATATTGCACAAGGCTGCATAACCCAGAAACGAACGCCCACGAAAGCAGGCCGACCCGTGTGTGCTCGCTAGCGGCCGCGAGCGATGCATCGGGTAATGAATATTCCGTTTCTGCGTGGGGTTACGTCCGACGTGTGGCAGAACGCGGTTTATCCGCAGCCCATTTATACCGAAGAATCCTCGCTCGCTGCGCGTGATTTAATGAACACGCTGCGAAAGGTATTTTTAATAACCACCGATTCGAATGAACGAGCAACTAGTTCGTTTAAAAAAAAAACAACGCGTCTCGAGCTAATTATAGAAAATCGACTTAGAACAGTGCTAAAACCGCGCCGAGTTTAATCCGAATTATAATAAACATTGGTAAAATCAGCAAGTGGTATTGATTTAAGTTTGACTTTAGAACTAAAGCAGAATAAAAACAAGATTGAAAACAGGTAGGTGCTGATCCAGGGTGGGCTCGATATTAGGCTCGTAACAATCGAAGCTGAACTAGCATGCAGCATTGCAGTGCACTCTTTCATTCTTAGTGTCCCCTGAAGCAGAGGGTGATCAAACGCGGAGCCAGGTTTAACAACTTCCTCTTCAAACCTACGACGCATAAGCTAGGGCAGGGGTCGGCAACTCGGGACTTAAGAAGGGCAAAAAAAGTCGTGAAATACGCATTCTTTACTTTTAGAAGAGCCATAGAAACTTAAGAACACAAAAATACATACTCTTTGGCGAGGATAAAGATTAAAAAATTGACAGTACATTAATTCCTACTAGGTGATAGAAACCTTGCAAATTTTTCCATTCCTTCAAGCACCAGAAAGCTGTATTTAGATACCCGAAGAGCCGTATCGAGCCGTATGTTGCCGGTCCCTGGGCTAGGGTGATAGAAGAAATACGTCGATTCGTACCAGCAACACTTGCATTCGACTAGCATATCTCCCGGAGCTACTACGCCGCACTCAGAATGGGCTATTCTGCAGATAGCGACCCAACATTGCTCGTAGCCCACGATCGTGACGAAGTGGACGCGCGTATCCCGTATTCCGTGGCACGGTGACATAATAAACAGTGAAATTTAATGTCGCAGCTGCACGACCGATTCGTATTCCGCGGGCCACGGCCTGTACATCGTATCAGGCTTTATTGGCCAGTGGGACATATACGTACATTCCACCTTGCGCCGGGCAGGATGCTATGACACTACGTGGAATATAAACTCGCATTATTCGAACCGGGGGTGAATACGCACACGGGGACGCATAACGCCGTGCGCAGCGTGCACGGCGCTCGCATTTTATTTACATTATTCAGCCGCCGATGCTACGCGCTCCGCCGTATACGCGAGCAATATAATTGCAGGAAGCACTCTCGCGCGCCGTACGCATTATCATTCCGTTTCCACGTAAGTCATCGGCCACCGGTTGACGACCACTTTCCGCGACCTTCCACAGTTGTTAAGACGAACCGCGCTCGTTTTTCGAGGTGCGCTTCTGTGATTTCTTGGGTGATCTTTGTTCTGAGCGAGGTTGTAGTTCAGTTCTTTTGGCTAACAAGGGATCTTTGGTGACTCGAAAATTCTGATTTTCTTTTTTAAAGTTTTTAGGGGAGCTCGATAGAAGTATTAGACAATTTTCTTTTTTTTTTTGTTGCTTTTTGGTTCTTCAGCGGAATAGCATTTTTAATCGCGTTGAACGGAATTTCTTTCGTCTCCCTCTGAAAAGTAAACCGCAACTACTAGCTTCTCTACGCATAGGTCATCAGCAGATAACCGTACTAAGAAACTTTCCTCGCACGCTCTACTTAGATCGTACGTAACGAAATATTTAAGGAAGCCGTGCCCGTTTCGCTCCTCGACACCGCGTATCATCACCGCCCGCGAAAACCGTGGCAGCATCCTCGAAGTATACGGAACGCCCCCGCTTCGATCGCAGGGAGCCGGGAGACATCGTTTCTGAAGCGGAAGCCCCGCTATTGTCGTCTTCCTTAACGCAATCGCAATCTCGTTTTCCTCCTTTCGCGGCGCGGTGCACCGATGCACCGCGCTTAATACAACTATAACGCGCGGATGCATTAACGCGAGCTCGTATCGCGTCTGTGAGTGGCGTTTTATTGGCCGAGGAGCAGAGAAAAAAGGGTGTTGAAAAAAGAAACGGAGGAGCGAGGGGAAATAATAAAATGTGGAAAGCGAGTGGAAGTCGAAGGGTGGAAAATAAAAGAAGCTGCGAGATGGTGTGACGCGAAAGATGAAAATAAAACCTGGATAGATGTAGACGGGGGGTAGTTACAGGGCGGAGAGGGTGGCAGGGGAGGGAGGGCGGGGATTTCTCTTTCGCGAAGGAATATTGTGCTAAATAAAAGAACGGAAGTCATACGGGAAGGAAGATAAGGGGGAAAGAATCGCAGAAAGATAAATAGTGGGAGATGAAACAGGGTCGAGGGTGAAAGGTGAAGATACGGTGGAAACGATAGGGTGAGGTTTAATCTTTTCGCGCGAGGAAAATAATAAAGTGGAGCAGGGAAAGGGTGGGAAACGTTTGAAGTGACGAAGAGACGTGTAAGAGTGGGACAGGGGAAAATGTAAAAAAGAATAAGGGAATGGGGAGTGAGATGTCGCGAAAAAATGATTCTCCGTGTTCTTGTGCCATTGCGTCGGCAGATACAGCTTCTTAAAATTTAGCAGCACAAACAAATTGAAGAAATATAATCGAAGACCTTGCAGCAAGAGGGGTGCAACTCCATCTCGACCAGTTTCGAGTAAACTGGTTAAAACTGTTTGTAGACATAAAAGAATAACATTATTCTTGCGTCTGCTCGTCATCATTATCTATGGAATTATCCTCATCCGCAGTCAACACACATTTGAAAGCCTTCTAAAAAGGCTGTTTATAAGGTGGAACGTAGTTGCGCGTTCGTAATGCACAAAACAGTAAACGGGTGCAGGTTCAAAATTTGCAATTAATCGCTCGTTCGTTATCGGATTTGCATCAAACTTGCGCCAAACAATTTTTTTACGAATATTACACGGCGTAACTTAAAAAGTATCAAAAGTGGAATAGCACCCCTCTTGCTGCAAGGTCTTCAATTAATATACAACTGAAATTGTACACCGCGTTTACATTTCTACCCCTTAGCTTGAATTCTTTCGCAGATACCTAACTCAAATTTAAACCACCCTCGGACAAATTAACCACAGCACCTAACAAGTTCCAACCTAAAAACCGCGATTTAGTTCCCCACATCTAATCCACCGATTGAAATTTCCTACCCCACCCTACAAAACACAGTAACTTCTCAACACTTCTACGCGATCCAGAACCACCCCGATCCAACCACCCACGTCTGCCCGTCAATGCAACTAACGATACGAAGCACAATGGTAACGAACGTTCCCGCCGCATCTTCCTGCAACTTCAGCCCCAATTGGGGGTTAAAGAGAGCCGCAGACGGAGCAAGCGGAGGCAAAGAAACGGGATTTCAAAGGCTCGTCGGAGGCAAGTCGGTAGACAAAAGCGAAGAAACGTGGCTCCCCTGCTGTATAGCAAGAGGCTCTCGTAGGTCGACGGAAAGGCTGGCTAAGGTGTCGCGGCAAACAGAGAGTGGCGACGGACAATGGATGCGTAGTTAGTAAATTACAGGCTGGCTAGCACAATAGCGTGCAGCAGTCCGTGCGTGCGTGGCTGCGTGCCAACGTCAATGTGTACGTCTGCGACTGTGCACGCGCGTTCCCCACTGTGTGCGTTCTCTTTCTGCCCAGTGTCGGTATATGCGTGCCCGTGCGCGCGTTGTATGCCGCGCGGAGGTTTACAGAGCAGGCGTGCAGCGGCGCGTATCCACCGTTCGTCCATGCATGCAGGGCCCGCGTGGGAGATTCTCGGTATATATCAATCCGATCTGCAGGTACCTGTACATCACGTGCCTGCATTAGATACCTGCGTCAAGACCTCCCTGTCTGCGTGTCCGCCATTCCCAGGGGCACGCCGCTTCGGGGGTCCCTTTGCTCTGTTTGCGAGCAGGCGATCGTTTCGGGACACCGAGCTGCGGTGTAACGTTCGATCGTGCACAGGGATCCTTGCAAATCTTTGGGCACTTCAGGTATCGCGGAGCAATCGGTCTGGCGATGCTCAACAGATAATTCTTGAGGAGCAATAAAAGCTTCTTGGTGAATACAGATTTCTTCCATTAATCATTTCTGAGGTATTGAGCTCTTAACCTCGCGCCACTACTTTGTTCTCTATATCTCAAAATTCATTTCGGAATCAATTGTTTGACCAACTCTTAGTATAATCTTTCAACCTCGCTGTAGCGTTTTATGGTTTTGTAGTACGCGTGACGGTTTAATCTTACTTGTATTTATCTGTATATTATGTACTCTAAAGGGGTTTTCCAGTATATAATAATAATAATAATAATAATAATAATAATAATAATAATAATAATAATAATAATAATAATAATAATAATAATAATAATAGTCGTGTAAGTGATACCGAAAACGAAGCTACTCTGATGTAATTAAAAATGGAAACCTGCGCGCCGAGATATCTCTGTAGGGAACAAGCGCATCAGCGTTGAATCGACAAGGTGTATCGAGGTACAGGATGAATTCCTTGGCTATGAAATTTATCGAGACGCGGTCGCAACTTCGCCTCCGCCGTCGATCGCAGCCAGGGCTGGGCTGGCATATCACGAAACTGGCTGACATTAAAATCCGCCGTTCTGTAGAGAGCTCCTCGAAAGTTCGAGCCGCAGGAGGACGCGGCTCGATGGCTGGCCGGCGACGAGTTCGACTAATTAGAGTCGTCTGAGAGCGGGGCCCGCTCATTAACGGGGGCGCATGTTGATTTATCGTCAGCCAGCCGCTGGCCAACGGGAAAAAATGGCGGGCCAACGGGGAGAGATGGGGTCGGGGCGGCTGAGGGTGGGCGAAGAAGGATCGGTGGGTCGAGGGACGAAGGTGGAGGCAGCGCGGGCGAGAGGAAAAGACGGGCTCGGTGTCGAGAGAAAACTGGAGAAGGAAATGAAGCGTGTAGATGGCGGAGAGAAGCCGACCGGAGGAAAAATTAAAGGCAGGGGGTCTAGGGGGATGCTGTCTGGGGCGGGGGCTGGGGATGTTACGAGCTGGACGAGCGATTCTTGGCTGGAATGCGGCTTGAAACTTAGGAATTCAGGAGTGCAGGTAATTGTTAGAATGTTGAACAATGGTTAAGGGGTTTTATTAAGAAGATAGCTTCCGACGTTATGTTAAGCCGGGAATCCACCTGAAAGCTAAGCTAAGATATGCTGTGCTGAGTTTTAAAAAATTAGCTTCAATAGTTCCTTATGGAACCGTTTCCACCAGAAGCTAAGCTAAGCTGCGGTATGTTTTTCTACATTTTAGAATAGCTTAGCTTAGCTTCCAGGTGGATCCCCAGCTTTATCAGCAGTGTAAGTGGTTTTTAGAGAGGGCAATAGTAGGTGAGCAAAAACGACTGTGTTCTTGAAGTTTTTAATAAGATACTCCTTCCAGGATAATTGTCTTCTAAACTTGTCTCCATACATTCGTACAGAAACAAGATATTCAGATACCTCCACTTAACCGTTCGAAGCATTGAATTTTAATTCAGAACTCTTCCACCCACCCTACTACCTGAAACCCCCTGCAACTCTAGCAAAACCAGCAATAATCAGGATTCATCAGCTCCAACATCCCAATCCGTCGAGAGTAGCCGTGACTTCTCCTCCGCGAGTGGATCGAGAAGTCACCAGCTTCTGCCCCCAACGTTGCACGAGAGGGGTGAGACAGCGCGAGAAAGGGGGTGGCTGGTCAGGAGGGCGAAGAAAAGGGTGGAAGGGGAATGAGAGCTCATTCGTATTTCGCGCTGGAGAAGACGGTAGTGCCGGGTAATACTTTATTTGTCCGCCCCTGGACTTTCTTTCTTTCTGTCTTGCAGCCGCCGCTTCCTTCCCTCTGCGGCGGTGTTTCCACCGGCTGTGCTCGACCGCGATTCTTTTCACACTCGGCCATCTTTTCCGCCATCTTTCTTGCTAATTACCCGACCCGTTTTCCGGCTAGGAATCTCCTCCCCTCGTACCCCGTTCCTGCTCACCCTGCCTTTCTCTTTTCTTTCCTTGTAGGCGAGCACACGTCCCCCCTACCACGTCCCGACGTTTCACTCGTTTCTTGAATCCTCCTCGCTTCTTCCCGCCGCGCTCCGCTCCGTTTGCTCGTTCCCGCGAACCGCGGCTTCGCGGAAAACCCCATGAAATATTCAAACGTCCCTGCACCCTCTCCCCCCCCCCGGCCGACACCCCTACCACCCCAGTCGTGGACTTTTACGGGCAGTCTCTGCCGTGTATCTCTGATCCAGCTTCGGTGTTCCGTACAAGTTGTTTCGAGCGCGACCGAAGGAACTTCCGCGCGCATAATCGCGGAAAAAGGAGGAAAGTTACTTAGCCGCCCCTCTCGCCGGAGTCAGAGAGGCTGGGGGCGCTTTGAGACGCGAGGGCAAGGGGTGGACGGGCATGCCTCTGTGGGTGGAAAAAGTGGGAACTGTTCGGCTGAAAGTACTCGTTTAAATCTGAGGACTTGTTCGGAATCCTTTGAGCGGCCTTTGTGTAGCCGTCGATTCGGGAATTTAGAGGGGATTTGTGGGAAATGCAGCAGAGCGGTTGTATTTTTAGTGGACTTGAATTTCCGTCGATTTTTCATCCTTTGCTCTTTATCCAATCCGATGATCATTAAAGTATTTCGTCGAAGTTACAATGAGTGAAACGTGTGAACAGAAAAGGGTTTTTTCAGGGATAAATTATTTTGATATTGTTATTGTAGTATCTGTTACTTTATTTGTCCGTTATCTATACCCATCTCTCTTCATATTATTAGTACCAAAGGGTTAATAAATGAATAATAATAATAATAATAATAAAATGTAGGCATTACGAGGGTATTCTCGTCTAGAAGGTCAATTTTTTGCCTTCCTTTAGGGACGATGCACAAAAAACTACACAGGTCTCACCGATGAGCATTATCCGCACGTATTTATTAACATTTCACTTAGTTGTAAAAAAAAATTCAGCCATATATAATAATAATTGATAGAGATATGGGGCATCACGTAAAGCGTGTGCAAAAAAAAAGTTGCCTCATGGTATAACGATTCTGAAATAAGTAAAATACAATGTTATGCGTTATTTATATTATTTTAGTCATTTTATTAAGTTATTTCCGATTACATTGGCGCGCTTACTCTCGGGTTAAGGGCATAAAGTGTAAAGAATGTGCAGGAATGTTCGAAACCTCTTGGTTACACAAATTCTCCCAGATGTCTCCACCTACCTTAATAAAACGCTTGGCTTTCGTCAAGAGTCCCAACGTCGTGTGTCTCGAGGTCTCTGGACCCAGCGGAACCAGTACCTTCAGCTTTTCCAGGCAATTTCTGAGGTGAGCTCTCCTGTAACACGAAAGAAAAACACTGGTCACTTCGTGCCCCAAAGTCACTCGTCGCAGTGCCTCCATCCACCCACCTTCCATTATCAAAAATCAATTCCCCGAAAATTTGCCAACAATCAATTCGCCTCGCGCAATCGACCGACGCAGACCGCCTCGGAAGCACAATACAAGGTAGTTTCCACACCCGCCCCGCCAGCCCAAGACTTAAATTTCCAAGCGATACCATCGCGCTAGGAACGCTCTGCACACGCGGAACCGTGCGCCCCCCCCCCGACTCGAAACTTTAACGTGCTCGTAACTCGTCGCCGCTGCCGGGTCGAGGGGTAGGTTTTCGAATTACCTCGAAAGCCTTCCTGGCATCCGTTTTTCGCGTCACGTAGACCGCACGATGAATGGAGCAGAATCTCGCCCGGTAAGCTCCGCTGGAAGCCCGTAAACGGAGGACAAAATTGAGGCCGAGAACGGAAGAAATGGAAAGGGGTGAGAAGGGCGAGGGAATCCCCCCGTGGCGCAGACCAACACACCCCCGCCTCCGCCGCGCGGTGGTAAGAATTCGACGACCACCGCGCAGTCGGGGGCCATCGCTCGTGGAAGGCGAAGGTCGTCGACGAAAAGGGGCCTGGGGAAAGCGATAAGATCCCGATTATCGCGGCGATCACGGGCCATTAGCCGAACGAATCGCGCGATAAACATACACTCGGAATACGAAAACGGGAAACGGAGGTCGAATTATTTCCACCGCCGCAGGAATATCCTGCGGCGAGCATAGGAGGCCGGAAGCGGGGACGTCGCTCGAGGGAAAAGTCCCTTTCTTCGCTCTCTTGCCGGGCTTCGAGGGGGTGGAAAATCGTTTAAATTCGTGACTCGAAAGCGATCGCCAATTAGATATCGATGGCTTGTCGATGGACGCGGGGTAATCTTTCTCTCCGAGACGGGGGTGAATGATAGTTTAAATTAAAGATTTTCTACTGGCCACGGGGGTGGGGAGCGTGAATGAGTCAGATTTCTTTTATTTTTCTTTGCTTTGCTTGAGAGAGATGTGGAGGGAAGAAACGAATATCTCTGATATGAATTATTAGGAAATCTGGGTTAGCGAAGTTAAATAGGGGATTGTAATTTAAGAATGAGAAAATTAAAATGAAAGTGTGCGCAGAGTGAAAGCTGGGGTGAAGCAGCGTTAGGCGCCGTAATTTAACCCAGTGGCTCGAATTAATATTTAGTTACCAGGGTGCTTAAGAAGTCGTTACCCCGCGTGTACACCAAATGTGGGGTTCATGAACTCGTTGCTGGTTTTTACGAGCCGAAGCACTTGCCGCGGTCGTTGACGTAAATTTTGCTCGTTAAGTAGAATTAAACGCGTGCAAACGCAACAATGTTTTTGTCGTGGAAATATCGGAGCAGGTTAGAAACTGCATCGTACGAAATATGTATCTACGAGCTGAGATCTTCGAGCTGCACGGAAATAGCTTGTGCTTCGTAATAGAATGGCATCGAGAATTTTGAGGCCAGGTTGATCGGGCTCTAGATAACCGAATGTTGAACTCCGATAGCGGCGAAAATGCAAAGGAACATGTAACGGTTTAAAAATACTCCCTTCCATTTCTGCTGGCGGACAACTGGTCACGAAGGTGTTAAATATTGCTCCCGTTTATCGTCCGCTTAAAAACCATCGCGTCCCCGATGTTCGCTTTGATTGCTTAAACACGTTCGTTCGCGGCAATACGCGGCAATGGGAATCTGAACGCCAGACCGTACGTATAAAACCGACGAGCTTATTCCTAGTCGTCACGCAGCCTCGATAACGAAATAGTTGCAAAAGCACCTTTACACGTCGCCGAGAATACTTTCGCCCGCCTTGTTCTCAAAAGTCGCCGTAGTTGAACAGAAAGGAAATTACGCGGTAACTCATTCTGTTTCATATCAGCGAGCTTCCACAAACTCGTTGATGAAAGTTTTCCTGAAAACAGAAAAGTTAATTATAAAATAATAGAACTTTTCCTTGCCTACTCCCCCCGTTTTTGATCCACAACAGTATTCTCGGAAAGCTTCAACCGGAACAACCCTCCATTCATAAGTAAACTCCGTCCATTGTAATTCAAGTAGCTTTTGGAGTTTGTAATTATTCCATAACCATAGTCAAGGTATATGATACGCGAGACAGAGTGTGCATGTCATAACGCCAACAATATCCCTGGGACCAAGAGACGAGCAGGGTGTCTTTGTCTCATTAACCCCCCAGTGACAGCACCTGCTACAGTTTCTTCGCATGGACGAATTATTAAATAAAAGACTTCACTGGGTATGTAACAATTTGAAAGTGGGAAGCGACTATCCAAGCAGTCATGTATAAAGATGCACGTAATCTATTAAACACACAGGCTAACAATTCAGACGCAGCGCTGAAACCATTATGCACATTTAATCTTCCTGTTCCCAAGCATATTTCACCTAAAACAATGTTCCTTGCCGGTACGCGCGATACGAAATACTCGGAAAAATCCTTCCCACGAACGGTATCAAACCAGAATCCACGATCCTGCGTCCGCAGGCGCATAAAAATCGCTTCTAACGAAACAGACCTGAGAAGAGCTTCGAGGTACACGCGCAGCATGCACAGAAGTAAATCTCGCTCACAGGATTCACGAAGAAGGACTTCTTTTCAAGGAAAAAAAGAAAACTTTGTCATTCATGACCTACAACTCGAAACTATTACTCTTTCCACCCCCGTCGATCCCAGGAGGCCAAGTAGAGCAGAAAAGTGTAGGCACCCTCGAAAGAAGAATAATAAAAAAAGAAGAAGGAAAACCCAATCAAGCAAAGGACCTAGCGACACGTCGTTTCCTCGGCGAAAAGGAGATACTTGGCCCGGGTCCCCGTAGACGGCGGGATTTATTTTCAGCGTCCGCGGTAATAAGTTTCCGTGGCGGCGGACGCGCGTCACGTGTGCCAAACACGCGCCATTACGGGCATTTAATTATAAGTTTATGCCCGGTTTATTGTTCCGCCGTGGAAAATGGAGACGACGGCGGTGGCAAGCTTGTCGCAGACGACGTCGCCGACGACGATGACGGAGCGACAGGGATAGAGCCGGCGGCCGGGGAGGGGGAGGAGGAGGGAAGGGGTGTCAGGTTATGTCGAAAGAGAACCACCAAGACGCCCGCGACCACCACACACAGGGGCTGGCGCGTTTGCACGTACCTTTTACGAGAAACAATAAGCCAGCTCTGGCTTAATGACGTCATCAAACGGTATTATGCCCCGCGGGGCCGCAGAGTGGACGGTTTCTGCCCGTAGATGGATGCATTCCGGGGGTTGTGTGGGGCGGCGTTCTGCACCAGCATTTAGGGACACGTCGAGAGATTGCATTTAACGGAGCTCGACGGCTGGGTAGAAAAACCGTAATGCCTGGTGCAGCGGAGCCGAATGTTACGTGGTTAAAACGATTATCCGGGCGAAAGATTGAATGGAAGATTGTATTATAGTTTGAAAGTTTTATCGCAGCCGTTTAGATTGGATCTGGGTATGGTTCGGTGGATTATATGTATTAGAGTTAGGGGTAGTGGATGAAAGATGGGGAAGAAGGTGGCTGGTGAAGGTAGCACAGTAGTTGGGTGACAAAGGATCGATGAATTTTCTATTGGTTTGGAATATGTTTGCAATGATGGTATGCTGGGACAGAAACAAAATTGCAACTTTATATTTTTTTTTGTCCTCCTAATATCATGTATACATCTACCACTCAAATCATTACTTAATCAATAACACTGCTAGAGACATAATAATATTTTTTTCGCACTCGAAGCATGGTTCAGCCCACTGTGGGTTGGTGGGGTTGAAGGGATTTGGATTGGTGATTCAATAGGTGTATTGAAAGGACTTCGAGTTCAGTAGGATGTGGGAGGTACGTGATTGAACATTTGGGGGTGAAATAATTTTGTGAGAATAAGTGTAGTGTGATTTTGAAAAAACAGTAGGGGGTAAATATTGTGGGACACTACTTAGGGTGGTTTTTAGGAATCAGTTTTTCAATCTATTGAAGCTTCATATTTTATTCCTGTCATTTGTTCGTTGGTGTTGTGAGCGACAGAATTTAGTGAATAAAATATGCGAAGATTCTTAGCGTATTTGTAATTGACAGTCACGTACCAAAATCACGCCAGAGATGTGTGATTAATAAGAAATGGCTCGCGAAAAGTGCGGAGGATCAAAAACTGCATCAGCGAGTTATTGATCCAGGGGAAAAAGGTCCGCGCGAAGTTTTGATCAACGTTCATCTCTGAAAATTGGATCCCCACCCCGCTGCCTCGAAAATTGAATATTTTATGCCTGGATCAATAACCCGGTGACGTGTTCGAAATTTGCGATACCTCTGCAAACAATGTTTCCTCGAAATAAAGACTTTAATCGATCAAACTTTTCGATGTTCCCCGTGTGATGGAATTTTTGATGAATGAATTACCTTCTTTCCATTTTCCACAAAATTTAATTAAAACGCTAGTTCCAAAATCATCCTAAAGTGATCTCAAGCTTGAATACGATACTTTGACCAAACTAGTGTCTTCTAATCCTGGTCCATTAATGTAATACAACCACGAACACAAACACAAAAAATGATTCTTATCAGAAACAAGAAACTGCGAACGTGTTAAGTCACAATGCCTCCGGAATCTAAAGCAACGGCTGTACTAATAGAAGCAAATTCAGCTAATAATTTCCAAATACAAGCCAGTCTTTCGCGTGTTTAATACCATCGCCACGACGGACGCTAGGCAGCCGCGCTGTCAAAGAGTTGCGCGGCGACGGGGACCGTAATTACAGTAATTGCAATTAATTTTATCGTTCGGCCCGGGCGCAACGACGCGCTGGCTAGCCACTAAATCACCCTTGTAACAACCGAAATTAATTACAACCTTCGCGTGTGCCGCGTATACCTGGAAACGCAGTTGAACGGAGCATGGTCGAGCGTGGAGACTCGATTATCCGGCGATACCGTGTCGTCCGTGCTTGGAATCGAGCCTCGATATAGCAAATTCAACCCACCCTCCCTCCGCCCCTGCGTTGCGAGAGTGGCGATAGAACGAAAAGTCGCCGAAGCGTGAAATGTTACGCAAATATGGCGTGGATAGAGTTGGAGCGACCCGTAGCTGTTCAACTTTGACGTGGGTTCAGTTCGATAGGTGGTTGGGTTACGGTAAACAAATTATTTCAGGGGAAACCGAGCACTATTATGTTTTAGATGGCTTCTATGAAAATTTCTCGTCTCTTCTGCGTCATAATTTACCATTGAAGGGTAACTAACTAAATTATATATTTCTACGTCTCAGCACTGAATTTTGACTAACGGTTCTCTCCGAAATCATCAAGCATTAAAGTATTAAAATCAGAACGTAGATCTTTTCCAAGGTCGTCCTGAAAATGCTAGTGAAAGAGCTGCGGAGCAGAGAATACTCTTCAGTCTCCAAAATCAATTTCCTCGAAGACGAGCGTTGCGCACTTTCGATTCGTTTACACGCGAAGATTCGCCCATGATCAATTGCACCGAATTTCAGAGGCGCCTCGATATCACAGAGAATCTTGGTCCGGAGCCATCAGCCAAAGAGCCAGCGAGAAAACACTTCTCACAGGGGTACCAGCATCTGCCACAAAGATTGTCGTTTTGGGAAACAGTGGGCAGACGTGGGCCAGCGCCCATTAAAATCGGCAACGCGCGTCGCATCGTAAATTAGTACGATCGAGCTTGCCCGAAACGCGGAGGAGCCGCGGGAGGGTGCCACGCGGGGGATGCCAATGCGCACGAGTGCCGAAGGTAAGCCGCTTAAAGGCACACCCCAGCAACTGAAAACTAAAGGCTCCCATAATCCTCTTCTAACTAGGTCCACGTTGTTGCCACGGGGACGTGTAATCGGTTCGTTTGAATCATTAAAGGGAGGGCCGGGTGCCCTTTTCCCGCCCGGAACTCACCCCGAGCCGCCCCGGCCTCCTCTGTTTTTCCTGCTTCCAGATTTTATTTTTAAACCCTCTCTCTCCCTCCCGCTGCCGCGCCCGCTCACGCTCCAAGAACTCGCGTGCTCTCGCGGTCGATTGCTTTTTAATTGCCTCTACACGCGAGCTCGATCGTCGACGGTTCACCCGGGCCGAATTACGAAAAATTCCACGTCCGCGGGAGAGAAAACGCGAGGGAATTTGGCAATCATCGCGCGGGCTGAATGGAAATTTTGCTGTAACTTCCGCGTCCCTTTAAGGAGGCTCGTGCTTTTACTGGCTGAGTTTTCGGGAACGGGATGCTTTAATTGGAGTTAGCGCGGGAATTGTTCTCGTAATATAAGTGCCTTTCATTTTGGAAATATTTCTAGCTCGCTTGCTGCCCCGTTTTGAATCACTGACAATCAGAAATCAGGCACTGAGAGCAGAAAAAAATTAACTTCTCGTATTTAATACGATTAGTACAGCCAATTGGAATACATCCATGCTACGAACTCAATTTCGCAGAAGAATAATGTGGTTTAATCCGTTTTTGCTCTCGATGCCTCGAACAGTTTAACAATACGCGACACTGTGCCGACTGACGTTATCCAAAACAACTTTCAACGCTGCGCTCTGAATGTTTCACACGTCCCAAGAGCCTTTAAACTCTTTCCATGTAGACCCATCGTCAACAGACGCTGTTGCATAACGCGAAGTTTGTTGACTCGCGGCGAAACCACCGCGCGCGCATTATCGTTCTCGAATATCCGAGCGAGAGACTATCAGCCGAGGCTGCCACCGTTCCCTTCCGCAGCCTCTGCCCCGTTCACCAGACCCAGGGCAAATTAATAATCAACGTTCAAACGTTACCGACACGCGTGTCGCGTTCTCCGTGCGCGCGCGCCCCCTACCCCTCTTTGAACCGGCGTCTTCGCGAAGCACGCCGTCGACTTCGACACGGGAATTCCGCGCGAAGTATTTATTCATCAGGCCCCGGTACGCCGAACAGGCGGGACAGGAATTTCATAATGCTGGTCACACGGTGGTATCGATTGAAGGGCCAACCCCCGTGTCGACTCGCCCCCGTGCTCATCGGCCCTCTGGCAAAAATGTTGCAGCGACCGGGAAAGAGGATGTCAAAGAATGATGAGATTGATAGGGAGGGAATGACGGGAATTTCTGACGTGGCTGCAACCTCCGCGTTCTTCTGCCGCGCACAACGGACGGACGGTGGAAAAATATCGAGCCTCACCGCGACAGCGATAGGATCTTGGGCGTAACATGCATTTTTGCAAGCTACCGGCACGACGTCTTCTACCAATCTCGATTACGATGGAAAGGAAGACAGTGGAGGATGGTGAAGCGATCAGGAATCGGGGAGGATTGTTACCTAACACGTTAATAGAACACAAGAGGCCCACTTTTTCGTAATACCGAAGTCAGATATCCTAGAGGAGCCTCGGAGCAGCAACTCGACGTGTTTCCTACGTTCTCCGTGCGTTGAATGAAGAGTACGCACTATACCGAAGAGGACTACTTAGAATGTAGCATAGCCTGTGACCAATGGTTTTCCAAATGCTCGATGGTCGTGAAGGTGCTAATTGATACTTAGACGAGGATGTTACAGAGAACGCGCGCGTCTAAACCTTGAGTTGCGAGTGTACACGCAGCGTCTTTGGAACTCGACGCACGACTGTTGCTTAAAAGTCGATCAACCTGAATATTCGCGAAGTTTTGCCGACTCTTCTGTCAAACGTTTGAAATTCTCGGACAGGCACCTCCTACGTGAGAGCATTGTAATTACACGCGAGGCTCGCGATACGTGTCAAGACTTTTCTTTCGAGAGCCAAGCAGCCTCGAGACGGTTCGGATACCGGCGCGGCGGCTGCCTCGGTATCGAGAGGAAATCGAGGTTGTTTTGAGGCGAGCTGTATCGAGGCAAGGCACGAACAGCGTCGCAAGTGCGTGGCTGCAGCCAATCCCGGCGGGTGCATTGGCCGGCCATGAGTTAGATCGCTTTAACAGCCGCCTGTAAACAGCCTCGTAACTTTGCTCGCCCCTTCTCTCCTCCTTCTGACTGCAACCTACTCCCACCAGCCGGCACTGGTGTGCCTTCTGCTGCCACATTCATCTGCCCGTCCCTGTTGCATATTCCGTTTCTCTATCTCTTGCCCGCTCTCGGCTCCTTCCCGACCCGCGGCTGCCGGCGGTGCATCGATGCACCGCGACCCCGCGGTCGGGAGAACGAACGAGATCCGTCGGTTTTGGTCGTACATCCGCCTTCGACTGCCTCGCCTAGCGTCTCGGGAAGGAATACCGCGTTCAGAAACGGAGGGAAGGTTCTCCTACGGAACCTATTCGCGAGGATAGGACGCTTCTTGATGAGAGTTTTGCGAGGATGTTGATGCATTTATGTTTCTGGCGTTGAGCGATTTTTGGTAGGTGTATTTGGTGGGTGCAGGAAAAATAGTACAAAATCATTTGAACAGCGATGGTTGATCGAAGAGGTAGCAGTTGTGGGAAATTTGTTTTATTTTTATTTCAATGACTGATCGAAAAATACTCTCTTATGTTGGGTAATTGGTGAATAGGTTGGCTGTATAGGTTTTCAACAATTTTTAATCTTTAAGAGCTTTTGTGATGCATATTGCATGCTTTGATTCACTGCAGCGTGTATGGAGCTTCTCTGAAGCCATCTTTACAGTAGTCTGGTACTTCTATTCCTCATTATTACCACTCTAAGGAAACAGGAATTTTAGTTCTAAGAAGTAAACATTCGCTTATGGTGAATGGAGTTTCCCGGTATGGAATATGTTTTTTTTTAAAGTACTCATAGTAACTAAAAAATCTTGAAAATTATTGAAAAACGCCAGAATCCTCTTATTTCAGAATGTTTGGTTAAAACCTGGCGTCTGTATGTTTTTTGTGGCGCTGAATCCGAATATGACGTTATTTTTTGTGTAAAAAAGGGTTATCTCCAAATTATCTTCGATTTTTTATTAAGAGAACTATCTGAGGAAATTGTTTTACACAAAAAATAACATCATTTTCGGATTCAGCACATCGAGAAACATACAGATGCCAGGTTTTAGCCAATTATTCTTAAATTAGAGCTTAAATTCGCGTACGCCTAAATAACATAAGTAAAACAGGTCCATTGCAGATATAATTTTCAGGATTTCTTAGTTACTACGAGTACTTTCAAAAAATATATTCCAAATAAGGAAATTCCATTCACTATAAGTGAATGTGTACTTGTAAGGATTATTCCACAGCCACTTCTCTATCTCCCAGCTAATATTCTTTTATTTATCCGCTCACAACTACCTTCAAACAAAAGTGTCTCGAAGGAACGTACCGCAGTGGTAACTGCGCGACCCAATCTTTCCATCGATATCCTCGAGCCTCCGTGCAAGATTCCGTGGAGCGCGTGTGCTGTCGAAGGAAGACTTATAGTCGCCAGGAAAATGTCAAAGTTAATGAACAAAGCCCCGTTCCCACGGAAGTAGCGCGGCCTGGAATGCCGCCGAACGACTCACGGGTGCCGACTACGAGGAAACGTAGAAGCCGATAATTAGTACATAAAGGCTGAAGCGTTACGGCAAGAGTGGATAATGTCACTTACACGGGGACAGGGGTGAACGAACCGGAGGCAGCAGCAGCCTCAAGGAGACGACAGACGCTCGTTATTTGTCTTGCTCCAGCGATTCGTTTTATCCGGGCGGAATTATGAACGTGCAAGTGTGCAAATAGAGCAGGAAAAGTCGCGTCGTTCGGAGCAAAACAACGGGAGGAATCGAAGCCAAGGGACGAAGAAATAGTAGAGGGTCGTCTACGTGGCTGCTGGCGTGGCTTGGGAAACTGGCGACGATTCGATACGAAGAAGCTGGCGGTACAGCGGCGACTTTTCTTACGCGAGGCATCGCTTTTTCAGAAAATTTTCAGCGCTCGTTTGAACAATGAATTCGACGCGATATTTGCGACTCGTGTTTCTGTTAAATTATTCAGTTTTCATTTTGGAAGTAGGAACGTTTGAATGTGCCTAATTGGAATTTTGGTGATCGCAGGAATGTTGAGTCCTTGCTACACGCGAGTGCTACAGCTGAACTGTCGATGGAAGTTGGAATCTGTATCGCATACTAAATTACCAGCGGACACAGTTTCAGTCGTTATTACAAACTCCACTTTTCGCTCGAGCGCCGCGTTTCAATCACCGCCGACACTTTCAATCGTCGATCAACTACCAAACACACTCCATCATCAATCAAATCTTCGGCCAGCGTGTCCCCTCGGCCCATATCGCGCCCAAAAACGACCAGCAGCCGCGCACCGTTACAATTTTCACCGACTAATTACCCCAAACCCCCGTTTCGATCCGCGCCCAACAGCCCCTAAAAGTTCAAGCGAAACGCGAATCTTTGTTCCTCCATTCCATCCTTCGTCTTTAAAAACAGAGACACGGAAAAGGTCTCTCTCGTCAGAGGAATATATAAGTACACATTCGAAACAACTTGGGATTTAACTTTAAATTTTCAAATAATTCTAAGTTTGCGCTGCGACCTCTGATTCCACAGTGATACGCAGATTAAAACTCAGACTCGGCACGAATAAGAAGCTTGCTTCAACGTCACAAGGAAATCACCGCTGGACTTTCAGGATAATGTCCCTCATTAATGCCGTACCCACAACGCGTTACGCAACAATACCGCAAACTCTCTCCTCCCCAAACAAGCCCACTCGACGTGGCCATCTTGAATCCCAGCGCACAAGTGCCTACAGAGAACAGAGCAAACATCACGGCGAATTCGCCAACCGAATATGGAGCCCGGTGGAAGAAAAGAATCTCGAGAAACCCAAGCTTCCTCGAGCAACGTCGCCGAGGCGAGTTTCTCAAGAGGCTCGGGTCTCTTTGCGAAACGAAAGGCTCTTGCCTCGCGAGGACACAGCGACTCGTTATCAACAGCATTAGCTAAAGCGACTTAAGTCGCCCGGTTGATCCTATACACCGCCCGGCTCCAGGGATTTCCTCCCTGCGGGATGCCCCTGAACATCTTTCCGAGGAGTTTCGCCGCGCTGCCTGCTTTGAGGGAACTCGAACCGCGAGAGGGACGCGGAAAGCCCGCCTTCTGGCGCACGGACGGCTCCTGTAGGTGCACGGGCGTCGATAGAGCGGTGCTTCGCATTTCAAACGATACATTGGGAACACATCCGAGGGATTGGAGACTGGACAGCGAGCATTATGTTGTCAGGATGCGTGGAGGTAATGCATGCAGCTGTTGGACACGCTACGTTCACTTGTGCTGCTCGAGGCGGGAGCATCGAGACCTGCGAGAGCATCAGAAAGGAAGCTACGCTTGGAGAGGGGAAGATGAATATTTGGTAATCGACGCGGGCGACTTATTGGAGAAATGAGTCGTATGAGCGTTTAGATAATTTCATATTTCAAGATAACTTGGCGCTATGAATATTCTTTGTCCTTAACTTCTGAAAGGGATGTCCAGAAATTTCAGATTTAAAGAACTATCGAAGAATTCTGAGAGATGGTCTCAAGCAGTTCTGTTGGGTAAAAATCGGCGGAGAAAGCCGCGACTCGAAACGGTAGCAGCTTCAGCCGCTAATCGATTCGATCTCGGCCCTTTCGAGGGATTGTCGTCACGCAAGTGCGTGCAGAAGCGTTATCGGGAGGAGAGCGTGTGTTCCAGGCAATAAATACTCCAGGGCCGTGATATTTTCGTGCCATTTTTCACGATTTATAATTCCGCTTTAACACGTCCCCGCCGTTTAGATAAAGCATCACGCAAGACTATGTTCTCCGCCCGATGCGGGGGCGGTTATCGGTCAAGAAAAGGGAAAATTATTCTGCGCGATTACGCCCAGCGCCGGATGCACGGGAAATGCTTCAATAATTCATGAGGGTCCGCGGTGATTTTTCACGGAATGTTAACCCCTTGAAGCGTGGCGTCCATTGCCGCTGTTTCTACTTTCCGCTGGTCGAGTTGGATTGGTTTCTAGCTTTTCACGCCAGTTGCGTGTCCTGCGCTCCAATGTTTCGCTTCATTCCTACGATGGATTGGCGGTCGATGGAGTTCACGAGGGTTCGTTCTGAAGTGAACTTACGTTTGCACGGTTTGGTTGAGAGGCGTTTGGATATTAGTGCTTTGTACCTGTGAGAGGCGATGATAGAGTAAGGAGAGGAGTTGGGGAATATGGAGTGATAGGGTTAACTGTATGCCAATTATTTCTTCATCGAGTATAGACTTGGAGATGAAGAGCTCGGCAACTATTTAAGCAGGTCTCTTAATCAGGAATTCTAGATTAATATAGAGAGAACTCTAAGTTGAATTTTAGCTAAACTTTCTGGCTGTACTAGATGGCATATGCCTCTACTCGTCTTTGTCTTGAGAACTTCATCGAAGGAAATGTAACGAAAGTATAATTCGGAAAAAATATTCCACTTCTTTCTTCGCTCTTAATGGCTCAGGAAACCATTATATAACATGTACTGAATTATTCAGCGATTAATGGTGTCTAGACTCCTTTTTCAAGTATAACGAACGTTCGGAGGTACAAGATTCCAAAACAGTCGCGTTCTCTTCAGCCGAGTCTAGTCTCGGTGCACAATTCTCAGCAATTCAGCAACGTGTCGCGCGGCTAAGTTACGTAACAGCTAAAATCCACTCTTGTGCAGCAACACGTGCGCCTAAATTCCCTGGTAATATTTCCGCGAGCCTTTCGCCCTGACGCCTCCCATCGCCGTGGATAAAGCTCCGCTTCCGCTGCAAGAAGGGAAAAGTTTCTTAGGAAAGCTTCGCCCCCGGATTAAACGCGAACTTCGGCCCCCTCCGCGAGGAGCTCAGTCAAGGTATCGGTGAATTTCGAAGTTCCGCTCGGCGAGTTTAATATTCTTAATTAAATGAGCGAGGAAATCGGGCAGCCTGGATCAAAATTGCGTTCTGTTGGCGATCGGTTACGCTGCGATCTAATTCAAGATGCTGGGATCTAGAATAGAGAAAGAGTGAAGATTCTGATTCGGAATAGGTTGCGGTGCGCGGCTCTGAATTTATAACTGACAGTGACTTACGAGGGGTAGATGACTGTCAACTTAATTGCAAAGTGTCTTCCATAGTAGAACGTGTGAATATTAATTAAAATACTCTTCTGGACTAAAATATGAAATACCTAGTGGAGTTTAAGAGCCACACAATGAATATGTAAATACGTGAATAATTATAATCCTCGTAACACTTGAGGGGTTGAAAATCAGTGCTGCGCACAGACTCTTGCATTAACGAGAAAAGAAAGGTCGCTAACAGTGCAGCATTCGCATCTACTACCTCCGTCCACCTTCACCCACAACAAATTACTCTTCCATCAACCGCAGCTCCGACAACCACCCCCTACACTTGATAAATCACAAAGAAACTCCAGAAACCTCTTCGCATCTCATCGAAGACACACAGTGGAATCCAAGGAAATCCTCCGTCACATGGAATCCACCACAAAGAACCACCATCGTCAAATCTCACGCTACCCTCTGCAACCCCCCGCCCCGACCTCCGTCTTCAACAGAAGAATCACAGAGGATCGCGAGCGAGCGGCAGAGAAAGTCTATTAATAACCCAGGATGGAATTATCGCGATAATCATTCGCGATCAAAGGGCGACAATTAACCGGGCTCGCTTAAAATCCCAGCCCCCGAAAGCCCCTGGCCGGCGAAATTAACATCCCTGATTAATTGGACGTTCGGTGCGAGTGGCTCGGGAACGGCTTAGCAATTTATTACGACGGATACTCGCGGCAGTCGGGGGCTGCAACTTGTACGAACTTACGCTTCGCTTAAACTTGCCCATTCGTAAAGCGAGCCCGTGGCTGGGCGAGGGCAGGGGGCGGAAGGGGTGCGGGCAAACGGAGGATGCGCCCGTTTCGCGCGCTGCCACGGTTCCGGTCACGAATAGACCCTCGGTTGCCCCCTGTACACGGCCACGGGCTCGCGAATTTGGTTTTATCTTAATTAAACGAGCGTTCACTCGGTCAAGACGGCCCCGGCAGACTTAGACGACGAACTTGCGCCGCCTTCCCCACGGAAACTTCTGCCAGCACAGGATCCTCCGCGACGCTGCGCGCAGCATCCTGTTAATGGGATTGAATCGGAAGCAGGGCGGAGATGGGAACTACACGGAGGGAGGTGTTAAATTATTTTGAAAAACACCTGTAGTAACGGCGTGGGAATGCTTCGCGCGAAGGGAGGGAAGGGTGAAAGAGGAGGTGTTCGATTGTAGGGTAGTTTTAATTGGTAAAGTACATGGAGGTGTATTGGAGGCTTGGTATTGATGATATGATCTTTGCTACATAGTGGTGTTACTTTATCGTGCTCCAAGGGATACTTTCCTAGACCAGGGGTGGCGAACGTATGGCACGCGTGCCAGAGGTGGTAAGTACGGACATTTTGCTGGCACGTCAATGTATATGAATCTGTATATTAATCTAAAATAATTATTATATGGTTAGATACACCAACGAAAATATTTTTGGCCAGCTTTTACTATACGACAATGTGTATGTCAATTGTCAAGTTATGAGTTAATTCCAGAGATGGGCAAAATTATTCGTCATTTGTCGAATAAATTTGCCCCGGTTTAACTTTATTCGTGAAATGAAAAAATTAACTGTATTCGTAAAAAAATCTAAAGTTGAAGTAACTTTTATTTGATCCGTTATTTAAATAATTTTTTGTTCAGTTAATGCTGAAATCTGGTTAATTCTTATGAAAGTCTATCTTAATTTTTAAACTTGTCCCAATAAAATTCTGCAATGATTAATTTCCCACTAATTTTTGTCCCCTATTAAAAACTGCCCGGCCCGCCAGCAATTCGATAAATATTATTTCCAAATTTGTGGCACGTGCAGATAAAAAAGTTCGCCTCCCCTGTCCTAGACTCTGTGCTGAAATGGTACAAGGATGCTACCAACGTCTGCTAATGTTCTTTATCTCAGAGCCATAGCTCCTAAAGTGTGACAAAAGCTCAGTCCCAACACTCTACTTCGATCTTCCCAATACCTGAATCCTCTAAAGGCTACTCCAGCCCCGTTGCATCTCAACGCACCTAAGACACCCTTATCCAGCAGCAACACTTGCACTGTCACAAACTAGACCCCCAACCGTCCTCGAACTTCGCACTGCGTTCTCCACAAATGTACATAAACTCAGAACCACCCAAGAGGTAGCCGAAACTTCCCCAAATTGTCATCCATATTGAGAAACAGGGTGCGCTTCCCGTGGCCGCTTAAAAATCATCCCCGTGGCCCAGAATCACAAAGCGGCCGGCGGGGTGGGGCGCGGCCGCGATACCTCGGCCCCAGACATTCCGACAAGTTTAGCATTTAGGGGCTGTATTTAAACTCCTGATCCTGCACGGCTGAGCGCGGCGTCGTCGTCGTCGTCGGTACGGTCAAGCCGTGTGCAGCTGGCACACGGCAGCCGTGTATACACGGGTCGCGCGGGTGTTCACCGACACGTGTACATACATAGGCGGCGTAACGCTCTGGTTTCGCTTAATTAAACTGTGTCTAGCTGGTCCAAAGCCCCGGCGTGTCGCGGACGACAAAGGAGGCTGGCTGGGCCAGCGGCGGCAGCGCAGAAGGCAGCACGTGCCTTCATTAGGGCTCGACCCCACAGCTACATATCCTGTGTCCCACCACACGTAATCCGAAATAACGGGCCAAGACTGACTTCGCCGGCGCGTGGGAGGAGCCCTAAACTTGGGCTGGGATCGCGGATCAAGCGACCAAAACGATCATTCCGTCGTATTTATCATCGCGACGGTCGGGGAGTATGTTTCGTGGCTTAGCACAGGGATGAAGGAAACTGGTGGGCTAGATTTCAGATCTTGCGAAGTTGGCTGGTGTCGTGGGCTAGTGGAAGAGGTCCGTGCGATTGTAGGTCTGAGGGGTTGAAGTGTGTGGGTTGTTACGGAGACTAGGTTCGTAACTAAGAGGTGGGTAGCTATTTTATTATACTCTTATTTTGGTACATTACTTCTGGGTATGTTTGAGGCGCTGGTGCAATGAGAATGAAGATAGTTTTGAGGTAAAACCGTCCTCGAGGTACCTAGACACTTCTCTAGCTAATATAGAGTAGTGACGTGTTCGAGAACTTACTTCGTGTTTACTTTGTACGTGGCTACGGCAACCGCCAGGGTAACACTGCGACAGCTAGGGAAAGATTTTCTGGCAAGTTGCGCGCAAATAGCTCCAGTTTCTAGAACGATTAACCCTTCGAGGGTGGATGTTGTTTAATTCGAATCCGTCCAGGGGTTCGCGGCAGCCTGAACTGGCTGTTTACGTGCTCGTTTGCCGTGAGACTGGCCACTCAAAATATCTCGCGCGACGTGCTATCGATTATTAAATCCTCTGCATTGCTCGCCACGCTCTCAGTCTCGGCTCGAATTAATCGGTTAATCAATTTTATCCGACGTCCTTGCCCTCCTCCGCGGTTGTCTGCAACACGATCCAGGCTATCGACGCATCCAGCCGACCACCTTCGATCAGCGTCCGCTGGCCTCGTTTGAAATATAAAAATTTTACGGTTACCAGTGCACGTGTCCCTCGACTCTCACCTGCGCCGAGTCCTTCAGATGCTGGCCGCCTGTTTCGGATTCCTTTGGTGTTCCACTGGCCGATCGTCGACTTACGTCTATTTTTACGCGCGTTATCGACGCTGATAAGATGCGCGCAGCTGCTTTCCCTCGGATAACAGGCAGACAAACACGCTCCGTATCGCGCGTTGCACGCCGCAGATCTGACGTTTGCAGAATCAAAGGCGGGGACGCGATTTTTAAACGGGCGGCAGACGTCTCCGACCGTCTGGAGGCAGTGCTTCGTTTAATATCGTCAGATTTCTGCTGAGGATTTATAGATCTCTCGGGTAACTTCATTTCCTTTGGCGGTATTTCAAGCGGGGCAGTGCATTTATAGTGGAGACTAGGTTTAATTGAATTTGGGGCTATGACGGTATGATTTGGGGTTGAGTAGAAATTTATTTTTAGGGACAATGGAAGTTTAGGACTTTTTTGTTAGTGGTCAAGTTTGAGATTATCTTCAAATGTTTCGTTATTATTTTGTAGTTTGCCCCGTGCTTCGGTTTTCACTGTCAGGGTAAAGAGGAAGGATATTTTTGTTCACATTAAAAGAAAGAGTGGAAAGCCTTCAACTATCTCCAATGTTAAAATTTCATAAGCGACGAAGCTTTCTACAAAAGAAAACTTTGTTGCACAATTTCAAGCTGTTTCTAAACAAGTGATCGCCCGTTTCTTTCCACCATTAATGTAATTCCTGCTGCACCCCGCAGACCACGAGGAAGCGTGTTAGAGCTCGCAACACCTAAACGCAATTAAATTCGACCAATCGAGTGCCTAAATCACTGCGAACCCTCCAATTAGCGTGAATGTATTTATCAAATGCAGACGCGTCCCATCGATCTTCTAATCCAGACAATAGCGCGATACAAAGAGGACGCGAGTGCTTCTCGCTTAGTCGTAATTAAGCTAGCTCGAGTCTCGTTCGATTTGAACACAGCAGTCACGAGTGAAGGCGTAGACTCCATCAATTCGATGGAATTACAAATAATTCCGCGCAACTTTGTTCTAGGACGAGTGAGTTTTAAACTAGATAAAAAAAACTAGGATATCTATATTGAATATAATAGACTTTTTAACGTGTAAATATTGTAATTAATCCGCTTGATCGGCGTGGTAGCTCTTTAGAGTGTGATATTTTTAAAACACACACCTTTTTGGTTTCTTTTACCGAGAATCGACGCGAGTGAAACTCGTGACCACTTTAAACGTTAAGGGCTGCATACACCTGGACGCTGATCATTACTTTCCACATCTTCTTAAAGTATAATGTCATAAGAAGATATTCACAAAATACTACATCAAACTCTACATAATTCACGAAGTTATGGAATTTGAAGCGACCAAACTCCCAAGTGCACGACACTCCCTCACCCGGCAGGTCGATACAAAACAATCCCAATAGAATTACTAATTCTATCATGTTCCCTGGATAGTCGCATCTCCTTTCCTTCTGCACACGCATTCTTAGAATATTCTGATCCAAGACTGAACGATTAAAGTCGAATATAATAAGTGTCTCGCTTCACCGCGACTCCTCTACTGAATCTATCAATGGCAATGGCGTATCTTCGGCAGCTTTCAAGATATTTTTACCAAATTCCATTTGGAAGCACTTGAACATACGTGCTTCTAAATGGACACGAATTGGATCTATAAGAGTCGATGGCTCGTCGGAGGGGAAATTCCGAAGTCCACGGTCTCTTTGAACCGTTCAGACGTATGTAATGGAAAATATCGCGTTAACTCGTGGTGGATTTCGATTTTAACCTTTGGATCGACGGTTCGACAAAGAAGCGAGCAACCAGCGAACGGCCGTGCACGAGAACCGCTTTGGTTCACTTTCACCTACACGGGTTCGATGCACTCGGCGGCGCAATTGCAACGGCACGGTGTACACGTCGATGCAGGTCGACAGTGCCGTAGGAAACGCACGTCGCTGGCCTTCCGTTTATTTAAAAAAAAAAAGGAAGGAAAAAGTGCACCGAGTGTGAGCAGAACTGTGGCGGTGAATTTGCCACGCGAAAATAGTGGATGAAATACAAACCAACGTTTCTTGCACTCAACTTTCAACTCGAGTTACATACATTCTTAGGTAGCAAAAACTTCTGGTTACTATTTTGCTGCGGTTGTAAAAGATGTTGGAAATTTGTGTCTGATGAGGCACACATTGGGGTGGCACGGTTATTAAAAAGCGCGAGATTGCTGAAGATTTTGGTACCACAAATGATTTTCGTTCTTTTGTTTATTGGAAGTATATAGTGAAAATGAAGAAGGAAATAAGTGAAAAGGGGAATATATGAAATATTTTAAAATATGATTACTCTGATAGCTGGAAAAGGTTTCTACTTTAAGAATACTCCAGTTTCGTACCACTGAATTCTGTGCTCTTTCAAATCCTCTTGGTCTGTGCTTGACAGGCATTTTCTACTTGCCACAGCAAGAAGGCACTGCTCTCTGTAGCGTAATATTTTTACTGACACAATAGGAATTATTATTTACGATGCTAATTAGCCGCCACATAATTATCACCTACATTTGTTTAATTTCAATCTCACAGTATTATTGTTTGTTGTCGAAGAAGAAAACAAGTTACCGATGCAATCAAAAGGGAACATGCTTTCTAACTAATAGATATTAATTCTTCGACACACGTCCACTCAATATTTTTTATTCGAACTAATGAGTCCTACGTGCCCCATAAGTCCTCAACCTCTTTTTCAGCTGCTTCTGTGTAATAAAAAGGAAATACACGATTGTAAGGTTCGCGGATAGGCAGTGGACGCGTGCAAACTCTAGGCTCGCTAGCTTGGCAATATCACGTGCCGTGCGCACGCTCGGCTGACTCTTCTAACGCCTTACAGGCTTATGCAATTGATTCTCGTTCGAGCTTTTAAGTCTCGTCCTCGTAAGCCGATCGGCAATCACGAGGAGCTGTTTTGCCTCGCCACGCTATTATCCGCCTCTGTACGTTGCCGGGAAATAATATCATTTATTCCACGGCTCTACCCTTTCCAACCTTCTGTACTCGTCCATCGACGGACCCGGCTAAACGTTGTTAGAAAATGTGGGCGGGATTAAATTGGAAGTATTTTCAAGTCCAAAGTCGCAGTTAAAACTACGCAGAACTTCCCTTAATTGAATGGTACCGTTAAGGGGGTGATTAGGGAATCAGAGCAAAGTAAAAAGGTTCTATAAACAGGGCGTTAGAAAAGTATATTTAATGAGATAAAGGGTATTGGCACTTTACGTTGAAATTTTTTGGAAAGCGAACTTTTCAGAAACGAAGCTCAGAGTTGGCTTTGTACTCTTAATACAAAATTTGGCAAACAGAAGTAACCCCTTGGAAAGGCCCGCTGTGTTAAAGAGACATTTTTTAAAACTAATGCCACATACCTATGATAAATCCAAAACTCTCATTCAAATCTAACGTTCTTCTGTACCTACGTTTCCCACGCGCGCTCAAAAGGACGCCAGAATCCTGTAACAACCAATCCACGACCCGCACTTCTAAAAATCATCCAGAATAGAAGCACGCGCCTCTTTCAGAATAATTGCCAGCGGCGAGCAACGTACACAGCCATTGACATGTGAATTCGATTATCTGTTAAATCAGTACGCGCAAATACCGTCTGTCACCGTTTTCATACATTTCCATAGCAATGAACGCCGCGGTTTCGCGGAAAGCGCGATACACCTGCGGCTCCAGTGCTCTTAAAAAAAGCGGAGCGGAGCGTCGATTTTTCCGCTGCAACGTGACTCAGCCTAGCGATAACGTGGCGAGTTTTATGAGTCATAAAGTATTATGTTGAAACAATGCACGGAGTTCCGATTAAGGCTGCCTCGCAGCCTCGAGGCGCGCGCTTGCATTGGGAACATCCAAAATATACCTGAATCAGCGTCCCTGATTCCCAGCTCCTATAAAAACAGCTCACCTGTTCCCGATCATCGTCGATTCTTTTAAATCTGATACTAAAACAGTTTCCCCATTCAATCTACAAATTCCCACTCATCCTTCTCAATCAGTTTACCCTCGAACAGCGAACGATTCGGACAATTGCAGTGGAATCCCACTATACGCACTTTGGATACTGTTTTTTTTTTCTTTTTTCTCCCTTTTTTGTTAAAGCAATTCATAAATAGCTAGAGATCATATCATGGATAACTTAAGTTTTATTACTACTTACTACTGCTTATTACTATTTATTTGTATTCATTACTATTCCCTACTATTTATTACTTTTGATTAGTTTTGATTAGTTTTGATTAGTTTTGATTAGTTTTTATTAGTTTTTATTAGTTTTTATTAGTTTTTTATTACTTTTTATTAGTTTTTATTACTTTTTACTACCTTTTATTACTTTTTATTAGTTTTTATTACTTTTTTATTACATTTTATTACTTTTTATTACTTTTTATTACTTTTTATTACTTTTTATTACTTTTTATTACTTTTTATTACTTTTTTTAAAACTTTTTTTACTTTTTTTTACTTTTTTACTATTTATTACTTTTTATTACTATTTTTAATATGTTTTACTATTTTATTACTATTTTTTAATATGTTTTACTATTTTTTACTATTTTTTACTATTTTTTACTATTTTTTACTATTTTTTACTATTTTTTACTATTTTTTACTATTTTTTACTATTTTTTACTATTTTTTACTATTTTTTACTATTTTTTACTATTTTTTACTATTTATTATTATTTTTTATTTATTACTATTTATTACTTTATAGTGTTAGGGATCGATCTCAGGCTTGAATCAAAAAGATCCAAACACCACCGTCCAACGGTTAATCCCTTAGCTCGTGGACTATCAGAGCGTCGTTACTAGAGTTGAATTCCCGCTAATTTCAATCGTAACGACAATATTATTCCATGGAAGACGGTGGGGCGAAGGGGCTCCTTCGAGCAGCACCATCCCCAGAAGCGGCTGTTTGAAAAACAGCGTTGCATTGAATACAAAGACAATCGATATCGATCAATTACTCGCGGCACGGTTCTGGGTTATTCGATTGAAACCGCGTTGAGGCGCGAGACCCGTCGCCTCTCAGTTTTGCTCGGCGGGCAACGGGGCATAGGGAATTGTTTTTGCCATTATAATGTTGACGCGATGAACGACACTTCGCGGTTTCGAACTGCGCCACCGTCGCCGCCAATTATACGGGAACGGAGAGGAAAAAGTAAGCCGCAAGTGGCGCGGTTGGCTGGTGTTCAGCATCTCCTAGTAGCCCTCCACGGGTTAGCGATGTCGACACGTTTCTATTCGCTGGTTTAGGTTTTTTCAGGGGGGACTTGTGGGGGGAATTTAGCGGAGGGGCTGAGGGTCTGTTGTGTCTAGGATCTGGGAAATCTGTTTCTGTAATTTGTTCGAAGGGAACTTGGATTAAGGTAGTTTTCATGTAAGATATGTGTAATGACCTTTGACAAACGTGGCATAGTGATTTCTAACTTAATAATTCATTTAACTCTGAACTCTACAAGTCATACAACTTGGAAGCTTTCTCGCGTGTAATGTCAATTTAAATTTCGGGTAGTACCTACTTGGAACGTAAGAGCTTAATTATGCAATACTTACACTGACTTCTCTTTAATCCTGAATATTACTCGCTGAGACTCTATAAACTATCTAAAAGAAACGAAGCTCTGAGAACTCTTAAAGGCTCGCCCTCGCACGTAGAAATGTACGCGCTCTCACACTTATGATTCGTATAAAGAATTCAATCGCTGTGTGTTAAATTTAAACTTGAATGACAATCCAGACGATCGGAGCACAGCCTTGCCAGGGGAACAGGCATACAAATAGATGAACTGATAATAATATACCGTTCGTTCTCTGGTTCCACGTCTCTAAATAAGAAATTAAATTACTGTGCGTCGCATTAAAGTTTAAATTGAACTCGACAACTGGGACACGACTATAACAGGGGTGAAATTTACAGGATCGCGGTGACCAGAACGAATCCTCCGAGCTGGCGGCGGATATAAACTCGCGAACAGACTGTCGCTTATTTGCAACAACTATTTACTCGTAAACAGGGTGGTATCGTGGAATTAAGGCACCGCCGTCACCCGACTGAAACGTAACGAAATTACTTGACAAGGTATCGCGTGAACCGCGGGGCGAAACGCGGCAGCGAAGAAATTCACCCCCTTCGTACTCCCTTGATAATGTTATTATCTAACCGCGTAAGAACGAGCTTCTAAAGCTTCTTATCGCTCAATTTTGTTTGCCGAACTCGCGCCTGGAAAAAGAAGTTACTTTCCTTGCTGATAGTTCGCTGCACACCGTTGCGCGAAACATCCAAGCTACGCGGAAACTGCTCATAAACGTGACCCCTCGCGATGAAGCACGTTCTCTCCGTGTAAGTAACGCGGAGAAGAAAGTAAAAAATAGAAATCGAACGAACGGAATTGAAACTGTATCGATTGATAGACTTTAACAAAAATTGTACTATTTCTTCTTGAAAAAGTATATAAACAAGGGAGATTTCGGTGGAAATGGGTTACGATATGAAATTCTATTTGTAATTTTAAGTAGGAAAAAGGAAATAGGGAATCTTTACACTTCTATTGCTGTAGCTCCATATTTCAATTTGTGGCATTGATTCTAACGCAAAATAGATTAAATGTAGATAGATCTATCCAAGAAGTGTCATCTGTCGCTGATGCTAGTGCTAAAATTATATTTCTTCCAACTAAAACTAAAGACTCAAGGAACATTCCATTTTCCCCAACCCTTTCAGTCCATACAGAATTATAAATGAAAACAAAAATAAATCCCAAACTTGCAAAACAAAGCTACAGATTCTCAATATGCGCTGTTCCACAGAGAATTCAATGAAATTCCAAAAACAGAGCGCAGAATACTTGACGCCGAATCACATTGCTCGGCTACGGGGCAAGAATAGGTAAATCGTATTTTATAGGGGATTAATTAATTGCTCTGGTAACGGGGCTAATTCGATTTTGTGTCGGCCAGATCGGGAAGGAACGGTCCGAGTAAACAGCTCGTCGATAGAGGTAACAGCGTCGAATTAGCCGAGCGTTTTACATCGTCGGTCTAGCGCATTAATAGAGCGCATTGATAATTTATGGTCACGTCGTGCATCTAGATTCGATGCAAATTCCGAGTAATTCGCCATCGACGGCTCTCATTACGGATTCATGCGAACGAAATCACTTGGTAATTGTTCCCGATGCGACCTTTCGCATGAACAACTATGGTCGTTCCTTTATTCCTGCATTCCATGAAGCCAGTGCAGCTATCTACGAGACAGCTCGCGTTTAACTCCTTATTTCATACTCTCCAGAAATCTGACGATTCTGAAAAGATTCTGGAGTCTTGTGCCAATCGAAATGTGCTGACAAGAAGGCAGATCTCAACTAGGTAGATACTGTAGTTTAGCTACAGGAGTTTCAATTTCACAGGAGACACTTTTCTGGCATCCTCTTCTGATCTGTACAAATATATTTCCTAACAGCTGCAACTGTCGACTGTGAATCTAATACGAAGGTTGCTCTTTCGCTCTGTACCTCAAGCTTCCCGAATAACTTCCAATTCCTCAGAAAACTACAGAGGCGGGCAAACAAAGTAGCTCACCATACTTAAATCCACTGTCGAACCCAAGCAGCGTCCCTCCCCAAACAGTAATTTGTCGACGTAAGCGTGTAACGACATAACAAGGGTACGAATTACTTGACGATCGCGCATCGCCTCCGCCGTTACGTCCTCTGCCTCTTCTCGCATTTCTACGTACGTACGTGAACGGGTTGAATATTCTTAAAAAAAAAAAGAGCGAGGGGGTAGGGGGCACGGTGATCCATCACGGTTCTCATCAGCCGCTGTTAACTGATCCACTTGAAAAGGTACACCAATACAGAGGCCCGATTGTGCAACTATGCGCGCCGCTGAAGAGAAGCAAACGAGCAGTCACGACAAGATTGATGTGCATTTTCGGTGCACCGACGAATAATTGATTTTCGAGTCGATCAGCGGTCTCGATCATCCTGCCAGCGGAGACGGACGGGGGCCTCGCGGATCCTCGTCGTATATTATGACGAGGGTGCACAGGGGAGAAGAGAATTCCAGAGAGACAGAGGAAAAGCTCGACTTCATACTTCCGCGACGCCGCTTCCTTCTTTCGGGGCTCCTTCCTCGTTGCGTAACAATTTGCAACGCGATTGAGTAGCTTAATTAACGAAGTTCCGGCTTCCGAGTTCCTTTGGACACGAACAGTGCACTCGAACAGAATATTGTAGCGAGCTTTTGTAGCGTTTGGAGGGAGAAAGGAAATTTATGATCCACATTCTGGATGAGATTGAACTCGAGGAGGATACCGCGGTTCGCGTTTAAAACATTTTAGAGTACAGAGGAGGTTTGGAGAGATGTAGTAGGTACCTACCACCAAATTTCAAAGCTCAGGTTCGCAAAAAGGACATTCCTCTCGAGGCGCCTCTTTAGTCCCCGGATACAGTCACGTTGCGGCACTACCGAATCACCCCGATTCCGCGCGGGTCCTCAAAATTCCGCAGGTAATGGCGTCGAGCACTTGGCGGGAAGCGACTTGCATATTCGATGCGCGGTGCACATCAAAAACAAAGGGAAAAAGCAGCGTTGCCCGACCAACGATCTCTTCATCCCTCGTCAAATATTAATCGACAGAACCGTGGCAATTTGCAGAAACCCCCGACGCTACCCGTGAAAATTCCCTGCGAAACGCTGCTAGCCCCCCCCCCCCGACCATGCCGACGGGGAGGGGAAAACCGAGAATACCTGATAAACCGTTCCCGATATCCGACCAATCCACGGTGAAACGCGCGTTACGTGGCGGATCCAAGCGCGCATGCTGCGCTCGCGTGCTCGCATTCATATTTAAATTCAATTTCGTCTAGACGCGCCGGCTCCGGATAAAGGCCAGCAAAGTGTCGCTGGTCGACGAGAGGGAGGCGTCAGGGGAGGAGGAACTTTGACGAATGAATAACGGGCGCGCCAAAGAATCTCGTCCTTTATGAATTAAGCGACTCGACGACTTATCCCTGCCGTGAGGCATCATTTGGGGCCTGCTGAAGTGGTGAGTCGAAGAAGGCTCCGAGTGTGTGAAAGGGGTGGGTTTAGGGGTGATTGCACTTTCGGGGTTGGGAGAAGATGGTGGAATGATTATTATTATTTGTTAAATATGCGTGGGCAAAGTCTGATAGAATTTTTAGAACAGAATATTGGCGATATTATCTACTAGCCTTACTACTCGGCTTCGCCCGAAATTTAGATTCTGATTTTATAAAAAAAACTTTTTTTTAATTATTTTTTAAAATTGTCACGTTCATCTGGATTAGTCACGTATAATCAGCTCAGGCACATTTCGTGATCCCAGAGTTTATTGTTCGAATGATTTTAGGCGACAGACAAACACACAAACATATAGAAGCTCTCTGCTTTATATATTATAAAATAAGATAAGTTGTTCAGAGTACCAGAATTAATTAGGCGATTAATCGGGTCACGTGCTACGTAACTTGATTCAGAAGCTTGGGGGAGAAGCGTTGAAATTTTTCTAATGTACCTGGTTGGTGCTTAGAAGCATACAAGTTCCAATAGAGACGAGCAATTAATTTTGGCATTAACAATTTTGAATACAAAAAACGTATCGTTTAGAATCCTACATTCTGTCAAAGTCGTCGTTTTAAGCTTTCTATATTCAGTAAATCTTAAAAATCTTCGGAGTATGAGAATTAAAAATGTTAGGCTGTAATGCGAGTTCCTTATAAAGTGAGTTTTCTCGTCTAATGTACTCGTTGTTGGTTATTGTTTAACAACTTGCACGGAATATCGCGGAATATTGATTGTTCTCCATGTTCAATCTCACTGACTGAGAGCGCAAAAAGTTGCAAAAGCGCGGAGCGTGCTTGCCAATCACGGTGATTGAGCAAACAGTTTGACCGTGTAGGGATGCGTTTGATGGGTTGCAGCGATGGAAGAGTGAGTAACCACGTTTGATTTCACAGTCAAATTTATCTGACAGTACAAGCATTTCTAGGTATCATCAGAATATACCTACACGATGCTTCAAAGCTGTACGTACAAACTTACTTGGGCAATGGAGCATATAACCAGGGAGCAAACAAGCTTCTGCACTCGAAACAGATTTCAAGCCTGTCTAAACACTCCTATCTTTTAATACGTTCGCTACCACGCGTCACATACACTGGCCCTTCGCAAGTATTAGAACACCTGCTGTCTTTGCAGAAAATATGATATTTGGTACAGATTCAATACTTTTCATTGCTTTTAATTTAGAATATCAAATAAAGTAAAATGCCTTAAAGTTCTTAACTAACCTTGCAACGTTTTGCACAATTATTCCACACGTTATTTCCTATTTACTACATTTTATATATTAATAATTGAAAATCTGCGGTACATTGTGCAAAACTATAGGAACCAAAGCAGGGCTGTGTCGGTCGTTTTTCTCATACATTATCACACAAATTGCACGCTAAGAATATTCCAAATTTGAAGGAAACTAGTAACCCGAAGCCTCCGCGCACCCTCGTCAACCCAGCACCGTGTCGGTATCAGCAAACGCGGCGACAGCCGCGGCGCAAGGGTTCCATTCCCTTATCCTGCCAATCAACGTTGACCTTCCCCGTACAAAAGCAAGTGTCATCAGTGCGGCCAACTTTTTTCCAAAGCCACTAGCAGCGAAACGGGCGCACGAAAACGCGATTCCAGCCGGGCTGGAAAACAGCCGCGGGGTGGATCCTCCGAGCCTCCTCCACTCGGTTTAATAAAGTTCAGCAGCGGGCTACGGTGCCAGAGAAATATCGCTGGCGGAAAGAAGCATTGCCCGTGAGTTACTGCCTTAATGCAGGACTTGATTTCTATGTTGGAGCGAACCTTACCGCCAGGGGCCTGGGCAACACCGCGGTCGATATGGCCCCCGTGTGTTCGCCCATAAGAATTCCGTAATGTCGTAATACCGTAAATTATAAAGCTTCTATAATTCACGGAGGGTCAGGTGGGGTGGATCGGGGTGGCTGGGGAGGGGGAAGGTGGCCGTGCCAATTGGATTGGGTCTTATCTCTGCGGATGAAAAATGGAACGGGGACAGAACAGACGGACCCGTTCGGGAAATTTCGGACAAACAGGAGACGAATATATCATTTCTAGCTTCCACCTCGTTTTGGGAATTTAACGGCGGCTGCTTGGAGGACTGTAAGTCCTCGTAAAGGAAGATTATCTTGTTCTTCTAAATTTGGCAGTTATTACGTACAGATTTGAGTAGGATAATCTACTTCTAATTTATATAAAGGTGGATTTAAGAAAATCGTGGTTGTAAGAGAATCCTTTTGGAAACTGAGCTTTGTCTTCTGATAATTAGTAAATTTTGTGTGCTGAGTTGCTTTTACTGGAATGTGCCGAATCGAGTGTGAGCAATTCTCTCAATTTCATAGAGGGTCTGTCTTAATCCTTTCTGTTTAACCCCATCTTCTCATTCGAAGTGTATAAAGAATGAGTAATTAGTTAGTACCTTACTAGTGTAATTCCAATGCATCACCATCCAAATTTAATTTGCCTTTGAAAACACCCCCGTCGTTGTAGTTATTCGTCAAATTAATATAACACATCCATCGTGTCACAGAATGAAAGAAAGGAAGCCAGAAAATCTGCAGGCTTTCAGTGCGATAAGCAGGAAATTTCCAGCAAGAATTATGATTCTCGCATTTCTTGCCACCGAAGCAGCAGGTTAATGTTCCAACATACTGCTCATCTCCAGAACAAGGAAACGATCCTATTATTTTCCTTTCCGACCGCCAGGAAAAGCGGCAGGAAATATCGAGGCCATCGAGCAGGATGTCTTGCAGGATGTCTTGCAACGTGTCCATGTCGGAAACGGAAGATGGTATGTACTGGGCATCTTCTGTCTCCGACGTTGTCCTGGTTGCACCGTCGTATACCCGACGATAATCGATGCTAGTCCGTCGATCCGTTCAAGACAAAGGTTCGCGCCATTTTTAGGGAGAAATGAAATTCCGAGGAAATTTCGAGACTTCTTTGGCGAAAGCTTTGCTAATTGAAGGCAAATTAATTTGCGAATTCGGAATAACGAGGGTTCGTTTAAATGGACAGGTCTTCGCAATACTAATTAACAAGTTATCATTAACGAAAGTGTGCATTCTGAAAGACTCTCGACCTTTTTAGGAGCTCAGAAATTTCTGATGTTTCTGTAATTGTTAGGTCTGAAATTTGGTTATTTTCAGAGGCTCCCTTAGGGTATCTACTGCGGTCTACTCAGTTATAAATTCGGTAGGGTTGCGCAAAATAAATCATACGCTTCATCTTCCCTTTTCTACACAAACTGAAATACTCAACACCTCCGAAATTATCAACCTCCATATATAATATCTCCAAACCTCCTTTCTATCTCACAATTATGAATCCGATCAACTTCACCCTGGAATCTAAAATCCTGCAAATTCGCAATTCCATTTCACAACACCTGCGCTTAGCATTTTCAACCCCACCAAACAATACCAACATTACAAACCTCACAACTCCCCACAAACACCCCTCAAACTCCATCCTAATCACCTCGCCATCCCTATCGATTCCTCCACTTTGCACTCACAACTCCGCCAACCTATTCAATCACAAACAGCCACGAACCAAAGGACGAACGCCATCTAGGGTAAAGGACCCAATTACTGACACCTAACCAATTAGTCACCTTAAGCTATTTTACTTCAAATAACGAATAAATAAACGTTGTAAAGTCATACAGAAAAAGAATTATGTAATTCAATCTATAATCTATACTATAGATTATATACTATAGTTTATTTATTCGTTAGTTTAAGTAAAATAGCTTAAGGTGCACAGTAATTGGTTAGGTGTCAGTAATTGGGTCTTTTACCCTACCACATATCTGAGCGTTCGTTCGAATGCAGCCCGCAGAAACTGGGAACAATGCCTCGGACTTTGGATCGTCCTGTACATGCGTTGCACGCGATTATTGGGCTCGGGCTAACGGTCGGACGTGCTCTAGCGAGTAACTGTATCGGCCAGGAGGAGAGGCTGCTACGTGCTCTATAAGAGGTTACGTGTGCTTACCCAGAAACACGTACACGTACGTGCAGAAACCACGCGAGATGCTTGAAAGACGCGCGTCGCCGCGTCTTTTCCGCCCGCTCTTCCCGTTCGCCACAGGCGGAACCCAGAAATTACGCCGAGTGCTCCCGGTTACGACGAATTAACCCCTGCAACAAGGGTCGTTGCGTTTCACGACGTTTTTTCGATGTTTCGAGGGTGGTTCCTCCGGCCCCGCCCCGCTTTTGCCGAGAGGAGAAGTACGTTGGTGGGACGAGAATTTTTCCATCCCTGCTACTACGAATGTAGAGGAGACGCGATGGAAATTCAACCACTGCGAGGTTAAACTACGAATTACTAAATTATACTATAGAGATAACAATGGGTATTATCGTGGTTCTGTCTTAAATTTCTGCAGGCTATAATACGCTTCAAAATATTTGCAAGGGAACTTAAAACCACCCCTAGGTCTCCATTCTACAGTGGCGCACTCAGAATTTAATCTGGGGGCGGGGCATTCAAATATTTTTAATGCAAGTTCAATAAAATTCATTAGGTGACTATACAAATTTATTTAGAGATTCAAACCCAGTTTTCTTTTCTTCTTACGAAGCCCCTTCTTTGGGGGATGCCAGGACCCTGGGTCCCTTCTGGATGCGCCACTGCCCTTCAATGTCTACCTTATAATCAATCGTGTGTAGAAATATTGCATTACTTTTAAAATTTAAGTCATAATCAGTGGAATCGCCGTCCTCGGAGGGTTTTCTCCCCGAGCGTATCTCAAGGTTCATACGCCCTACAAAGTCCTACGCCCACAAATTGCACCGTGAGCCATCGCGACCGAGTAAGACACAGGGTGCAAGGGCTTCCAAACGACCAGTTAACGGGTCCCGCGCGGTGGGAAGGTTAAAAATCCCTCGGCTCGTCGGCAGGCACCGCACAAAGCTCTTAAAAAGACAGTGGCCCGTCTGAAAGGTACAAACGCGACAGCGATTTCCGTCGCGCGAGCTTGTTTGGGGAGCGTGTCTGGCCGCCTGCCAGTGGCAGTATCCTGCCTGTTTATTTTAATTTGCGACGTGAGCGCCGGTCATAGCAGGTTGCGTCCATATTGGTCTCGCGATTGGCGTGAGCGGTTCTTCCGTGGTTCAATGAGAAGGGGAGGAAAAAAGGGAACTAAAAGTGATAAATGAACGATGTATCTTTTTATCTATACTACAGCTTTCAACGTGTACAAGAAAATATTTAAAAAAAAAAAACTTAAAGGAAGCACATTAATCCAGAGATTAATCCCTTAGAAGGGATGTTCTCACCCTGAAGAATCAAAATGCAGCGGAAAAAAAACAAATTAGGGTAAATGTCCCACTTACTGCCAGCGTCCCTATTACTGCCACTTCATTTATTTTACTTAATAAACACGCAACGTATAAAGAATAGTGTAAAAAAGAATTTATCATAAATTTGGGACTGTTCTCCTTATTATTATATTACATTCTTTATACGTCTATTCTTCATACGTTACGTTGTTTATAGTGAAATAAATAAAGTGGCAGTAATAGGGACACTGACAGTAAATGGGACATCTACCCTATCTGATACTACAAACCTGTTAATTTTACAAAAACATATTACCAATGTTCCCCTGTCGGAAAAGCATCCCCGTTGAAAGTGACCAATGAAACGAGCAGCCTTCGAGGCAATCGGAATATCGTTTGTCCAGTCCCCTAAACGAGCCGCTCGCGATCGAAAGGGTGGAATAATTCGCAGCACTCGTTGCGCCCTCCGCGGTTCCGCGGCGCGGCGGCCCTCTTCTCCGCTCTTTGTCCGCGGCTCAAAGGGCGCCTCCTTGGCAGGCATAAAGCGCAACGTAAATGCGCCGCCACCAATAATGAAGTAGGTCATGGAAATGTTCCTAGGCGCAAGAAAAGTCGGCCCACTTGCTCGCCGTGTGGGAACGAAGTCGGCCCAACCGCACGGAATTACTTTCCAGCACAGGCCTTCTCCGCTATTATTTTATTCAGCGACGGGGCTCTATTAACGCTCGAGAGTCCAGCAAAAAGCGCGCCAACCGCTTTTCCGCCGTGCCCGTTCCCCCGGCGGCGCGACTAGGCGCCGTGGCTCGCGAGGGGTGCGCGAGACTCGCGGCAAAAATTCGCCCGTGTCCTCGCCCGGGCGAGGTCAAGACGTTTAACCAAGACCAGCGACCACCTGGGTGCTCGACTTAGCCTCAGATGCTGCGCCGAAGGTCAGCCTGAGATTCTCCGCTCTCGTGTTAATCGGCGGAGTTACATTCATTTTTTACTGGGCTGCGCGAGCCGTGGAGCTGGCTGCAAGCAGGGCGATGCGCTTTGCTTATAACGCGCCGCGTGATCCGGCCTCGCTTGGAAATGGCCTTGTGACTCGGTGACTGGTTTTGGGCATGTACTGTGATAAGAATTAGGACACCTGCTCTGTGTGGAATAATTTGGAAAAATCTTACAAATTTATTTATGAACACTATGAAATTTTACTTGATTTAAATATTAGAGTTTCTGCTAAATGTTGGTCAGGGTTTGAACGTGTCATAGAGAGTTCTAAAGGATGTGAAGTGTCTTGAGATTAGTGTCAGTTTGTGGGCTGAATTTTTATCATTCGGATTGCGATGTGAGAAATTTGAAATTATTGAGCTAACGAATTTGAGTCACTGTAGAATTTAATATCGAATTAAATTAGGGCTTGATTTAAGCCTCAGTTCAAAATAAAACACAGTACAAACTCTCAGGTAGCATACTTATAAATTTCAATTTGAAAAAAAGTGTCCATCTACGAAGGTATTATATTCGCAGGCTTAAGTTTCGATGAAAGAATCGATAATCCAGCGCTGCTTCGAATGGAAGTCCGACTGCGCGTTCCAACGTGTCACACAGAAACAATTCGACCGTAGTAGCCAGCAGAAAGAATGAAACTACGGTAGCAGCCTTAGAAGTTGTCAAAGTTGGGCGATAAATTTTTTAAGAATCGCAACGTTCGAATAAAAAAAAAAAAAGAAGAGTCTCGACCCATCCGCCGCGTCCTTTGTCACGAAACGAAACGTACATTACCTAAAAGTTTCAGATCCCACCAACAGGGAGAGCTGGGGAAGAATCTTATCCTTTGTTTCATCCTCGTAAACTTTTGAACTCGTCGGTGCTTTCAGGACGAAAGCCAAGACGCTCGGCACACTTCTATTGTTCTAAACGGTCACCGAGAGAAGAAAATGGAATGTGTATTCTCAATGTACTATTACCCGGCCGAAAGAAGATCCCCAAGAGGCGGGCTCGAGCATTACAGTCCGTCGCTATGACGATTGATCGAATCACCTATTTGGGCACATTTTTAAAGACGCGGCACACGTATTTTGGTTATTGGCTGAAGTAGGCACATACATTGTCGCACCGCGCGACGAAGAGAGCGAACAAAACACATCGAGATCGGGTGGAATAGAGCGATCTGACCGACGAGCGCCAAAGCAATAGCGTAGGCATCTCAGACGGTTAACCATTAATATATAATAACATAAAAATTTCCTTATTTTTCACAATATATTCAGGAAAGTATTATCATTGGTTTGGTTAGATTTTTCTGATTAAAATAAACCCAAACGCAATGTCGCACAGATTGTTTGAAAAATAAGGAAATTTTTATGTTATTATATATTAATGGTTAACCGTCTGAGATGCCTACGCTATTGCTTTGACGCTCGTCGGTCAGATCGCTCTATTCCACTCGATCTCGATGGGTTTTGTTCGCTCTCTTTGTCGCGCGGTGCGACAATGTATGTGCCTACTTCAGCCAATAACCAAAATACGTGTGCCGCGTCATTAAAAGTGTGCCCAAATAGATGATTCGACCAATCGTCATAGCGACGGACTGTATCGCCCGAGCCCGCCTCTTGGGGATCTTCTTTCGGCCGGGTAATAGTACCCATCTGATTTATGTGCCACATTTATTACCCAGCACTGTATTAAAAGTTTATCAGAGTGAAACGAAATTCCAGTGTGCACTCGCCGCAAGGATAATCCACCAGGATGTGGATTGTTCCACGGGTATCTCTAAATTCTAGAGATGGAAATATAATCCTCAGCCCTCGCCCCGAACCTCGAAATTCGTTGCAATGAGCTCTGATCAGGAAATGGGAAGCAAAAGCTCCAAAACGTGGTGGAGAAAAGTAGGTACAGTAGTAAGAACTTAAGTGGTCACTGAATGCCACTTCCCCATGGCAAGATTAAGTCAATCATGCTCCCCATTTTTGTGGAATACTAGCTTAATTCCTCAAAGTAGAAGATGGAGCACTCTTTTCGTTTCGAGAAAAACACATTAAGAATGTAAAAATTGCATGAACAAAAGTTGGGAATGGTAACTCATAGATTTGAAAAATGTATCGGTAGCTCTTTAGCGTGAAAATTCAACCATTTTGAATTTTATCAGAAACAACGTGGTTTTATAAATCGGAGAGGTAATATAAATCAGAGCTGAAAAGATAAAAAATTCCTGCCCCACATTTACATCCTCTCCGCTACAAATTATAATCAGAAAGCCTCTCAGTGTCCACTATATTTTTAATGATAATTTATATAAAAATTAGTATCACAAAAGTTAGAAACTACTGTCTTTCTATTGCATTTGGGCCATTCGCACCCAAAACACTGTTCCTCGGATCTACGCTACTTCCGCTGAAATGCTACCACGTAGACGTTCCCCGCGCCCAATTGGAAGCAGTCGGAGTTTCCACTTTTTACCGCGTGTAACGCGACCACTAAATCCACTCGGAACGCCCCCTGCTCGTCCACGCGAGAAACTCGCCCCCTTGACGAATCCATCGCGGCCAGGATGCACGTAGCGTGCGAAAGGAGCGAGTAATTAGGGTTATTGCATCGTTTGCCAAGTGGAATGCACAGGTGTCGTTCGTTCTCCGCGGGGTAGGCGGCTCGAATCGCAGGAACGCGTGTCCGTGAAGGCAACTCCTAATCACGAACTCCCCCGACGTACAATTAGGAAATTTCGGTACACCTTTCAGCCGCCTGTCCGCTTGAACGTCCCACTCTCTCGTAACGTATCGCGCGAGTATGTCCATTTTGGTAATTACTGCACAGAATGGGTAGCGAGTTTAGCCGCTCGATCGAGCAACTTTTCTGTGCCAGTTACACACCCCTAATGGGTCGTGTCTCGAGCGCGTCTTATTACAGTCTCGCGGGGCTTTAAGGCCTTTCCACGCGGGGCATTTTCGTCGTAACAATCTTATCTGACAGCCAGAGAAGACTAATAATATATCAGATCGACAACATCCCGCCATTTCTCTCTCGAAAGAGTTAATCCACACCCTCCCCTGCTAACGCGCTTCAAATACCCAATCGACTACTCTCGAAAGCTAGCTAAGCAAAGGTGATAAATTACGGGGATCCTGGCGGTTAATCCTGAATCTCGAATCGGTAACGCGACTTCAATAGCCGGCGCAGCCAGTGGCGAGCAAAACAGATGTAAAAGGGGGCCGGGCGAGGAAAAAGATCGGTGCCCGCGGGGTCATAAATTACGGTATCTCTGGGGCAGCAGGCGCCAAGCATCAAATTCGCGGCTTCGCCGGGGAGAGGGGGCAGGCCGAGCCGTGATAGGGAAAAGAAAAGGACGCGCCAGGGGTGTAGGAGGAGAAAAGAAACGTCGACGGAGAGGAGGCAGAGGGTGCAAGAAGAATCGTTCGGTGGAGTCGAGGCGCGGGTTGGTTCTCTCTCGCTCCTCTCTGTCCCTCTCTTTCCTCCATCTGTTTCTGCTCCTCTTCCTCCGTTCCATCTCCGTTTTGCACGCAAGATTAATTTTATAGCCACGAAACGTTCGGCGAACTGGCATCGCGTGTCGTCCGATGAAAGGACACCCTGTATATACCAGGAGAGGGGGTTGCGGGGTCTAACCGTGAGAGGGGGGGGGGCGGAGGGCTGTAGCAAAAAGGGCGGAAGGAAGAAGAAGCACGGGGAATATTTCTTTTTGCAATCTGAACGCACCATAGCCCCGGGGTTCATCGATTTTCCCATCTTTCCAGATGACGTACAGCCGCGATCTCCTGTCCATTTGTCACGTTTAGAAATCGCGCGCCCCCTAGCCCTTCCGGCCAGCCTGCCAGCTGCCGTGCGCGCACGCGTGGGACTGCACCCCGACGGGCCCCGTGGACTCGCCATTAAACGGTTAATTGAACGATACTCGCGAGATTGGTAAGTTAACGGTGCTTGATTTGAGTCACGAGCATGTCGCGAACGCTTCGTCTTCGAAAGCGGTGGAATCTTCGTGGACTGAGTTCTGGCTACACTATAAATTACATTTGGGAATATTAAACACCGTCTCTTATTTTAAATAAATCCCCAATGTAACCAACCACCGAAACATCGCTCGGTCGTGCTTCTACTACCAAAAACTTCACCGCCAGTCTTCATCTCGCCTAAATCGAGCACGATCGAGCTCCCAAGCGTCGAAGTCGCCGATATCTGGAATGCAAGCGCGGAGAGCGTCGCCGGAGGCGATGAAGAAGGAAGCCTCCGGGTACGATTGCTCGAAAGAGACTCGGGAGGAGAGGCGGGCGAAAAAAGAAAGCAGTGGGTCTCGAGAGAGGGAGCGCTGTCCGAGAGGAGATTCGCCATTGTGTCCGTAACCTCCGGTAAAATTCGTGACGTTCTAAAGCACCGCGGCGTGCAGCCGAGGGATCGTGACTCGTGACCGCCGTGCACTCTTGCTCCTCTTTCTGGCTCCGCGAGGCCAGTCGAGGAAAATCATCTGTCCCGCGAGCAACGTCGAGGGATCGGCGATATAGGGAGCCATCGTGCCTTCCACGACCGGATAACCACCGGAAATAAAATGCGCCTCAACGAGTCCCGTCCTCCGTGCCGCTTCAACTTCTTGCTGCCTTCCCTCCTTCCTTCCTCGCGGTCGTTACTTTTCGAGAAAGTAGGAGAACCATGGGGGGATGTGTACGGTAGTCGTCCTGTGTCGTTATTGTTTTACGCTTGGCGATAAAGTTGCCTTGCGAAACTGATGGCGGGCGGAGGTATTTTTTTACCAGAAACAGAAACAGTTTTAGCTGCAACTAAACCTTTTACTTGCTCAGACCCGTAGGAAGCATGGAATTAACGGGAAGAAGTGCACCGCGTTGGGGTCTCTTTGCGCGTGAGTGAAAGTTTGAGTATAGTATGACACCGCATATCTTTTTTGAAGCAACTCTGTTTCTGACAAGTGGATAGATTCGATATAAGCTCCTTTTACACTCTACGCTATAAGTCCGTTGCTATCTTTCTGGTACTTATACAGAGCAACTGAGCGACCTGTTGTCTAAACGAAAGTGACAAGGATCTGTGTTAGGAAAACGTCCCCTACACGCTATAAGCTCACCGCTGGTCCCGGGCCGCGAGCTTATACCGAACACGAACTGTAATAAGCACGAGTTATGGAAGTTCCTCGTTTGAAAAGGCCCTAATATGGTTCGATTCTGTGACTTCTCTATCTTTTACATGATTTTGTGTAATTCTATATAATTCTGTACGCTCTGAACGTTCCTCCAAGCAATAACTCCATACAAGAACTCCTCCTGTCTCTCATTTTGCACAGAATAATGATACGAAGGAATCCCTGCCACAATACCCTGTTAACAAAACCACACGATATCACTATCCGCACTATTTTCCCCGCAACAATAAACCAATCCCGCATTAACAACCAATACCTCCAACTCCGCTTTTCAACTGAATAACGACGGCAGACAAACCTCCCCGCGATCGTGCCAGCAACAATAGGAAATGATATACAAACATTCCTTAAAAAGATCCTTCTGTCCCCTTGCGCGCCCCTCCACACACGCTCTAGCTGACAAGGGAGCCGTGCTCCGAGCATGAGTAACGCTAACAACGTACTTTAACGCGACGCGGAGTTTCGCGGCGGGCGAAGAATCGCGGGTAAAAACAACGGTAGCTCGAATACATCGAACGATATTACGCGTCGTTAGCGATACAGTAGAACAGTAGACAGAGGCCTCTTTGTTCCGCTGTTCCGGGGAATCTTTCCGCGAGCGAGGCGCGAAAGTCAACGCCGCGATTCCGTTATCAGCAGCGTGTGTACGTACGCGAGGAAACGGTGGGAGCTGCGTCAATCGCGGTGAAATCAGTCGCGACGCGTATCGCGTCGAACGACGTCGACGTCGACGGCGACGATCCTTGAGAACGTCACCGGGAATAAAAGCCACGGGGGTCGAGGGAAAGGGTGGGGACCGAAGAGACGGCAAGGAGGCAGGGTCGACTTTAATTGGACTTAAAAAAATCGACAGACGACTGACGACTACGTGAAGAGGTCCACGGCCGCAGAAGCAATTTGGGTAAAAAGATAAGGACACCCGGAGGAGGGGTGTGGGGGAGGGAAATAATAAGAGGCAGAAGCGAACGTTCGTCGTATTGAAAGACCAATTTGTAGCGGTGCTCCGACGCTCCAAGACACTATTAGCGTCAGTTTATGACGAGCGGAAAAGGCAGCAACGGTGGAAGCTGAAAAGCAGGAAATACGACGGGAACTCGGCGGACAATGGGCCTCGTTCCTGTCGCATCTTGTGCGCGTTGCGCGGGGCGCAATTTAAATTGACCCATAGGAATGTCTTCGAAACTATTGGTGATGTAGAAAAATGTTTGAAAGAGAAGTTGATTCGTGTGTGTTTTTTTTATAAATGCGGGGAGGGTGCGAAAGTAAGTTTTAAGTGAAACCATGTACTTTCTAATGATTTTTATTCACTACGAAAACAGTATTGGGGTATTTGTATCGAAAAGCTTAGCAGTAATTTTATGGGGTTATGCCTAGTCAGCTGGCGAAAAAGAACGCGATTTTCGGAATTTTTTGTGTATCTACTGTATATTTTTGTACACGTAACAATTGGCTTATTTTAAAAGTACATATATGCAGCAACTCTTAGTAATTTTGTACAGAAAAATATTTAAAAATGAACGAATAACAGCTTCCGCGAGAATGGCTGTCATTCGTTCATTTTTAAAAAATTTTCTATAAATAAAATTACTGAAGATTGCTGCATATATGTACTTTCAAAATAAGCGAATAGTTGTAAAAAAATATACAGTAGATATTCCACAAAAAAAATCCGAAAATCGCATTCTTTTTCGCCAGCTGATTACATAACCCCTTGATACAAAGAAATTAAATATATTCTCTTCCGAGTTCCATTTGAAAAGTTCATCTTCGTTTCTCCTGTACACCTCCACCTACCCACCGTTCACGTCAGATGCCTCCTTCGAGAGCATTCGACTTCTGTTTAAAACATTTTCCAATGTCATCAATAGTTTCGAAGATATCCCCGCGGCTCGATTTAACTGCGTCACCCTGCATAGAGATTCAGCATTCAGCTTCTTCGTTGAATAATTGATTTCCACCGACATGGAACGGCAGCTCGCATGTTCCCGCTGTCTTAATAACGAAGAACCGGAGGAGGAGGACGAACCATTGGAAATTCGTCGTTTGCTGAATCGTCACTGTGCACGGCGCGCTTTGATCATCATCCCCGTTCCATTCAAGGAGACCAATCTTTCCCCAGCAACCAAACCGAACACTGCCAATTTAACGCTGCAGACTGGGAGACTCCGACACTTCAACAATCTCCACTTCTCCACACTATGCCCTACCAAAAGAGAAAGCAAAGAATTCTTAAGCAAATATATTATGCCGCATACTTCGCGTAGAACTACAATAAAATCTCGTTAATTTTCGCGACGTTGCTAACTCAGATTTAACTCGTAACAACTGTGCATATAGTGTTTAGTTGCAGAATTCCTTCCTCTATCTAACGCTATATAAATCATCTCTCTATCTCTTTCCGTTTGCGAGCAGCAGCGGCGAAAGAGGGTTGCACTTTTTCCTGACGTCTAATTCTCAAATTTACCCCCCGTTGCGTATCTGGTGCGAAGAAAGACGCGTGTAATTCTACGTCAAAACAATTACCAGTACCACAAACTGCTCCGACATGCTCCTACGCTCGGCCTGCTCAATATTCAAAGCTGCCGCTCGAGCCTAATATTAAAAACCGCCCGACAAAAGAAACATGCCATCGTGGCCGGAGAATGGGGCTCCTGAAAGGCAGCCGAGAATCCTCGCTACTTCCCCGAAGTCCCGTCGCGGAATGCCAGGCGCAGAGGGGCAGGTTCCTCGCGGAGAAATTTCATTTTTTAACCGGAGCAATATCGCCGCGATACAAATCGCGTTGACGTCTGGAGACAGCGAGCGCGGAGGACGCCCCCGCTCGCTCCCCGCCGCTGCGGCTACACCCTGGAATAGAAAGGGGTATTTTTCTCGTCCCAGCCGCGACGTATTGCCCCGCGTATCTTGGCCGTGGATCAACGAATACATGCATCCTTAATGCTCGCCGGAGGATCCTCCGCGGAGGAATTCAACGGGCCCCATCCACGGTGATGAATCGTATCTGGCGCTGAGCGACGCGGAGCAGCGGCGAGAAAAAATGGCGGGAAGCCGCGGCATCCAACTGGCCCCCCGGAAAGATAAATGCCAGCGTTACGACGCCATTTCGGTAAACGCTCGACGAAATTACGCGGCGTTAAGCCGCGCGCCGCTCGGAGAACAGCAGCTCGAGGGTTGCAGCGCTATTTTTATGGGCTCGGGTCGAACTGTTTGTGTAGTTTCTACAGCTGGGGTGTGAATACTGAATCGAGGGATGTTCGTTTGGAGTATTTTGGATGATCCGGGAGATTCTGGGGTTTTGGAGTATTTTGCGTGGATGGTTTTCTTTACAGTGGCTGGATTTTTGTGCCAGGGTGGGTATTGAAGGAAAGTTAGAATGGTTGTTTAGGGTCTTTGGTGTAAGGAAGTCATAACGCCTGTAAAGAAGTTATAACGCCCAATGCGGGAATATTGAATGCAACAACACTGGGCATCGCTCGCAGTTTTGGAAGGCGAGGCCCAGTAGGATGCATAAGGCATATACAATGTAACTTGGACGCTCGAGGAAGGCCGACGACGTCAGGGTCATCGACGAGAGTTCGAGAGGCTGCGTCGAAAGGACGAGAGGGATTCGTATTGACGACGCTGTATAGTACGGATCGACGAGTCAGGGTTATTGCTTACATTGGTTTGCGAATAATATGAAATAGGAGTCATGAAGCTATTTCTCTCTATTACTTGCCCGGTTGCTCGCAAACGTTCATCAACGAAAACAGCAAGAAATCACTCGATCGCTGACGATTCAGCGCGAATTCGCTACCGGCCGCCCGTCTTCTCATCTCGCATCCCTTGCTTAAGCATGCAAATGCCAGGGGCCATAAATTACGCGGGATACCGGTGCTCTTTGTCCGATTAACAGTCCAGATCCCCGGGTTGACAAAAAACACCAGCCACGCGGCCGTGTCGTCTCGGCTCTCGCCCGTAAAACTCGTGTATCTGGTGATGTACACGACTATTATGCGATCTGGCTGGGCCGTTTTATCCTCGAGCCTGTAAGCCGCGACAAAACAACGCGGACGAGGATGAAGCCGCGGGCGACTCGCGAAATCCGACTACGTCGCTCGCTCTTTGGCGAGGCCAATGTGTGTTTACTCGAATTTTAGAATTTTTCCCATCGACGACTCTGCTCTGAGGGCTTCCGAAAGCTATTGAAGCAATTAGTGGAGGTATTGTCTTTCTTAAAGATATAATGATAGGACCCTGCTCAGCAGACACCCCAGGGCTCCAGCTTCCACAAAAAATTATGATTTTATCCAAACACTATCTGCTTTCTTTCTTTTTTTTTTCGAAAAGATGGGCTCAACGGAACGTTTGCCACCTGGGCCTTTTTCCTTAAATCCGCCACTGGTCGATAGCACCCTTTAGTGATTTTAAGATATACATATCACGAAAATTCAAAGGTCGTCGTCAACATATTCAAAAATCCATGTATATGCTCACTTCAGACTTATCTCGCACTTTTAGAATTTATATCTACTGTCTGAACTCAATCTGTGCAATAAAGATTCTTAACCTGAGGCTCCGCCTACCTCAGGAGGGTCGTAGATGGTTTCAAAGTGTTCCTTAAACTCACAATCAGATGAGACAACTTGCAGCTTTATTAATCGAAACTTATCATTTCCCTCAACTAATACACACGACAACCTACGCTAGTATTAACACTGTAGCAACCACAGTCCTCTACTATTCTGCCAAAGGAGTACCAGCCTCCAGCAAGGTTGCAAACACCTGCTGCACAGTAATCTGTGCGACGAGAATCGTCGTGTGCGCCGTGTCTTCTCGCAGATAATTTCGTGGTCCGCAGAATTCAAGGCACGCAGCCCGCGGTGCTCAGGGTTCCACGTTACTTGGAGGGTTAAAAATGCCAGGGTCGTGACACGCACGTCCACGAATTAAGAGACCCGAGCCCGCTGAAGATTTCTGGGTCGCGATACGACGCGCGCGGAATATCTCCGCCACCGTGAAATTTTATCCTCCACTGGCGATGGAGGAGCGAGGCGAACTTCACGACTTTTGTCTTCGTCAAGGATCGTGGGACCGCGACGTCGAAGAGCTTCCTAGAAAATGATGCCCCGATGTGCCCGCGGGCTACGGAGAACCGTGGAGAGGAACGATAACCGAGGGGAACCGTTTCAAAGGGGTACAAGTGGAACTTGTAAGTGCTTTGCAATTGGAAGGATCGTCGAATACTGAAATAAGCTTGTGGGTCGCGGAGTCACGTGTGCGTGAGCACGCGATTTCGATACGCTCTCCCTCGGGGGGAGGGAGTGCAAACTTTGATTTCGTTACATATTTATCAGTGATAAAAGTGTACCGAAAGATTTATCTTGTATTTACGAGATGTGGTTAAGAAGGTTATAAAATTAGTCAATAATTTGGGAATTTGATAAAGATTGATAAGGAGCGTTTGCTTCGACGCGTGTAGTAGAGTTTACTGTCTTTCAGTCCGTATTTTAGATATATCTAGTGCGAAGGGATAACGCTTTATTAAAAAACATGAAAGCGTTATTTCCAAGGATATGAATATTTTATAAGTAGATATAGGAATCCTCGTTCGACCACAGAAAAATGGAGCCAATTTTCCGCATCGTTTCCCATGATAATACCAAAATTTAAACCACAGGAACATCATGTTCCCCACCGTATTACAATTTCCCTCCGCTCCTGTCCCTTCAGTAGTAGAAACGCATGCGTCGAGCGAGTCCATTATTAGAACGGAAAACGAAGACGCGAAGTCGAAGTGGTTTCATCGAGCAACAGGAGGGAAGAGTTTCTAGGTCATGGGGTGGCGATTTCTCGAAATTCTGTTCGTCAATTACCTACCCGGCGTCACGGTCCGCGAGGCACCTTAACCAGATCCACGATCCAAGGGGCCGCGACCGGTGGCACTGGCGTGTAAAACGCGGCTACGACAACACCTTTCGTGGCTTTACTGCGAATCGATAAATCAACCCATCACGATATCCTACGTGGAAACGAGGGTGGATAAAAAAAACAGAGGGGTCGAGGGCAAGAGCGGGGTGGGAACGAGGAGCAGTCTCCCTCGACGCGGCTGCAATCACTTAACCCGCTTTTACGGTTAGTTTATTGCCCGAGGAAAACAAGAAACGATCGGCATTTTATTTTTCCGAAGGCGTCTCGGCGCGCTGTAGCCACGTAGGAAGAAATCGGCTGAGGATCGAGCCATAGCCGTGGGATAAATTAGCGAATAACGGGTCGTTAAAGGGAGGGGCATTTGCCCCTGGCAACTTTCTTGCGTTTTTACGAGGTGCATAATTTCGTTAGCAATTGTATCTTGTGTGATGTCTGTAGTGTAATGCGTGTTCTGTGATATCTGTTGTGTGAATTGTGTAATGTGAAATCTGAGGTAGAAGTGGTGTAGGTGGGATGTGTGGACTATGGTACGTAGAGATGGGGTAGATGTGACGTGGAAGTGGCGTGGCTGTGTTGTGAGAATAGTGTAGATGCGATTTGGAAGTAATATACCTGTGGTGTGGTATGTGATGACATACAGAAATACATGCTGTAGAAATGACGTACAAATACTGCGGAAATGGTGTAGTAATAGCGTGCAAATGCTGTAGAAATACTGTTGAAAAGGTGTAGGAGCACTATAGAAGTCCCTGCATCGAACCGCGAAACAACTAAATCAAATCGATGTCAATCGACCAAACAAAGGAGTCTTCCCTGGAAACGTGTTGATCGTCCGGCAAAACGTCGCAAAGAATTGCAGCATGGCCAACATCGCTGTGGCGAGAAGGGAGAAAAATCTTGAAGCGGAACGAGCAGCGCGAAAGGGTTAGGTTCTCCTCCAGTGCCGTATCTGGGGGTCGTTTAAACCCCCTATGCCTCGCGCATTGAATAAGTCATGAAGGACCGCGGTCGCGCGCGCGATGAACAGCCGATTTTATCGCGGGCGAAACTGCGCGGCTGTGCGTCGAACGAGCTCTGCCGCGAGCAGAGGGTTCAACAAACTTCCAGGCGCATTTCAGCGTGCCATTCACGACGATGACACAAGACTTTCGACCCCACCAGCGAACCGTGTGTTGCACTTTCGCGGCTCGTGAAAATGGGCCACTAGCGTTGCAGCGAGCGCGTGTTAGAGGAGCCACTGCTCCAGCGCGGTGAAGCATCGTTTCAAAATGGTTAGTTTATCAGCCACCATTTTGTATAAAATCGGGGTGAGATAGTAGCGAACGAAGAAAGGGTGACTATTACACGAACACACATTAGCGATACTAAATGCATTCCATCTTAAAGAAGATTGCACTTTAATGAAATGAAAATTTCAGGTTTAAAGTTCTTACTGTTTATTAATTATTCTATCTTTCCGCTTTTCATTTCATTCCCTTTTAACCCCTTGAACTGCGGAGGAGTTGTTTGTGGATCGTATGGCAGATTCGGGGACCATTTTGACCCACAATAAAGATTTATATTATAATTTCATTTTATTCTGATTTATAATTCCGATTCTTATTATTTTATTTAATAAGGAATGAGTAAAATAAGTAGCATGATAATTAGCGCGGGTCAGAAATGACCCTGGACAGCCACGGGACGGTTAATCTCTGCTAACACGAGCTCCCGTTGAATTGACACGTTCACTTGCTTCTGTTCTATTCGGCTTATCGATGTCGATAGTTTCCTTTTTACGTTCCGTTCCGTATTGTCGCGATCGGGAAACAGAGAGTGCGTGGCACGCATTAAATTTACATGAAACGATCGCGCGATCGACAATGAGCGTTACGCTCGCTGCTGCATTGTCCGCGCGCGTTCGCAGAACGAACAGGATGCGCGCAACACGCTCCGTTTGCATCGACGATTGAAATTCAGCTGAAAAATCTGCCCCCGCTAGCCCTGAAAATCGACGAGCTCGTGGAGGAGGTCGAGCGATCAACTCAAGCATAGATCATTTAACCCTCTGCATTTGTTAGATGCATGACTTTGGAATAGCAAATTCATTGGATTCTATCAATTACAAATTCTTCCATTTCCACACTATTTAACGAAATCGAGGTGTAACATTAAGCATTCGTTGACACACCTCTTCTTTCGACCAACTTTGACATACCTGGATGGCTCATACCCAGAACAATTTTTGAGCGACTGCCATTTTCATCTAAAGAATCCAACCGTTATGAAAAAAATCATGGGTCATTTCCAAGGTCTCTAGAATCTATTCCAATAGATTTTTTATTGAAATTTTATCACAGTTTCTGTGGGAAAAAATCTAGATTGCCATATGTCGAAAAAAACGAAGAAAATCTGCAAAAAATTGTAACTTTTACAAATTTCAATATTGGAAGCTAAAAATCTACATAGTTGTTGTTCAGATATAATATTTTTTAAAAAAAATGGTTTACAAGTCAGCTTTGGAGAAAAGGTGCATATAGAAGGAATAGAGTGTGAACTATCTCAGTGCAAAGAGTGAAATCTAACAACTCCACTGAAGCAGTAGGTACCAAATCGATACCGGACGGAGCAGATAAAAGTGCAAAGCTAAATAGCTCTGTGAAACCTGCTATGATAATAAAAAAATCATGTCCCTCAGGATTACAGTCTCGGCATTGTTTCAAACAGTACCGTGGCCAAATTAAATCCGAAAGTCACGAACCTTAAAACTACCCCTATCCCAACAGAAGCATTACCGCCAATTACACGCAATGTCCATGCAATCAATCTCGCCCATCGAACGTACCTGCTGGAAAAAACTACCACCTAACCGGAGCCGAGCCCGATCCAACTGATCCCATAATTTAATCCCCGCGCAATTCGAAGTGGAAGGGAATTTATTTTAAACGTGGGCGAAATAAATAGAACCCGGCACCGCAGACTCGTTCATCAGCCGCGGTGTATTAGATTAATTTTTCACCGATGGAACCGCTAATTGGCCGACGCGCGGACGTACGCGGAATACGCTGCAGGATTTTCATTATTCCATTAAGGAAATTTGCATGGACGCGGCGATATACGGGGGGGGGGGGGGCGTATTAAATTATCGCTGCGTTTTATTAAGGCTGTCCGAATACCTTACGGGTCAAGTCCGCCGTTGGGGATTAATTCGCAATTAATGCACCGCGCGTCCCTAATCTGCGGACACTTGAACGCGCGTTACCAGCGAGCCTCGTGCACGGAATTGCGGGCCGGCCGCCTAATTCTATGGGACGAATTCATCCTCGCGGGTGAAAAGAGAATTTTGGGACATTGAACTGTGCCTCGAGTGAACTACTCTAGTGATTGAAATAGAGCAGGGTTTAAGCTTAAAAATTAAGTTGCGACGGCAGGGAGGAGATTGCGAACACGCGAATCTTGTGTAAGTATAGAATTTCGAATGGTTCACTGAATTCTGTACGTCGATTTTATTTTAAAATTTGAGTTGCGACGGAAAAGAGATTGTGAAAATGCGAACACACTCTTGTGGGTGAAAGAGAATTTTGAGAGACTGAATCGCGTGCATCGTGTTAACTTCTCGTGATTGAAATAGAGTAGTTTAGGTTTAAAATTCGGCTGCGATAGAATTTCAGGATATCCACCGAATTCCATAAGTCGAATTAATATTTTAAACTAATGATGATAACGAAGAATCCTTCTAACAAAAGTTGAATATTTTCGAGGGGAGAGGTTGTTTTAACTATCTCGCTCTATACAGTAGAAACGCGCGAGTCGTTGACTCATCACAGAGTTACTCGGTCTAAAGAAACCGCTAAACTGTTGCTTGTGTTGAAGGAAATTCTTTTCTCCTACCACCTGTCCTGCGATCAAGCATCCCTCCAGCTCCCCTGGCAGATCTGCTTACGGCGGTGGAAACACCTTGGGGATGAAAGGAATTGATTTCCCTAGGAATCGAGATTGAACGCGTCGGCCACGGTTACGAATAAAGGCGAGCCTTTATGCGACGAGGCGTTTAAAAGCGGGCTAAGTTATAAAAATTGTTCCCTGGGAATCGAGGCAGCTGCTGGCCGAACGGAGTAAAGCGGGAACCTGTGATTCCGTTGGATTGAATTACGATCGAATCAGGAGTGTAAAGTTGTGAATTTCTGAGGGTGCAATCCTTTCGCGAGAGATTGAAATATGAGGTCCTGGCACGTTGCGTAGCGAGCATTCAACTGTGCAGGCTGATTGTTCGCTCGAAGATCGGTCGAAAGTGCGAGGAAACGTTTCTTTATCAGAGCCATCACTTTTAACCCTTCGTTGACACTCTGGGTGCGAGCCACCCATAAGCTGATTTCATCGCTCTGTACCTTCTATATAAATAGTTTTTTCCCAAAGCCGACGTACAAACTATTTTTTCTCTCAAAGTATTATATCCCAACATCAACACTGTCAATTTTTAGATTCTAATATTAAAATTTGGAAAAGTTACAATTTTTAAAAGATTTTCTTCGTTTTTTTTCGATATGTGGTAATCTAGATTTTTTTTTACAAAAACTGTGATAAAATTTCAATCAAAGAACCTTTGGAATACATTCTAAATTCCTTGAAATTGATCCATGATTTTTTCCATAATAATTGGATTCTTTAGATGAGAATGGCAGTCGTTCAAAGATTGCTCTGGGTGTGAGCCACCCAGGTATGTCAAATTTGATCGAAAACAGGGGTGTGTCAACGAAGGGTTAAAAAAAAACACACTCAAGTGGGACGAACGAAAAGGAAGTTGTCTCGGAAAGGAAGTTTTCTAGTCACTAGTTGTAATAAATTTAGTCATTAGTACTCGACTCAGTTGATTTTCCCCTTCTTCTGGTCCAGCCACTCCCAAATCCCACAAATACTAGTTACGTTCTTCCAAATTCCAGAATTCAGAAACACCTTTTTCCTTTGAACGAAGGTTTCAGTTACGACGAATATCGTTGTCCACCGATCCAGAATAGTACTACCTGCATCCAGAATAGCGAATCCCAGGGGACGGGACACAGCAAAAGGAACTGGAGCTCGCGAGCAAAGCACGATAACAGCGCCTCGAGTAAGTCCCATCCAGCATATTGTGTGGATTATTCAATCTGAAACAACTCCGTCCCTTCCCCCTTCGATTGAATTTCGGGAGTGGAGCCAAAGACGCCCGCTGCCAAGGAACGAACCTAATCGAAACGTCGTCGAGATCGAAGGAATTAAAGGGCGTGCAGGTGGAAGAATCGCGAAGGTAGCGAATATAGATCGTAACAGCAATCGAAAAAGGGAGCGGGAGAAAAAATAAACGTCGCAGGGGCGTGCGTGTTTTTCTTCGTCTATCCCTTTGGGCACGCGGCTGCTCGGCGAGCCTCTTTGATTTTCAATGGAAGTTACTTCCCTCTTTGAAGACGCTGCGCCCAAGACAAAATATTGTTACGTGGGCTCTACTAAACCTTGCTCCAATATCCGCCTCAAAGGACACTTTTATCCGCGATCCAGCGAATACTCCGCTCTCTAAAACACTGCATTGAAATGGAGCTGCGGCATAAACCTCCACGAGAGGGCCACTCGAACGATAAGGGGACGAGGGCGACATCGATACTGGACGATATTGGCCGATCGAATGCGCCGGTGAATAAGAACGCGAGCGTATAAATGATAACGAAGATGGTCGACTGTCTTCTGCACGGTTTTCGCTGATATTATTGGGTCTGGTTAACGGCTCCTCGACGGAGAGCTAAAGTGGGACTACTTGCAGATAATAAGGGCAGTTGAAATATAAATTCACTCGTTCAATGGAAAAATAGTAGTACTATAGTAATTGATAACAGTGTCTCAGTCAATCTAATGTCAAATCACGTGAATCGTCGGTAAGGTGCAGTGGCGGAATTAACAGGGCGGCTGATAAGCAGTCACCGCCTAGGCCCTTGCACAGAAGGCCCTCGTAGGGCCCCCTCCAAAAATTATGATTAGGTATAGGTTATAGGTATCCAAACACTACATTTTTTTTGTACTACTACACTTGGCCCACTTTTAGTAAACTACCTCTTCCTTTTCCCCCAAAATGTGCCCCTCAGAACGTTTGCTACCTGGGCCTATTTTTCTAAAATCCTCCACTGATAAGATGTTAATGTAAAAGGTGGTTCAGAGTGATTTTAAAGTAATACTGCTTGAAGGAAATTGCTACATAGTATTAAGGCCTTTGTGCCAAAATGCCATTAGTTTAAAAGGATATTTCACTTTGAATCTCCACATTGGAAAGTTAAAGTATATCTCCCAAAGTAATACCTTTCGACATGATTAACGCAGTAAGAAACACATATGTAATTGCATTTAGGAAAAAGGTGCAGCAAAAATATGGCTGTTGCACATGCATCGTTACAGTTATAAAAAAGAGTCTTAGTCATACTAATATGGATCTGTCTCGACCGTTCGCAATATCCTCCGCCACAATTTTCTCCTAATCGCAGCTAAATAAGAAACAAAGAGATGAAGACAGGGATTGCGAAACAAAGCTATCTGTTTTACTCACGGCAGCCCTAATAAACCCAATAAACGCCGCGTAATTATCCCACGTACGATAAGAACTCGCTCATAATATTATTCCCTCTGTTCGCACCGCTGCCACACGCAACGAGCAATAATTTACAATTTACACCCTCGTTTAAGGACAGGCCGGCTCCTTTCAGACGCTCGAATTCACCTCGCGCCTCCGCTCGCCTCCTGTGTTCCCGGCAATATGTAAAATTCACAAACGCCACGGCTCTGCCGGCGGTTCACTGGAATCCCGGCTATATTTCTTCCGCATATTTTCGATTCGCCGCCTGCGCTTCGCGCGGCAATCTCCTTGCATCCGTGAATTTCATTATGTATATATTCCGTATCGGGGGCCCTCTTTGGTTTCTTCATCTTGTTCCAGATCGAAAACAGGATGGAATACACGGTCGGATGGAAGCGCGGCACGCGTAATACAGAGGAGAGACGAGGAGAAAATCCCGCCCGCCTCCCCCCGTGCTCCAGCAACCCCTCAACCGTTCGAAAATCTCCTTAAATAAACTCATTCCTTTTCTTATTCGCCACTGGGAGCTAGACTCGCTTCGATGTATTTCTTTAATATGGAAATTTTCTTGTTGGCATCGAACGCGAGGGAACAAGGGGGTGAAAACGTGACGGAGGAATAAGCGTGGAGTGCTCGGCTTGCATCGAACTCTAAGTTGCGGGAAATTTTGTGCACGACGCGGTAACGATTTTGGGGAGGTTTTTTTTTAGTAATGATGTTCTTCGTGTACTTGTTGCTTCTGTGTGCAGTAAACCACGATGGATCAAGATGCTTCCTATCGCTAATTTTGTTAAGATCGTTTCAAGCGTTGGTATAAAGTAGTATTTACAGCGGGTGGCCAAATTATTATACTCAAAAAGGTTTGAGATTTTGTAAGTTTAAGCGATGGAATAAAATAGATGTCTCGGTTTTAATGTTATAATATTATTTTTTAATAATAGTATATGTATTTAAGAATGAGAATTAAATGCATTTAGGTATATAGGTTTAAGACTGCGAACGAGAAATGCAATTACTCAATATTTGGTGACTCCGCCTTTAGCTTTTCTGACGGCTTCGATTCGGCGTGGCACGCTTTCAATGCATTCTGTGGCTACTTCCTGCAGTTTTGGAATATTCTGCCGTACTCTGGTGATATTCTCTATTATTTTTGTCTTATTTGTAATAATTTTATCCCCGCCCTTTTAAAAACAAATGAGATTTATATCTTGAACAATTACTCAAAATGTTGCCAGATGTTGTAGCTAATCAATAAATGAAAAAACAATAACATTCGTGCATTGTTACTTTAATTACAGCCACCACTTTCACAGATTTTGACGAAACTGTTTTGAGTATAATAATTTGGCCACCCGCTGTGTATAAACACTTTCGCTTGTGAGAAGCGTGAGTTTGAATGTGTGAACTACAGTTCGTTCTGTCTTCAAGAAGTTTAAGGGGAAATGAACTACCCTGTGAAGTTACAAATCGATATTTTATCTCGAAGAAGTTCATCACGCAATTCAAAGCCACCTGTGGAGGCTCTGCTCGCTGGAAATCAGTCCCTTATCTACTGTTAACTGTTACAAAAGTTGCCAGTAGCAAAAATATCCTGAACGCATTATTTTTTAGTTCTTTTCACTTATGGCATTTCAATTCCAGGCCCACCGTGACTTCTCCGTGCCACTTAGAAACAAAAATGTACAAAGTCTATTGCTAACCCAAACTTTCAATCCCCGAGAAGACTGGAAATTCTTCAGATTCCAGTAGCAGTGAATGTGACTGGAATTTTTGATCGCATGCTCCAAGTGTCTCCAAACCAATCCCCAGGTTCTGGCTCTTCCTGGGCGAGCGTGGTCGACCATTTTGCAGCCGTGATGCAAGCAGGATTGCAAGCTGTGTGCATGCGCGCGGGCCAGGGCGAACGAGCCAACTCTGGCGACCAGGTAGCCAGCGGTGTTTCGCTTCCAGAGAAGCGGAAGAGAGAGGGAGAAAGGTGAGCGCAGTCACGGTTCGTGGGAAAACCTTGAAAGTGTTACGAGATGGAAGAAAAAGAGCGAAGCCTTCGAACGGATTGATGAAACTTAATGAACTGCCAAGAGGACCCTTTTCTGCTGGCCTTTTTTTGCAATAGCTTAAGTCTGCGCAGGTGCTTCGGGAGCAAAAAATTGGAATAACGATTATCGTAGGAGATATTATGCGGTCGTTTCACTTAAGACTTCCTTGAAATCGTTTCTGTTCACTCAAGCCGCGCGTGTATTAAGTAAGTCCTATAATGGATTTAAACAGAGTGGCGAACAGATTGAAGAAAATTTATACGGATGCTTGAAAAAAAGATAGGCGTTTCACTGAAGACATTAACTTATCACACGGTGTTTGTTAAAGAAAAATTATTACGAAGGCTTTGTCAGGTTTAAGAATTCATTTACAAATAGATAAATTTGGTTGCTACAGGGTCTATTTTGACCCATCATAAGCATCACACTAGATGTGTTATTTACTATTAATATTACTACTTAAAGATGAGGATTTTTTATTACAAGAAGATCAGAGTCTAACACAAAATTGTGGGTCAAAATGGACCCCGCAACTGGCGTGGGGTGAAACTAATTATGATGCAGGGGTTAAGTTACTTTCAAAATTGATATCTCAGAAATGAACAGATCCTATGCACCCAAAAAACACTCCATACAGCATCACGATAAAATATTAATTACGAATCAGGAAGCTAATCAAAAGGGAAACTGATTTTAGATTATTTTTTATTAACGACTGCTAACAAAAGTCAGCATAATTTCCTGCTATATTTGGAGCCAGTCGTCGTCGATCTCGACGAACCAACCGACGAGACAAAAGTGTAGGTGTTCTTTATTAATGCAAAGTGCAGCCGCGTCGTGGGTCTTTATCTTACGATTCAGGACGCGTCGCGATCGCTATTTATGTGGATAGAGGAACGGTTAAGCGGGAACGGTTATTGCGGATTAACCGGAGCTGTTTCTATTCAGGTGATCGACGTGTCCCGCGTCGGGAATGAATAGAATCGTCTGCGCGAAACGACTTCCGAGTGGGCTGGAGCTGGTTTTCGTTTTATAGAAACAAAACTTTCCCTCCGCACACCGAGCAACATTTCACATCGAACTTGCTGTTCCTTGGCGCGAGTGGACGGGACACGTACAATAGGCTATTCCTTGAATGGCGGCCTCCGTATGCATCCCCAGAGGCCGATGTATTATTTTTTAGAAAGCTGCAAGACGTATTTGACTTTGATTAAATTTTATGCAATGAATTTTTAAGTGTTTTTTTTTTTTAGCTTGAGTGATGAGATATCGTTTTTTTCAGATGAACGGCAGAGTTAAGTGGTGTAGTAAAATGTAGAAAAGAGAACGAAAGATGCGTGCTGAAGGATTCTTTAATTTATGCACCGTTGAGATTATAAGCACCGAATCGCTAAATTCTGAATGTTAACAGAGTTTAATCTTAGAAAACATATTTCACTATGGAATTTTATTTACAATCCCGGTAAAAGCTCTGCTCATACAATCGTGAATCAATGTTCCACTGGTTCCCCAGCCATTCTTCTTGCTCAAAGTGGCCGTGTTAATTCGAAATAGCTCTTCGTGTTTATGCAAAAACTGAAACGAGACTGGAATCCTTTAGACTCTTCCCCTGTACCTCTACTTAATGGGTTTGCTTTGTTCGAGGCTCGTTGATAGTCTGAGTGAATTCAGACACCGTGTTGACAGGGAATAGCAAACTAGCTGCAGGAAAAAAGAGTTCGGACTTTAATGTTACTGTCGTTTTATTCTGTCCAAACCTTAAACCCCTTTTTAGTGCACTCTAAATCGAGCCTGATCTATTGCGCACCAATGAAACGACTTTCAAACGAATTCAGAGAAGTAACGACGAATAATATGATATAATAATAAAAAGTCGATTAATCCACGCAAGATGCAACTCGCAGAAATAAACAATTAGTAGACATTAAACGTCATTTAGGAGAGCCTCGTCATATCTAGACCAAGAAGGAAGATACCCAATAACAAATAAACAATTATTTATTAAAAAGTCCCTTGAGACTTTCTGGAAAACTCCAGCTACTCAACTCAAGCCACATCTCACTAAAAGAAAAGAAGCACAAAGAGAATCAGGACACGAGGAACGTTAATTCCCATCCACTGGGAGAAGCACATCGTGGCTAAGCTAAGAACACCGATGAAACGGCACTCGAGAGTGGAGAAGGAGGGAAACGATCGTGGCCAACTTCCGTCGAGGGGGCCACGATAATGGGCGCGTTTCTGAACGTAAAACCGTGCTCGGTAACAAGTGCACCGGTACGAAAGCCCGTGTCCGAGAATGGCGGCCGGTTACAGAGAGTTAACAAAAGGAAAGGAGCTGAATTTCCGGAGGCAAACGCGCCGAGGGCACCGCGTTCCTCTCGCCACGAGAGGCTTACTCGCGGCGCGGCGCGGCGTCGTCTCTGAAATCCTGTCGGTTTAAACGCGATTCTCTGCAACTTTTTCTACCCCACTCCCCCGGCCTCCCTTCCCCGCTACCCTTCCACTCCGCTCCTTTCCGTGCCTCTCCAGCGTCGTTTCGTCACGATCCCCTGGCTCCATTTCGCAACGACAACGACGACAACGACGGCCAGGCGGCCGTTGCCACTGACCCTCTTTTCCCAGCGCGCTTTGTTCCCCGCCGCCGATACCGTGAAACGAGCTTCAGCGGCTTTTGAAGCCGGGGAACGCATGCGTTTTTCAGCTGGACCACCGGGGAAAACATCGATAGAGCGGGCGCGGGTATCGTGGCGGATGCAAACAGACCAGGAACGAACGATAACAGGCACCGGTTACGCCTCTTCCTTCGTAAATACAGTTGCGATGGGGATGCTTCGTTTAGCGAACTTCATGTGAAATGGAGCCGGGCTTTGGATGGGGAGCTGGTGTGCTGAACGGTGAGGTCATGATGATGATGATGGCGTGTGTGCTGGGTGTTTCAAGATTTCAGTTCGAAGATCGATGTTGGCAATATGGTCTGTTATGTAGTATTGACGAAGGCAGAAATAATATTATGGAAATGGGAGTATAGACTCTAGAAATTTTGTTTTACTAGGTTGTAGTAAGGAAGAGAAGAAAACAGTGTCACTTCTGTTTTCTGAGTTCAGATTGCCAACCCCCGTTTTAGGGATGTTCCGATCGCGGGGTGTGCTCATACGTTACAGAGGCGTAAGATCGCTAGATCACTAGATTTTTAGGTTGAAAGGGTTTAGGGTTAATAAGGTTCATAGTTAGAACTGAAATAAAATTGGTAAGGTGTAGTATTCAGCGCATATTAAGCGACGATGTCTGTCGTTAATTTTATTAGGTTCTACAAGATACCTGGGAAACATTCCTTTTTGTCAGGTTGCGAAATTATGGAGCGATTTTTGTCTAAATGGAAATTTTGAGTCTACCTCCGGGCTGCTTGAACTGAATTCGACATTCTCCAGCTGTTATTTAATCAACACGGTGTTTTCATAACTATACAACACCGATTTAAAATGTAGAACGTATGCTGAAACTGTGACAAAAAATTAAGTATCCACGAAGTCATCCTTCTTCAGCGAATTCCTCGAGAATATACGTGTCAGCAGTAAACAATTTTTAATTCCCTGCACCTATCCTTGAACTTCACCGACGCAAAATACGCCTCCATCGATTGGGATTCGCGGAGTCGACGAGAAAAACATTCGTTTCGAAACATTCTATCCTCAACTTTACCTAAGATGACTACATTTTCTACCGTACTCGTCTCGCATAATAAGTTACAATGATGTACTCTTAATTACTCCATTAAAACACTGAAAACCCAACAAACTCGCCCCTACTCTTTATTCTTAATTTTCAACTGCAAAATGTGACAATTTACACGCTCTATCGCGATGGAAATACTAACCTAAAGAAATACAAAAAAATAAACCAACAATTAGAGGTCACAGGATCCCAAAAAGAAATCCAAAAAACAAGATACCTACTCATTAAAATCAGCAGAGGTGCTTCAAAGACGAAAAGTTACTATAGTGATCATGCTAGAATCTAAATAATTCCTCAAAACCGTCTTGAATTAAATACACATTAATGTAATTGTGACAAAGTCTGAGAAATAAATCTCAGATTCAAAACACAAAGACAGCAAAGTGTTCAGACCTGGTCCTAAAATCATTCCAGCACCTTCCATTCGTTTAAACGACCCCCAATTCACTAACACCCACGAGAATCGGTTGCCAGCCTTCCCAGCCGCAACGTTATCCCTGTTCCCACAGAAATTCCTGCGGTAAGCGGAATCCACTCACGGGACGCTATGAAAAGGCGCAGCATCCACGTCGTCAGCGGTTCGTACGTAGCAGGGGCCGCTGCATAGCCCCCGTAATCCGAAGAAATGGCTCCAGAACGGTAAACATTTATAAATTCCGCGATCACGTTCGCGGCAACGACTCGCCCATAAAACAGCGGCGAAGCGTGCCGGTGTTCCCTGAGAACAGACGAGGAATAGCTCGGCGAAGAATAACTTGGTCGACCGGTTATTCCTCCGGGTACCGTAATGGCGGACGCCCGCTCGACACGGAAGCCATGCCCGCGTTTCCGGTGCTTCCAGCGCGGCCCGCGTCATCGTTCAACCGCGATTCATTCAAATTCTAGTCAACGGATGAGCTTCGCGTAGTCGGGGAGGTCTGGGGATATTTTTCGTCCGCTCCGGAGCGTTGTCCAGCCCGAGCTGTTTATACAGCAGCTGGGGAATCGATATCCCACGAAGAACCGCGATGGCGAGCTTTATTCTGTGCACCGAATGTTTGGTGTCTTCGATTCCATTGTGGAAACATGTTGGAGTTTCTTAAGAAGGAGAGTCTTGAGGAATTTCGAAGTGGAAGGTAGTTTGGTGGTTGAATTTTTAGAGGTGCAGTTGGGGGTGGGTTCGTTAGGGGTATGAAGAAGCAGCGATATTGTCAGTTGTAGATAACTGCGAAAAGATGCGATATTTCTTGACTTGGCCAATGTGGTCTAACCCCTTAATATGTGCATGGAGCTAGCAAGTAGAAACGCCCCATGCGAGATCAGACACGAATAAGTAGTACATGCTGTGGAAGCGTTATTTACAATTACACCTGAAATTCGGTTATGAATACCAATTACCACTAATAGACACGGTACATATTTAAAATTTACGATTTCAATAATTCGTTGCTCCTGTTTCGCGATATAAACTGACAGTTTACATTACTCATTGAGTATTTTACCATTACGAACTTGGCACAACCCCCTTCGCGTGTAATACAATTTTAATTATCAAAAAGTCGACTGCTTAAACACAGTTTTAATAAACATTTAACAATCTTGAAATATATTTGACACACAGTCACCCCCCGAAAACGAAGTGGACATCGTCTCCCCGGTTTTCCCTAAGCACCAAACAGATGCCAGCTGTTTTAGCTTCGCATTTCGATTCCCGGTAGAAACGAATATCAGCCGAGCAAATTCTCGACGCCATCGGAGCTACATACGTATCCCCCCGTTGCCCGAGAATAATAATTCATTAGCCGTTTGTTCGAGGCAATCGATCCGCGGGCCGCGTCGAATATTTGCAGACACCGGGCGCAGCTGGGATTAATATCGTACGTCGGAAATATTTGCCGAATTAAGTTGGGAATCGTTGAAAGCGCCACTTTCGAGCGAGCGCGCGCCGCTTAATTGAACGCAAACCAGGATATACCGAGCAAATAACGCGGCTCGCAACATTTGCCTTCGTTACGCGGAGGGAATTAACGGGGCTGATAGGAAATGATGATCGTTCGCGAGATTCAATCGAGAGTGCAGGCCAAGTATTAGCATAAAACCAGCGGTCGGACGGTTTTACGGTAATTTCCGCTGGAGAAATGGCCGTGGCCCCGAACGGAGCTTCTCCCCCACGAAAGGAAGATCGGCGTGGACGGGCGAGGAGATGTCGAGTCGTTGGAGCGCTCCACGTTTCAAAGGTGTCAGTTCCTACCAGGAACGAAGCGTGTTAATGCCTCGACTGTAAGGCTTCTATCATGTATCGGCCCGGCACTGTACGGTTTCCGTGAATTATGTTTACTTAATTCAGATCTGCTGCACACGCGAGGGGGAGCCGTGATCGACGCCCGTCCTGCGCTCCATGCGGACGCTTGTGTCTTAAGCTTCCACTTCTTATTTGCTTACTAAGATTAAGCACCCTGGAATAGTGTTAGTGGAAGAAACATAGGTAGTACATAGACTGTTCGAAGCTCTCTGAAACAGTACTATCGAGGATAGAGAAAACAGATATCCATCTTCGTGCATACAGTGACTAAAAGTGTGTAGGGTGGGGCTGAAAGTCCGGTTTTTCATATAAACCAATGTAAAATTTAGTAATAACAATCTAGAGGTATACAGTGTTATTTTGTATAAACTACAACTATTATGCTTTACTTTTACAAAGTTGTTGGTTAATAGTCTTAATTTTTGTTGAGTCATATCACAAAATGTGTGTCAATTCAAGATGGACTCTTTGCTCCGGGGCTAAAAGTCCATTGCTTGGGGTAAAAAAATCTTCTAACCAGCTTTGCGTGTAACATAAAACAAAATAAGTAAAAAACTCGTATGAAATCAACAAGTATTTGTTGAACCAATTTTGTTGGTATATAATATTGAAATACTACAGCATACTTTTTTAAACAAACGAATGAAAATGCAGAACACAGATTCAGCTTGAACAAAAAATTGCACAATAATCTTGGCTCAACGTAAAGATATACATAACTCTCTTTTAAGCACTTCGGCCTTATTTCTTAAAGTCAAATTATTTTCATGTTAAAAAAAGAACAGGGAAAAAGAAAGATAATTTATGACTTTACTAATTGCTATGGTTTGACGAAGACAACCACTCTTTTTAGTATTTTAACGTGACTTCTTTAACAAAATATAAAAATATTAGTCAAAAATATAAGTAAGGGACGTCGAAATACAGGTTCGATAATATAATCATTCAGAAATAAACAAGGTCATGTACACATTACTAAGGGAACATACAATCTTAACGTATTCTTTTCGCTTCTTGAAAGCCCAAAAACAATTGGCGACTCTACGGTCCTCCCAATTACCCTTGCCATCGACATAGTTATGCTGCAATATTCAATCGATTGTTTACGAATGGAGATTTTGTATTCGGGATTTACACGCCGGACTTTTAGCCCCACTCTACCCCACACTCGTCCAAAAATTATTCTGAATCCTAGTATCTTCTTTGACGTCTACTGCTTTGACGAATTCACTGCACTTTTCTACTAACTACTAAAACCCCGTCTTTTAAACCGAACCTCCCGTTCACGAGGCAAGCCACAGCCTACGACCACTATCCACCCCTTCGCGAGGCATCCCCTAAGTGTCCACGTCGAACACGGAAACGGATCTCCATCGGGGGAGACCAAAGGGAGCGCTTTCCCTTAAATACCCGCGGCGAGGCGGAGGAGGGGCGTGGGGAGCTTTATTTTCATTCCTCGACGACGCGAGCTCGAGGGAGCCGGCTCGGAATTGCGTTATTTAGCCGGAAGGGTTGTTTCTTTCTTAGCCAGCCTGGGAGGGTGCGGTCCCTGTCATTGTGCCGCCATAGTCGGTAATTACTTGGCAATGCACGAAATTCCCAGCCAATCTAGTCGAGCTCCGTTCGAGAAAAAGCGACTGGCGAGGTGGAGGTGGTTGGGGAGAGAGAGAAAAAAGGAGGCGACGGATCAAGGAGGGACAGAGAGATAGAGCGGAGAGATAGAGAGCAAAAGGGTGGACGAGGCTCTCGCGATGACGACGGCCACTCGACGAGCCGGTCGAGGGACAGAGAGGGGGCAGGGAGAGAGGAAGGAGAGAGGGTGGAGCGACGAGGATTTCTCCCAGTGAAGGTGAAAAGGCCGAAAAAGAAGAGAAGCGACGGAATACAATGTCGGACTCGGTGGCCCGAGGCGTTGTCGCTGATTGTCGGCTGCGCGAGGAACAGAGGGGGCGGCGAAGACAGCGTCGAGGAAACCGGCAGACGCTGACTGAAGGCTCTCCTGACGCCCTGCAGGGACCGTAGGATCTTTCTAAAGACAACGAACCCTTGCCAGCCGGGGTGGGAAGACGCGAGGACTCCTTGAACGTGGGCGCACAAAAAGACACGGTGTACACGTCCGTCGAGGGAAATCAAAAAAAAAAAACAGGGAGGCAAGAAGCTGCAAGCTGAGAGGGGAAACCGGTGTTCAGGGATATCGATGTCGGCTTTGTTTGGCCCTTGCGCGAGGGGCTGATAAGAGCGACGCCACTGAGGCTCGTGGAGAAAGCTGTTGCTATTCGAAGGAATTGCTATTTTCGAGAATGCTACGACGAGGAAGATGGGTTGATGTAATTTAGGGTTGCAATTCAGGGATAAAGTATCTTCATTCCCATTTCGATCATATTTAAATAGCTAGTACATATTAACCCTCATCCACCCCTCGTGTCAATTTGACACAGTTATCCCGTAATAAGTCATACTGTTCTATTATTTGTGAATCTTGTAAACAAGTATGCCCTGCGCATCGTTTTATTTTATGCGAAAGTGGTGAAAAATCTAAGATGTGAATGTTAACTCATGTATTTGAATACAAACATATCGGAAAATATCTGCTTACCTTGTCATTTCATCGATCTTATAACAACACTGTGTGAAATTGACATGAAGGGACAGTTTCAATTCGTGAAATGAGGAACGGAAGAGGGTTAATTAATTCCGATTAAAATGCTGCGTGCGGATAAGGAGGATCTAAACTTTAAACGACTGGTTAAAAAAATCGTGAAAATAGAACTGCTTAATTGTGGATCACTGTTGCTCTTGAAGACATGCGATCACAGCTCGTAAGATTTATTAATCTCGCAATCAAGCTTGAACACTGATTATTATCTTTTCGTTTCGAACCGATCAAAGTGCGACGTGAGGTCATCCAAGGTTTGAAAAATATCTTTAATAAATTCAACCCACAGCGTCTGTCGAAAAACGAAAGCCTTCTCAACATTCCGTGTTTCCTCATTCTCCTCAGTCTCGCCATAAAGATACGCTTCAGCTTTTAATAAGCACGCAAAAGAACCGAGTCCGACTGACGCGCAGATACGATCAAAAATAAACGAAATGAGGAATATACTATCAGACAAGGATCTCAGAAACAGATACGATTGCCCCCGGTTGTCTGTTACGTAACCCCGAAAACAGATTATTTAAGAGGCAGGATTGCGTAACGCCGTTACCGAGAGCAGTCTTCGCGCAACAGTGGCGCATAAATTCGCCGTCCTTGCGCGACCTGAATTTCGCGAGACGACCCCGGCTGCCTCCAGCTAGGACGGGTTTCTCCGCCCCCGCAGCCCTGCCCTACAGATTTCATTTCGACCGGGGAATTAAGTTTTAAAAGCATCGAGGGCGGGCCCCGCCTAATCGAATCGGCCGCGATTCCCGTGACGCGTTTCACCGGATGCGCCGCGCGAAATCGAATACTCTCCTCGCGATCTACTTATCAATCCCTCCGCGCGCCGCGTCTCCTCCACCCGTGACTGGCTTTCCAACCCCCGGATCTCCTCGAGCGGGACCGCCGCGGCGCAACACTAAACTCGTGATACGAATAGCTATGGTTTTAGAAATTGGCTGCCCCCGTTTGATGGCACTCGATCCGAGAGCAATCTTCTGGGGTTAGTTGCGCTCCGCGAGCTGAACGCCCCGCGCGAACGAAGATTGAGGTAGCTGGGGCGGTTCCTCGCGGAAGAGTGAGGCGAAAGCGTAGAGGGAAAGTTTTCCGCGCGGGGCTACGTTTTCGGGGAAATTGATTTCGAAAGTGCATAGGTGCTTCTGAGACGATCGATGGAACTTCTTGCCGATGCTCAAGCTCTGTGCAAAAGTTTATATTACACATCTTCCACGCGGTTTTCTTAGAACAACTATATCCCCCGTGTTCCCTCTGAGAACTCAAAATTTACTCCGAAATCTGCGAAAACTACAAAATAAATCTTTCAGTCAATGATGTAAAAAAGCAGTGTTTACCAGTCACTTCGTCCAACAATTCTAAGGTGAATGTTCCAATTTCTGCTCATGTCCCCATTTCTGATCATTTCGTATTTTTCTTATTATTATATGCGTTACGTTTGTACTATAGTTGCAACAAAATAATTCTAAATTATTTAAACATTTACGCGAGTGTTGCATTTATCTATTATCATGTTATTTTTCATGAGCAGAAATACGGACATTTAGAGCATTATATATTTAATTACAAATTACTACTGTTAAACATTTTGAAATATCTTTTTTAAATAGTTTTTGAATTGGTTGATTTATTATTAAAGAGTTAATCAATTACTCCGCAAATTTTGATCGCAAACAAATTTTGTACAGCTTCTTTATGACAAGTTACCTCTTAAATGAGCAGAAATTGGGACATTCGCCTTAATTCCTCCATCCAACGAACGTGGATGTCCACGGTCGACCAGGCTCGGTTTGCAACGCAGAAATACGAGGGCCGTGTGCAAACGAAACATCTGCGACCGGGGAACGGAAGAGCGGCGACTCCGAGTGACTGAGGGAGGGCGAGGGAACGATGGAAACAGACTGGCCGCAGTTTCGACGGATTTCTTTTCTCAGCCGTCGTCTAGCGAACGCGAGGCCAGCCGAGGAACGGGGGATTTTCAAAATTCCAATATCCTCGTGGACGAGCGTCGCCGTCCCCGAAGAAATCCAGCAGGATTTGCGGAGACGCGGCCCGATCTCCCGTTTCGTTAAGGCAATCGCCGTGGCGGCGGGGGTGGCGGAGGAACGTCGCTCGAACCGAGAGGGACGATTCCTCGACGAAAGACGAACGTGGAATATGCGACTGACGAATTTCGGGCAGCGATTCTTGGCCATTCCCGTCCCGCGGCTCCCTTTCAGCCAGGAAACAAGCGACTGCTTCGGGGAAATCCGTTTTCGAGAGACGCGAAAACGCACGGAGATATCCAAGAAAATTAATGCACTCCGAGCGTACCTTTCCCGATTCAGCGGGGATTTTTATGCCGCGGGAAAGGGGAGCGAAACGCCCAGCCGTTGGGCTTGATAATTGAGGAGCGCGACAGTGGACTTTGATTAATAAAGCATCGAGCGAGGGGGAATTCGAATCGTGGGCGAACTCTTTCATTTAATCTGCCGACGGTCGAAATTAATATTCATCGCAGCGAAATACTTGGCGAGAGAGGGAACACCTTCTTTACCTTAATCCTCTGAGGTCGTCGGCGATTCACCGTCGTAGGAACTTTAACTGGACACTCACCTGTAACAGGAAAAAAAGAGGAACGCTGTTAGACGCGTTATTAATTGGCTGAATGGTCGGGACGAAGTTCGGAAAGTTTCTAGCGAATTTTAGCGGATTAAAAGCTCGGGCGCGAGGGTATTTAACTTTTATTAATGTATGAGTCAACAAGTTGGAGTGAAATGGAAACTGAATGGTGAAGCGATCGTTGTGCGGAATTGCTGACATTTCAGTTGGTATTTGTTCAATGAATTTGTCGACGGTGGACCAGTGGACTTTATGTGGCAGGAAATCTTTTGTACCGCGTGGATTATTGAGTAGAATTTTTATTAAATTTGTTCACGGTTATGAAGATCTTGTGTTAATTTATTTTTACTGCAGACATTTTTTAGTACAGGGTGTGGAGAGTTACGAGGGAATATAGTTCCAGGGATATTGGTACAGTGGCGCGTCTGACCATAGACGGACCACTTCCCCTTGTTTCCTCATACTTTTTATCCCTGGTGTTTTATACCGAAGCAAAATCAAGTGGTCAACCTCGTCGGATTCAATCAACTTAGGTATTAAAATTGCAAAAAAAAATGTTAATTAATCAACCACATCTGGCGAGCTGCACTATTTCAGGCTTAAATAACCTCAAGCATTATTCTACTATTCAAACTTCACCGTTTGCATCTTCTGCCTAAGCAGGCGCATTAGACGCTGCACTATTACTCTAACTATACTTCCCTGCCAGTGAGCACTTAACTTCAGTCATGTAACACAATTCTCTGTTGAAACCCCAGCCGCCATGCGTTACACTACCAACATGAAGTTTGGAAGCAGCGGGTTTCCAAATTTCCCTACGTCCACTTATTTAGGTAGAACACGAGGACCTCGCCTTTTGCACTGTACTGCTACTTTTACATATATTGTATAATTGTATAACTAGCTTTACCTACTACTCGGCTTCGCTCGGAATTTAGATTCTGATTTTATAAAAAAATAATTTTTTTTAGTTTTTTTTGTGAAAATGATCATTTTCTTCTGGATTAGTCAGGCATAGTGCGCTGTGGCACATTTCGTGATCCCAGAGTTTATTGTTCAACAGTTTTTAGAGGACTGACAAACACACAACTATATGGAAGCTTTCTGCTTTATATTTTAAGATTTCTAACTCTGCTATTTTCTCTTTCTTCTTTTCTTATATGTAATGATGTTTTTTTTATCTTCTTGTTATTATTCTTAATGTCTAGTGGTGCAATAAAGAATTATTACTATTACCTAATCCTTAACTGTACGAAAAGATCCTCGAGTGTCCACTGCTTCCAAACTTTCTGACAACGTAATCTACACTTGCTGTTGAACATAATCGGTTGCCAGGTTCCTCTGTCGTGCTCCAATGGAAGCAAGGGACGCGGAATTCTCGAGCGAACGAAGGAATCGATCGAGCAAGCGAACGAGGAGAGAGGATCGTGAATTTGAATCCGCACGCGCCATTCCGTACGTCACACTTTACGATGGCAATAACCACGAGGGACGATGGCGAACAACGGCGAGGTCTGCAATAATTGTAGCAGCAACTGTCGACGTTATAAAACGGCGACCAGCCGTGGTTCGGATTACGCAAATGGCGACGTGGATGCACGCCTGGCATAACGGATGCGCGCGGACCCGAGCGATTCATATAATTTTCCCGGCGATTTAACGTCTGTCGTTTCATCGATGCTCCCATGGACCGCGGGAATGTGTTTAAAACGAGCAGGGGAGAAAGTTTCGGAGCGTATTTTATCTTCGAGAGGGGGGTACAAAAACAATCCCGCGGATGCTGGGGTTATAGATCTTGTAGGCTGCGAAATGTTTTCGCGCTGAATCGCGGCTAATTTTTCTTCGCCGGAGAAGTTCGTGCAGCTTGGAGCGAGGTGCTTGACTATGTATCACATCACTGTGCGTAAGTGTTACACTGGGTTGGGCACTGTCTGCCAAACTTCTCCTCGCTCGAATATTTATCGAGTATGATTTATCCGCGACGAGTATTAGGACTACTACGATATTCGAAGAGTGGGTAGTTCTAAATTTTTAATATTTCTAAAGTGTTCCAATAACCATAGCTTCGAAACTTGCACTGTCATAATCAAACATTACACCGACACTGCGACTCAAATTTTTCTTACTCAAATATTCCAGCGACTCGTTACACGAATATTATGCAGAAACCTACCAACCCTCAAAGTGACAAAAAATTAATTAAACACGGTACGGATCTCAGAATTTTGTGATATTTATTTTGCAAAAGATGTTTTTGAAAAGGAACAAAAACTACAGAAAATTTAAAATAATATTAATTACACTACTCACTGTTAAATAACCCTTTAGAAAACCTCGTCAGGCAATAACAAGAAATAAAATATAGCTAGTATAAATAGAGCTACTTTCCTTTAACAATTAAAATCTTCAAACCAACTTTACTCCATTTCAGATCATTGAGGTTTAGTGTCTTTCTGCATAATTTGGCCCAATTGATATCTCACTCACCCAGCAATGGACAAACTTTTTATTTAAATACAATTTCGAATAACGAATAAAAGTTAAAAAGATTATTCGTCATTCGTTTGCTAACTCAAGTTAGCTTTATTCGACAGATGGCGAGTAATTTTTTAACTTTTATTCGTTATTCGAAATTTTATTTAAACAAAAATTCTGCCCATCTCTGCTCCCCCCAATATCTAATGCTCAAACAACCACCAAACAGTGCGAACATACCTGTATTCCCCTATTAAACCGACACTGGTCGCGATATATCACGATACTCTAAGAATACTCGCAACGTTCAAGCATCCATAAACTATTCTAATAACCCAGCCTCGGCATGCGCACACATTGGACACCGATAAGGTGCATTTGACTCTAACAACGATGATGTACGATACAGTCTCGGATCGTGTCGGGGCGATAAAGAACGCGTTGCTCGCCACGTAGCAGGACAGGGCAGGTGGCCATTACCGTCGCGTACGAGAGGCATTCGGCGGACGAAATGGCCGCGGGTCACGCGAAAAATTCGGCGATTCTTCCATTAAGGGCGACGGCGGGGGAGGGGCTCATTTGGTTAACGCTTCCGTCCACGGTCGTTCGCGAGCTTCGAGGATCGCTGGATGGCGGCCGGGCACGTGATAGGAAATGTCGAATCAATTTCTTTATTACGCGGGAACGGGCCTCGGTCACGATATTCCATCGGCGGGTATCGTAACGCGCCAGGCCGAGTCGCCGATCAAACGGGAGCCTTCGGATTAAACCGAAATGGCCAGGCGCGCTGTACGCGCTGCGGCTGCTTTTAACTCGCGGTCAAGGCCACGCGGCTATTTGCACACCGGGAATCAATCAATTAGGCAGAAATCGTTAATCTGCTGACCGCGTGGATATCTTCGCAGCGGAGTATTCTAGGGATACAAGCTGCTCCGAGCAACAGAGACTGTATTTTTCACAAGTTCACAAACTGCCTCGCATTGGTGTGTATAAAAAGAAGTGGAGAGAAAAACGTGTGTTAGAAAGGCTTGCATAGAATTCTTCAGAATGCTTCCTATTTGTAATATTAAAATAATTGAATTTGGCAGAATCTTAGACTAACCCTACCCTACCCTTCCTCAGGTCTTTTTTTAACCAATTATGTTTTCATTTCTTTGAAAACTTTGGGAACTAATATGTGTATTTCTTGCTTTTTTTTTAAATATATTTAAAGTTATGTAGATTCGTGATTATTACCTTGCTACTTATATTCTCCCACTACCCCTTTCAGAACCGTTTAATAAAAAGCTAGAAAAATACGTTCAGACACTACGAACTTCATGCAACAGCCAACCACCACAGTGAAACACCCTCGTGGTATTCAAATGAGTTCAAACAAGTCCCCGTGTCCCGTTTAGATTCGAACAAAAGCAGCCGCGATAAATTATGATGTCGAGGCCGCGTCGACAGGAGACCGCAAAAGGCTCACCCTTTGACCAGCCTCTGAAAAGGGGCTATTGAATCGATTTCCGCGGGATCGGGACCTTCAAAGGGGCCAATTGTCCAGCCGCCCATCGAGGGATTTCGTTGGACGGCTGATTTAATGAGCCGAGCTGCGACCTTATTCCGCGCCACGCTTGCCCACCGGCCGCTGCCAACGCTGCCAACATCCAGATTTATTTTTATTCCTTATCCCGAGGAAGTAGCGCGGGCTTCCTCGCGCATTTTCCGCCTTATCGCGCAGATAACGCGGCAAAGAATGCATTACCGTCGCTCGATAAAACTTGCCGCTTTCTTATTATCGTGGCCGTTAAGTTTTTATTATCGTTGCCTGTTGACAGAAGGGCCCTTTCGCGGCAGGCTTGCGCCAAAGTGTGCACGCAAGGTGGGATGAAACGCGCTTGCGAGCAAGACAACGATGTTATTGTCGTCGCCATCGTTTTAGCGAAACCATTTGAGGATTTCTTGCTGCTCCGTTCGAGGAACTTCGAGGGGAATGGGTGCTGGCTCTCTCGTTGCTGATATGAGTTATTGGAAGGAGATGAATTCGCGATCCCTGAGGATTTTTGGAAGAACTGTGGTAAGTTGCTGAGGGGAGGAATCAAAATTTATTAGAAGATTATTTGAATACAAATTTATTAGATGATTATTCGAATAAAAATTTATTCGAATATAAATTTATTTGGATAATGCTCAACTCTGGTTGTATCCTAATATGAATTCGACGAAATTAAATTAAAAATATATCCTGAGGTCCTAGCTTGTGCCAGCAGTGATTTATTCCTTGAATGCATCACTGTGATAAGTGAATTGGAGTATTAGGATTTAAAGAAAGAAGATGGTAGCTTTTACTCTCCCAGGGCCCCAGGATCACCAACGCAGGCTGCGAGTAGTCGCAAGATTTCTAACTTTCCTCGATCCGAACGCCTGAATCCACTTAATTCCACCACAGAGCCCGCAATGTCGCTTGGCAAATGTAGCCTGTTCGATTTCAACACACTTTCCACCGCGATTAACGCGGAAGTAGAGGCGCAGAGTCGTGTTCCCGCGGACGTGGACTCGCTCAAATCAGTACCAGAGATTGTTTTTCCCCTGCCCGTCAAAGCGTCCGTGTCCGCGTTGAATAAGCAAATGGTAACGAGAAGCAAGCGTTCGTGGAATTCGGAGAGCCGCTACGATTGTGCATACCTAGGATTCGTTCGTATTTCGAGAATGACGGAAAGATGCCCGTTACGTGGACATCCTATCGAAGCATGTGGGATATCTCATCGGCCGGCAGAAATAAAAATCGGCCACGTGAGATCCATGGAAATAGCGCCGGCTGCCCTGACTGATAGGCGCGGGTAAAATTAGATTCATTCGCGGTCATAAAGCTCTCGTTCGCACTTTGATCGGGCCTAGAGCTGGCAGAGACTAATAAACAGTCCGTGTGCCTGAAAGACGCGTTATTCTCGAATCGAAGTAGAATATCTGCGATATTCAAGACGCTGCTAACTGCGAGGAGATCTTCGATCGAACAGTGGGAATTGTTGCGAATAATAATTATAGCCCCGTGGAATTTTCTGGTCGGTCTCGGAACATGGATTTGACAAAAGGGAACTCTGAAGCCAATGTGTGCAAGCTTCGAGCCTCCTCAGTCTTAGAATCCAAATTAATTCTGTAGAAATATGTCTGTGTGGGTGATTGCACGATTTTGATAACGATATTTCGAGTGTAAATAATGCAACGTTATAATTATTAAGGAGTGTGCAAATTAGGAGAAATGATTCCTCGTTAAAAAATGAGTAAAATATGTGGAATCCACTTTTTCCATACAGGCTTTCCTTCGCGAGGAAACGAGCTTCGAAAACGGTGGCTGGGGCGCGTCAATAGCAGAGGCGCAGCGCGCAACAGATTCAAAATCAATTATCTCCAAGAGGAAGCACCCCACGAAGAAAGTGTATTCCGCATTTTCGACCCCATTTTGAACGCTGAATCGACGCCCCACCCCGTTGCCCCGCCAGTCACGCGGTGCCTCGTCAATTTAATGACATAATTACATCGTAACAGCGCCCAGACTGGTCGATACGCTCGCCCGACGACTAAGCGCAAACAAAACACGAATTGGACGCCCCGGGATCGCAGATTCCGGCAATTTTATTAACGACCGCCAGTTTGTTGGCCCCTCTCAACTTCTGCCGTTTCGTTCCCTGGACCGGAAATGCCGCCACTTTTTCCGACGATCGCGAGCGGGATCGGCGGCGCGGGGACGACGGAATGGACCAGGGCAAGAAGCAACAAGAACCGTCAACTGGAGTTTGCCAAAACTCGATCGTTAAATCATGCTCGACTGGTTGTTTTTAATCTCGCGGATACAGTTTTTACCAGACGATCGCCAACGGACTTTCGAGGGCCGGGGAGGGGCGAGGGAGAGATAACCGTGGATTTTTCCAGCTCGTCGCCACTTCAATGGTCCATGCCGCGCGTCCGTAAACGAGACTTTAAAGCACGATGAAAGTTTTATCGCGGAAGTACGTACGGCGCGGTACGTAGTGGGTGCAGCTTGCATGCAGGAACTTCTTTCAGGGCTGGAAATTTTACGACCCCCACGGTTTACCCCCTTTTGTCGCGGAAAAAGCAAAACGGTTCGCACGCCAATGACCTTCTCAATTTAGAAGGTCTGGATGAGGCTCGGACCTCGAAATTGGATACGATCGAGTGGAAACTATGGTTGATATTGTTTGAGAGTTGAAATACCAGTGTGGTTGTGTCGAGAGATCAGATGGTGGAGAGGAGGATTGGTGTTGGAGTGATAAAATAATTTTTTATGTGAAATGGCTGGGGAATTGCACCGGTCTACTGAGGCGGCAACTATTTATTATGCCTGTAAAGGAAATCTTAGAGCAGTGACCCAATAGAAATGCAACGTGGAGGGAAGTTTAGATAACTTATTGCTAACAATTATTATTTCTAAAATAATTTGGTTTCGGGTGCCAATGAAAATAATTGGTTTTCTCTATTCGTGAAATCTGTACTCTACAAAAATTCATTAGTTTTCAATTTTAATGAAAACTGTTCCGTACAGTGTCCAGTTTTAATCAGTGCATAAATATGTCCCTCGTGAACTACCCACCACTAAACTGAAAACCCTGGACACGCTCGGTGAACATTTCCCCGAAAGCTCCTGAAGAAACCGGAGAACGAGATTGCTTCGTTCCCTGTGCAATCAGTGCACGATAGCCTCATAAGCAAGCGATAAAATCAGCATGAAAGATGCATACGCCGATGGCTGTGGAATAAGAAACGCTTGTTTACGTAACAGAGGCGGTAATCTCGCCAGAGATTCGAAGATACTCGGCGTCCATGTGATTAGACGAGAGAAAAATAAGAGGAGGAAGTTCGATTGTTAATATTTTGTAGATTGAGATGTCAAAGGGACTGTTGATCGAGGGAGGGAGATTGCAAATGAAAAATCAGAAAACGAAACGGGGATTAAGAGACAAGGTATCGTATTTAAATCTTTTCAGCAATCTCGACATTGTATTCGCGATATAAATTTGCAAATGGAATTATCACATAGGCAAACTTCCTGTAATATTTCCAGTAAGAGCGTTAAAGTCTCGTTTGATAGTCAATGAGTGTGTAATTGTATTCTTCTCTCGATAACTTCATTGTTTCCTTCGTATGACAACGACCACGTAACTGTATATTTTTAATAACCAACAAGCTTTGATTTTTACGATCGAGAATTTAATCTAGAAAGGGGTCACAAGCTTTGAGTGAAATATTGGAGACCACAGATCAAATGAGGCATTGAGAGCAAATCGGACTAACCCACGTTGAAAAAATTGTACTTATATGACTAGTACAATTTTTTTAGCAAAAATTGTGGGTTAGTCCATTTTTGCTCGCAATGCCTCAAATACACATTTACTTTTTCTAAGTTCAAACCTAATGGAGACACTCAGAACGACGTGTCACAAACTATCAATATTCTCCCACGTAATACCCGATATCGCTGAACAACGACTAAATTAAATTTTAAAATTCTAAGAACAATTCTAACACTATACCTTGCAAGAACATAGCGACTAACCTGAGATCCACTCAAGTGATGCATGAATCGATATTCTTAAGGAGTACAAGCCTCCATGCATGTCCTTGGCCACACCTTCCTTACTCACCTTGCTGCAGACCACAAGATCTCAAAGCACTACTATCCAAACCCCATTCTAATACCGTCCCTGAGCTCTTGCCTTGTCCACACAGCAGCGAAGACTGCTACCAACCTCACCCCTACTCCTCTTACCGTGCTCCCATACCTCTACAAGGCTGCACACAATACAGAGGAACAATGGTACCGAGTAACGACCTACGCTGTCGCGCCTGGCGCACTTAACCCGTGCCCCAAACATCGACGGGCCGCGCGACTCGGCCCCCTCTACTCCTTGGGATCCCCGGGCGGAAGGGGGGTGCACGACGGAGGGGGTTGAACTGGCCGCGACGTAAACTGGAAGAAAGGAAGAAAAGCAGCGAGGGCGCGATCGCATGGCGGGTTCGAAAGGTCAAGTTCAAGCTGGCAAGGGATGCCATCTACAGCCGCGAATAGAAACGGCGGAGGGGAACGGGGGGTAGCGATAGGGAATAGATACAGTGGGGGTAGAAGCCAGGCATTCCTGACTACTCCTCTCTCTGGCGGAGCGGGTTACGAAAATAAAATGGAAGCGTGCCAATGCACGTGTGCACCGACAGAGATTCACGATTTTCGCGAAGATCGCCTCGAGTTCTGGTATCCCTCTCCCCGGCCACCCTCCGTTTACTCTTCGTTCTATCTGGATGCGGATTCATGAAAACAGAGATAACAAGGTGGGAGAGATCGTGATAGATGGATACGCGCGATAATCGTCCAAGCCGTCCATTTTCCACGGTGGGCTACTTGTTGAGGAGGCTACTTCGCGACTCCTCGGCAACCCGCGATAGTTGGAACGCTACTATCGGGCCGCTTTGGAAATCAATATTTGCCGGCTAGCAGTCATAAGTAACGGCCAATTAGCCACGGTAAACAATTACGGGGGAGGCTGGTAATCGAGGCCACGAATGGCCACCGCAAATTTACAGCCGCGGGGACCAAGGAGACCGGGAGGATCCATCGATTGACCGCGCTTCCTGGACGCTCTGCGAAATTCGTTCGCGAGGGTGCTTTCCCTTCGTTCCTCGGTGGCATCTGTGTGGAAGCTGAGGAACTATCGGCGACGAAGAGGGAAGCTTCCATGAAGACGCGTGGGGGCCAAAAGCACATATTTGACTTCAACAGTCTTCGTAAATAATTCTGCGAGTTTGCTCTGCACCATTGATACTATATGTACACGTCACCAACTTTTCTTACATTACTACCCCTAATTATCAGTGTCCCCGAGGAAATTGTTTCGCTCTCAAGTACGAAATTAATACGGGAACCAACGACGAAACTACTCAGATGCATTTCCTAGATCGATCCTCCCCCCTCGCCACCGCGAGAAGTAGCGCAAAAATTTATTTATCGGGGTAGACTGCCGCAGCACCGACTCGCGCGAGGGGGCGAAGTTGACTTTAAAATAGATGTGACACGGCATCGAATCGAAGGATTTGGGTATCCTCCGTCGTCCCCTTGCCACCACGGAGTCTTCGGCGGGGCCGGGATCGTGAAAAACGTGGCAGACAGGGGAGGAAGAGGGAGGGGTGGAGGAGGAAGGAAATCTAGGGACGAGGATGGAGGGCGTCACGAAACGGCGGGGCCACATCGTGCCACATCGCGAGCACAGCTCCCCTGAAAGCGTGGAACGAAGAGGAAGACGTCGACGAGGACGGTTCCCTCGTCGGGTACCAGTTGGCACGACCTATTGAACGCAACCTTTCCGAGATACGAGGCCATACAAGCCCGGCGAAGAAAAGGGAAGAGACGGGCGCAGCCACCTTCTTGAATGCCGAGGATCTACTTCGAAACGATTTAGGAAAGCACCTAAAGGACCCACGACCTTTTCCATTCCGCGTTTTACTGCATTGTTTCGCCCCGGGACTAGCCTCCCTCTTAACATTCCGCCCAGGGGAAAAAGAAGCCGGGAAACTTCTTGTTCCTACGGCGCCGCTCTCGCGAAGATAAATTAAACGGGCAGGAGGGGCGCAAGAAGTTCGAACGGAAGTGAGCTTCTGCATTGTAATCGGCGATCGGTGTTACCTGCGATAAACACTTTTCCCCATGTTTTTGGGCTGCTCCAGCTTTTCTGTTTTCTTTTTTCTAATAAAGGATTCGGCTGTACCAGCTGAGGGATAATGGGAAGATTGAGAGGAAGGAATGATCGAAGTGGAATGTTTTTTTTTACCACAGTTGAGTTTTTTTTACCGGGTGAGAGGAATATCTCCACAATAGTTTGAGGAATTTGTTACATTTTACTGGGGAGCATGAGGCGAGTTAAAATTCATGCAAGAGCAAGAGTTACCACTCAATTGCTTTCGAGATGATTTATTTGAGACTTTGCAACGAATAGCGAAGAGAAAAAATTAAATTTCAGGAAATTTCAGAGGGAAATTGGAATATTCCATACCTACAGGGATGTGTTAAAGTTGATACCAGTCAAGGGGCATAATTTACCTTTTTAGTAAGTCAAACATTACGTAAAGGATTTGAAATTCAGAACCTATTACAATCAGGATCATTCTTTCAAGAGAACGATGAAATTGAATATCCAGAATATTGAACCTCCATAATAATCTTTCTCGCTTAAAATGTAGTGAATAATCACCTGATTGAAATAGAATTTTACATGACAACAGTAAATGAAATTTGTTTTCCCTGGCCCCACATTTCTCAACCGACAGTCGATTTCTCGCTAGCCCCATTTAATTTCAACCTCGCTGAGCCCGTCCTCGAGCAAGATAACGCGCTCGCGAGCATATTTAAATGGCAAACAAAAACTGTGCCAACGATCAAACGAAGACCGTTTATCGTTTAAACGCTGTTATCTCGTGGCAGAGATTAGGCACGCTGCACGATCGATTCTTTATCGTTGCCAAGCTTTATTTCGCTGATGAGAGACTCACGGATCGACTTGAATGACGAACCTCTCGCCTGACCAACGTTCATCGAATCATTTTTTATTTTCTCCTCGATTGCAATAGAAGAATATTAAACAGGAGTGGCGATCTTTTACACCGAAGAAGAAATGCGAAGTACCTCGGACCGTTTGCTGTGAAATAATTGTCTAATGAGGTGGTAATTATGAATATTTGATTTTTGCTTTCTTGTAGGATATTAGGAATTATTTGACGGGTTCAAGTTTAAGTCTTGCGTTTTTGAATGTCGCTGAAGCTTTGCCTGGGATTTGGAGGTATGTACGTATACCTACTAATACTGAAGATATTAATCACAAGTCATATTTTGCAAATAATAACTGAACAGTGTCTTGAGACCTTTGGTGACAATGGAACCTGAAATGGTAGTAAAATTTAGGACATTCTTCAAGGGAGTACACTGCTCACACTTGGATGCTTTGAATATTATTATAGGAATGTGGGACGCCAAAGCCTCAAAGATCTCGTTGTTACATAGTTCAATTTGTTGATTACGAACAATGGTGTACCCTTTGACCTCATGACGAGGCACTGGACATCGTCCCATGACTCGTCTCGTTGAGGAACAAAGCTGGTATCTTTAGAAGCTTTGTGATGTAAAAATACTTCCATTCTGTCTCTGTTTCAAAGAATCGTCATCGATTGCAGTATTGTATCGACTACGTGAGATGGTTTTATCATCCTCCTTATCTCCACTTTTACATAGCAATGAAAAGAGTAAGTTAGTCACCTCCGGTGCCGAACACCAGAGTATCATTTCTCAACGAGCCGATTCAACTCTCCTCCTTTTGCAGATATAGAAAGTGTTCCAGAAGTACAGGCAAAAACTTAGTTGGAAGCAGGACTCATAAAAAGAAACAAGAAACTCTTAACGAGCATAAGTCCGCACGCTAATCGTTCTTAAAACATTTTCTTATTAAGAAGCTTTCTAAAAGCTTCGCGATACAATCGATCGATAGAAACGCGGTGTCTTCGTTTCAGAGGCCATACGCCGTCTTAAATTACCACAGGTAAATCGAGGAAAATTGCTGCATGAAAGAGGAACGATAAGAAACACGAATCCATGGTCCTATGCAAATAGCAATGACTAGATTCGAGGTTTAGTAATCAATTCTTTTCCTTCTCCTACTTTCTGTCTGCTCGCAGATATTGGAGTATCCACTATCCCTCGATATACCTACTCTATGAAACACCCTGTATGCTCCAGAGAAAGAAAGCAAAAAGAAAACAGAAAAAAGAAATTCTTTTCCATAAGCTAACTTTCCCCCCTATCCGCTCAATTTACCAAGCCTCTAATTACTACTAACCTTCCAGCAGAACCATTTTCCCCCAGAACACCCCTAGAATCCCCCCAAAAGGTCCAGAATCGACTGCCCTATCCCTCCGCTTCTCGGCGACTGGCAAAGAACTCGTTCGCGCCAACGAAATCCTCGCACGAACGTAGGAAGAAGCCAGAGGAATCCTTGACGGAACTTATCAGCAGCAGGATTATGAGTCATGATTCGTGGCGGTCAGGTTGGCCGGTTAACGGTGAGGGGACTGGACAGGTCGAGCTGCCTAATAAAACTCTTGGGGCTGGCGTAGGAGGGCGGGTATTAACGTTTCTGGCCGCAAGATCGGATCTCTTTCACAGGTCAGCAGCCAATTCGAAGCTAAGTGGATATGCCTCTCTCTCCCTCTCTCTCTCTCTCTTTCTCTCTCTCTCTCCCTCTCTCTCTCTCTCTCTCCCCCTACTGGCGAATATCCGGGCGACGAGGCCGTACGATCGAATCACACGGCGGGTGGTGGCTCGTTTTTTACCCGGCACGCCGTTCGAATCGCGCCAATTCGAATACTACCGGGATCTGGCCGAGTCAGCGAAAGCTTGCGCAATACCTGACCTATTGTGCTCGTTAGGGACATTCGGGTCCGAGCTATTGGATAAGGCTTCTTCCCTCTTTCCTCTTTCCTTTAACCACCTATCCGGGCCCGCTTTCTACCATCTCGTTCCGTAGACTTATCCTCCATCTTGTCCTTATCATCCACCTTCCTTCCTTCCTTCCTTCCTTCCTGTCTTCCTGTCTTCCTTCCTTCCTTCCTTCCTTCCTTCTTTCTTTCCTTCCTTCCTTCCTTCCTTCCTTCCTTCCTTCCTTCCTTCCTCACCCGTGCTCCCTTCCTTCCTGCCCGGCTGCCTTTCCAACGACAACGAGACGACCTCCGCCGTCCTCAGGGGTATTCTGCGATCGGTGAAAGGAATTGGACCTCCAGGAAGGAAACCCTCCTCTTTCTGGCCGCCTCGTTCCAGCAGCATCCGTCTGAAGGAGAAACGACCAGCTTCTCCTAATTCTATGGGCCAGCACCGGCCAGAGGAAAGCTCCAGGCACCGAGGATTTAGAGCCGAGGTGCACTTCGGGGATTCCCCTCTTGCGTCGCCCCCACCTTTTCAACCGTGGCTGCCTCTAACTTCCTTAACGATCACACGGGGTTCTCTATCTCCCTCTCTCTCTCTCACTCCCCGTGAACCACCGTGACGTCGCAATCACACCACCCGCCACACCCCCTTGTGCCCGCAGCAGCTACGAGCCAGCGTCTTCCTGGCAATCGAGTCGAGAGAGCTTATTGATTTTTCTCGAAAAGTAGGGAAAAAAAAGAGAGGATGTTTTCCGGCTGACACGGCTGATGTCGAACCAGCGCCGGCTAGGATGCCGGGATATTGCTTTAAACTCGAGGCTGATGGAAAGGAAGCGGGCGAAAAACGAAGTCGCGGGAGTAACTTTCGTGGGAAAGCCTGCGGTGGACAAATTCTGCGGGGTATATTTTAACGGCGACGGGATTCTCGGGTGGTTCTTAAGCTTCTCTTGGGAGGCATGTTTTTTCTGTGGCAACTCAAGCGTGTCTAGCTAATGTGGAGTCGGAAGATGTGAATGAGGAATGGGAAAATTCGTCGGTGGAAGTAGAGAGTGGAAATACAATTCTACTCCCTTTGAATATGATTGTAATCAGTTTTCTTTAAATGAAAGATACACTTTCAATAATACAGACGAAAACTATGTGCTTTAAAGCGGTCACAAAAAAAAAACGAAATCTCACGTGAAATCTGTGTCAGCTTGCACGAATCACCACGGCTCGAATAACTTCTTTACCCGAGCTAAATGTTCCTTCAATAACACAGCAGAAACAGCTGTCAGATAAAACACCGAAAAGCATCGACGGGAATTTGCAAGCGCGTGAAACGGAAAAGCCTGTAGAACTAGTGCATAAACTTTTAAAACCGAGAACAGTGCTTTTCCGATGGCACGGCCAGGGTAGCTATCAAAAGGAAGCATCGCGGAATATTAACGAATCGCCAGGGCGACAAAGGGTGGCATTTACAAGCGGTACGTATAAAAGTTTCCACACGCGAATTTTTTTCACTTTGGACGACCACCCAGAAAACAGAGGGAAAAAAAGAGACTCGCAACAAAAAAAAACCCGCTCACCAAAAATACCAAGCATTCCCAGTTTTATATCCCAATAGACGAAGCGCCAATAATCCAAAACGATACCGACGAACGATCGAATAAAAACGCAAAAATATCCCCGGCTATTAGCTCGGAGAAATTTCGTTCGCCGCTCGTAACACACTTCGCGAAACAACCGACGTAAAAGCGATCCCACCCTCTCCGCCGTTGGCCATCGCGGGTGAAGGGGGAGCAGCAGCAGCGTTTCGCTTCTTCAAGAGGGAAAAATAATATCCCGAGCAAGATGTAAAAATCTCAAGGTTCCAGCATAGTGGAAGAAAAAAGGAAGGGGAGGAGGGAAGACTGGTTGGAAACAAAAGCAACGGTCATGTAACAGCGCGGTTACAACGCGGAAAAACCGTATCAGTTATTTTCAGAATATGTACCGAGGAGCGTAGCGCACGAGTCGCTCCGAGGGAAATATTCCCTCCTCCCTATTTCTCTCTATTTTTTCCCTTCCCCTTTTATTTTTATTTTATACCACTGCGTTCGAAACTATGCATAGTTGAAGCACGTGCTCCTCCCTCGAGGTGCATCATGCTCGGAGTGCTTCCAGCGCACGAAATACTCGCGAAGTATGGATTACCAGAGCCGTTTCCACCCTGCCAGCCGCCCCAGCCCCGCTCGCTCCTCGCGGCATGGCCGACCAGTGATAAGAACAGCTGAGGAATTAGCGACAGCGCGATAACGATAACTCCCGCCTCCGCGCCACGTAATATAAACGTCAGTGAGAACCAATTACCCCGGCTGCATTTAATATTCAGTTACACACTAGACGCGGGACTGGGAAATGTTCAATTTTCAATTAATCGTCGGGTTGATTACGAACGATCCATCAAAGTTCAGCTTCGTTTCACCTCGTCGGGCTTCCTCTCTTTTTCTCCCGCTCTCCCTCCGCCGAGTGAATGGCTCCGCGCTCCTGATCTTTTTTTTTCTTCGCGTACTTATTTGTGGATTGAGTTCGGCGGTTAATTACTTATTTCAACTGACTCCGAAGCTCCTATCCCGTTTACAGGAATAATATTTAATCACGGGCTGCATGCGCGGGGGTACTCTGAATATTTGTTTTCTGCCTTTCGAGCCGCCTCTGTGTGAGTATCGCATTGACGTAGAAGGTTTCGTATTTAATTTTGCACAATTCAGACGCGGGCATCTGCGTGGCGTTTCTTGATAAGGGAGCTTCCGAGTATTAAAACTGATATTCATTTTTACGGACTGAATATTGAATTTAAAAGAATCGCTATACCGCACTTTTACTACTTCCAGTCGACCTTTCTGCCCCTGATCGCCGCGAAGGCGTCGTGCTCGAGACTGAAACGTGCTGGTTTATCGTGCGAAATAACCACACGGCAACCAGAAACGGGGCTTATCTGCCGATTTTATCGCGCAAGATGCAGCAATAATCCGGCATTTATCGGGCTGAATCAGATACAGATACGCCGCGGCGTGTGTGCGCGCGGATCTGGCCACGATTTCAAGGTGGAGGTCGCTCGAGCGTCCCCATCTCGGTTCCGGACTGGTTCCAGACCCTCCTCGAGAGCCGGTTCGATCGACCTCGCTTCCATTTCCATCCGGAAGCGAGGGTGCGATGAAGGGAAATCGAACATTCTAGACATACAGTTCGTTATCCCGTAGCTCGCACCGCGTAAATTCGCGCCGTGCTCGTCCGAGAATTTCAATTTCTCGGTTCGCGAAAAACTCGAAAGCGAGGGGAGGAGGGGAAAAAACGGGGGAGAGACAGAGGGGGTGGGGAGCGGGGAGGGCGGAGATTGCACGCGACGATTCAATTTCTTTCGCGAGCACGAGGCTCGCGAACGCGAAACGAACGTTCGACGTGACGTATTTGTACGTGCAAGCTTAAAACGGAACGTAATTAACTCCGTTTTCTGATGCCGCGGAACGCGCGCCGCTCGCTCGGCTCGGCGGCTCCTTTTATTTCTACGATCGTGCGTGGGGTGACTGGCAAACGGGACGAGCTAGTCTTTTAAAGTTTTTCAGGAAAGTTTAGGACTGCAAAAAAGTTCAGCTTCGTTTCATCAAATTTTAACCCTTTCGTTCTTCTGTCTCTGGCAAGTACCTGCGAGTAAGCTTCGCTATCAACTACTTTCACACAAAATTACAATTTCCCCGTGTGTGTAATTACTCAGGCAGAGAATAAACTCGTTCAACTTCAACTTTAAGGATATCCTCGTGTCCCTAAACCCTTCGATTATAAACTTCCAGCCAGGTCGACTCAATTATTGACCATATTCACTGAACGCGCATAAGCGTTGTCCGCATCTGCACTCAGATAATGAAACACGAAGACAACAATTGCCCTCGCGATAAATCTTTAGATGTATACGGTACTGGAAATATTTATTACATCACTCAAATATTAAACAAGTTATCACTTGTGCCTCTCTTATTATTAGTAAAGGAAAATATTTATTGCAAAAATGTGTAGCTCACTATTTTCGCCAAAATATTTTCAGTTGGTTGCGAATTATTGTATCAATCATATTAACATGAAAATTGTGCGTAGTATGCAATAAATATTTGAATACTATACATACATTACGTGTACCCTGATTTCACGCGATCATCTTCATGAAAATCAGACGAAGAAATAGTTAGAGAAAAACAACGAGCGTGGCAATCGAAACTTCGCTTGCTCGCGTAACCGGGAAAACCGCGTCGCGTTGTACGAGAGCGATGAACGCCAACGAGATCGTAATTTAGGCGATTTTATCATTCCGCAGAGACACGCGTCCCTACTTCTCGTTTTCTCCTCCCACCGGAAGAAGATCGTGCAATCTCGTATCTTTTTTCGCACCGAGCATCGGATCCCTCGCATCTCGTTACGAAATTGCCGACGACAAGCACCGATAGCCCAGCGAGTATAATAGTTTCTCCGTCGTGCTCGCTCGGCTGCGATTCCATCGATAGTTTCGGCGCGATGTGGAAAAGGCGTTGCTTCATCCGCGCGGATTAACGAGCAGGGGAGTCATTACAACGTGTAAGATCGGAGATTGCAGCGCTGAGGCAACCGGCGCTTTCCATACAAACGTTTTCATGCGCGTTTCTCTGGAAATTAAGCAGAAAGATCGAAAATCTCCGCGCGGTTCGGTTTGTCTTCATGGGCCGCGCCCCGCCGCTGTTTCTCCCCTGTTACTTCGCGGTGCTGCTCGCGATCCTTCCGACGATAGCGAAGTTAAAATTCACTTCGGCCGTGTACGATGCTCGTCGAGTTAAAGACCAATTACTCTAATTGGGGGGAGTCGCGATGAAACGCGTTGCCTCGATACATTTCTTTGTGATATACGAGGCGTAGCAGCTGTTGGAACGATGTCGAGTACAAAAATGCGTCGTGGGAAGTGTGGCATAAGGTTTTTCGATAGGAAGCCTTGTGTTTGAGAAAATGAGCGACGAAGATGAAGCGTGCATGGATTGTCTGTATATGTGGTAAATTTGGAACGAAGGAGGGTTTGAGGCAGGGGATTCCAATCCAGCTGACCAATTTTTTATTTGCTCCGCTCCGACATCAAAATACTTTCTCCAGCTCCACTCCAGCTGCTTTTGTTTTAAATAAAAAATTCTTTTAATACTTTCAAACAGCGATCTTTCATTTGCAACAATCCCCATCCTTCTAGCATTTCATTTTCATATAGAAAAAAAATTCATAAAGAATGCTTAATTTTTCAATGATGAAAAATTGAGAATTGGTACTTCTTAAAAACATTTCATTCGTCTGCTCTTATAAAATAAAACAATTCAAATAATAAAAAGAAATTGAGATCATACCCCTGTTAGAGTCTCCTTAAATTTTTCTTCGACTACAGTGTTCCAAAAATGACGTTATTCGAACTCTAAAAACGATCGTACCTTCCCCTATCGAAAGCAGCTCCAAACTTATCCGAATATTACTAAATGTAATCTCCGTAGTTAATCTTCCCATTCTTACAGAGAATCTGGAATACACTGGTTACCCCCCAGCGATTACAATCACGTTTCGCGAGACAATTGCGACGGATTAATCGCAATAACCGTCCCCCTTAGCTCCGTGAGACTGTTTCACGCGATTAATCACCGGACAATGGGGCACACGATTTAAAGAATAATTACAAGGAACAGTTTTCAGTGACGCATCGATAGGGACCCCTTCGGTTCAGCTACGTCTTCTATAAGCAGATTTATATCTGACCGTCTACTCGCCTATGATTAATGCATCCCCGTCCCCCTCGGGGGTTTCTTGCTCGAGGCGGACCTAGGAGAGAAGCTCCCAGGCGCTGGCTTCTTTTGCTCCCTGAATATTAGCTGGCCCTGGCAGCGATTCGTCTAAGGCCCGATTAATTTTAATTGTCGACAAATCCTCGGCTAGGCCCGGGGGAGCAGGGATGTCTGATAAATGGACGGGGGTTGAAAGGGGAGCGGGGGGGGGGAGGACGTAGAAGATCGCGCAAGCTTAAGGACGGATAAGAATTGATGGATCGGTCAATGGAACTCGGTCTCGAAAGACAGACTAATATCCTATTCGCGTTTTCGTTGTTGGTCCCATCTATCCAGCGTAAACGATTTTTCACGAAGGCGTTTGGCGATTCCCGTGGATCGAGGCTGGGCTTTTTCGTATCCTCGACGCGAAGTGATATTTCATCGTGGTGGATTTCGGCGTAATGCACAGCGGAGGATTAGAGAGATAAGGGAGCGAGCTGGCTTCGAATAGAAATATGATACGGGGGTAGTGGTAATTTGGTAATTGGATGTGATAGATAATTAGGAATGCTTCATGGAAGAATGTCCAATGTAGTCTACGGTCACTCAAAAGCTCATTCAATATTCAGATAGATCCTGAAGGACAAGCGTGAATCGTCGACTTGAATTTTCATGCAGGGGTGACAATCCCATTTCTAGGACTGGGGAAAATTTTACTCATTTACTGCTTAAATCAAATATTAAATTTGAAAATACTATTTCATTTAATATGCTTAAATCAAATATTATTTGAAAATACTATTTCATTTAATGCATAAATCATGAGCAAATACTATTTACTATTTACACTCGGATTCGCAAAGAGGAAATAGGGGATCGAAAATAGCAGATACAAATTTAAAAATCAAACAAATCTCCTAAATGTCGCTCGCTACCTTCTTGAAATTACATAGATTCGGCAAAGTATTTCTGAACGCAGGTATGTATTTTTACACACATGTTTTGTGCTGTCAGTCAATTAGTCATTATTTGAAATACTAGGTATAGTTCGAACTATTGTCATTTGAAATACCATTCTCTTATATTTCAATAAAATACTCATTACTCAGTAGTATTTATACGAGTTAGTATTAAAATATATATTTGAATTACTGTTTCTTTATGTAGCTACTATTTCAAAGAAAAGTTTATTTGTCAAATCCTGTATCACTCGAAGAAATATATTTATTTCTATTTATCTATTTCAAAAATCTATTTTCCCCAGCTCTGCCCATTTCACACAATAACGGGCGACATCGATGCCCACTACTACGACTTCCTAAGAGAGGCCACTGGAATAAACAGAACACTGAATCCCAATCTCTTATAACAGACCAACGTCATCTACCCGCGACACCAATAACTTCACATTCTACGTCCGCAGAGCAATCCACCCCGTTGCTGAAATCCTAAAACCAGCCATCCCGAAATGCCATTCCTCGCCGCATTACCCGAGCGTATAAAGACAGCCCAAAATCAGCCACGCACTGCGACAAGCAGTTTTTCAAACGCCCGGTGGTATCAGGCAACCCATTAAACATCGAATCCATCTCCGAGGCGAGGGTCCCGCGCGCGCCACCCCTTCCGGCGCATATTTTTCAAAGTCCTCGTGCATGCAGCTTTTGAAAAAGCCCGTGGCGCGTATCGATCGCCCCCTCGACGTCCGCCTACACGCGAACGCATGCGATTCGAGGCTGCATGAACCTGCTACAAAGGTTAGTGCCAGTGAGCATGAAATAGAATGAAACGCGCTCGGCAGAGGGACAGAGACGAGGGCGGCCGGGGGCGGGCGGGCAAGGGCCAGGGTATGCTCGATGCGGTCTCTAATTGGAGGCTGTTAACGCATAATTAACGTGGCGTTGTTATCCTCCTATTTCGCCCGTGCCCACCACCCCCGCGGCGCCCCCGCCCTTCTCTCATCTCTGTCGCCCCTGGTAGCCCACAAACCGATCTCCAATCACCGTCGAAACCGTCGATATAACTCCCCAGCTCTCTCCCGAAAATTACGGGAAACCAGTCAGCGTTGAAAATGCGCGCTCCTCTGCGTGTTTCGACTCTCCCTCTCCGACCCCCGTCCCTCCAGAAACAGCAAAACCTCTGTTTCCTACTCCCTCTCCCTCGCGTCCACCCTCTCGCCCCGCCGTCTGCCCCCGTCCCTCCGCCGCCGCCTCCGCGCCCCGGTTTTTGCCGTGTCCAACAGGTACGACGACCGATCCTCGTGATCTCGCGTCACCTTGACGAAAGGTGTCGCATGACGAAATCGATCGTCGAAACTGAACGTTAGTTGGACGGTTTATTCGGTGAACGGAACCGGGCGCTCGTTTTTCTTCCTTTTTTCGCAGGCTCGATTTAAGTGGGGATCTCGCCTTATTGGGCCGAAAAATAGGTAATTCTTTGTGAATTTTTTGCTCAAAAACGGTTCGACAAATTAATCTGAGGTTTGACAGGCTTTTCTATTGTATGTAGAACTATTGTTCTGAATTTTTTGTGCGACAGTGAAAGAAAAACATCTGTTACCGTTCCTTTTTTATTTAAAGAAGTTTTCCCGATTTATAGGCAAAACCTTTCTCAGACTCAAATCAGGGCACTTCATCTTCTTCAAAAGGCTGCCATTTTAACATTTTTTTATTTTTCTTAATGCATCTGCTACCACTCATAGCCACATTCATATAGTTCAAGAATCTGTTTTCCTTTTTGTGTTTCGGATAACCCTTACAGTACTTGTCGTCAACGCCAGGGCCACCCGATTATTTTTCAACGCTATCTCTGTATCTGCCATGTTATTTTTTTCACTGTCACACAAAAATTCAGAACAATAGTTCAAGATACAATAAAACAGCCTGCCAAACCTGAAATTAATTTCTCGAACCGTTTTTGTACAAAAAATTCACAAAGAATTATCTATTTCTCGGCCGAACAAGGCGGCAATCCCTCCTTACGGATTATCGACGGACTTTTACGGGCCGCGAGGAAACGGCGGTCGAGTGGAGTCGCCTGCGGTCGATGATGCCGGGCTCGGTGATCGTTGGCTGTGGTTGACGAGGAATTTGGTAATAGTCTGCGATTCGACGCGCGTTTCTTGCTCCTCGATCGGAGACAGGCACGCGGGTTATTGATTAACGGGGATCGATGGTCGAAAGAGGGCGCGGGGTACTTGGTTGCCGAAGCAACGAAAGAGAAAGTGCCTAATGTACCGCGCCGTTTTGGATTTGGATAGCGTTAGATGGCGTGCCGTGAGTTCTAAGGCAGTGGGAGCTTAATTTAATTCGAGGAAAGTTTTATTGCTTCTTATCTCGCGATTACATTGTTACTTTGGTTTCCTCTGAATTCAATTTTCACGAAGGTGCTCGCTTTAAGGGAAGAGTAAAGATTTGGTAGAAGAATTATGCTAGTGCGAAGTGCTCGATGCTAAGTAAGTCTGCGACATACGATAGTGCTTTCGCGATAAACAGATACTTCTTACACAACTTTACATTGCATTCTGCTGACGGAGAAATTAAATAGCCAGAATGTCAGATAAGAAAGCAGAGATGCGATAAAACGAACCTCTCGTGCTTGCTCAATGTAAATTGCCCGAGATAAGATATCGATGATACTGAGGCATCACATAAATATGCTTTTTTCGAATGACCCTGAACGCTAGCACGTGGTTATCACGGTTCCTGTTGTGTCAGCGCTGGCAGATAACGCAAAACCTCCAAATACCTACGCATTCTTTCCACCACTCTCTTTCCCCCCAATTAATCAACCCCACCATTCGATATTCCTAACAAAATTTTTTTAATAAATCCCCCTGAAATTCGCATTCTTTAACCAGACAATCCAGCAACAATCTCAGAAGCGTCGATAACAGGCGACAAAGGAAAGCCTGATCCGAAGAAGAAATCATCCCGCAACGCAGCCCACGTCGACCCCAAGCATCGGGAGCCATTTCGCGGCTGATCGGACGCGGAATTCTCGTCGATTTCGCGCGAGGCGTCGAGGTATTTAAAATTAAATTCACTCGTAAATGTAGCACAAATGGCAGGCTGCCACGGCGAGGCAACAGCGACGGCAGCCAGCGTCCCGCTCTCCCAGCCAGTCTGCCTCTGCTGCGCGTAACCTGGCGCGAAGAGGCGAATGGGTAAAGGACTTGTCGTGGTCAAGGAGAAGAGAAAAATACCTCTAATGGGCATTCCAGTTCAGGGGAGGAAAGCAGGGAAAGGGAGGTGTGTCATTATCGTCGTCATTATCTGCATGGCCCGGCCCCCCCGCCTTCCACGTCTCCCTCTTCCATCGTCCAAGCTGCTGCTGCCTGCAATCATCGCAATCATTCACCTCCGCGCGTTTAAAGACGCGGGGCACTTTAGGGGATCGCGACGAGGCTGAAATCGTCGCGATTGAAGGACCCGGCCGATGGAAATCTTCCAGGGATCTGCTTCGCAGAGAATTCCGCTTCTTCCCCTCCGCCGGGATAGTTCGGCCCGGTGCGAAATTGGGATTACGTAATCGAGTTATTGCGGAAGCACGCGAAGAACTGCGCTGCTTCGCAGGTGAGTCTGCTCCGCTTCGCGAGCACGTGAGAAGCGTTCGATGCCGAGGCATGGAACTCGCCCACCGAGACTTCGATCCTTCCGGCTGACTCGAAAGGGTGCACTCTACTTTATCGCGTTGCTCTTCGCTGCTCGGGCGAAAAGTTTCCAACGAGGTTTCAGCCAGCAGGTGCTAGAACGGGATATGCTCCTGCATGTCTTGAGTTGAGATTCGGTTCCCGAGTTTCTGATGATTTAGTCAGTAATTAGCAGATTCACGCGGGATGACTGTTGGGGATACTTTGGGGGATTTGATTCAAAGATGAGCATTTTTTCTAAGCGTCTGCTTCATTCGGAGGTGGGGCTAAGGTTCTGAATCACAGTTCTGGAATACTAATGACAGTATTGGTTTTGGGATATGTTTTAGAGAACCTGAAAATAATAAATATGTACCTGTTTTTTTTTATTTTGGCTTGTTTGCATATTTAGAAGGTGAAAGCACCCCTCAAATTTCATAAGAAGAGATACAAAAGTTCCTATTGTTCGTTTAAAAAATATTATAACATTGTGTATGTCAAGTTTTATTTAACACAATATGCTTTAAACTAACAATAGGAACTTTTGTACCTCTTCTTAACCCCTCCCCGTAAATTTCCACAAGCTTCATTCCAACTTTCACCAGCATTCCTACTCCAAAAATCCTTACAAACAGTCCAGCACCAATTCAGTATGAATACAGTAGAGAGGGTGACCAAATTATTATACTCAAAACATTATCGTCAATTTCTGGGAACATTTTGAAATCGATTTAATACGATTAAAAAAAAATTCTTAAATTGGAAACTAAAGGTTCTGAAAGGTAACTTTCTTAGCTTTCCAAAACATTCATGAAAATTTATCTACGATCATGAGTTCGCAAGTTATAGGTGTTCAAAGTGAAAAGTATCTTTTCTTGTTTGATCGCGAATAACTGGGCCAATGAAAATCATACAACAAAACCAAACAAACGAAATTAAACAGAAATGTTTGTTCTATAAGAGCTCGTCGTTGGATTTCCGGAAAAAAAATTTTGGCCGGTGCATACGTTCAAACTACTCAGGCAAAAATTTCTGAAACTTCAATTCCTGCGCTTTGTCTTAATAAAACAGTATCATAATGGATGAAAACAAATTTATGTCCCTGATTCAAAAACTAGAAACTTCAAGCGTTAAAATGTGTTTTTAAATATTTTTTGCGACCATTTTTCGCAGAGATGCATCGCTTAAACTTACAAAATCTCAAACCCTTTTGTTTGAGTATAACAATTTGGCCACCCACTGTATCATTCCACTCCGATTCCAATTCCTGCCACCCATCTTGCTACTAATCCACTTCCATTACCAATCCATGCGACTCTAAAACCCCGCTCAGTTATACCTTGCAATCAGCTTGCCAACAGAATAAAGTCTTCCTCGCGGTCCGCCCTCAGTGATACAATTTTCGCGATGTCCGTCCATTACAGAGTAACATATTCTTGCAGGTACGTCCGAGCTCGCGTCAACACAGAGGAACGTCTGGAAAACACGGCCGAGAGCTGGCAGATAGGATATCCGCCGTTTCCTCTGCGGATAACTGCGAAAACCACGAGAGCCAACAACATCTACCGTATCCCCTTGCCAGCGAATTTAAAAGTCTGGCACGTGTTTCTCAGAGGCAACGAGTGCAGCGCGGCCGCGGGTGTGCGAGGGCGGCGTGCACGAGCAACAGAGACGGCCGATGGGCGCAGGAACGCGGGGACAAAGGAGGAGAACGTCGGTATCGTTTTCAAACCGGACCGGGAAGCCGATACTCGAACCGAGGCCTGCCGTGCGCTCTCGTTTTAATTACCATTTTTCTTCCTCTCCGATTTCTTCGCCACCTCCATCTTTCTCCCCCCTTCTTTCGCTGTGGGAATTAACGATATCGGTTTCCGTCGCGCGGCTGGACCGATCCGTCCAGCGTCACTCTAGGACGCCGTGTGGAACGATCGAAATTCGCTGGGAAGGTGCGCAGAAAGAATGTCGAATGAGAAGAAAATTGGGGAAACAGGATGTTTTGGTAGGTTCTTCTTTGACTATTTTAGGTGACTGATAATGGTACTGAGTCCTTCTAAAATGGACGCAGCTTCTGGGACATTTTTCACACCGATTGTGCGGCATTTTGGATATAGTCTGTTAGCAAAGACAATTTTCAATGAAGCAGACTTTGCCTGTCTTATCTCTGTAATGTACTCCGTGAGCAATTTCTATAAATCCTTATTTGAAAGACCCAAAAACTTTATCGCAATCTTTTACTTAATCCCTAATAAGTACACCAGCTCAGCTCCACACTCCATTTCAGCCTCAATTTGATCCCACTTCACGAGTTTCGGTCTCGTTCTACTTCGGCTGAAATTTATTACTAACTCGCTACCAAGTCCGTCTCGATCCAGTACCAGTCCATTTTCACTTCTCCGCCAATTTGCCACACCAGCAACACTGCTGCTAGCTGTCCCAGGGAATCTTTCCCTAAACGAGCTAACTATCATTTATTCCCCGCGCCGTTACGTCCACGTCCTCAGAGCGCAAAAACAAATACCATGTCACGCGCACAGGATTCTACCACAGGTAGGCGATCACCGCGGCTGTACGACTCCCACCCAGTGTTTCATCATCTCCGCGGACTCGCAGCCTCGGCCAAAACAACAGTCTCCCATTCTGTTATCACCCATCCATCGTGTCATCGCGGCGGAACTGTCCCCGCTGACAGGTCGCGCGAGGCGCTCCCGAGGAATCGTTTGCACGTCGATGGTGCCCTGTGCGCAGGCGGGGTGGTCGCGGGCACCGCGGCACGATGACGAGTCCCTCGGCTCGGCTTTTTGCATACGCCGCTTGGCAACGTGCGTGACCTAGGCTACCGTCCCTTGCGTAACAGCGGCCGCGCCGAGCGCTCCTCGATATTATCTGGCGGTGTCTAAAAAATCTAATCTCGTTGCTAACCGACACCGTCTAACGGCAGAGCCCAGCAGCGTGCGATGCTCGCGCGGATGAGAGCCCCTGGTCAGCACAGAGCTCAAGGTGAACGAGATTCAAAGTGGCGATGCTGAGCAGCGTGCAAGGGAGAGGGCTCCAAGGGTCCAACGTCCCTAATGCCTGCGCTTTCGTTGCACGCTAGATATGCGAATCTCTCGCTCCTTCCCGTTCCATCCCCTGCCCCGTCGCCCCCAGGTTCGTCGTCCTGCGTACAGGGTGTCCCAGAAGGGAACGGCTCGCCTTCTCGTGGCGACCATGGTCGACGAGCGGCAGCTGTGCGCACGAAATGCGTGTAACGTTGGTGGAATTGTGCTGAGTGCTAGTAAATGGTGGGTGGCAATGCGTGATTGCCTTCGGGAACAGAGTTGCTTTGAACGCGCTCGGAGCTAATTAAAGAGGCCTTGTCGAAAACACTGCAAGTGCCAAAATTTTAAAAAAAATTATTGGAAAATGTTACACGTGCCAATTGTAATACTAAAGTACAGAATTTGAATTTTGGCACCTACAGTGTTTTCTCTAAGGACTCTTAAATTGTGTAATATTAATTAGATTGGGTAATTGTAAAGGGAAGGTTCTTTTGGTAAATGGATCTAGCAGGGGGATTTATCGTTGCTAGTGGATTATGAATATAAAAGTATTTAGGAGGAAAGTATCTGTAGGTATGTCAGATTTTTCTGGGAAAAAAAACAAATTTTGAGCCTGAGGAAATATCTTAGAATGGGATTTAAATATAAACATAATGGAAAACATATTTTTCGAAAATAATTAAAGAATGTCAGTATGTTTTGATGTACATCATTTTTAATTTGTAGATTTAAATGCAAAGATGTTCTTGATTTTAATCGAGAGGTGGAAGTATTTAATCGAAACACGTATCGCCCAATATACAAGGTGTCCTAAAATATAATACAATAGGGATAGAGAGATTCCAAGCGAAGAAGGCGACGAAATTTTAGAGTGCCTACCTTCTTTTTCGTAATAAGCTTCGTTTTCGAGGAAAAGGACTTTAGAAATCTATCGAGTTTTCTTTGAAAGAGATGTGCAACGTAACGGTTGCCTTCTTTTGTGCCACAGTTTGCACAGATGGCGATTTCTCGCGTTCGTAGAACACATGTGGCAAAAAGCAGCCTGTGCTGACACGTCAAGATGACGTTTTTAGTAATCGACACACGTCTGTGGAAATAATTAATATAACTCAGCAGCTTTCCCTGCAGCGATGCTTCTGAAAACGACCCACCGTACATCGGATGCAAATTAAGCACCTGAAACTGGATTCCAAAGAAACTTATCCTCCTTAATTTATATTCTCACAAAACTCACTCAAAACAGACCCAAACAAGAGTTGGCATCGATAATCTGAAATCCGACTACCCGAGCTAAAACGACTTATTATCTACAAAACGTATTAACTCCAGGCTAACTGTAAGTTTCTGTGTACCATAGTTATACGGTTACGCGCTAACTTTTACTCAACTCGTATTACACAACTGCACCACCCACGGATTATTATAATTAATCAGAATTTACTTTCAGAGCTTATCTCTTACCCGACTGAAAAGCTGCGTAAACAAAGCTCCGAGTAGGAACAAATTGACGATATTAAAAATCATCACCGGTCGGTAGTTGTTGCGCCACAGCTTTTATTTAAAAATAGGCTCTTTCTTTAACTTTCGGATAATGCCCCTCTTACGCAAGAGACAGATTCCTAAGGACCTTACATAAGTGAATCTTTTTCCGCCAGTCAGAAGAACAAGCTCGAGAACACGTGTACCTGCCTTTAGAAACACGAAAACACTCGGGGATCGACAGTTCGTCCAGCGTTACTTCGTTGACGTTTCCCTTCCTTAAATGTCGCGTTCCACTTACGGAACGTTATTTTTCTCCATTCATGCCTTACGTAAAGCCGAGTTTACGCAGGTCAGTATTCACGTAAGCCAGCTCGAGTGTTTTCCACGTCGTATCGATGATCGATATCGACAAACTGATCGTATGTCATGGGCGCACACCGCCGGGAATATTATTATCCTTGATGCGGCTCGATGAGCAACGAGAATAGAAACGATTCCGTGTACAAATATCGCGAATTATGCTAATTACTGTTATGCACCCAGTCGTCGCGTTCCTACGCGAAAGTGTTCTATTATTAATTCCCAAGCCAAGTACGTACGTAACTATCTCAAGAACTGTGGTTACAAAAATCTCGATATCATCAAAAAACTAAACTCCAAAAAAGAATCCAGAATACTTAACAGAAATTAGTTTCAACCTTACTTTAATTATTTCCCTCTAATTATTACCTTAATTATTTTCACCTTAATCTCTGTGATATGTGGAGCGCCTCGGCGTATGCTCGTTGAATGAAGCTATAGGAAGAAGATTCGCTCGGAAGTGACTTGATTTTTTAAAAGGGAAAGGAAGTGGAAGGAACGGAACGCGAAGTCTACCGAGGTAATGGTAAATGATCCAAGGACACGGAAGGAAGGTTGAGGGAGCACCGGTTGCACGGTTATTCGTATCTACAGGTTGCAGATTCCAAGTGGCGCTGGTATGGTTTCTGGAACAGTTCCAGAACGTGAAAAAAAAAGCGGTTCGCCGGCGTGTTGGCCGATAGGAACAAATTAGAATTCGACGGTGAAGAGCGCGCACGCGGGTGCGAGAGGCGACCCTTCGAAGTGCAGTCACAGCCGCCAATTCGTTCCAGGGCCGCGGTGGCACAGGAAATTGTAATTTATAGCGTAATCGGGCGACCTTATAAATTTCGAAGCAACAACCGGCCGACGCACCGTTGAAAAATGAATTCATCGCCGATTGCGAGGCGTTACACGCGCGGGGAACCGTTCGAACCCCGCTTCAGTGAAGACGTGGAGTGCACTGGTCGAAATAATTGGGGAACAATGAAGTATATTTAAGAGTTATAGATGACAACTGACTTGGACGATGGAAATTATAAAATAGAATAGAAGTTTGTTAATAAAGAAATAAAGTGATCGTTTCTGAGATATGTAGCTTCTTTGACGTCGCACTTTTATATTAGAACCGGGGAATAATAATTCTGATTGAAATGGGTTTTCGAATAATCATGTGGCCAATTTTAGACTGACAATGAGTAACTTTTACGTTTGAAACTTTTTTCTGAATTTAAATGCAATGCAGATATTGAGATGTACATTTTTGGATGCAGGAGCGCGCGAGGAAGAAATATTGTGACGATGAGTGAGTTTGGTGCAAAGAATCCATCAATAAGAAACTTTCTTTTAGAAAAAATTAGAAAACAAGACCTTCCTCTTTAATATGCTAGTGCAATAGTTTCTAACAAAATAAGAGCTTCCGAAATTAAATCTCCAAATTATTTGCCAAAACAAATCCACAATGAAAGTCGAAGGACTCAAAAACATTTAAAAAGCGTTACCACTGATTTAACAAAGGAGGATACAGGTGTGTGCCATCTAAAGAACATTATTTCGAAGAATATAAAAAGACATAATCGATATTAAATCTGAATTTCTCAGAGCTGGAACATTTCTGGAGCTGTCGAACGCTACAGCATCCAAAGCGTAGATTTTAGATTCCTCCTGATTTTTTCTGTATGTATGTCTTGCCGAAGCAGTCGTAATTTTCGATATTTGCTTCCAAGAAGCCTCTCAGAAATAGAAATTTAAACGTGTTTTGATTCGTGGCCACGATGTTTTTCGCTGGCTCGCTCGGTCCGCAAGTTTTTCACAATTTATGTTTACCGTCCACAAAATCAGCTAAGCTACCTACGCAAACAACAAACCTCGCACATTCCTCCATCAACATCCTTTACTGTATAATTTTAATCTCCCCGCAGTCCCATCGAAGCTGTCCGAGAAACTGAAATCGGAAGCGCAACTTAGTCGCGCGCGTATCAGGGCGCTTTATTCCCTGTCGCAGCGTCGCGGCTATTTTGAAGCAGCGAGAAAAGCGAATAATCGTCGTTAATCGCGGCGACAACCTGTCCATCGCGACGAACCGTAACGTAATGGTCGCGATTGGAATTCAACGAGTGCCTGGTAATTATTTTTTATTGAAGAACAACCGGTACTTGACGCGGACTCGGCTGGACCGGCGTCAGAACCAAGGCTGGCCGCACTAAACTTTCCATCGCGTTACGTTATCGTGGCGAAAGAAAAAGAGAAACATCGATCCAAGGCGGCTCGCGGCTGCGTCAAGATTTAAAAATACCTCGGCTTGCCCGTGAACCGAAGATGAAAATACAGAAGAGGAGTCGCGAAGTCACGGCTCGCGAGCGGAGGCTACATAAGCCCTCGAGCGGATCCTCGAAATCGGCGTCGCTCGGCGCAACTCGCTCCGAGAAGCCTGATGGGACAAGGCTGCCCCGTTGCTTCGCTTCGTCCGGCCGACTGTTCTCTGTCCGATAATCTGTCACGACCGGCAATAACGCGTTCGTTCGCCCCCACATAATCAGTTCTTTTCGGTATTGAAAGGTTGTTTGCGAAACAAGGGACGACGCAGCGTCTCGCGATAAACGAGCGCCAGCTTGCTGCATTGCGATTGCAGTTGGAGTGGACGCTGCGCCGGCCTCATCGTTCGGTGATAACGAACTCGGATATCAGCAGGCGCGTGAAAAATACTGCGTATCCCGTAGCGCGACGGGTCGGATCGACAACCGGCTGCTTAATTCGTAAACGCGTGGCGATTTTCTTGCTTCGTGTCACTTTCGTTTCTGGGAGCAATCAGAAGCTACAGACTTCGAAAATAATTTAGTACCTTAACCATTTAATTCTCGCATTAAGTGCACGATGCTTGACGAGAAATCACAGTGGTTTCTACTTTGCTCTGACAGATGTCATAAAATACCCTTATTTTGAAAAAATCAGTGGTTCTAGTTCATTTAGCAACTGCTAAATCCACTACACTTTCCAGACCGTGTCATTTTTCCGGAATTACTAGTTGACGCGTGCTACTTAGTAGCTTGTAAAATGCTAATTACCATCGATCAATATTGCACGAACCTCCCCGAATCAACTTTCGAAACGTGCGTGCCATTTTAAAGCGAGAATATTGCAAGATTTACTAATCAGAAAATTAATAAGGAAACCACCCGAGCACTCTGCGCGAATAGCGCTGGAGAGTAAACAGCAGAATTCGCAGTAGCCCATAACGCTTCGTGATATCTCCACTTATTATACATGCTCGAAATTAATTTCAAGCACGGCTATTAGCAAAAGAACGCCTCCTCTGCGCTACCTCGCTCGTCCTCCATTCGGGCAACGTGGAAGATCAACTATTGGAATAACCGAGCCGGCGAGGGCGGGGGTGGTCGCGGAACGAGGGAGAAAGAGAAAAGAAGGTGTAGGAGGCAAGAAGCAGGGGAAGAAGGGAAACGCAGCGGCTGGGATGGAAAGAAAGGGATGGAGGGAAGGTGGCAAGCGATACGCAGGCGCGGTGTACGTCCTCTGCGAAGTGCACGGGGCAGGATGCAGCTCGGCTTCAGGGTCAAGGACGATTCGACAGAACGTGCACCCCGGCACCTCCTCCGGGCAAGCAGCGCTCGCGGACAGGAGATCCTTGAAGCTGGAACGCGCAGAGACGATAATCCACGCACTCTGACCCCTTAATGGCGGCCTTACGAAGAGGGACTGCACGTACCGAATGATATCGAGGGATATGGAGGAATAAACTAATTTCCATGTACCTACTACCAGCAGCTTTTAAAACGATAATTAGCTTCTCTGAGAACACGATGCACGAAACAGGAGGATAGGATCTAATGGAACAATAATTGGACGTACGGGGTGATACTAAAGGAAATGTAAACGATTCATCTGCTAGGAAGATTCTGAAGCGTATTTTCAAATCTACCAACCCGTTGAACTTGTCCCAATTTAGATATTTCAGGACCACTTCCTTTTTCAATGAAGATCAGTTAAGGGTAGATTTCATCTGCGTATAGATTCCAAGATTATTCAGAGCCTGTTTTAATTTTCCTGTCCAGATTTAGAGTTTTTAAGTGGAAACTTCTGATGAATAGCCCTTTTTTTAAAAGCAACCTTGAAGATTCTGATGCCCACGTTCAAACACGGTTCGCCATTTGAAGCGGCTGCTTTCTCGCGCAAAGGGTTTGTCGCGTCGATTCGCTAAATCGTTCGACACGATACCGAGCAGGCCGCGGTGGCGCGCGATTTATGCAAAATTGTCACGCATCGTTGCCGTATTACTTAACGTGGCAGGGCTATTTTGGCCTGGTTACGTCGCCAGGTGATTACTCTGCGGAGCGAGGAGCCAGCTCTTTTGTAGTTGCGTGCAAAAACACTTTTATCGAACTCGCCGGTAATTGGCGTGGCGCGTTCGTTTTTTCCCCCCTGTAACTACAGCAAAAATGACCAGCCACGAAAAACGTTCGAGGGCCCGATCGGTTTACGATGTCTATGAGTGTTTTTAATTCAATTTCGCGGAAGGGAAGCCAAAATGTGTGCGGCGCACTCAACGCAAAATGGCGTTTTACTCTGAAGTGGAATTGTAAGGCTTGCTACGGGAAAAATAGATTCAGGAAAAGATTTCAAGGGGTGTATTTCAACGAACAAGGAGCTTAATTAATTCCTCCGTAACTCGGTGGATATGCATGTATGTAGTTAATGGTAATGAATCAGGCAAGCCCTACAATACGTTTAATGTATAACGACGAGGCGGATAATTCAATTAAATAGGTGTCGGTTCGGTGTATTGATTAGCGCGCGGTTAATCAGGCTTTGCTTATTACATAATATTGATTTTAACGAAGACCGAATCTGAACAGCATTGCATAATTTAAACGGAGCCACGTGATTCGTCATTAATAATATATCGATTGAGGGGTTTGAGATTTCGAGGATTTTATTTGCGAAGATATGCGATCACGATTAATAATACAATTAACTGTGCAGGATTCCTCTGTTTCCTAATAATACTGTGTACCGAAAGATGTTACCTAACCCAAAACCACTGACCCTAAAGCAAAACACGCTTCGAAAAAACGAGCGCAATTAATTAGCGACGGATCGAAGCCGCCGCGTCATTTGTTTTCGAAAGAATTATTGAACGGCCGAGAATTTACAATAACGTGATCGTCACGTGGGTGACAATAAAGCGATAAGATACGCGCGAAAATATGAGAACGGTTCGATAAAGAAACGCAGCATGTGCATCGAAAATGAGTACACAAGCAGCGTTGGAGGAAGCTCGATCGAAATTCAGCTTCACCCGCTGTTTACCGAGGCCAGCGGCGAAACGCGATTAACACGTCACGATACCCTTTTAATGCAACAAAGAGTCCTCTTTTGCACGCGTCTCCCAGATAAAGCAACGCATGAATTAAAAAGAAAGAAGAAGAAGAGGAGAGAGAACACGATGTTTCTCCTGAGAAAGCGACACCTCCGGCGACGATAAAGCAATATTTTTTCGCGTAATGTAATTAACATTTCAGCGCGCAACAGCCTGCTCCGAATAGCCTTCCCGATAATCGTTATCTTATTTACAGAAAACATTACTTTCGATGTACCATCGATCGCGATTAAAATTAAACGATCGCCATCGTCGAGCCACCGGAGGTGTTCCCTCTGTAATCACTTCCATCCAGGCGAAGTTAATTACACCCACCCCCGCCTCGAGGCGCGATGATTATCTTTCCACGTTCGCGACAGTGTATCGCGACGATTCGCTCCCCGTTCGCGGATTTAAATACGTTGCACGAGCGCCGCTTTTCCCGGCGACGCGATCAATTAGAAAGTTCCCGGCGCGTACGCCCGCCGACTAATTCGTCGCGTCGGGCCCGTCGTGTTTCCACGCTGAATATTCATTCAGCAATTTTCACCGTACGTAATATCTGCCCGCTCGGCGTGTATCGCCTGCGCGGCCAATAATTAATTTAACATCGGGCCGACCGCGCGCAAATAACATCGATCGTTTATTCTTGGCCGTGCACCCGCTCCGCGGGCCGCGTAGCTGGGACACGTCGGTGCATTTACACTGCTTCATCGCCGCAGCGCACGTAAGTACACGCGTTTATCAGATTTAAAAGATGTATGCACTTACGTATGCGCGGCCCGCCTGCGTTTCCCGCTAATGCATGCAACGGGCTACGTACACAGCTGTATCTTCGCGGGCGAATCTAAATTTATTGACCGACTGCGCGTGCACGCACGGCGGCTCTTCCCGCCAGGATCGCGTTCCTCTTCGTTCCCAAGACGCTCGTAATTTAGACCGCTTTTTATTAAAAAGATATACTATTTTCTTTGTGTCCTGCGAGCAGAAGCTCGGCGAATGATTGTTGGTAGAAATGTTGCGAAGATGTTTGACTTGACTTTAGATTGTCCATCAAGTTGTTTTATTACAACTGTTAGATACATATCAGTTATAAAAGGGAAGAAGATATCGCGCGACGTTGAAATCTTTTGGTGACAAATAATGATGAATTTTTTCTTAGTAGGTACCTCATCTGGATTCCCAAGGTTTATTTTCGTCAGAGGACAGAAGTTGCGACCCGACTTACCGGGACCCGGGCAGCAACAAAAATCGCTTCCGACTTTCGTCGAGCGGCTGGAATTAATTAAAGACTGCGAACGCGAATGCAAACAACTAAACAGCTTCGAGAATTCCTTCCCCCCTCCCCTGCCACTCTGTGCCGTTGTTATTCAATATTACGGAGCAAAGGTTTCTCCTTGATGAATGCCCGAGTTATTTATTCTCGATGCCGACCCCTGGAAGCCTCTCTTTCGAACGCCCAGAGAAATCGTCCAAGTTCGCGCGATTACGGGAAATTAATTAACTTAGCTGGGTCCTGGCTAACGGCGGATGCGAATTAACGATTGTCACGAGAAGTGACGTCGCGCGAACGGGGCGCAGGCGTGCGCAGCTTTAGCCGGAAGTTGCCTCTAACACGCAGCAGCGACACAAAGGGGGACGCTTAAAAATTCAATGCATTTCAAATTGGTCAGGAATCGTCCCTTGCTCCAGACGGTGCCTGGCCATGGCTTAATTTTCGCTAGCGGGGTTAGTTTTTCGAAGGCTCCAGCCTTTGGTTTGCCGGCAGAGTGCCCTTTACTTCGACGGTGCTCGAAAATGCAGTTGGCTATCGAAAATCTGCAGTGGAACCTCAGAACAGTTTCTTTGGATGGCCCTGCTAGAGACCTTGCAGCGTGGGGCACAATTATCGCTGTTTCTCTGGCAGCGATTGATTGCATTCTTATCGAACGCTTTTATCTTGCGAAGTCAACATTAAGGCAAAATTAAACAGCTGAGTAGGGCATAAAGTTGAGCAGGGGCGCAAAATGGTATTTTCATACTTGGAATTTTTGAATATAAAGTTTTAAATGAGATACCTATGTATTGCAAGTTGTACTATAAATGTTTTAAGCTACGAATAAAAGATCGGAAATAAAAATTTTAAATATATGTATTAGATATAAATACAGGGCCCAATTTGGCAAATTCGCCTAGGAGTGCATTTGGAATACCAGTTTGTTTAAGACGAATAAAAAATTACGGCCGAAGATGGGAACAAATGCAACTGCATAATATTAAAGGGAACTAATAAACTTTTTTTATTTCAAATTCTCAGTAATAATAAAAAAAAAAGGTAACTGAAAGTTTGCTCTACACGGAAAATGACAGGAAATACCGGTATTCCAATTTACCTTCACTTTATAAGCTTAAAAAAAAAACAGGTAGATAATAAAATTAATTTCTTTCGTGATCTAATCAGGCTCAAAAATCACAATATAGGAACAATCTTAGGTAAATATAAATGAATAGAGCTGGCCCAAACCGGTAGCTTGTTACGCGTGAAACAAAAGCATCGCTAAACTTTAGAATATTCTAAATAATTATAATACCTTCGGTATTCCGAATTAGCAACATGGCATTGAAACCTAAAATTTCATGTCACGCTTTGTGTTCTTGAAATTATCGCAAAACTGACACGGAACCATAAAAGGAACATGCAAATGAGTAGATAAAGTGTTTAACTCCAAAGTTTCGGCATATTTTAACCATAATTGGAACAATTGAATACTTTGTGAAAAAGTTTTGCAGATTAACGTTTTCTTATTCTGCAGATTAAGTCGAAAAAATATCAAAATAGCGGTTCATCCACAAATGTCATTAGTTAACAGGTCATTAGCCCCTATTATCCACGGTGTTACAAATTAGATAGCGTTAGTAGTTTATTAGATACTTCGGTATTCCAAATTACCAACAGTATTCCAAATATGCTGCACTTCCACTAGTGTTACTTTTCGAAGTCACTATACGTTCCTACTTTGGTTGAATTTACCGAGAAGAGTGTGAATGTCATCCGAAGTCCGCGTCTGTTCAAGGATCGTGTTTATACGGAACGCTGGTTGCGACGGATAATATAACAACGCGTAAATGACCGATCTGGATGCTCCGCCGAGCAAACATTGTTCGTCACTCGTCGTAACGAGGATCCTTCTGTGTCCATCGGCTAAAGGCGTCGGTTAGCTACAATTACCCAACGTTAGTAACTGTTTAGCGTTATGCAACGGGCGTGTCGCCGCGGCAGGTAGACATTAAGTTTATTAACAGCCGTGTGTCTATTGTTCGACCTCTGGAAGCGTGGTCAGTGCTGCGATTCGTCCAATTATTGTACCGTGTATTATCGACGGGAGCAGATAACGTAACGGGTGTAGGAATGAATGAAATATTCGCGTTACATAGTATCAAATATTTGCAGCAGGATTCGGGCAGGATCTCTTGAGATCCTTGCGTCTGAGGAACGTTATACTCGAGACAAAAGCTCGCATGCATTTCTCAATTCTATACATACGTAGTAATTCTCATTTTCTGTGCTATTATAAACCTAAACTGTTGCTCGTAATTTTTAAGAGTCATCAAGCTGGTGTACCTTCGTTCCTCTAACCACGAGTTTTGCTGATAGAAGTGCCATTTCTGCAACCAAGTGTTCCAACAGGCTCAGAGGCCACTGCCGGTGTATCTCTGGGCATCACCACTGTCCATGCGAGTCCAACCCCAATTGTTAGGACGATCGACTCACAGCTGATGACTGCCACCCGGCCTTGCTCGAGAGTCGAAGGGGAATTCTCGACCCCCTGCACAGTTCCACGAGGCAGACAGAGGAAATTCCCTTGTCTAACCCCCATCACCGACACCCTCGCTCCCCATTAAGCCTGGGTGAGGCTGTCACGCTCACAGAACGCTCGCAGTTGAGACTTGCTCGGTCTCAGCACTGGTGAGCTAGCTCAGGTACCCCGGGAACGCTAGTCCTCATCCTGGGGACATGCTTCTGGGGATGAAACGCCCATGAAACATACCCCAGGGACTGGGGGATGAACACAGCGAACACAGTTCTCAGATCTTCAGGTTTGAATACTACAGGAGTCCTACATGGAAATAAACTTTGGACTCGACTTGAAAATTTCCATACTGACGTCGAAAGTTCACTGGAAACATGGCTCAGGTCCTGGGGCATGAGAACTGAGGACAGTTTTGAGATCCGCGGCTTTGGGTACCAAAGAAATTTTATATAACAAGATTCCCGGATGAAAAACACTTTCCCATCGAAACCAAGCTGCTTCCCACTTGTGCTAGCCACTTGCAAGCCTGCTGAAAGACTAGAACCAGCGGGAATTTCCACGTGGACGTCCACAGCATAGGAACCATCGATCGACGCCGATCGCCACGTCTCCGTGGAAAGTTTGACACCGCGACACTTATTTTAGACGCGCTGCATCGGGCCAAATTTAGGACAGCGTGTCGTTGGCCCCTGCGTTTGCACGTTTTACTGCGCGTGTTGCATACTCACGCACCTGTGTCGGCCCACTTTTCCCGGTGTCCTCGGCATACGGGCGAAATCAATCGCCCATGGAAAGAAAACGCGAAGCGCGACGTTCTTGAGGCCGCGGTTTCGCGAGCCTCGACTTGTTTGTCCCGTGATTAAGATGCGAATTCTTTATTACGCGCGTATCATTTTCACGCAGGATAGGTACTCTGTGATCTGCACGAAGAAGCGAGTGAAAAGCGTGGAATAAAATAGGTTGTTGCTTCTTAAAGAAATTTCTCAAGAACTTCGAATACCATTTCGAGATGCGTCATTCTATTTTCGTCGACCGAAGCTGCTCCTCTCATTTCCAATACTGATTTCAATAAATACATATTCATCGCAGGAAGAAACACAGAAGACGATAAAACACTTCTTATCCTTCGCACGGTGAGTGGTACTCGCCAGAACTGCGTGCAAAACGTTCCGATAGAAACAGAGTAAACACTGCGCAGCAGCATTAACCTCGTTCCCAAAATGTACTATCACCTCACTTTTTATCGAGCAAATATTGTGAAAGAGGAGGCAGAACAATCGAGAACACATCCTGAGACGGTAAACATTCTCGTTTTACCGGGTGGCGATCACGCCGTCACTGGTAACTGCAATTCGTCACCAACGAACGCATCGAATACGATATTTTGCACTTTACTTTACTTGCCTTTGCACTTTACTTTTACATACGTTATCGAACTTCGATCTTTACAACTTTCTCCTTTTTGCTTTCTTAAATGTATTTATGTTGCTTTATCTTGGTATTATTCTTAACGTCTACTGGTACAATAAAAAATTATTGTTATTATTAAGAATATTATTAATATTATTATTACTGTGAATGTTATTACTAATAATATTATTAATATTAATATTATTACTGTGAATATTAGTACTATTAATATTATTACTATTAATATTATTAATATTAATATTATTACTGTGAATATTAGTACTATTAATATTATTACTAGGAATATTATTACTATTAATATTAAAATTATTAATATTATTACTATCAATATTAAAATTATTAATATTATTACTATCAATATTATTACTATCAATAGTATTACTATTAATATTAAAATTATTAATATTATTACTATCAATATTATTACTATCAATATTATTACTATCAATAGTATTACTATTAATATTAAAATTATTAATATTATTACTATTAATATTATTACTGTTAATATTATTATTATTATCATCATCATTATATTAACCCTTTGTAGTCTTTGATTATTTTGTTAAGTCTACTCTAGCAATTCTGAATTAAATAAAAAGACACACTGAATAAACCTGTATTATATACATGATACATAAAAGTTAGTACCATACCCCAAACAAGAGACTCGCCGGACTAAAATTGATGCGCAAACATTTCGTACTATCGCAAAGAGTTAAAAAGCAGGTGTTTCGATTCGTGCGCCGTTCTTTTTTTTCAACACACGACAATCACCATTTAAATCGAACCGTTCCACACGCTCCGGTCTATTTCCAGGATTAATTCGCCGCGTAGACGAGCATCGGGGTGGGATGTTAAAATTTCATTGTTTCGGGATCTAGCGAGACCGGGCGCTGAAATGGTTTTAGCCAGTCGTCGTAAATAGCAACAGTTGGGAAATTAACATCTGCGGAGCCCGACGTAAATCCATTCCCCCCCAGCCCCCTGCGACTGCCGATCTTAAAACACGCGCCCTAACAAATTGCGCGCAACCGTAAATCACTGGTCGAATCCTCTCGTCGAAATGTAACGGCGACGATGGAGGCGCGATAAGAATCACTTTTGCGCCGTAAAAACGAATGTAAACGCAACGATCGACGTGGTTTCGCTTGCCGCTGTTACAATTACAGTGAACTTTTTTAGTGGCGCCGTTAAGCTCGAATATAACCAGATTCCTTTGACTCGGTTTCTCTGAACAGCTCGAGGAATAAGATGTTTGTAGTTTCATCGGCGGAATACGCTGAGGGGCTTCCCGTCGATTTTATTGCGAATTAATTATCCTTCTTTTCAGAAAGTAACCTACATTCTTTTCTGGAACAATGAGTGTGTGATTCATTATCTGTAAATGAAGGAAGGTGGGTGCAACGGCGCCTCGCTGCTAGGATGCAACTCTTATATTTTGATGAATTGAATTATGAACCTAAAATCGATAAATTTGTTAAATTAGGAATAACGAAATTTCCCCTTCCCCACACATTTCTCTCGTGAACGCAAAGAGTGTACGCATGCCAAGAATGGCGAGCGATCCACTTCGGCATGCAGAAAAATAGTGAAAAGAGTTGCGCCAGTAAACTATTCCAGAAACTCTTGCGAGAAAAAAAAAAGATTTCCCACTGTTTATTTCCGATAAATTTCAGAACAGCCCCTTCAAAGAATCCCTGTTACGTAGCAAGCGGCGTGTCGCTGGATTCGCCGAATCCACGATCCCGGAAGCGAGAAAATAAAGATTCTTGAATTTCACTTGGAGCCGAGCGCAACGAAGAGCCCCGCACCAGTATCATTTCGTGAACATGCAGGCACCGTGTGGTTATTTCGTATCAACCGGTCACGAATCTTTCCCACCGGAAGCGGCTCTTGGCGTAACGAGATATCCAACGCGGAGAGACTCATATTCTTGGTACGCGAGCGTTCAATCTGCGCTTCGTAGTAATCAAACATTATCTCGCGTGTTCGGATAATACCCAGATATTATAAACAAAAAGCATGATTCCCCGACGATGATTCCACGCGGTCTCGAAAATACGCAAGCGGCTGCTTGGTAAAAATAAAACGCCCGACACCGATAACAGTGGCGAGCATCGCCACGTCTATTATTTATAAAGCGCGAGAACCGAAAACCTCGGAAAAATGTCCGCTTTCCGTTCCAATTGCGCGTGCTTCCGTCTGCGCGCGCGCAAGCCGGTTGATGCGACGAGGATCGCCGCGATCCGTTGGCGAAAACAAATGCAAATTCATTGTCCGCGCGCAGCGTGTGTGCGGTGGGTCGTTATTACGGCAATTAATTAAAATTCCTGTCATTATTCGCCGTCCACCTCTAGCCCTGAAACCATGCGTGAACCGCGGCGGCGGCGACGTCCACGTCGGTCATTTTGCATGCACCCTCAAAAAGGCCTTCTGTCGTACTTCTGATGACATACTATTGCCATCGGAAATTACCGTGCACGCACGCCAACCGACGTCTCGCGAGCTCTCTAAAACAACCGCACGCGAAAACGAAAAGGCCCCTCTTCACGTGAAATCCCTTTTTAATACGTTACGTGCAAGTTCTTTTTTTTTGGTAGATTAATAGCATTCATCTTCTCGGTCCACATGCGAAGTAATCGTGAAGTCGCGTACACGCGAGAGCGGCAGATAAATTGTTAAGAAGTCAACGGTTTACAGTTGCCATTGATGATTTTTATACAGCTAAATTCAGAGGACCTCTTTCCGATCCTGAAATTGTGGATGAAATTTTTTTATTTTATGCTTGTACGTATTCCACTGTATGGGGGGATGAAACGTTCATGAGGAGCCATATGCCACGAACGAACTTCACTTATTGGAGTTCGGCGTTGGATTTCTTTCCGGGTATATCGATTTCGACTTGCTGCTTATCTGTATCCTTCCAACCTGGCCCAAACCGAATCTCCTATCCTTTCTGTAAACTCTTTCCTCAGCACCACCAAAAGTGATTCGAAATTCGACACACTAATCACCGTCGCATCTCCCACTTACAGAGCACAGTAGCAAGGAAGGGCTACCTTCATCCACAAAATCACCTCGCAGGACGCGAGCCAAGGGAATCGCGTTTCCCGCCGCGGGTTCGAAAAGTTGAATATCAGGGACCATGCGAAAAGTGCCACGTCTGCCAGGTATTCCGCGGAGCAGCGTACACGTACGTACGTGAAAGTCTCGTGGCTGCGTTTGGTTACGTAACGTAACTACGTGGTGTGACGGGGTGGTTGGCGGTGGGCTTTTACATTGCCCGTTTCTGTGCCACGCACCACCACCCCCTCCCGTCATACTTTCGTCGCTTGGGGACAAAAAAAAATCGATAGGCTCTCTCCCCACGGCTCTCCTCTCTCTGTCCCAACCCCCTGCGTCTATCCTGCTCCCTCCCTCTCTCTCTCTCTCTCTCTCTCTGTGTGCTCTACCGTGGCCGTAGCTCTCGTCCTCCTGTGTCCCCGGCGCGCGGCGAAAAGGTGTACAAGCGAGTAACAAAGCCTCGGCCTTTCTGTCTTTTTTCCCCTCTCCTCTCCTCTTTTTACGTTTATGCACATTTCCGCCCCTCTCGGCTCTATGCCCGCCTGCCGGCCTGTCTGCCGCTAGCCCACGAATCCGTTAGCGTCGAAACACGCATCGCTAACCTTTGGATCGCTCGCAGGCCCTTTGCAACGCAGCCAACGACCGCCGACCCCCTTCGGGCTCGCGCAAAAGTAAATTCGCAAATGAAACGTGAATTCGCGACTTTGCCGATGACGCGCGCGATCGGTGCACGCGCCAGCCGGGGTTGAGGCCCCGTCGCGCGAGTGAGTTCTGCTGCTCGCTAGTGGCGCTTCAGATTCATCCATTCGGCAGGGAGAACGATGGGTTGAAAACGATGGGGAGGGTGGAAACTGTAGGGATATATATAAATGTCAATGGCTAAGAGCTAACCTCGACGTTCCAGTCGGTATTATAAATGAACGACAAGCCAAAAATTGCCTGATCTCATCAGCACGGTCTAGTGGACCGTTCCTCTTTCATAGACCACGGGGGGAGTAAGAACGGGGGCGCGGGTGGTGACTTATAAATCACGTCGACAATCGGGGTTAGTACAGCCACCCTTGGAAACCTGCTCCACCGACCGTCTCGTCGGCCATTGTTCCGCTCCATTTCGAACTTTCCTGACCCGATGTGTAAAAGGGTCGCGTCTAATCACACGTATCACGCATGTTAATTAACGGGCGGAGTCCTTTATCCGCTGCGAACAATGACGCGAGATAACCGTAAATTGCTCCCAATTTAACAGATGCCCAAACAGGGGACCATCGTTTATCCGGGGGAAAAAGACCACGAGTCCCGTGTATTTCACTCGCCACCCTCGTTAAACAGCTTTCCAAGTAGATACTTCGTTAATGGGAAGGTAAATATTATTGTCACCGAAATTCCCTGATAATCAGGCAAATGTGAAGCTTTCGTTTCAGCTGGGAATAGTGTGCAAAATAGATGGGAGGATGATTTTTCAAATTACTTCCCATTATTCTTTTTACCGGTATAAGATACACCTGATTTGATTTGTAAATTGTTTACGATTAAAATAACAACGCCTATCTAATCAGGAGTTACTCCTAGAATCCTCTGTGGATATGTGCTTTTCTAATTTTATGTTTTGCAAATTCTTTCACGCCACGTGCCCTATCTATGCGAAAAGTTTGAGCGAAGTGGTTGGCACGAAAGTTTTAGAATCCGTCCGACAGTGTTTCTATGTGTACTTCAATGTGTATAGAAGTGAAACAAATAGGCAGATTGAAATAGGATTAAGTGAATTAAATGAATGGAGCACTCACCTATTTTTTTCCAGCTCGTTATGTGTAGTCCTGCAATGGAAAGAACGTTCTTGTTAGACTTCAAAGCAGCGAAACAGTTTACTCGCGAAGATAAAGAAGAGAGAGACTTAAAGTCGCGAGGAGTTTAAACTCACCGAGGAAACAAGCTTTCTTTCGAAATTCAATGGTGAAACGAATGTCAGGCAATTAGATACCTCGATTATCTGAATATACGATAATTGATAGAAATAAGTGACGATCGATGGATGGTCGATATTACACTGTATTAAATATACGTTGCTTAAAATTGAAAATAATTTACGATCGCAAACGAAATTCCTGAGATAAAAGAAATGTATTCTTCACAGTATTCTTACTAAATTATTATCTCGTACAACGACCATCGTAATTTTAATCAAAGTAAACACATACTTTATAGAGTTTGTTTTCCAACATCTAAGAACGAATGCTAGTTTATTAAAGAAATCAGTCATCGTGTCGAGGACAAGCGAAGCTTCGTTACATTTGTTTTTTTTTTATGGAAAATTACGCTTTGTAACTTGCGGAATGACAAGTGTTTCGGAGCAAGACTAACAAGGTCGCGAGCGTGGCCACTTCAGAATCGCGGCCGCGTAATGGAGTGATTTTGAAAATACACGCTGTTGACGAGCCGAATGATACAACAAGATACCAGTTAACAAGCCGAAGATCGAAAGTTCGAGCGTCTATTGTGAAGAGTGATGATGCAAGACGTACTGTAATCTTGATCTTTGCGATCGTGAATGACCTACTGTGATAGATCGTTGAACTGCTCCTAAACTCGGTCACTTTGCGGAGTGCAAGAATATAAAATTTCCTTGAAAACGGAAATCCTGAAGTCGAGTTCGAAATGCCTGATCACAAAACGTCCCCCACCTGCTGAATTTTCATTTCCAGCAAAACAATGATACTTAACACACAATCCACAAATTCCCACAATATTACCAAACCCCCGAATGCCATGAAAATGAAGAGCCCCCGGTGCTCCCAGCTCGTGTTCAGCTTTCGAGCAATTTAAAAACGAAGAAAGGGCAAAGAAACGGTCTGTGGCATTAAATAGAACCGACACGAGCGGGAAGCGAAGTATCGAGGCAAGGTAGAGGAACGAAGGTACTCACCTGCTGCCCTGGGATTTTTTCGTCTTTGGCCTTTTTGTGACCGTCCGCATATCATCGGGTATCGGCATCGTCGAGGCGTAGCCATGTTCAGCTTCTGCAATGACAAACCAATCGTCGATCAGCGCACAGCCCTGATAGAGCTGCGCGTCGCCTGGCGTCGCTCGAATTCCGAGCGGCGCGCGGCGCGGAGCGGCGAAAAAACGCGCGGCGAACATGACTCGCCGGGCCCCGTGCTCGTTAAGCGCGCGTACACGGCCGCCGACCTGGCGGAATAAAGTCACGTTCTGTCTTGCCAGCGTAACTTACTGCGGCATTAAAGCCCTCGCGCAAACACTGGTTCGCGCGATCCACGGCTTCGGCCATCCCCCGCCGCTCCCTCGGAAACGGCGGAATTTACGGCGCGATTTCAGTTAACGCCGCGCACAGACGCGAGCAACCGATTCGCCGTCAAATAAATTTGAAAACGTAACAGCCCCGGGGCGGTGTCGGGGCCAGGGGGAGGAAGTTTCGCGCGAGATTTCCACGGTGCGCGCCGTCGACGTTCCAGTAACGATGAGCTACGGGAAGGCTGTACCTTTTGTGATGCTGAAGGGGTTGATTTGTAGGTGGAGCGGAGGATGATGAACTTTTTATCTCTGCTGAGTTTTCGATTATGAATCTGGACAGGGGAGAGACGTCCCCGCGTCTATTTTCAGCAACGGCGTGGAGCAGAGTTTAGGGGTTAGGATTTACTCAGAAGGGCGGAGAAACTGATAACTCTGGGGAGTTAGGGAAAGGAAAACGCTGAGTTCGGACTCGAACTAATTTTCAGATTAACTACAAAAAAAGAAGCCTAAATGTCTACTTCGGAAAACGGGAACAGCCGCAGGAGCAATCTCCTAGGAATCCATCGAAATATTCCACAAGTTCTTTTTAGAAATCCTTCGCTCGTCCTGCCCATGCAAATAAATCACAGGCCATAATTCCCCGCTGAAGTTACTGAAAATACGTGCTCTGCGAGGAAGGAGGATGTTCTACTCGGAGGATCAGAGAGGATATTGATATTATGTAAGTGGAAGGACAAGGGAGGACGTAAAGTAAGGACGCCGGGCAAAAAGCGGACGCCGAGGCAAGGCTAGTCGCCATATAACGAGTGGTGTAAATTATAAATGCCTCCTTTGGCGAGTCTTCGGCCCGATCCTCGTCATCGTACAACAGGCTTAATGGCAGTCGGTGAAAAAGAACACGCGCTCCGCGGCGACGTCGACCATCTGTCCCCGTGAAAGAAGAAAAGCGTCTCGCTCGCATGCCACGACCATAAGGCCGCGCGCTCGCGCGTCATGCAAAAGAGAAATTCGCGCGGTGAATGGCGCGCCAAAGTTGCGCACGGGGTGGGCACCGGGAGCCAGGGCGGGTGGAGGGTGAAAAAGGAGAGGAATACGAAGGCAGAGAAGCTCGGCGAAACTCGTTTTTAGAAGCAGCAGAGAGAGGGCTACGGAGAGGCGGCTATTTTTCCAAAAATTCGAACAAAACGGGACACCCGTCCCTCTATGCCCCTGGGAGTCTTTGAACAAAGGCTCGCGAAGAATGGCCCCGTGATTCTGTTTTTCTGCTTAGTCCTTTTGCATTCTCCTTTTTTTGTTTTGTCTTTTCGTTCGTTAACGCTAAGCTATTCGCTGAAAGCATTAAATCTGCCGCTGACGAAGCTCGGCGCCCAAAATGCCAGCTTCGGGGATAAAGCGGACGGTGTGAAAGTAAAAATTTTCGAGCCTTTATTTGCTTCGATGCATTCACTGTATAACCCTTAAAGGGAAGGCTTTTTCCGCCTAGTACCGCGAAATTCACTCGTTTCGTACTTAACCCGAGGGGGAAAAAAATAAAACAGGTAACGAAGAAAAACTCGAAAGAAGCCCCGGCATTCGAGGTATTTGAAGCGTGCCACGATTGGAGAAGAAATAAAAGAGAGAATTAACAAAACGTTCCTGGTCTCTTTGGACCGCGCCGAACAAGTAGGGACGCGATAGCAAGAGGGCGCGGTAATGTTCTCGAATATCCTCTGCAGGCTCGTGTGTATTGCGCTCGTTAGTGATCGCGTGTATTTTTCTACGCCAGCTTCATTTTATTAAACCGTGGCGCATGCGACAGACTTTTACTCTCGTTCGACTCGCAATCGACGAAAGGAACCCTCCAGGCCGAAAAGAGTCGTCAGAAACGCGCGGTTGGAATAAAAATTTGCGCTCTGCTCAGCTCTGTGCACATGCAGATGAGGAAGAGAAGAGAAAATTTTCTTCCTTGTCCCACATTGCATTTCCCGCCTTTTCCCCTCGCTCAGAGACAAACAATGTAATTTACAATCAGCTGACTCGTAGATACACAACGCTTTGAAATTTCTCATACAAGAAGAATTTAATTAACGTTGTCGATAGAATCTTATAAAAAATAAAGTACACATCTTAGAAGAAATATTTAAACAAAATATATATTTATTCTAAAACTTCAATCCTTCGTAATGGAACCACAACTCTTTGAAATGCTCGCCGCGTGCACATTTCCCCGTTGATTTCGCAAAATATGTAAGAATGTATACGGTACGCTATATTTTCGTTGCCGGCAGTATTTCCTTCGTCCTTCCGCCACTTCCTCCTCCTCCTCCGTGGAAAATGGGAGGAGGATTGAAAACGCGCCCCCGCCCCGCCGAATCGTCAACGGAGCAATTCAACGGGAATCGTAGCGACAAGCCACGAAAGTGTATTCCGCGTTAGGAGCAGCCCCTGTCCCCCAAGTCTCTGGCTGCGCATACGGACAATTTAATTCGTGGGACGCATTCATCGTGAACACGAACAGCCGCGTAACTCCGTTCGTGCCGCGACGAAATTCGCTAATGCCCGGCTGGGATATTAGTTTAACGCTCGTTGAACGCGCGCACTGCGATCAGAGCGTCGAAGCCGATTAACACAGCCGCGTCGAACGACCTCTGAAAGGATTCAGACTCGTGACTCCTCTGTTGAATGGCCGGGGCCTTCTGTTAGCCACGGGGCATAAAAACGCTCGACTGACAGTGCTCCGAAAATATTACCGGTCGTTACGCTGACTTTCATTGTGGGTCATCGAGCAAAGTATTAGCAGGGAGCAGATCTTTTATTAAACGACGCGTTCCTTCCGCGCGGTGTTGAAATAGAAAATCTTCGAAATGCAATTGCTTCGATACTTTAGACACTCGGAGCGCTTCTGCTATAGCCCAGAGCGGCACATAAGTAGAAAGCAAGAGTAGATAATAGAATTCTTGGGGCTGGCAAAACAGCGACCTAACGATTTATCGATCACTGCGCGTAGGAATTCAACCTTGCTGCATATTTGTCACCAGAAAACTAGTATACCTGAGTCATCTAACTGCTATTTATACGCTGACGCTGCGAATGCTTTTAAAAATCAATCTACGGGCCAGAATTTTGAAAGCTATCAGCCCCAAACGTAACTTTATTCCAGAACGAGTAACCTAATCGATACGTTAATCAAACAGAATGCAATTTCAATAAATTTTTCACTCCTTTTTACCACAAATCTTCGACTTACTCCTACCACGATCTCAAAAGTGGACGCTAACGATAAGCACCGAACTCTCGACATCTCGAAGCGAGTCCAAGACGCAGCTTCCACGCTAATAAACATTCTTTTACGCGGCTGTATCGTTCAGAGGCGTTTTCGAGGGAGACCGTGCCAAATAGGCCGATTAATATAACCGCAACAGCCTTATCTCGCCTATCTTCGGGCAATAATAGTTAATGCTCGATCAACGATTCGCCCCCCCTGTGATTCCCCCTCCGCCTCTCTGGTTCTTACCGACGTGCGGCCAATAAACCGACGCGGAAAGCTCTTTCTGGGGGCTGCTACTCCAGCGTCGAAAGAGTTTGCGCTCGTGAACGGGCACACACGAAACGTCCCTATAGCTGGCCTGCTCGCGTGACGCGAACTTAAACCACCGAGAGATCGATGCACGGTAATGGAGGGAGAAGAGAGAAACAAAGAAGCCTCTCCGCCCTCTCTCTCTCTCCCTCTTTCTCGCTCCTCTCTGTTTCGGAGTGTTCACCGGGGGGACGTGTGCGTCGCGTGTGCCCGCGCGCGTGCGTGAGCGTACGTGACGCGCGGGGATCTTGAAAGAAACAGGAAAGAATTACGGCCCCGTAAATCTCGACCGAGCCCGTTCCAGAGCGAGCCGCGGTGGTGTCGCGGGAAAATGCAAACCAGCGTCTCGCGTTCATTGTGATCCGTGTACATTTCGGTTATTTACGTCACGAGCTCCACCCCTAACGACAGCCAGGGGAATCGGCGAGATCTGTTATCGGGTACCACGCCGAGGTCACGTGACACTGAACTTAACCCGTTCGAATCGGATAACGAGCGGTGCTCGCGCCTGATTCCGAGGCCATAAAAAATCGTACGACGAGCTGCTGGTCGCCGTAACACCGAAGCCGAAAACAGTCCACGGTTAAACGGGTTTCTTTTTTTTTTTTTAGTATTAATTTTCAGTCGATTGAGGACGTTTAGATCCCCTCTTAAAAATGAAGCGTTTAAATCGGATTTCTGTGGTGAGAATTTAAATGTGGTGTGAACGGGTTAGAGGGGCGATTGAATCATAAAAATGTGACGATGTTTATCGAGGTGGGATTCTGCGCTTCCTCCTGAATAGTCGACGAATATATTTACATTAATTCGCTCGATAATTATTCCACGTTGAATGTGGGCTCAATTAGAACTACATTAACGATCGAACTTTTGTGGCGAGATCACGAGCGGGCGAGCACGCGATACGAGTGGCAGCGAGAGTTGGGAGGGTAAATAGAAACGATCGGGCTCGCGAAATGCAAAAGGAACGACGGAGGAGCGGAGATAACGCGCGATTCGGTGCGCACACGCGAGGGAACGCAGCATCGGCTACGACGCAGCGGTATTATAAGTGGAGTGATAAAATGAGATCATCGTTACCGCTTCTCGCGCGCACCGACGCACAAGCGTTCAGCGATACGACCTACGCAGCCACGACGGCACACGCACGCAGCGCCGTGCACCGCGAGAAAACAACGCGCGCATACAGGGCGCTTCAGACCTACCGGCGTGGGTTTAATTATAACGAGTCGTGAAATCAGTGGTCACGTACTACGGAGAATGTTTTAAAAAAAAAGGGTTCAGAATTCGAGGAAAGTTTGTACAATAATCGTAGGTCGAAGAAACAAATACTATTACAGTTAGAAGCGACTTCGGATTTTGGTTTTGAATAATTCCAACTCAATGCTCCGAATTTAAAGTCAGTATATGTAGGAACATAAAGCGAAAGAGCGTGCGACTAGTGAATGATAGTGTGTTCGTTAGAAATCCTTGAAATTTAATAAAATCTTCCAATTTCGATGGATTTGAAATTTAAGATTTTTATGTGGCTTGGCAATATTCATTTTATTATTAGTTATATATAAATAGATAGCCTTGCAATCCAAATAGAATTAGAAGTCACGGAGTTGAATTACTGTTTTCTTTCAAGTATCGTGAAAAAACGACAGCGCTCCGAAAACGCACTAATGTGGCGCAGAGAAGCGTGTCGCAGGATGCTGACCGTGCACCGCACGCAGCTAATAGACATACGACACGTACGACTCGGCATGTAACAGATCCAAGCTTACAGATCGAGACGGCAAAACATTTCAAATTTAGACCTGAGACGCCCTGTATACGTCGGTGTTTACCCGGCGTGGACCGAAAAACGGGCGTGCAATGCGTCGCGGCCACAGCGCCCGTACACCGTATTACGTCAGAGCGCTCCATCGGCGAAGGTCGCCGCTCCGTTCCGAAACGTAAACGCTCAAGGCGCGAAAAAAAATTCCGTGCCCGCTCGGTGGATATCGATGGCGCGTACAGCTCATCCTCGACGAGCAGTGCCGGTAGGAGCGAGGGGCAGGTTGGAGGTTCTAAACTGGTCACGATTCGAAGGAGACGCGAGCGAGAGGATTCGCGAACGAAAAATCAGCGACGCAAGAAAAGGCGTAATAACAAAGGTCGCGGTTCCGAGATCCAGCGACGGCACACGCGCGTCCGTTGCCATGTGCCAATGACATGGCACACGCGATACACGCGAGCAGAGCACAAGGCACAGCCAGTCGATGTAACTTGACGGCGTTCGACTTCGAAAGGGGGATACGAGGGGGGGGAGGAAGAGAAGAAAAAGTATGTAGCGCCCAGGGCGGTACTCACCTCTTTCCCTTCGTTCAATATACTCGGCGGCCTGTAGTAGGGCAGCAATGCTCATATTTCCCCGGTTTGGCGTAATTCTGGCGGCTTCGGTTCACTACCTCTTTCCCTACAATCCCCGGCACCACACACCGCGCGGACACACAACGCGATATACGTTCAGGAACGCGCACGGAATAGACCCCGGTAGGACACACCACGGCGATGCTCTCTGTCGCTGCGTTGTTGTTTTTGGTTGTTGCTGTGATGTTGATGTTGTTGGTCGCCGCTGTGGCCGTTCCCCGAACTTTTCTCTCTCCGCCCGCCGCCTGTGCACGACCGTCTCACCTCTTCCTCCTCTGCCGCCGCCACCTCCTCGTCCTCCTGGTCTCTCGTTCGTCCGGCCGTCCGTCCGCGCGCCTCGCTGACTGCGTTCACTTAGGTGCACGTAACGATACGGCACGCGCACACACACGCGCGGGCGCGAGGCTTAAGCCCGATTTCAAACGGGCACTAGATGCGCGGACGGCAAATCGACGGCCAGGACTCACCAACCGCGATAGGCATCAAGAACCGTCTTTTTTCTCTCTCTCGCTCGTGATATCTTCCCTCACGTTCCCACCGCGCGCACACGTATGTATCTTGCTTCCTCTCCAGTCGTTTCTGCCCGCCGTGTCCGCTGCAACGTCTCGTGTCCGTTTTTCGTGTTTCGCGCGTCTGACCCTTATGCCCGGAGCTTCTGCGTTCGTTCCCTCCCTGTTTTCCACGACGGCCTGTCACTTTGCTCGTGTTACCTTCTCGTTCTACCCTCCGTCTATTACTATCTCAGCCTGACTTCGTCGGTTCTCCTTTCTTCACCCTCGTTTCACAACATTCACTGCGATCACACCAAAACACGTAAAAAAATCAGTTCGTCGAGCGCGAGTACCGAGGCAGGGGTAACGACGCGCCGCTGCTCTACACTTCCTTACACGGAGTCGCGTGCGAGCGAACAACCCGAGAGAGCGTATGTTTCGCGTTAGACGAGAGAGAGAGAGAGAGAGAGAGAGAGAGAGAGAGAGAGAGACAGATAAAGGGAGGGAGAGCGCGGGATAGAGGACAGGCCGAGTGCGAACGGTACAATTGGAAAGAGGCACGCTATAGCGAAGTCACTAGGCGAGTCGAAAGGGTCGAGATTACGCGCGTCGCCGGTAATTTATCGCGGGCGAGCGAGCTGAACACGAAAGAACCTGACCTCGATCGACGGGCCGGTTCGACTGGCGCGCGCGCCCCGAGAAACTCTATTATTTTTGGTCAGAATGCGAGTACCGCGGACGACCGTGCGGCGTGCGTGTGCATGCGACCACTTTACGTGCCGGCTGCTTGTTTTGTGCAGCGACCTTGAACGCGTAGATCTCGCTCGGGAACCCTAGGAGAACGGGTCTAGATGCCGCGATATCACCAACGCGTTCAAATTAAAGCCCTTTACGACCGACCAGAGCTGGATCAAGCACGATGGCTTTCCTCGACAGTTACTGCGAGAATATTATGGCGAACACAGTCCTATTTACATTAGCATTTTAAGACGATCGGGGCGCGATTGTAAGTTGGGAAAAAGGAAATCGGTCAACTTCTCGCGAGGTCAACGATTCCCATGAAACCCGCGCGTAGCGATATGCAAGGTTCGCGCGGCGGCGAGAGAGAGACGAGGCAGCGGTAACACACGCGAAGCGACGCGTAAAGCCCCGTGTGCCAATAAAACCGCAATTTGCTCGTCACAGGGAACGTACGCTGTCACGCGCGAAACTACACACGGCAAATCTTCTAGAAACTCGCATGGTACGCGACCGATCGCGACTGTTGGCTCGTACTGGTTTCCCGTTCGCGATGGGCACACACAGAGAGAGGCGCTCCCTCGATTCCGTTCTCGGCTGGACTGCGAGCGATTTTAAGTACACACATGCACGTTACACCGCCAGGCACAAACACGCCCACGCACACGCGCGAAAATTCCGTACGTGTGCCTGAGCGTGTGTGTATGTATGATCGGTAACGAGCGTGTGGTTCCCATACGAGAAACAACTGTAACACGGTGGGTGCACACGCGTCGACCGTACCGTAGAATGTTGCTTGAATACGCAATACACGCGAAAGCAGTCTTAAGAGTCGCGGGAGAGTGTGTGCCGCGTATATCTGACAATACACATTAACGTACTGTTTCTGACAACGTCCTGTCTAACGTGGATACGTGGTGCCTCTCTCTCTCGCTCACTCTCTCTCTGTCTCTCTCTCTCTCTCTTTCTGTCTCCCTCTCTCCCACTTTCTCTCTCTCTCTCTCTCTCTCTCTCTTTTCTCTGTATACATGCACTCAGCGAACGCATGCATGTGTATGACGTGTAGAGAATCGAGTGTATTTCGACCCTATCGTCCACCTAGTGACATTTGGCACGCCGGATACGTGTTCGCTCACACACGAAAGTAGGCGCAGCTGAGCGACGGTATAAAGAAAGACGGTCACTGCGTGAATCGGCACTGGCAAACACTACTTCTGCACAGGTTTTCGCGGGTACCAGTGAGGGTGGCGGGTGGGGGTGGCGATGGGGGGGGAGGCCAAAGTCGGGACAAAGAAAAAAAAAAGGAGGTTCGAAACTGACCGACGACGACGAGCCCACGAGCCCCCGACGACGACGACGACGACTACGACAAGCCGACGAGCGAGCGACAGCCTGATACCTCCGCACTTCGCGAGCACTCTCACGCATTTATCGATGTCAAACGTCTCTGCACCGTAGAAGCACCAGGAGTCGTTTCTTACGCGCGCCGCGATTGGCCGAGCGGTGCGCGAGTGCACTGCCTCGGCCAATCACCGTCGGCAGCACGGGGCTGCCGTACGAGCCGCCACCAGCACCGGTGGTGTCACGTGAATCTCATGCCCGAAAACAAAACAAACAGCTGGCCGTATTCCTCGTCTCGCTCTCTTGCACGCTAGTGTGCGTGTGTTTTTCATGCACGATATTCCTGGCCTAGGCATCACCCTTCGTCCTGTGCAATGTAGGAAAGTCAAGGAATCGCATGCACCGAATTAACGCGACGATCAAGCTCAATGTTACCGATCTAATCGGGAATCAGCTCCGAGCGACCCGATCGATTTTTAATTCGTTTAAAATCCTTTTCATTGCCTCTTTACAGGGATGATTTATTGTTTCTCTGTCGAAAATGAATTATGCTTTGATATATATATTAAATGTAATGTAACGGCTCAATGGTACGGATCGATATCTTCTCGCATTCGGGATTTTGAGAGAAGTGCATTTGAAAATTCATATAATCGCGCCATCTCCTCCGTCCCACCCATCGCCGCTCATGTTTTTCAAATTGGTACTTCTGAGTCTTCCGCGATGTACGTAGCGTCGAGCATCGCGTTTGAATGTAACGGATTTATGCGGGTGTTCGGCAATGTTTAATAATATTTTCGGGCTGTGACGGTGAAAGATATGTGCGGGAGAAACGTAGGATACCGAAGGCTGGATATTTTTACGAGCTTCGTCGAAGGTTAGAGGAGCTTTTACAAAAACGCTGATGCGCGCGGGAGCTGATCACCGGTGTGTAAGTTCCACGCAACATTTATTTGCTTTCCGCGAAAAAGAATGACAATTCAAAACATGCTAGCTCCCGATCAAATCCTAACGACTTCTATTATACTTCGTCCATCGCGCGATGAAATGTTACAAAGCTATAAATAGTATCCATGTGCAATAATAATGATACAGCAGATTGTCCGCAACGTTTATTGATGTCGAACAGTTGAAGGCGATTAGAATTGGTTATTTCCACCCTTTCATATTTATTTCGTCGTGTATATACATGTTCCCGAATAAATTATCGACCGAGTCAGGCGGCGTATTATTAGAATGTATACAAGTTACAAACGAAAGTAACCTCTTGAAATCTGTTCAGGTAATAAAAAATTTACATCAATAATAAATCTACTTCGAACTGCGAACATAAATCACGTTTCGAGGTTGTTTTGCAAAAGCATATTCTCTTCTTTTTAATTGTTCTTACAAAAATGTGCTGCAAAGTGCAATTAGATCGTGAGTACGATTTTAAAGTTGATTACTATATTATTTGTCTTACACATGAAATGCATCTTTCTCAATATTTTTTATCATTTTATTGATTTTTAAAAAAAATATACATATCAGTACTTTCTCTTCTCTTTGCACACTGACTTGTCAGAGACATCGTCTTTGTAAATAGTTAAATTTAAACATTTTGTCAATTGTTGCATTACATTCGAGTTATAGGAACTATATCAAGTAACGCTAGCGTGTTTTCAAATATAATTTGCAACGCATGCAACATGTATAGTCTTGCAATCATGGTTGGAATTAGATGATCATATGCCTCCTACAACAAAACAGTAATAAATATGTAATAAACTATTAATCACGTTACTATACATAAAATTTTGCGAATTTTCTTCGTATTCACACCTTCTTAAAATCACAAATTGGTCACACGAGGTTCACTGTACTCCAGCTTCATTTTTGAGTTACTTTTTCTAGAAATGTAAATTTTGATATGATCAAATATGTAGTTGAAAATGAGCGATTTTTCACGGTTATGGGGAAAAAATGATTTTTGAATTTTCTTTTCATTTTTTTTTTGCAAAAATCCCCTTTAGAAGACGTAGAGGCGCAACATTCCAACTCGAAAATTGCTCTTGGGGTGCGATACACTCCGTGTGACCACGAAGGGTTAATAGGACTCACAGTTAAAATTCTGGTTCTATGGTAGTAGATACTAAATTTTTGGCACAGTCGTGACAGAAATATGCAAATAACTTGAGGGTTTGTTTGGAACTGAGGTTCACATTTCAAACAGCTCTTTATCATTTCTGGGTACCCAATAATGAAGTTATATATAAGTTCCCATTCTTCCTGCAAATTACAGATCTGTTAACTCAGCAGAATTTGTCTGGCAACTAAGGATGATTAAGCATATTCCTTAAATGAAATACCTCTTGATCTAGTAGAGCAAAATTCACATCATCGATGTTCGGCAAACTAGGATATTCTCCCACCGACTTTTTGTCATTATACTTTTCGATAATAGCCGTTATCCTGGCAGTATTGTATAACACAAAAGAAGCACCTAAAAAACTCACACTGATAGGAATCATGTGTCCAGCAATGTTGGTAAACACATATTAGCTGTTAAATTATAAAAACCTTTTGTATTCGTAGTACTTCTATCCGTTGCTGAATTACATCCAATGAAAACAGAGCGACTTGGCTTTAGAGAGAGTAATTCGAACGTGGCTGTTGCTCTCGCAACATTTACAAGGAACTGATCTTCCGCGTTCACTTCACGCTCTTGCGTTTCAAAATATTTCTGTTCGTTCAGTTCCTTTAATTCGAGGACTTTATTCTCGATATGTTCTTTCCACGTTAACTTTGTCTCTTTAGTATTCAGCTTAGAATTCTTCACAACTCCGCATACACACTTTGAGTAATTATCTTTCACTATTCCTTGCGATTTGGTGGTAAACAGGAATTTAAAATTTGACTCTTCCTCGCTCGTATGGCAACCATGTAAACTTAAAAGCTTCTCGCTGACGTTCTTTATTAAACATAATCTTCTTGTTGTGAGTTCTGATTCCCCATCTTCGTCTATTTTAAAGTGAAACACTTTGTCAATTGGTAAAGGCTTACCAAAGTTATGTTTGCGTGCGATGACAGTTTTGATTGAGTTTGCTGTAAGAGGGAGGCGTTGCAAGAACAAACAGACTCGTTCGTTTTCCAACGTATATCTTTCTAGTTTCACTGACCAGTTACTGCTAGATGATATTAATAACTGTAGAACCTGTAAAAGTGAATATTCGTCAGCATTGGAATTAGGTTATGTTTGCTTCTTTTACAACAGTTATCTTCTGTTATATTTTACCTCCTTTGCAATATCAGTGCCGGTCTTGTCGCCTGTGTCTCTGCCGTGCGTGTGTAGGAAATGTTGCAAAATTGTTGCACACTTCCCATCGCACGGGTCTCTGTCTTGCAATATGCTTCTCCATACTTTAAGGCTAGGTAAAAAGTACAATTCACCATTTGCTGGCAAGTTGTCATTGCTCACTTTAATGACTGAAATATTTTTGCAAATATTCCCACTTAAATATAGTGTTATGTCGTTAATAAGTGCTTGAATGCAAATGGGAGGTACATTTTTCATTTGACACTCCATTTCTCAGATATTCTAGTCAGACCTAGCTCTGATATGCTTTCACAGGTGAGACTATAATGTCCTCAACTAATTTCTTACAAATTTTCATTCAGACATTTCCTTTAAACAGTAGGAAGTTTCTTAGAGAAAGCGAAGATTTGAAAAAATTTACAAATTCGTTTCCTTTTAACGACTTAAGGTCACAATAAAGGATTCCTGTTTGTGGCAAATTTATATAAATGATTTCTTGTAATAGAGAATTCAGTAGAGCAGAAACATGGTTGAAACATAATGATTTTCAATATTTTCTTTATTAGAATCACAAGTTAAATTGTGCAAATAAGTGATTGCAAATATTAACATTAATATATTATCAGCTATACTTATAAATACGTTTGGGGTATCTTACAAAGTCATCACAAAAACAATTTTCTATTTTAAGCGTATCTAGAATGACGATCAATCGTTAAGTAAATTACTCGGCCGTAATACATTAATTAATACCTATAATGTACATCGCCCTCTTTGATATTAATTATCACATAGAATGGTGGTATTTAACGTACGCTATCGCAGCAAGTTCTTTGCAGAACTCTTCCGTCACGATCACACTTTCGAATAGGATATTCTCCTTCTCTCTAAAATATAACGATAACGTTGTTACCTTTAAATGAAGGAATCACGTACAATACAGATTGGAGCATGCTGCATGATATAACCGAGAAGAAAATGATTCTTCCCGCAAAAGCACATAAAGAATGTAGAATAAAATATTTTCGGACGATGCTCTACTTTCGAGAATATCGACTTGGCTACTGCGTCTGGCTATTATATGTTATATCCACTTGTGGCTTATATCACTGCAAAGTCCTGCTCGAATATCAAAGAAGCATAAATGAATAATACTACATGGGCGCTCTACTTTCATATTCTCAATCTTTTAAATGCTTGCATAATATTCTGATTTAATCTGGAAGAAATGATCAACCCATTTATAAACATTCTAATAAGAAACCAAATCATGAATTTTCTCAGACTCCATACCCCAAGTAGAAGCAACTAGTAGTAGACAGACACCGCGGCCAACTCGCAGAATTGCTTACAGAATCTTACAATTTCTTCCAAACGAGTTTCCTCGAAAACGAAGCGTCGTACGAAGAAATTTCCTTTCACATTTTCGATTCAGATTTATACGGAGAAGCCTCCACTTTTCGGTTATACCACGAATCACGCTCCAAGCTGTAGATTAGCTGCCTCTTTACGAATGACTACGTACCCATCATGGGAGCAGTCCTCGAGCAAACGTTCTCGCGTCTCCCTCAGCATCCGCTTGTGATCGGGCGTCTTTGGTACTTCGTTCACGAGCTGCTTGACGACTTTTTGCAAGCAAGTGAACAGGCTCTTTGTGCCCGGTGCTAACGGTAGCAGCGGGTTCAATAGAAACTCGTGCAGGTACGGGTGAGGTAACAGCGCCAGCCTCGAGATCACGACAGTCAGCTGCAGATTGATCTCGTACTTCTGCCTGGGCACGTTGGCCACCTTCTCGAAGAGCATGGTAATGAACGGACCCATGTAGAACCTTACGGAGCAGTGGTCAGCCTCTGGCCTGGAGTCGGAGCTCGCTGAATCGTCGACGGTCACCGCCTCCAACGGCCAGGCCATTAGCGAGCAGTCTGTTAGCACAGTAGAATACTGCCGCTCCAAGTCAGCCATGTATCGCTCGTAATTGTTCACGTCCGTGTCTGTTTGTAGATAACGCGGAATCAGGGACAGGAAACTGAAACGGAGGTTGACTTTCAGCTTCCGCAAATGCCCTCGACGTTTAGCTTGTACAGGGTGTCCCGTAAATTCCTAATTGGGGATTTCTCAATCGAAAATGTGCGATAAAGTTCGTACGGGAGAAAAATGAGTGCATTTTTGGTTGAGGTACGTTCTGGTTGGTTGTATTAGGAGTTACTGCATACCCTGTACAAATATTCTTATAACATAAGATACAGTGTTTTCCTCTGCTTCTTTGGAATTATTCATTAATTTGATATTTACCAGTTGACAATTCTGTGAATATTACTGGGCGCCAGTGTGCGACTGTGGCTCTGCTCGTAAGAAAGATCCAGGGAGCCTTTCTTCTCCCTCTCCCTTTCGTCCTCCTCGTCGCTCCACGATGCAATTGCGCTATCTGCAGCGGTGTTATCGTAATAGCCCCGCGCTAATAGATACACCAATACGAGACAGTGCAGTATATGCTCGTTCCTCTTCTCTATCATTTCCTCGAACAGCTTCAACGTCTCCAGCGTTAAATCATCGCTGTCCGTGAAGCAGTTGTCTATCAGCCTGTGCAACACAGGCGACGTCCACACGTTTGGTATTTCCGGGCCTCTGTCCTGCCCCACCAGCCAGTAACTCATTTCTGAAGAGAAACAAAGTACTTTAATTTTACAGCCAAATCAACGATGACCTATTAATCAACAGTGCACCTGCCTGTACAGAGCGCAGTGGACGTTAATTCCTTCAAGCATTTCGTGACCAACGCGGTGATAAGGACAACGTGGTGCTCAGCCAAAGCTGGCATCACGATCCTCTCGAAGAAGTTCACTCTGACGCTCTTCGCCAACGCGTCCGCTACGTCCGGGTAGGCTTCTCTGATCAGCTGATTGCAGTAGTCGAACCACATGAAGAACGCAGCGACCTGCCTGCAGCCAGAGAACTTCTTCTCCTTCGTCCACGCTGGCGAATCTAAGCCCCACGTCACGTCCACGCCGTCGATCTCGCTCGGATCGACGTGCGCTGGAATGGCATTGAACAGGCTCTCCAGTCTGCTCGATATCAGGGACGTTAAATCACTACTGGCTATCATTTGGGAGAACGATGGGTCGTCCAAGGACGCCAGGGCCATTATTCCCTCGCACGCTCTTATCCTCACTGTATTGTCCTGAAAAAAGATGTTTCCCTTAATACATTTCACGGTGTACGGACTTATCGATCGTTCACCCATCGTGGCACCATCTGATACTAATACTCGGAAGGATAGGACGAAGTGAATTTGATTCTGACCAAACAGATAGATGAAATTACACTTGAACTGGGCAGACGCGCGACTGCTATTTCGTTTTCTAGTATCATTTTACATTGAAGACATCGGAAAGACAAGAAGTTTCCAGCCACTTGCCTCATCCCAAATCGCAGCGTAATCGATATTACAATCTCAAGTTTCCCATTCCCTTACCGCGGTATTTATGTAACTCAGCAAGGCATCTAGTAGAAGGCATTTGGATTTCTGCGGCGTCTTTGGTCTCAGCAGGCTCTGATCGTTCTCGCAATTAGCGTCCTCGCAGGCACCGCCGTAATCCACGTCCAACCTCAAATCCCGGAGGTTCTGCAGGTGCGTGTCTATCTCGTTCATCAGCCCCGGGTCCTTCTGCGATTCCTCACGAGCATCGGACGCGGCCGCCGCGGTGCGCGGCGCAGTCTTGCGGATCGGTTTCTGTGTAGAGGGACTCGAGGACTGGGACGCGTTCTCCGTCCCTCTGGAAGATACCGACGCGTTCGATTGACTAGAAGATCCGTGAACGGTGTCAGCTTTGCTCGACGACCTGTTAGACCCGACAGATCGCCGCCTGTCGCTCTCAGAGCTGAACAAATTCGGATTTATCAGAGTGACCGCCTGGGTGTCGAGCGGCTCGAACAGAGGATTGAACCTGTCCTTCTTCCTCGCTGGTATGTAAGTGACCTTCTCCACCTCCACGCGCTCAGAGTTCCTCCTAGCGGCGACGCTGTGCCTCTGAACACCCGGGGCGTCGTTTATGATGTTGGTCACGTGGGGGTACTTGCAGACCAGGAAGCAAAGCGTGAGGAGGAACTGGACCTCCTCAGCCTCCATGGGGGACGGCGGGTTGCCATTGCACAGGGCGATCAGCCGCTGCACCGGCCCGTAGATGGACGTGTGATGCAGCAGAGGGTACTTGGACCGTCCCAGCAGCTTCCTCAGGAAGGCCAGGCAGACCGTCCTCATCCCTGGGGGAGTCTCGGCGCTGGCCAGCGTGGCCAGCAGGTCCAGCAGCTTGTGCTGCAGCAGGTACTCCAAGCAGGGGCCGGGCTCATTCTCCTCCTTCTCCTCGTCCAACAGAATCTCCAGCAGCCTGTCCAGATGCCGCGGGATGCCGGTCGTCTGTATGGGGACCTTGCAGTTCGTCAGGTGGTTCACGTAGAAGTTCATGAGCTGCTTCCAGTGGTAGGTGAAGTCTTGCAGCGGTGTGGCAGGCGGTGCTATCTGCAATCGACAGGGAAATCATCGTCAGTATCCGCGTACAGAGAGAGAGAGCCGGGATGAGAGTTGGTAAATGAGACTCTGGGTCAAGATCGAATTACGTTTCCGCGCAAGAAAAACAAGTAAGGCGCAAAACACGGCGGCTTATTAAACGTGCACATGTTAACGAGCGGCTGCTTGAACAGGTGCGATGTTGGCTTAAATAATTACATAAGCGGCTAAATATAACGAGGTACATTGTGTCGGACGATTACACGACGTGAGAATGGACGCCAGCTAGGCTGCTACATCGACGGGAACTGCCACGGTTCGCAATGTCCCCTTTTTCGGCCGGTGGCGAGAAAACGGAGCCGCGCTTAAACTGGCCAGGCAGAGGGGCGAAAAGGAAAAGGAAGAATGAGAGTGTGGAACTGGTTTGCCGATGGTCAAAGGCACGCCATTCAAATCGATAGGTGCAACGTAAATATATACAGAGGCACGTGTGACGGTGTGGCTAGCAGACGGTCAGGATGCCGCCTTAGCGAAGTATATGCAACGCGGCGATCGATGATGCTTGAACCACTCTTGCATTGTTTACTTATGGCCCGCTTAAAGCAACACGGCGAAACGTGTAAACGGAGGTGCGTTTTACGTGGACGAGAACGGGAAGCGTGGTCGACGCGGCAGGGACACGGAGCTGGGCGACAAATTATACTGCGTCGCTTATCAGGGTTATCACTCACCACGTCAATGGCATTCTTCAGCGCGATTTGAATGCCACTAATCATTTTAGCGCACCTTGCCAGTAGTCGTTCGCGTTTAGGTCTCGCTAAGCACGAGTATCTCCGCCCTTCCTCGCGCGATACTTCCTCGTTTCTGCATAATTTCGCATCGTTCGACCGCGATTCCGCCGTACTGTCGCTCACCGTCCGCGACAGCCGAGTCCCTTGCGGCTTTGACGTGTCGTGATTCTCGCTCTTGCCAACCAGAGGGCGGCGTTGTCGCGAAATACCGCGATACGGGCAGGAAAGAGGAAAAAATAAATGTGTGTTGTTGTATGTTTCGTCCAGGGTTCCTTAGTGGAACTTGTTAGCGAGCTGCGAGGATATTCTGGTCAGAGGAATTTAAATTTTAGGTGGGCGTCTGTGGTAGTTGCGGCTGCTTAGCCCCCTGGCGTCTGCAGTGGCAACTGCGTTTTTGATTATTGGTGAAAAATTAACGGAGATAAATTATTACACAACAGTCCAGCGTTGGTAGTAAAAATTCTCTGTAATCTTCGTCGATTTGATGCAGACTCCAAGATATGTAAATTCATTTCTAAGCTAGTCACCCTGTAGATTCCTCCTAACTCTGAAAATTTCCGCGTCCAACTTGCAGCTGCTAATCTCGGAATTCCTTTTCGCAGAGAATGAAGCTTAATTCCCATTAAACGGTGTTTAAGTATAAAGCTCCCTCTATCAGAGAAATTGAACCTCGAGTACACAAAGTGTCAAGGCTCCAGCTGGAATCTACGTACACCTAAAGGATTCTACATGGCATGGTTGTACTCAGCGCGCGTGAACGGGATTTACGATCATTTTTATTATCCATCTTCAACGTGTACACATCTCAACAACATTAACCAGTTCGTGAGTGTAAAAAAAGTCGCCACGCTCCGAGAGCAAAGTCGCTCCTCCGAAAGCATCCCCGCTCGTTCCTTATCAATCAAACGGCCCGCGAGGCGCCACAGGTGCGCTTCGTCTCGAACGATCTTGATCAAATAGATCACCCAGCAGCCGCGATAACATAGGCACGTCTGCGACGCTCGAATCCGGGCACGAGCGAGTCGCGTCTCTCGAAGCGTGTCATCTTCCTCGCGCGACCCAAGAAGAGGTACCATCCGATGCTCGACCAAAATTGAACGGTTGCAGGAATCCGAGGGTCTGCGCCGATTTCTCTTTTCTCGCCTCTTTTTTTTTTGTCTCTTTTTCTTTATTTCGTTAATGCTCCTTTTTATTAAAATACGCCACGGCACGCACGCGTCGACTCTCGATCGGGGAACGACTCTCGCGTGGCCCTCCGCGCGATATCCACGCTGATACCGGGAAGGATTGCAGCGTCGTCGTGGCTCGTGTACTCACCACCTTCAGTCTCCACAGCCGTCGTAGCATGATGACAAGAGGCTAGGGGGCGAAGATCGCTAGAACGCTCGGCACGAGGGCACGGAGATCTCGAGGTAGAACAATATATATAATATATCGCGAGGAATATTGCGCACACCTTTCGTGATATACTGGGTGAATGCGTGCGTACACGCGACACTTTTATCGCTGAACGGTCGCGAGGTCTTATCGTAACATTACGACAACAATAAGTACATACAGTAGCGGCGGGGCTCTCTTACGTCTCGAGGAAGGCCGCGCTTTAGCGCTCGACTACCTACGTTGGCTTTTTTCATTTTCGCCAACCGTCGACGTCACCTCGGCTTTCCGCTGTTTCGTAATCCGACGCAGGGACGGCGCGCTGAATGACGATCAGTTCGGTTTAAAATAAAAGCCCCGGGTTGCGTCATCCCGCTCGGCTTGGTTTCGCGTTCAAGATTGAACAAGGAAACTCGAGTTTCTCGCGGCGTTCATCTTGCGGATGAATGAAGAAACGATTCGATCTTATTTATCACTAATCAGAAGATGAAATTGAATAGCTTCGACGACCACCGATGATAGGTTACAGCGTTGATTTTATTTGCCTGCAATAACACGCTCCTTCTCCGTCGATCGCGAACGAACGGAACCGCCCCTCTCGACTTAAGAGAACATCATCGGGAGTCACGACTCGAAAATTCCGCTAACATAGTCACATTCTCTCTCTCTCTCTCTTTTGCTTTCAATTTCTTGTAAGTCTTGGCCGCAAAGTCGATGCGTGGTACGAGAGATCGCTCTCGAGACGCTGCAGAACGCGTGCGAAATCATCGCTCGCGTGGTGCGCGTCTTCGTAACAACAAGAGGGTTGGGGGAGGGTTGGGGAACACACGTCCAAAGAACGCGAACGTTTTCAGCGCGACCGTGGCCTATAAATCTAAAAATACTTCAAACCGCCTAATCCCTTAAAACGGTACTACTCTCTCTCTAATAAACTGTTTGTAAAACACACTTTCGCTAATGTCCACTGTCTCCCACTATCGCCCTTCACATTCGCTTGCACGCACGCGGGCCACTCTCACCCCTTTCTCACTCGCATTCTCGCTAAGCTCCCCCTGCCTATCGCTCGCTCACGCACTCTAAACGTTTACAATAAGATTACTGTAGGATAAAACGACGATACAAATAATTTATAAATCGCTCTATGTGAACCAAGGATCCGCCAGTTCCCTTGCGCGTTACTCCGCGAGCTTCCGGAGCGGCTCCCCTTCGCGAGACGAGAAACAGAAGAGGACCTCGCAAACAGAAACGACAGAGCCCACCGCGCTCACTCTTCCAAAGAAATACCTCTCCAATCGGAACAGCCTCGAGAGCAGCCGGCATCTACTTCGCGAGCACTTCTAGCACGTTTCGCGAATAGTCCTCGAAATATCGTGGGAAGTGCCCGCGAAGTTCCAGCGAGAGATTTCAGTCGAGTGATCCATCCACGGAATATAGCCAATAGCAGAGATACGCTGATGTAAGTACGGTAGCGAAAGTGGCGACGCCAATGGAAGTAAGGACACTGAAGGCAGTATATGACGTCCAGCTCTGGGACGTGGTGATTCGTTCAATGAGATCAACGGGACTCTGAATGGGAATTGAAATACTTTATACAACCCTAGGCTCCTCATCTCCCATTCTTCCGCCTTGAAACTTTGCACTGGAAACGTGTTTACTTTAACGGCTGGCTGAGTATACGACGTCGCTGTTCCCCTTGCCAGTGGCTTGGTCAATGATAAAGATACAGGGAAGCCGTGGAGTCAGCCAGACGTTAAAGTAAATATATCTTCGAGGGTCTGTAGTAGAAACTTGGGAGAATAAACACTAGAAGCTTGCTTGGGGTCGTACAGTAGTGTTTGAATGGTCATTCAGCTGCCATTGATCTCGTTGGAGAATGAATGGAAGCCTAAAGTGAGGCGCCGCGGAGTCCCACTGCTTCGATTTATCGAATTCAGGAGCTGATATCGATGTACTGTTGATTATACCTTCGTTCTAATTTGGCATCGCGTTGCCTAGCTGCACACGCGCACTGTCGCCGACTCGCTCAGCGCGTTTCCTCTTTTCCCAACGCTTCGGCCTGGCACGCCTGCGGTTACCTTCGCGTGACTTCTTCGAAAGCCTTTGCCGAAGTCGAAACGCTGGCTGGAACGCATATCGGGAAACACGATGCCTCATCGGTTGTTATCCACTGAGCTCCTATTGGTTATATTATCTGGGCTTTGTAAAAACGAGCAGCGCTCACTCGAGGGTGCCTCTCTCGCGAATAGGCGTGTTAATAAATAAATTAAGTATCTCATAGTAACTCCTCTTTTTAAAATGATCTGGGCTACGTTTTTATGTACTATGTACAAGTGTGCTGGTCTCTCTCTGTCTGTCTCTCGTGCTCCGTTTAATGCTCCTTCCATCTCGTAGACTGCTTTATTCGATCTCTATTTTATTATTTACCTTCGTACCAAACTAGCGCGCTCTCCTCCTGGCAACTTCTTCCCTCCCTCGACACATATACGCGTGACTTTATGCATCTCTGTGTACGTGTGTATGTGTGTGTTAATAGCGTGTCAGATTCGTGTCGGTTACTGCGTAGAACTTAAGTTAAGCTAAGTTTAATAGACACGGCACAGCCGATTATCTGCGCTCCTTTTTAGCGGCTACCGCGGCGACCAGCGCCGCGCCACGACCGCTGCCGTCTTCCGACAGCATTAAGTTGAACTGCAAAATAAAAAGGAGGAATTACTCGCTGGAGGCCCCACACCGGAAGCCTGTTTCGCATTCAGGTTTTGAGTCTCATCCACTTGGACAGAAATACTTGAATATAGGTTTATAATAGTGAAGTCTCCAATGCGCATGTGCGAACTGATGACGGGAAAGTAAGATAGGCTTCTTTACTCCGCGGATTTAACTGTGTTGGAGATTTAGCAATGAAATTTTCATTAGAGACCTCGCTACTCGATGCACCTCTATTTACTATTGTTTCTGGGAACAGAAGTGTCTTTGGGGCCAAAAAGGAGATTGGATTGTTGCTAGTGGTCTCACCTTGTGATTCTGTAACTGCGTGATCTTTTCAGTCATAATATCGTGAAAGTGCGGATGAAATCTGTAGACCGAACCGTCGATACCGACTGTGACATTGTTGTCATCCATTCTGTTAAGAAGAGTGGCAATCCCAGCGCTGGCGAGATGGGCTGCCCTCCTCGACACGACCGAGCAAACGTATCTGACGTTCTCGCAGTCTTGGTCGGTCACGTTTCGCATGCCTACTTCTGCTAAAACTTCGCGGCAGTTCGTGTATTTGCCTTTAGGATCGCTGCAACGAATAGATCGAGGGAATAAAACGCGGAGCTCGAATAGGAAGTCTTAGAAATAGTTTAGAATGTCGAAGAAATACTGATTCTTCAATGCTATGGGCACCAAGCAGTGGAATAAGCTCTCAGAGATTTTCGAAGGAAAAATATATCGTTGAGTCATTGTGTAGATATAACTAGTTGAAATAAAGTTAATAAAATTTAAGTATAATCCTAGTTTTTCACAAAATTTACTAAATCTTACTTAATTAAATTTATATATTTTTATTTAATTCACCTTAGATTTCATCAGAGATCTAAGGATACCTACGCTTGTAGACTTAATTTCTACAAATCTCTGACAAGTTTAAGGCCACGAACACTTGCAAAAACCTCTAATCGTTTAGGAAATCCCCAGATATAATTTTCTACTACTCACTTTTCGATTTCGGATACATATTTGGTGAAGAACTTCCCGCGTTTCTTGAGACCGCTGGGCCACTTGCCACCGAACAGTAGGCCAGCGTTGGCGATTTTCTCCAGGACCAACCTCACCAATTCACCCATGTACATTCCAGAGATCATCTTCTCGAACAACTGTGTCGAGGGGTTGATCGAGTTTTCGTCAATGTCACGATCGAAATCTGTGAGGATGAAATCTAGAACCCCACCCTCGCCGAAAGCACCCCATTCTGTGTTGATCAACATGTATGGTTTCTCGGGCAAGAAATTTCCCGGCGTGGCACACTCCACGTTCTCCGTCCTCTCCACGTAACAGGCATTGGAACCCGTCCCTACATGCAAACACAAGAAAAAGGCAAGGAATCAATATGAGTCTCTGAGAAAAAAAAATTCGAAAACAGTTGATATTATAATTCCTTTCTCAGAAATTATCTTTCACCAATAATTATCGTAACCATGAAAGATAACGTCTCTGTTAGAATGTACGGAGAAAAGTACGTCACGCTTACGTACGCAATACGCGATATTTACACAATAAGTGCTGAATAATGAATAAACGAATGATGTAGATAAGTTTATAACAGACTCAGATATTTAGAAATACCTTATCGTGCGCACTCGAGGAGATTGTGCCATTACGTAAACACTATTTTTATAACAATAAAACTCTCTCACTGAGCATTAAGTAAAACTATTTTAAATAAACAGTTACAGATGCTAACTATTCTGTTAAGCTTGATTAGTATGCAGTCAGAGATGGTTTTTGAGAATCAGATTCAACGTGCACCTACCGACGATCAATCCAATACGGCAATTCCTGTTTTTCCAGGCGCAGGACATTAACGTGCCAGTAGTGTCGTTCAAAATAGCGCACACATCGATTTTAACGTCCTGTACAACAAATCAAAGTTAGCACGCGCGTTTCACCTTAGACACGACCGGTGTCGCTCGCACGCAAACGATCATCCCTGTCATTGTTTCCCAACCCCGTTACCTTAGCCGCGCGGTTCTTACGAAATCGTTGGCAAATTTAGATCATATCCGCGTTCATTGTTCACGTGTATTCAAGCATACACTATCGACCATAAGTTCGGTTCGTCGTATTCTTTGCTACGTACAGCAGCGGTGAAAAGAAAGTTCAAGCTGTGAACGGAAACAAATAAGATCGTTCCATTAGAAAGAATGGTGTCTTAAAATTTCTGTAACACAGATTGGGTGGTTACCCAGAATAGACTAATGACACCGCATAATACGTAAACCCTAGAATTCATTTTGTTACGCAAGCATATGAAAATATGAATTTTAAACTTTCCTTTGACCAGCATTTAGAATTTAGAATGACAGAGGTGTGATTCATAATGGAGGCATAAAAGGGATAGATTTTTTTGTGCAAAAAATTGAATCGACATCGGCGCCTGCCATAATCGAGTTTCAAAGTTCGTAGAATGTATTATTTATATTTTAATGTAAAAGCATATAAAAATTTGAATTTTAAAGAAGGAAAAACGCCCTAAAATAGGTTCGTTCTCGTTTATAATAATCCTAACGGCTCCCGGATGTCGCATCAGGTTCGTCCGCACCCCTAATTAACACACTCAGAAACCATATTCCTTGGGAAATGCCTCTCTCGCTGGCCTTTCCCATTGCCCGGCGCCCGCAGCCCCGGCTCGTAACAGAATTAAAATTGATAATATTAATATTTTGTAAAAATATTTATATTATATTAATTTGTACTTATATAAATATATAAAAGAAAAATTCAGCTTCTATACTTAGGGTATACTTAGGGTATGAGCCCAATACCTTAATTAGCTTATTTATATATTTATATGATTAATATAGTAATAGTAAATTTGTGTTACATATTCCATCAAAATATTCCCTTTATCAGGCATATTACTTTATTTAATTAATATATCTGATAAAAAGAATATTAAATGAATTTAAGTTTTAATATAATAAATTGAATTTACAATGAAGGGTTTTAAATTGTTATGTAATTAAATTGAATTTAAATTGAGGGTTTTTATAATACCCATCTCTTTATGGCTCACTACCTCTGCTCGTGAATTATGGAAAGCTGATGGTAGTATTGTTACAAACAGTATCACAGGTTTTCGTGATTTATTCCATGAGTATTTAAAAGTCTTGCACCTGTTGAAGTATCAACTTGCACATAAACTTATGTGTCCGATAATACGAGTTTTCACGAACTTACGATCGGTAGTGTCTTTACGGAATTATTATTGCCGGAGTTGAAGGATCCGTATTATTACAATAGACACAGTAATCAGTACTGTTACTATCATAATAAACCTATTATCTTTGCGTGCAGCGATTCTGAAGAAATGTTAAGAGCACGCACCTTTTGCTTTCCTATCGCCTCCTCGAGGAGGCCGACGACATCCTCGTTCACCACGCCGCTGCAATTGAATCCCTTCGTCCATCTGACGAGCCGGCCATGCGTCAGCCCAGTCTGGGTCAGCGGGAAACTAAAGGTGAAGCCGAGGGGCAGAACCTCCTCCTGGAGGTTATGCTCCTGCACGAACAGCACCAAACAATGGGCTATGTGGTCGAATAGTTGAGTCCCGGTACCCAGCATCAGGCTCTGCGGTATCGCGTAGATTTTGCTCTTCATGTCGAAATTCATGCCGTCCAGGGTGATCAGGAGTACTCTGAAGTTCGTTCCTCCCAGGTCCAGCGCCAGAAAGTTTCCTTTCTCTGCAAACAGGTAAGCAACATGTCTCAATGTTTCATAGACCGTTGAAATTCTAATACAGTGGCAAATTCCGCTTTGGATATTTAAACATTCGGTGGAACTTCTTCAAATATGAAAAATGTTCGGTACATCTCCTTATCGTTCCCGCGAACCCGACACCCTCGCTTATTCGCCAGCTACGAGAATCTTGAATAGCTCGAAGGATCGTGAAAGAATGTTTCCTTACCACTGCCGTCGGGAAGGTCTTGAACGTAAGTCGTGAAGCACTTGACAATGGACTCATGGTGCGTTTTCTTCGACAGACCTCTCTGGATCTCTTCAGTCAGCTTCTGCATGACCAATCGCAGCTGGTCGTCGGAGAGGACGAGGTCCTTGCAGATATCTTTTATCTGCGAGCAAACGAAAATTCGTCGTCATTGATCGATACCCACGTAACAGTTCTGGCAGGCGACCTTGAACCGCCTCTCCCCCGAATGTTATCTATACAGGTCGTCCCAAAGTTGTAGGACAAGGAAGAACATTCGAATCCCTCGTACCAAAAAAATTCAATGAACCCTTAAGTGTTTTTAAAATATAAGCGATTCAAATTTAAGTCTCGCTCCTTTTATATGCTGAGAGGCCAGACGAATTCGAAGATGTACAGAGACTGTGCAGCAACTTAATTGAAAAATGTGTGCTTGATTGCTTAGTTTTTTAATGAGTGTCATTAATATACTGTATAACAGACACGTGTACTAAACTACTTTTAGAAAGGAAGAAATTAAAGAAACAAGCACGTTTGCTAATTCTTATCGAACCCAGTGACACTTACGTTATCGATAAAATTAAAAACTGCTTATTTCGCAATACTATTACCTATTTGAAATAGTAAGTAGGTATTTTTTGAAATATTATTATTTGAAATACTATTTCCTTATATTTCAATGAAATACTATTTCTTTATGTAACTACTGTTTCAAAGAAAAGTTTATCTGTCAAATCTTGTATCACTCGAACTAATGAACATATTTATTTCTATTTATCTATCTCAAAAATCTATTTTTCCCAGCCGTGTACTTACACCGTGAAAAGTCTTGGACACAACTGACGGTGGTATCATCGTACCCGTTCTTCTACCACTGACCGAACTCACTGAACTCTCCCAGCGCTTTCCCAACCATTTACACGCCCCGTGTCGTAAATGGTTATCTACAGAATACAGCTTGTACGTATATACCTATCCGAAATTTGAGGGTAAACACGAGTACCATTGTCGAGCGTAGCTTCGAGCGATCAGTACGGCGAAGGACTCTCTCCAAGGGTATCAGTCGCGACGCTGTATTATTCAGTGGTGCGGTAGTGATATGCAAATCGTTCGCAGTAATTTTTCATTTAATTTCTCGTGGCAAAAAGAATATCCATGCTCGCCTCATACTTTTGGGCCGCCTTGTATATCAACGACATTCGTGCGCAACTGCATGTGTTGCATAACTGTGCCTAGAGTGTGTACAGCGAGAAAGAGAGAGGAAGAGCGTGGCTGACATCATTTTATTTATTTTCTCGAAACACGGTCATCCCGATCAGGCGTCACTTGGGACTACTTAACATGGATTATGGGCAAGTAAGGGAAATTCTACTTCTTGCTGTGGGGCATTGAATTTTATGCCTCTATTGCCAGATAACAGAGCCTCGTAATTACTAGGAGAGCGAAATATTGATTTTCGCAACGCACGGCGAGGATCCGCGATGCTTATTTTAGTAATTGCACGACAGGGACGAGAAAAACATGATGCGAGGACAGATTGATAGGAAAGAGCCTACGATAGTAGTGAATTCATGTTTAATTATAGTTAATGCAATTTTTATAAAAAATCCCCTAATATCCTTAATGTTTATTCAGAATTCGCCCTTTTATCCAATTCTATTGTTTTATCTATACGTCCTTTCACCAAAGAGTGTTCATTTCGTAGACGCGAAGAGAATACATAAAGATAGAAATTACAGCCTATAATATTTCTGGGTCCATTAATAAATTAACGGGTAAGGTAATCTTAATGGTAGACCACCGTCAGTCGAGTCCATGAACACGTCTGTTCCAAGAATTTATTTAATAATGCTGACCGACTAGAAAGGTTGCATGTGCAGTGTTGGTACAGTTCTGAGCGCGCTGGTGTACGTGCAATCGAGTAGCAAAGTACGGAAGAATTGCGAGCGATAGTAGTGAGTCACGAGAGAGTCGGGGGTGAACCCGGAGTTGAGTAATGGTCGCAGAGTGTCGATTTAATAAGCGTTTGTAAGCAACGGTTAGAAATGTAAGGCAAACAGTCATCTGGAACTTTGGAATAACTAAACTTAATTGTAGATTCTCAAGGAGCTTGCAGTTAAAGATTCAAATTGAAAAAGTACATAATCTCTCTGATTTTCCTAATTTTTAGAAGATTCTAAAAAATAATTCCAAGTGTCAGTAATGCATTGAAGATATAGGTAGTGCATTTCATACGAGTTTCATCGAGTGTTCAGACTGCACAGCACGAACAGTTTTATCCTCTAATTATTTTCAGCGGTGCAACATCCTTTCTCCTGCATTGTGATTACCTTTCCTAACGTTCCATAGTTTCCAATTTGCTAGTTGTTACTGGAAACAGTGACTACGTAAATTGAAGGCAATCTCTAATGTCAAAGTTTCTCGCTAATGAGCCTCGAGGAATCATGGTTTCGAATTGAAGAGAGAGTCTAATTCTACGCTAAAAAATAGGATATTTAGCTTCCTGTAAAACGCTACTTTCGCGAGAAATTCTTTGGCGATTTCCGGTGAAAAGAATTATTCCGAACATTGACCAACTTGGTTGATATCATTTATTCAATAAGTAACGAGGTTCCCATTTTTTCAATGATAGTTTACGTAAACTATGGCATCGACGCTGCAGAAAGCGATTGTAAAACGAGCAATCTAATGCTTCTCCCCTCCGACCTAAGGGAGATGAGATATCGCGTTGTACAATAGTCAACATGTTTATGTACAGTATCATGATAAATAATTAGCCTCGCTATTATAAACTGTTTCTTAATTTCCTCGCCAATTTCTTCAATACCTGTTTCACACTTCTTCCTAATCATAGAACACCTAGAAACCTAGTTTGCAACTCAATTAAAAGTTTCACGAACTCACTGTCTTCATCCGCTGCAAAAACCTGGAAACTTCCGAATATAGGTACACAGGGCGTACGAATTAATAAAGCTGAGAGATTAAACGAAATTGCGAGTGCACACTCGACAGCACAGTTTTCCACGATACATACCTATCGATATTAACAAATTTAATCACTCAAGGCTTGAAGAAATACCCCGTTAAGTCTGTCCTGATTTCGTCCGCCAGAAAATATTTGTAGAGAGCGAATTTCAAGCTCAGTTTCCTTTCAAAGTAAACAGTGAAAACTCTACAATATAACTCTGTCGAAATCACTCGATACAAGTGCCTCGGCGCGATGACACGCCGACGCCACTGCAAGTGTTAATATAAGTCGATTAACCTTGACTGCTGCGAATAATGGCTGAGGAATGATATTCGTTCGTCGGGACACGGTTTTGCGTCAACGTGGATCATCGCAGGTGTGATTAAAGCGGCTTTTGCACCGTCCCCCCCGCGGCGTAATTCGTCGCTGGACGTACTTGTCGTCGCGATCGAATCTGGAGCAAGTATTAATAACGGAGCAGCATTGGAAGAAATAAATGTGGAGCGACGGTTTACATTCGAGTGACGAGCAATTAGAGCGGTCACGTGGTTGGGAAAGATAATTGTTAATTGAGTCACGCGTCACCGGCAGCGATTCCGCCGCGGGAATCGGTCGTTGCTTCTGTCTCGCAGCGATAGAGAGGAGGAAAGCCGGCGTTAAAGGTCGATCGGCTTTTCTACCGGTTCCTCGAAAACGAAGGTTGACTGGGGAACCTGATCGATCGCGGCATCAGGGACGCAGGTTTGCCGCTGTATTAAGAACAGCGTACTACGATGCTCGATTAATTCTGTACTCCATTCTGTTTCGCTCAGTCTTCTGGCTTGCAAACGCGGTGGGGAATTTCTGTCTACTTTTGGAAAGTGTTGTGCGCTTTGGGAAGGTAGATGAGATGGAATTGGAAGCTTGGAATCTAAATTGTGATTTTTTAATTGAAAGCTTCTGTTCTCCACGATTGCTTGTTTGTAGAATTGAGTTTAGGATTCGTGTCTCTGTTGCTTTGAGAAAATTAAATGGATAGGGTTCCAGTAGAATTTACATATGTGGTCCTAGGAAAGAACATAGACAGTTTTTTAAATTCATAGTTGATGTCTTCACCACTTTTGAAAAGTGTTATTATACGCTTTGACTGCCTTGCATGAAATGGAATTGGACTTTAGAATCAGAAACCCAGGGAACCGTGGTTCATCCAGCGGGGATGCAGTTACTTTTTCCATTTCACACTCCGAAACCTTTTATCTGCTAAATCCACTCTGTTTGCTCTCCTCAGAAAGTGTAAGAGATGTAGTATTTAAACCCGGAATGCTATTTAGTCATTCCTTCAGAAACACAGAGAGCAGCGATTTCGTTTAACACTGACAATGAGATAAAGTCACTTCTTTCATTCAGTTCTCCTCGACCTTCCGTTTCGTAACCGCAGCTAAGAATTTATGTTCCGGTCAGCTCTGGAAGGTATTATTGTGTGAAATGGAATTCGACTGCATCTCTGAAAACACGCGAGTCCTGATTCTCTGGTTCTCAAGGCGAACTCAACCTTTCCTTTCTCATTCTTTTTCTACCTCCTCTGTTTTCTAGATGCAGTTCAGGGATTTGCGCCTCTGCTATTTATATCCCCCATTAAAGAACAGGAATAGAGTACAGAAATAGGTCCGCTCTTTTCATTCTATTTCCATTAATCCCCGGTTTTCTGAATACGGCTCGGTCGAGTTTAACGTAACTCTCAGCCGGATCGAAGTACAGGAAGCTTAAAGCGACTGGTATTTCGAAAACGGAGCCGTGATTCCTTCGTACCGATCGGCGAAATCACTTTGCTGATTTTATTTATCGATATCCGTCATTCCTCGAGAAGTTAATTCATGAGGCTTTGAACAGTATGCACCGTGCGTAAATGCATTCATTCGCACGTTTTCACGTTCACTGATTATTCATCTTGGCTCGTGAAAACTAATAAGTATACACGCGAGACTGTCAAGTTCAAGTATAATGTAACAGTTGTCAGCACGGTGTGAATTGCGCTCCGCGACATGGTTCGCATAGCAGTTAGTAAAACAGCGATAATATCAAGCGGAAATTCGATTTTTCGTAGATTAGTAATACGAAGAATGTTCGCTGTATTAATATCCAGCGTGTTGCTTTTAAGTGGCTGGGATGAGAAGCAGATAAAATGACAATTTCACTGTTCTCTTTACGAAGAAAATAAATATTCCAGATAGATTTACAACATTCGTTTTGAACTTCGAATTCCGAAAGTTGCAGTATATATTCTTTCTTGGTTAGCAAGCATCGATTTGTTTTATTATATGAAAGTGAGTTGAGCAACGCTTAGTGAAGGTTGCACGTGAGAATTTTTTAATAAAGCTGAACAGTATGAATGATTAGTACGATAAGAGAATTCTTGAAATTGATTGAAACTATTAGTATTAAATACTCTTCTGTAAAACTCAGCGAAACTTATTCCTCCACTGTCCCTCACGTTGGTTACAAAAAGAACATTGCATACTCGTAACACGAATATTCAGTACCCATGCATAATATATTACTTGTGACGAGCGAATATTATAAATTCTAAGATTTTTGTTCACTTTGACTAGTCGCATAAATTCATACATTTTCGCAATCTATTCCTCCTGCGATAATTAATTATAAGTCCACCGCAATTATAAAGTCACCGACTAATTGCAAGTACCTTATCACAAAAACCATTTCCATCCCTCGTCGAAACATTCAGAACAAATAATGGTACAAGTAATAAAGAGAACCGCGTACCCAACTCGAAAAGCCCACCTCCGAAATCTACGTTCCATATATTTACACTCGCGGTGTACGCCTACTATGGTAATTAGGCGATTAATAGTCCACCGTGGACATTTTGCTATTCAAATAGTCGGCGGTAGTGCGGCACGAGTGTTGCGTCAGCTGCCGCGAGCGACGGACATCCAAGGACGGAGCCGCGCGGCGACGGTTCACTGCTCGTTCGAAATTCCCGCCAATTCCGTTCGCCGCTCGTTCGAAACTCCCGCCAATTCCGTGCGCCGTTTTCCCTCTTCCTTTCTCCCGGAGACGGTGTGGCATTGATCTGGCAGTGACGTCGCCGACACACCCGCCAGCCAGCCAATGGGGGGCTGTTATGAATGAATGGGTATAGTGCATACGCGCCGCGTGCACGCTCTACAGGAAGAGAGCGTGCAAAGGCCAATGCACAGTGATTCGTCTAAATGCACGTGGCGGAATGCACGGGGCGATACGATCTCTCGCGCGGCTCGAATTTATGCAATAGCTTAGCATGCAAATAGGTATGCGTGGCGAGGCATCAACACTCGCTTCCTCGTCCGAGCGGTCTCTAATAATCACCTAACCAGGAACGCCGATTCCCTCACTGTCATCCGCGCCCGACAATCGCCACTCATCGACACGGCCGAAACTGCGCCTTATTAAATCCACGGTATATGCAGCCGCACCGTCAAGGACAAGTGGCGGCGGACGAAAATATGCCTCCTAGGCGGGGACGACCTCGTGTCGAAAGTGCGGGACGGCGGATCGCGGCTCGATGTTCCGCGAAAGCGTCAGCCGCCGCCGCCGCCGCCGCCTGGTAACCGACAAAAACCGTAACCGTTGCGCACGTGCATCGGTGCAACACGTTGCGCGATAGAGCATAACTTTGAATAATGAACGTTGCCTCGTGACGGGGATCGTGCACCTTGATCCTCTCGCGCCTAAATGATTTTCGTGCCGAATCGGGGCGACGGGCCCGAGGCGCGGCTTACCGGCGACTTTGCCGCGTGAAACCGTGGCAGTCCGGTCGCGTCACCGTGACGGACGAGAATTAATTCGTTATCGGCTGGCTTTCGCGGAAGCTCGAGCGACCCTTATCTGCCTGCAGCGAATTCCGCGGAATTCCCCGTTCCTTTCGTCTCCCGCCGTAACCGTTTAAAGCCCCCTTATCTCGTGTTACATTGATCACCGCGGAACGATGCGTGTATCGATCCGCGATATGCACATTGACACTCGCGGGCGTACCATCGAGCGTGCTACTTTTCCTTCTTCCTTCCACCAGCGTCGCACAATCAATAGCAAACCGCGAACACATTCTTACGGAGCAACCACCAGTCGACTTCTCACGGATAACTCTCTCACTCTCTCTCTCTCCCCCTCTCACTCTCTCTCCCTCTCTCTCTCCCTTTTTTGCTCACGATAGTTGAAGCCGTTGATCGAGCAGACGCCAGAAAGTTGGAACAAATATTTCGCAACGGAGTATACGCCTCTTTATCAGTCGATAATCGTGCACACGTCGCGTCTCATCACCCACCCGCGCTCTTTGCGCATTCACAGATGCGGCAGTTACGTTTCTAATTACCCACGTCCAGGGACAATACGATCGTTGTTACGGTTAACCTGGAATCGCGATGACCGCGAACGCGACCAGGAGACTCTCGGCACCCCTGTGCCAGTGCGAGCCCACGGACACGAGAAGAGAGCGCATCTCGTCTGGGACGTGCATTCTACGCGATCCTTCCTCCGTCTCGGGCCGGTGGGGAAAAAAGGACGGACACGTTAACGGAATTCTCGTCGCGAGAGGCGGACCAGCCCCGCGTCTTCGTTTACGGTGCGAGCCGTTCGCTTCGCACGTCCTATCTGTTCGTCTCACCTCCTGCTGGATCATGTCACTCGAGGATAACGTGGACGTTTTCATTGCCCTCCCCTCGTCGCTGCACCCCGAGTCGCGGCCCTCCAGAAGCTTCGCGCCTGACCCGTTCCCGTGCACGGCCCCACTGGTGAATTCGGCGGGTAGGAGGCACGCGGATGCTGCGCGATCTCCTCGTCCTCTGATGCGAACGAACCCGCGTATACAGACTCGACGGACGCGCGTGACAAACTACGTTCCCGTCCGAGCGGCCACGTACAAATCCTTGCCCACGAGCGTAACCCACGAGCTTTATATCGCGACTGCTGGCACGGAGGCGCCTGTTCCACGCGCGTACCTACACTCCTCCATGGACGAACGTGCTGGCTACGTGGAGGGGCAGAAGGAGGCCATGGAGCAGACGAACGGCCCACTGACGGATTCACCGGCGCACTCCCTGGACAACGAGCGATCATCCCTTATGCTCGCCCTATCATTCTTGGAGGGAATGCTCGAATTCAATTGGCGCGAACGCTTCGTCCGCTGACCGTGGTTTCCGCGGGTTAAGATGATTAAAGGAGGCTGGTTCTCCTAGGATTGGGAGGTTTCAGATTCTTCTATCCTGTTGGGAAATTTTTCAGTCTAAGGCAGACTAATTTCTATCCAAAGATCGTAGGGCTGTTTGAACAGTTGTCGATTATACTGCCTCTAGATTTTCTCTCCTATTCTGCTGCAGAAAGATTTCACCGCGCAATTGAGAATCGAGCGACACGCTGTCGCGAGTCAATTCATTTTCGGGATTTGTACTACTTGGTAAGGCTTGGCAAAGCTGTATTTTCATTGAAAAGTACGTACGAAATTGTTGCGATCATATGTTATTAATTATTATCAATGTTCGATTTGCTACGTGTCCCTGCTGGTCCAACTGAATTAATACACAATTAGAATTCAAGCCCCTCGAGCCTCGCTAAATCGACCTACAGCTATTCCGAATAAATGATCCCATGGAATAACGAAGCAGACCCGGGAATGAAACAGTCGTTTCCTCGAAAGGTGTTCGGGGCGCCGAGGTGCACGACACGGCGCTGCACTGCGACCATGGGTGGGGTTCAAGGATCGATGGTGGGGACACGAGAGGGGTAACTTCCCCGCGCTCGCATACTCCGCTGTGACCGAAACATCGCCGGTGAATGTGCTCGTGCTCGAGGTGGAGGCTCGTCCTCTCAAGGGCAAAAAGGTCACTCGATTCCTCAGCAACGAATTCGACAGAACAATTGCATCACACTGCTCTCCAAATTTCCACCCTTTGCATCATCGTCAGATACAATCCCAGATCTCCAAAACCCCCCCTTGATGAGTCCAAATTTCGCAATGTGGATTACAAAAGCTCAATGATAACCGTGCATTGAAATACTCGTTTTATGTAATTACAGAAACGATATGATAAGCGGTTCGGCCGACCCCCCGTCCAATTCATTCTTATTTCAGTGCACTGATTTCATCCACCACTTCAGAACGGAATATCGCAATGGGGGTCCCTTATCGCGCAATTAATGGCTTTGGCGCGAAACAGCATCGTTGCGTTACGATTCCCTTTATTCTCTGGGGATTACTGTCTCCGAGAGGCACGTGATATATTTCTGTCTACTGTGTCCCTCGTCGAACCGTACACTGATTCTCTTATTACTGCTATTACAATGGACAGTAAGCACAAGGGACGAGATAAGGCACGATCCTCGATCGCTCGCTAAATATTCGATGCCCCATCGATCGCAGCGGCTTCTTGGTGCGCAAAGTCGCGTTTGAAATCGTTGGTAGAAATTCCTTCTTGTCACGATTATTAGCGAGCTGCTTCGTGGAACTCGGTGTGGAATAGGAAAGGAGCGTTAATTATTATTACTACCATCGCGACCGCGTCGCGTTCACGAAATTGCAAAAAGCTAGTTGGATAGGAGACCGACTCCATTCCGAGGCTGCGAGATAACGGAGTTGTATTGCTTTGAACAGAAATTTCATTTTATATTATGCAAAGTTGCAACTTCTTGATTTTATTAACCAGTGGGATATTTCGGGATAGTTTTAATAGTGCGAAATGGAAGTAGTTTGTCGTAGCAAAATTGGTTCAATTTTATTGAACTGTATGATGAAATTCGATCTCTGATTTTAGGTCTGAATTATTGTGTGGTGCAGAGCTTCAAGCAGAGTGTGCATTTCGTCCGACGATTATTATACAGAAAACGGTAAAAACATCTAGTATTAACCACTCAAATTTGGACGTTTATATTCTTGCGAAGTATTTATTCTGAAATCTTTTGTGAAAGCGCTCTTCAGTCTCTCACCTTGCACTTGAAAAGGGTCCTTACAAGAACATCGCGAAAGGAATTCGTTCTTTGAATCTCCTCTTCAACGCACAGTTCATTCAAACTGGCCCTCATTCTTCAACCTCTCCCCCGAGGAAAACAAAAAAGACATCGTACCTGACCCTCTCCTACGCGCGCCACAAAAACCCATGTACCAACAAACGTAGTATTCTACGCGGCGTATAAAACGCGATTGCGCAATCGTCGGTAAATAGCGTAAGCCGATGGGCAGCTAGCGCGCAAAATACGCTTGAAAACTGCCACATCACCTTCAAAGAATGTACGAAAAAAGAGGCTTTCCCGTCTGGTCCACAGTACAATAACAAGAATGATACTTATCGTTAACCTTCCCTAAAACACGCAGAAATTGGTCGTTCGCATCCGTCCTACGTATGAAGCTACATACTCGTGTCACTTTCCTAGTTACCATCACTTTAAGAAAACAAGAATATCAAATCACTAGGTTTTCTACTCGGCCTCGCCCAAAATTTAGATTTTGATATTATAAAAAAGAATTTATTTTTTTTGTGGAAATAGTCACATTCATCTACATTAGTTAGGCATAATGATCTGGGATACATTTCGTGAACCCAGAGTTTACCATTCGAAAGTTTTTAGGCGACAGACAAACACACAAACACTTTCCGCTTTATATATTAAGATAACAGCTGATGCAAACAGAAAGTTGACGACTCTGCGTGAAAAACTGAGAAGAAACCACAGGCTGGTGAACCCAGTTTTCAATAAACTCCACTTCGATGATGAAGTTTCAATTTCTACTCAAGCGCGCGTGCTTTGGATAATTCAAAATCAATGTGCTTGAGAACGGCACAATTTTATTCCACTTGTATAGTTCGTCAAGGGCCACCCTGTGTTACGGGTCAAAATTGATCTTGGTGTCCGCGGTGCAGCCGATTACCAAATTGCGCACTCGCGCGAGGGTTGGGGGGAGGGGTGGGTGCATAAGTAAGCGGATCACCGCTGATTTGAAGGTACTGACAATTTCCGCGGACGCTGAGGTCCCGTTAATGCTGAAGCGCGCGCAACGCGCCGAAGAGGCGAGCGAGCTGTAAGGGATGACGCAACGGGCTGGCTTTGGACGAGGGAACGAAAGTCGCCGCGCGATTGGTCGACGACGAGGGCTCGAACGGTCGATCCCTCTTCCTTGACGTCATCGACTTCTTCTGGGGAACGCGGACTCCGCATCCCGCAAGGACACGCGACCTTTTTCAATGATTCGTCTGAGGCTTCGCGAGCGTCAGAAACTGACGCGATAAATCGTATCCGGGGGTATCGATTTCCAGGTGGCACGAGGCGTTCTGAAGGCGATGTACCGTCGAGGTGGATGCACTTGGGAGATGTGTTCAAGTTATGTTATACATTTGTTACGCGGAATAGAATCGTAGTGGTTGAATGACAAAGTTTGGAGATAGAACAGGATAAGGATTTTGTAAAAACGCGAAGGAAGTGGGAGAAATAATAACAATTTGTATTTGGATTGCTTGGGATTGAGAGAGGAGTCGAAGAGAAAGGGGAGACGGGATCGTAATCCATGTTATCGGGTATTGAAGGCAATGATCGTTAACTTTCAGCCACATAATCTCGGTACCTTAATTTTTAATAATTCAGGGATTTACAGGAGACGTCAATCGTGCCGCGATCTAGAGTTGCAAATGGCAGGTCGATAAATTGGCCTCTTTTTTAATCAGTCGCGAAAAATTCCTTTCGATCACGCCGATAAAAGGATTAAAAACGCTAGTGCTTTCATCCGGTATTTTTAATCCAGCTGGTAAATGTCGATAAGGATAACGACCATGATAAGACATTGGTATCGTTTATTATAAAACAGATATACGTACGTTTACTCTTTTACTAAACCAAAACGAATTTCATGTAATAAAATGAAATAAATTAATCAAACATTCGAATCAAAGTATACTTAAAAAGAAAAAAAATGAAAAATAATTTTTCATCCGGACATTAATCCTTTAATCGTCAATGAATTCCATTGCAACGTTTTATACAGTCATTAAGCTACTAAAGTAATTCATTACGCGCGTTGTGAAAAACTTCTTTTCAGGACGAAAATTTTAATCCCTTGCTTTTCCTTCTTTCAGCACAGTGTTTGCGTAAATAACTAATGCCACGTTTAATAATAATTTTCCGCGCCGTGCACTAGTATAAAAATACTCTCCAGGGAATTAAACGGCGAGGATTCCCGCAATTTCGTATTCGGAGTACAGGTTTCGTCATCAACCGCGGAAGAATGTGATCGGTGGACTGAAACGTGTGCAGGATCACGCACGTTCCTTTCCTCTGTGCGCGTGACTATCGGAAGTTCTGCTTCACGCTGTGCCCACTTTTGGATCGTTAGGAAAATCATTTATAATTCATGTATAGTCATTGAAACGTTAAATATAGGTACTATTTAGGAGTTCCATTCATTTGATTGTATTCTATTCATTCTTTTCATCGATCACGTACGACCTGATTAACAATCTTCTGGAATTTAAAGTGAAGTTCTTCTGTGACTAATCAAACGTCGTTCATCAAATTGTCAATTGATAGTAGAGTGGCTGTTGAAGATTAATATTTTTTGTATTATTGAGTGTCTATAGTTAGAGAAAACAATTCGGGCTCGCAGATTTTCGAGTAACGACCAATCGTATCTTTGATCCTTTCACCAGTGTTCAAGAATGGAGAAACGCCTTCTTTTCGTTATCGCTGATTGGGAACAAAACCATTGATAATTAGAATGGGTGTGTGAAATCAACGAAGCGGAATGTAGGCGACGATTTGCAAGAATTTTTTGGGAGTTTCTGAAAGAACAGCCTCACATCCACGTGTCCTACCTCACGTAACCGTCTCTTTGGGATTGAATAGGCATGCTGAATGAGGAACGCACTTGGCCCCTTTGATGAAGGCTTTCCTGGCATTCAACACAATTCTCTACCCATCAGAGATGAATTATTAAAAACATCCCGTCAATAGAAAGTTTGAATACCATCGTGAAATGGAACATCGCACAGGGAAAGTTTCTCAATAATTATCGTATCCACTTTGTCGACCAGTCGAGTTCATATTTCTGCTAAAAGTGGCGAGTACTGAGTTCAACCACTTAACAATTAAAATTCAGAACATTTCGGCTTGTTTTATGATTTGATTATTTTCTTTAGCGGTAGCCTTAATAAATATGAAATTCCGCGGTTACTCACCGGCAGATAGATTTGAATACAGTCGAAGCATGTGATGCAACCTGTAGCAAGTGCACGGAATCTGATTGCAGAAGTGACTCGGAATTGTGTGAAGCACGAATTCTATCTCGATTACATCTCAAAACCGCGATTGCATCTCAAAGCACCGGCTCGAAATGATGGAGTCGAAAATTTTCCTAACTGATATCACGTACTGATTATCCATTCGTGAATGATAGGGTGCCTGGGTACTGATAATGTACAATTAAGGAGGGGTTAATAGAGATACTCATCTTTCATTGAGAATGGAAAACAAAAACCGCTTCGTGATATGTGACACAATGCAAGTATCGCTAAAAATAAATGAAACAAACTTTTGGGGGAAGAGCAAAGGGTGATTACAATCGACTAAAGATAGAGATTATTGAAAATTATCTTAAGACAACATTATTCAAGACTTTTTTATCGACTAAGAAAAAGTTTTAAACGTTTAAGAAAATGAACGTAAATTGATAAGGCACTCGACACAGGAATATCAAACACTTTCTGTAACAATGACCAAACTGTATTACTAACTAAACTTTTATTCCATCGGCAACTTTGTACCAGAGTCCTACTCATCCATCGAATAGTTTTGCAAGCTAAGAAGATATACGGTTCATTGCATAACGACTTCATAAATTTTCTCACAAACTGCAGATATGTTCATATCTAACGTCTCCTGCATTCCCTCGTCAACAACTATTTTAAAGCTGCACCATCTCGGTCCAGAACGCGATATGTTTGTTAAACGCATTCCTCTAGCAATGAAAGTGTGAAGGAGTAGCTGTACATTCTCTGTCCGCATTTGGAGCAATCTCGAGCGTGTTTCGAATAAGAAGCAAAGCTCCGTGTAACTCTTCAATCCATCAGCATCAGGCAATAATACGTCATAAATAATAACGATACGTTTGGAAGATCGATGAAAGATGGCTCAGCATTGATTACCATTCTTTCGCAATCGTTCTGAGACGCTTACAGCGTCAGTGATATATAAACGTTCGCGAGATAAGATCGATCAGAATCGCTAACGTGGATTAAGTCAAACAATCGCTACACATTTTCTCCGTGAATTACATAATCGATCCTTGATATACATTTAGCTGTGAAGATTCAACCTAAGACGAGCGTTTATAGTAGTATTGGAGTAAAAGTGAAGTGCAATAAAAGCTTCCCCTAAAGTCTTATACAAAGTGTTGTACCAGAGGATAACAAGGCGGCAACAATTTGGCAACGAATAGTGAAAAGCGTGGGAGAGTTGGTTAATCATAAATTGCCGCACAATATTTTTCACGGCCTGTGGCAGCCAACAAGCTGTTAAACTTTTGGCAACGAATAATGAATTTTAGATGAAGCCACGTTTAAGCTGAACTTACACATATAAACGTTATAAAACCTTTGTGAAAGCAATAATAACGGAAATTAATTAATTGGCAACTCCGCAGGAACATTCGCAAAATTTTCAAATTTTCACAAGCTCCGAATGATTGGCGAGATAATGAAACGCGTCTTCATTTATCTTGTAAAAGTGACTCGCGCTGGAAAGTCCAATTCGTTGTTAAGAATCAACGCTGTATTGTCTCGAGTTCGGTGTAAATCTCATTTAACGAAAAAGAGCCCTGGCCCTCTGCTAAGTTCGTTTCGAAATCGAGTTCTTTCGAGGTGGAGGTTTACACTGAGGCCAGGAAGTAAGGCCGCTGTTGATGCACCGACAGCAGGGACGTTCGTCAATTTCCCTGCCGGCACAACGTAAATAATGTTTAAGCGTGGCTGCACGATTACCATTCTCGGAAAAAGACCTATCCTATCGCTGTTCAAGCAACAGGGACTTTGTCACGATCGTATTGTGTACAAGATAGGGTTACAGCCAATTCCTACGACGCGCAAGCCCAACCTGATGAATTTATTAATCCACCGATGGCACTCGACGCTCAAAGGTCTACTTCATGGTTGTAATAACTTCTCGACACCTTGCATCTCTTGTATATAATTAAAGAGTTCATTGAATTTAACGTGGAATGAATTGTTGATCAATTTGAATGCCGATCTGTCTGCTTCTGATACGGCTATGTAGACATCGTTAGATTGATGAGTTTCAGTGAGCTCGTATCATCTGCTACCCTATCTCTAACGACAGGATTGCGAGTAATTGAAACTGAGTTAAAGTCCCATGCCGTATTGCAAAATAAATTAATCACAGTGTCGAGGCGATTCTCGTTTTAGGTCATTGATGTCAGTCGGCTCGTGATAAGCGACACTACTTAGACAGTCAAGATTTATTTCGCATGTAGTTGTGGATCGTCGAATAGACCTCCTAAGTATTCCCCGTATCGACGCGAAGCTTCATTTAGTAATCCGGCAATCGTGTCTAGCGGTACAAAGCTCACTCTTCGAGATACAATTCCTATCCCTTTTCTGGTTCATCGTGCCGCAATCTAAATAGGTAACTACATTTGCCAAAATTTCTCCCATAACTAAAGTGTCCATTATCAAGTTCCTCACAATTATAGTACTCCCTAAATCACACTATGATTTCCCAGCAAAGACTACTCGACAACTACACATATTACACAAATTTGGAATTCATATGATTTTAGCATTCGTGTCCCAAAATGACATTTCTGCAAGCTTCTGAATCTTTTCGCGAGTTCTATTCCTGATTTAAGTTCGTACGTACCTACAGCTCTAAAACATCGCCAATATTTTTCTAAACGACAAGGTGTCTCGGTTTAATGAATAAATAAGCGTCGAGCTGCAATTGGAAGGGTGCAGTACGGTCTTTCACCTGTCTGATGCAGCGAGGCACGCGAGTTGCGTCACGTGTCTCCGGGCCCTGCACCGCGCATACGCGCGGAGGATCTATGCGGCGCGTCGATCCCGTGATTGCAGGGGCCTGGAACGGATGCATATCGACTATCGAGGCTTTCGACAGGCAACGCGGTGCGTTGCAACGAGACTCTAATACGATGCAATTGGTACCCCGATAGGGTGGTTGACTTCTCTTAACAGGAGTCAAATTGGTCCCCCTTCTTAAACAATCGGCAAGTGAACATTATTCACCGGATGCCGGTGATCTGTGTCGCGCTCGCGCGTTTCGCAGGTTCGAAAAAATTCTCAACATCTGAAGGAAACGTTTAATCGGGCGAAACTGCTCCAGGATCGATCTCTGCCGAGCGGTGGACTCCGATGATCCAACCGATTGTCACCGGTGAGTTTGATAAATCAGCGTCGATTTGGAAGTTAAATGTAACCGCATCGGACTGTCTTCTTGTTAACGGGTTCAAAGTTAATTCTTAGCACCAAACTTTGCATTCGAGCCACTTGCGCGATCGCAGCTATGCAGCGGCTACAGAATTGAATGTCTCTTATGAATATTAATGACTGTAAATGCGTATAACGAAGCCTCGAAAGGATATTTCGAGCGCGGCTATAAGGTAGTAATTATTCAGCTTTTTTTTTCCCGCCAGCGTGAAGTTATTGGATGGAGTTCATTAAAGTCGAACGAACTGGAGTGCGTTAAAAATCCAAGTAAACAGAACTCCATTTCGAACGCCACATTCCCCGAGTATCATTGGATTAAATGCTAACCAATTTGTTTATCCACTGCGCGACCGTCCGCGCCGCTTTCGATTTTAATCGCCCAGCAACCGCAAAGTCAATTAAAACCCAATACACCGTAACTCATACCCGGTGAATAACGAGCGGAGCCTCTGCTCGCCGGATTACCATAAACCGTGCCCGTCAGCCTTCCATCTTCTGTATTTACTTTCACGACGACACGCCGCGCGTAATCGTAATTAATTGCGATGCGCTAGAAATATCGATTCCGCTTTGATATACCGTATCAGTTACGTAATTGCAATCGCTGAGCTCTAATATCGCGTCGAATAGAGAGGACACGGTGCACTTTGCATCTGCGTGTGCATCTGGTGCATGCATCTGGTGCAGGCGGTAGTGGGGGATGCATTAAGCTTCTGGGAGCAGTTCCTTGCGATTCCGGTTGGCCAAAGTTTTCAGTCCTCTATAAGAAAACTGCTCGCTCGCAAAATAAGGTTCTTCGTGAAATTTTCATTTCGCTGTCAAGTAGAACGCGTAGGGATAAAAGTGTGTTGCACTTACAGAATTCAAGGGCAAATTTAATTTGGTGAATTCGTTTTAGCAAATGTCCTTCGATCCAGATGCATGATAGCTGCGCTGTATAATTCTCCCGTGTTCCGTACGTTTCAGCTTTTAGTGCATTACGTGCATCGCGGTATCTTTTTGCACGCAAATTACTAGATACCGTTGTCTGTCGGCGTTATGCAATACTGTGTAAATCCTGCTATTCTCTTAAGCACCGAGGGCTTACATTTGATCCTTATTTACACCGCACAGTGGGGCTGGCGAGGAAAAAAGTGTTTAAAATGAAAGTTGTATTTTTGCGTATCCATCACTCTATCGCGATAGACAATGGACCAAAGTATCTAACCATGCAAACAGGTAGGTCGTATTCGTGTCGATTAAAAAGGAAAATTGATCTGAAGTTGACCTTTCGTATTCTAACGGGAATCGTGTGAATTTTCTTACCAGAATCTCGATTTTTTTCTGAATTTTTGTAGTATGTATAATTTTGAACCTCGTGTATTTCGAATGTGTATAGTCTTAGCTTATTTGTGGCATAAATACTTTTCGAAAACAGAAACTCATAACATCGGCATTTCTCCCTATTTTCGCGTACTTTCTATTTTATATTACTTTTTAATTTTTTTAATAGTTTTAGTTTGTATGGACAGTAATATTAACAACATTAAAGAATAGCACACCAATAAAATGACAATATAAAATTATAAATAAAGTAGTGTTACCACAATCGGATCGTTACAGAGAAAAAATATTTTATAATTATTTACTAATACTTATATAACATTCCTTTTTTCATTATAAATTAAGATTTTATGACTTATAATTTATGCTTTATTTTACACAAACGCATGATTGCTTAATGTTCATGAAATCTACGCGTACAAATGGTACTATTTTAATACCGATTGCGTTTCTTCGAAACGAGAAGAATACTTTCTTTTCTGATATGACGGTTTCTAGTGGTGATTAGCCAGCGTATTGAATCCTTTTTACATCTGTTGAACAAATATCTTCTTAAGGTTCTTAACGTAGACAAGGAGTTGTTTATGTAATATTACATACTTATTAGTACATAATTATTTACTGGGCTTATTGCTATTTTATTTGTTATAGTTGTCTCAATTTTATTAATATTCCCATCCATATAACCCTTGGCTATTAAGAAGTAATATAAAGACAAAAGTGTTAAAAAATATTGAGAAACACCGAAGTTATGAGATTTTCTCCGCGATTCCTATTTAAAGTGCCCCACTGTGCACCGTGCCCGCGTGTGCATAACAAACGCATCGATCACGTCCTGGAAGCTTCAAGTAATCGCCTCCTTCGTTTCTTCGCCGCGAATTGTATTCTCGCGACATTCTGAGATAACGAAGTTCGCAACACCAACAGTTGTGTAATTTTTCACTATTATCTGCTGGAGTTTCCGAGGAAACGGCATGGGCATTCAGTTTGAAAATGGAAGCGCTAATTGACGCCCACCATATTAAATCGACGCGTATGAAGCACAGTAGAATCTCGATTAACCGAGCTGTTTAATTCAATTTAGTTGGGAGCGAAACGTCCCCAATTATAAAGAAGAAATAAAGCTCAACGATCGAACGATTAGTTTTCATTCTGATTCGACTTTTGAACTGTGAACGCATTGTTTCGCCAAGTGTCCCTATTTATTTATCTCGAATAAGCCAATACTACTATTTATCGCGATAAAAAAATTATTTCCACGAAGTTTAAACTATCCGTTCATTTTTTATTTCCACTACTCTGTAACATCGAATGTTCCACTTTAGAAGACTGGAGCATCGTACGACTTTAACCACATAAACTCGATTGGGCGAACAAAAAATCCTCTGTAACACGAATGAACTGTGGAATCATGACAGTGCCGGTCCCAGGCTTTTGCACAGAGCGAACACTGCTCGTATCCACGCACGCGTACAATTTTTATCTTCAACGCGAACCTAATTAGCATCGGACAAGGAAGTTTCGTTTTCGCGATAACGAACGAGACGAGCGAACAAAATCTTCGCCTTTGTCTTTACTTTTTTTTTTTGTATTCTTCGTCGGAGTCTAATAATCGCCAGACTTACGAATGCCAGTTTGCATTTCGTAGCTTAAGTAAGAATTAATCTCCTTTTCGAACGTCACGTGTCGAGTTATCTGCATTTTATGCCGCGCTTAACATGGGTAAATGAATTGAGCAATTGTTTGGTCTCGTTCCCCATTAGCTAGCCGCGAGAAATCCCACAAGAAACATCTTCCTTTTGCTCTGGAAGGCAATTGCTGACGGTGCGAATAATTCATGATAACTCTGTATTGAGTTACAAAAGCTTCGCTGCAATCGCTTGTTGACATGCTTGAGATGAATTGTTCATTGTTTGAAATAATTAGAGAATTATCTGCTCAAGTGACTTCATCACTCAAGTAAACATTCGAAAAATTACGAACAATCCGATACGATCCTTCGGAATGAAATAACATATGAAATGAACCTTCAAATATGGAAATATAGCTAGCACAGATATGAATCTGCGTTTGTGACTGATAGTTTTACGTAATTGTCAAAACGCGAAGGATTTACTTGGACATAATATGTTATAGTATGTAGACGACGTTTTCACTAGAAAATACTGTAAATTTTCCTTGAAAGAAGTATTTCGTAATGGGTATAAAAATCACTGTCTTGGAATGTTCTGCGCAAATAAAGAAATAAATACATATATCGAAGTCGTTATTATCTGTGAAGATAATCAAGCATTCATGGTCAGCAGTGTGAAGTGATTAATTTCAGGCGATACTTTCTCTGGCTATCGTTTTCAAAGTATTATAATGCAAAAATGTTTAATATTCTACAAGTCCACGCATTCGTTATTAATTAGTAACCTACATCTTTTAAAAAAAGACGTAGAAATGTTGTTTTAAGCAACATTGTGTTTTAGGTAACCAATAAGAATAAGAGGTGCTCTGACGAGTCTGACCCTTCTAAAACTTAATAACGTAGCTTTTTACCGCGACTAGTCGATCTCGTTTAATTATTTCTACGAATTCTGATCTGATTTTTCTCTTCAGTTCTTTGAAACTTAGAGTGACGTCGATTGCGTCGGAAAACAATAAAAATTGAATGGGGAATGAAAATTTGAAATTACTTAATTGCCTTTTTATGGACGGGGGGCACGCACATTTCAAACTCATTGTGCTTCTTGCAGCAAGGTCTGCGAACAAGCACCATGACAGGCTGAAAATTTGAATGAAATCAATTCGTTTCTCCCGCGTGAAAACTACGTCCAGAAGAACTTAACCCCTCCGACCCGAAGGACGCACCATGTACGTCGACGCGAGCCACCGTACGCGGCCGGGTGATGTTTGATGTAGGTACGTCCTGACTCGAAGTAACTTTTTCGCTCTTACATTAACTTACGGTGGATATTTTGAATAAAAATTATATCAGTATATTAATTTAACATCCTGTACAATAATTCCTTGTATTCTATACATGTGCTTTCTAATTTTATATCACAATACGCTGTATCCGAATGTCTATCATTCAGTTTGAGGTTGCACCGCGTCGGCCGCGTGAAAAGACGGCCGCTAAATATTTTCCGCCGGGTCGGAGGGGTTAAAGAATTGGATCGCTTGTCTTGCAATATACCAGATTATCTCCAGGAGCGTAACTGTGCTCCATGTTCCAAGAAAACCCGAGTCAGTTAAGTGCACCGATCGTAACCCGACATTTTGGACAAACTGACATTTTCCGAAAAGACTGAAGTTCGCGCAGAACCACCGTTAGAGAAATTCCAACAACTTAATAAATCACAAGAAGGATCGACAGAAAAAGCTATTTTCTGCAAGTTTAAAGATGCCTCCTTATATCCCAAAAGAGTTTAATCCAATATTAACAATAGTCTTTAAAAAAAAAATTCTAAATATCAGTTTCTTCTGAAGCTGTTACACGAGAATCCCCCTTAAGCCTTTAGATCTTAATAGAGATGCCGAGAGCCTCCAATCTTCTTCTTATCTCATCCTCTCTGAATTATTTCCATTATTGAAAACCATTAGACATACATCATTGTGTAATAAATAATAATTGTGCTCACACAACCACGCATCGACCTGTACTAACTAAACAGAAGTTGAAGCACAGTATCCAGCAAGAAACATGAATCCCGATAGACGTCTGCGACACCATACAATCACTGTTCTACCTCGGCGGAATCACTCCTACTCGTTCCTCCTTTCTTCATAGGAATGTAAGCCGACCCAGGATATGACTAACTCAGTTAAAATTCATGTGCACTTACATACAAGCGTTCCACGCGGAGCATCACTTTCCCCCTAATCAGAATCCACAAGCGTCGGAGAAATCGCCCCGAAACATTACCTTGCGCAACGCCACTTTCGTTCAGGCTCACCAACTCCAGTAACTGGAGCATGCAGCCACTTCGTCAAAACATTATGCGTCTTTACGCGTATCGATGCCCCATATGCCGTGACCGACGTCACTCTAAATTGCCAGCAATTGGCCAGCGGTGTCAGGGGTTACCTTGTCACAATGCGTCAACCCCGTCGAATCAACTTCCTCGGCCAGCGGCGCGGGTCTCTTGCTGGTGCACTTGCAGATCTTTCTCAGGATCCACCTGTTCCTCGTCTTCATGGCGGGACCTTGACCTGCTGGTATCATTTGCGTCGCACTACCAGTTGCTGCTGGGCACTAGATTGGAAGACGAAACGATGCCCGTTGCCCGGCTGCCTGGAAGACGAAATGATGCCCGCCGCGACGGTGGTCCCGCGACACTTTTATCGACCAGCGGCTGGCGAACACGTAACATGGATCCCGCTGGCCCCGATAAGAGCGAGAAAGCCGACGTATCAAGCGCGTTCGCACGGTGTTCCGCGAACAGAATTCACCCCCCGGAGCCCACCGATCCCATTGCGCCTGAGCGAAGGTCCCGCGGTCAAGGCGCCCCATCGACGCTGCTTTGGCTCCAAATTCAAACGTTCACCTTGAATCGGGACGGGTTGAACGTCGGGTCGATGATCAAGTGCCAGCTCCTGATATATTGCGGCAGATCGCAGCAGAAACTTTGGGGTTCGCGATAGCCATTTGTAGTAATTTGTATCGAAACATGTGATACCGTAATCTAATCTTGCGCAGAAATTGGCTGTGAACCTTATCAGAAAAGGTACTCGAGAAGTATTTGTTTATTCGTGTGTTTGATTATTCTTTAATCGATCATTACGGAGATCAGTTGCGCGTTTAAGCGCCAGAATTTTTGTAAAGCGTTGCACGCATTTTCTCTATCTTGAAGCGGCGAAGGTGAGACGCAGAAGCGGCTGATCGATTTCTCGAAGCCTCGAATGCAACAGCGCATGTGACATGTTAGTGCAATCATTAAGAATGTGATTTTCAATGATGCGCGTGAGCTTTGCAGAGAGCACGCGCGGCTATCCGCCAATTTCAACTTAGCTTTACTGACACGCGCCTCTCTCTCCGACTCGCTCTTTCAATGAACTCTTACACGCCGAAATCATAACGTATAATGAAACCTCCGCGCGCCGTTAATTACAGTAAATTCTGTTACAGTAAATTAATATTCAATAACTTAACGCCAACGGTATCCTACGTTTAGTTCTGTATTTCTAATATTTAGCGCTGCTCTCTATTCACATCGAAACATACAATTGTTTAAAATCTCACAGTATTTCTATAGGTATATTTCCAATCTCTAATAACAATTTTGCCAATTAAGAAAAGGAAAGGAGACGAACATTTTAGGGAATATTTTTCTAAAAAAAAAATATATAAATCATCGATGTGCCACTCGCGATCTCTGACGGATACGACCAGCGAAGCCCATTTTAAAATAAAATCCGAACGGTCCCGTGCCTCGCCGCTATATTTATAATATTCTGGCTTTGTCGCGCCGACGCGTCGGTGTGCGTGAATTGCGTAGGGATTTGCGTCGCGCGAAAATCATGAATGAAAGCTCGCCTCGCCCCCGTCTCTTCCACTTCTCTTTTCTCTGCTCTTTCTCCTCTCTCTCTCGTCTACGCAAAATCCACGCGTCGCGCGGACTCGCGGATCTGCCCCGGTGTCCTCGTTCGAAGATCTTCGTCGGCGGCCAAAAGGAACGCGAGATGGTATTGTTTCGTAACGAGCCCCTCTGGGATGCAACGTGCGACACTCGACATTGCGATCAGCTGTTGAAAACTGCGTCCAAGATGACCTATTTCTCGACAAACTGGACATTCCTTTAAATAGAGATCCTCCACTTAAACGGGTGCTCGTAAATGGAGTAGACGAAGCAATCAGCTGGATTCTCTTTGCTCCTCCAACTTCTTCTTGAATTTTCCGAGCGACGAGTGAGACCAGTTTACAGTGACCCCTATTGCTCTGTTCTCATGATCTCTAGGTCCTCTGGTAGATACTCTGTGTGCTGGGTGCACCTTTGCGATTTAAGTACTTCGCTTTCAACTCGAACAGCGATTATCTTAGGGTCGCATCGTTCGAATAATCAACTGAGGTGAAGGCGATCTTAGACCTCTCTTGAAAGTTCAACAAAGTGTTTAACACTTGCTACGTTGTTGCAGTCGTCTAATTTGTTTGTTGAAACTACAAAGGAACTTGATAGCTTGAACTTGTCCCAACTATTCCTACGTAATTATAAATCCACTGCGTTCACAGACTCGCACATCTCGCTCTCCACGCCCATGCAATCAAGAAGCCCCTACGGAATCACGATTTCTTCAATGAACAGTTCCCCCAAAGACACCGCGAAACTATTCCATCCCAGCCTGTAGAATAAGAATTGCACGAAACGCTCGCGACTGCCTTGTCCCCGAGCGAACCAATTAACCTGCCCACTTCAATGCGAAGGTCGCGGTGTCAAGGTCGCGAACCAGGATGACGGGGGAGACATGCGTGCACGGCGACTTACCGTCGGGTCTATGTGCTCCCATTGCTCGTCCGCCATGGTACCGAGGTGGTCGACAACGTAGAGGAAGAACGGAACCAGATGGCGAGCCGCGGCTGCGGGTATAAACCGGGAGGAAAGATGCCGAGGTGCACGGGAAAACGGATCGTCGGTCAGCAACGGAGAAGGCAATCTCGCCGCCCCTCTAGAGATCACTGAAAGCTTACATCACGCGATCCACAAGCCCTACATTCAGTCTACTTCGCGGCTAGAAATACAGCGACTCACGTGTACGTGCGAACCTGGGTATTTTGGGCGAGCGGAGGCTAGAGGACTGTTCGCTACTGTACCTCGGTCCCGTTGTCGACGGCTCCCGAGGAGGCTTCTTTCAGAGGTCTGTGATGTTGGCACCCCCAACTGCGAATTTTTATAAAACAACGATGGCATTCGTTTGGCCACGATTTCTCCACTTTTGTACAATAAAAATTCTCGATTGTCCGCCCTTCGAAAAAAGTTATGAGGAAATAAAAAACATTTCACCAGCATCCCCATGAAATTTCTTTATTGATTTTTAAATGGCATATGAGGCGACCCCACGATTTTTGCCCACGTTTGTCCCCCCAAAATTTTCGTTTGACCACCCTTCAAAAAATGTTTTCACCAAATTAAGAAAATTTGTTATCAGCACACTCAGGTACATTTTTCATTTTCTTCAAAGTGGGATATCATTGCCCACCATTGTATGGGGTTTTTTTAATCCGTTCTTCTCAATTTATGATTTAATTTGGTTATTTCGATAGATCAGAGATCGATTAGCGTTTAAATAGGTTTTCTGGATTGATTTCTTTAAGGTTTCATATGAATATGTATCTTCGCGTGTTTTGCCCGCGCTAAATCGATTAGCAAATAATGTCAGGATGGCCGAGCGGTCTAAGGCGCTGCGTTCAGGTCGCAGTCCACATTGTGGGCGTGGGTTCGAATCCCACTTCTGACAAATATCTTTTTAATAGTCGAAAGACCGTTGTATTTATGATTCTTTTTGATCAGTGTATAAAGAATGTTAGAAATTGTAAATATTTATAAAAGAAAACATTAATATTTTTTCGTTTCTACGGGGAAAGTGGTATATTTTGCTATTTTATTCAGACTGGTTTCAAATAAAAAACATTGTAAATTGTAAATGTCCTCCATGAATATCAGAAACTTGTCAATATTAATATTCATTACATCTACGTTTTATGAATTTATACGCACTTGAATTTGCGTCCAGATTATCCTTTTTAAAACAACTCAAGGGATTTGCAGCTTTACTTTCTGTGTTGCTGTGTAGAAAATGTAGAATTTTCTTTTCCATACAATTCATTTGCATCATTTTGCAAAAAAAAATATAACATAAATTATTTATATGTATGAAAAAAGATTATCCAGAGGTATTTCAGCATATATTTACAAAATACAAAAACTTAATTTTAAGGATTGGTGGTGAGGGTAACTTGAAAACTATGTTTCTTTCGAAAATTATTTTTACGCGGTTTTGTAGATATAAAAAAAGGATGCAACTTTTGTTTAAACTTCTTTTCGATATCTCTCACCGTTCTCGAAATATTCTACGGAAAAGAAAATTCTACATTTTTTCAAGGGGTGATTTCACCCCCAAAATAATTTTCTGAATTTGCGGAATACCGAACGTCCCCTGTTCGTGCTTCATGAATATGCAACCAATTGGCAAACATACATCTCTTATACGTGTAACAACCCCAAAGTTTGCTGTTCTTGTAAGAAACGAACGCTTGTGTTGAACGCGTATAGGAAATTCCACCGTAAGAAATAAACAGATGCAATTCATAGAAAAATTGTTTTTATTTTCTCACAAAATAGCTTACATTTTAATACATTTGACTTACAATTAGTGCTGTGTATTTTACATCATTCTTACTTGCAAGCGCTCGATCATCACAAAAAATCGTTAAATTACGTGTATAAAAAAGTTACGTCAACTCGGTTCAAACGTTACATAATACTGGGGCATTAGGAAACGGTGCTAACATTGTTGATCACACCTTTGACTGACCAGGGAATAAATTCGCTAACTTTGGCGCGGAATTGGTGGGGATTAATTAGATCGAGAATATCGTTCCCTTAAGGTCTAAGTTGTCATTCATACTTAGTGAACATTCTACTTAAAACATACACACATACACAGTACCGGTCAAAAGAAAGTTTAAAGCTGATATTTTACATGACCTGTGTAACAAACTTGATACTAGGCTATAAGTATTATGTTGGTATCCCTGGTCTACTCCGGGAACCCCTCTAATCTATGGCTTATAACTTTTACGATACAATTCTTTTCAAAGAAATTACTTATAGATATTTACTTCTGTTACTGTTCACAGTTTAAACTTTCTTCTGGCCGGTACTGTACATATACACGTAAGTATATTCATTAACAAGTTGCTAGTAGTCGATCGAATGCATCAATTTTTGCGTTCGACAAAAGTTGTCGCCGTGGCTGATTGATCCATACATGCGTTACACGAAGATTAGATTGTGCTTTTAATTTGAAGCAAAGATTATCAACATTACAATCAGCACACGTACTTATGTACATCCAGTGAATTACCATAGAAACCGTAGTAAACTAGACTTTTGTAACAAATGCATTTCGATCTTTCAGACGTTCATTTTTTTTTCCCATAAAGAAGTGCCTCAGCCACAGTGATCGCTCAGCATCAAGCTGCTATGTACGTGAAGGATTAACTCTGGCGTAAAAAAATAGGAGGTCCAACAATTCTGGACCTCGATAAAAGCCTTTCACGCTTTCTCAACTGATCCGAATAGATTTACTACTGTCCAATCGATTGACAAAAAGTAACGGTAAACAATACGATGCATTGTTGCAGATGCGCGGCTGATGCGGTAAAAGTGACGGTACAAGAAAGGCAGAAACGAAATTGCGAAGTGAATAACAGAGTTAATTGTCAACATGGCGGACAGTGATTTGCTGATCACAATTTCGGGAGCCGCTCTCTCGTTATTGTTCTACGAGAATGTTCGTTGCTGCGGGGACCAGGTAAAAGATATCCCTCCTCCCTTTGCCGTTACTAATAATCCATCATCATCATCCGGCGCGATTATTTTCCCCAACAATCGCACATTTCCCGTCATAACCTCGAACCTAGAGATTGGAAAACATTGAATTAAAAGACGAAAATCTTGTTTGATTCTCCGTATTCCAGATGGGCTTTTTGCTAGGAGAGACTCTCGAGTTCGTAGTGAAAACTTACACGGATGCGGACAATCAAATAGAGACTGTGAAGACACACAACAGTAAATATACCGAATCGTAGCCTATCACAGATGCGCCTCAGTCCTGCAATAATGTCTCTGCGCTTTTAGATATCGAAACTGTTGTCACCTGCCCGCTGCCAGAGTTATTGCACAATTCCGTCGGCAGACTTAATAAAGAGAAGTTAAAGGCCTTTATTGACGACCAGAGCAAGCAGGTTATAGGTTGGTTTAGATTCAGGCGGGATACTGGCTTGGTGCCCACTATCAGGGATAAAATGTTGCACAAAGAATTCGTGTCGCATTTTTCTGACGGCAATGGTTCCAAACCAGAGTTCTTCGTGACTTGCCTGCTAAGCTCCTCGATGAGCAGTGAGAGAGGCACGCATAAATTTAAGCATGTCTTTCTGAGACAGAGGAGAGGGTCAGTATGAACTATGATTATTTAATTAAAGAGTCTTTATTTCGGTTCGCAAGGTAATCTTTCTTTTGTAGGACATTCGAACCAGTTCCGGTCAGGATAAATAATTTAGGGATCGATCCGTCTATGAAAGATGATTCGGATTACAAGCCTACTCCCATCAGGAACTCGTCGGATACACCAGATGCATTTACTAGACTTATAGGATCGCTGAGGTAAGTTCGCTGTTACATGGTCGATATAAAAAATAGAGACATTATAGTTATCTCATTCTCGATATTTAATCAGAGAAATCAGTTTTAAGTGTATGGTATTTAATTGAGAATACTTAAAGCTATCTGTTTCTAGTTTGGACATCACCAGGACCTCTGGACTCGATTCTGCTATTACTATACAAAAAGCAGCTGAACAATACTTGAACAAACTAATCCCAGAATTGTGCAAAACGGACCATGAAGTCGCAGAGCTGGAGAAGCAAGTGAGGGAGTTTAAACTTAATAGAAAAGCAAGAATGAATGGTAGTTCGAATAACGTGGATAAGAAGAATGAAGTGGAAAAGGATCACCCTGGCAAGGAAGGTTCGAAATCAGAAAGGATATCTCCCCCAAGAATTGAATCACCAGATCACATCTATAACGACAAGCGGCCGTCCAAGGATCACTCTACTACCGCTGTATGCGTTTACATAATAGCCACCCATTTCTTTCTCATACAAAATTTCATAAAATTTACTGACTTGCTTTTTTTCTTCATTCCAGAGTCAAACACTTCCTTCTCCAAAATCGAAAAATACAGCGCTGTATATCGAAAAGAGCACAAATCAGAATAAATCGAGAAAGCCGAACGCAGATGCAGCGAACAACACGGTCCAAGAATCGCCGCCGCCTGCAAACACTGCTTCGGAAACGAAGGTGGACGTTGGAGAAACTGTGCCGAATCGTAGCAGGCGTTTCTCGAACATGGAGTCTGAGATCGCGAAGGAGTCGATCTGTAAAGGTGAGACGAACGAGAGCGGTGTGGGTAGAGGCAGAGGGAAATTGTTGCACGAGTCTCACCCTGGGATGAAAAAAGCCAGGAGGACTTCGGGGCCGATGGCTATGCGAAGTAGCAGTGAAAGGACTACGCTCGCTCAAGTGTCGCGCCAAGACTCCTCGGAGGCGAACAATGTACAAAATACAACCCCCCAAGTATCCTACAGTCAAATCGCGAAGAAGAAAATCGACAATACGCGCAAATCGGATTCAACGGATAATAATCATTGAACGCACGTTTACTGACTCTTATTTCTTTCCTTTTTTCCCCAAAAGCTTTGTAAGAATTATACTTAAAACTGTAGAGCATTCTCGCGCAGGAGATAAAGAATTGACAGAAGTGCTAAGGTGCTTACGCTACACGTGTGCGCATTGTAAATATTTCTTATACGAAACATATACACATATATGTGCATGTACATTATAACTTTTTAAATGTAAAATAAACAGTCCGCGTCTGTACTATACGTAAGGCAAGTCTATTGTCAGGAAGTACGAATCTTACGGAGATGTCGAGATGAAATACTACTGTGCCGTGTTCGCAGTATCGAAACTTGTGCTTTACAAAGTCGGGAGGCATCATAGACTGAGCTGCTAAATATAGTCTTCGACACATTCTCGTGGCTGTTCTACGTTTAACCATATTCCTTAAAAATCGCATTACACGTTATATTTCTTTTATACTATTTCTAATACGTCTCTAAGTATTTACAATGCTCTGTGTACCCTTGGTTGACTTAAGCTCCAATGAATCTCTAAGAGAAATATACAGTATACGTTGTCCTCTTCTTTTTGCAATTGTCGTTCTTTTTCAATTGTGCCATTACATTTTTAAGCATTTAACGTATAAAATAAATACCAACGTTTTGCATCACCATGTTTTATAAATATCAAGATAATACATGCGTTAAGTACTTCGTAAGTCTTTTGAATCGTTCTCTTCGTGTGTTAATCGTAGCGTGGAAGTATTTGCGTTAACAGAGGGACTTCTTATTTGTACACGGAAATACTGCAAAGGAATGTCGTTAAAGTATATCGGCGGGATTATTCGGGACACCTGTAACTTCCCATATTGTGGCTGCGAGCCTCCTCGAATGCTCCAAGACACACGACGACGTTGCCAGGCCAAGATGAACGCAATAGAGCTCGTAAATTCTGATTTTATTCAAAGACAATTTGGGGAAACACGTTTCGGCCAATTTCCTGCGAAATTTATAAAACACGCGAAGTAAGTGGAAATTTACAGCGGAGCTACTGGAAAATTGAATACTAATAACACGAACCTGTAATAGTCTCCACAAAATATACCCGGAACTGGAAAGTTCTTCATTATATGATTTAAATAAACTTTACATTTCAAAGGCGAGCCCTGGAAAATATGCGGACAATAGAAACGTTGTACCGTGCCATCTTTGATATTTAAAAACGATAGTATTCCACTCACAGAACTGTCCTCGAACCACAAGAAGTAAGCATAATTAAACGTTGTGTCTTTCCACATGACTGATAAGTGCCCTTCTTCCAAGTGCATCCTACTTTGTTTAACCATGTTCCAAATCTACAAAAATAATCTTCAATCAGTTCACGTGAATTCCAACTCTTTATGGTTTATCAATCCCTCGGATCCTGTACCTTCTTTGTCGTTAGAGCAAGTGTCTCGGGATTCGTGAAGTCTAACGTCGGAGCAGTTAACCGATGAGTAGTTCGATCTATGTAAATGAAGTGCACAAGCCCTGGAAACTCTTCTAGATATTTATTGATGGTTAGGGAAGTTCTCGTAGATTATACGGCATTAAGGAGGTATATTCTTGTATGAAATTTATCAGAAAAAAATTATAAGAAAGTAGCAAGTTTGCGAAAGCATGGAACTAAAGAAATGTCGAGCAGTTGCGAAAGGATATGATCCGAGCGTGAAGTTCTTCAGGGCTTTCACTTTGAGAAAATCACTGAAGTCGTTCAACTTCTGGCGAACCAGTTTGCCTACTGTCGTTAATACATCGATGCCTTGTTTTAGGAAATTCTTGTCGAAGCACGTTAGCCTGTACAACTCCTTCAAATTCTCTATAAACCCGGACGTGTTGGATTCGATCTGAAGGACAGATTCCGGATCTCTGGATTTCAAGAGATCCACGTACTTCTTCCTAACAAACTCCCACTTCACTTGCAGCCTTCTCTGGCACATATCGACGTCGTTGCTGACATTGGCTCTGTTCTTTTTTATGCCGTCCAAAGCTTTCTTAATTGCCGAATCGAGGCTTTCGAATGCCGGTCTCAGCTCGTCGATGTCCCTTTGAAGCTGCAGACCACTTATAATATTTAAATAATGGAAGCTATCGTACAATCCCGACGACGTTGCGAGATTCGTCACCTCCACTATCATGACGAGATTAATACCATCCGCTAATTCAAAGATGTGAACCGCGTTGGCGGTGTAGTCTTGCTCAGACCCAAGTAGAATCAAATTACTATACAGGTCGTGATCCGTTAAAGAGTACAAACCTTCGTTGATGGACGAGTCTCTCGATCCTCCTGCAACGAAGCAACACGTGAATGCGCAACATTAACAGAATTCACGAAATCATGTATAAGTAACAGCCGTACTGAATAAGTTCGTAATATCCTCCGAAGTAGGATTCGCAAGCTTCGCTCCAAACGTAACTTGCTCCTCTTTGGAACTACCATCAGGCAGAAGAATATCATTCCGGTCGTCGTCGTCGTCGCCATGTATTTCTCTCCGATCGTCTCCTTTCCTCTTTTGATTCACCACCCAACACAGCAGCATCATCATTAATATATCGGAAGCATACAAGTCGTGAGCATTCTTACTGGAGTACAGCGAAAGGAACTTCTGTTCCACTAGTATCAGTATATGCACGTTGGAAAATTCAGACTGCGCTTTCAATTTATCGCAGGCGTCGTGTAACACTTTCAGTATAGCCACGCCCAAGTCGGTATTTATCGACAACTGTTCTATGGCTTCTGTGAGCATGCTCTGTTCGCAATTCCTCAGATGCCCCCATGCGTCTAGTAAGTAGGAAACTAAGCAGACCTTTTGCCTGCTTATCTTTAATCTGAAATCAGATACATTACTATGCTACTTATGCAAATAAAAATTCTTCTTATAAATTAATATCTTTCGCTTACATCGCGACGTCTGGCCCACAGACGTGCCTTACTATCGCCACGCAAACACCCAACGTCCTTTTCATTAATTCCACCTCTTCCAAAGAGATGTAGATGAAAGTGTATCCCATGAATTCGTCGAACACCATGTTCGTGCCATCGTGGCATTTCATCGACGTGTATGAGTTTCCAAACTGAGAAGCCATTACATGCTGAGATGTAACGATCGGTGAGAATAACTGCATTATAACGTTTGGATTGAGCTTGGAGTCCGTGTCATCCTGCGGAGAATTTTTATTAGTCGATCCATTCCGTGTCTTCTGTTATTAATACACAAACTTATATAATTTCCTACGGTGGCTTGTTATTTTCATACAGTGCGTTATCTTTTACAAAACAATGTGGTTCGCAAGATAAGGTGAGTATCAGGTAAGCATAAAAGGAACTGTTATTTCAAGCAACAGGATACTTTGCTAAATCCATTTAAACAATCACGATAACAGGACACCCTCTGTTTATACACTAAAAATTAAGAATTCGACATACCTTGCTTTCAGAAATCAAGCCTTGAAGTCTAGCTAACTTTTGTACATGATTCGCGAATTTCTTGTTGCACTTGGTGAACAGAACATCGTTGAGATGGTCGAAAATTAAAAGGCCCTTCATTTCGCAATTGAATTAATAACTTATCTCTTCTCAGTTACTGCACGATTCTGTCAATCAATATCCGTTAACGCATTACTGTTTCTTTCCCGCTGTTCCGACTCGCGGCACGACAAGCACAGTGGCATACGCGGTTTAATTGATTCCCCTGCTACTGTTTCAAAAATCTTGTTCAACTTGTACCCTGAAAAACAAACAAATTTAGTTTAGTCTGTAAATCGACAACTGTCACCGCACAGCGCAGAAACTCACGAGCTAAACTGCCCCTGGTAGTGTATAAGTAATCTCTTTATTTATTCATTTATTCGTCCGATGGATCTACGCGTCGTGTAGGTACAAGGAAGCGCATTGTGCATAGTATTGCGTAACCATGCAATTAATTTATTGCTTTCTAAGGTGAGTTAAGAATTTTATTATTTTACGGATGATGGAACGTTCTAACCACCTAGTGGTCGAGCGAATGAACTACGGCTACCTGTTCGTTCAGAATATCTCTGTCTTTTTCTAAACATCTGGCCCTCTCGTTCTAAAGTTACCTGCTCTCGTCATGTAATCCGACTACTGGGAGCGAAGAAGTAACAGGATCGCATAATCGAAGGCGGTGGCACGCCACCTATCTCCCTCCTTGTCGCACACTATTCCTTTCTCTCTCGCGCACGTCACCTATCGCCCTCCTTGTCACGCACTATTCCTATCTCTCTCGCACACGCCACCTATCGCCCTCCTTGTCGCGCACTATTCCTTTCTCTCTCGCTCAGCTCAGCCGTGCCACCTCTTTTAGTATCATGTATTCCTATTAACTCGGCGAATTTCCTGGTCCAAACAGCACACTCGGGAACTTCTTGTGGATAATGTAGGGATCGCGGTGGGTAATCTAACCTATATAAAAGGCTTTTTTATTAGTAACTATGTATCGATTCGTAAATAAAACGCATACGAGTGATTACTGAACGTTGTCACGACACTATAGTCTCAAATCCAGCTGTACAAATGTATAAATCATTTTGAAAAGATCGAAAATCCTTAAACAAAGTATGCATTCACTAACCGCGGCGAGAGACTTGTATCTCTGTCCAAAAACTCTTCATAGCTGCTTAATTGTAATCGGAATCATTACAACTATCACGTAGGAAAGTAGCCAAGGGTCCATACTGTAAGATGAAACTGCAAAAGTTGATAAATTACATCTAGAAAATGCACCAACAATCGACGAAGCTTGAGTGCCTACATAGGACGGCGCCATTGTTCTCGTCATCGTCTCAAAGAACCGTTAATAACTAATTAATTGTAATCAAAATCTGCGCAACGATCCCATAGGAAAGTAGCCAAGGGTCTATTCTTTGAGAGGCGACTCTAAAAGTTCATAAAATATTCGCAGGAAATGAGAAATTAGTGAATTTCCAGTGACTGCGTAATATTTCTATCTCCCTCCTTGTCGCGCACACTAGCGCTCTCTCTCGCGCACGCCACCTGTCGCCCTCCTTGTCGCGCGCTATTCCTTTCTCTCTCGCTCAGCTCAGCCGTGCCACCTCTTTTAGTATCATGTATTCCTATTAACTCGGCGAATTTCCTGGTCCAAACAGCACACTCGGGAACTTCTTGTGGATAATGTAGGGATCGCGGACGGTAATGTAACCTATATAAATGGCTTTTTTATTAGTAACTATGTATCGATTCGTGAATAAAACGCATACGAGTGATTACTGAACGTTGTCACAACACTATAGTCTCAAATCCAGCTGTACAAATGTATAAATCATTTTGAAAAGATCGAAAATCCTTAAACAAAGTATGCATTCACTAACCGCGGCGAGAGACTTGTATCTCTGTCCAAAAACTCTTCATAGCTGCTTAATTGTAATCGGAATCATTACAACTATCACGTAGGAAAGTAGCCAAGGGTCCATACTGTAAGATGAAACTGCAAAAGTTGATAAATTACATCTAGAAAATGCACCAACAATCGACGAAGCTTGAGTGCCTCCATAGGACGGCGCCATTGTTCTCGTCATCGTCTCAAAGAACCGTTAATAACTAATTAATTGTAATCAAAATCTGCGCAACGATCCCATAGGAAAGTAGCCAAGGGTCTATTCTTTGAGAGGCGACTCTAAAAGTTCATAAAATATTCGCAGGAAATGAGAAATTAGTGAATTTCCAGTGACTGCGTAATATTTCTATCTCCCTCCTTGTCGCGCACACTAGCGCTCTCTCTCGCGCACGCCACCTGTCGCCCTCCTTGTCGCGCGCTATTCCTTTCTCTCTCGCTCAGCTCAGCCGTGCCACCTCTTTTAGTATCATGTATTCCTATTAACTCGGCGAATTTCCTGGTCCAAACAGCACACTCGGGAACTTCTTGTGGATAATGTAGGGATCGCGGACGGTAATGTAACCTATATAAATGGCTTTTTTATTAGTAACTATGTATCGATTCGTAAATAAAACGCATACGAGTGATTACTGAACGTTGTCACAACACTATAGTCTCAAATCCAGCTGTACAAATGTATAAATCATTTTGAAAAGATCGAAAATCCTTAAACAAAGTATGCATTCACTAACCGCGGCGAGAGACTTGTATCTCTGTCCAAAAACTCTTCATAGCTGCTTAATTGTAATCGGAATCATTACAACTATCACGTAGGAAAGTAGCCAAGGGTCCATACTGTAAGATGAAACTGCAAAAGTTGATAAATTACATCTAGAAAATGCACCAACAATCGACGAAGCTTGAGTGCCTCCATAGGACGGCGCCATTGTTCTCGTCATCGTCTCAAAGAACCGTTAATAACTAATTAATTGTAATCAAAATCTGCGCAACGATCCCATAGGAAAGTAGCCAAGGGTCTATTCTTTGAGAGGCGACTCTAAAAGTTCATAAAATATTCGCAGGAAATGAGAAATTAGTGAATTTCCAGTGACTGCGTAATATTTCTATCTCCCTCCTTGTCGCGCACACTAGCGCTCTCTCTCGCGCACGCCACCTGTCGCCCTCCTTGTCGCGCACTATTCCTTTCTCTCTCGCTCAGCTCAGCCGTGCCACCTCTTTTAGTATCATGTATTCCTATTAACTCGGCGAATTTCCTGGTCCAAACAGCACACTCGGGAACTTCTTGTGGATAATGTAGGGATCGCGGACGGTAATGTAACCTATATAAATGGCTTTTTTATTAGTAACTATGTATCGATTCGTGAATAAAACGCATACGAGTGATTACTGAACGTTGTCACAACACTATAGTCTCAAATCCAGCTGTACAAATGTATAAATCATTTTGAAAAGATCGAAAATCCTTAAACAAAGTATGCATTCACTAACCGCGGCGAGAGACTTGTATCTCTGTCCAAAAACTCTTCATAGCTGCTTAATTGTAATCGGAATCATTACAACTATCACGTAGGAAAGTAGCCAAGGGTCCATACTGTAAGATGAAACTGCAAAAGTTGATAAATTACATCTAGAAAATGCACCAACAATCGACGAAGCTTGAGTGCCTCCATAGGACGGCGCCATTGTTCTCGTCATCGTCTCAAAGAACCGTTAATAACTAATTAATTGTAATCAAAATCTGCGCAACGATCCCATAGGAAAGTAGCCAAGGGTCTATTCTTTGAGAGGCGACTCTAAAAGTTCATAAAATATTCGCAGGAAATGAGAAATTAGTGAATTTCCAGTGACTGCGTAATATTTCTATCTCCCTCCTTGTCGCGCACACTAGCGCTCTCTCTCGCGCACGCCACCTGTCGCCCTCCTTGTCGCGCGCTATTCCTTTCTCTCTCGCTCAGCTCAGCCGTGCCACCTCTTTTAGTATCATGTATTCCTATTAACTCGGCGAATTTCCTGGTCCAAACAGCACACTCGGGAACTTCTTGTGGATAATGTAGGGATCGCGGACGGTAATGTAACCTATATAAATGGCTTTTTTATTAGTAACTATGTATCGATTCGTGAATAAAACGCATACGAGTGATTACTGAACGTTGTCACAACACTATAGTCTCAAATCCAGCTGTACAAATGTATAAATCATTTTGAAAAGATCGAAAATCCTTAAACAAAGTATGCATTCACTAACCGCGGCGAGAGACTTGTATCTCTGTCCAAAAACTCTTCATAGCTGCTTAATTGTAATCGGAATCATTACAACTATCACGTAGGAAAGTAGCCAAGGGTCCATACTGTAAGATGAAACTGCAAAAGTTGATAAATTACATCTAGAAAATGCACCAACAATCGACGAAGCTTGAGTGCCTCCATAGGACGGCGCCATTGTTCTCGTCATCGTCTCAAAGAACCGTTAATAACTAATTAATTGTAATCAAAATCTGCGCAACGATCCCATAGGAAAGTAGCCAAGGGTCTATTCTTTGAGAGGCGACTCTAAAAGTTCATAAAATATTCGCAGGAAATGAGAAATTAGTGAATTTCCAGTGACTGCGTAATATTTCTATCTCCCTCCTTGTCGCGCACACTAGCGCTCTCTCTCGCGCACGCCACCTGTCGCCCTCCTTGTCGCGCGCTATTCCTTTCTCTCTCGCTCAGCTCAGCCGTGCCACCTCTTTTAGTATCATGTATTCCTATTAACTCGGCGAATTTCCTGGTCCAAACAGCACACTCGGGAACTTCTTGTGGATAATGTAGGGATCGCGGACGGTAATGTAACCTATATAAATGGCTTTTTTATTAGTAACTATGTATCGATTCGTAAATAAAACGCATACGAGTGATTACTGAACGTTGTCACAACACTATAGTCTCAAATCCAGCTGTACAAATGTATAAATCATTTTGAAAAGATCGAAAATCCTTAAACAAAGTATGCATTCACTAACCGCGGCGAGAGACTTGTATCTCTGTCCAAAAACTCTTCATAGCTGCTTAATTGTAATCGGAATCATTACAACTATCACGTAGGAAAGTAGCCAAGGGTCCATACTGTAAGATGAAACTGCAAAAGTTGATAAATTACATCTAGAAAATGCACCAACAATCGACGAAGCTTGAGTGCCTCCATAGGACGGCGCCATTGTTCTCGTCATCGTCTCAAAGAACCGTTAATAACTAATTAATTGTAATCAAAATCTGCGCAACGATCCCATAGGAAAGTAGCCAAGGGTCTATTCTTTGAGAGGCGACTCTAAAAGTTCATAAAATATTCGCAGGAAATGAGAAATTAGTGAATTTCCAGTGACTGCGTAATATTTCTATCTCCCTCCTTGTCGCGCACACTAGCGCTCTCTCTCGCGCACGCCACCTGTCGCCCTCCTTGTCGCGCACTATTCCTTTCTCTCTCGCTCAGCTCAGCCGTGCCACCTCTTTTAGTATCATGTATTCCTATTAACTCGGCGAATTTCCTGGTCCAAACAGCACACTCGGGAACTTCTTGTGGATAATGTAGGGATCGCGGACGGTAATGTAACCTATATAAATGGCTTTTTTATTAGTAACTATGTATCGATTCGTGAATAAAACGCATACGAGTGATTACTGAACGTTGTCACAACACTATAGTCTCAAATCCAGCTGTACAAATGTATAAATCATTTTGAAAAGATCGAAAATCCTTAAACAAAGTATGCATTCACTAACCGCGGCGAGAGACTTGTATCTCTGTCCAAAAACTCTTCATAGCTGCTTAATTGTAATCGGAATCATTACAACTATCACGTAGGAAAGTAGCCAAGGGTCCATACTGTAAGATGAAACTGCAAAAGTTGATAAATTACATCTAGAAAATGCACCAACAATCGACGAAGCTTGAGTGCCTCCATAGGACGGCGCCATTGTTCTCGTCATCGTCTCAAAGAACCGTTAATAACTAATTAATTGTAATCAAAATCTGCGCAACGATCCCATAGGAAAGTAGCCAAGGGTCTATTCTTTGAGAGGCGACTCTAAAAGTTCATAAAATATTCGCAGGAAATGAGAAATTAGTGAATTTCCAGTGACTGCGTAATATTTCTATCTCCCTCCTTGTCGCGCACACTAGCGCTCTCTCTCGCGCACGCCACCTGTCGCCCTCCTTGTCGCGCACTATTCCTTTCTCTCTCGCTCAGCTCAGCCGTGCCACCTCTTTTAGTATCATGTATTCCTATTAACTCGGCGAATTTCCTGGTCCAAACAGCACACTCGGGAACTTCTTGTGGATAATGTAGGGATCGCGGACGGTAATGTAACCTATATAAATGGCTTTTTTATTAGTAACTATGTATCGATTCGTGAATAAAACGCATACGAGTGATTACTGAACGTTGTCACAACACTATAGTCTCAAATCCAGCTGTACAAATGTATAAATCATTTTGAAAAGATCGAAAATCCTTAAACAAAGTATGCATTCACTAACCGCGGCGAGAGACTTGTATCTCTGTCCAAAAACTCTTCATAGCTGCTTAATTGTAATCGGAATCATTACAACTATCACGTAGGAAAGTAGCCAAGGGTCCATACTGTAAGATGAAACTGCAAAAGTTGATAAATTACATCTAGAAAATGCACCAACAATCGACGAAGCTTGAGTGCCTCCATAGGACGGCGCCATTGTTCTCGTCATCGTCTCAAAGAACCGTTAATAACTAATTAATTGTAATCAAAATCTGCGCAACGATCCCATAGGAAAGTAGCCAAGGGTCTATTCTTTGAGAGGCGACTCTAAAAGTTCATAAAATATTCGCAGGAAATGAGAAATTAGTGAATTTCCAGTGACTGCGTAATATTTCTATCTCCCTCCTTGTCGCGCACACTAGCGCTCTCTCTCGCGCACGCCACCTGTCGCCCTCCTTGTCGCGCGCTATTCCTTTCTCTCTCGCTCAGCTCAGCCGTGCCACCTCTTTTAGTATCATGTATTCCTATTAACTCGGCGAATTTCCTGGTCCAAACAGCACACTCGGGAACTTCTTGTGGATAATGTAGGGATCGCGGACGGTAATGTAACCTATATAAATGGCTTTTTTATTAGTAACTATGTATCGATTCGTGAATAAAACGCATACGAGTGATTACTGAACGTTGTCACAACACTATAGTCTCAAATCCAGCTGTACAAATGTATAAATCATTTTGAAAAGATCGAAAATCCTTAAACAAAGTATGCATTCACTAACCGCGGCGAGAGACTTGTATCTCTGTCCAAAAACTCTTCATAGCTGCTTAATTGTAATCGGAATCATTACAACTATCACGTAGGAAAGTAGCCAAGGGTCCATACTGTAAGATGAAACTGCAAAAGTTGATAAATTACATCTAGAAAATGCACCAACAATCGACGAAGCTTGAGTGCCTCCATAGGACGGCGCCATTGTTCTCGTCATCGTCTCAAAGAACCGTTAATAACTAATTAATTGTAATCAAAATCTGCGCAACGATCCCATAGGAAAGTAGCCAAGGGTCTATTCTTTGAGAGGCGACTCTAAAAGTTCATAAAATATTCGCAGGAAATGAGAAATTAGTGAATTTCCAGTGACTGCGTAATATTTCTATCTCCCTCCTTGTCGCGCACACTAGCGCTCTCTCTCGCGCACGCCACCTGTCGCCCTCCTTGTCGCGCGCTATTCCTTTCTCTCTCGCTCAGCTCAGCCGTGCCACCTCTTTTAGTATCATGTATTCCTATTAACTCGGCGAATTTCCTGGTCCAAACAGCACACTCGGGAACTTCTTGTGGATAATGTAGGGATCGCGGACGGTAATGTAACCTATATAAATGGCTTTTTTATTAGTAACTATGTATCGATTCGTAAATAAAACGCATACGAGTGATTACTGAACGTTGTCACAACACTATAGTCTCAAATCCAGCTGTACAAATGTATAAATCATTTTGAAAAGATCGAAAATCCTTAAACAAAGTATGCATTCACTAACCGCGGCGAGAGACTTGTATCTCTGTCCAAAAACTCTTCATAGCTGCTTAATTGTAATCGGAATCATTACAACTATCACGTAGGAAAGTAGCCAAGGGTCCATACTGTAAGATGAAACTGCAAAAGTTGATAAATTACATCTAGAAAATGCACCAACAATCGACGAAGCTTGAGTGCCTCCATAGGACGGCGCCATTGTTCTCGTCATCGTCTCAAAGAACCGTTAATAACTAATTAATTGTAATCAAAATCTGCGCAACGATCCCATAGGAAAGTAGCCAAGGGTCTATTCTTTGAGAGGCGACTCTAAAAGTTCATAAAATATTCGCAGGAAATGAGAAATTAGTGAATTTCCAGTGACTGCGTAATATTTCTATCTCCCTCCTTGTCGCGCACACTAGCGCTCTCTCTCGCGCACGCCACCTGTCGCCCTCCTTGTCGCGCACTATTCCTTTCTCTCTCGCTCAGCTCAGCCGTGCCACCTCTTTTAGTATCATGTATTCCTATTAACTCGGCGAATTTCCTGGTCCAAACAGCACACTCGGGAACTTCTTGTGGATAATGTAGGGATCGCGGACGGTAATGTAACCTATATAAATGGCTTTTTTATTAGTAACTATGTATCGATTCGTGAATAAAACGCATACGAGTGATTACTGAACGTTGTCACAACACTATAGTCTCAAATCCAGCTGTACAAATGTATAAATCATTTTGAAAAGATCGAAAATCCTTAAACAAAGTATGCATTCACTAACCGCGGCGAGAGACTTGTATCTCTGTCCAAAAACTCTTCATAGCTGCTTAATTGTAATCGGAATCATTACAACTATCACGTAGGAAAGTAGCCAAGGGTCCATACTGTAAGATGAAACTGCAAAAGTTGATAAATTACATCTAGAAAATGCACCAACAATCGACGAAGCTTGAGTGCCTCCATAGGACGGCGCCATTGTTCTCGTCATCGTCTCAAAGAACCGTTAATAACTAATTAATTGTAATCAAAATCTGCGCAACGATCCCATAGGAAAGTAGCCAAGGGTCTATTCTTTGAGAGGCGACTCTAAAAGTTCATAAAATATTCGCAGGAAATGAGAAATTAGTGAATTTCCAGTGACTGCGTAATATTTCTATCTCCCTCCTTGTCGCGCACACTAGCGCTCTCTCTCGCGCACGCCACCTGTCGCCCTCCTTGTCGCGCACTATTCCTTTCTCTCTCGCTCAGCTCAGCCGTGCCACCTCTTTTAGTATCATGTATTCCTATTAACTCGGCGAATTTCCTGGTCCAAACAGCACACTCGGGAACTTCTTGTGGATAATGTAGGGATCGCGGACGGTAATGTAACCTATATAAATGGCTTTTTTATTAGTAACTATGTATCGATTCGTGAATAAAACGCATACGAGTGATTACTGAACGTTGTCACAACACTATAGTCTCAAATCCAGCTGTACAAATGTATAAATCATTTTGAAAAGATCGAAAATCCTTAAACAAAGTATGCATTCACTAACCGCGGCGAGAGACTTGTATCTCTGTCCAAAAACTCTTCATAGCTGCTTAATTGTAATCGGAATCATTACAACTATCACGTAGGAAAGTAGCCAAGGGTCCATACTGTAAGATGAAACTGCAAAAGTTGATAAATTACATCTAGAAAATGCACCAACAATCGACGAAGCTTGAGTGCCTCCATAGGACGGCGCCATTGTTCTCGTCATCGTCTCAAAGAACCGTTAATAACTAATTAATTGTAATCAAAATCTGCGCAACGATCCCATAGGAAAGTAGCCAAGGGTCTATTCTTTGAGAGGCGACTCTAAAAGTTCATAAAATATTCGCAGGAAATGAGAAATTAGTGAATTTCCAGTGACTGCGTAATATTTCTATCTCCCTCCTTGTCGCGCACACTAGCGCTCTCTCTCGCGCACGCCACCTGTCGCCCTCCTTGTCGCGCACTATTCCTTTCTCTCTCGCTCAGCTCAGCCGTGCCACCTCTTTTAGTATCATGTATTCCTATTAACTCGGCGAATTTCCTGGTCCAAACAGCACACTCGGGAACTTCTTGTGGATAATGTAGGGATCGCGGACGGTAATGTAACCTATATAAATGGCTTTTTTATTAGTAACTATGTATCGATTCGTGAATAAAACGCATACGAGTGATTACTGAACGTTGTCACAACACTATAGTCTCAAATCCAGCTGTACAAATGTATAAATCATTTTGAAAAGATCGAAAATCCTTAAACAAAGTATGCATTCACTAACCGCGGCGAGAGACTTGTATCTCTGTCCAAAAACTCTTCATAGCTGCTTAATTGTAATCGGAATCATTACAACTATCACGTAGGAAAGTAGCCAAGGGTCCATACTGTAAGATGAAACTGTAAAAGTTGATAAATTACGTCTAGAAAATGCACCAACAATCGACGAAGCTTGAGTGCCTAAATAGGACCGCGGCATTGTGCTCGTCATCGTCTCAAAGAACCGTTAATAACTAATTAATTGTAATCAAAATCTGCGCAACGATCCCATAGGAAAGTAGCCAAGGGTCTATTCTTTGAGAGGCGACTCTAAAAGTTCATAAAATATTCGCAGGAAATGAGAAATTAGTGAATTTCCAGTGCCTGTGTAAAATTTCTATCTCCCTCCTTGTCGCACACACTAGCGCTCTCTCTCGCACGCTCCACCTATCTCCCTCCTTGTCGCACACGCTAGCGCTCTCTCTCGCACAGCTCGGCCGTGCCACCTCTTTTAGTATCATGTACTCCTATTAACTCGAGCGAATTTCCTGGTCCAAACAGCCAACTTGGGGATAATGTAGGAATCGCGGTCGGTAAATGAATTAAATATTTAGAGCACTGCTTACTGTTAGTTAGAGCAATAAATAAACAGGTTTGTTATTGAATATGGTTGTCTAACGCGGTAGAGATTTTCCATAAGGTGCCTAGAACCAGAAATTGCAAATAAATAAATTTCAGGTGGTCAGTAATAAATATAGAAATGAAGAATTGAAGAAATAAAGAAATGAAGAAATGAAAAAAATGAAGAAATGAAGAAATAATGATCTTTCTGGTGCATAGCTTATTGTGTGGTGTACCACCTGGGTGTTATACATTTTTAATTGCAGCTCTAAATGTGCATGAATTGTTGGCAGCAAACGCATAAAATTCATAGAAATAATTTGGACATTGGCAATCTCTGTAGAAGGACCGTGCCAGTAAATTGTTATATAATAACTGTATTCCTTTAAACGAAATATTTGCAAAAGTATTACAAGAAGGAGCCAAGGAATTGTATGTTTAGATGCAATTGCAAAAGTTCATTAATTACTGTTAATGTTATCACAAAGTCGCGACTAACTATTTAACTGTAAATGCATGCAAGTCATTGCTGCATTGAATAGTATGAAAATTTACATACCTGCAGTCCACGTCGCATATGTATATTAACAACTTCTGTAATTATGTAAACGAAAGTGGGAATGCACTTTAAATAAACTTTCACGCGGTGTATAAAGAATCAAACTTTTATTTCCGTAATAATATCTCACTGGCGTGATTAAAGATCCAAATGAACAAAGATTCCTTCCAACATATGTCTGCTAATTTCCGCCGCGTAGCATTTAATACACTTCTCAATGCATCGTACTACCAACAGCGACGGGAAATTAAGATTCACAATTTACAATCATTGTGCTACGATCAATAATTACCCTGTATCATCAAATAACATACGTTCTGTCTCCGAGTTAGAAATTTAGACTCGCATGGCTCCCACGTATATATTCCAATGCGCTCAATTAATTAATCAACAGTAACCTTTCCAAAATGACGTTAAAAAAACATCGTTCATCGAATTTAAATTTCAAAGTACAATACAAAACCATACGAACGAATCTTCACTCAAAGACAATAAACTCTTGATTTTAAACAGTAATAACAGTGACGGTCGTAGAAAACGTTTAACTCAGCACAGTGGCGCACCCAGGAGGGGGTGGTATCCCGAAAAGAAAAAGGAAAAAGAGGATTAATGTAACCACGACTTAAGTAATTTAAGAGCAGTGTAAAAAGAAAATCACTTTTCTTTAAATAAATTTTTATAATCATCTAACGAATTTCATTGAATTTGCATTAAATATATTTTCATCCCCTCAACTCGCCTCTCCCGAAGATTAAATCCTGAGCGCGCCACTGACTCAGCACTGAGAATATAAAAAACAAATTACGAATCCCTCGTTCGTTAAGTAAAGACTCGTAAAATCGATAGTTTATTGCAACATTCAACATCCCTCCTCGACAAATGTAACGCCAGCTCGCTTAATAATAATAATAATAATATTCGACTGACAATCTCATCATCGATTATTCAACACTCGAATAATAATCCGAACAGGTATTTAATTTAATGTTCGCTTAGGAATGACGATACAGTCCTCGGTATATAAGTTACACTCGACTAGATTATGCAGTATAAGTCTCTCTACAGATTTTTTTGCATTTTTTCCACTCGTTTTTTTTTTTTTAATGTTCTTATCTGTTTGGCTCCGGATCGAAGTCTTAATAGTCACCCCCGACGTTCACCGCGCGCGCGCGGTAGCTACGTCGCATCCCACGCGACAGAAACAATCTCAATTCTCAATGGCCAAGTCAATTGGACTCTATAGTAGTAATCGTAATAATAATTTATAATTCTCTAGATCCTTCTCTCTTAAGTGCTACTATTTTTAAAGTTCCGTATAAACCCTGCTAAAATTACCACCAACTGCGACGTTGATGCCGCCTGGCCGTTTGTGACTGCACGCACACAATGTCGATACAAATTGGCTTTCGTACAACCACCGAGCAACACGTCCTCTCCTTATACATTCAACTTCTCGTTATTCGGTTACACACAGTGGCGGATTTGGAGATTTGGCACCCCCAGGCTAACAAGCGCCTGCCCCTTTTTCTGTGAAATATCATCAAATATTTTAATTTCAAAGAGTTGAGACAATTTTAAAAATAATTCAATATATGAGTTATTGCTAATTTTCTACTTAAAAAAAAGTGAATTGTTTTTAAAGTTGCCTCAAGCCTCTGAGTTTAAACCAGTGTTTCTCACCCTTTTTCGAGTCACGACCCCCGTTTATAAAATTTAAAGAAAATTGAATAAGGTATAGAAAACAAATTAAAAATAGGTATTTCAGAATGTAATTCTAACTTAATGATATTAACAAAAAACACTTCGCGACTCGCAGATGGGGAATCACTGGTTTAAGCATTTTCCAATTTCTTTCGCCCACAATTTGTCACCCTGGGTTGCAGCCTAGTGTTATTTAGCCTACATACAAATCCACCCCTGGTTACACAGTCGTACGTACACGCTCTTCACTCGCAGTCACAGATATAGGATGTAGAGAAAATTGCACGCTGACAGTTAATGCCAGCCCTGCGACAGACCACGGAAAACGTATATTGTGTGCGTTGAGAAATCGAATTTAAATAACACCCTTACGATTCCACTTGTTTGGGCTCGCGAGGTATTGTGCTGCAACGTTAAAAAATTACTTTCGACTGTAGAAATCTGTTAACGATTGCAAAGTAACCCTTCGAAGTATCGACGAACGTACCCACCCTCCCTGTCAATGGTATATAAAAAAAGTTCTTAGCCTACGATTATTCTAAATTCTTATTAAATTCAGGCCTATACATTTGGCGCATCGTCAGCGCCGCTAATCATTCTCATCTCGAAAACCACTCTGCACATATTCTTTTGCGGAGGTTTCTTCGACGCTCGGTGAATATTCACAGCTTGCACGGTTGAAGAAACTTAACAGTAAAGGTGCGAATCCACGATGAGATTTTACTTCAGGCTTTTCTGTCGTGGAACAAAAATCTAAGCATCAACTAAATGTGAATAATGTGAAATAGTCGCGAGGGATGAGATTTTTGAAAAATCAAAAATATTAAAATAGAAATAATAAAAATATTAAATAATAATATTAATATTATCAATATTTAATATATCAGGAAACTTGTCTCACGAGAGTCTAATTTCATGAAGCTAATGACAAAATAATTAAAATTGTGAGATTGTCTCATGTGAGACACGATATTTTTGTCTCACCGTGGATTTGCACCTTAAGAACTCAGGAACGAACAGTTGCGAAAGGAAATTATACAGATCTCTACACCGCGGAACAAATAACTAGCAACGACGGTAACAAACAACGATGTAAGCTCGGACTAATCCCTTTCGTTGCAATTGACGCAATCGCGAGAGAACTCAGTCGGGTAACGAGTAACAACGACACTCTTTCGCGACTATTCGCGAAATAATATTTTAAACAGAAGCGATCATTCTTACGACACACTGGAGCTCGATCACTGACGACGAAACGAGACCCTCTTCGAGTTCACTTTTAAAACTTTATATTTATTAGGACATTCGACACACGAGGAGTTGAACTGGCAAACGATGCGAGTGGCAGTGGTTACAAATTTCAGTAGAAACAAAAACGCATGCCTGTTCATTTTGTCACTTACATCGTTCATCGCTCATTTACAGAGCCGAATTCAGACCTTTAGAGGCTCTGATCACTTCAACGCAATGTACCATTTCTTAGGAATTTCTGATAATTTTACTAAAATGTGTTTCTAGCAAAAGTTAGATTCTAAAATTCAGAAAATTTCTATGATGCCCTCCTCTCTTCTGACGCCCTAAGCACGCGTTTATTTTGTTTATTGGTTAATCCAGCACTGCTTATTTACCTCAACTTCATCGTTTATCGCTTTGGACTTTCAGTACACCAGCTTTACAGATTTAGAGGGAAATAAAAAGATTAGGGCCGTGAAGATTGCTGGCACTTTCATCGTTTTTCGCCACAGCGAAGTCGGTACTTACGATTTTAGCTATCTTGCGATAGCCCTAACAGTTGAAATAAATTATTCCAGCACCTGTAACTCATAACTTTGCTCTAAAAAAATTATTCTTTATTTTTTGGCACTTTCATCGTTTGCCATTTCAACTCCATCATTATCATCACGCGTTATTCATTCGAAACATTCTTCGCTCGTCATTACGCGTCCACTTCATCTTATCAAATAGACGTAGCGTTATTTGAACGCAGCTCGTTGAGTGTTCCGAACTTGGTAAGTATATCAAGTATATTAAATAGGGGTGGGTTCTTCCTCGAGGCGTCGAAGCCCTTCGAAATCCAAGAGACTTTCGAGTTTCGAGAACTCGAAGCTTCGCACTTTCGGTTCTTGAAGCAAGATCAGCAAAACAGAATCGGCACGTCAAGTTTCGAGAGCCTCGGGTTTCGAGAATTTAAAAATTAGCTGCGAACCCACCCCTAATATTAGGTAAACTTTACGAAGTCCAGTTACAAAGTGACACTCGCCTTTTTAAAACGTAACTCTACAACAGAAATCTAAATAATAGATTAATAACTAGCGTAAATTGTGAATAAACTATATTCGATTACTCATTCAGGAAGAAATGTTTAAACGACCACAAGAGTATTTTATCCTTGAGCTATGTCGTTCCGTAAATAAGAATGAGTAGTATCCTTATCTCGCGCAATTTATTCCTAATCGAAAGCAACGGAGAAGCAATAAACGGGTTTAAAAATAATTCCGTTGAGACGTACAGATAAGGTTCTGTGTTCCGTGGCGAACTAAATACACGTGACTAGAATCGCAATTGTTGCAGGATGTATAGCACCACTTTATGACTGTCCCTTCGTATATTCGTGAGCCAAACTCATTAGAAACAGGCGCCTGTATTTGTACATACGAATTGACTAGCAACACGAGCGCACGATTTTCCCTTGATCGCTAAAACGGTTATTCTAGACACGTTGTCGTAATTCTTCGATCCGATTAACAATTAAGATAATCGCCCTCGACCGAACGTAGGCCTGTCCATCTGCGCGGTTCGCTAGCAGGCAATAATTATGCAAGAACGCTGGGATCGGTCGGCAAACATGTCAAGCTGCCGTTTCATAAACAAAACAAAGCGCGATTTCTACGGAAAATTGTATGTGCCACACTCGCTCGTCGACTTGCAAACAAGTGGGACTGATTGGTACGATTTATTTAAGTGGAAAGGAAACAGAAATGAAAAATTATGTTACTGTTGGAAATTTTTGGGAACGTGGAAACCTCGAAACCCATGAAAATTTCAAGTTTCAAGAATTCCAAACTTTCCACTTTTTTTCGTGAGTCGAAACTCTCGAAAGCCAGGCAAGAAAAAGTATAAAATTCTTGTGCCCCGAGGCTTTCTATATTCTTATATTTTTGTTCCTAGTTTCTTTAACTATGGTCGATAGAGATTTATACAAACACTTTGTTGGCTACAGTTCTTAAAGCAGGATATTCCACTTACAAGATAAAATCAGCACTTCAAGTTTCAAGAGTTTCGAAGCCTCGTAAAGTTTCGAACTCGAGTTTCGAGAATTTAAAAATTAAATTTGCGCACTTTGGCGGCATATAAATTGCCCGACTGTTTAGAAGAGATACCGTACCACCCTATTACTTATTGGGTAAAATTGAAATCGATGAGCGAGTGTAGATCGACCATACACGTGTAGAAAAAGCGGCACCGATGTATAAAACAATAACACACCTGCCGTCATCGATGGCTCAATAACCTTAATCCCTCATTCATTAAACTGATTACCATTGATGCGTCTGCTTCAAAACCTCGCCCCTTCGTTTTAGACATTCAAGAGAAACAGGTGTCGCTTTCTTCGACAAGGAACGTGTAACTGACCCTCTCAACCGTACGCAATGGACGTATCCAGTTTAAATCGCTATGGACGCTACTTGACATCCAAAGTATCGAAAGGGCGATTATTATTTACCACTGCACGGCTTCAAACCAAGGGCGTCCGTAGACTTCTTTCCAGGAGGGGGCAACTTTGGGGTGACGGTGATGAAAAATACAGTAATGAAGAACCGAGTAGCCTGCTTGCTTTTTTGAATTCACTTTGTAGTGCCAATTTAATTAAAAATTGAAATCCGAAAGTTATAAATATTCATTTTTTTAGTATAAATAAGTTTATTAAGATAAAGATCAGTTTTTAAAAATAAGCGATTTTTCTCAAAAGCCAGAGTGGCGACTACCCCTTTTGCACCCCCCTCCGGACGCCCACGCTTCGAACTTCGAATCTCACTTTGGTGTTTCGATTTCGCGATACGAACCCTCAAGTATGAGACAGGTTCAAATCGATCTTGCGGTACAAATATGGAAGGATATCCCAAAGATCTCTCTCGACCTCTAGCTCCTCCTGGAGCACAGCCCCGCAACTCTCAAAACGCGAGGAGTCGAAAATTTCTCTTCGTAGATACATACCAACAACGATAGTATTATTAACTCTCTCTTTTCACAAGCTAACCTGTATCGATAATATGAGCTCTACTGACCGAGCGTTCTTCAAAGGGACAGAACAAACCTCTTGCTCTCGAGACCAAGGCACTCGAGAGGCCCGGCCGCCTCGGCGAGCCTGAATCGCGCGTGCTCGACTGCTCGCCGAGGAGCGTTCGAGTATCCTCTTTGCTCAGCGGACATACTCGCCAGAAATATCGTCCGGGGGTCGTCGCCGCTGTGTTAGCACCCGACAAACCACGCTTTTCCTTCGTTCTGAACGCGAGAAACCAATCTCGGCCGCGGGCCGAAGGGCTCGTGCGCCTTACTCGCTCGACATCAGCTGCACGCTGTCGTCCGCCGATCTGTGAAGCCGTCGAACGTCCGACAGCGAACGGATCGGCGTCGGATGCAACAACGAGAACGTGTGCGAGTGGCGATCTGAAAAAATCCAATAAAAGGCGAAACGTTCGCGTCAGGCACGCGGCTACTTCAATGGGCCACTACTTCCAACGAATCACTAGGGATGGGTTTCGGGGTAGGGTCGGCGCGAATATGGTTGGCGCTCCTATGCAAGAAAATTTTTGGCGCCCCCAAATTTTTCCACCTGTTTTCTATTTAATATGCTTTGTCTTTGCGATAAAAAAGAATTACATTTACATTTTCTTTGTGTGGGAGTTGGATTCCTTTATTATTAAGCGCGCGATATTACCTTACTATACTTTCAGCCCTAAAACATCCTGCAACAGTGACAACCCGCTCAAGCCGCTGTTTCTAAATTCTCCCGACCTTGATCTCGTTTCAAGTCTTAGATACCTCTACTCCTCTACTAACTCTCCTTATAAGCTGCGAACCCCGTAGGGCGAAGGGTAGCCCTGATAAATCACGCGGACGAAAGCACGGGCTGATTAAAGCCGATGAGATCGTCGGTATCGGTGGCAGGCATATCGCGGGCATCGCGCTCGTATCGCGACTCTCCAGCATCGTGGAAATCGATCGGGGGCGTTGCGTCCCGGGTACCGGGAAATAAATTCCCGGCGTGTACCAAGACGGAGAGGAGCCGATCGAAAGACCTAACGCGGGATCAAGCCGCGGCACGCCCACCGGCGAACCGACCATTAATTTATGCGGGGTTAAAAATAAGGGGTGATCGATCGCGTGTCTATAAGCGCGGCATCAAGGTCGCGAATGAGTGTCCAGGACGAATATGTATGAATTCGTTAATGCATCGAAGCGCGTCTCTGTGTGTTACGGCTCGTCCATTACCATATCCCTCGCCCTGCACGCTCGCGGGCCTCGCGATTAAGGACTCGAAGCTACTTTCCTGCCGTTCAAGGATCAACCGCGATTTCGCGTGCAAGTGGAACCCGCGATCAAGTATTTGCGATCGTTACGTCGTCTGCACGCGGATCGAAACACGCGGCTATTTGTATGCAATTGGAGCTTGGGATTAAGTACGTGCTACCACTTTGCTGTAATTACGAACTGCTTTTGCACGAGGTCCTTTTGGCAAGGTTTTCGATGGTAGAGACGGCGGGAAGTGTTGCTACGTTTAAGTGGGATGAATATGCGAACTCCTAGCGCTAATCAAGGTCTGATAGTAGTGAGAGTATACTCTGCAATCTGAGGGTTTGGTTTCGAGATATGGGTGGTTGGAGTTTTCCTACAAAAAAAGTCTTAAGGGGACTAGGCAGTCAGAAACTCGATTTTTTTGTTGTATTTATTGAAAGTACCATCCTTCCCGAGTAAAATGTCCTTTGGTTTATGTTAAAATTCGCAAAATTAAGGATTTTACAGCCGAAAAGGTCGAGCGCCCCATAAACCGTTTCTGCGCGCACGTAGGTAGGCTAGATTCCTCTTTCGAAACTTTAAACGCGTTTTTCTCGGAATGATATTTCCTCTTCGTTTGGCAGTGATTGCGAAAAAACGGAGGTACAAATCGATTTGAAAAAAATTGAGCATATGTGAATTTATAAGAAACTAATTTCGTTTATTAAACCGTCAGACCACAGGAAACAGGCACTAGGCTTACGTGTTATATAATCTATAGTATCGAAAGTACACTAACGACGCCTACGCAATATCTATCAGCTACGAGTACAGTGTGCACCGAGTGTGTGTGTACGAGAAAGTGTTGATTTTTGAAAAGGAAAGGCAACTCTATTCGATTGGACTCGCACCTCTGATATCCGTGGATGGCTCGCTTCGAGAGAGCTCGTGGTCGTTCCCTCTGTACGAGGACGTCTTCGAAGGACTTCTGCAGTGCGCCAACGTGTCGCTTTTCCCGTTGGTGCTCTGATTCTGATGAGGGAAGTGGAAGGTTGTAGTGTGTGGCCAGGAAGCTGGCGGTGGACTACGCACAAGGTGCTCGTGCACTTGTGCGAGCGTCAGTGGGTCCGTATCACCTAATTCCTGAAACAGAAGCAACAGTCAACGATGCAGCTAGAAGAATGCCTTTAGTGGCTTTTACAAGAAATAATATTATCACGGGTAATTGGAAACTAGGAGAACTATTCTTAAGGTTCTTCTAGCCACAGCAAAGTTTCCCACTAAATAATACCGTTCGCGCTTAAGAAAATGTTAAATTGATAATTCTACTGTGCCCCTGTAGGGAATGATCTATGGAGCAACTGTGCTTCCCCGTTCCAGCAGCGACTCCAACTAATTGCCCACTCGGTTATAATAAGACCGCTAAAATCCAGCCGTGACACTGCAAGAGACAGCCTGACTAAAAATATTTCCAGAGGGATACCCGATTCCTTTGACCGAAATGGATCTATTGTAGTGAATGCGCGGTCTGATGGAGAAGAAAGAAGTGTACGCCCTTAGTTAAGGTCGCTTTGTACGGTATCATCCTCGCGTTATCAAGTTCACGTTACCATTAATAATGTACAGTAGGTCCCGATCGATGTTCCTTTTACGGTCTTATAAACCCCAGCGAAAATGAATGACGGCTCACCTGAGACATGAGTATGGCGTCGTCGGACTCGGACTCCTCTATGGACTCCACGAGGCTCTCGCGACTCGCCAGTACCTGGAAAATAGGGAATATAGCCTTTGAATAATTTCCATCATTGTTAGAAAAATAATACAGTGAAATCAACTAACAATTCTAAGAAACCCTGCGTCATCTCTGTTCCTTTGGTATTCGAAAGCTGAATATTCATAGTTGATAGTTGCAAAGGGAATAAAATACTACCTAACTTACTAACGCTACTACGAAATACTTTAAATTTTACACAAGACCGATAAAGTTCGTAGAAAGTATCGATCAACCCTGCCGCAAGGAAACTACATAGTTTGACAACATAATCGTTAATCGAGAAGCTTATCAAGCTCAAGGTTTCTCCCGTTTCGTGGCTGGTTCCCAGTGACAAGGGGAAATAAATTACTCCTCCTCGTCTGCCGGCTGGAAAACGAGAAAGAGAGCGAGATGTATCGATTCGAACCTGCAGAAAAGGATTATCCTGTCGACTGAGCCTAAGCGCCTCCATATCCTGATCGATGTTTCGTGTTCTACCAGGTGTCAAGGTTAAAACAGAGTGCGACGGCGACGGCTGACAAGCGACGACGACATCGACGGCTGCCACGCTCAAGGTCGACGGAATCCTCGATACCTGATTGTCATTCTCGCTCCCGCTGCGCCTGCAGGCGTTCGTGACGATCGCTGTAACAGATACGATCGGGGGACAGTCAGCGAAATCGACCTCAGACCGCGCTGCCTTCCGCGTTTCAAGCGACGCGGTACACGCCGTCGCTCGTTATCGTCCCAGCCAATTACCCTAATTGGGGGATTCGCGATGACTCGGCCGCTTTTGGGTTTTTGGCGCTGCGATTTCTCGCGCTGCGCGCCAAGTGGGTGGCACTTGAAATTAGAGGTGCGTTTTCTGGCAGGGGAAACACGTCGAGAGGGTGGGTATAACTTTTTTCGCACGAGGCACCGTTTTTCAGGGCATCAAGCTCGAAAATGGTGAAGCGCGCTTCGAGCTTCAGTTTAAAGGATTTGTATCCGGATCGTTTTTCTTCGTGTTTGTTGGGGAGTTGTTGAGGCGAGTTGACGATTTAAAGATTTAATCTTCACGCGCGAGACGGAGGTATTTATTATATGTTTTAACGTAGAATTCACGCTGCCGCGAAGAACTGTTCGGGTTTAATGAGCACTGTACCTAATGAAAAAGGGATAATTAATTGTGTTATGTGCTTAGATGGGAATGAGTTGGTTAATTTCGTTATTGGATTGCTGGGGGAGGTCTCCTGATAATAACCACGTACGGAACATTTGGGAGCTTCTGGCGGGGGCTGTAATCAAGGAAATCTAATGAATAAACTATGATTGGAATAAGAATATTCCCTCGAGGAAAATCGGAATTAAGTGCTTAGAAAGTCTCTCGTGTACTACACGAGTAATCAATGCCGAAAGTAATTTACCTAATCACCGCGATATAGCTTCAGTTTCTATTCGCTCTAAGGGCTCCGTGTACTTCTAAAATAAGCGGATACATATTCAATGTGTGAGACGTGAATTTCTTAAATTATTGATTTAGTAGAGGAACGGTCAATAAATGTTAGATAAGTTAGAAAAATTGCAGTCGGCTCCTCGCCTAAATATACTCCTTATTCTAAGTATACGAAGGTGCATGCTGGCGCTTAAATTAATCTTTAGTCTTTTATTTGCACGCTATTAAAAATACTTTCCCCTGCTTTATCTATTTATGCACGCTTTCCTCCCTTAAGAATCGCTTTGTAACTACTTGCTAGCTTTTCTCGAGGAAAGTTTTTCTTCTTTAAATTCTTCGCTCGTGCGCATCCTGATTTTTTTTCCAATACAGGCGAATATTACGTATAATATGACAAATTTTTGCTCGCGTCAGAAATATTGCACACACGTGCCTAATTGTGCTTGAAAAAGTGTAATTAAAGACGGAATTCTAAATCCTTTAATTACATAAATGGACGTTGCAAATTGTTGCAGAGAATTTAATTTCGTAAGTGAAAATCCTGCATTACTATAGAAACTTTCAAACTGTAATCTTCTTCGCGGTGAAGCGTAATTTGCGTAATAAACACATTTCTTTGCACCTGGTGCAAAGTTCCTCGATTCCCATTCCGACTCCTATTCAGCGTTAAATTGCTTGATCGTTTCGAAGTCTTTGAAAACTTACCAGCTGTCTCAACCTTCGGAGCGCGTTCCATCTCTTCGTCCTCGTTGATCTTCATTCCTACCGTCAACTTCCTCGATTTGAAAAGATTCGAGAGAAACGCTACGCCCTTACGCTTTACCCGATCGTATCGTTGAGCGTTCTCCGATGACACGTGTATCATCATTCGTCTGAAACGAGAAAACGTCACCGCTCTTTAATTCTGAATGAATCCTGGAAACCACTAACCCATAACACCCCTCCACCAGTCATTCCACGCGCACAATTTTGATCCACCATTCCCACAAGTATCATCCAAATAGGTGAAAGAGCAGTACCTCGTGCACTCGAAAGTTTCACTCGCCATCTACCCTCGTATCACTGAGATTTCAATTAAGACCCCAGCTACGTTACGGAGCCACTGAGACGTCAACGTCCAATTATCAATCAACGACCGTGCCGCTACCCTAACGATGCAACAACCCTGTGCCGTTCTCGAAAAAGGGAGAGAAAAGCTCGACGTGGCGGGTCGAGGTCAAGCGGGAGTTCGTTCGACAAAGGTTCCGAGCCACTCCTAGCCCGCTTTCGAGAGGGAACGGATGGTCATTGTCAGAGATAACGAGCAACGTCCACAGACGATACCCTCGCGCCGGTACGCGTCAACCTGCGTGCGAATGTTCCTCGGGGGAGAGAAGTTACTCGCGCGGTACCGCCCCCGCGCCGTGAATCCGAGCCCCCCGATCGAACGAACCTACCACGTTCACCCCGGCAGTGGTCGAGAAACAGGTACCGGGATCGGTACTTTTTCAACGTGGAGCCGGAGGTCCATCGGTGCAGTGACGATCCTCAGCGGTCGCATTGCCAACTGCAGCTGCAGAAGGGTGTGCTCCGGCTGCTCCTCGCAGGATTTTGCGCAGCTGCAAGTGGCCACGATGGGGAGCGTGTGCGAGGGAGAGAGAGGAAGGGAGGCGGGACAGCAGAGCGTGCGTAAAGCGGCAAAATAAGAAGGAGGGACAAAAAACGGGGAGGGCAGTAGCGGGGCCACCGCCAAGTGTTTCAAAAGTGCCGCCAAGTGAAAACTCCCGGAGGGTTTTTCTGATCCGCCTTTTCGTCTATCCTCTGTCGCGGCGTCACGCTGCCTGCGGGCATTTCGATCCAAACATGTCCTTACGGAGGAAGCGAGCTCGAAGAACGTGGCTTCATTGTGTTTCGAAGGGTACAGGGTTCAGTTTCTTAACTTTTGGTGATGGAACTCATACGGAGGAATAAGAATGAGAATCCCTTAGCTTATCTTTCACGGCTCCATTACTCAGCGATGTTTGCACGTACGGGTCAGAAACATCCCGCAGTTACTTCGAGCGAGTTCTAGGTACGTGAGCGTGCGATAAAGTGGTTCAAAGAGCCTGGCGCGAGGGGGATGATTTACAGCGCACTTTCTCCAGGTGTTCATCACCTTTATGACCTACATTCCTCGTCCAGGTTGGAGCTGCCTGATTAAAGGGAGCCAGAGCGGTACTATCAAACAGAAGAGCACTGCTTCCGGCCAACATTATGCAACATGAATACCTCTGTAGATGACTGTAGATTACTTCGGGAAAAGAATCTAGCACTAGCTGCTACTTCCACGATCGACCTCTTAATACAAACCCGAAATTATCCCTTTGAAAGCGGTTGCGTTAAAGTGCACTGGTAAAATACCTGATCAGAGAGGACACGCAGTTTCTATAGTCTTTATGAATGATTTCAGTGAAAGAATCTCCAATACTCGATGCTACTCAATTCAAGTGCTATCAGTAGAAAACTCAACCTATGGCTCTCCGACAAGTGGAACTTACGGTCACTACAGAGACACAACAATTTCCCCAGCTGCTATACAGCTGCTCATTTCAATCGATGAAGTATAATCCTTGTACGCGCTAAGTCTGTACCTGATACACTCTATTAATTCATCGCAGCGGTACCTTCCCAGCATCCAGTGATAGTGTAACACTGCTTGCTACCGTCCAACTCCCTCATCCTACCAGCCTTACTCCTCCAAAGGGAATCATATCAGGATGTACGAGGTGAATCTACATAAAAGCGATGGCACACAATCCCCCGGCGTGATTCCCGACTTCGATCAAACATCCCCCGTTCACGAGCATCCTAGACACGCGACCATACCAGCGTAAAGCCTTCCCCGTGGAAGCCGCGCCAGTCGTCGGGTGTTTTTCCACGAGAGCATCTCGTGCGGCTCGGCGGGCGATCGATCGTCGTCCTCCACCCCCGAGGATCGGGGACGGGTGTAGGGGCGGCCACGTCACCTTCCTCTCGCGGCGGTCGCGTACTTACATACGTCGGGGTTACACACGCACCTGGCGATCGTTCATGCTCCCGGCGCGCTGGTCGCCGCCTCCGCTTGCTCTGCTCGCCGACATCCGCGAACACGGAGGTGACCGGGCGCTGGGTTAATCGCGCCGCGACTACGCCGTTTCCAGCCCGAACGTCGTAACCTCCCCCGTCACAGGGGCCAAGCGGCCCACCGCCTTCCACCACGCGGTTGGCTGCGACCTGGGGCGCGATGTACCGAGACACGCGCACTTACCCGGCCACCCCCTTCTCGCCGTGCTTTCGCCGCTCGCCTCCGCTGCCTTCGGGAGCACGCTCTCTCTATCCTGTGCCACCCTCGCTCGTTCCTCGTCCTGTCTATTGTGCCGCGGCTTTCCTTCCTCCCTGCTCCGGTCTTGCCGAGCCTCGCTCTCCTCTTCGTTATCCGCGCACGGCGCGCGGCAGATCGTGCACGGGAGGAACGGCACCTGGGGGACGAAGGTGGAGGGTGTTTCGTTAGGGGTGTGAGAAGTAGCGCGCAGAGGGTCTACACTGCGTTGTAGTGTGCTGAGGGGGTAGTAAAATGTAGTAGGGTTGATTTATGTGGTACAGTAGGAGATAGCGGGCGTGTACACGTTTGTTGATCTTTGCAGCAATGAAATATGCATGGGAATTATGTGGGGTCTATGTTTTAGCTCACTGACAACGGAAGAAAAAATTCTGAAAGTTTGTGAATACGTATGTAGGGGATTTTCTTCAGGGAATTTTTGTTTGCTGCCCAAATTCACTCGGAGCGGGTGAAATTAACCCCTGAAAATTCGGCTGTTTTCCGATTTTGTATTATAACTCGCGAACTCTATGAGATAGAAAAAAAGTTTCAAGGCAAAAGTTACTATATATCATTTGGTAAACAGAATCTTGTACAGTTCACAAGTTATGATATTCAGGGGTCAATTACACCCCCTTAGAGTGAATTTAGGCAGCAAATAAAAATTGAGTTGTAATCTGGAGGAAATCTCCTACGTATTCGCAGTTTCAGAATTTTTTGAATTTCCGGGTTCGGGATGTTCCCTCGTCAGGATGGCGTGCTAGGATGCGAGTGTATAATACTATAGTTAAAAAGGAGATGCAGATAGGTACGCTTACGTTGAGTGGATAGAACTTTAACAATTTGTTAGGAGGAAAATGAGGTTTATCGTAACAACGTGCAGCAGGATGATCCCTCAAAGGTCATCTCGAATTAAGCTCGTATTACGACAGTAATTAATATGTACTATCCACCGCTTCTCACTTTGGAGGTGCACGGGTTACGAAATGACCTTTGCACGATATTTAAAATAGGACCCTGTGCCCCTGACATTTTTTCCCAAAATGACCTTTCCAACAATTTGTCAAAGTTTCCGGCAGAAAGTAGGAATCGTCCTGTACGACGGCGTAACTTACTTAGAAGTCGTTTCATTACTCGGTAATCACTTTAGTTCGGCAAGGAACAGTTTATCTTTCCATCAAGCGAGTCCGGGAACAACTAGCTTTCCTACGAATCGAACAGTGAAATTTCCGAGGATATTTTAGTCACTCTGATAAGCACCTATCAGCAACAGTGCAACTTGCGCTTAACATTCAAGGGAACTTGTGCATTCTCACAGAATGTTCACGCAGCACCATATTTTAATCAGCAGAAGTATAAGGCTTGCACTTCGCGCCGCGTTTTAATCGTCTCATTAAGCACGATACTCGATTGCAGCACGCATCTTTCTTGCGGCGAGCACACTGTGCGACTGATTATGAAACACACTACGTACACTCGCCTACCTCGAACATGCACTGATAAGAAATAATCGCAGTAGCTTGGAAGTGAACTCGCGTACAGTAGAAGTTGATTACCTAATGCACGTGTTTTCTACACTCACCGTCACGGTGAAAAGAAAGTTTGAAATATGAAGAGAAACAGAAATATCGTGACTTAATAAAAAAGGACTATACTTCATATTCTACAATATTTTACATTATAAAAATAGCGGCAATATAATAATGGATGTTTTAGTCCATTACTCTTCTAACATCTATAATTTAATAGTATCATTAAAATTAGTTCCGTAAATTTGTTAAAAATATCAATTTTAAACTTTCCCCTGTCCACCACTGTGTATTCAGTTTTTAGGCTACTTTATCTACTCTCCAAAAATCGTGTTACAATCCTGTTGATCGCTATCGGCGAACTAATACGAACTATCGTTGGATGTAGCTATCATTTCTTATCTGGCTGCACTTTTAAAATTAATAAAAATACGGTGGTTCAGATTTTTCAGCAGACAAAGTGTTACGACAGTGCCTCTCAAGTTCCTTTCCTCGTGGGCTCATTTGGACGAGGAAAGGTGGGTAAAATTGCCACATCTACTTTTCTTCACTCGTTTTTCATTATGCAGTAGTATAAATACAAATACCTCGCTTACTGAATAACGCACTATTGGTTGGTCGACGAATGAAGAGGGTTACTTTGATAAGTTACGCAGACCTTGAGTCTCATTTTAGGAGAATTTTAGACTTCCAGTGAATTTTAAAACGATAAGAAAACAGTGGTGGGAAGTGAAAACGCTTTACGTGCGCTTGGAAAGCAGGGAATTTCATTGAGAATTTGAGAAAAGGATGTAATGGTAAATGAAATTTCGGGTTACCTTCTGTTTACCAGGATGGTGCGGGTGTATTTGGGAAATGCGGTCAAATCATTCTTTGGCAGATAATAAAACGATGACACTGGTGATAACGATTAGGTTCGCCACCGTGCACGTGGAGGATGCATCATCGATTTCTACTCTGAAACGTGAAATATTGCTTTAGAAAAGGTGTTCCTTGTTTGAATAGCATTATCTGCTTCCATGCTGCCCGCAATTTACTGTCATACTTGTTTGAATTACAGGATATTAGACCGCGAACTGCGTCTTTTTTATCGATTCCTTCGACTCCGTTCGAAGTTCATTAGTTAACAGATACAAGGAAACTTAACCCCTCGCTGCATCAATGTATTCTCTATTGCAAACAGAATGCGTTGAATGGAAAATAACAGAAAGACCGCGAGAAAATTGCTGACGATACATTACATGACTGTTGCATTGCATTTTTAACATTTCATGAAACTTTTTTCTCATATCCTTTACCGACACAAGGAGCTAATTATCTTTGAATTATTTATCCATTAAAGCAGCTCCATCTTCTACAAATGTTCGCGCGACCATTTTCCCAATAAAGGGTACAAGAAAGTGTGAAGGTTTCTGTCGCAAGTAATCCTTCCCCATTCCGTTACTAATCAATGCTTTATTTTCTGACATGAGCTCGCTCTTAAAAAATATCGACGCTATTCCCAGCGACAGAAGATTTCCATTCATCGAATAGCTCGACACTCTTACGACTATTTCCCTGCAGTTGAATCTCGCTTCAGAAGCGAAGGTGATGGTTCCTGAAACGCTTCGATGCTCGCGTACCAAGCCGCGGATTCGCGCGCGTCTTTTGCCGCTCCTGGGCGGGTCGAGCGAAATGAAAAGGCGAATAAAAAAAAAAAGAGGGGCAGGAAACGAGAGCAGAGTAAGGGGGAAAAAAATATAAGAAACAAAAAAAAAACGGAGCGGAACAATGTCCTCTTTGTTCCATTCAACGTTTCTCGCCCTGTTTCGACCCGCCCACGGGCGCGCAAAAGGAGCGTGCACGGGCTCGCGCGTGTGTAGTACACCCCAACAGTCGCATTTTGGATGTATTTTTTGTCCTCAGTAGTAAAAAAAATAATATGTACAAGACTCTCGGGAGGGTTTCTTACAAATTACACGCGTCGCTTTCGAATGAAACTCAACCGCTGAACCTTCAGTGTGTCTCACTGTGTGTGTGTGTGTGCACGCTTTTACAAATCGCTGATCGCACAAGAAGCAACAACGAGAAATCTGCGTACTCTCAACTCGAGAGGATCAAGAAGTGTCAGTCGTCTCTCTCTCCCTCGCATTCCCTTTCTACCTCTCTCTCTCTCTCTCTCTCTTTCTCTCTCCCCGATATCTACTGGGTAGCAAGTGATTGTATCGTTCGACAGAATCGCAACACGGTCGTGTCTTTCTTTTTATTTTCCTTTGTTTTTATTTAAAAAAATACAGGTCGAGTATGCGATACCACGATTTGTTCGACCGGCCGCTCTCGCCGCGCGGCCGGAAGTTCTGCGATCCTCTGTGGGCAGGGGCGAATGCGTACGCTCCGATCGATTTAAGCTGTGGCTTCCTGGGGCGCCCTGACCTTTTCGTTTAAATAAATCATGAATTCTGAATACCTCCCAGTGGCAGGATAAAATGAATTGGAAATGAGTGCGGCGCAATTTGAATGAGAAGGGAAACTAAATGGTGGTCATTTGTTGCTTACAAGTACCACATGTCGAGCACTAAAATTGCAAAAAGACCCACTTATTCTACTCTTAGTCTCAGAGACTTCACGTGTCCCAAAAACAAATCACTGGTTTTGAAGAAGCAGCTACTTGGACTAAGCTGCTTCTCGTAGCTACTAATATTATTCTTCAATTACCCCCCCCCCCCCCCAAAAAAACAAACCCCCATGGGGCACCCCAAAAATTCATCATTCGCCTCTGCGTGCATGTTACAGATACACGTATGTACGTACGTCCTCCACACAGTGGATTCTCGAAAAATGAACACTTCTTTTCAGGACAGAGCTGCACCTTCGTCGAGCAGGAAATATCGTGAAGATAGTTGAACAGAGGTGTAGGGGGTCGTTAAAGCTATGCAAATCAAGCGAACTCGCGCTATTTAAAACAATAGCGAATTAGTACGTTCCGTACATCGTCCGACTCTCAGAGCTTTCGAAATGCTAACTTTCCTTCAGAACGTCGGGATTCAGCGAACTTCTTGGTACCTTCTTACCGCGGGCTAAACGACGATAACGTTTGTAGCTATTGCCGATCGTTTAAGTACCGGATCGATCGCAGACGAAGTAGTCGGGGAAGAGTCATCGTGATTTTTGCGGTCTGCCGTGCAGTCTGCTCGACGAGAAGTTCAGCGTGTACAGCGACGTTGTAGGAACAGTCCGTGAGAGGTCGATTGCAATAGGTAGAAATAAAAAATAATAAAATAAAGAAGAAACGAAGAATCCGTACGTTTCGACGGGAGGCGACGAAAAGTCCACGGGTTTTCTGCCAATACGTATTCCTGCGCGTGCCGCTGAATGATACAATGATTACGTGACAGCGATGACACTCGGCTGTTACAATTAAGGAATCAACAATCGCACTCCGTGTGAAGATTAGGCAACGCACTCGCACATACCTATCGTAATAATATAATCGATTAATAATTACGAATTAATACGTGAATCGGCGGCGATGATAATAATAGCAATAAATTGTTCGTCGCTAAAACGCTCTCTACCGATATGTTAGTCCAAAAAATGTTCTACGACTTCCGTATAAACAGACAGCGACATTAAACATCATCGTTTATATTATGCGTAGAAATTAATTCATATTTATATGTATAATATATATATAATATATATATATATATTTATATATATATATATAATATAAAACATTTGAAAAAATCACAGTTACTTAAAAACATCTTAGTTCACCGCATCTCCCTTTCACACTATCTCCCAATCTATTTATCTATCTATCGTTCGCCCGTTTCATCGCTCTTTTCCTTACTTCCCTTTCCTCCCCGCGGCCGTTCTCCCCTGCGCATGCAAATACTTTTACATTTCGTTAATAAGCATCACGAACGGTTTAAGGGTAAATTGTCGACAAATATTCACGCACACTTACACTTGCTTCTACGTAAAATCGACGTTGCACGAAGAACACGCCGAAGCGACCAGGCCCTCCTCGACATGTTAGGTGGCTGGCACACTTCGGACACGACTTCCGGCACAGCTTTCCTCTCGGGCACGTCTGTCTTTCCCTCGCGAGCTTCTTTTTAAACATTCCTTCGCGAGATATCGCCTACCATTCGCTCAGCGTTTCCTCGTCGACCGTGCTAACCAGCCGATGTAGCTGCAAATTACTGTCTTTTTTGCATTTACTGAGCTGTAACGTAGGAAATATCCTTCACACTTATCAGTGGTAAGTTGGAGTAATTGAAAGGTTTTGAGCTACTCAATTGCATGATTCACTGCTAAGCGAGAAGCTTGATAAATAATTATTTAAAAGAAACTTGGTTTTTTATTGCAGATTTAAGGAGAATTTATGTTGGAATTCTTAACACATGTGACAGCAGAATGCTAAAACATTGCAATTCTTTAAAAATTCCTTCACTGTTTCTTAAAACAAATTTCATTCGTAGTGATGAACATTTCTTTTTATTTTGGTATATAAATCAAATATTTAATACGTCACAGCCCAGTAATTTTAAACAGAATTGAAACGGAAACTTCTTTGCCTCCACGTACAGGTTCTCAATTTTCTTTTCATATTTCGAATTTATTGTGTAGCTAGTGTGAAGATCACGAACAAAATTTCGAATACCAGACCTTGCCAAATTAGTCTACTGACTGTTAAAGAAGTTTTCCATTTTAATTCGACAATTGTGTACCTCGCTTTCAATAAGAATCGACGGTCAATCAGTGATGAATCGGCTACTATTACAAATAATATATTAAGATAGTAAAAAACCTATCGATCAGGTCATAAGTCTACATCTACATACGTAGAGCATTGTCTACGTAAAGCAATCATTAATCATCCTCTCATTCCATTTTTATCGATTTCGAATGAACATGTCGAAGCGTACAGCGTCTCCATACGAACGGAAGTGACACTTTACCAAAGTGGACTTCGTCAAACTTAGTTGTGAATGCACAACAGATTCATCGATACTGTAATTATTCACGTATACGCGTAACATATGGCAGTTATGCAAAGATTTCCACCGTTCAGGCGGAGGAGGGTAACAGTAAGAAAGAGATGAAAGCGTCAAGAAATAGGGAGGAAGAAAAGTGACAGTGATAATACAGGATGCAGCACAACTAGCACGACAATCGAACAGGAGATGATTCCTCGCCCAAAAACAAGTCAAAACAGTAAAATACCTTTCCTTGAAAAACATTCCTTTTTTCAAGAAAATTAATGCTGAAAATATATCTCCACGTACACCACTAATATACTTCAATTAAGTGCATGTTTCATCATACATATAAAAATAATTTAAATGCACCGTCACGTGCTAACCACTTTATCTACCTTGTTCGCTGATAAATTCTTGACTGTCTTTTAGATCCATTTCGACACGCCTGAGATCAACAATATTCCGTACAATTTATCGCTGAATAAAATGGAAGTTCTGAGCACACAAAACCGCGTCGATTTGTCTTGCGCAATCAGAGCACAAAATTCATTGCTTCGAGACGAGGCTTCCTCGATAATTTTTAGTTATTTTTCCCCTAAAATGGTGACATATAAAAAAAAATATATTTAGACTTGTTTCATCACAACGATTCATCCCTCCTGCTTCCCTTGTACCCAGCCTGAGCTATATCCCAATAAATTCAATTACTAGATAGTTTTTCTTTCCTAATATTGAAAGGATGTGTCTCTCCAACGTCCGAAGACTATCATCTTGAATTTTCATCGAACCTTCGCCTCTTGAGAAAGAGAAGAACAATCAGATAAGAACAAAGAACGAATTTCTCTAGCCAGCTGGCGTTAGCGAAACGCTAAACCGCGGAGCAAGCATCAAGCGTGGGAGTCGCTGATATCGTTACGGGATACGCTTTCGATATCACAAGACGAATCACAAAGTTTAGCACTCTGGCCGCGCGGCTCGCTTAATTCGCTAAATCGCGCATTGCCGTTACCGTTGACGCTGCGAGCGCGTTTTCTAAAGCACAGAGTCCCCCACGCAATGAAATGATGAAACACCAACGTGGTCGCACTTTTACGCGGGAGAAAGTCTGTAAGGCAGTGACAGACCTTCGACGTTCAAGGAGATAGTCAGATTACGGTTAAGTACTAATCGTCGTGATAAGGGACCAACCATCCCTTGCGAAATTTCTAATTAAAATTACGATAAAACTCCCTCTTAAATCGAGCTAGAGCCGACAACTTGCACGACCTCCGAACGAAGAAGTTCTCAATAGGAGGGAAATGATTGATGAATTCGAATAAGCCAAAATCAACTCCGATCGTGTACGATGGAGAAGAGTTTCGTACCAACGGTATGGTAATGACAGTCGTTAAGTAGAAACGGGTGAATTCCGACTTGCTTCCTTGCGAAGGGAAACGGAGTAAAAGGCGGTAATAAATAGTACGGGCTGCAAACGTGAACTCGTTCCTTGAATTCCTCCTCGTCGGACGGTAGGAATTCACCTTGAATTAATTTTATAAAGGATTATCATCGTAGCCAAGACTGAATGTTGTCTTTTAACTATCGTTAAGTTGAAATCAAGTAGCTATTGCATAACTTGGCAGTGTTGACACGAAGCGTAAACGAGACACTTATAGGTTGAGCGTGAGATAAAGTAGGAGCCTGGAAACTTGAGACATGTAACTTGAAGGACGATAGTAGAAATAGTTAATAATAAATTATGTATAGTGGTGGCTAAAAGAATGCTTAAAATCAAGAAATCGATAATAATGAAATTTTGCATACATGGTATTTTTCTTATCATTCACGTTTTAAACATTTTCAACCACCAGTGTACTCTGTAGTATTCTAAAAGCTTTAGAATGTACACAAATTGGGCTCTTAAGAAGAATATTACTATGGGAAATACACTGTATTTATTCCTACTATTTGCTTTGTTCCCCTCAATTTCCTAAGTCTGTGATCCAGAAATTAATTTGTTATCGGTGGAAACGTAAGTTATCTCGAAGAAAAATAGCACAAGTCTCACGTTTCCAGTCACGTTTCCTGTCACACGCTCAATTCTAAGTTGCAGAGGACAAAGAACGCGGAGTAACGAACGCCGCGAGAGATTTACAGATTATTCGACTAAAAAATGCAAAATGAAGCTACGACTGTTTACAAAATTGCCGCGATTGCGCAGAAAGAATTCAAAATACGTTCGATCCGACTTGGTGAATCGGATTGGAAACTCCACCGGTATTCATTCCGCACACGTTCGCGCGAGAACGTAATTAGGATCCGCAAGTAGCTTCACTCGTCAAAGATATATTGTCCATGTTCTTAATCGTGGCATCGTACGTCAAATCGAGTCATTAACGATCGTATTCAGCGATATCTGCGGACTGGTGTCACCGAAGGTTCACTGCCCGCACTGGATTGAGTTTGCACGCCATCCCGATAACGATCACAATGAAATCGTAACACAAATGTACAACGTACACGTACATAAAGGATTTAAGTTAACAGGCAACGCTCGGGTTCATCGTCAACGACGACACCCCCGTTGTCTAGCTACCGAGTGAGTCATACTCATAATACGAAATTATTCTCGGGTGGCCGACGTATTATCTCTACAAGTTATTACGCCCTATCTAGATACTTACGCGCTAAGCGCTTGCTCGAAACAAAAGCTGAGGATTAAAAAAAAAAAGAAGAAGAAAAATAAAGAAGTCCACGGGACCAGTGGTGGCAGTAAACTTCGTTCGTGTCGTGCGTCCCACCCGTGCGAGTCGTCGCGGCCGAGACAGCGAAGGGGCGCGACTGAGACGAAGAACATCGATCAAGAGCTATTTCATTAAGTGCTAGGTCAATTATGTACAAAATCTTTATATATTACATGACGATTCCGATCCGCCGATGATAAAAATCTTGGCCGACGGATGCCCGGCAGTAAAGGAATGGTGTCAAGTGGCCTGTGCACCTTCCCTTAGGAGAGGACGTTGACCTCGCGCGGCGAGCCACAGACGTTTAGCACGCTGCTCGTCGAGTTAGGCGTGATCTGACTTCGGGCCTCGTTCTGCGCCTGCCGTATCGCCTCCTTATACGGCCCCCTTTTCTTTTTGTTGTACCGCGTCTTCAACAAAAACCGATCCACATTTCAACGTTATCAAACCACTGGCTACATCCTGGGGCGATTTCAGATGGGAAACTTGGAAGATCGTGTCGCGAATAATCTCAACGAGGGAACATAGACTGTATTTTCACTGATCATTCACTGTACTATGCTAGAGTCTATAAAAGTAACTTCGATTACCTTGAATGATTCTAAAAATGGGCTCAGCTGGTCGCATGCCATGAGAGAGCTCGTCGACGACCCGTACCAAGCGACGTGAGCCTGCGGACCAGACGATGTACCATCTTCTTTGCAGGAGACCGTGATGCTGAGGACCTAGGGCAACGACACGTTCATTTCCAGGTGCAATGTTTAATTGAAATTGCGGCGAAGTGTTAATCATACATTTATATGACGCCTACCTTTCCAGGCCACCAAGGGAACCCATGAATCTTCCCCCACACCACGTCGCCGACGTCCATCCTTCTGCCATTAGCTGTCAGACAGTGCTCGACAGGGGTCGCGGCAAGACGCATCATCAGAGGGTGAGACGGTGGCGGGAAATCTGGAGCAGTTTCCCCGGCGTCGACCTCGGGCTCTTGCTCGCTCAATTCGTCGCTGCTGGCACCGGGACTCTTGCATCCAGAGGAGGCATTGCTCACGGGGTAATCGCATCTGGCGTACGCGTTCGTGTTCAATCGCTTCAAGGATATAGACAGCTTCTGCTTCAGGCACTGCTCCTTTATTGCTGTGTACGACTCGCTGCCAGGCAGGACGTTCCAATTCTGCTGATTCTCCGTGGCACTGGACTCCAAACACGGCTGCGGCGGCTGCTGCTGCTGCGGCTGCTGCTGACTCTTGTGCTTCCGGTCCTCCTTGTGTTTCTTTTTATGCTTCACTTTATGCTTGCGACGGTGATACGACAGTGTATCGTACGTGGGATTGTACCTGAAACAAACAGTAAGTACAGAAAGGACGTGAGAGACGGTACTTTAATCTCGTGTCACTGTCTCCAGCACCTGTTACCATGCCTAAGCAAGCTTCTTACCGTGGGGATCCATTGCACGGAGATCTGGCCGGCGAAACACCGCCAAGCATCTTTCTCCTGGCTTCCTTCTTGGCCTTTTTAAGCGCGCGTTTCGCTGCTTTAGCACTGGCGTCCTTCACTCCCTGCTTCTGCGGGTCCACCTGCTCCTGGCCGTCCTCCTCGCCGTCCTCGCGGAAATCGTAGTCGTTCTCGAACGTTCTTGGCAATTCCAGTGGATCCCTCTCCGTCTCCGTCTGCCCGTCCTCGGCGTCGTCTGTCTCCTGCTCGTACTCTGGGTCCTGGATCTTGGAGGGTATCTTCAGAACAGTGCCCTCGCCTTGCGCGCCGAACGAGATCTTAATTACTGGCGTGGTTCTGGCTGTCCTCGTCGGATCCTCGAACACAGTCTCATCCCACAAGTCCTCCATCGATCCGACAGACCTCTTCTTTCTCGGTACTCGGCCCGTTCTTGGCCTCATTGTCGAGTCCGCCGCGGCGAACGTTTTCTTCTCGTCTTCCTCTGGTATTTTAGCACTCTCCACAGAGGAACTGCTCAGTCTTCTGGGCGTGGCGCAATACGCCATAGAGGGATTACTGTCACAGTCCGTCGACTCCATGCGTTCCTCGCCGGGCTCCATGGCGTTCACCGATGAATCGCCCTCCTCGGCTCTGTTGTTCCAGTACGACGGGGCGATCTTCACCTTGTCTGCAAAATCGAGGAAACGGCTGAAATTTCATGGGTTTTCAAAGCCAGATGCCAATGTTTTAATATTATTCATTATAGAGAAATAAATCAATGTATTCGGATTGCGAGAGGTTGCAGCAGAACGTCCTGATATAAGAAAATTACGACTCCTTTTGTTGGAGACTGATTCCGATTTAAAAGATCACTCGTGTTCTCGGAAACAAAATTCGTTTACCGTCTTAAGTGCTACAAATGGATGACCAGAGATTTTAGTAGCGTCATCCAGTGAACGAACTATTATTAGAGCTTGCTAAAAGATTTACAGAGTTATCCAAGTGACACCAGAATTACGCGACACCACCCACGCGAAGAGCTCTGAAGTATCCTCGATTTCTGGAGTTATTCCAGAAAAGGGGGCAGTCGGTTCGCATGGAAAAGAACTAACCGGTTCCTTGAATGGCGTTGCTAATCTCGTTCGGCTGTAGCCGCGAGATTTTTGGTATGAGAGACGGTCCTAGCTTCGACGAATCAGGACTCACAGCCGCAGACGACGAGGATTTCGTTGCTTGGTGAGCCGACGCCGCGATGTTCTCAGACTGGCACTCAGAGAACAGTATCCTCGAGGTTTTTTGCGGCTGCTGGCCACAACGTCGATCGCTTCTTCTGGTGGACCCATGACCCGTGACCTAATCAAATTGGAGCGCCAAGTGACATTATCTTCGTTCCTTATTCATCGCCATATATTATTCAAATATACCGTATCATCCAATACGAATTGTTTCAAAACAAGTTCTTTTACATTGAATTGACCCAATGAACGAAGTATATTTAAATCAGGAAACGGTAACTGGACGATGCATTATTAAAAGAGTTTCCAGCTGAAGAGGAAATAATGTCTTGCAAGGGAGCACTTTAATCTACTTTTTCATTACTTAAATATCAGCCGTGTACGAATTTCTTCTTCAGACCTATTTATTAGCTTCCTGCAATGCAAGTGTTACAGCTTTTACTCGTTACATCTGATCTACCTTACAGCTTCTACTCAATAGTTACTATTACCGAAACAGCATTTTTTTCTTCACAAATTTTTAAAAACCTTCAAACACCGTACATCTATATATTCTTCGTATCACCATGCAGCAAATGTGTCTTAATCGAGCGAGGTAAATTCCAGAAGGAAATCAGGAAAGTGAAGTACCTGCTGTTGCTGTGGCTGCTGAACGTCGTCGTGCTTCCGTTTCCTGCTGACGTCCACGTTCTCGCTGTTCTCGTTGCAGATCGACCTACACTTGCTGCAGAGGACCTGACGTGGCCTGAGCCTGACCGTCGGCCGTGCATTCTTATACCTGGCAGGTGGATTGATGTTCCTACGAAGATCGGCTTTGGCCACGGCCAGCGTGCTCTTTCTCTCCTGGAAATAGCTGAAACGGGCAGCGATGGTCGCCAATTTGTCGCCATCGGGATCTGGTACCGGCTCTGGGGGTTGCACGCCACAAGGGAGGCCTCTGGAAAACACCCAAATCGAAAGAGGATCAATAATCTTCCTCTCACTAATACAAATAGTACCGCGTGTTTTTTTTTATTTTTATCACTTTGGTAAATGAGAGGAAAACTCTGTATTTGGATAGGAATCTTACATCAACTAATCCTGATAGTGGAACATGGCTAGTGTTCAGTTACAGGGACGAAGAATGTCGGCTGCTCGAGGTCACTACCTACGCTACCTCCAATCTAGCGAATCTAATCGTTTCCAGTTACGTTGAAACCGCAGTCTTGAAAATAACGTGGAAAGTAAAAGAAAAGATACGGAATCCTCTTTCTGAAAACTACGGGGGGATGAAGAAAATCGACTGATCAGGTTATCGAATCGGCCGTTTGAGGGCCGACTGCTCTAAGCAATTGAGCTCTCGAAGCAGAACGACGTTCAAACACATCGACCTTCCAAGTAATATGAAAACTGAGAGGAGAGATACGAGGGTGTGTACCTGCAGACTGTATAGGGGGGGAAGAATCGAACTTTTCGTTTGCCAGAAGGCTGATTCACGAGGTACACAAAGTGTATCGTAACACGTGCGATATGAAAGCAGTAAAAAAAGCTGATCCCCATTTACGACATCCCTCGTGTAGCATAAAGAATAAGTCCAATAAAGTGCTACAAGAAACTTCGACGTGCGGGAACCTTATCGAACACAACAGAAAACCAGAACTCAATAATTACTGTAATTCAAAGACAATGCCAAGTAAAGTCATGAAAAGTATTCAAATAGGCTGCAGAATCACAGATAGTTCAATCGCAACGAACCACTCGCATTTCACAAGCATGTGAAACGAGAATGTGGTCCCTGCCATATTTTATGAAAATCACGGTGGATTACAGGGAGGCTAAAATCTCCGGTGCGCGATCCCCCGGCGTTTAATGAAATCTAAGAGGGAAAATGATATTGATCCGGGTAGATCGAATCGCGGTAAGATAATGAAGACCTTTCGTAATGAAAGTACTATTATCATAATAGCATCCCAGACTGCATCGCCGGCCGATGAGACACGTAAGCCGCTAACCTGCATCGGAGCGCAGTGAAGTCATTGTGTCTGGATTGCAATTTCGTGACTGCAGCGGAGCGAGGCTCGCGAGAGGCCCCGCTAAAAAATAAATAGAAAGCAAGATTACCAAGTAGACGCGGTGTTCGCCGAGCCTGAACCGAGACATCTTTGTATCTCAGTCGAACATAAAGGGAGCCTTTCTCTTCCCGTCGAACCCGCCAGCTTTCAGGGAAAATTAGACCACGGGGGACCCTCCGCGCCTCTGCCAAACGCGAGGAAGCTAACTTTTCACAGAATAATCTGTGCATTTTCAAAGGGACTAAAAACATATTTCCCCTCTGGCCTGGGCGGCACATCCTTCGCGGCGGATCGAAACCGATGGCTCGCCAGCCAATTCCATCGGGAAATTAATGGACGACATCATGCGATTTTCCTATTTCCGCGGAGCACGCCAAGGAAAATCGATCTTCTCTCGCCAGGTGATACGGTGGTAATTTCGTGAGTCTCGCGCGGAGCAACGCGTCACTGATTAGCTGAAAATAATTGCCGGCAAGCGTTCGTATCAGTGGCGAGAGGAGGTCACGAGCTAGACGAGTTTTTTTTTAGTGCTTTTTTGGGGGATGTAGCATGTAGCAATTCTGTGAGGAATTTTTACTCAGCGGATGATCGAAAAGCTGCGGTTTTCTGAAATTCAGTATGCCGCAGCTGCTATATTACTTGAAAGCCACTTATAGTCCAACGAAATCCACCCAATTTCTATTAAAATACCATCAATAACTAATATTCAAAGGTCTATTAACGCTTCACTCTATCTTGTATATATTCATCTTAACGGGGGACACCACGGTAATGGCCCCAAAAAGTAAAGGTACTTTGGAAATTTATTAAAAGCAAACTATGCAATGAATCTTTTTTAAACTTTTAGGACTTTCTATTGGATATTTAATTTATACGAATCTCTTTTTTTTATTCTATTGGAATACATTACTGCTCCTTACTCAGTTTCGCAAAAAATGTGGATTAGTCCGTTTTTGCTCTCACTGCCTCAAATCATAAACCCTCTTACAAGTGAACCTTTAACTTCTCCTTTCTCCCCAAAACCCTGAACATCCCCTTATCTTAATACTCCCTCAGCAAAAGTATTCCATTATACCGTGATACTCGAGACACTGCTAAAATATCCCCGCCAACGACAACATTTCTACATTTTGAAATGTAATTCTACCCAGAAATCAGCCGTCCAGGGAAGCGACATCCCCTCGTGGAGGGCCATCATCTTCTAGACGGCACCGCCTGAAAGAACCCGCGTGACGAACCGCAGGAGGACAAAAAACGAGCCTCGGCTGGGTCTCCTCTAGGCTGACCGCGGTCGGTGCGGTTTCATAACGTCGAGAACCATCTGCGCGCGGTGCACAGAAGCCAGAAGCGCTTGGCTGGCCAAAAGATTATTGGGCAACGGTTCCCAAACGCCAGCGATGCCTGGCATCCTCGTCGTGCACGGGACAACAACGCGGCTACGTGGTGGCGTGCTATCGATTCGACAGGGGGGCGTACAATGAGCGACAGACAAACCCCGATGCAGTATATCCATTAATATTTTCCAGCTCCCGATATGCTCCGAGGCCCACGAAGCTCGCCCGCGCGGACGAGGCGGATCTAGATGAATAGCGGAGTCCTAGATGAAAGTCAGCAGCGACCAGCCCCCGCGGAAACTGAGAGGAAAAGAAGAGGAACACGCAGCGGTCCATGTTGCTGGAAAATCTTCTGGCCACCTCCAAAGCTGGCAATCCGTCTTTTCCCCCGTTTTTCTCCTCACCTCCTTTCCACCGTCTCTGTTCCAGCGCTGCCATATGTGGGTTTCGGTGAGGAATGCCCGCTATCTCTGGGATTATTTTCGCGCGCTTTTGGTTTATTATTCTGGTCGGCTTGAGCTACCGAGGGGGGTCAGAGGAAAAAAGTCGCTAGGCGTGGAGTCGCAGACCGAGGCAGGTTTAATTTCGGCGAGGACCACGGCTGGGTGGCTCGATACTGCGGGCAGGTTTCTGCCTTTGGGTTCGTCGAGTCCGGGGAAGAAAGAATTCTATCTTGCTGTGTTTGCTTGGGTCGCATGGTGAATAGGATTCCGCGGTGGGTGGAACGTGGCTGGGGGTTGGAGAACGCCGACTATTAAGGTGGACGTTGTGATTAGATGGGTCGGAATGTGGTCAGCTGGAAGAATGTTCCAGTGACCTTCTAGGCTTCCCAGGCCTTAAGGCAGCACGACACCTACCACTTTTGCTACTTCCGCGAGAAAACTTCGCCTCTTCTCCTCTCGGTTGCGAGCGCGGCGGGCTCACGTTCCATATGGGTTTTCAACGAGGCAAAAGCCTCGTGCGCCAGTGCTTCTGGCATTCGTTTATTGTTTATACGCGCGCAGCGTCTTATTACGGCCTCATTTCCCAGGGCTCCCCTGTCCCAGGGCTTCGTGAGTAATTAAGGAAGCTGCAATTAGAGACATTCTACCCGAAATGAGTAATGAGTTTCAACCGACCGGCGACACTGGCAATACAAACACGGAAAATTCCCGGGCATGCCGCTACAATCGAAACGCGCGCATTCTTCTCGCTGCGCGCATTAGAATATAGCCGGCACAACCAAAAGTACATAGTTGTTGGCGGAAACGTGCATACGTGTCTTCCACGCCAGTGGTGTACTGCTTTGCATTCGCGAGGAAAGCTTCCAGCTACTTCAACTAATTATATTAATACATTAATATACACGCTATGTACATCTTGTTCGAAAAGCACACGCGCAGCTTCTGTGAAACTAAGTTTCAGGCAACGCGTCGAAGGGCCTCGCGGTACAAAGTCACGGGTATTTGAAGCTACCAGTTCTTAGAGGCATACGGACACGGGTGACGTAGAAGCGTCTGACGAAAAAATTAAAATAACCTCTGTTCCACGAAAAAACAATGGTTTATAGCCGCCCGAGGCTGTCAGCGACGGAAATCTATGTCCATCGACCGATCCAGCTGCGAAAACCCATGACGAACGAGCTTTTCGTCGAGGTCAGACACGCGAAAAAACTTATGAAACTGGTGGTGCATCCAGGCGTACGCCGAGCAACGCATACCGCGGGTGAATAATGCGAATGGATGCTGCGGTAATGTGATTTATAGCCCGCAATAAAATATAGGTGATTCATCTGTGAGGAAATTGGGACGTGCAAAGGTCGACTGGCTAGGATTTTTCACGAGAATCGTCACCTTCGACGCGGATGGTGATGCTTGTCGCGGATCTAAGAGAGGAGATCGGACGTGAAACGATATCAGAAGAAAAACACTGCTTTCTGACGAGTATTTACACGCACCGTTGCTTAGAGAATCGTTATCTACATCCTCTGATGTAATGCGTTACCCATTTCAGAGACGTACGATTGATAAGAAATTATTATTGTCTAACGTTCAAGATTGTACTATCGCGAGAAATCTTGAATTCAAAACGCGCGATTAAGTCTGTTTTGATAATATTCAGCAGCAGGAGCGTAATTGAGCTTCTTGTTTAGTACAGGCTTCTGCTGGAAGTATACTTCGAATTTAATATGAACTTTAAATCCCAGTTTATTAAGTATTGTAAAAAGAAACCTCGCGGCGATGATGAGCCATTTCTTTGGGCATATTTCAAAGGTTTCGTAGAATTCTTTCGCGTAAATGGATATTATCAATAAACACTACAAAATGTGTGAAATTAACATAAAATTCCTTCTTTTTTTTTAAATAAAAGGTACAAAAAGTATATTAATACAGTAAATTAATAAATAATATATTAATAACAGTATAATATTAATAAACCCATCAAAAAGAAGCCTGTTTAAAAACACTGTCGTAAATTAATATTGACAAAACTAATGATATACAAATATTGCGCCAATTATAACGACGGTTATTTATACAAACAAAAAAAATAACGATGACTATTTATGCAAACAAAAAAATAATAATGAAGTAATAAATTTGTTTGTTTGTATAAATACCCACTGTCCATTTTTTTTGTTTGTATAAATACCCATTGTTATAATTGGTTTCAAAGGTTTCGTAGAATTCTTTCATGTAAATGGATATTTCTATTATTCTAGGTTTTTTTAATTGGAATGCTTCCCTCTGTTTTCAATTAAATCAGCTATTTCCGAGTTAGAATATATGTGGCGTAATTGCTCTTCTGCTTTTTAACGAGTAAAATGCTAGGTGAATATTTTTCCCCATAAGGATCAACATAAAAGAGGCCACATACATTTTCTTCAAAATAGTGAATCATAGCGATTCAACCGGTTTTAACAATAGACCAGCTGACGCGCGCGCATACTCACTTTCACATGTAAATCTACAACTTCATGCCTCGAATTTTTGCAACCAAGCGGTTATGTAAAACCTCCAGATGGTATCTAATAATTTAGACGTTCGGAAACGTTCAAGCCGAGCTACGGAGGGACAGGACAGCGGGGACGACGGTACTGCTCCCAGGAAGATAAGAATTCAATACAGTGTAATAAAAAATTCCATACTCCATCGGAGAAATTATCGAGCAGCTTTCTAATCTTCAATAATTCACCTGTTTGCTTCGAGCAGTGAATTAAAAACGTTATAAACTTCGCCTGATATCTTGCTCCCACTTCTAAGTAGTACAAAGACGAATATGTCTCCAGAAAATGCAGGACCGACTCCGTTTTAACAATTCATCTCCACGGATTCCACGTGAAATTCGAGAATTATGACACAACTGGAGCCAGCTTTCAAATTATAGGCCCCAAGCTGAGAAATTAGTGCATTCGTCTTCGTGTGTTACAGATGTCTCGGCTATCGTCTACTGGCTCCAGCAGACTTATTTCCAAGCTGGCGAAGAAGAAAGGGGATTCGACGCGATCCCCCTCAGACTTCCACGAATTTTCCCTCCAGATCTGAACAGCTGTTTTCTATATCCCTGGGTTCGCGCTCGAGCCGTGTAGCAATCGCGAAAGCAAGGTCTCCGGCCTACCGTGCTCGGCTTATATCCGCGGCCGTAACGCCTCGTGTCTAGGCAGTGTGCAAAGAGGGTGTCGTCAACGTCGGCGAGAACGACACCAATTGCGAACTGGCACGAATAAAATACGCGAAGGTATCCCAGGCGGGGCACAAAGTAGATGGCCGCGTGAGCGTCGAGCATGGATCGTTAAACTGAAATCTGTTTGGAGCAACCCCGTCGCGATGCTCGGGGTTCAACGGACGGCTTTTATTTTCTCCGAGCTTTCTTAGATGGAATTATACACTTTCTTCTCCTGCCCCTACGAATCGGTTTCCCTCGACGTGCCTTTGCTGCGAAATGCACGTACTAACTTTGTGTTCGAACCGTCGAACGTGCTTATTGGGTCCTGGGAATAGCGACCCCCGGTTACTGCAGTGAAATGTTTCTGTTAAGTTGAGTTTCAACTGATTTCTCTTGGACATTTGTTCTCTGGAAGGTTTTATTGGAAAATTAGTACTATATTGCTTTCCTATTCGCGTAAGGAACATTCGATGCCCCCACCGATCGAATTCTTTTTAATTATTTCCATTAACTTCATCCCCCAGCTTCTATAATCACATCCAGAGTTTTAAATGGGGCGGGTTCTATCTCTACTTCGAAGCAGCTTGAAAAAGTTTATATTAAGTTAGTCTTCCAAGGTTGGAACCTATTTAGAGCTTCTGCTTCAAAATTGGGCCACCTTACCCTTATTTATTCGCATCGATTTCGACCAACATACACTGTTTACCCATCCCCGTGTTTGCTGTGTCTGCAAAGGTGTGGCAAGCTTCCCGAAAATATCTGTCTACGGTGGAGTAAAGATTAACGGATAAATACAACACAAGTTGTTCTGTTTATAGAAAGCAAATAAGTATTTTGAAATTGTACGATTACTTGTTGCTCGTTCGAAGCTATCACTAGGGGGCCTTCTTCCAAACAGTAAGTACTACAGACACAGAATATGTCCATCGTCTGACGTCTAGCGTTGCAGATAACAAACGCTTATGAACGTTAGCGTACAGTATCGATCGAATTATTTCCAAGCCATTTCTTTTTAAATCTATCTATCAGCTTCCACGAACGCGGCCGTAGTTTCGGGGCGACGTTTCGCATGCCGCTGATTAATCTTCTCCTTTTGGTCCTGATACGAGTTTCCTGGCGCTCTGGCGTCAGATTTTTCAGGAAAAATGACGCAATCGCTGAACTTTCTCTCGCCTCGTCCACCGAATCTACTCTGCACGGCGAAGTTCGCGCCGGTGTTTAAAAATTTACGATGTTGCCAGTACTTTTTTTAATACGACAAGAGAAAAAAAAAGGGAAAGAAGAAGAAGGATCGTAAAGTAAACGATACTTACGGGAGAATTATACGCATTAACCTACAATCAATCATTTTATTCATTCTTTACCACCCACGCTCCTTACTTCCCCAACTTTTCCAACAGCATAGCTACCACGCAGCGATTATCGGCGTGGAAAACGCAGAACATATAATACTGGCGTAGCTGAAGAACTTTCCAGAGAACCGAGCTCGACTGTTCTTACCCCCGAGGAAAGTTTTAACAATAGACTGGAATGTCTCGATAAAAATACCAGTGAAACACGTTTTGTTAAAAGTTCATCATCGTCCGTGTAATACAGCGAAGTAGTATTGATTTCGTAAAGGAACAGTCGTTGTTCTACGTCAAGACCCGAGGAATACGTTTTCAAACACTCCGCGTCTGAGATTCCAGCCGAGAGGGGCAACAAAATAATTTAAACAAAAATCTCGTACACAGACTTGTATTTAAAATAATCTTTTGCCCATCTGTGGATTCTAGTGATAACCTCCATGCAGAGCCCGAAACTAACGGATTCTTATTAAACAGTAACTCCGCTGTCTTATCATAGCATCTTAGCGTGCATTATTTTTTAATTAGCACTTTGGTAAGAGCAAAGTGCGAGAATGTTCCGAAAAACGTGTACCTTCCCGTCACTTTCGCCGCAACTGAGCGACGTGCTTTGTTGAAAATCAATACTCGACACGGAAACGAAACATGTTCCACGAAACATCAATCTTGGTTCCTATCATGGTTCCCTCTTCTCCGGAGAATGCTAATTAATCATAATTGGTGGCTCTACAGCGCATTCTTTCTCTATGTTCCTTAGTATGCATTAGTAAATTCTTTAATCTCTTTTTCAGAGCATTCCATGTAAAATACCAAACGAGATCTAGGGACCAAAAATTCCCAACTGCGATACTCTCCTCTTCCCCCAATGCAACTGTCTTTTTTTTCAAGAATCTAGCTACCTCCATTCACAAAGAGAAAAGATACAGAGGACTTACTTCTAGGACACCCTGTATGCAGCATTTTAAACGTTAAAATGCTCTAGCCCGTCACGACCTTAGTTGCGCGGCCCTCCAACCCGTATGGCCGCCATGGCCAGAAAATTTATTTCGCCCGTTCGATATTGTACGTCGACGACGTCCACCGAAACCGCAGGCGTATTCGAAACGCTCAGCAAACCATAAAAATTCATAGGTTCGTTAATTCGCGACGCGGGGCTCGATACACCGAGCGTCGGCCGATGGAGTCGCTTTTAAAAAACTAGAAACGGCGCGGGATTTTCCCGATTTCTTTTTTTTTCTGAAACTGCAGTGGGAACGGTGGCGGTGACGTGGCCAACGATGGGGGTTCAAAGAAACAGGTATTTATAGGATCGAAATTGAATCAGGCCGCCGTTGAATCGGAGCTGTTTAAATATAATACACCTCGAGAAAGCGTGCTCTCTCGGCCTTTTTAACGGGGCTTCCGCGGCACATTGTTGATCGAATCGTGGTCAATTCCGTTCTTCGTTTAAATTTAAACCCCGCCAGCTTCCTGCCCGGAGACAGAAATTATTTTCACGCGCATCGATTCCATTGTTCCACGGCTCCGAGCGTGTCTTGTGCTTCAAATTGCAGGCTGCCATTTTTCTGTTTACCTCGGCACCTCCGTTTGTAATTCTTAGGGTAATGAACAGAATTTGGATGGCCCCCGAAAGTACCTTGGCGCATCTTCTAAATTTTCGAGGGGTAAATTTTGTATTTTTGTGGTAATAATGTTTTGTGGGGTGCAGGTATGAAATGTGGCATTAATAGAATATTTTTAAGTGACGAGTAGTGATCGAAGAAAGGCAGAGGAAAGCTCAATAAATTCTTTTTTTTTCAAACTCTGCCTCTAACAATTGAAACTCCATTTTCCACGAGAATATTATTCCACCGTGCTGAAAAGAAACACGTCACGTACTAAAATACACCAGTTTTTAACCGCAGCATGACTTCCGTCGAGTTGGACTCCTGGGGGCCATTCGAGACCCCAGCTACCTCAGACTTCATCAGGTTGTGAATTAGGTGGCTCTTCAGTGTACGCGGGGAAGCAAATAATATTGTTTACAAAAGAAACCCCGATACTGTATGCCCTATACAAAAAAAGGACAAATCACAGCAATCGCTCCAACACACAAAAATCCCCCCAAAAAAAGAAATGCTGATCAATACCTCTACCCAATTAAAATAGAAACTCAATCCAATTAAATTGAAAATATACCCTTAAATGTCTCAGCGCTGCAGAGTAGCGTTCGCTGTATCGGCTCTGTAATTCAATGCAGCAATTAACACTGGGAAAATACCAAAACAGATTGTAATCGAATTAGGAGCAACACACACGGAGACAATCGGGCCTCGCAAACGACCCGCCAGAATTAAGCTGCTAAAGAATTTATCAATTTGTTTCGCGCACCCAGCATATTCGACTGTGCGAGCAACGTCCCGATGCCAGTGACAATACTGTATATTGCTTTCCCCCAGTCGAGTCGCTGTGGACGATTTCCACGACGATTTGCAAGAGGAGTCATTAAGGCGACCATCAATCAGCCACCGAAATGATGGTGCTGCGATCCACGTGAACCACGATATGGCTTGCGACAATGCGGAGCCATCCCCATCCCCTTCGCCGCAGACGACGCGATCACCGCCAAAAAGGACATCCCTCTATGTATAAAGCTCTTTTTACGGTTTTTTTCCTCACAAAGCACAGGAACCTGCGATGAAGAATAGCTTTCCAGCACGTCCTAGCAGTGCTAACGTAAGAAGAAGCTTACTTTAATGTGCTGTGGGGGTGGAGATTTCAATCTGTTAAAAAGGGAGATATCTCTTTCCCTGGCACACGCTAACTTTATTTTTTACTTCATTTGTGAATTGTGTTAGTCTATTTCTGCTACTGTAGACTGGCTAGAAGATAGGAGAAGAAATGGGGGTTGAAGATTAATCTTGGATCTACATTTATGGTTTGCTGCTTTACATATTGCGCACCTTTACGAGAATATATATATATCAGTAAGAGAATCATAAAAAGCTTCCTATCGGCTTCCTAAAATACTTGCATCCCTCCTCCCCTTCGTGCACGCAAAACACGGGATTTTGCAATGGAAATAGCTCTCTCCTGGCTTCTCTAAATAGTTGCATCCCTCTCTGGGGAAGTGGCCACTTCGCTGGTTAAAACGCTGCCCAAAATAGTTTGATAGGCTCTTAATGTAGAGATGGGGCAGCATTTGGGTTAAGCAGCGCTTTAAACTTATTTCTTCCTAGATTAAGAGCTTCCTCAAACATTTGTGTTCACCAAACATGGGGGTTTTGTAATAGAAACAGCTTCCACTTAGCGTCCTGGAAAGCTTTTATCCCTTCTTGGCAAACTGTTTACTTCTTTCGGCGGAGAACGTCCGGGGCCGCCCGGAACACTTTGCTGAATTTTTGATATTAAAATGCAAAGTAGCGTTTGCTTGAGCAGGTGTCTTTATAAAGGAATATTTCTTGTTATTCTTCAGGAACACACTGCTTCCCAGGCGTTCCTTCTCTTCTAAAAATAAGACTGACGACGAACGCGAAGACTTTGGAATTGACGAAGCCTGCTCGAGTGGAAGAAAGATGTGCAACGAGCTCGTATTCCCAATTTCCTTGCTTTAATTTCTTTTAAGCCTAACGCTTCTGATACGCGAAACGAAGTGGTCGTTAAAGATACTTCGTATCATTCTATCAAGGAGGGGAGGAGAGCATTAAAACTCGGTTGCTCAATATCGTGGGCCGAAAGATATACCTAATGCAATAATATTTATTCGAGAGCCATTAAAGATAACTTGTTCGCGAAGGGAATTAGTCGTTAAAACTTCGATAGAAATTTCATAACAATCACTCGAAGGATACATCCATTTACAAGAAACTATCTCCTCGACCAACGACCATAGCAATCTACAAAAATGGAGCCTCGGAATTCCATATGAAACCTCGACGAGTATAATCCGCTGTAATACCGTTCCTTTCAAGCCTCTCATTCGACGAAAGCCTTTCCTCTCCCGGGGAAAAGCAATGCCGCGGAACCCCATAAAAATTAGCGACTCGGCACGTCGTACATGGATTGCGATCAGCCGTCACGAAGCAGCCCTATTAAGCTCATAACTCAAAGACAAAGTGGAAGAATACGTGCCGTGCACCTCGCTCGTTACAATGTAATTAAGCGTCGTTTCACTTTCACCCGCAAGTTCGAACCTTCCCCGTGGCAACTTCGCAAACTAGCATCAAAGGTGAATAAGGAAGGCTAATTAAGACCGCCTTCACAATACCAGCGCCTTTCTTTCGTCGAATCATTCGAGTGGGATCGTGCAATCTCGGGCTGAATATTATCGTGCCAACTACCATGAACTATGTAATCCGTTATCAGTCATAATCCGCAAAGATTCAGTCGAGTTGTACATAATTAGGGGAACCATGATAATAACTTTAATAATATACACGTGAGTTTAATTATATAAAATTCCTATTTCCATCGCCCTTGGGTAGTTTATGGTTGTTGAAACGAGATCTTTTAATCCACTGTGAATGGAAAGATACTTGAAATAAATGGGACCGTCGAGCCCACCCATGTAATCAGATGTAACGCAATGTTTCTATGGATTTTCGTAACGAAGCGCCTCGAACGCGCAGTGATCGGAGAAAGAATAGAAGCCGCGCAACTATGTTCCAGGCAGCGAAGACTTCCAATAGGAAGATACGTCGTTAATAAGGAGATTAAGGTTGAAATGATAAGAGAAAATGACGATGGGTAATATTAAATATTTCGTTTTTTAATGCACGACGTACTAGCCTGCGTTGAATATTCCCGGCCGTTGCGGATTTGAATTCCATCTGCATAAATGTTTATTCGCTCGGCAAAGCCGCAAGCGTTACGAGTTTATTTATTACGAGTTTTGACGGTGAAGATAGCTTTTTGCCAACGGGTGGATAAATTTTTAAGTAAACTCCAGGCACCGTCTAAAGATTACGAGTTTCAAGCGACTGGCAGTGTAAACGGTGTACGTTTTCGAAAGAACCGCGGACATGTACTCTGCTACCGAGAACCGCGGGAATTCGCTTTAGACATTATTTCGAGGAACACATGGCAATAATAATGCCTGGAACCGACTCGGGCGCGGGACAATAGAGGATGTGAATATTCAAATGGTATCTCGAATTATATAATTTAATCAATCCCTCGCAATAAACGCTCGGAGCAATATTGAATATTAATCAAGTTAATTGAAAATGGAAATTAATCGACCAGTGGGAAAAAAATGAATGTAACACACACTGGCCTCTGCAACATCATCGAACCTTAAAAGTCCAAATGAAAAGTTAATTCCGTCGTTCGATAAGAGCTGAATCATGTGCCGACATAAATATTACATTGAAAATAGTGCGCAAAATGGCGTAACTCTTCGATGCAAATTGCTGCGGGAGTATTGTTCACGGGAACGGATATCACCATGGAAATTTATAACCTTTTTACGCCTCCTGGGACTAAACAATAAAAGCTTTTGTTATGCCACAATCCATTCGTTGTTGGCTATAGCAATTTACGTAGGCTCTTGCGGCGGCTATAAATTTTCAGCTGGAGGATGCCGCCACGCGTATTTAAACAAAAGTTTCCCCCCATTTTTCGCCATAATGTACGCCGCCAGGGCTCCGTCAGAAGCTCGTCGGACACCCCCCGCGCTCGACCACCCTTTTTTTCTGCATCGAGGGGCACTCGAATTTAACACCGTTGAGAAAACTGCATCCCAATGTTCGTCGGACCATGGCCATTAACATTTAATACCCGCATCCAATCGTTTGCCAGATACGAGCCGCGGTAAATTCACGGGTTCGATCGATATGTCGAGCTGATGCGCTCGAGGGGAAGCTTGGAAATGATTTCTGCGGCTCCTCTCTCCTCCGAGGGCGCCGGTTTTCGTTGTTCCGTCGCCAGCGGGCCGCGGATGGTAACGGATCGTGTACACGGCCGTGGATTTTCATCGGGGCCGTCCGGAACACGGCGAAGAAAAACTTCATTTCCCGAAGGAGCTGCAAACTACACCCTATCGCGCGACATGGCGTCGTTGGTTATTCGCGGCGACAGGCGCGGGGTGTGTTTCCTGGGTTTTGAATTGAAGGAAAAATTACTCGTCCTCTTTGTTGACATTTATGGATGGAAATGAATGTGGAAGGCAGAAGGTGTTACGGCGATGGCTTTATTCAGACATTCATGCGGGATTGAAGTTTCTATTATGGCGAGTGTTTCTTTGTTCAGAGACCTCCATTATTGGGATTATCATTGCATTGTTGAAGTAGAAAGGGTCAGTGTTAATTCTTGGTTCGCGCGGAGAGATGTATGAAGAGTTGGTATGATTTATCGTGAAAACGTTGAGATGGAATGGCTGGCAGAACAGTTAGGGGACTTGGGTGTTGGCTAGTAGCCATGACAGTTGAGCTACGATGACTAACGTAGTACTTAGAGGAGTTTAAAAGCACTTTTCAGAAACTTTCTGGCAAACTGTGAATCATATAGTTCTTCTCGAATAACAAATAACAAATGGGGAATATTTGAAGTCGAAGGTACTACGTGGAGAAATTTTGTATTTGCATCTGATGAACAAACAAATAGCCATTGCCATAACAGTTATCCAAGAAAGGAAACGATCGAGCGGAAAGATGCCATTGGGAATGCAAATAATTCATTACAAAACCAAACGACTCACTTGTTAAGTTCCCTGTTTGCATGTGAAATTCCAAAGAACGCGAAAGCTGTTCAACAAACTACAACCTACGTCGAAGCTGCATTTTCACGAGTAAATAGAAAACTAATGGATAGACTGATTCTTCAGTTTAAACTAGGGTTGCCAGACGTACTAAAATATATAGTATTGTACTATATTTGGGTGTAGTGTACTGTTAAAAAAAGGTATAGTACGCAAAAATACTATATTTCCGATACATCAATAAAATTCTACGATTTTTACTTATTATGCGATTCCCCTCTACTTTTCCCCTTTTACTTATTCCTTTACTTTATGGCAACATCAAAACTTTAATTTGTGAAATTAAACTTTAGCAGAGAGGATGTTTTCTATTATGAATATGAAGTAGTGGGAAAAGTGAAACAGAGCCAGTCTATCTATCATAGAAAATGTTAATTTGGACTTTCAGTGCAATCAAACCTTTAACCCCATTTATTAAAGTCAATCAATCAATTAATAATGCAAAATCAACAAAAATATATAGATTTAAGAAATAAGATGTTTTAATGTAGTTTTACTTTGTACCACTTTCCTCTGAAAATTACTATATTTTCTCACAATGCACTATATTTCTTATCACACTGAGCCGTGAAGTACTATGTTTTCCCGGCAAAAAAGTTGGCAACCATAGTTTAAACATTACCTATCCGATGTTCGTTAGCCGCACGTCTGAGTGCTCAGAGATTTTCTGCAGACAATGCTGCCTTCTTGGATTATGCCGCGTTAATTAACTTTGCTTGTCAAGCAAGGGCGAACATAAAAACACTCTAAAGGCATTCGGTTGTAAGTGCTCCGAACGCGAAATGCCTGTTGCCAAAGGCTTCCTTTATTCCCCACCCTCCCCCTTTCCCTTTTCCGCTTATCGCGTATTTAATGTCACGATACCATCTTCGCTTTAAACGTGTTTCTATCATTTACCGAGCGTTCGCGTTACATTCACTTTTACCCTGCACTATCGATCGATCAAGAGTACATCTTTATTGCGCTCGATTCGTCCTGCCTTAAAATGCCCACGCCAATGCTGAAAAAATAGCAGTACCGTGTCATGAATAAAAATCATGAATAATAATTTCAAAGATTTGCCGGCCCCGCGCCCCTTTCTCTCCCCCTTGAATTCCTGCAGCCGCGAGAGTGGCGTAACAGGCGAGGAACGTTTCGGTACGTAAATTTAATTTTCCTTGTTTCGTCTGCTCGTCGCGCTCAAACACGTAGAACGCATTCGCCCGTGCCTCTCCCTCTCCGCTTATCCTCATTCATTCCCTAACCTCACTATCCCGTTTTCGTTTACTCTTCCGCTCGAAGTTCGCCAAGTTTTCGCCGCGAGCGCCTCTTCGCGAATTCTTCCCGCGAGGAATATCGAGTGACCGCTCCGTGCCCGCCAACCACCCGGTACTACGCGCTCCCCTTCGACGGAGCTCCACTTAAGGGGAGGTTCCGGTCTAGAGCCCATAAAAATAGGTGATCTTTAGGAATTAATTAAAGGAAAACTACTAGATATAAATTAATGGGACTGTTTGCATTGTATTAAGGATATCTTAAATTGTAGAAATATATTTTTTGTTTTATAATTAATCATTGCAGACGGCAGTAGGGAGTCGTTAAAGTCCAGGCGTTAAAAAATTCATCCAAATCGATGGGACCTGTATCTCCAAAAGTTATTATCCGATTCAACTGAAACTTTTTTTATTTTGAAGAATATACTTCTGGCTAGGGGGAAACCAGAAAAAAATTAAAAATTACATTTTTTTAGAAAACAACGACACTTGAAGTTTGAAACCACTTTTTGCATATATTTTTTGCCCTTTCAACGACTTTAAAAATGATAAGTTTTCAATTCCTTTGTAATTTTTCTGGTTTCCCCCCTAGCCAGAAGTATATTCTTCAGAATGAAAAAAGTTTCAGTCCAATCGGTTAATAACTTTTGGAGATACAGGTCCCACCGATTTTGAGAACACTGTTTCGAGAAAAACGTGTTTTAAACTTTTACGTGAGCGCCGAGTGGCCGGTTGTTACCCATGAATTCGCCGCTACTCAAATGCTTATAACTTCGGGAATTTTACGAATTTCAAGCAATCCTTTTAAACACGTATTCCTAAAAGATTGACCGTTGGAAGAATGAAATGTAAAAAAAATCGACTTTTAGACCGGCAATTTCTTAATTTATTAAGAGCGCCGTTTCGCTCCGAACACCATTCGCGTTCCCAGATTTCGGCGGATATCTCGAATTTCGTGACAGAATCCATCAGGGGACGCCGACGTATTATTAGCGTCCCACGATGATACACCGCTTGCGTAATGGAAAAAGCGTCCGGGACGCGGCCACGAAGAGCATGGTTGCTTTTTATTATGCCCCGCCACGAGCGGAGTCCGACGTTACGCGTGCACGGGCGACCATCGATCATTTGTTTTGCCGGGAAAATATGCAAATTCCGCAAATGACGAGAGGCTTTAAGGGCACGGCCAGATACCGGGGGCCGAGGGGGCGAATTCGTAAGAAGAGATTCGAGAGTCAAAGAAACGGAAGGGGTCTGTTAGGGGAAGAAAGAGTAGTGGTGGAGGGGAGAGACACTACCCTGTTCGGATCGATTGAAAATTATATTAATATTCGCCCCACCCGGGTCGTTCTTCCCTCATCGTGTACCGAAAATTATTCGAGTCGAAGCAGACTACTCGTTACGCCATGTACAGGGTGTGTTCTGAATAAGAGTTGAGTTACGAAGGCTTTAAGGGGTCGTCCTTGAATTACGTAAGGCTTTTGGGGGGAGGTCGCGAATTTCTTACGTTTTCTTACAAGGGGTGGGGGAGTCAGGTAGCGTTTTACGTAATACTTTTTAATCTAACTTTCAATAAATACAAATTCTATCATTAATGTTCCAGAAAAGTAGTTTTTCTTTAAATTTCCCGAAACCGAGTTAAATGAATTATATAAACCTGTAAAAGAATTTGAATACCTGAAAAAATTAAATGTAAAAAAAATTACGTGAGAAGGGGGTTGCAATATCGAATCTTACGAATTCTTATACTGGCGGAGGGAGGGGGTAAGAAATCGCCAAAATTACCCCTACGTGATTTAAGGACGGCCCCTAAGGGGATGGAGACTTATGTCCAATGCTTGCAATATTATGGTGCTTCTTACTTGGAGAATTGCAGTTTGGAACATGCATTTCATATTTAATTAAATTTTGAGGAATAGAATATGTCAGAGGTTTGTTGCAATTTTGTTTTTCGTAAAGATTTGTTGCTTTTTGCTCAGCAAGTGGGTTAAAGAATTTAATAAAAATATCTGTAGGATATGGAGAGTGTATTATTATTGTTTACTACTAACACGCAAACAACAGATAACACTTAAATTTCTAATCGCCCCAGGGATTCTTGCAAAGCCGTAGCGCAATAAAAAATAAGCTCGCAAAGTTGGATAGCGTGTTTCTGGTACACCCTATAAAATTCTTCGTTTCGCGCGAGACACTATATTCGCGCGATGAAGGGAATGAGATTATTGCTCGACTCTTATCACCCGTTGTACGTTGCAATGTAAGCATTATGGTAATATAATTAAACGAGCAAAAAGACCTTGATAATATCTACTTTGTTAATACTGAACATTACACACACACACACACACACACATAATAATTGGGTTGCTGTTTAAAAACCACTGAAGTTTAGTATTATTCCTAGCATTTTGCAACGATATTTTCACAATTTTTATCCTCTGATCTAAGTAGATTCGCATACTGAACTACGAGTAATAATATACATATTAATAATGATTTGATGCAAAAATAGGAAAGAGAAATTGCTACCCTTATCGTAGAGAAGCATCGACGCCAAAACGGACTCTGAAGAAACCTAACTTCAATATTTATAACAAGTATATGAGTTTTCTTCGAAGCTGCAACCTCGAAGAAAATGTAAGACACCCGTGGTAATAATCGTTTGCAATTAAATCTGCCATTACGACGAATTATGGAAAGTTAAATATAGAGTCTGTAAATTCCACGTGTCCCTTACAGAAATCTATGAATTTTCATTGCTACATAACTTCAATTGGTAGTGTTGGATTGCAGATAACAGTTAATACTTTGTCACGATCATAGCCGTCGTTAAGGTAGCTACTAGAATCGTGTCCGTGTCAAACTAAACATTTTCACCGCGACAGAGTGAAATCAGCAATGACTGTACGAACAAGGTAGCGTTGGCTGTGCAAGTAATGACTCACGATGTCGAAGCCTTCTTCAAATCCACTGGTAACCTGCATCCACTTTGGGGGTGAAAAAAAAAGATCTGATGGGTCCACATGCGAGACAAAGAAGGTCGTTCGAGAAAATGAATCACCTTCCGAAATGACTCAGTCCACGCTTATCAGTAATGCACACGTGTTTTTTGAAATATAATTAATATTCCTAACATTTAATCCGATATCCACGTACAGTGTCCACTACTAGATGCACTTCAGTTAATCTATCGCTATTATCAGCAGCTGTAATCTTACTAATAATGATGAACCGAAGACAGAGTCAATGTTTCTGAATCTATGACAAAGTTCGAAGCAAATATAACACCCTTTGCATCGCAGATCTAAAATTATGTCTCGCTGAAAAGATCGTAATTTATTCCATACCAATACCTCTGTTATCGCTACAAGTGGTTTGGTTGCAATATTATTGATAGTAAAGGACTTAAGATAAAGTGAAAATTCATGGATCTCCGAAAACTGATTTGTAAATATCAAATTACCATGATTCAATTGCAATGCAATTTTTAATTCAGACCGTAAACTGATAAGTGAAAACCGGTAGTTACAACACCTCCCATTTGAATGCTTCTATCGCAATCATAAACAATTGTAACCACATTGACAATAAAGAGGTAAAGGGAGAGGGGTGATGAGCTTGCAAAACCACAGCAAACGCCCAGAAAACAAAGAGTAGGTACCTATCCTACGCGGGATGGTAAGTTTATTCGTCGAATAAAACAGAATTTTAATGAACGATGTAGATACCCGCTGGCTTATTTCACAATCGTAAAATAAGAGTTCCGGGGGGGGAGAGGAGAGCTTCGGTGTAAGTCACAAGAAGACACGAGTCATCGTAAAACTACTTCCGTTTGCAGAACAAAAGCCGCTTTACGAGAAGACTTACGACATGCAGAGCACGTAACTATGCACGGCCAGCGAGACTACCCCTTTTTCCACGTTTCCGTGGAAAAATCTTGGAACGTGAAACGTATCCTTTCCGCTAAAACAGGACGATTTTAAGCGTATCAAGATTTACATAAGAAAATCACTCGAACGATCGAGCCGACACCGGAAGTGTCAATGCTTCGCGAGGAACAAGTTCACCAGCATATCAAAACGCCTGACGCTACATGGAAAGATAAACTTAACGACGCAATTAATCCGAACACACGCTTAGCTTATCGTAAGTACTAACAGCTCGTAGAAAAATATAAAGCAGACGTTCCCCCGAATGGTTAAAATCGTCCTAACGTCAGTGGAAGAGGAGCGACGGTTAACGGTGGGTTTCCAACGCTCGCCGTCGCTCGCCGTCGGCCCGTAACACGGCCAGCCTTAGCAACTAAACCCGAAATTCGTCAACGAGGATTTCATCCGCTGTCATCTTATCAGGCACGTTTTCACACGTACGCACATCACGACCGGGTATGCACAAGCGGGGAGGGGGGACAAAACAATTGCGAGTTGCGAGTTCGCCCCTGCGAGCAACGGCATGACACGTTGGTCGGGTGCTTGTTTCGGCCGACGATCGGCCAGCACGATATTCGTACGCGTATGAAAGCCTCGCGGACGGTGCAGGGAAGAGTGGCCAGGTAGCAGGACGACGGGATATCAGGTGAACCGGGAAAGGTGGACAAAGGGAGAGGAGCGACGAAGGTGGCACGTAGAGAAGTTGGCGTAAGCAGGCGCGCTTACCTCTTGGTGGCGTCGAGCAACGCACCCTGGAAGCACTTGGCACCGTGGACGAAGGACACGACGACGATGTCCGGTAACGCGGACTCGACGGTCACGAGGATCTTGTCGCCCCTGGCGAGCGTGAGCGCGGACAGGGCCACCGTGTCCGCCGCCATCTTGGCTCGTTAGAATTATTGCTCCTCGCCGTGTCGAGGCCCCGTCGTCTCTCTCTCAGCGGATGACGTGAGGAGCGGCTGGGGCTGCCTCACTCTCCTCCGTGTGTACGGAGGCCATGGGCTCCGCGAGGCATGCTAGGGGTAGGGGAGACAGGAGGGCAGTCTCTCTGGCTGTTTTGCTTGCTCGCTTGCTCGCTCGTTCGCTCGCTTGCTTTCCTACCAGCCACCACCATCAGCCGCGCCGCGTTTCACGTCCACGCACAGCTGGGCACTCGAGCGCCGCTGCGCATGCGTCGGACGCTACCCCCGCCACTCCGCCCCAGGGACGTAACACTATCGCGCCGACACCCCGGTTCCGTGTAACGTTACACTTGTCGCGCAAAATTGTTTCGTGTTACGCGAAGTTAAATGTATCAATTATCCGCGTCGATAGTTTTTTGCAACCTCGCTGGCTGTATCTCCTGCGGTAATTTTGACCTGTTAAATTATACGATATGCTACAGTCTCTTGCAGTGCTGTTAGGCGATTATAGTAGTAACACGAAAAGTATGGAAAGTAGCGTAATAGAGAAGCAAGTTTCAAGATTCGGTAATATTATCTAACTGGGAGTACTAATTTGGGTTGATGAAATGTGACTTTTACATTTCCGTCTTGTCTCCCAGATTGTTAATAAGAACACATAATTTAATGAACATTGCGAAAATGCAAAAGGCGAACAAAATATTCTATCGACTATGATAGTTACACTGTAACGTACGTACACGCAAAAAAATGAGTCTGTAGACGGGGAATTCGTTTGGCGCATCATTTCTACGGCACTGTGTGAGTTTGTCCCAGGACTGTAGGGAGTGGGCACAGCGCCCTGCTTCTACACAAACAAACCCCACAAAGAGGGTAGCATACGTTGGAAAGTAAAATCTTTAAGGATCTCCCCTTTTTGCAATCGAACGAAAAGTTCCCCCGGCAATTTATCTTATCCGAGGGCAAGATGCCTTGGCAACCCGGTTTTTCGACTACGATGCTCTTTCACGCGATTCGCGCCCGGTCTAGATACACTACTCGCAACGCACACACACGCGTGCACACTTTTCGGAAGAATTCTTTTCTCCACGGAACAGTGGGGACAGCCTGGAAGAATGAGTCTACCTACTCCCTATAGAAACAACTCCATCCAGATCTGTTTCATTAACAGCCTCGCGGTCTCTATTTCCTCATCATTCAGGCATTTTGACATTTGTAACCATTTTATAGCTACTCCTAGAAAGAGGTAGGCAAGCATAAAGATTATCAGTAATCACGTGGCACTCCCCTTTTCGCTGGCTATGCATATGCTTGGACGTGGCTCTAACAAAGAGGCCATGGTGTCTAATTTTTAAACGATATCGCAGACACGAGGATCTCGGCATCTGTTGGTTTAATCAACGTTAATTGAAACATGATTGAATTTATGCTTCTTTTCCAGGAGCACGGTCGACCGTTCTCGCGTGCTGGTCACTCAGACGAATAATAAACGAAATAATAAATTGAAACAGACAGTAGTTTTATTTCCCCTCTACTCTACTACCTATTCATCGTCACAGAAACTACCGAGTGGTAAATCGCCGGACGTAGCGAAGTCTATTCCGAACTGAGAACTTCGGCATGTAGCGTGCGCGGGGAATAACACAGGGAAATTGTGAAGTTCAGTAATCGTAAAAAGCTTCGGCGGAAGTCCGCAGGGAGAGGCAAGCGGCAGGCCGGGAGGAATAACGCGGACTGAAATTACATCATAAATATTACGAAATAATAATTCGTGACAGTTTTAGCTACAATGTGGTGACGCCTAACAAACGAGGTCGAGTTCTACTTTTCCCGTGGCACGGAAGTGTGCAGCTTAGCCCCGGCCTCGTGCACTAACTTTTCGTGCAGCGGCCGCGGTTGCACGGCGTTTGCCACGAAAGCGAACAAAAAAAAAAGAGAACGACCGAGGAGCGAGCAGCGTAGCCTACGAGCAGAGCGAGCGTCGCGAAAGAAAATCACGCCAGGAAGATTTCAGGAATTCGACAGGAGCGCCCGTGAACTTGATTTTGTTCGCTGACCCTCCGCACCAGGCGATACTTAAACTTTCTCTGTATGCTTGCTTCGTTTCATTACGCTTAACAAAGAGGCCTCTTACTCGTTAGTATCAGCGAACGAAACGAGACGTTAAAGGGGAGGGGACGACGCGAGAGCCGAGCAACTGTATCCACGTGGGCACAGTTGAAAATCGAATGACGAGCCTTAACGAACTTTAATCGCACTGGCCAATACTTTATCGGTGCAATTTAGTAAACAGGCTCGTAACGTAACAGGTATACGAAGCCCAATCGAGCAAGCGCGTATATGTACATTCGATATTAGCTCTACATTGTCAATATTATTGCGCAACTCAGAATATTGCGCACTCCATATCGAGCGTTTAGGGCGTTCTTCAAACTGACGCGAAAATGGGAAACGTGTAGCCTAATAATCATTCGCAAACAGTCGTGTTATCTTAATGGGAGGTTTAAACGAAAGCGGAACGTGATATCTCTGAGAAAACTGCTCGGTATTTAAAGAGGCCTTTTCGAATTTCGTACGTACAATAGACCCTGCCGTTTATCCACACCATTTTTTTTGCTACCCATGCGTATCGACAAAACCAGGCTCGGATAAATTGACAGCTGCCCTGCGTCATCTTTATACATTCAATTATAGCGGTACACCTAACGTTATTTTCAGAATCAACGGTCCGTTACAAAATTATTTAGGAAAGCATACGCGCGATCAAAGAGAGCTGTATTAAATAAATTCAACATCCACAGAAATCGACTTCGAGCTACAAACTCTTGCCAGAAAATATTCAAAATATGTTATATCTCAGTGCCACGTGTCACGCGGCAGTAAGTCAAGTCATAAAACAAAACCTAATACCTATTCCTGAAACGGATAAATGATTAGTTGCGTTAATCGTGAGCCCAAAAAACGGGGATGGTGGAAATTAGAAATCGTAGAGTACGATCGTTCAAAATTATCGATCTTTCAGTTATTCACGCGAGATAGAGACATACACTGCCATCGCGAGAGAGAAGAAGAGCGTGCGGGGTGCATGGAACGATGATAATACGAATAATAAAGAAATCGACGCTGGAGGGAGAAGCGCAGGGGCGTACCGAGGTAGCTGGCGCCAGCGTAGGGCGCCGCTAGGATCAGCTGGCGTGCGCGCTCTCAAACGGTAGACACCAGAACGGAGCAGGCTCTCCAGAGGTGATACGTGTTTTACGGTAAGCAGATAAGAAAAAACGAATTATGCTCGGTACACATACAATGCGTTGCATAATCCGCGATCGTGTACGGGTAATTGGACATGGTGCGGCCGGAGATGCAGAAAAAAAGGCGGTATGCTCGCCGGCTACTTCGCGATATCGTTCTTGAATGAAAATGTGCTAGTATTTCGGTGGAAACTAGGTCGTTCGTCGGCAGCCAGCTCCTTCTACTGACGTGGATGGTCGATAATCGCTTCGGACCGCGAAACGCCGTAGTTTTGGGAAGGTCCTGCTCGAAACCGAAATGACGCAGTGTCTAGTGGTGACGTCACGCGAGAAACAAGAATCGCGAGGCAACACTCGGAGACGTGCCAGACAAAAGCGTTCGGGACACGCGCACGCCGTGTGACAAACGTACCACCGTCGAGTGTTGATTAGGTTATGCCGGGTTTCGAGGAAAGACGACGCCTCGCCTGGGCCGGGGCCCCGCTGCACGCGCGGTACGGGTATGCGCGATCGGCTATCGGACTCCGACGATGAAACAGAGCGGCTCACGTGCATCGCGATAGTATCGATCGATGGATCGGTTTCGACATTGTCCGTTAATTTTTTATTATAATTCACGGCGCCTGCGTGCTCCTTCCAAGTATCTCGCCGAACACTGAACCGCACACCGTTCCATGGGGAACAGTGTCGAACAATCGATACATCGGCACTTGGGTCGCATCCAAACGGTCGTTTAAATGTCCAGCGCGAAACACCAAACAACGCTTGAAATTTAATTCCGGTAATCTTTGAATGCTATGTGTTTTCGCCACTCTTTCCGCATGAATAAAATATTTAGATGTACGATAACAATGTAAAAAATGGAATATAATTGGTCGCGCCTGGAGAAGGCGGAGTGAATTTAGCGCGTTTTTATGCCGCGTCAAGTAGAGACTTTGTAAATTTAGCGAGCAATTAATGTCGTTATAAAAATTTATAAAAGACGCGTGGTATAATTGTATGTAATTTCGCGTTATTGTTTATGATTTGTATTATGCTGGGAGAAAAGTTGATACTGCAAAAAGCCGCGCCTTGTGAATTACGAAATTTTAATCCACGTCGCGAATTAACTCGTTGAAAAATATTTACGGATCCGTAATTTGTATTAACAAGAAATATAGTAGTGTTCTTTAATGGCACAATGTTTTGGTTATTTCGGGGCGTCGAGCAAGCTCGCGCACTGGCGTCTATAAATACGGTGTTACGTTAACAGGTGGCTAGACAAGTTCACCGTGATGTTTTTTTTTTTAAATATCGCGTTGGTGGTATTCACCCTTTGTAGGATGGGTCTAATTTGACGGTGTTTCGGATCTGTTGGAAAGGATTGAGGCAACAGTAGCCCTCGATCGAGAAAAATGGGGGAGGAGAGATTGGACGTGGAGAAGCCACTCTGGGACCTGAGCACCTTCGCAGGAAGATGGAAACACTTCGCTTGGATGACTGACTTCCGGACCTGCGTCGTTCCCGAGTCTGAATTGTTCAAAGCGAAGAAATTATGCGAGGACTACAAGTGAGTAGATACACGTGCGGGGGTGGACGGATTAACTTTGCTTGAGCAGAAGCCAATCTTATAGCACACGAGAAGGAGGCTCGTGATTTAAAAATAGGCCTTGTAAAAGGAAACGGTAAGAGTTGATGCTGGAGTTAAAGGAAGAGGCCCGCAACTGTCGCTGCTAAGAGTTTGTATGCTTCATTCATGGAAAGTTTGTTGCAAGCTACAGAACTACGTGTAAGAGATAGATTAATATGTCTTAGGGTAAATTAGCGAGCAATACATCCCTCTTAACACGTATGTATCACGCATTTGCTTAGAGAATAATCATTGCATAATGAATGTTATCAATAAATGCACTTTAAAATGTGCAATATCTCACGGAAGCAGTAGTTAGAATATTGAATTTGGTTTATTCAGAGGAATCTCTTGCGTAGGTGTTGTGGAAGCAGTTGAAGATATGTAGCATTTTAATCTATAAATAAATGTATTTGCGAAAATACGTCGGATTGGAAGGAACTGAAGATGTAGGCATTGAAAGAGATCGCAAGATCACACAAATCAAATCAATTAATAGAAGTTTGAAAATTTTCACACCCTCGCGTATCGACTAATCAAATTACCTCTTTGGAATTCTAATGAAACCAAAATTTGACCATTAAAGGTCGCTGCGCAGTTATCAGTGAACGACTGAACGTGCAGTTTCGTGCGGCGTGCCATTGGCAAGAAGAAGAGAGCCCCTGTCTCCTCTTTTTCTTACTAATGGACGTTGGTACTGAACTGACACGTTCACTGAAAAGTGAGCGACGACTTAAGTATCCTCAACCTCTTCACCTATCCATCTTGTACTTTGTGAAATTCTAACTTGACCTCCTCGATCTCCTTTTTAATTTTTGCCTTCGATTCTATGTACTTTTCCAGATAAGCTTATCTGTGGGTCGAAATAGAACAGACCGTATAAGATATGCGCAGGACTAATAGTTTCTCAGATGTTACGATCCAAATATCTTTTCGAACAACCATCACACGATCTCGACCAACGATCACGATGCAGGTGGTTGACCATATAACTCATATAATAACCGTAGCGTGGATGGAGGAACAATTTTATGAGAAACGGAAGTAATAAGAATGTTGCATCCGATCAAACTTTTTTTAATTTTAAGGCTTAATAGGTCACTGAACGATTCACGCTCGAGGTGCGGCAAAAAGAGTAGCTTTCAACGTAAAATCTCTTGGCGATACATCGGCTGTCGCTTCTCCAGCGATCGTCCGTCGAACGATTGATTATGCAATTTGGAAACAAATTACGAAATGGACGAACTAAAGAATTTATGGAAAATGAAAATAATAAGAAGACAGCATTTAATCAAATATTATTAAAATCCCTGAGATCTGCGGAATTCTGGGGTAATTACTGCTCGCCACTGAGGTTCTAAAAGTCACATGAAATACAAAAACGAAATCGCTAATCTCGTGGAAGTAACAAGCTTTCATCTCGCGATAAACTTATGTCTCTGAATATCGCAGAAACTTCGCGATCTAATTTCAGATTTCTAATATCTTAAACTGCTTAAGCGCCAGTCGGTATGTGACTTATAATTATCAAAGGATCACTTATTCAAATGACTTGATGCGCTATTAAGATATCCCCTGCTTTAAGAATTACATCGCGTTACATAAGTTATACGTCCACGTATACACAATAAATGTTTACTCAAAATATCGCTGCATCGATCCTACGTACAGCATTCCCTCAACTCCTCACACTTTACAGGCATGCTCTATAGTCATTAGCTTAATTGCTCCATATTTTTAATAAAGCAGCAACAATTCTGATCCCACGAAATTCGTAACACAGAATCCAGCGCACCGTGGTCGCTCGCTGCTCTTTTTTTTTCGCGTCTACAAAAATCAATAGTCACTTTATCCCTTAGACTTGGGAAGGAGCCAGCTGGTACAACCCGGGAGCAAATCATCTATGCTAAGAAGCTTTACGAGTCGGCCTTTCATCCCGACACCGGTGACCTGCAGAATGTCTTTGGCAGAATGTCCTTTCAAGTGCCAGGTGGAATGGCTATAACCGGTGCTATGCTTCAATTCTACAAGTAAATCTTCTCGTTACACGCGGCATTGATTAAACTATAATATATTACCGCCCTCGAAACGGAACGAGACTGACAGAATGTAATCTTCAAAACAGGGACCATTTATTTTCCTATACCGCACTTTCTTCCTGCGATGTTGCTTATGAGGCTATAAAACCTGAGAAGCCAGCAAAAAAAAATGGGTTGAGAATGAAGATTTACGACACCGCCCATTACTTTCACCACTGATGATTTAAGATCTCATAAAATCCGCGGCAAATGCGTTTAATTTTAAACTTTCATCGCGTTCTCCAATCATTTTATAGATCCATCGGCTAATCCTACTGGGGCAAAATTGTTGGTTCTATTTAAAAGTTACATTCTGCCAGGGTTGCGTGTGAAGCACTTCTGCTGGTTCTTCTAAATGTTTGAAAAATTATCCCGCTCTTCTCATTGCCTCAGAACAACTACGGCTGTGGTTTTCTGGCAGTGGATGAACCAGTCGTTCAACGCGTTGGTCAACTACACGAACAGAAATGCCAACAGCCCTACGACGGAGATGCAGCTCGGGGTGGCTTATGCCAGCGCTACCACCGCGGCTATGCTGACAGCGATAGGGTGTAAAACGTTCTGGGCGAAACGGGCCAACCCCTTAATGGCGGTAAAATTGGATTTTTCATACAACTGGCAACGTTTCGCATTAATTTTCCAATGCGCAACATCGTAATAAACTAATCTAATATCTTTTATTTATTCTCAAGAGCTTCAATGTGATTTCGTGCTATTAGAATTTCCCTTCGCCAGTTTAGGGCCAAACAATGATTAAAAGGACTATTTCCGTTGCTCAGTTTGTACTTTGCACCCCTTGGATTCTGCAATCTTCTTAAATTAAGCATTTTCTAAAGACAGATTCTAATTTTCAGCGTTACGTGCCATTCGCAGCAGTAGCCGCGGCCAATTGCGTGAACATTCCCCTGATGAGGCAGAACGAAATAAGCCAAGGGATTGAGATCAGCGACGAGAACGGCAATAAACTTACAAAATCAAAGGTGGGCTGCCTTTATTCAGTGGCATAAGTATATCTAGAGATACGACGGTGAACGCATTCGTTTTAGCTTGCGGCGATCAAAGGCATCAGCCAGGTAGTCGTTTCAAGGATCATCATGTGCGCGCCTGGCATGCGTAAGTGGATGTTCGATTACAAGACGAAGGAATGAAAACAGTACTTGGTTTATATTATTGTAATAAAATCTACGTTTCTTTTCCTAGTGATTCTTCCACCCATAATGGAGAGATTGGAAAAGTATCCTTGGATGCAAAAGATCAAACCGTTGCACGCGCCTATACAAGTCACGCTGGTCGGCTGTTTGTGAGTATTTTTAACTAAATTTATATTTCCTTTAAGTAGATATCAAATACTGTAACAGCGAATTAGAACTGAGTAAATTATTCTATTCACGTTTCAGCCTAACCTTTATGGTCCCCACGGCATGTGCATTGTTCCCACAAAACTGGTAAGCTTTAAAGTTTCTCTTCTTTCCATATGTACGTATAGCGATAGTCAAAGGAAAGTTCCAAAGGTGAACGGTCTGTAAAATACTACAAGTTAACAAGAAGGGTATGTGTGAAAGTCAGAAGATTCCTCGTGATAGCCAATTGACACCGACGCGATAAGGTGACCGTGTTCAAGGTTAAAGATATCACTTTCGAACTTCCATTTGACTTGATTCTATCCGAATTTGCATAAAGAGAACACTCTTATATTTTACGTTCGCTCTGTAGCGCGATCAAGACAAGCAGTTTGGAACGTTGGGAGCCCGAGAATTACGAGGTTCTAAAGAAGAACTGCGGTACGAGAGATATACCTATGTATCTGTACTTCAACAAAGGGCTATAATGGAGAAACTACTGTTAGTCGTGGTAAAAGAACGTTCGAAGGGTGCGCCCTTTGTCACCTTTATCAATTAATATTGGAGTTGAAGGCATATTCGTATACAGACACGAAGTTTCGAGTACTTGTAGTTTTCTGCTGGTTCAGAGGATGAAACACGTTCCGCGGAGAGCGTGCACATACATTACCAATCAACGCGACAATACATGTGCATTTCGAATAAGGTTTATTCTATACACGGCAACATATATCTTATTTTTATGTCTCGCTATTCGGCCTTAACGCCACAGCATTCTGATACTTAATTTACATTTCCGTCGTTATTAACGGCCGTCGCCTGCGACGAGCTTAACAATTACGAACGTCGACAATACGCATACTGTTAATTAGTGGAACAGAACAGAAGCTTCCTGCACGCGTGATACTTCAAATAGCAATAATCCCTTTCCATTAAACGCTCAAACGTGTTCTCGTAATCGAGTTAGGGGTACATATCATTTAATGAGTGAACGTACACGTTACAATTATTCGCTCGAGGTGCGTCTTGAAACGACCTTCGATGTTCCACTACTGCTACCTCCCTGAACTACTGAATGGAATTAAAAATGCTGCCATGTATATTTTAGTAAATATTACAATAAATGTTGGAAAAATAAGTCTGCACGATTCCTTTTATTTCGGGTACTTAACGATCACACCTCATATCGCTATCTTATAAATCTGCGTAATTTATAAAAAACGAAATTATATATTATATATTTGGTCGGCAATGCGTGGCTTGATTCTGCTGCGGCATGTAACCAATGCGCTCTTGGATTTCAATTTGTGGCACTTTACCACCCAACGAGGGAGGATTGAACGCCGACTGTCTTTCAGATTCTTTCTTGGCTTCAAGAGCTGTCCTCATGGCCTCGTATTCCTGCAGATCGTCTAGCCGTAAGTCCATTCTCGTCGGGCTGCGTCGTATCATTTTACTGAGAAAAGTTCAACACACCTTTCTTTTAGCATGACAAAGTCACGCTGCACACCGATCGGTATGTCGGGGGCATCGATACAAACGAGAGCCGAACGAGCGAACCCGCGACTTCTCTTTAATCCTTAACTCTACGCAAATCGTGTGCAACCAGGTTACGTATAAAAAAAGAGAAAGACATTGCTAATAAATATTTCACTGATATATGTTTGGTATTTTGTACCGTTTTATATTGACGAAACACTTTCGGGGTTCCTTTTCTCCAGTACGCAGTGCATCAAAATTTGTATCGAGTGACTGAAGTTTTGATAAATTTCTAGATCATCTGCCAGAATTACGGTATTATTACTGAACAGCTTTGTACGATATAATTTCTTAATAAAGAAATACGCGTAGCTATAAAATAATTAAAATACTAAGCTGAAACGTAATTACATACGGTACGTAATTTAATTTTCTAATTGTTTCGATACTTGAGCGGCGGATACGATTTAATTTGTTGGCACAAGCACTTATCGGTATACGTACAGTTAAGGATGAAAATAATTACATTCAGAAAGCAAAATAAATCAATTTACAAGATTAATAAAGTAAGAGAGAAGTGCTGATATTCAAATTAATACAGTCAATCGATGCAAGAAGAGAATCATACCAAAGTTTTGAAAATATTTTACACGGGGCACCGGGCCCAAATGCAGACACCCCTGGACCTTAGGTTATGATGGCGGATTACAAGGAATAGATAACTGGCCAGTTATAATTCCAAAATAAATAGCTCTACCAAGAATGCATAGATTACTGGGCCACTAATTTTCGCGAAAATGGCATTTTTTAAGCGACACTTCGTATGAATCATCCACAGATTCGCACAATTTACAGAACTAGCGTGAAAATGTGGGTACAACAAGGGATTTGGCCGCCGTAAACACGCTTCCGATCGAGTGCTACAATTTTCGTTAATTCTGCCACGGCGGCAAGCACTCCCCTTTAGTAAATTGTAAATAATTGTAAATTAAGTACCAGGCAACGAAGCGCCAGCACGAAAGGATGCTTTACTTGGAAGATTATGTCGAAAGTACGTAAAAACGAGGCATGCTTTGCTTACCCAGCTTCTCAAGAAAGTTACTAACCTTTCCGAATATACTCCCTCGCGAAAACATGGAAAATCTTTCCCACAGCAAATATCTCTGCAGATATTGCATTGTCGCACGTAATCGCTTAAACGCTGCCTCTCATTTTACTCTAAGATCAAATACCGTGTTATTTGAGCGAATGCTTGACATACCGTTTTCTACGAGTTTTAGGTTAGTTATATGTTTTCTGAACGGTCAATATCTTTCTTTGCTCATACTGATATGTTTTCAAGTTAAACTGATCTTGTAATACACCTCGTGTATAATGCACGGGCATTCTAATGATTATATTAGTTGGATGGATGGTAATTATTTTTAGGAAACTTATTCTACTTATTTCATGTATGTTTGGTTATGTTGACCTTCTTCTACGGTTTCAGTGATCGAGCACCTACCACAAGAATTAAGAGACCGATTCACAGAAATGAGAGAAATGGACTTAGGTGTACAGAGTACGTGCCATCTTATCTAATACAGAATCTTTGTTTCCTACGTGCGTCATATATTTTCACTCTGTTTACGGATTATGCTAACGGACGCTCCGATTCTTACAGATTCAATGGACAGTTTAGAGAAAAAAGTAAAGACCTTCTTTTTGAACGCGAAGAAAATGAAACCTAGCGAAAAGGAAGCGGAATACGAAGCCATTAGAAGAGAGTATTATAAGACTTTAGAGGATGCGGACGAAAAGGTGCACTTAGCTAATCAGATGTACGACTTAGTAGACAGATATTTGAGGCGATTAGATCAGGAACTGCACAAATTTAAAATGGAACTAGAGGCAGATAATAAGGGCATCACGGAAATATTGGAAAAGAGATCATTGGAATTAGACCAACCACCCACGAATAGTAGTCAAAAAGAAAATCGATATAGCTTCACACCATCCAGTAGGTCACGGGACAATCACAGTCATTGTAAGTGAATTATTTTGCCCTTCTGAATTGTCTATCATCACGTACGTACGTACGAAGGGGAATTTTTATGCATACAAATATTTTACAGCTCGGGCAGAAAAAAGAAGAGATTCAAATGCATCCTCTACTTCGATAGAAAAACGCTTAGCTATAGAAAAAATTTCACCGAGTCTTCCTGAATCGCGACCAGCTTCTGCAAATTCAGGACCAATTATTGCCGCCACGAGCGTGCCATCCACCCCCGCTGCAATAGCGAATTCCGTCGGCCCCGTAAGTTATAACCTCGGTCACATAGGAGCTGGCGGAAATGCCATAGCAGCTGCAGCATCCCAGGCGATCGCTGCGACGCAGCAAATGCAACAAGGCAGGCGTACTGCCAGTTTGAAAGCTAGTTACGAGGCTATCAACACTGGCGGCGTACACGCGGCCGAATTTAGTAGAGAATTAGCTGGTGCTGCTCAAACCGCTATCGCAGCTATACAGGAAACAAATAAGAAGCATAAGAAGTATGCATATGTTAGCGGCTGGTCCCGTGACCCTTGTCGACGTATCATTCTCCATGTTTCGTAACCGACACCGTCGTTCCTTTTAGGAAAGTCACGCCTGCCGTTCCAAGCTCGAGCGTCGTTGCTGCCTCTGTTCAGCAACCAGTATCACCTCCAGTCATAACCACGAATACACAAGTTGTGGATTCGGATAATACAGATTGGACTTATGATCCAAACGAACCAAGATATTGTATATGTAATCAAGTATCTTACGGAGATATGGTCGCGTGCGACAATTCAGATGTAAGCCGAGTTTCTGCCATCTTTTTCTATTGCTTATCGATAGAGCCTGCATTAACGAAGCGCACTTCTATTTCTCTGTTATTTTCCACAGTGTCCATTCGAATGGTTTCATTATCCATGTGTGGGTATCACTGCACCGCCAAAAGGCAAGTGGTACTGTCCTCAATGTACATCTTCTATGAAGAGACGCGGAGGTCGGAAAAACTGATTGTACTATAATCAGTGCGAATACAATGAGAAAAAATTGCTACTACCTCTTAGGCACTGTCCGTCAAGTACCAACTTAGTTAGGAAGCTGTTAATTCTGATTTTATATGACTTTTTAAATGTGTTTAAAGTTTAAGTCGTAATCTTAATCTGGTCTTGGTCTTGTCTCATGAAACTTGAATTTCTGTTTTCAAAGCAGAAGGGAGCAGTTTTTTTTACTGCGTTTTGTAGATAAAACGAACGGTAAGGTGGTGCAAAAAGTGAGCTTTGAATAAATTTCGTTCCGAAATGTTCCACGTACGAAGTTATCGCAAAATATTTTATATACTTTTTGCACCATTCTCTACTACGACCACATTAGATAGTTTCTACGAATTTACATTAAAAAAAGTAAATCTTTCCCCCCCCCCCCCCTCCCACTGGATACGATACAATCAATTGACTGATACCGGGGGCAATTTCCAATGTGAATTATCGAAATTTACGTTTCTAGTTTATCGTGATGTCAGACAACATTCGTGTATTTACGTACTCCTGTTAGTTCAGACGTGCTTAGTGTCTCGCAGGATTGACGACTATGCGAGCTATAACGTTTTAAGTGTTTTACGCTTTCAGGAAAGAGAGAGAGAGAGAGAGAGGGAGAGAGAGAGAGAAACAGAGAGAGAGAAAAAAAAGAAAAAAAGCCGATATAAACAAATTTTGAAAATACTACTTTCGAAACGGAGAAATGTAGCAACTTGGTGTATAAATAAAGTGATCGATGCAGATTTATCACTTGCCTTGTTCCATATTTATACCTATCCGTCCCATCTATTTATTTTCCACTTGATTTCGAATCGAATACGAAAATATTGAAACTCGAGTCGCGATCGTCTCTCATTCGCAACGCTAATCAATTAACTGATACCGCGACGTGCCCAACATCACCTTTCCTCCTGCAACATAATTTGACCAGAGGAATAAGAAAACGCATGCAACTCACCAATTTGCAAGAATACAATTTGGGCACAGCAGGCGACGTCGTAGAAGTTATCAGGGTGTAGATTCTGGCCCAGCCTGTAACAAAGAAGAAAACGTTATGATTCTCATTGATTTTGAAACAGTGGAGATTGTAAAATTTCAAAGTGCAAAGTCTGGTTTGAGTATAATCGAGTGGAATAAGATATTTACATCCTCCCAATGTGGTCCTCCGCCCGAAACTCCTCATCAGCCGATGCACTGGCTCTAGTACCGATAACGAAGTACACTTTTAGAAGTAAAAGTCTACCACACGCGATCGAGGATCGTAGAGACTCTACTCCCGCGATTCAAGTTCAGCATTGACTCTACTCACGCGTGTCGCTAAAGAGAAATGTTTAAACAAAGCTACTGTGCTCTAAAAAACAATACAAATGTTTTTACGTAACAAACACAGACTCTAACGATCGCATTGCGCGCGATCACATAGTTTACTGTAAGAAGAGCTGATTAGTGGGATGAGAGGGAAGGGTACAGGAATTTTATAAGCATAGTTTTGTTTCACGTTTCTTTTTCGTTTTCCTTCTCTATTCCTATTTCTCTCTTTAATTGAGCATTTTTTAAAGAAAATATTGCCTTTAATAATAACTATAGTATTATTATATTATAAAATATCTAAGCGATAGAAATAAAATTTCAGAAAACTTAAATTGCATGCATGCAAAAGAAGGCGTCGTGGAATATGACTTTTTGATTTCGATATATTAAGATTTTACCAATCGCGCCTGAAATTCCCCTCAAATTGATCAAGTGTCATGGCGGCAATAGCGCGCCCGTTTCTTTCACTCGAAATGCTTCCAAAATCTGTAACAGAAGGTATTAAAATTTAAAACAATTGCGCGAAAAGAAGTGCAGTAATTGTAGTCTTCCAACGAATCATCCCAAATAAGTCGTAAAAGATTGTAATTAATTGACAAGAAATGGAATGAATCTACCAATCAACACTGGCTAGAGAACAGGATAAAGTCGCCAGAGTGGATTAAATATCTCTCGCGATATCGAATTAATTTATGTAGACGAACAATTGTTAAACAGATAGAGATGACTTAACAGAGAGTGAAGGAGAGTAGGATATGCTACGTAAAATGTTTCAATGTCAACAAGTAAGGTCACGTACCCCGAATAGGCGCGAAACACAAATGCGTGTTACCACTTCGACGTCCACAAAACAAATGACTCTTCGTTGGCGAACGCGCCGTGGGGTGGGGTTAGGCCAACTCCTTCCACTGAAATTTCTCTTTCGGAGAAAATGTTGATGCCATTTAGTACGGCACATAGAATAATATTTTCAACACGCGTGACCTAGGTTAAGTCAGGCAATGACGATGGACGTAAAAACAGGCAAGAGTTCATGAATAGTTACCTTCGTCCATTCACGGTTCATTGACTTCTCCAATGTCCTCTGTACCCTGAACAGTTGTGTTTCTGTTTTTCTGCAATCTGATCCCTTTGTATGCCGCAATTCGTAAACAGACTGACCGATGTGTATATACCTTAGCTGTGCACAAGTACGTTTGATGCACGAATGCATTAATTTTTAGTTGCCTTAGCTGCGAAAGATAACTCGCGATTTAGCACGGTACCTTTTCACTGGACTTTAAAGTTGACGAAAAACACAACTTTAGGGGGCGCTGGAGTAGGCGTCGCAATAAAGAGAGGAGCAATAAACGATTGTTAAATACTTTAGATTGGTTAAAGTAGCAGTGAAGATCTTATAATTCGTAAATAAATATTTGATTTACTTCGGCACCTAATTACGATCAATTAAAACGGGTTCGTTTCATTAAGATTCTGAATCTTCTCTTGAAGGAACGAATGTTTATTTCAAGAATTTGTATTATAGATGGCGCTGACATCTTGGCGGCGCCAGTGCGCGCAATACGAATTTTGATTTGGATACAACCCAGAAATGCAGTGCTCGAATTAAAATTTTTGACTGAATACACAGACAAGGGATTGCATAAACCTAACGCGCGATGTAAATTTTGTCACATCATTATCGCTTTAGAATGTAATAAAATTAGAAGACTATTAACAGTAAGAATTAGAATTGAGATATAGCGGTTTCTTCTGTTTGAGAATGAAAGAAACAATACGATTATATATATCCTTATTCGTTTTGCTTACTATTTATATAACACAAAGTTCTATAACATGTTACATTTATCCTGTGCTTCGTTTATAAACTTGACGCTACTATCTTCACTGATGAAAGTTTAGCATCGCGTGGCAAGAAGTCTAAGAAAGAAGAAGAGGTCAGTAGAGGTTGAGAACCGCTGAGAAAGCACGAGGATCGCTGTAATTCACATTACCTTGATCACTTTTTCGTGAAATTACGAGGGGAATATGGCATCGATCGTGGTACCGGTTGCAGCGAGATTTACGCGTGTAACGATTGACAGTTTGCACAATATAAATAAAAATATTTTACTTAGGTAAGGATATGTGTTTCTTAATTTGTTATCATGTAAAAATCGTATGCAGCCCGTTGCACGCGTTTTACACCGTATAGGCTAGAGGTTAGGTTGTTAAGTAATGCTTCCTTACTAATTGTAATATTCCGTTAGCTCTTGCAATAAAGCCGCGAAGCGTTCGATATAAATAATCCTATTTTCTTATTTTGCTAAAGAATTCAGCGAGTCCTTAGGTTGTTATCTGGTTACGTTGTAGGCAGACCCAATAATGTTATATTGTATAAAATAACGCAGTGAATAAAGAAAATAGTGTTGACGGTGGTCTGTCTTGTCTCTTGTTTTTGGAGAGCGGAGAAGAATTAAGACCTTTAAAATATTTCTCACCATCGTTTTATTGATTCGAAGGTTATCTCAGCCATCGTTCGTTTCTTGGCAAAGACAAGAATATAGTACGATTACGGAAGAAAAGAAGTCGGACGCTGGAGAGCCACAGTCTATAGACCCGAAATCTACAGAAAATGAAAGGAAATTGAAAGCGGATGTCGAACTTCTTAATAAGGAGCTAATAGATCTTAGAAGTTATAAAGGGGAAATAGAAGACAAATATAAAAGGTCCCTCGCGGACGGAGAAAATCTTAGAGTTAGATTAATGAAACAGATCGAAGATGCAAAGCTTTTTGGTATTCAAGGCTTTTGCAGGGACCTCATAGATGTAGCAGACATTTTAGGCAAGGCAACGGAAAGCGTACCAAAGGATGAACTCACAGAAAGGAATCCACACTTAAAGACGTTATACGAGGGTTTAAAAATGACGGAAGCACAGTTGCTTAAGGTAAACGACAAACTGCGACGTGCTTAATTACATTGATTAAAGCAAAGTATATCGAATGTATCGAATTGTTACACTTAAATGCTTCTTCGCAGGTCTTTAAGAAACATGGATTAGTTTCGGTAAACCCACTAAATGAGAAGTTCGACCCCAATCAACACGAAGCATTATTTCAACAGGTAACATCGGTATATTTAATTGGGTCAAAGTGTTACTTTGTAGCGATAGCAGATAACTAAAAAGAAACTTCTTTTCGCATAGGAAGTTGAGGGTAAGGAGCCAGGGACAGTTGTAGTTGTATCGAAATTGGGGTACAAATTGCACGAACGAGTAGTGAGACCAGCATTGGTTGGTGTCGCCAAAGGATAATTTAGTGCTGTATGCTAATTAATTTAACAGAGAATGGGAATACGTCCTTCAAGAAGCACCACTGAAGAAGATATTGGCTACAATTACACTTGAAATTCAAATGTAAAAAACACACGCCGGGTGATGAGTATTAGGAAATTAATATTGAAAGTAAGCGGAGCATACAAATTTTATGAGAAGTAAACTTGTTCTCACCAAGAGTTAGTTATTATTTTATACTTAAACGAATGTGTAACATATATTTGAACTCTGATGTTTCTTTGATTACTCCAAATAGAGTTACATATATTTAAACAGATCATTCCTTTTATTATACTGTTTTTTTTTGTATCTATTAGATTTAAGTAGAATAAAATAGCAAAGTGATATTGAAGTCGGGATATTTACAGTATGAATCGCTGAATAAACGATGGTACAAAAAATAAAAATGTAATAGATATTATCATCTTGCAGGCGCACTGTAATACTTTACATTTTGCACAGATAATTAGTATAAAAATTAAAAATTACGTATCGTACATGAACAAAAGATTTCCGATAACAATCGAAATGTTAAATGCGTTTAACACCTTTCAAATACCTTATATAAGTCAGGCAAGTTGGCTATTTGTAACAGTGTTGAGTCGTGTGCAAAGTGTTTCGGGGGAAGTAAACTTTCTTTGATTGCAGAATATAAAACATGTTCTGTGATATACTTCCAACCGTGAGTATCGTGTACAGGATTCATTTGACTGTAATATTTCGCCGTTTCTCTGCAAAGGCTTCGAAAACACGGTTGTTCCGCCGACCATTCAACTTCAGTAGCTAGCCGTAACATATATAGGGGAAGACCAGCCTCGTGTGGAAAATATTTGTCTTGAGGGACAAAAAAAAATAAATTCTGACTTATATTTCGAATATAAGTAGTTTACTAAAATATGCTCACCTAATAATACTGGCAAAGATTTCAAATTTCCTTTCTTGTCTACAACGATTGAAAAATATTCCTTTAACATATCTGCCTTTTCCAATAACAGGTCTTTAAGACTTGTAGCTAATTCTTCCTTCGTGCCATCATCTTTTGTCCATCCAGCTTCTTCGGTATCCAATCCCAATATAGCTAAATCATACAAAGGGATTGGTTCCTGGAAGTGAGCGCAAATTAAAATGCAATAGCGTTACTTTTATTTGCCTTTTCCATACTTACTGAAAATTTTATGATTCCATAGTTCGCAAAGTCATAAAGTAAAATTTCGTAAAAAAGCTCCTCTCTGAATGAAAGAAATACAATTTAACTGTTTACACATATTATTTACATCGCGTAAATATTTATAAATGGTCTTACGCTAATTTTTTCGTGTCACAAAGGTATAAATGAACTCCACTTTGAATAAGAGAATAGGATTGATCTATACAACCAACGAAAGTTAAATTTGATAAAATCTCTCTCAATCCTTCGTGGCATTCGTTTTCTACTTCTTTGCGTAATTTTAAAACGCTCGTTAATTTTACTTCTCTCCTAAAATTGTTTACTGAATAGGATTTGAACTCCTGTACACTTTTAACATCGTTACTTCCGTTGCTATTAGTGCTCGTAGATGCGTGTACATTTACGGTCTCAACTTCAGTGACTTCATTATGTTTACGAGTCTTATCAGGTTCTGCTCCTTTTTTACTAGTATTCACCGCAACCGTTTCCTCTTTCGGTGCAGTTCTAAAACGTTGATACACTTGTTTGCGCACTTTGTCGGCGATGATGTCAATACATTTTTCCTCCGTGGAATCATTTGTTGTGCTTTCGGTAATTTCATCATCTGTATTATCAAGCACATCTTGCATACTGTTTAGTTTACTCTCATTTCCATCTTCGTTACTTCCAGTAGGTAGACTTAAATTACTTGTGTCACGTATTATTATTTCTGACGATGTAGATGGACTGGAATCATTTATAATCTCACTCCATGGTGTAGCAGATAAGTGTTCTATTCCCGTTAATCGAATGTCCGAAAGTACGTTTTCCTGGTGTGGACTATTAATATCTGGTGTTAACCATTCCATTTCATTCGCTCCTTGTTCGTCACTGATATTAACATCGTTTTTTTTACCGCAATCTGCGCTTTCATTTATATCTACATGAGACGTAATGTTATCGCTATTTCTAGAATGTTTCATTGCTGAATGAATAGTGAAGTTAAATTTGTCTAACTTCTGATCAGCCGCGTCGGTTCTAATCATTTCTTGAGGCCGGATTATTTTCGTTTTATCAGTTTTGCCTTTCTCATATTCTGGCAAAACCTCTTTCAAAACCTCCTTAGTAACGTCTGCTTTTGGTAATCGCGCTTGCACGTAGAATGTTCTAGAAGCGCTGTTCTCAGACAATTTTTCGTCCAAAGCGGACTTCATCCTCTCGATGATAGAACTTTCGTGAAGGAATTTTACTTCATATTTCGTTGGGTGCACGTTGACATCGACGTTCTGTGGATGAATTTCCAAAGATATGTAGCACCATGGGTGGGTCCTTTTCGGTAGATAGAAAGTATAGAGCTCTTCCAACATTTTACGAATCGCTAAAATAAGATGTCTATAAACATTTCATCTATTTAGAAGAGTCGTTCATCTTAGCATTTTCAAACTTACAGGAAGATTCCACCAATCGATTATTAATGAACAAAAGAAACACCATCCTCTTAGATGTATAATTCGGATTTGTCATTAAAGCGTGCATCCGAAATTTATAGCTTTCATCTGTGAGTTCCACCTCTAATAATTCACGGTAGACTTGATTGCCATAAAGTATTCGTGCGTTACTCATCTTTGTTGAATTGTGTGGCGTACGGATCTAAGTATTCAATCAAAACAGATACTGGTAATTACATGACTGCAAGTATTCCATAACACGAACAAATACCTGAGGCGTTATTTCATTGTGTTTCTTCAACACAAATCCTACAGTAGGATTGTGAATAGCATATTTGGTGACTACGTCCGTAATTTTATTAAATTCCTCTGTCGTATTCGATAAGGCCTTCCTTCGTGTCGCAACATTGTAAAACAAATTCTCGATCATTATGATAGTGCCCTGATTTCCGGCGCATGCTTTGGGTGGTGCTTTGAATTTACTGTCAATATAAGTTGCCCTACGGCGAATGGAAAAGAGTTACAAAAGATTCGCTCCTTCAAATTTTATTATTCAATTGTTCAATGACTTTGTTCACACACTTGTATGCACACTTTTCGTCAGCTGTTTTTGTTGTGATCGTTAAAAGTGCTACGTGACTGATACTTGCTAAAGCTTCGCCACGAAATCCAAAGGTTGCTATCGACTGAAGGTCCTCGAACGTTTGTAATTTGCTTGTCGTAAATCTTTCACACACGATTTCCATGTCATCCTTCCTGATGCCAGTACCATTGTCTTGAATCTGAGAAGAACATTAAACACAGAGTTTATTGTGGTTACATTGGTTTGAATCGCTACAAAACGTACCTGCAACAACTTTAGTCCACCTTCCTTAGCAATAATCTGTATATTAGTTGCTTTTGCGTCAAGACTGAAATGTTTGCAACAAGTTAATTCATGATGCAAAGGGAGCACGTGTGATAGCTTTATTATAGAGTTCAAACGGCTAACCTGTTCTCAATCAATTCTTTCAATGCATTCGCCGGTCGTTGAATTACTTCGCCAGCCGCGATTCTGTTAACCACGACCTCATCCAATTTTTTAATTTTCCCTGGTGCGTTCATTGTCAAATGCCACCACAAATTTTTATTAAACTCTCGAGACGCAAGACGTGTCGAATATTGCGCTAGATTACACCATAACGATCGCAATAAACGCGATACTTATGGTAAAGATAATTAAATTTATTTTAGAAGAGACAAAAATAAGATCTTTTCTGTGATGAAAGAGTACGTGTCTCGTATTTCTAAAAAAAAAAATACGTCGTAGTCGTGCAAATTTTCTAAACTTTGCTTTCCCGCCAAATTTGTAAAGTTAATGTTACGTGTGTATGGTGTGCATCGATTGAATGGAGATGGGTAGCTTTTATAGAAAGTGTGCAATGGTGTGCAAGTGCAACTGTTGATTTCATTGTTTCGTATTGCATGTGTTTTGTGAGTACGATTGTGGAAAAACCGTAGAAAATTTGACGCAGATCAGATGGATCCAGAACGTTCGCGCATCAGCATCGATTTTCGTCATGGTTAGATATTCAATGACTATTCGAATTGGCAGTGACCGCTATACCTAGCCAAAGTTATTTTTGCGTAAAATATTCGTTTAGTGTCGTATATGTGTGTGCATATTAGCACGTAGTAACAGTATATCTCGCGTGATGTAATAGCAAGCTACGAAAACAGTTTTATCGATTCGTTAATTCGAAAATTTATCGGTAATATATGTTACGCACATGGTTATGCTGTACAGAAGTAAAATTTGTTTGTGAGGGTTATTTTTAAATGATTATCAAACTGTTCTGAATACATGTAAAACCGCATTCGAACTCCGTTCCATGCTATCAAAAAGTCGAGCCAAGAGAATGTTTCATTCAAGAATTACGGAACTTATTAAGAACAATCCGTACTATTTTTAACCCTTTAGTGGTATTTCAGGTGCAACATTATTTACATGCAAATCCGTCATGTAATGTAAACAATATGGCGTATATACGTGACTCAACACGCGTTTGCTGTTGAATAAAAATTTCGTTTTACCATTTGTGATTCAATTACTTTATTTCTTCAAAATATGTACAATACAGATTATTGAATTTACATTGCACCTAATGGTAGTGTAATCAATTTATTGCCTCAGTTTAAATGAAGACTGATTTTTCATATAGCAGAAAGTAGATCTAAGATTTGCAAATAACGTTATTGAATTACTTTCAAATATCATGATTGCAAATAAAAGATTCGTAATTTCAATACGTTATTTCGTATCGCAATTTCGGACGAGGCCCGCCCAGCTCTGGCAGAATCTGACATAAATTTTATTCGCATTATTTATAGGTTTTGATATCTACGATACTATCGAGGCGCGTAATTTTGGCTGGTCGATTCTCGGACAAACCAGAAAAGATTTAGCGTTCTAATTATAACCGCGATCTTGAACGCAACATGTTCCAGCACCTTCTCGTATGGTCTCTCGTCTAGACAGTTCTCTCTCTTTCTCCCACAGCTTTGTGCCCCACTCCGATATGTTTATCCTTGTTTCGGACACGTCGAGAGCAATGAACCAATGAGAGCGCGGCGTCGAATCGCAGAAACCACCGTGATTGGTCATCCACAGAAACTTCTCGAAGCGCGAGATTTAGTGTATTAAAGGACGACTGCGCGAGCCGCGCTCAGACATATTTGAGTAACCGAGTGGTGAACACCGTGGTGAAACGAGTGGTGACAAGACTGCGACTTAACAAGTCATACGAAAAACGAACGAAATAAAAGGTGAGTGCTTCTGAATATACATATGTTAGAATCACGTTCCTTCGAAGGATTTTATTTAGTAGAACTGAATCATGCCGTAAATCGTATTGATACGCGAAGGATGTAACAATTAGAAACGTCACGGTGAAGTTGCATCACTTTGGCCGATATATATCGTTCTGTCCTACTTCGATTGTTTTAGAGATTTCGAGTTGAGTTTGTTGAGTTGTACCGTTTGAATCTCGGGCACGATGATTGACCTCGCGTTCTATATTTATCGATTCAGTTTCGGGTTTCAGTAAAACTGTTAGGTAACGATGACTTGGAACAAAGTTGCGATATAAATCTTTGAGTTGGATCGATTGTAAGTACGTAATACTTGTGGCTTTACTCAGCAACGTGTTAGAAACGTTCGTAGCCCGAGGCGTCTTCTCTTATTGCGTCGTACTTTCGACTTCGCGTTGTGCACATAGAATTTGTTAACCTAGACAGTGAATTGGTGGAATTAAATTAGGAGTTGGGATAATTCCGGGAAAATGTCGATAATGTCATCGAAGTAGGTGTTGAATGTTAATGCGTTGTATTATTTCGAGAATACGTTCCGACACCATTCGATCGACACTCGCCGCGAGTAACTTTGTAAACCAATGCGGTAGGGAAGAACGAATTTGTTTCTTTGCTACGAGTATATAAAGTCTGTATTCTCGATCGATGCATGTTCTGACTTGTTTTGTGTTTCGCAGCGATAAAACATGGCGAAAGCTCCAGCAGTAGGAATCGATTTGGGTACCACGTACTCGTGCGTGGGTGTATTCCAGCACGGAAAAGTTGAGATCATCGCCAACGATCAAGGAAACCGGACGACACCGAGTTATGTCGCGTTCACGGACACAGAAAGGCTGATCGGTGACGCGGCGAAAAATCAAGTAGCGATGAACCCCAACAACACCATCTTCGGTGAGTCAATTTCGTATATATTTTGAAAATCTGTTTTATTTGTTTTCATGTATATAGTTATGCAAATATATTGATATATCGATTGTTGGCATGTAGTGATATTACTCGAATCTACTACTACTCCATCTATTACTACTTTCCTTTCTTCAATTATTAATGTTTAATTAATTCAATTATTAATTAATAAAATTGACAAATATAAGTACCCTAGTAGCATTTATTGTTGGCATTTTGATGGCCAACTAATTCCCAACTTGGGGATACTGTGGGCCAACCAGAAATGCTGCTAGGGTATTATAAAACGCAAAAGTTGTCAATTAACACATTGCCCAATTAATTGTATTTCTTCTGAATAGTTTTGCAACACTTTTACTGCCTGGTCATTGGGTCATTATCATCTTCTTCAATTGGGTCATTATAAATCTTCATTTAGTGCTCTATTTTGACTTTCAGTATTACAAAACTAATCAAACCAGAGTCCTTGAGGGGTGTGAAGTAATCCCAGAAGTCATGCCAGAGTTAATCAGAAAATCGAATTTATTACCGAGCTTTTTGAAATGGCTATATTAATTTGGCACGCTATGTTATGTAATCATGCAATCATAGTTTGTTGTATCGATAAACGCTCTATATGTCTCAATCACGAAACGTTACGTACGCCCAAGATCCTTTTCTATATTTAAGATCGTTTTACTTGGTCACTGTTTGCATACGTATTCGAGTTAGTAGTACGTAATATATGTATCGCCGCGTCGCAGTTTTGTAACTGATCTTACACAACTACCTGTTATCTCCCTCTATTCATTCGCGATACTCACGTGTCTGCCCTCCTTCCGTTGCGACGATATTAGGTGGCAATGCAGTGGCCTCAGCTTGTTTTTGCGCACTGCACTATCATTTGATGGCAATCTTGCTGCTTCATGCTTCTCTTTCAAATCCACCGTGCAAACAGCTATTCTTCGCATCGGCTCTTTCTCGCTGAGAATTCTTTCGTATTTCACTGTGAATGTGTGGTGTGTGTAAGTTTTTTGCGAAGTTTGAAGAGCGCAGAAGAGACGAACATAATAATTAAGTAAATTCCAAATCCCGTTCCATTATTAATCCACTTATTACCCCTTTGCTCGCGAGAGGATTACTCACTTTTATTTTAAATCCGTTCAGATGCGAAGAGACTGATTGGCCGCCGCTTCGACGACGCAACGGTACAGAGCGATATGAAGCATTGGCCGTTCACGGTGGTCAACGATGCCGGGAAGCCAAAGATCAAGGTCACGTACAAGGATGAAACGAAGTCGTTCTTCCCAGAGGAGGTGTCTTCCATGGTTCTCACGAAGATGAAGGAAACGGCGGAGGCGTACTTGGGGAAGAAAGTCACCGACGCCGTGGTCACCGTGCCAGCGTACTTTAACGATTCCCAGAGACAAGCCACGAAAGACGCGGGAGCGATAGCAGGCCTGAACGTTTTGAGAATAATCAACGAGCCGACCGCGGCAGCTATTGCCTATGGCCTAGATAAAAGAACAGCGGGCGAAAAGAACGTGTTGATTTTCGATCTGGGCGGCGGTACATTTGACGTGTCGATCTTGACGATCGAGGATGGCATCTTCGAGGTGAAATCGACAGCAGGCGACACTCACCTCGGCGGGGAGGACTTCGATAACCGCATGGTGAACCATTTCGTCCAGGAGTTCAAGAGGAAGTACAAAAAGGATCTAAGCATAAATAAGAGAGCCCTGAGGCGCTTGAGGACGTCCTGCGAGAGGGCAAAGAGGACCCTGAGCTCGTCCACGCAAGCCAGCATCGAGATCGACTCTCTATTCGAGGGCATCGATTTCTACACGTCGGTCACCAGAGCGAGATTCGAGGAGCTCTGCGCGGATCTGTTCAGGAGCACGCTGGAGCCGGTAGAGAAGGCTCTGCGGGACGCGAAGATGGACAAAGCTCAAATTCACAGCATCGTTCTAGTCGGTGGGTCTACCAGGATACCAAAGATACAGAAGCTACTCCAAGACTTCTTCAACGGCAAGGAGCTGAACAAGTCCATTAACCCAGACGAGGCGGTAGCCTACGGTGCCGCCGTGCAGGCCGCCATCCTGCACGGTGACAAGTCCGAGGAGGTTCAAGATCTGTTGCTACTGGACGTCACGCCGCTGTCTCTGGGTATAGAGACGGCTGGTGGTGTTATGACCACTCTGATCAAGAGGAACACCACCATACCGACGAAACAGACGCAAACCTTCACCACCTACTCGGACAATCAGCCCGGCGTTCTCATCCAAGTATACGAAGGAGAGAGGGCCATGACCAAGGACAACAACATCCTGGGCAAGTTCGAATTGACTGGCATTCCACCCGCGCCCAGGGGCGTGCCTCAGATCGAGGTGACCTTCGACATCGACGCCAACGGTATCTTGAACGTCACCGCGATCGAGAAGTCCACTGGAAAGGAGAACAAGATCACCATCACCAACGACAAGGGTCGATTGTCGAAGGATGACATCGAGAAGATGGTGAACGACGCGGAGAAGTACCGTAACGAGGACGAGCAGCAACGCGAGAGGATATCCGCGAAGAATTCCCTCGAGTCGTACTGCTTCAACATGAAGAGCACGATGGAGGACGAGAAGCTGAAAGACAAGATCAACCCGGCCGACAAGCAGAAAGTTATGGACAAATGCAACGAGGTGATCGCCTGGCTGGACGCGAATCAGCTGGCTGAAAAAGAAGAGTTCGCTGACAAGCAAAAGGAGCTGGAATCCATTTGCAGCCCGATCGTCGCGAAGCTGTACCAGGGCGGCGCCGCACCTGGCGGGTTCCCGGGTGCACCACCAGGCGGGCCAGCCGGAGCTGCCCCTGGCGCCGGCGGAGCCGGACCAACCATCGAGGAAGTAGACTAAAGTCGTTCATCGTTCAGCTGCCACACAACGTCACGCTTCAAATATTTATTTTTAAAGTATTTCGTACAACGGTGACACTTCAGCTTCTGTGTATTCGTGTCTACTAATATATTTTGCGAGATCAAAGACTTTATTTCACTGAGAAGAGTATTTAATTTAATAAAGTAATTTTTTATAGAAAGCACTGTGAGTGGTTAGGCGCACGCACAATACAGATTGTTCCTGTCGCTAATTTTTAATTACATGTATTTTTCTACGTATTCGTCGATGTTTCATTTCTTACTGAGACTCGCTCTCCGGCTTGTAAAACTGCACGAGGATGATCAAGTACGTGGTGATAACGCTGATGAACTGAAAACGGTTCCATGAAATTCAGTGTCCCGCGGACACGCGCACCTTTCTTCGATCTACTTACCCTGGTCAGCAATGAGTTATCCAACTCGAAAAAGTCGCAGGCCGTGAATTTCACGCGGTGCTGTTGCAGTTGCAACGAGAAATCGTTTATTTCGTTCCTGGCGCAGTCGCGCTCGAAGTTTCTTCGCAAAAGGCTCTCCATCCCGAAACCATTCAGATTCGTTGCGTTATCGCCACACGGATAATCGCAGATCTCTAACTGGTTCTGTTCGGTGTTACGAAAGTTTCGAAAGGAGGCCAGCCTGTTGAATTTCGTCGCGCTTTGGGCGTTCAACGCGAATTCGGCCATGTTGGGGCCAATTTTCTCTATTTCACGGTGCGTCAGGGTGCACACCCAGCACATCGCGACGAACTGCCCCCCGTAAATCAACCAGATCACGTTGTTCAGGAATATGAAACCACTTTTCTGCTCTGCCGCGCTCATGTAGATCCTGAAGAGTTTCGCGACCACCATTATAAACGCATTCGTCGAGCATAACAGCAGATCTATCCCGTAAATCTCGTTCAGTGCCATGATCACGGAGCATGCTTCTGTAAAAGAGTCAAGATTGCAAGTGTGAAAGGCTCTGCAAGTGGGGCAGGTCGCAGAACCTCGGAGTTCAAAGTACAGTGAGTTACAAAATCACGGCTACACACATTCTGCATTGTATCTTCATATATTCTAGGAGAAAACTTATTTTCATTGACCTCACTTCTTTAAAACTCATTCATCAACCTTTCGGTTATGTTGTGCCAATGATTTTGCATCTCACTGTTTTTGCTCAACTAGAAAATAGTGCAGTTGCACGTTGCAAGTGCATCGATGCTCGTCACTTAGGAACTCAACTGCGCCCTCTACCATTTCCCCCTGTGCCACAGCAAAAAAAAAGACGCGTTCTATTTCGTCGTAATTCATCAAACTCCTGAACAAACTTTCTTCACTTGCCATTGTACAGCTTCCTAATCCTCCTTATCCTCAAGGCCACCCACTGCGCGCCCAGTGTCTCGTCCAGTTGCTTGATAGCCTCGTTGATGGTTCTGAATCTCTGGCAAATCATGTACACGACGATGTCGAACACGAAGCTGTTCACCAGTGTCTGCGCGATCGTGTAATAAAGAAGCAGATCCGAGGCGTAGATCTGTTCAGGCGCGGTGAAGTAATAATAAAGAACATGAGCCGCGAGGGAAGCTGGCCCGAGGATGCAGGCGGTTAATATGGCGAAAATCTGTCTGGTCTTCGCGCGTCTATCATTTATCGGTATCTCCTTGCCGATATGTTGATCCAACGACTCCATCCTCTTCATCAGCTCCGGCCACTTGTCGTAGTGCTGTATTATATGGTACACGTAGTAATAAGCCGCGATGTGGGAGATGCTCTCGTCCATGCAGTACATGATCTCGAACAGCTTGCTGGTGAACTCTTTGCCGAAGTTCGCAAAGTCTACCGCGCTGAAGGCAACGATCACCGTGCAGAGACCAAAGTGGATCAGACGTAGGATCACCGTGATCGCTACCGGGCACTCCTTCGGCCGCGCTATACCAACGCCCAGCAGCCAAGAGACGTACACAATGGGGCGTAATGTTCGCTCAGGTGTCGAGGGGTTGTCCTCCACCCTGACAGTTATTTCTCCCTCCATCGCGGACTCGAAGCTACCGAGTTCTGAAACCTCGAGGCGAAGCGTGTCGTTTCTACCGCGACGCGGAGCACACTGCGGGAATGTTCACATTCCCAACTGCCTCGTGGGCAGGATTCAGATTGCGACGATACGCAAGGATCATGAAAAATTAAGGGAACCTAGTAAAATTTCGACGACCCGCGGCGAAGGTGGTTTCGTTTGGTGGATGCGGAGATAAGCTCCACGCACGGGAGGGTTGAAGGGGACGTGGTCTTGCAGAGCGGCCCGTGATATGTGTATATATCGAAAAACGAGCTTTATTTGCCCAACGACTATATTACAATTTTATTATACAGTAAACATTTAAAATGGGATAAAACGATAACGCTGAACATCGACCATTCTTTGGTTTTCCCCTTTCGTTTTTTTTTTTTTCATCATTTTATTTCTGTTGGTTTAGAAATCAAAGGCGGCGGGTCGAGTCGAGTAGTTCGGATAATTATTAGGCGGGCTGTGACGTTTAATTACTCTGTGTGATACTCCATTCTCTGTAACAGCGATCAGAGGATCGTTCGGTCACGATCGTCTCGATAAATCGGGTGTGCAATCGTGTTTAGTGTGTTCCGTTGGGTCGTTTAAGTGGTTAAGATGAGAGATCCTCGCCCCGCTCGCGGGGGAGGATGGCTTACTTTTATTATTACGTAGAATCGCGTAGTCGCAAGAATGTTCCTTAAGACTCTTCTCTCTACTTCTTTTTTGCTCTTTTCTTTTTATCGTTTTTATGTTGTTTTTATTTAATCGGGAAAGGCAGCGTAATTATTCGAACACGAGACGTCGATACACGTTTGTTTGCTCTCGATCCAAACAGGGTTTTTTTTTTTCCTCCGTCTCTCCTACCCCCTCGCCTCAATGCAACACAGCCCCTCGTGCGTGATCGCTTCTTACGTATACACACGCATATGTATATAATATATATAATCTTTTTTACTTTTAACGATTTTTATCACTACAATTTACACTGGCCAGCCGAGCAACTCTTTTACACCGACAAAAACAAACCCAAATCTTTGCGTCCTAATAATCAGAATTTGGTACGCGACAGACACGAGAACCGAGTGTCCTCGCCATCAGGCGTTTTGCGGCCCGAAGTCATAAAACCCCTGAATTTCAGTGGGCAGCCCCGATGACGCGAGAAATATTTAATTTCGTAATTTCGACGGTGAACCTAATTATCCGAGTCGCGATAAATTATTCCGTACCGCAGAGTTCAAGGGGAAACGCGGCGAAATTAATCTCATCGGTACCCGCCGTGGTTCCATTTAAACATTCGTCGGAGCCCAATCGATAAGAGGAAAAGAAACGGTGGAAAGGCGGAAGGCCGCTCGTGCTTTGCGCAGCTTGTCGCGAAAAAGCGATACAACGGGCTCGTGGTAGTTATAGAGCGCAGCTTTCGTCATTTCTTGCGTGCTTTATTTTTCTCGCGGCGGTGACAACGCGCCGACGTTCTGTCGCGACGCGCCCCGTCCGATACCCCCTATTCCCTCGGTGTGGTTTTTAAATAATTCGTCTAACATTAGAGGTATATTTAGTCTCGACCCACTCGAGAATGCCCTGCCAATTGCTTTTCTATCGCAGCAAACTCCGTTCGAGCAAACGAAACGATTGAACGCGTCGATATATCCTTTGCGTAAAGACGGAATACGTACGTGTTGATTATAGGTGTTTTTTTCTGTTTTTTTTGGGGAGGGGTGGGTTTGGTTTTAAGTACGTCCCAGCGATGTTTAGATAAACCTTTGGCGCAGAACATGTAACTGCATTCTTACGAATACTCTGCAGCTTTTGTTTCTATGTTTTAATGCCACTATGCGCGTGGATCGTGTGATCGTCGAGAGATAATTTCATCAGACGTACCCACGAAATGTTTCGCGCTCGCTTTTTTTTTATTCCCCCTTGCAATCCGGTTCGCTTCTGTGCTCGCGCTCCAATCGTATCGATCTGTCCCTGATATGTGATTAGAAGTTAGCAAATAGGTGTTTGTAAACGGGTTGAAGAAATCGTCGTAGAAAGTTACAAGAATTAAAAAATCAGATCGTTATAAAACGCTGCGTTCGTCTATCTCGTTCGCAAAAATGTGCCGCACCCGCGTCGGAGGAGATTGATAGCTAACGTAACGACCACTACGAAGTTGAATTATCCACAGAATCCATTGGCGCGAAAGGAAATCTCCGTCCGTCTGCGCAAACGATAATCGTTATAGAAAAAAAGAAGGAAAAAATTGATACCCCGCTGATATGTAAGTAAATCGTAATGGAGCTCGATTCTTACTGTGCTGTTCGATCGGTCGCTTACTCTCGACGCTTCTGAATTTTCATAAAAAAACACTACCCCCGTGCCAATGATCCGTAAGTGCTTAAAAACCTTAAGCCGTAAAAAATGATTTTGAATGTCCGTTCCCAACATCGCGGATCTATCCTCGTCTGTGAGGTGTGCGCGAGCCGAGTCGTGATTGAAATCTACTTTCTTGCCAGGGAATATAAATAAACACGACAGCTTTTGAGTACAATATCAGGCGGCGAGTCTTTAACCTCGACACCTTAAGAACACTGCGCATTTTAAAAATCATATCAGGCTTTTAAGTACCCAATAGTGGAGCTTCAACATTTCCTACCTACCCAGACGAGGAGACCCTCGATTCCGACCAAGAATCCCCGTGAAATCTTGCTCAACCCTTAAATAACGACACGTGCCACCCAGATTCAGGCGCACCCTCGCCTACCCGCGCCTGCGCCCAGGTGCCGGGCATGCTCCTGAATTTCACGTATTTTACAGCCGAACGCACGCTCCCATTATCAATCCCACCTCTACTCTCTTTCGAAGCTGGCTGCGTAACTGCCTGCACCTAGATATTTAAAAATATATCTTTTAGAATAAATAATTCTAGGCCTTCGCGCGTGGCTCAAGCAAAACGTCAACTTTAACGATCCCTCCGCCATCATTGCACCCTTCGTACCCACATCTTTTTTTTTTTTTAATAGAGCATCACGCGCGGATCTCCGTGCCCCGATGCTCTCCGTGTTCCAGCAGCTGGTTTCTAGGCGCGTGATTCTCATCCGCGTCGAAGTGGGGACCATCGGTCCGTTTAGAATCGCGCTTAACGCGTCGGGACGCGCTCCCCTCGGCGATAACGTAACGGGGCGGCTGCAACCGTTCGCCGGTGGCGCGAGTCCCGCGGGGGCGTGTTCCGTCCAGTTCGTCGGTCATTGTTCTTAACTACACTTGAAAAATGTCACCGGTGGCGCGTGGAGCGATGTTCGTTTCGAAGATGGACGTTGTCGAGGCGGTGACCACGGGGGCGATTTCGCCGAATCTGCCCCCGTTCACGTTGGTCGTGGTTATGGTGGTCTTCGCCGACGTCTCCTCTATTGCGTCCGATGTGGTCGGCACCTGCTGACATACGGGACATTAGAATCAGCACTGATGAAGCACAGGTCGGATTCGAGCCGACTCTGCGAGCTAAAGACTTTTTCGTATCGCGATAGGAATGCATTATTTTGCAAGTGTTACACGTGCATAAACGTGGATAACAGCTCTCATCAGAAGCAAACGTTCGTTAAGGTAGGCTCTCACTACGCCTCGCCTCGGCTCATTTTATTCTTCCTATTGTTTTCTTATGAATTTTGGCAATTTGACTCACACTGTGCCTCGCCTCGGCGCGAGGAATATTTGAGGGAGAGGCGAGGCGTAGTGTGAGTGGATGCAATGGTACCGCTTTCGGTGACCGCTAAAAGCGGAAGCAAGAGGTTCTCTGAGCCGCTGACCAAACGCATGAACCGAGGCAAGCCCGGATAACTTCAGGTACGGAAAAACCGAGGCGACGCGAGCCTAGATTGCAGTGCGAAAAGAAGTTGCGCCGAGGCGAGGTGCGGCGTTGTGAGAGCCTACCTTGATTTGCTCGGAGCGCCTGATACGCTCACGTCTGGCCACATACGGGCCGCCTCTACTTGCCCGTCTCACGTGGCGAGGAATAGAATATCCAGTGGAGGATCGTAATATCGAAAAGGAGATCTCTTACCTGCTCATCTTTTTCGTCAGATTCTACTAAAAAATATGAACATAATCGCACCACATCCCCCTCGAAACCGAACAGTTTCAGAGATGCTAGCTCGTAAAATCTGCAATCGTTCGGCCAGTGAGAGCGGGCTCGTTCGTAAGCAAACAGATTCAGTTCTGGCAAGGTACCTCGTTATAAAACACCTCCTTTCCTTCCTCCACGGAGGGCAGCAGCTCGTCCGTGGAGTGCGGAGTCCTGGGGCTGGGCGTCGGCGCTACCTGCTGCTGCTGCTGCTGATGTTGCTCCCGCTGCTTGGCCAGCCTGAGCTCCTGCAGTGCCTGCCGCTGCTCCTTCTCGTTCCTCTCCTTCTCGAGGCGTCGCGCGCTGTAGCTACGCGCCGAGGACGTCGAGCTGTGAACCGAGGTTAAGCTAGGGCGGCGAGAACCTATCGGGAAGACAAGGGTTAAAGTTCAGTTCCACGGAGCTCGGCGAACGTGCACCTCCTGCTCTCCGTCGCTACTCTAAGTCGCCAGGCGGATAAGTCGATAAGAATTACGAAAAAAGATCTAATTGCGTCTGCTCGGCTAATACCAGCGTGACACTCGCATCTCGCGGAGTCTTTCTATCCGCGCGACGGAATCCTTCGCTCGCTCGCCTAATTCTCTGCCGACGGATAATGCAAGCTCGATGGTCGCGCCTCGGGGCCGCCCGTCTACAGGCGGCGGTTCGATTAGGGGCCGGTTCCGAAAGCCGGGGGCGAAGGATCGGTTCAGAGCTGTCGGGAGGCGCGAAGGGGGTACAGAGAAGTATCGCAGCTGGTGTCGCGAGGTCCAAGGGCAATCGGGGTGTTGCGTTAGTACTCGTAGAGAGATGGGGGATATCTTCGTGTGTTCGGTGTTCGACTGTGCGAGTTGTCATCGTGTGGACATTGTCACTGAAAGCGAACCTCTGCGCGAACGAAAAGCGTTCCCATCGGCTGAAGCGGATGCGTTATACAGACGGCTTGCGACGCGTGCTCTCTCGCTAATCAATAATGCACTTTTCGTAAAAGGGAATGATTGCTTTCAAGCGTCTAACGGGCTGCGGCAGCTTTGCACCGGAACATGTATTCTCCGTGTCGCATCAACGTTCTCAGAATTACACAGTCAAGGGCCATTGAAGTCGCGCGTTATATATGCAGAGAGCAGATGCTTGGCGGGCTGTTTAAGTGTTTCTAATTCAGAGACCTCGTTACGAGTCCTTATTGATTAACGGCGCATACTAAAGGCGACAGGAAATGCAGCCAGAGGCGGATTTATAGTATATCTGTGTACTGGTCTGTATACAGCGAGTCACAGAATTATTGGCACCTGTCTTTTTTCGGCGGACTTTAGTCGCCCCCTTTTTCCAACACCGCTCACGTTCCCATTCAGCGAGTAAAAGTGCCTCCGAACGTGCCTCTCGTCTCGTTCTAATTGGGGTAGTTTCTTTAGAATACTATCCAAGCGGCTCTGCTGCCAGGATCTTCATTCATCTCTCACGCCGCGCTCCGCATTTTCGTTCGCCTTTTATCCGAAATTTCTTTGTCAAGCTTCTATCCATGCCAATAATCCATTGACTCACTGCAGCCAGAGAACAAAGCGGCTCGCTCGAAAGGCATGGCTTCGCTTCTTCGATCCATAGCAAGCATATCTAACAAAATAAAGATCCTTGCACCTCTTTGGGCTCGCGAGCTCTTTCTCCCGCGGTTGATGCTCCATCTCCCTCGTCACTCGTTTCCGTGAGCATCGGCAACGGACATTATAAGCGCGAACCGACGCTGTCGCGGAAGCATCGAGTCTTGCAAGTTTATCGTACGCAGAAAACCGAAGCAGAACTGGACGAAGGCAGTTCCCGGCTAGTGGAGCAGGCAGCTTTCGGTTACGTTTCTCTGCTCGAGTCTCGCTAAATCAAAGCAACAGTTTAAGATGCAGGGAACGGTACAGCAGCGGTAGCGAGCCTCAAGTACAGATACTGGAACCGCGGTTCTCCGTGGAGGGGGGTGGTGGTCGTGTTTATTAAAAAGGTTCAAGTAAACTCTCTGTAAAGCCGGGCATCGCATGCGATCCGACGAACACAATTAAATGCGTGCGTGTGCAGCGAGCTAGCTAGTGCGTAAAGATTTCGTGTCTCCTCTACGTCTTACCAGAGAACGTTCGTTCGTTAACGAGCAACGAAATCGGCCGCTGCCATCTTGCTATCTCGTAACACACTCGTGCAGCGCTTTGATTATTGGTTGTTTCTTTTTTTTTTTCAACAAAGAACATCGTATTTTGTATTCACGTGAATGCAGCTTTTTTTTTTGTGTACACAATCTCACGAATGCCACAACACGTACGTGTACCGGTGGTTTTAATCAATCCGGGCGGGGGAGGGTTGGAGGTGAATGTGTGACGAGGTCGAGAGTGATACAGACATTCTGTTTCCCCAGCTAACGTGGCGGATGTTTCGGTAGCGCCGTCACGGCCGGTGGTCGGCGGAAACGCATCGTTGCGTGAGAAAGAACGAAAGTACAACCGTCCCAAGTCCCGACACTCGGCCATACAACAGAGAAAAGAATGGCCGTTCGTGTACAGGGAACGTGAACGAGATCGAAGGGTGGCTCGCGTTTCCCTTCTTTCTTCAGCCCTCTCCCGTAAGAAATCGGTCCCTCCGGGTCGAGGGACCGCGGCCGCGGCGGGGTGTCAGAGTACGGTCGGGGTGGACCAGAGAAAACCGGGAAACGCAGCGGGGAAGGCGGTTACGGGGGACGCTAAATATCAATAAACAACAACTACGACACAACAGCGACAACGGCATGGTACGACTTGAAGCGCCACCATCCTCTTCTTCCTCCTCGTCGGCGTTCACCGCTGAAGAGGCGGCTCGCGGTCGGACGGGGCGTGAAACGAGCGTGACGGGAACGAGCGGAGGGAGGGCAGATTACCTTCGGAGGGTGAATGGATGGTGGACGGCAAGTGTGCCCCTTATGCCTCGACGCAACTCGGAAACGGGACTCCAGAATCCCCAAACAATTCTCTAACGAACTACCAAACGAGCGGGTTACCTTACAAAAACAGAAAGAAAATCGAGAAAGGAAATCTTCGACTCTTCCAACTCGGGAATCTCGCCTCCCCGTTGCGTCGAACCTCGCCAGGCCACCCCCCTTTAGCGAACGACGGAAGAAGACAGAGGGGGGAGAGACACGGGCAAATAGCAAATTCACTCGAACGAGAAGAAGAGTCACTCGAACTGGGAGAGTGACGGGCAGAGGTGGCGTACAAGAGTGTGAAAGATGCGGGCATAGAAAGAGTAGAGTAGAGAGAGAGATAGAGAGAGAGAGAGAGATAGAGAAAGAAAGAGAGAGAGAGACAGAGAGAGAGAGAGAAGTAGATAGAGACAGAAGACAGACACAACGAAAGAGCTAGAAAGAGATCGTTGATCGTCTACCGAGGCCGTCGGACGATCCCTCAGCAACGTCGCTAAGGGTACGTCGATGCTTGTTCCCGCCTTTGGTCGCCTGCAGGTGACACGATATAAGCAAGATGGCGGCGGCACGTGCCGCACCTGCTCTCGACGCTGGTACCAGGGGACCGCGGCTACCACCGCTGCTCGGCCTCCTGGTGAACGCGTAGGTCAATGGTCCTCCTGTGCTGCTCCGTTGGCTGGAGCGCGAGGACGGTCTTCCACCGTGGAGCGTCAGCGGGATACCTGTTGGATTCCTTCGATTACTCATCCCTTCTCGATCCTTTCGTCAGCGTGTTCGTCGAGAATTCGCTTCCGCTTTTCGTTGACACTAACGCATTCCCTATCGCCCTGCGCATCGGACACCGTCCACCGCAGAGCCCTGCGACCGATGGGCTTCCGAGTGTACCGATTAACGCGACTCGAGTGGCCGAGCTCGCTGCTTAAGGGGTTATACCAGGAGGCCGAAAAGAGGCGAATGTTTGTGAATTTTTTTTGAAAAAGCGGAAGCATATATTTTTACAGAACTTTTTACACTCCAAAGAGCAACATTTAAAGAACATTTGGTAATTTTTTTTTGTTGAAAAATACTTACGTTTATAATAAAAATACAACGACATCCAAGAAGCCTTTTTAAAAACGGTCAGCCAGATATCTCGAAAACTACTGCACCCATCTTTCGGAAATTTTGTGGGCTTATTTATTGTATAAAAATTTACTGAATGACGGAGGGATTTTTTTCCACTAGTACGGTTTCGATTTTATCAACGGAAAACAGCCATTAGTGATAACCATGAAGCTATTTTTCGTTGATATAATCGAAACTATACATTGAAAAAAAAAATCCTTCCGCCATTCAGTAGATTTTTATATAAAAAATAAGCCCACAAAATTTCAGAAAGATTGGTGCAGTAGTTTTTGAGACATCTGGCTCCCCGTTTTAAAAAGGCTTCTTGGATGTCGTTGTATTTTTATTATAAACGTAAATATATTTTGTACAAAAAAATTACCAAATGCTCTTTAAATGTTGCTCTTTTAAGTGCAGCAAGTTCTGTAAAAATATATACTTCCGCTTTTTCAAAAAAAATTCACAAACATTCGCCTCTTTTCGGCCTCCTGACTAGGCATAACCCCTTAATCGGGGGGAATTCTTGGGAAGAACGGTTCGTCGGTACACTGTGAAGTCTGTCGGATGCAGAGCTCTGACGACCACCGTAGATCACGGTACAGTTGGAGTAGTGTTATTCGGTGTAGTGTTCGTTTTGTAATTGGGCATGCAAGGAATGTAATAATGAGGTCGAGTTGGTGTGTCGAATGCCCCCCGGGCTTGGTATTAGTACTTCGATGCAGGCTTCGTGCGCTTCGCAGCCGTCAAACGAATAATTATCGATGTCACGTGACGCTGGTCTGTCACGAGGAATCAGGACGTTAGAAATACGTGGCGTGCGCTAGCGAGCCTGTTAGACCATGTTCGGAAATATGTGGGACATTTCTTGGGGGATCGATTCTACTTAATATTTCAGCCGTGTGCCGTTCTGTATTCAAAATTTCCGTTTAAATCGAGACCCGGACACGGTAAAGCCTGCCGAGCAAAAGTATAATATCCGCAAGTAGGAGCAGTCGTTGCGCATTCGACGGTCTCGAAACGAATGGAACGAGATCGTGAGACGGTAACGTTTTACTCTTTCATCCGTGGATATGAAGTTAGAACCCCTCGCTGGGTCTCCTCTATCGATTATGCTACGATTGCTGGAATCAGCTTCGGACTGGCCTAAGCGATCGTTAGACTTCTACTCCCGGTTCCCCCTCAGTCTCTCCCGAGCGAAGTAGGCCAGAGGCCGAAAATAGACGTCTTCGGAGGGGACGGGGTCCTTCATCGATACTTAGACTTATTGATTTTGCAGCCGAAAGCCGTCGCAATGGGGTGCAGTACAGTTTCGCCGTGGCTGGTCGAGTGGTTACAGTAAACGGCAAGGTCGACGAACGACGGGGGGATCGTGGCGCGCGCTCGATCGTTCCGTTCACCTCCGTCGAATCGATCGGGGGAGGTTCTCTCGGGCGACGGTCGATCTGTTGCTCGGGGATACTCACCGGTGTCGCTGGAGAACAGCATCGGCGGCGGGTGATTCGCGTTGGCATAGTGCCGCGGCCTTGAGTACCTCGCACGGCTGAACAACTTGAGCACGAAGCATATCATCCCCGTGAATATCGCTATCCCCGACGCTATGCAGAGCAGGGTCGGTATATCCGTGGTTATCAGCACCAGGTCTGCCAACAGATTGCGACACGACGCTTCAACCCGTGACCATTTCTCCAAGGGGACGAATGTACACTAGTGCCCTGGTTCGTTAGTAACAGTGTACCCCGCGATGGTGCAGGTATCGCGAGATTGGTGCAGGGAATGATCAGAGAAATACAAGGGCAAGTGGTAACGTCTGTCACAAGTCAGACACTGGGTATTATACCCTGAACGCGCGAAGGATGATAGAGTTTAGGCACTGTGTCGATTAGTCTGATAATTAGTTGGCACGGTGTACCTTCGGCGCAGAACACCTTCTTGCTAGGCCTAGACAGTGCGACCCTGTGATAACCATCCTCGCAGTCGCACACAGCGTGGTGCTGTACCTGGGTGCAGGTCGAGTGTTGATCCGTAAAAGTGCAAGTCGCCCGATAGAAGCATTGCTCCCCGAGTCGTTTGGCTGGAAAACCGTACAGTCGTTTAATTCCCCGGGGCTCCGCTAAAGGGTAGCGAGCCTTTCAACCCTCGATTGGTAACGTGGCACTTTGGGCTCTGTTTCTCTGTGTACGCGTGTCTTCGTCACCGAGATGCCTGCTGCGAGCAACTTGTGCGATCAATCAGTAGCTAATAACCGAATTCTTTCCCCACAGATATTCGAATAGAATGCAAGCGCCGCGTTCTATTCTCAGCGACGCAACTGGAGCGATGCAACTTGGAAATTTGAGTGTCGCGGCTACCGAATGAAACGCAGCGACAAGCGTTTCGATAAACGAAGTTAGAAATGCGTTTGCGAATCGACTCGAGGGACGAGTGTGGCACAAAACATCCTTTCACGGCATGTCGATTATTCATAGGCGACAGGGCCTCCCTTGACATTTATTTTCCCCCCTCTCGTTTCGCTCGTGTCCGCGTTACCATGGAGTTTTTCATATCGGAACGACCTAGTTGCGAACGAGCGCGTAGCCGCTCGCGCAAAATGTTCTACGTACGTTTGGCACATCCTTTGCTAGGCCCAAGGCGAACTGGATAGAATTTCTCGCACTCGCAGTGACCGGTGACCGTGTCGCAAAACACGTGCAGCAGTTCCGGATTGCACGAGACATCGCACGGCGAGCCCAGGTACTGTCCCTTCGCTGTAAACAGGATAAATCGATAGCCTTCTGGATTATGCACGGCGTCTCTCGATAATAGATGAAATATACACCGTGTTCTCCACAAATAGCGCCGGTATAACGTGCCGTATGAGGAGCAATCGCTAGCTCCTTTGTATCGCGGGCTCCCATTGCCGGGCACATGAATCTTTTAGCAGAACCCCGTGTGCCTGATAGAACTTCACGTGCTATCCGAGTAGGTTACATGCTTCTTTAAATCTACATCCCGCTTTATCGAGCTAGTTGACGAGCAGCAGTCGTTAAGCTACTTTGCTAAGTGTTTACCTCGAAGAGGGAGGAACTCCGACTGCTGGAGATGCGCGGATTAAATACAAGGATAGAGGTCCGCAAGGGTTAAGCTGTTTAGTTGGGCGGGGATGATTTTTGGCTAGAAATTTTGCTGGCGCGTTTAAAAGTGATCGAACGCCAGTTAACTCGCTTTGCGCCATAGTAATTGCTACGTACGTCACGTCTCTCGTGCGAATGTAATTAGGAAACTTTCGCGATGAGTTCCCTCGTGTTGCCCCACGGGAAGGTATTTTCAGATGACGAGTCAACTTTCCTCCATCTAACAGGTTAATGTGTGTTTCGACATAGTTCCTCGCAAGTCCCAGTCGCTTCCCTTAGGGATACGGCTTTCACCCCTTTCTCGCACTCTCAATTCCCCTTTCTCGCACCCTCTAATTCAAGAGAAGATCAATTTTCAGATGAATTTTCTTTCTAGCTGCCATTAATATAATATTAGACACTGTTCTAAAATTCTGATTTCTAATGCAGCAATGTTCTGATAATACTGTAGCCCACGAAGATAATAATTTTGTTGACAAGCAGAATCCTCCGACCAAAGCGTAGAAGCAAAAAATTATCGCTCTGCAGACGAAATAATAATCACGAACTAGGCTGTAACACCACTTTATTCATCGGCAAAGATTTCAGTCTCTTTGAACCATCGAGCTTCGATACCCGTTTCTCCTTTTGACGATGCCAGGGCTGCAGCCTTTTGTCGCGGGCGTCTGTTTGTCGAGCTATGAATGCGCGCACATTCTGCACGATTAATGAAGCAAAGAAGCATTGTTACCCTATCCAAAAGCGGGAGGGGAGGGTGCACTTTTGCATCAAAAGATGTTTGACGTCGCGTGCCTTTTCGCCAGCCAACTACCACCGTCTTCTCTTACCAATTTCGTCGGCCTGGACAAACGGTCCGCTGTGCCTCGTACGGAATAGGACTTTAATTGCTCGCGACCGAGCTGCCCGCTTGTTTAGTAAATTAACGCGCTGAGTTTTCTCCTGCTAATTGCGCGATTTGGTCTGGCCTACCAGGCTTGGGCAGCTTGCCAGGCGATTAGCGTATTGATTTCTCTTTAATTAGAGTATTATATCGTTATTAAATGTTTCGTAGCGTCAAGGAGAGGCGATTAACTTCGTTGGCAAGCGTTCAGAAGCGTATACGCGACATCCTACAGTTGTGCCTAATTGGGCTTCTTCAATTATACAATGTGGGATGCGCTTCGCGGTATCATCGAACGCAGGGGTGGCGCTTTGTGTAAACGCGAGAGGAAAATGTGGAATAATACTTCTTTTTTTGTATTTTGAGGAAAGGAGCTTGGGGAGTCGTTAGGTAAACGATCACGACTTGGATGGCTTTCTCGTTTATAATTAAACGATAATTCGAGGTGCAATCGAAATGGGGCGATTCTTCGCGTGGAAATACATCGAAAATGTATAATAAGATTTTTTGACGCAAGGTTTTATTTGACAGAAAATCGGGTTTATTTGATGCAGCACGATTTGGACGGAGCGTCTGACCATTACTCGTTACTTCTACTTGCGCGTCATAGCTTCTAAAAATTAGCGCTGGTACTGTTTCAGTAACAGACTGTTACATCTTTCTAAATCATTTACTATTTTCTATTTTACGAATTCTAATACATTTTCAGCTTTTAATCAATCGAACCCTTGCACCCTCTTTTCTTTTAATTAGAAAAAGATTCTCCACAGTCCTACCTTTTATTAAAACCCCGTTTAAAGAGATTAAATATAACTTTCCCTACACAAATATAATTTTCAACTGCAGAATTATTTGAACCGCACCACCTACTAAAACAAACCCAAACAACGACTAACAAACAAATTACTGAATCCTATAAATACTCGACAAATCTGGAAACCCAACTGCCCCAGAAACAAGACTGCCCCATGCAGAAGCCTCGTTCCATATCTCCACCCCATTTTCACGCGAGAAACCCACCCCTATCTCGGCTGCATCCCCGAACTACGCCCTGCACGCAGGACACAAGATCCTGCGAGGAATTAGGGTTTCTAGCATCGAATCGGAATTGAAGCTCGCCTGGTCGATCGATTGCTCGAACTGCAGATGAATCGGGGGTGGTGTTGCCGCGTCGCATAAATAATTGAGCGCACGGGGGCAGCGGCGATTACGCTTTCGACCTCGTTCGCGAACTTCATGGTGTAACATTCGTGTGGCGGCCCGGTTCGGCGTTGATCCACAGCGGCTATCGCGCTGCCGTGTGTCTGGGCCCGAGGTGAATGGCGACCGACACGAAAGACAGGGATGAATGACGCGCGATTACCTCTTCGTTAACCTTTTTCCCTCGTCCCCGTTCGTGTCGCGGTGGACAGGGGATGGCGAGATTCCTTAGAATCGCACAGCGGCTGCAGGCGGTGTGCGAGCTCGCACACAAGCCGACAGCTTGCAGCATCCATTAAAATCAATACCGGCAGCGTGGTTGGCGCGAAAATCCAAGAAGGACGAGCTTCTCGTCCGTGCACGCCGGCGCGCGCGCAGTCGCCGTTTCCGGGACGCGTAATATTTGTTTTCCTAGCCGTCAGACCCACTTTTCGCCTGAATTCCCGTAATCGCGTTTCCGAGATGCCAGGGAAAATGAAAATTCACTGGGCGCCGAGTTGCGGGCGATCTCTGCTCGCTGCTGATCTTTCACCATCCTGTGAGCTCACTTTTGTGAGAGGGAGGTCGAAGTTTAAACGAAGGCTCGTTACTCGCGTAATCGTGTTTACGAGAGGCTAGGGTAATTGGAAATTGATGAAGAGTTCTCGGAGATGATCCCTGCTAGCGGGTGATTTCGTTTGAATCTTTCATTGAATTTATGATTGAAGCTGAGATTATGGTTCACTATGGTCTCTTACCGCTGCTGCTTCTCCGGACTCAAATTAGCTGGTTGAATCGATGGAAGTTGGGACATATGGCGCTAAGATATGCAAATGGCTCGTTGAGTGAGCAAACGTCTGGATTGAATGACGATGATGATGACAACGCGAGTGTTTACTCTGCGAGAAGTGGCTCCGGGGCCAGAGTGTTTGCACGTCTGTATCGAGCAAGCGCGAGGAAGGCGAGGCAAGAATCTCGAGGCACACATGTTCGATCGTCCTTGTTTCGCGAGAAAATAAGATAACGTTCCTCCTACAAAAGGGCGTGTATCGATTGCTAAATAAACTGGTGGTACGGACGCCTGGAAATCGAGGACGAGCTTAAACGCGATAGCAGAAGGAGGGTGCTTGCAATTTCCGAGCGTTTTCTTGATCGAAGTTTAATTCTATGTACATACCGGAGCTCTTAAACAACTGGCAGCTAATTGTTTAGTCCATTTAGTATAGTGCTTTCGAGGTGATCGACTCGTGAATTGGGAATTAATTATAGAGATTTTGTCCCTTTACTTTGATTCAAAGAGTTCCGGAGTTCATATTCCACTCGAAGGATTTAGCTTTGAGTCCACTGTATTCGATTCTATTTTAAACTCACAGGTTCCCTGGCAGATACATGTAAAAACAATTTTTCAATCTCCCTGTTCCACTTTTAACCCCATTTATATTCAACAAATTCTCTCTTCAACATCCAGCATACACCGTCGCCGCGAGATCAATACTCATTCTAAACAACACCCCATGTAAAACTCATTTCAAAATCGTTACCATTGCCATCCTCGCTCAGAATGGTACAGCTACAAGGTATCATATTCCTCCTGTTTTCAACTTCATCAGTACTACAACGACGACTTCCTCCAACACATAGCCTCTACCATCATGTTGGAACCTGTGCGCGATCTAACCTACCCCACATAAGAGCCCTCCCAAAATCGTTACCACCATCACCTACAACGCGGCAGCGTAGCATCCTCCTCCTCCGATGCTTGAAACGCCTCGTTCTACTTCCAACCCCATGGAAACATTACACAAACCTTTCGACCAACATCTACCCTACACCATCCTACTGACACCATTCTATACTCCGCGCAATGCTCCACGCAAGAACCCTCCCAAAATCGTTACCATCAAGCGATGCCTGAGCCTACTTGCACCGCCAACCCCATCGCTAGCTCCGCGAAAACTTTCCCCAGCATCTCCACCCTATGCAGCTACGTCCAGCTCGCTGCATATTCCTAAACGATCCTCCCTACGGTTCTCGTCCCAAGATCGTTACCACCATCGACGCCATCCTCGGCATCCTCGCCCGTACCGCACGTCACCCCCTGCGCCCGATTCAGGTCAGCAGCGGAATCCATGAATGGTGCCAGGCACAGGTCCGCCGCCACTCACCCACAGTGATGTTCTCCTCGAGGTAGTCCTGGTCGTCGTCGTAGACATCAGCGTCCTCTTCTTCGCCCTGTTTCTCCCCGTTGTAGCTGGCGCCGCGCAAGTCATCACCTGCTAGCAGTCGACGTGCCGGTGGATCCTGCCGCGCGCGGCAGCTGCAGCTGGACACCAGGAAGACGAGGCAGATGAGCAGGAGCCAGGAACGGCAGCAGGTCAGTCTCAGGGCGGAGGGAAGTGCGCTCATCGCCCCCGCGGCGCGAGTCAACCCCCGAAACCGACCACCGGCGGCGCATCGACATCCTTCCCCGTCGCCTGCCCTCACCCCCTCCCGCCCCCCAGCACGCCCTCTCGCCCTCGACGGCTCTGACGAGCGCCTTATATCGCGCGTATAGCACCCTGTCGCACTCTGGCCCCCACGACGTTGTCCCCCCGCGTCGCTCTCCGCTACTCTTCCTCACTATCCACCGTTCCCCGGGATTGCCAGCACCCGCGTCACCACGGCCAGCACAGCGGACGCGACAAGAGCGGCGGTGAAAGCGCAGCGCAGCAACGGCCACCGTTCGACTGCCGGAGAGACGATGTTCCCGGATCCGTGCCACCCGTTCACTGACGCCTTCCTTCCGTCAGCCGGTCGACCACCGTGGGCCTGCAGCTGCGCGATGCCGAACCTCCCCTTTCCGTTCAACCCCTTCTTCCCGCCATCCTGCCTGTGGCGCCGCGGCTGCTCCCGCGGCCGCGTCGATCGAGATCACGGCTGTTCCTCTATCGCCGACACCGAATCGCGCTCGGTTTGTTACCTTTTCAGCCGGCCACCTTGACACCGGCCCCGATCCGCCAATTCGGTCGGCCGTGGGCGGGTGGTTCTCGGCTACTCAGCCTGCCAATTTCCAGGCAGCGCATCGGCGCGCGTTGAGTGTCCATCGGCGGTTTTCTGCTCCACGATGGCAGTATCGAGTTTGGATGCCATTTGGGAGTGCGTCGAGGATGTCGCGAGGCTTTGTTCGGAAGGATATTGGTTCGGCCTGCCTTCGTGGCGGAGACTTGACGTGTGATGTGTGCAGGGGTGCTTTGGGGGTAAATGTAGGGTATAAAGCTTCTAGGAAGAAACGCACTGGTGTATGGCGCTCGAGGTTTGATGTACGAGTTGCAATGATTGGAAGATCGTGGCTTAACACTTTGTAGTCGGACATTGACGGCTGGCGAGTGAGTGAAACACAGCGGGCTGGAAAATTATTTATTTATTTCTACGCATCCCGATAACAATGTGTTAAGATTGTCCGGGCATTTTGCGGGTTTAAATGGAGGATAGTGAAGGGTGATCTGATGCGCGTTGCGCGATACTCTTGGGGCGGAGATTCAGGGGAAAGGCAGTGGAAGTAGTAAGTGCCAGCGTAGGTCAGACAGCGGCGCGACGCTCGCTTTCCTTCGTCTCGTCCTCGCTTCCGTGTTCGTGCAACATTTCCTTCTGATTTCGTGCTCGATTTGCATCCATCAGGTCTCGCACTGTAAGATGGATGGAGTACAGGAGATTTTTGTAAAATACTCCGATATATTTACTCGTAAAAAACATCGTAAGAATACAAGTTTTCTGTAGAGCCTCACGCGTCTTTGGGAAACTTTGTTGCGCGCATTATAGTCTGAACAGAACTAAATGGCTGGCCAAAGACACTGCGGACCTTGGCAGCCGTTTTTCGTCTGACAAAAATTGTACACTCGAAGAAATTCACTATTTTCAGTCCTCCTTGAACCTTAATCCACGCGAAGTTCACTGAGGAGAATCTTCTTCGGATAGCAAGGACACGTTGGCGACAGCTCCTTGAAACAGCGCGCTCTGCACGATCGCTGAGAACAAAACAGTTTCGTTAACTTCTAATCTGAAATCCTGGATCGCAGAAATATTAAGCAATCCTTTCACTTTGCGCGGAAAGGTGCAGAGAAAGGTTGCCATTACGCGCACGTTTCTTGTGACTCACGTTTCAATACTTATATTACTCATGGTGCAATGTTTCGGAGTAAAATTGGAACAACGAGAAATTTATCTGGCTTATCGGAAGCTTCAGTTTTCCGCGTTGGAAACACCCGACGACGGAAGCGAGGCGCCACGTTTATCATTCGCCGAGTTCCGCCCTTTCCACGCGATTCTATGTTCTCCGAAGTCGAATACCTGATCGCCTGTTCCTCCTTCGGTGTCTACGGATCATGAAGTAAGCCGCTGCCGATGCGATCGCCATTATTAACAGCGCGACCACTGCCAGAGCGCCAGCCATAATGGACACTGCGTCGGTGTTGTTGCGATACATCAGGGTACACGGTGACTCTTAAAACAGAGGGAACTTGTCAGCTGCCCTCGCAGCCCTTTCTACTTTCTCATAAATTAACTACTGTGACTGTAAAAGTGATAATAGAATTGTCACGTGAAATGGCAATCCTCGTTCACTTACACGTAACGTTGGCAGTTACTTAAGGGTACTAGGCAACTGTTCCTGTCTAAAATAAAGCATTTCTGTTTCAATTAATTACAAAGAAACCAATTGAAACCGACACTTGTTCTTTGGCATGAAGTTGATTAACATCATAAGCCTTAAAAAACATGTTTGTTTAGTAAAAAATATGCATTATATATGACGCTACAGATGGATTATTAAATAGAATTTTTAAAAAAAAAAGTTTCTTTGGTTTTGTAGTGATAACTCAAAAATGGAGGTTCCAATCGATTCAAAATAAATTCGGGCATCTTCATAAATTGTGTAGTTTCGGAGCAGACCTAAATTAAAGGTAATGAAAATTCTATTTCTTTATGAAAAGAAACTAAGACCTCATCTTTTGGGGCTTGGGGATGGTAAAACCTCGTCAATGAGGTCTCAATGGGGTTTTAGTCACAGTTTCAAATTGTTTCTTTGTAATTAATTAAAACAGAAATGCTCCATTTTAGACAGGAACGACTGTCTAGTACCCTTAACATGTATGAAAGAAGGAAAAGGACAAAAATTGTATGCAATTCTACTAGAACTGATTGTAAATGGAAGAAGTATAGTGGAACGCTAGCACTTTGGCCAATTTTGTTCCTTACACAGCTGCAGTCGTTCTCAAAATACTTTCCTATATCCCTTCCACCCACAAATATCTCCTCAACATCGGACAAGTACCCGTTTCAACGAAGCATCCAACTGCTGATGCACCATTCACGGGAGGCATAGCGTAGCACAGACTCTTATTACCCACCACTCCGTTACACTCGTAACAATATGGCGCGTAGCGACGAGCATCCATCAGTGTGCTGTTCGTCTCGTTATGAACGGTGACACTGAAACATTAATCTTTCACAAACTCGCCGAATTTAGCGAGCTAGAGTACATGTTTCTATTACTGTGTGCTATACCTATTAGCGTGATTTTATATTAAATAAGCCGTACAAAGAAACTCGCAGTAATAAATAAGAAAATAATTTTTTTAATTAAGTTAAGGTATCTAGATTAAAATGTTATTTTTCAAATTTATTAGTTATTCATTAAACGGATATTTAACAGATGTACCAACATGCCCCAGAGCAGTATCAACTTGTCCCACAGTGGGGTAAATTGATACATTTTTCCTTGGTCGAAATAACATTTTTTCATTCATTTTGTGTGTATTTTCTCGAGTTTTCGCTTATTACATATTAAAGAGGAAGGTATATTTTAGCATATTTGTTGTTAAGTAATTAATTCAAACAAAAATGAAAACTGAATAACGTACCAACTAGCCCCGGACTCCCCTACAGGGCACAGTAACAGGGACATCTACCCTAGTATCGCTATAAATGCCCATCTTTCACTCACCCGTGGAGGCTTTCGTCGTCCAGGTTCATCAAGAGGATGCAAACGGTGGGCTGGTCACAGTCCCACCCTGTCCACCCGTAGGAACACTCGCAGGCTCTGTGCTCGTCTACACATACACCGTGGCCCTTGCACTCACGCGTACATGGCCTGACGCAACTATTATTCTGATTGTTCACGAAGCCAGCGTCGCATCGGCACTCATTCGGCGCCACGCACGTCCCATTCCCGCAATCGTTCTCGCAGAAAGCCACGCAGACAGATTCGTTCATCGAAACGAAGCCGTCCAGACACTGGCACCGGTTCGGCTCCACGCAGGTGGAGTTCTGGCAGGTCGAATTGCAGAATGGCATGCAACGATCTGTCGCGTCGAGCACGCAGCCCTCGTTGCACGTGCAAACGTTGGGCGCAGTGCAGGCACCGTATCCACCACAGTCGACCTCGCAGGTCGGCTGGCAGATATTAGAGTCGTTGGTCGATGCACGGTAGCCCGGGTCGCAGCTGCACGAGTCTGGCCCGATACATTTGCCGTGAACGCAGCTCTGGTGGCAGATTGGCTCGCAGGCTGATGCGTGCTCTTCGGTTGCGTTGCTGGATATCTGAGGACGTGTGTAGAAAATTCAGGAAAATTAATGTGGAGCAATAAAATATTACGTTATATTTGGGAATGTCGAAGTGTGGAGGGTCTAGAAATCTTCGTTAGACCAACTTCGATAGGTGTCTTCTCTGGAAAGTGATGGGAAATGAAAGTACTGTGGGATCAGGAACCTCCATGCCATAAGAAGGGGCTCGGACTAAGGAAGCACGGAGAGTCGGCGTAGCCGTGGTGGTTAACGCTGCTGATCAGTACGCGGACGGCTCGGGTTCGATTCCCGGCGCTTGTGGTTCTCTTTTTCCGAGGTTCCCTAAATACGTAGGAATTACGTCACCTACCGATTCCTACAGTTACCAATCTCAGAGCAAATATTGCAACAAATCTTATCAAAATTCTCATTAATAAATCCGCGCAAGCCCCTGTAATAACCCCTACAAATTCACGCGACTCACTTCGTTCTCCCTTCCGCTGGTATCGATCACTCCATAGCCATCGAAGCAGGTGCAAGTGTTTGGCGCGTCGCAGGTCCCGTAAGGCTCGCAGGGGATCTTGCAGAACGGCGTGCACACCCGTTTACCTTCTTCGGTGCCATTGAGTCGGAAACCCTCGTTGCAAACGCAGACCCCTGGCGCGCTGCACACGCCATTTCTGCAGTTTTCGCAAATGGGCTGGCAGACGTATTTGGACGACTCTGAGAGCCCGTAACCATCTTCACAGACACAAGTATCAGGGCCGGTGCAGGTGCCCCGTATGCAGGGTTCGCTGCAACTGGGCTCGCAGAAGCTGTCGTTCTTCGATCTGTAACCTGGCAAGCAACTGCAAGTATTGGGCGCCGCGCAGGTGCCATGCGTGCAATTGTGCTCGCATATCGGCTTGCAGAGGGACGTGTCCGGCCCTTCAGGTGCGTAGCCATCGTCGCAGGTGCACAGGTTCGGCGCTGTGCATTTGCCATTCTGGCAGGGCACGTCGCACTGTGGCAGGCAATTCGCTGAATTCTTCTCGTCAGGTTCGCGCGCGTATCCAGGGTTGCAGGTGCAAGTGTCTGGCGCTGCGCAGTGCGCGTTTAGCGGCGCACATTCCACCGGGCAGATCGGTAGGCAGTATAGGTTGTTGTTGGTCAACCTGTAGCCGCTGTTGCACCTGCACACATTCGGCATCGCGCAAATGCCGTTCGTGCAGTTGCTGTCGCATCTGGGCATGCAAACGTGATCTTTTAGCTGCGGATCGTTCGATGGCTCGTGGCCCGACCAGCACGTGCAATTGTTTGGCGAGAAGCAGTAGCCACCATGGCAGGCTCTCAGGCAGATTGGCTCGCAGTGACTGCTCTGCCTCCTGTATCCGTCGCAGCACCTGCTCTCTGTCATCCAGACCGTCACGTACTGAAAACGATGTAGCCTTGAATGACAGGGAAACCACGCGAATCCGCGTACTACTCTGTGGATGATGCGAAAGCTAGCCAACTCGCTGTACATTCGTTCGTATTTTTCCAAACAATTTTAAGCATTGAGAAAAGACACTCTGGGTCCACTCGCTCTAGAAACTCTCTAAGGGCAAAAAAACAACTCTAAGGGATTAAAACAAATTGCAAAAATTCTTTGTAAATTTTTTTGTATTATATAAGAGTATCTTAATAAATACCAAAAAGATTTATTTCATTTTATGTTGCATTTACTCAGAAAAATATCTTTAAAAATAGCTTAATTTGTCTCCTATCATAACATTGCATCTTTTCTGAATGTACTATAAATGTCAAAATGTATAAAATTTGTATCGTTTTCCTTCGTAAAATTTACCCCGGATACGGGGAAACATTGGCACGTCATATATAAATAGCACTAAAAAGCTGAAGCTTTACCACATCTGAACTTTCATTAACCCTTAAATTTGTTTCTTTTTATCTTCAACACTCTCTTTTATATTTTCTTTATTTTTCATTTATTATTTTTTAAATTAACGTCTTTAAATTTGGTTTAGGTATCCTATTATAATATCGCATCGTTTGTGATTGTACTACAAGTGTGAAAATGAATAAAATTGTTCTCCATTTCCTTCTTAATAGATGTTAAGTAAGTGCCAATGTTCCCCGAGTTAACGGGGACGATTTTCTGTGGTGAATTCCTTACGTCAATCCTGTAGTTCACACGAGTCATGATCTTGTAAAATACCCACTTCTGGACTTTGTATGTTTCCTTGTAGGGCACGTACCGCGTCTCCCTTCGGCTGGAAAAGGATGCGCTGGTGAATGGCGTTTCAGCCGTGCCAGATGCACACGAATCGTCGATTTTCTTGCACGTGGAAATGCGAGACGGAAATGCGTTGCAGAGTGAATGAACTTGGCGAATGATAAATATTTGCGAACTAGTTGAATCGAATAGATTCTACGAATACGCACGAAGGTTTGCAGCGTGCTTGCAGGGGATCGATACGAAGGGAGGCATCGAGTAAAGGCGAATCTGGACTTTACACTTTGGATGTGCATCGCGGATGATTCATCCACAGTGAATGTGAATCCCTCAAAAGCAGAGACTGTCCCTACTTTGCGCACTGGTCACTTGGATGAACTAAAGACGAAAACAGTCTTTACACCTTTCACTGCGCACGAATCATACGCGACACACATCCAAATTGTAAATTCGAGATTCACGAAACACGTGCATCAACTTTGGGGCCACTGATTGTTCTCGAATTTCATACACAGTCTACCGTGTGCAATATTATATTAAATACATAAGTTACATCACTAAGAACTCTTCCAGTATACCAAGTCCAAAGATCATCTGGACATTTTAATCCAAGCAACCCATGCATTGCACACGATACTTTCTAACCACGCGCAAAATCCGAGTAGGTACCAATCGGTGAGCCAAACACTGCACAGTGCTATCCTAGGTACGTACCACAGCCATATAGAACTCTAAAGTAGCTTTACCGTCGAATTTAGTCTCAGATACTATTACCATCGAGCTCCTGTGCCAGTTTCGAGCACGACATCCCTACCTGACGTTCGCGACACACTCTGACCCGTCACGGCTCGTCATGAGTATCGTCGCCTCCGTTAGAATGGCCACGTTCAAAAGGACGACGCAGCCGATGCACTTCATGTTTCCCTTTTGCTCGCACAAGGAGGCTGTCGTTCACCCGTGCACAGCTCAGACTGACAAACGCGCGCATCGGTTTGTTTATCTGTCGCTCTGCAGTCGGCCTGCTATCGTCGCGAGACAGGATGCACCATATCTTAGGGGTACGAAGATTTTTTTAGAAATGAATTGCAGGCAGGGACGGATTTGGAAATTTGCGCACATAGGCTAACAAGGGCCTGCCGCCCTTCCCGTGGAATATCATCAAATATTTTAGTTTCAAAGAGTCGAGGTAATTTTAAAATTAATTCACTACGACAACTCACGTATGAATTATTGCTAATTTGCTAGATGAAGAAAAAGTGAATTGTTTTTAAAGTTGTCTTCGCGTTTAAACCTTCAATTTCCTTTACCAAAAATATGGCGCCCTGGGCTGCAGCCTACTTTGCCTATATACAAATCCGCTCCTGATTGGAGGACGGTCTGGAGTTCGTTTGCAGACAGATAGGCACGGCTACTTTATTATCTCGTTTATTCAGGAATGCGAAGATAACGTTGCTTATTTTTATATAATAATTTAATGGGCTAGCATATCAATAGGGTACAGGGACGTCGCCTTGGCAAGGCTAGAGATTGTTGTCTTCCTCGGGCAGCAAAGAAGCTTGTCCCTGTATCGAAACCGTTGGCATGCTATCTGCACAGAACCACGTAAATTATGTGAATTTTTAAGAAGTCATTGGTGACGGGCGAAGGATACACAGGGTGTTCAATTTTGATTTATGAATGAATGTTCTAAGAGGTACAGCTGAATTAGAGAGATTGTAGGATAAATCAGGGGGCTGGAGTTTTGAAAGGGAGATCTTTAGCGGTGAAATATATTTTAAGGCTCTTTTTAATTAGTATACACTAAAGGCTTTTGTAACTTGGAAAAAACGGGACGCTTTGGATTATTAAACTCACTCACTCGGATAAAATCTTCCCTCCCTGCGTTTCCATATCACCAGATACACTGCAGCGATAGTAGCAATCGCAGCTACTGCGATCCCAGCGATTCCAATTATTGTAACGTAACCTGGCGCCTTCTTCTGCGCCACGTTCACCGTGTAACAATACGAATCTGGAAAGCAAGAAGGCGAATCGGAGAATGGATAAGACAGTGTTCCTTACGTTCCTTCATTTGGAGAAAGGATCTTTACCTGTACTTATCAAACAAGCAACAGTCTCGTTTCCTGTATCGTCAGTTTGATACTTGTCGAAGCAAAGAGTTTCATTATCAATCTCCTTGAAGCAGCTGTAAGTGCACAACGGGCTGTCAGCGAGCACGCTAGCAATTGTACCGTTCACCTGGCTCGTGACATCGGTTCTATAAAAAATAAATGAAAAATTTCCATTGAAAGTGCACACCCGTATTTTGGAGTTCAAGTAAGATCGATCAAGCTCTCTATATTTACAAATTCGTGGGTTCATCCATGACCAGAATGCAAAACGATGGCTGGTCACAATGTAAGTCCCTCCATCCATAGTGGCACTCACAGGTCACGTTCTCGACCAGGCAAACTCCATGGCCGTTGCAATTATTTTTACACACGCTGACGCATCCACCGTCGCTATCACTGTTGTTCCCTTTCGCGAAGCCATCGTCGCACTGGCACTCGCCGGGAGCTGTGCACCTTCCGTTGGCGCAGTTCTCGCAATACGGTTCGCAGACACTCGTGTTCCCATGCTTCGCCGAGACGTAGCCTTCGTTGCACTCGCAGATTTCCGGTTCCACGCAGCTGCCATTATCGCAGGACGCGCAGAACGGTATGCAAACACCATCTGCGTCCTTCTGGTGGCCTTCGTAGCAAGTGCACATATTGGGGGAGGTGCAGGTGCCATTTCTGCAGTCGAGTTCGCAGACGGGTTCGCAAGTGTAGGGATCTAGAGCACGATAGCCCTCGTTGCATCTGCAGATACTTGGAGCGATGCAAATCGCTTGGTCCCCACAGGGTGGCTCGCATACAGGCTCGCAAATGCTCGAAGACTTCCCTGAGAAACGATAGTCTTTATTGCAGCTGCACTGGTTCGGTGCACTGCAGTAGCCGTTTTCGCAAGTCTGCACGCAGACGGGCTCACAGATGCTCGAAGAGTTCCCTGACAAACGGTAGCCCTTATTGCAACTGCACTGGTTCGGTGCACTGCAGTAACCATTCTCACAAGTCTGCGCGCAGACCGGCTCGCAAGTGTCCGAGTCGTTTTTCAGTGGTCGATAGCCTCGATTGCACCTGCACTTGTTCGGTGCACTGCAGTACCCATTAATGCAACTTTGCTTGCAGACGGGCTCGCAGAAGTTGGGCTTGGTTTCAGATAATTGGTAACCCAAATAACAGTGACACGTGTCTGGGAGGCTGCAGTAACCGTTGATGCAAGCTTCCCTGCACACAGGCAGGCAGAAACTCGGCAGCGTCAGGGAGTAACCCTCGTTGCAGGTGCATACGTCAGGAGCGGTGCAAGTTCCGAAGTGGCAGCCCATTCTGCAGGTTGGTTCGCAGGTGAAAATGTCCTTCTCGCTGGGGTGGTAGTTGTCGTCGCAAGTGCACTCGTTGGGAGCGCTGCAGAGTCCGTGCACGCAGGATTGCTCGCAGAAGGGCGCACAGTGGTTCGGATTGTCGTCGAGAGGCCGGTAGCCAGGGTAGCACTTGCAAACGTCCGGGCCGCTACAGTAACCGTTCACGCAATCCTCCTTGCAGATTGGTACGCAATTGTTGACGTCTTTATAGAATGGCTCGTAACCTGGATTGCAGCTGCATGACTCTGGGGCACTGCAGTACCCGTTCACGCAAGCTAATGAGCAGACGGGCTTGCAGACCGAGGTATCGGCGAAGAACAATGACCCCTGAAAAGTGAATGGTGGTACAAACAAGGGCTCGTTCACCCTACAAATTAGAACACTGTACTTTCATCTAAAGAATAATAGTACTGCATCGTGAACTCAGGGTTCTCTGCAAAGAAAATTCCATTTGGAGTAGCATCACACAACTAAACTCGTGACCACTCTGTGCAAAAGTAAAATATAAAACCTCGCAGAAGAGCTCTGCTGCCTTCTTCGACTCACACTTTCTAGCATTTTGCTACTGTCGACCAGCTGATAGCCTTCGAAGCAGGTGCAGGTGTCAGGCGCCGTGCATTTTCCGAAGGGTTCGCAGGAGACGTTGCAAAACGGCTCGCAGACGTGTTGCATCGTCTCATCTCCGCTGATTCTGTAACCTTCGTGGCAGGTGCACACTGCAGGACCCGTGCAGGTGCCGTTCACGCATGATTTCTCGCAGATCGGCTCGCAGACGTAGTGAGAGTCACCCAGGAGACCGTAGCCCTCCTGGCACAGGCAGGCGTCAGGCATGAAGCACTTGCCCATCACGCATGGTTCGCTGCAAATCGGTTTGCAGACAAAGTCCCCTTCCAGAGCGTAGCCTGCATCGCAGGTGCAGGTATTGGGCGCCGTGCATTTGCCGAACAGGCAATCCCGGTCACACTTTGGATCACAAAGGTAATCGATGTCCCCGTTAGGCTGGAAACCTTCGTGACAAGTGCAAACGCCCGGCGACGTGCACTCGCCATTTATGCAGCTGGGACTGCAGATTGGTAGGCATGTCTGTGGACAATCGAAACGTCTGATAGCAGTCTAGAATTCTATTCTTTTTGTGGAATACCTAAGGGGAGGTACCCGGTCTAAAAATCGATGTTTTCTATTTCATTTTTCAAATGTTCAACTTTTTAGGAATATGCGTTTAAACGGAATTTTTGAAATTCGTAAAATTCTCGATGTTATGGGAATTTGAGTAGCAGCAAATGCATGGGTAACACCCGGCCACTCGGCACTCGCGTAAAACTTTAAACGCGTTTTTCTCGAAACAGTGTTCTCAAAATCGGTGGAACCTGTATTTCCAAAAGTTATTATCCGATTCGACTGAAACTTTTTTTATTTTGAAGAATATTCTTCTGGTTCGTGGATAGATTAGTTAAAATTAAAAAAGTAAAAAATTATACTTTTTAAAAGCGTTGAAACGACGAAAAATATAGAGAAAAAGTGATACTTCAAGTGGCGCTATTTTCTCAAAAAATGAATTTTTTGTAACTGTTTCTGGTCTAGTTCACGAGTGAGTTTTATGCCCTTTAATAATCTGGCATTGTTTTTTACTTCAGACCAATGGTTTAGGTGCTACACGTTCCACCGCGAACGAATTTCCATTCGATTAAAGTACGAATCTATGCATTTAGAAACCACGTCTTCCACACCCCATACATTTGAACACCCCCAATGCCACAGACTTTCAAAATTTTCTATAAAACCTTCATAACAGCTTGCAAAAAATTCCAAACTCTCCTTCCCAGACTGCTCTTCAACACGAGTCCCACCTCCCATTTCCAATTTCATGCCCCAGCCAAGCGTTAGTCGATATTCCCTATACAAACCAAACACGCACATCGTGTTTTGGAGATGGCGTGTAATCCTTGTGGCAGGCGCAGACGCTGGGCTCGTAGCAATACGCGTGCAGCGCCTCGCAGTCGTTGCAAGTTGGTTCGCAGGTGAATCCATCCACCCCTAAGTGGTAACCCTCATCGCATTCGCATACGTTGGGCTTGACGCACTTGCCGTGCACGCAATTCTTGCAGATCGGATCGCAGATATGATTGCTGCTGTTTGATTTCTCGTGTAAGTCTAAACACGCGCAGACACCAGGCGAGACGCATTCACTGTTCACGCAAGCTGGCTCGCAGATCGGCTTGCAGACATCGTCCTCGGACAAAAGGTAGTGCTCGCAGCAGACAGTGTCCGTGCGGGTGCTAACGAAATACTGGAAGAATCGTTCTTGTGATCGAATCGGAGATATTCATTCAACGCGCACCTAACGACACTTGCACTCCCATTGAGTTACCTCTGTCCTGTAATTCCACCGCTCCTTGGTCTGGTAAAAGATTCCCCACCTGCTGACTCGGTAGGTCTCGCGATAGGGCACGCGGTGCGACGCTCTATAACTGTGGACGCGCACAATCACGGTTCCGCATTAGGGATGGCTCGAAGCTGATCAAGGCTCCGGAGTATTTTTGAGTGCTCATGGACTTACGTGGTTATCTGCGTGCAAACACCAGGTGTCTCACCGGGAAAAAGAGTGAGTTCCGCGGTGGTTGCTCTGAAGAAAGCAGCGCAAAGTACGACGCTCAGGAGATTCATCTTAGAAGCCAGTGGCGTGATCTTGTTTCACAAGGGGCATCGATCAGCGAGTGACTACGCACAGCTTGCTGCGTACACATCACTGTCGTTCCCTGGCGCTTGCACGTCCCTCCACCCGCCCCTCTCCCTCGTCGGTACAATCGTGTCCTGTGACGTCAGGGACGAGACAGGATGTTAGATGATACGTTGTCTCATGCAATTATTAGGGATTCGTCGAACGACCGCTATCAGCGACGCTTCAACGATATTTTCCATTTTATTTCCGAGCAATCGTACAAAACCGAAGAGCATTCCACGGTACCGTGGCGTTCCACCGACGTTACCGGAAGTTACACGCAGAATCGTATACATATCTGATACATATCTCGCCGCCATCGGCCGGACAAACGTCATTCGTACAAAGGGTTCTCAGTCGCACCAGTCCACGCGCACCTAATTAACGAAACAATATAAGGGAAGGGGAAAGGAAAAGGAAGAGAACCTATTCGGCAGGAACGCATCTCTGCCTGCCCTTCACGCCTGTCTCCTTCCTGTACCCTATGTTGCATAAGCAGAAGTTGGGGCCGGAACAGACACCGTTCGGGCAGCCGCCGATGCACACGGGCACGCATCTGGATCGCGTCGGGTCGTGAGGGTCTATCGCGTAGCCCCGTTTGCAGGCGCACTGATTCAGCCCGATGCATTCCCCGTTTATGCACGGATTCTCGCAGATGGGTTGCCCCGTCTGCGTGTTCCACTTTGAGACGCATCTGCCCGAGTCCAATGCGATGGCGAACCCAGGCTCGCAGGCGCAATGGTTGGGACCCACGCACCTGCCGTTGGGGCCACAGCCGTACCTGCATTCGGATGGGAGTTGGGTTGGGGGCTGGGCAGTGGATCTGGGCTCGGGGCACCTGCCGGTGTCGGGGTCCACGGCCAGCCCGTAGTCACAGATGCATAGATCGGGGCCCACGCACACGCCTTGGGAACCACAGCCGTTTCTGCACTGAAACGACATCGGGGAGGGGGCGCATCGGCCGGTGTCTGGGTCCACGCGGAAGCCCAGGTCGCAGACGCAGTGGTTGGGACCCACGCAGGTACCGTTCGAGCCACACCCGTGTCGGCACTGGCTGGAAGTGCTGGACTGAGGGGTCAGGGGCACGCAGTTGCCGTTGAAGTCGAGGGTGAAGCCCAGTTTGCAGTTGCAGACACCCGGGGCCACGCACTCGGCGTTCGGGCAGCCTCGGGGACAGTCTGGGACACAGTTGTTGGCGGGGTCGAGGGTGAAGCCTGGACTGCAGTTGCAGACACCTGGGGCGACGCACTGGCCGTTGCTGCAGCCTCTGGGACACTCTGGGACGCATTTCCTAGTGGCGTCGAGGGCGAAGCCTGGTTTGCAGTTGCAGACGCCTGGAGCCACGCACTCGCCGTTCGGACACCCCTGGGGGCATGCTGCCGCGCACCTGCCGGCCGAGTCCAAGGTGAAGCCTTGTTTGCAGGTGCAGACGCCTGGAGAAACGCAGTCGCCACCGATGCATCCGCCGGGGCAGCTGGGCACGCAGGTCTCTGTCTCACCTGGGGGGTTCGTGTACCTGGGGAACAGATAAAATATTCAATGAATTGATAAAATAAAATAAAAAGTAAGAACGAATTCAACTGAATGTGCGATAAAAATACACCATTGCCATTTTTCACTAGTTCTCATCACAGGAAAAAGCTTTATTAATATCTTGGAGATTGATTAGCTTTTGGGTAAGATTTTCACTGAAATTCATCCTTAAATTGTTTAAATCGACTCAGGTATATGTCATGTATATAATAAATCAAGGACATTACTTCTCTCGCGTTCAGATTAGCTAGATGCTATTTTCTTATGTAGCGTGATCGACACGCAGCTACATAGCCGCTGATATGAATAAATACTTTTGTTTCATAGAGGATTTTCTGTAAGCCAGGAAATAGGGAAAGTAAGGCGAGTATCGAATCCGCAAGGAGAGAAGCTAATTTAGGAAAGAAAAAATTGATTTGTAAGACAGCTTGCTGCAAAAAATCGCAGAAACTAATACTTACTTAAAACATTACATTTTTTGTTTATTTTTGTGATTCATTCTTGTATTTTTTATTTAAGCAATGTATACAAAATTTACGGGAAAAGGGCAGATAAACCACTTGCTTGAAACTTATAAATAAAGACACATATCATTTTCAGATCATGACTTCTGTTTTCAGAACGTTTGAAGAGCATGGTAACTACATTCTTAAATGAATTAGATTTAATTGCATTACTTTTTATTAAGTTACACTATAATGAAAACTTTGAAATCGAGTTTCTTGAAATGGCATTTTGGCGTATGTGCCCTTTTCCCATCAAACGCCTCAATTCTTATCTTTTCTATTTCGTATCATTAGAGATTAGCTTATAATACTTTAGAAATTTTACTCTCCAATTCCCACACTTTCAACCGACTCCTCCTCAAAATCTACATAAATATCCAGCTCGTAACCTCCGCTATTGGACCTCAAGTCACAAAATTTCTCCTCTTCGTAACAAAGCAGAAAAAGTACAAGAACTCACCCCTCGCGACAGGTGCACGTTCCAGGGGCGGTGCACTCCCCATTGCGACAGTTCTCGCAGACAGGTACACACTTCTTCGACTTGATGTCGGTGCCTTCAGGAGATGGTTGAAGGGTGAACCCAGCCTTGCACCTGCAGACACGTGGGGCGATGCAGTCGCCGTTTTGGCAGCCGCCAGGGCAGATGGGCTTGCATTCGCCGGTCAACTGGTCAGGGTCGTAGCCCAGCTTGCAAGCGCACTCGTTTGGAGAGAAGCAGTACGCGTCCTTCTGGCACTGGTTCTCGCAGTAGGGCATGCAGACACCTTCCAAAGGGATCCAGCCTGGTGGGCAGGAGCACACGTTCGGCGCGGTGCATTTTCCGCCCAGGCATCCTTGGACGCAACGTGGATCGCAGACGCCCGAGGTCAAGTTCCGCTGGTATCCGTCGCAGCAGTCCAGAATTGTGATCAGTCCGTTGGTCTGGTAGTAAATATCATCGACTTTGAACCTGGGTACTCGATCTTGGCGAGCTAGTTTGTGACTACAATGTAACTCGACGATTCTAATTTAATGCTCGAAGCAATGGGAGGGACGATAACATGATACGAAAGCAGCATGCGCTAGGATTTGAAGCAAGTAAAAGAGTCTTTAACAGAATCCACATCCACTTAGAAGAAATTTAATTCTATCGCGAGATCCGTTTTCTATCGATTTCAAGAAGCGGCAATTTCTACATTGCTATTTCGATTTTTCGTTTATTCCAAGCCCGCATCCGAAGTCTCAAGAAGAGCCGCGGAATGTTCTACGCAACGAGGGAGTACGGGAAATTCGAAAGCTCAGCATCGCATGAAAATTCTTCTTGAGGCGTACATCGAACGTCTAATCGCGAGCACTTACCGCCCCTTCCTCGGGGGTGGAGGGAAGAGTATTGCGAGGGAACTGGCCCGTGGAGTTCAATGCCAGCGCCTCTGCGTAACTGAAAGCACACACATACGTCGTATGAGAACAAGAGGGAATTCGTGGGTTCACGTTGCTGCGATAAGCCAGGGTCAGAGGTCTCGCCGTTCCAACACTTCAATTGATCCAAACGACGCTACGCCTTCGTATTCCGCGATTCAATGATCCGCTCCGACGAGCCTTTGTCCCTTTTTCGGCGAGCACCCGCGGAGGCCCTCGCATAAGCTCGAAAGGCTGCTGCGTTACTCACGGTAGGCTTTTGTAGCAGAGGCCAGCTTGGACGGTGCTGTTGATGGCGACGCTCTGATTCGGCCTGCCGTGATGGGAACGATGACCGCCTTTGACACCTTCGATCGCCAAAGTGTTAGCGACCAGCACGGCTAGAATCCACGCGCACACGATCAATGATCTCCACATGTTGAACTGGCGAGCGCATACGGACAACTGGTTTCTTATTTTCGGTGCGCGCGCGATGACATCTCCCCCGATAACATTGACGCGGCTGGGGTCAACACCAGTTACCATCTCCTCGATTGGGCTGCGTAGTTGTTCGCAGAAATGTTTACGGATCGTCAGCCCCGCCGTGGCGAAATTGACCGAGTTCCAGGGAAATCGCTACGACGACGCACGCCTCCGTCATAGCGAAATTTTTCAACGCGACCTAGCTTCTTGGAATCGTCCAAACGGAAGGAAATATCCGTCGGGAGCTTAGCAGCCATGAACTCCGATCTTCGTGATGCAAATTCAGTGTCGACTCTAAAGGACTGGGTTAAACTGCTTCATAATTCACGGATGCCTCTCTGTTCCCTTTATTAAAATCGTAGCCAAGGGCCTCCACGTATAAAAAAATCGGAGCTACACAAATCATTGGGATAAACCCTATACAAATCTCTGGATCCCTCGCGGTGCAAGGGAACCCGTACGGAAACGCAACGCACTCTGGCTGCGCGCGTTACCCTATCTCCCTTTCAAAGAACAGAAACGTTCCCAACATTGGGCTGGCCTGTTGCCAGTTTATGTAATCCATCGATACCACTGCTCCACAAAGGATGCAGCTCTGCGCGCGTGTGATAAAACGGCGAGGCGCGATGGTCGCTTGGTCGTCCTATTTTTAAACTACGATAAACCGAGGCTGGGGCTCGATCCCAGTGGCCAGAGGATCCACGCTGGTATCGATATTCGATACGACGGAAACACGCCCAGGGAGAGAAAAAGGGAAACACCGGGAACGGGTCGGGCTGCTTTCTCGCACGCACGATTACGAACTGGATTCGATAACATCGGTGCTGCAACGAAAGTGAAAATCCATCCCGGATTCGCGGCTGTTCCGATCGAGTCGTAATAGTCGAGCGACACGCAACTCTTTATCGTTGCGAAGTAGCCACGCTGCTGTTACAAACACGCGCGATTATCATGCCGCCTATCCTAATTACGAGACTATCGGACACCCTCTCCCCTCGTCGTCTTCTTCATCCTCCGCGTCAGGCTAGCGGCGATGAAAGACTCGGTCGAGCGGCGGCCAACAGATTCGTGTAACCAACTTATTATTATCGATGATGCCAGCGTGTAAGTGTAGCCTTAAGCTCTCTCGGAGCACGGCTCTTATCAGGGCTGGCTGATACGCGCACGCTCAAGTGCGAGCTCCCCGGGCGGCTCTGTGAAACGGATGGTGAAGCGGAGTGTCTTTGGGTCAATGGCGACGGCTTTGGTATTTTTCAGGGGGCTTCTGGCCGTCCGTTTGTGGACCACTGGGCTGCGCAGGGCGATCGAACGCGAGGGATTGGCGGCGTTTTGAATACCGAGGGTGTAATAATCGATGACGAAGGAGAGAAAACGGGAGTGCAAGCTTCTTTCCACATTCGCGATTATAACTAAAGTTAGCTTGAAGTAGGCTTATCGAGACTGTCTTACTGTATATGTACACTGTATCCGTGGGTGAGTTCCAGGAGGATCGATGTCAAAATTGGCACAGTTGACTAATTGGCGTTAGAAATTTTGCAAAAACTATATTTACCTCGAAACAGCCAAACATTGACATTGGCCCTTCTTCACTTTACCCAGAGATATTGCCTTCTGTATATAGATACTGAGGCAGTTCTTTGGTGGTCTACTTTGTGGCGGATTGTAGTGTCCCAGGTATTGACTATTGGGTGAGTAAAGTTATTGTGAGCTGTGGGGTCGACCTTTACTGAGCTTGTCTCTACACATTCTCGAGACCCCATTAATTTCGAATTTCATGGAAGTTGAATAAAATTGGAGTTAGAACTCTGTTTAGGGCTACTTTCGTGGTTACTCATCTTCCACTCAGGTAGTCCCCAAGAAATAGTTCTCTCCAATCGATCCTCTCATCAACATATGTAGCTCAAAAACCGCAACACTTCGAGTACATAGAATTATTATTCCACATTCTACTTCATTCAAATCCATGCCTACAAATTCCAACACATCAATCTCAAACACGAATCCAAATCCTCCATACAGCGTCTCCTTCTCCGCAGTAGATTGCTACCTTCACGCACAGACCTCGAACAACTTCGTGCAAACCGACCGACTGATTTGGGCAAAATGTAATCCGATTACAAATTATAAATTACGATTAAAATTGTGTAATTGATTACACATGATTTTCTGTAATCGTTAGTTGACCAGAATTTTGTCAACTGCCTAAATTAACGATTACAGAAAATCATGTGTAATCAATTACACCATTACATTTTAATCGTAATTTGTAATTTGTAATTAGATTAAATTTTGCCCAGCCGTGCCGGCCGATAATGATCGATAGTGATAAGCGACAGCAAGTCGTAGCTAGCTTGAAAAGTAAGCTCAGTGATGCTGTAACTCATCTCAAGCCACGCTCGTCCGGCGTGCAGGAACGAGGCTCGCGGTGCCCGCGGCTGACGTAAATATGCTTCGTGGGGGCTCGATGTCCGTGTGGACGTGGACAGGCCCGAGGAAAAGTTGTCTCGTCGCGGTACACGCCCCGCCGGATAATCTAATCGGCGGTCAGGCAAGAAGCACGCGCAGCTAACAGGGTCGTTTTTGCACGAGGAACGAGCGCAGTCACGTTCAGCCTTGCACGCTGGACCGAGAGCACGCGTAAGGTCGGAAACCAGTCCGGTTGGATTTTTCCTCGATGGCGGACGACACTCTCACATCCGCCTCTGGAGTAGCACGCGATCGTGCCGGCGAACAATGGGCACGCGAGCGCCCCGGTCGCGACAGTTGTTCCGCTCTTCCGCGGTACCCTGCTAGATTCTGTCACAGGGGGAGGAAAAGCCGATCGACACGCCTCCTTCGATCAATTAACGAAGCCGACGAGGCCGTCGATGGGGCTCCCTTTCTCTGCGCCGCACGTTCGAATGGCTGGCGTCCGTGATCGATGGATAGGAATGCACGCACGCTGGTCTATCTGGAGGTTGGCGTCGATCGAGTGGTTGATTTCATCGCTGCCCGATCACGCGCTCTTGCGGGGGTGCGGGGGGCTGGATTGTAGCGGGATCTCGTCGTAAATGTGCTCCGTGGTCGCCTCCAGGTCGCTCTGCAGGCGGATCCTCGTGGACGGTGGTCGGTCGTAGTGGTCGTCCTGCGGGAAACCTGGAAAAGAGACGCTGTTGCGGCTTCAAGTGCTTCGTTGGCGGGGGCGCGTGCTCGTGGCGTTTACGTCGGTCATACTTCTTTATTTGAAGGGGTGAGCAGATGAGGGTGGGATTTAGGTACTTGTCAGTTGTTATGGTCATGGCGTGAAGTTGTGTCTGAGGTAGTGAAAGGGTTGATGATAGTGGTGGTCGTTTAATTTGCACCCTTGCTCTTTATTTCGAATTAGAATTTTAAGACCCATGATGGTTTTGGGCGATTCCAAAGGGTCTTAACTTTTTCAGATATAATAATAATAATAATAATAATAATCCGTCTTTATTACACGTAGTAATTGGCGAGATTCAGCAATCTGCTGTTTTTAAGCCTAATCCTACAAAGTATAAACAGCAATACAAACTGCAGAATAAAGAAAATACAGAATACAAAATGCAAAAACCAAACGAAACAAAAACGAACGCATTACAGTAGGCGCGTTCAACTTACTCTGCGTTAAAGGCTTTGATCGATAAAATTGTACAGAATACTTTAGAGATTGAATAAAAAAAAAAAACAGAACTCAGCAATTCCCGTGAATATAGTCCGAGGCAAGCTTCTTAAACGCCGCGTAAGAATTCGAAGAACTCTAATACTCTAGGGGAGTAAATTGTAGTAGTGTGCAGCAGAAATATCATTACTAATTAATGATCTGCAGTTGAGGCATCGATACTTTCAGTGAAATGGTCGATTACACTTGAGAGTGACCAAATTATCTCGGGTCCACTGCCCGTATAAAGGAAAGAAACGGGTGCAAAGGTAGTTGGCGTTCGCGAAGCATTTCCAGAGACATATAATGAATCATCAGTGTCTTACCATGCAGATTGCCAGACACGCGGTGACCAATAGTAGCAGCTCCATTGGTATAGATGTTCAAAGGTTCACTGTTGAGTATACTCAGCATCGTTGCAGGCTCTGAGGTCGAGGTGTAGAAGGGGCTCACGCAAATTGGGGTTACTGTAATTTCATGGAAAAAAAGAATTCATGGAAACTTACACCCTCTCCTCTATGATTCCCCTTGTTTCCGGAATCAACGATTCATCGAATGCAGTCGGAACTGATAGTATACAGTCTAGCTTATGACACATAGACTCGTTCGATTCCCCTGAAAAGGGGAAAAGCGACGAAACCAAGCTTATCTTCCACGAGTGATCCACGCCTCGGCCACGGTTCAAGACGATCATCAAGATAGCATTACGCGGATGAAATCGAGGTCAAGGACAGGTAGGTTTCACCCACGATAGAAGGGAAGATAATCCAGTAGACGGATGAAGAAAAGAAGGCAGATTGATACTCACGTGGAAGAGTACCAGTGACCATCGACGAAATTCTTCCCGCACTCGCGTTCTCCTGGCTCTTCATCCTTGCTTCTTCATAGGTCGAGATCCTGGGATCCAATATCTTCGAATGCATGTGCAGAACTACCACAATGATTACCATTGTCAGGCCCAAACACACGATCGACGCTACCGCAATCAGGGTGCGCTCTGAAGGATATGGACCCAGTTGCATCTCGTCTGTTCAAAATTACCATCTACTGATTAGTTATAAGTTACAAGGGTAAGATTTTGAAACAGCTGTTTGCTGAATCTCGAGCATTGCACCACAAAAAAAACAACAACTAAGTATGTATTAATCTAATACAATCTGATGGTGTAATAAAGACTTATTATTATTATAACAATCACAGCTTTCAGTTCTATGTATTTCTACGCAGAGTATCTCAGAAATCAGTGGTCTAACTCTGCAAGACTATTTCACTCCTCTTTTAAGGGGAATACTATTTTATGAGCTAAAAATATAGCAAAATTTAGGATTTTTTTTTAAAGAAAAAAATCCAAATTTCAGATGAATCGAAACGCTGGTTTCTTAAAAAAAATCCCAAATTTTGCTATGTTTTTAGCCCAAAGAATAGGATTGATTCCTCCCTTAATTTACAATAGCTTCATTTACATTATCAGAGACGAGCTAGAGGGCCCAATTAATTTTGCCAAGACTACAGTGTGCTCAAGAATTACCTCACCTTCATCGGTGCCTGTGTGAATATTCTTCACGAAATCGATCTTCGACGAGGCCACGTCCCTCGGACCAACGTTATCGTTCACGTGCACCAGGAACGGAGTTTTCATCGCGAATTTCCCTCGGTCCTTCTCCAAATTCCTCCTCCGATCTGGGACAGAAACTAAGACGATCACAGGCCTGGCCGTGTTCGAGCTCGCGTCTTCCCGTGGTTGCGTCCTAATTTTAGGATGATCCAAGGTCGTGGAGGCTGTAGTCCCTGGGATGGTCGTTTTGGGAGGATTCGTGACACCGCGATCCCCGTCACTGGCTACGTTTTACAATTCATTTCAACCTCTGTGCCATAAGCCGGCCAGAATAAACAAATTAATCTCGATTCGATCGCCTTTCTACAGTATCTCCATTTACAGCAACCTTCCTCGTGCGATCGTTACATAAATCTATCTGTTTAACCACAGTTTCTACTTGCTCAAATATTTCACGGTGTTTCACGCGGCTTCCACCGGCCAAATGTTTGCAGCCGAATACATTATGTATGTAGGACCGTGGCTTTCGACCAACAGTTGCATCACACGACTAAATACCTCGAGACGAGACGAATCTACCCGCCGATTACCTTCTGTCGTGGCTTCTGTTTCCCAGATCGCGGAGGACTCCTCGTTGCGTTCAGTGGTGGTGATATCGAGAACCTCGTTGTCCTCTTCCTCCGTACTCGCGGTGATCGATGTACTTTCAACGGGAACGTGGTCGTCGGCGCATCGACCAGTCTCAGGATGACACTCGTTTCGCTGGCCGCCGCAGTTGCATGTCAACGCGCAGTCTGGGCCCCAGCGGTCGCTCGGGCACGACTCATCGCACCTGCGAATAAAAAGCTGAATTACGTACCCCTGGCGAGGAAATTGCAGAGCCTCGATCATTCCAAGGCTTGCGAGACGTTGATTTCGATCGACCGGCTCCCCGCGCAGCGTTTATGCAATTCTGCGACAAAAAAGGCATACGTGGAAACCGATGAAAGTTGCCCGAGACAATAAACAGTTTCCTTCTTTCCTCCAGCCCAGGTCTAGATTCTTCTGTCGCGTAACGCTTCGTTAAGCTTATTAGCATGCCCACGGGGTCGTCTACTTCTCGTTAATGGCACCGATAATTGCCACGCCGTGCATGATAATTGCGAGCGGCGACATTATCGAGTCAGCCTTTAAGCATGGTGGATTTAAATTCCCCCGTGGGTTTTGCTATTTAGTTGCAACTTCGGCCGCGTTCAAATGTGACACGTGTGCTCCAATTATAATGTACTTTTTGTATGAAAACGAGGTTGTATTTGCGAAATGATTAATTGTGGAAGTAAGGACGTAGGTGACGGTGTTAATTATCCACTTGGATGATTAAATGTTAAGTAAGAATTAAGCCCACGTACTCCTCGCAGTCTTTAACCCCCTCTGTTTTCACTCAGAGAGAAATCTATACATTGTAAATGTAACCTTACGTTTTTCCATGTAATCCTGCCGGGCACACTGTATACACGCAGCGACCATTTACGGGATTGCAGTGTACGTCATCGGTGCAGTTGCATTTCTCTTTGCACTGGGGGCCCCACGTGCCTGGGGGACACGCTGCAAATAAAACGGTCCTCCTTCGTAAATGCGCCGCGTTTCCTTTCGAAGCTTAAAAAATTATCATGTTCTTCCCATAAAAATCATTAAACATCCATTAAGATAACGACTGTAAATGCGGTGCACGTTCCTTGAAACAAATCGACGCTCCAATCTCCACTTCCCCCCATCTACTCTACTGAATTATTCGAAGCAGTTCCAAAATCGCCCCTTCAAAATGTCCCCTGCGAGATTATCAGCCCCGAATTTCCGGCAATCTTAGCAACTCTCTGACGCGTAAACGGCGTTAAAAGTGCAGGGGGGAAAAACGGGCGATATCGAATATCACCGATTTCGGAATCGCGAGGCGCGTTCGCGTGAAAATCATTGGCCGCTAGCACGCGTTCGCGCGATCGTGGAAGGTCGGCCCGTTTCATCGAGCGTGAAATATATCCGGTCTGTTGCGGAGTTTCGTGCTCTCCACGGTTCGAGGTCCGCGAGGCTTCTGAAGGAAACGTATCGCCGGGCAGGCGTGCACGATCGATCACTGTGATCTATTTTTTCGATCGTGGGAAGCGAAAGAATTGGTCGATCGCTTAACTCGAAACAGACACTCTGGTGGGTCTTTCTTTGGTTTGCTTTCCGCCCTGATCGATTAAGCTTAAGTATTTCTGGTGAGTTTAGTGTACTGTATTAAATTGGTGCATATAATGAAAATAAAATAGTATTTGGGTCTTAACTGTTTTATTTATTTCATTTTTTTTAGTTTATAGTAGAAATTGTTATTGTATCGCCACCATAAACAAAGGAACTTTTCTTTTGTCCGTGCTTGGCAATTTCATATGCACCAACTCAATAGCTTATTGCACGTTTAATCGAGTAATACCTAAATGCTTGGTTGCTCTTCAAAATGATTCAGAAGGTAGACTCACCAGTCGCACAGTTGTCACCCAAGTAGCCAGGATCGCACTGGCACTGGTTTGGCGAGACGCAGACACCAGACAGGCATTTTTCGCATAGCGGCACGCACCTGATGTCAGTTTCATTGTCGTTGGATGAGATCATTTGGTAGCCTTCGCAGCACTCGTTCACGCTCCTGGTCTTTGACTCTGTCTGCAAAAAGTGAAACGAGATGGGCATGCAGGTTTTTCTTGGATTAAGAGTTGGGAGGAGGGACTAGCTTTATTCTTGCTGGGTCTATAGTACCTACTACTTAATCTTGAGGAGATCTGTTTCGCCTTAGAGAAGTGTAAGGTAAATAGTTCCATTGCTGAGTATAAAGGACATCTGTTTATATAAAAGAAGAAGTCCTGACTGACTGATTCATCAACGCCCAGCTCAACCCGTTTAACTTAGGAACGTGAAATTTGGAAGTTACATTGTTTTCATGATGTAGGCACCCACTAAGGAGGGACTTTTGGAAATTCCATCCCTAAGGGGGTGAAAAGGGGTAAAATATATCTTCTTGGATTCCCTAATATCTTTTAGGCTCTATTAGATATCAACTTGGTTCATACTCGCAAAGATTATCCACACAAATGCCTAAAAACCAATTTCAGGACTTTTCCCTATCCAACCCCTAAAGGGGTGAAATGTATTTTCACGGATTCCTCAAAATCTCTTAGGCCCGATTAAATATCAACTTGGTTTTTACTTCAAAAGGTTACCCACATAAATGACTAAATACCAATTTCAGGATTTTGCCCTAATCAACCCCTAAGGGGGTGGTGAAATGGAGTGAAATGTATTTTCACGGAGTCCTTAATATCTGTTATCATAATAAAAAATATCAGTGGTTGAGTATTAACCTGCCACCTTCAGTTAAACGATATTTCCCCCGCCATTAGATATTATTTTCTAATTCCAAGGCGCCCCTATAATACACTTACAAACGCCACTTTTGCACTTGAAGCACCCGTGTACCTCATCCAGTTCCCTGCGTCCCACAATCATCGAAATCGTGGCCAGGCATCTGCTTAATCCAAATGGAGCGCGTAATAATCGCGTATTCAATGAACCAGCGAACGTTACAAGCTGCACGCTGGATAGGGAAATGATTAGAGGGCAGAAAACTAGGCCGTGCGAGCCATCGAATGAGCCGATTTTGGCAACGGGCACGTCGAGCGTTTGGAAAGGATCCCACTTCCCTCCAGAACAGGGCCATCGAGAACGAGATCCGACATGGACTCGGGATCCTAACGGCCAGCGGGGATCGAGAGTGGCCACTCGCGGTGGAAACGAAAGCGAGAGCGATCGGGGCACGTGTAAACGTGTAACGGTTTCGTTCGTAATCCATCGTAAGTGGATACGCGCGAGAAAACCAACGTCCACGTCCATAAATTACACGTCTATCCTTCTCTCCTCCTTCCTGCTTACGCTCTCCACTCGGATTCTGCTTCACAGATGTATGCGAGCGATCGTTTTACACGCGAACGTATCCGTGACGGCTCTGGTTTTCCTTTTTATCTACCATCGCCTGCTCTTGGTACCGATAAACAATGGTTCGATGTCCTCTGACGTTCTCCAGCAGAATGTAGTATGGTCTGAGACAGAGATGGGCGAAATATTTATCTAAATAAAAATTTCGAAGAAAGAATAAAAGTTAAAAAAAATTATCCGTCACGCGTCGAATAAAATTAAACCGGGTTAACTTTATTCGACCAATAATCTAAAGTTAGAGTAACTTTTATTCGATCCGTTATTTAAACAATCTTTGATTTTGTTGATGCCCAGCTCTACTCTGCGAATGGAAAATTGTCGAAAATGAAGGGTTTTCAGTGAAACTTCTTGTAGTCACTTTTATATAGCCATTTGTGAGTAACTGTGTGTTAGTGAATTGGGAAAATTAATTAAAACGTCATTTGGAAGTGTAGCAGCTAATTAATGACAATATCCTCCCCTTATTTTTCTCTTTGACCTAGACGTGACAGTCTTTACCGAAAACGCTTAATAACCATTTAAAAACACAGTGCCCAATCATCGAGAACGCTTTCCGTTCATTAGACTCTTTCAGCGAACTCGGGACCACGATTAACAAACCCAGAGAATACTGTTGCTCGCTACGCATCATTATGGACGTAATGAAGCCTTAGAGCAGCTAATTGCCTTTCAAGCTCAGCGAACCTATCAGGTTCTCCTTATCATCAGGACCCCCCTGATCAAATAAAATAAATAATCGAAACAGTAGATATAAAACGGTGATCGGCAATTTCCGTTGCAGCGAATGGTTCATCGAATTCGCCAAGAGGATGTCGCGCGTTTTTGCACGTCGAGCATCATCCGCGACAGCGTCCGTCCTTATTACAGTGTCCCCGGGGAAGGACTTCACTCGTTAGTCGTTCGACTGGCATTATCGGCGATTCCCAGATCGCCAGGGCCGATAGAGTCGATTACCATTTACGGGTGACGTTATTCCTGCTCGGACATAATGTTGCAAGTAATACTTCCCCGTGGAGGGACTCGTTGTGCAAGTGAAATGACTCGCGAATTAATCACACCGGCTGCCATGCGACCGAAGGAATATATATCATTAAGAGCGTAGTCGAAGCGATCTAGGAGCAGCAACACAAATCCCGCGGAAGATAAAAATCCTCAAACACGATTCGATCTGGCGTGGAACGCGGAGCCGAACCCGTGACCCCCGGGCTCCATAAATCATTAGCAATCTTTCCAGCTCCAGAGGAAACTTCTCTTAATGGGCCACACTTTTCAGACACATTCTACCAGTCATCAATCCCGTTCCATTAAGATGCTCATCGTTTCCGCGGCGATAACACCAGCCCCGACGCGAATCCAATCGGGGGCCATCGTTTCGTCGATGTGTCAATTAACGGTGTCGCTTCGCGATTAAAGCGCGCCTTCCGACATCCAGCGAAGCCCATTTAAGCGTTCCGAGGCGAGCCACCGCGTTCCAGCGCAACCAGGGAACCTCGGTCTGATCTATCCTCCGGATCGCGAGAATGCCCCTCGTCATAGATCATTCGAGCGTCGATCGCGCGCACGCAGTCCACGCACGTAATCCTCGTCTCCCTGGTTTCCGTGTTTCTCGAATGCTCTCCATATTTTCCACCGCTGCATCGCGCGCTCTCATTCCCTTCGTTTCGTGTCTTCTCGCGGGGGTAGTTGAAGCTGTCCTCGGGCTAGAGTTTCTTTGAAATTCATACGGGGAAGCTATTAAGCCGAAGCTGAATTTAAACGAAGGGCCATTTTCCCGGGCGGAGAGGAAACAGGCGCGCGGGTCGGGTTTCCTTTTTAGTCCTTGTTCCCTGGTGATCACTGTTACTTAGGAGAATGTAGTTCGCCGGAATTACTAGCATTTGCTGTAAATTATGGGTTGGAAGCATTGGTTTTCCACGTGTAATGGATTTCTCCTGTCGCTGAAGGAAAGTAGGGGGGAATTAGGGTAAATTGAAAGTGGAGGGGAAAGTCGTACTTGACGTCATTTTGTAGTGCGAGTTTCAATTACTTAATGCAATATTCGCTGTGGAATCCATGTGAAAGATGAACTCAGAGGTTCTGAAACTTGAATAATTTTCAAGAAAAAGCTACGAGTCTATCAAGACTTCTTTTTAAGTCTGAAAAATACCCAAGGTGAGCAGTGTCATCTGCATCCTAAAATCGTCGCTATTCTAATTTTCGATGGAACATCGAATTAAATCACCGAGATAACGTAATGAACGCTTTTTATTGCCATCGCCTCTTTCTTTATACTAAACAAAGATCAGAGATCGTTTTCGTTAACTATGTTGCATAACTGGTTTGTGTGCTGAATCAATAAAGGCACTCGGAGGTTATTATAATTAACAATGACAGTAATCATGGCGATATTTATGACACAGCCGCGGAGCAGAAAGTGGCACAGATTTACGTAACACGTTGTTCCTTCCATCGGGTTCCAATTAAATAATGCCACTTAACTATTTTCTGCGGATTCGCGGGCTCGACTCGAACGGCAGTAAATACGTAGCTGCCAAAAAGTTGTGCAACTCCGTTGTTTTCTATCGTAGAAAACATCGTTCGACCTCGAGATGTCGATTGACGTGTTACCCCCTTTCCGTCTCTTGTTCCCTCCCTTCCAACGCTCCTCTCTTCACACTTGCTGCTTCCTGATTCCTTGGTACTTTTGAAGGGATACCTTTACCATTGCCACATTTCCAAGCTTAAAAATTAATCTTCGACTTTGTAACCTCTTCAAAGTCTCCTCCAATTGTCTCAGAAATGGTTAATGTTACTTCCTACTTCTAATTGAAATTCTATTGGCACCTCTGCATTAAGTTATCTTCAACGCTAGCTGGTACCATTCGCTTCAACATCGCCTCCAAGTGGTTTGCCATACTGCAAGCGTCTCGAGTTACCGAGAACATCGACTATTATCCAAGCACACACCATATTAACCCCATTCGCTCAATTGTAATATTATTTCTCTGCCACTTATGCTATTTGACGGGCGATACGAAAACCATCCAGTGCTCCTAGCCCAGTGTTCCCCTCTCCCACGAGTTCCTAAAGAAATCCTTAGACTTCCGAGCATCACGAGCGCCTCGATCACGTCCACCCCGTCAGGAGTCTCCGTCCCGACGTCCAGGTCCTCTCCCACTTCCCCGACTATCGGATAACCATCTCCCACTTCCTTCCTCCTATTAACGTCCCGACATCGCGGCAACGTCAGCCGTCAAACGTCGATCCCAGCTAGCTGCCGCGGCTATTATACCATTATCAGTCGCGTCCTCTCGAAGCGCGGCGCGATGTCCCAGGTCGGACCCGCTCCTTTCGCTGGAACAGCCCCGCGTTCCTTTCGATACACCTTGGTTAGCGCGCGTGACGAAACCTCGCTGAGCCAAGCGGAACCGACGGATCGAAGGCTGCTTTATCGTCCGGCGACGATCGAATTCTTCGACCAGCGAAAATCCCCGCGAATCGCCATCGTTCGAAAGTCCTCCGCCGCGGTGCTCTCGCGTGTTGCGTAACCAGCTGCGTAATACGGAGCGATATACGTCGACGATGCTCCTACGCAATAAATATCAAGCTCCAGCCGTGGGAGACTCGCGCTGCCTCCGATATATGGAGCGGCTTCGATGGTACTTTTGGTACTTTCTCATAGCAGCGTGATTCTAACGTCGACGTGCCCAGTGGCTTGGAAGGTTCCTCGGATGTTAGATACTATAATTCCGTCAAAGTAAACACCCCTAGGGCTTTGAGCTTGGGTGACTATTCCATGGAACCAAGTCCTCAAGACGGGAATCTGAGCTGGCTCACCAGTGCTGAAGAGTCTCCACTGGTAGCATTTTATGATAACGACAGCCCTCTGTAAGCTTAACAGTGGGAATCGTGGTTACACCAGAGGAATTCCTCTATTTGTTCCCTGGAGGTACCTATAGTGTTTAATTTTACAATTTGGATCTAATTGGGCATACCTTCTACGGAATCTGAGTTAATTTCCACTGGACTCTCTAAACTTTAGACTAAAGTAGCCCAGCTTCTATCAAACTCTGTTCCTTCGCCAATTACACCTATCTCCAGCATCTCGGTTACAATTTTCAGAGCTTAATCTACAGCGCTAGTCTACCGTAGAGCATAGCTTAGCGTCCGGCAGCATCAGGCCTATCCCATGTCGCTTTTCACTCAGATAAAAGGCAACTGCAAGGAACGAGCGCACTCGAAACCAGCTACCTCAACAGTCCACACCAAACTCGACGAGGATCGCGCGCCTACGCGTGAAATCTCTTTTCACGCAGGCGATTCCGTGGACGCGGCCCCTCCGCGCCGCTCGCGATTTCCCATTTCAGACCAGCCGTTCTTTCGTTAATATGGCGTGCCTATTGCGAAACCGCTCGTTTAGTCGAGGCCTCTTTTCTCTTCCGGCTCTTCGTTATCTCGATCGTCGCGCGGCCACGCGTCTAAGCAGATGCAAAATTCGCGGCGATGCGCGATACGCGTTAATAACGATCGCGACCGCGGCATGCGCGTCTAGGCGTCTTTCAATTCCCCCTGGAAGAGAACACTGAACCGCGCCGATACACCTGCACGCAGGCGTTTCCCAGCCGGGCGCGTTCGAATCTGCTTATCTTCAATCGGCGACGGCTAGGAGCGCTGAAATTTCATTGCCCAAGAATTCTTCTGTGAAGTCGTATCGATTTTACCCGCCGCCTAGTGTCCCGTAAATCTGGAGTACAAGCGGGCAACGCGCGGCTCTTTCCTTCCAGCTCCGAGCGCATTTGCATCGAACACAGCCGCGCGTTTTCTTCCGGTTCGCCTCGCGCGTCTATGCGGATCGCTTGGATTGCGCAACGCCGCGCGGCCGAGTCGATTACTGAGTCATTACCCAGCCACCGAAATCGTCATCGGTATCTGGAACGATGGCGGAGATAAATCAAGCGAACACCGCTCGAATCGCGGCTTAATTGATTTATCCCGGCTCGCTGGTAATTAATCGAGCGGCTCGCTTGTAGCGGGCAGACTAATCACGGCCGCCGCGCGGTTTTTCGCGTGCGAATCCACCGATCGAATTGCTCGTCCCCTTCTGTCCTTCGTTTCGCCGCGAACAAAGTGCGTAACACGCGCCGCCGAACGCATCGAATGGTTCCGCTCCGCGAGCCCTTAACTTTCTTAATTACGCCGGGCACGTACTGGCCGCGCTAATTATTCCCATGGTGGCTGCATTCCGCGAAGAAAGAGCAGAATTATATCACTCCGGCTGTGATTAACAGACGCTGCTACTTTTAAACTTTCCTTTAATTATATTATGCATTCGCCGCGTAACTGGCGGGGAGCGGACGAGATTTGGTCGAAAGTCCGCGGAGTTAGCGTGCAGTTAGCGGATACCGAGTGCAACATTATACGGTTGCATGGGAAATATCAATTGCAACTTTGCGCGGGAATTGAAGTCTTTAGTGGCAGTTTGTTCCTCGGACAGAAATTTAAAACAGTGAGAAGTTGATGGTAATACCACTCAGGCCTCGAGAGCTCTTGTGGCTAGCGAGATTCTTAAGGAGCTTAGAAGCAGAGTTTATTGCTGTTCCATCTCAACGATCGACCAGGAAATAATTACATAAATCCTCCGAGCCAGCGGTAACGATAGATTAACGCCATTCCAATGGTAACAGCTCGAGGAGTGATGCTTTATCGCCGATGGAGTAATTCAGTGAAGTAAATCTGGCGAAATATTTCCTGCTTGAAAAACCTGTCCTCGCTTGCCTCGTGCTCGCGAAAAATGGGCCTTCTTTCGGTCACCCGTCGCTTCGCCAGTTACGTATTAGGTTCCCACGAGTGCCCGGCAATCATAGATTGCCTGTCCCATTAAATTAAAGTCGCGGCAGACGTGAAATCGCTATGACGTATTTGCTTATTCCCAATTTCCTGGCGGGTTTTTTTTCGAGCCGTTTAATTAAACGCACAAGACACTCGCTTTCCCCGCAATTATGCCGGGCCGCTTTATCGACCGCGAGAGCAAGGAAGGCGAAGAAGGGCCGAAACCGGAAGACCCGCTGCTTTATTGCCGCCTGTACTGCGAGCGTTACACAGTCGTTGACGGATTTATTGCGGCTGCTTTCGTCCATCTCCGTCGTCTCTCTATTCGCCCTGTTTGGGAGAAGGCTGGTTTTCCACTTGGGAAACTGCAGGACAGATGGGTGAATTTTTTGCCTTTCGTTTCTCTGGAGCTGGGGATGATTCTCTGTTCGGTTGTCGAGGGGTTGAACGGTGATTATGGAGGGGTGTTTTAATCACAGATGAGGGGCTATGGTAATTGAAGTGTCTAATCAGGTGGTTTTTGAGACGAAATGATTTTTCTGAGTTTTAAAGGCAGATGCAAAAGATTTTGAAAGATTTCGAGGGGGTGGTTTTAACCGGAGGAGATATTTGAGACACTGAAGTAAGGGTTAAAGGAATTTATTAACTAGGATAAAATGAGATACAAATCCTATATGGAGAGAAAATAACCGAGATTTTTCCTCATGGAACACCCGAGATTACATCCTTTTGGGTGTTTCGTTAAACTATTTTTTTCAAACCGGCACCATTTTGTTACTTTTCAACAAAAATTGTTAATGGAGCTAGGGACTATAGCGACACTCGTACAGATTAAGAATATTTTTGAATTTTTTGTTTCGGATAAGCCTGAGCCGGGAAATCACCTACGCCATGAACATATATTTTTTAGCTGCCACATTGACACCGTAATAAAACAATTAAAACAAATTATAAAAATTCTTTTTAATTTTTTTGTATAATATGAGAGTAGCTTAATAAATACCAAAAAGATTTATTTCATTATATGTTACATTTACTGAGAAAAATATCTTTAAAAATAGCTTAATGTTTCTGCGGTTCAAAGTAGAATCACCCCTTAATCCCTCCTTTTCCCCCAAGAATTTTGGTGTGCAGACGCTTCCAGCTGAATTCCGCGTGGATTCTATCGCGTTCAGAAATCATGTCTGTCATTGATGACGTAATTGCGAGTCTACCGGTCGCGGTATCAATTGCATTAATTAGCGAAAGCCAGCTGAAACCATTCGTGTAATTAAAGTCTATCGCAACGGCAGCACCGTTTGAGTAATATTCGACTGATTATATACAATTTCATGAATTTATCTTGAGCAGGGACCATGATATCGATCTTTCCTCAATTACAATATCTTTTACAATAAAACATGCAGTGACTCCAGTTTCCCAAAAATCAATCAACAAAATTAACCACAGCCCCAAGAAGCTATTCCATCGTAAGTGCGATTCCATAATCAGGCCCACAGTGCCGGGCAGAAAGTTTACTCGGAAATAATCGAAACGTGAATGAGCAGTTACTCACTTTTACGCGATATCGTTGCCTCATCTCTGTCCGCGTCTTCGGGCACCTGGGCGGGATCTGCAGGCACCAGGTGAACGTGTTGACGGTAACCGGCTCCGTGTAGGTTTCCTTCGAGGTGACCGTGTAACTGCAACGTTCGATCAATTAACTATCCGTCTCTCTCGCCGATACCCTTATCGGGACGGCGTCGGCATGCTGCGGGGCCAGGTGACCGCGTAACAAACTGTCTGGGTTATTGTCAAGGCTCGTTCGATCGATAGCGCAGAAAATATTGCCTCGAACTTGGTCGAAATTCAACCGTCGCGTCCAATTCACCTACATTCCCCTTCGACAAAATATCTTTTCCTAGACCCACGGAGGGGTGCCCTTTAAGAAGCTTCGGCTAACCATGGCAACTTGTAGGAGTGACTTATAAAAAGAAAATATGCTATTCCCCCACCTAGCCGCGTGTTACAAATCCCTCTGACAGTCTGCATACGATGAGACACGAACGAACGCTCACTTTTCTATTCTGGGGCAGAAGTTGTCCGCTGAAAATATCCTCGGCGAAGATATGATCAGCAAGGAGGTCAGCTGCCAGATCCTCGCGATGCTCATTGCAGCTCGATGATCTCGATCACCTGAAAATTTCCGCGAACCTCAATCGTGAGGCGAATTACAAGGCAACGTTCCTAACCCGAGAATTTTAATTTTAATGAAACTTCGAGTGAATGTAGAATATCGAGCATATATTGGAGTACGCAAGGAGCAATTTTTTTATCCGTGGAAATTCACTTGTAGGGGTTGAAAGCAACCCTTAAAAATATCGCCCTTTTTTAATAAATTCTTTAATATTACTTTTCGCGGTTTTCTTTTGATAATGCGATAGAGCATCAAAGCTGAACAATTCTTATAGAAATAATGGTAGACAGGCGAACGAGTACAAGTCTTTTACCTGCAGCTTAAACAGTTTTCTTTTGGTTCTCTTTTGTGAATCGAAGTTAAAAATAAATGTTTCTTTTAACGTGTCACAGCCAAAATTTAATACCCGATCCTCACATAGCAGTTTAAATATTCTAAGTGCCTCCCCACGAAACTAGTAATTCTGAGTTATACTCGTTTGCTCGCCCACCAGGGATTTAAAGTTTACTTATAACTCGCCCCGTTGCGAAGTTAGAGCCCCCTTGTTAGGCAAAAACTTGCGGATACTGTGTCAGTGGAAATACGAATTTCCGAGGCGCAGTTGCTCTCACCGTTCAAGCAGAAGAAGAAATATCGTGGTGGACATTCAATTAGCTTCTTGCGAGCATGTCTGGGAGCAACCTGGATGGTCGTCGTCGTGGAGTAAACGTGACGCCAGCGTCGTCTCGCGTGTCATCCTTTCGCCGGAAGCGTGCAGAAATACCGTCTGGGCAGCGGGTGCCGCTAAACGCACAAGTGTCTTGTTACTATTGGTAATGAGAGACGGCGGACAATGCGACGTTCCGAGCGTCGGTGTCGGAGAGGGAAGGGAAAAGCGCGAGTTTTCCAGGGAAAGTAGTACGCCGCAGTCGATCGGTCCTGTTCGAGTTTCGACCCAATTACTGCTCATCAAGGGGCTCGGCGTCCGACGAGGCTTTGTCTCGAGATCTCGCGACTGCTTAGACAATTTTCACGGTGAGATATTTTCAGGAGATCGTGCCGATGTTTCTCAGAAGATAGAGAGTAGACCTAGGTGGCATTTTACTTGGACGAGGAATATTTCGCTACGCGAGTTGTTTCTTTCGTGCAAGCGAGGATACATTAGAAGCGATGGTCACACGTGTCTGCGCGGTGATTGCGTGGTCGATATTTGACGTAAGAGGGTCGAACGATCCCTTTCAAAGGACGCTCTTCGCGACAGGAAGCATTAAGTTGCTCCAATTGTCTGATTTACTTCGTGATACGACGCGTCTGCTAAACATACGGCTGGATGTAAATAACGATACGCTCGTGCAACGTTCAGAGTTTATTCGAAGAACTCTGCGAGCATTATCTGGAAGCTAATCACGAAACCCATTCACTCTTCGGAAATTCGCCGAGATAGCTACTATCGCGTAGATACAAGTGTTCCGATTATTCGCGAGAGGAATAACTACCGCGGAGCCACTAGAGCTCGCAGAATTCGCGAGAAAAATTAATTCATTCTGAGCTGGGATGTGTTTCGAGACCCCATAAAAAAATTATCAATCTTATCAAGTTTCGAGAACTACAGAAGCTACAAAACCTTGCGCGAATTTTGGCGCTCTTCCCCTCGAAACACAGCTTTATGTTTCTGCACCGAGTACGCTATGGAACTGATAATAGACACTAATGTCACAATTCCAGCCGAGGCAGCACTTTCATCTAGTTCTAATGCCACCGACGCTCTATCGTTCTGGGTCGTGCATCTCCAAGCGCCACATATGGTTTAAAATTCAATCTCCCTTCTTCCATTCTTTTTACGCTGGCCAACCCGCTAGAAGGATCACGAGAGATACATTTCGGTGGCTCCACACGCAGCTGTTACTATCGTGAGAAATTTCTTTCACCATTTACGAAAGCATTGCGCAACACGTTATCGCGGCACGGCTGTCCCATGAATGAGCTGTGCGCTATGCTTCTTATTTCTGTCCAAAAGAAGATGCTATCTCGCCAGGGTGTTCTTCTCGAAGGAAACCGGACGAGGTTGGAAGATCGGCCACTGATTTCGTTAATGCTTCGATTATCTGCCACCAGGCTTGGCTCCCAGCAGAGATTTACACGGTTTAATTAACTCATCCCGTAGATCTCGCCGCGAATAGGTAATAAGAGGAGACCTTGCACGCTTCGACTGGATAGAAGCCAACTTTTATGCGAGATCGTCTTTGCTGATTTCAAAACTCTATTGTGGCAGAACTTGCATTATTCCAGTCAATAGCGGAGATCTGGGTCCTTCGCGTATTTTCAGCATATTAAATGGAATATTAAATCGAGTAGGGGAGACCGGGGCAGGTTGATACAGACGAATTAGGTATCTCGACACCGTATATATGTAGCTCCATTTGAGCGAGATATATGAAGTTTGTTGTTCAATTTTTTCCTACGGTCCAGCGTACGTATGTGTACCTTGACGTTAGCAATCATTTTTTAACTGTTTCTGTTTATATACAGAAAAAGTAAATAGTTGTGTTCACTTTCCAATCCGCCTTGACACGGTACAGAGAATTTTGAAGGTAAGGTACTTAATTACGTTTTGTTATTTTGTTTATATGCTCTACATTCTTTTATGGACATGCTTGTACATAATGACTTCCTGTGGGGTAAGTTGATACGTCTTTTCCCCGACTACTTTTAATTGAATATTTTCCTTTTGTCTCTAGGAAAATGGTTCGAAGTTATATCAAAAACCCAAATCGTGGCGAAATATCGCAATATATTTTTGAAAAAGCGTGTGCCGCAATAGAAAGACTCAAAATATCATTAAGGCAAAGCGCGAAAATATACAATATTGACAAAATGAGTTTATTAAAATGTATTAACAAAAAGAAGAAGACCCCTCATGTTAAAGTGGGATATTGCAGGCATAAAGAAATTAAAAATAAAAATGTTTTTCTATGTTTGTTCAAAAACTTGTTTGGTTTTCAGAATACGTCTTTGTTGATCTTTAATTTATATTGCTGGAAAGGTATCTAAATTCAAATTATATTTTTCCAATTTATTAGTTATTCATTAAACGGATATTTTACAGATCTATCAACATGTCCCAGTGTTGTATGTATTTTCTCAAGTTTTCGCTTACTACATATTAAAGAGAAAGGACCAAAGTATATTTTAGCATGTTTGTTATTAAGTAATTAATTCAATCACAAATGAAAAAAAAAATTGAAAACTGGAATACGTATCAAATAGCCCCGGTCTTATCTACACTTATACAAGGCAGAACCGAACAAAATTAGCTTCTGCAGCCGCAATTCCCTGCGCGTGAATTCTACCCACATTTTTTTTTGTACCCTCGATAGAAAGTCGATCATCGTTACGTCTACAGAGTCAGGTGGCATTCAAAGAGCAGCCGGTTACCGCTGGTAATGCGAATTCCTCTCGCAATTGCGCTGGTCCCATCGCGAACCAGGAATCTCCCGGCGTAAGCTCGATGCCCGCATTTCCCTGGCACGTTTGCAAAGTCCACTCTCGCGTTACATAATCGACACCGTGGACCAGTATCGAGCGCGTTTGTCGGATCGTTCTCTCTCCTTAATCAAACTCCACCTGTTCCCCAGCCTCTTGCGCGAAGGTAATTTCACGTCGGCACGGAATCATCGAGTGGGGAATTCGTCGCTGGAAGAGCAGGGGCGAAAATTCCTGCACGCTACTCGAGTGCGCTCCCACCGCGCCGTTTGTAGATTGTTTTCCGCGCGGGTTCCGGCGAGGATGGAATATCGAGGAGCCCCGTTAACTAGGAAATCGCCGGTTTCTCACGGGGTTCCGCGCCCGCTCGGGAAAATCATAATTGTTACACGCCGGCCACGCAAGTTGGCTAAGTTTCAGCTAAAGAATCCGTAATTACGAAGCCTTGGGAGCGTCGATTCGTTTCCCTACGTGATTTCGCGCGGAGCTCCGGCTCGCTCGACACGGTTTCCATGCGCAGGCGAAGGACACGCGAAAAAGCAGCGAAATTAATCGCGACGTTAACAACATCCGACGCAATTATCTCGCGCCCGTGTCATCTTCGAGCGCGACGAATCCCCCCGCCCCGCGCGGCGCGTTAGACGCGCGAGTGGGCGCGTTAATTAAAATCTCAGCCGGTCGAAACGCCGCGCCGGCGAGCGGTTTAATTGGAAAATCTCTCACGTCGGAAACAGTGGATTTTTCAGCGCGGAAGATGGGCTCGGCTCCGCGTCGATCCGACTCCTTCGGCGACCTCCTCGAGGGCCCCGGCTGCAATTAATTCGATCTGTCGAGGGAACGCGCACAAAGGGCCCCTGTTGCGGCGTCGCACCAGCCTCCAATCAAAGTCCCAGCCACGGATCCATTCGCGAGGATCTTCCGCGGAAAACCCGCGGCTTTTGAACCACTCGCGCTTTCCCTTTCACCACTGCACAGTACGTAGGTCCCGGACGACCGAGGGACTCCTTTGTGCCGCTGAGGGATCGGTCCTCCGGTCAGCTGGGCGTCGCGGCGAAGACGCCCAAGGCTCGGGTGAATGGTGGAAAAGGAGTGGACGTGTGTCACTGCCGCTTTCACAGACCGATTCACAACTGGCCTCGCGTCCGTAACTAGCAATTGACGACGCTGGCACTCGGGAATGCACTTGTGGCACAATGAACTCCGACCCTAGCCCGACAACGACACAACCACGGCGGGCCGAAGGTGGGGTCGGGTGAACCCAGAGGGGGCGGTCCGCGTTCTTCCTCAAGAAGGACAGAGAACGGACGGACCCGCGGCCACTCGAGCCTCTGAAGCACCGAGGATATCCTGTACAGGCGTCCACGCTGCTTGCCGAACCGTCGTCGAACCGTGAATGAAGTTCGCTGTGAAGGATGTTGGTGTACAGTTTTCGGTGGTCCTTCGCGGGGTTTAGCCCCTCGTTTGTGGGGGGTGGAAGGAAGTATGGGCTGTAATCTATATACTGATAAGATGAAGAATGTTTATGTAATGATATGCAAAGTTCTGGATCGCAGAGTCATTGCCATTTGATTGATTTGACCTTAAGGGGTACTCTAATGTAACTGCCCGTTTTTCAACGCCATCTTTCGGAATTTATTTAATAAAAACCGTAAGGTTATACTATCTGCCGTTTTTCCTGCATGTTAAGGTAGGTTTGAAGTACTACTCAGAATTTTTTGGTTCCTTTTTATCGTACATATACATAGATATAGTCGGTGGCGCAAACTTCTTCAACAAAATTCCTTTCCGACGGGATTTGGTGTGGGAACTGTTCTAGTGCTCCAAAATGGAAAGACTAAGGTTTATTTTCTTTATTATGTTTGTCGCTATGATTGGAACCACAGAGGTACTCTAACAATAAAAATTTGCAGAATGACAGCAGTTTGAAGAACAAGTTCGATTTTTGCTGATTTTAGCTGTTTTCGTTCCGTAGAATTAATTTCATACAATATAGAGAATCGTCCGTGGTTCCAACCATAGCGACAAACATAATAAAGAAAATAAATCATAGTTTTTACATTTTGGATGACTAGAACAGTCCCCACACGAACGCCCGTCGGAAAAGAATTTTTCTGAAAAAGTTTGTGCCACCGACTATATCTATGTATATGTGCAATAAACTAGATCAAAAAAATTCTGAGTGTTACTTCAAACCTACCTTAATATACAGGCAAATTGCCAGTTGGTAAAAACTCATAGTTTTTGTTAAATAAATTCCCGAAGATGACGTTGAAAAACGGGCAGTTACACTAGAGTACCCCCTTAATAGAAGAACTGGCGATCTTACCGCAAAGTGCATAATGCAAGGAGGATTAATTCATATTTCTATGTCGCTGGGAGGCATACGTGGAGTACGGAGGCTGAATAGTTGAAGATTCACTCGGAGATGGAGTAGCTTGATTGAAGGTCTTAATTTGCATGACAAAGGTCTGGGTTGAACGACGCGATTCGTGTGTAGGTAATAAGTGCAATTGAAGGGGAACCTGCTTACTTTACTTCAGGACAGCTGGCACTTTGGATTTATCTTCTGCGGGTCCTCGGTTGTTTTGATTTTGAAAGGCTGGATAGAGTATCAACGTGGATCATCATCTGCGATAATTGTTTTAGTAAATCATCGTTGCTATCAATCAGCTCTATCAATTCTCCAAGGAATCTAGGATCGAGGACAATTCATAGATCGAGATTCTTAGTCCCGCAATCTCAAACGCAATCTCGAGCCCATTGTTGTCAATTATTAGCTCGCTGCGATTATACAGAATCGTTTAGGCGAGCGGAGTTCTTCGGATTCGCGAAATTCTTGCTCGTTCGGCGATAGCATCTTTCAACGAAATTTGTGTAAATGAAAGACAGAGTCCGTGCGCAGTCGGGGCACGGGCTAGAACTTAAGCAGACTCCATAATGGGATGATTGGAAGGGCAATTCACCGCGTTCCCTCTTGTTCTCTCAGCACGCAGTAGAAGCACGGACTGTACGAGCATCGGCCATTTAATCTCTTGACCAACAACATCCGATGAAATGGAGTAATTAACAATTAGCACAGAGGCAGAGGGAGAAATGGAGTTGCCCCTTCGCTCGTCCACATCGCTCGCCAACGAATGCCTACGCTGCATGCGAATATTTTTAAATAATAATCACTTGCAACCAATCTATAAGCAGATGACTCTTAGGTGCAACGAAGAGGTTCGGACGCATTTTTAAAAATAGATTCTATTAAATTTCCGGTCGCTAACGGCGAGGTAACAAGTTAAATGAGGGGAAACGCCTTTAATTACCGTGTGTGATCAGTAGCTTCGCATGAAATAAAATTAAAGAAGTAATACAAAAAATAAGGTAAATAATAAGAATTCAGAAATTTTGTTGCTTCAACGGCACCCCTCAAAACATAGGTGACTTTTATGATTTTTTCTAGATAAAAGTAGACAATGTATGGGTCTAAAACTTTTTGCACCTCATTCTGCTACAAATGTATAAACAATTGAGTATAAAACTGCCTGTAAAATCTGTACCGTTAGGAATTTCGTTCTAAAATTTTACCTGGTCATTCTTGAGATATGGGATGAAAATATGCCAAATTTTTTCTCTCGATTTTTTGACCAGAGGGTGCCCTTAATAAATATACATTCTCAAATCTGAATAATCCAGCACAGAGATGTTGCAGTATCCCAAATCGAATAAGATCTCCCTCGCATTTAGCTTCGCTTCATATTCACACCAGAAGCTACACCGTGCGAACAAATAAATTATTATGAAGCAAGTCTCCATGCAAAAGTGAGCCCCCCTCAGCGATCGTTTGCTGCTTCACCCTCCCCTTTTCGACTGGCCCGCATAAACGACCATTTCCCCGCGGTCCCTCCGGATTTTCCCACGGGACGCGAAACAGGGAAACGCTCTTTAACGCCGCGCGAAGTTATTAGCTTCTGCAAGCAACGGGCGCACTCATTCACGGTCTATTGTTCTCGACGGGCCGGAGCAGCCGGTTACGCCTGCTAAGCGTTAATCGATAGCCGAGCAGACGTTTGTGCACGTTTTGCGCGGCCAGTCCGGCAAATATCGTTTGCAACGGTGAATGTTTTTTTTCAGAATAAAAAAGTAATTGGGATCACGGATACGCGCGATTACGCCAATTACTATGCCCGAGACCGATGCCCGCGCATTTACGACGACAGCAAGGTTGCCCTGAATAGCTCCAGTTCGCGCAGCCACAGTGTGTCGTTAAACCGGCTTAACGCGGTTAGACGAAGCAGCGTTATGGTCTTTCATAAATTTCCCAGCAACCCGCGGCCCCGTTCGAAGGCTCTGGCCTTCCTGCTTTTCCAAACGTGGCAGGCACAGTGTTCCCTACATCCGTCTCAACATTTCGTTGACGCTTCTTCGGAGCGTCTTGGAGCTTGTTGCAGCTTCTTGGGATTCGTAGAAGTTCACGAACTCCCCTGGTTCCTTGAAGTTTCTTGGAGGTCCTGGAAGCTCCCTAGGGTTTCGCGGAGTCTCCAGTAGTCTGCGTCTAGGCGCGCGTATTAGGAACAGGAATTAATGGCAGTCGATGCATTTCTGATTGAAAATCAGGGAAATATTTCCACTGCGCGCTGATAGGCTCTGGCCCATAAGGAAGAGAACCGACAGTTTCAACGGAGAGCTGAATAAGAATCTTTTTAGTCTGACTCCAGTTCGGAAGAAACTACTTAGTGGAGGAATTCTCTGCGCTACGCTGAGAATGATCTGCAATGTTGTTACAGCTCACTCGATCAAACTTATGCATCGGAATGCCGTGCCGAGGCATTTCTGGCATTTCTATCTGAAAACGAAGGATATGGCCCGAGCGGACGTCGTTAGGCGCACGGAGAATGTAACTTTTAATCGCGATAGAATGGCGAGTACCGACGTGACTCTCGTTTTTTTTTCCGAAAATGACGTAAGGCTTTGTAATCCGACTGGCTTCCAAGATTATGACCGGCGAATCAACGGAACGTGGAAGTACGAGACATTGCGTAACGATTGCGTTAACTTATGTCGCGTTGTTTACTGTCCGCCGCATGAACATCGGGGAACGTTCAATTAATGTCATGCGCGGTTTTGACATAGGAAATGGAAAGCCAGCGGATTGCATAAATTCGACGATTCTTTCGGCTACTGCGTTTAACCCTGAAACAGGCTCGAGCTGGGATAATACAGAGGGTTGGTAGCAACTGAATCTTTACGGAGAGAAAACCACTGTGTCGGTCGAAAGTGAAGGCTGTTTTTCAAGGCATTATTTTATAGTGATATGTAACTTTCTACGAAACATCTTTACTGCCAACTGAAAATACATATATTTAACTAACATTTTATGATTCTAGATTGACAAAAATTTGAGTAGTTTGGCCACAGCATACGATAACGCTGGACTCTGCAAAAAAAATTACAAAACTGTCGTGTACCAAAGCGGTCGTGTAACTTTCCAACGTTTGCTTTACATTGAAAAATTCGAACGTTTTATTAAAGTACATTACAATAGCTTCAGTTGAGCGTACAGATTTAAAAAAATATTAATTTTTGAAGAAATGGCGAACTTTGGAATGAAAGGTATCAAAAATCAACTTGTTTTTTTCATTCAGCTTCATAGTAGATCTTGTTCTGATATCAGTAGCGTAATTACTCAGAAAGGGATATGGTTCCTTCTTACGATACTGTGCTCTAGTGCTTGTCACAGTTCGCCAATTAAACTTCCTCGCAACCACCACTCTGTTACATACTAAAGACCACGGCAAGAGTAACAAAAAATCTGAATAAACTTAAACAATACAGTGCGTTTGTGCGCTCATTAAAACCCTCTCTAACAGAACGCTTTCCATAAACTCTCTGTAATACCGATTACGCTTGGAAATAATTAAGCAGTCCCAGTAGATCGAAACGGGCCGTTTAATTAAGCCTGCAAACAAGCTGTCGGGGTGTTTAGGAAAAAATCGTTGCACCGTGTGAATGAAAATGCCTGTCTGCTTACGCAACGAACTAGTAGACCACTGGTAGTTTTTCTGCGTATGAAATAAGGTGCCAGGGAAAGAGGAAATAATCGTTGCGCAACGAGCCATTATGCGTGGCTTCTGACGTGGCCCTTCGAGGAACACGCTGCAACGGTCATTAAATGTGCGAAGAAAAAAAAAATAGAGGGATATCCGTGTGACTTGTTATCGATTTTATCAGGATGTGCCATCCGGCATGATTCTGTAAAACAAGCTCCACGCGCACCGAGCAAAGAAGAAAGCAGGAATTACGCATTCGACGGACATTTGTGGATTTATGAAGCGGAAGCGGAGGATTCGCGAGCTGACTTTCGAAACGGAATCACTCGGATGCATAAGAATTTCGCTTTCGCGAGAGCAGAAAATTATAAAAAATTGCATCGCGGAGGTTGACTGGGAAAGAAGCTCGTTAATGAGCGCCTCCGAATCTTACGCGGTTAACTGCCTTCCCTGCGAAGGGGTTTCGAATCGAAATTAGTTCCCTGAAACGACCGGAGTATCAACTGGGAATTCCTGATCGCATCCAGCTCTCGATCGCGTTCGACTCGCCCCTTACGTCATCGTTTCCTCGTCGCTCGATCTCTTTCCTCGCTGTCTTTTCCTTTTGCTTTCACCCATTTCAGGCACCAACGACTGGTGTCGATCGTCCGTGGTGCAAGTTCTCCTGTCTTCGAATAAAGCGTAACTAGCACTGCAAGACACGAGCCTGAGGGGGGCAGAAACGTCCCCTAATTACACGCGCGCCTCTTCTTTCTCCCGCGTCCTCGAACTCCACTCAACTGCCCCAAGAAATAGCAAAGAAACGCCAGAATGCACGCGAAATTCCTCCGCGCTTCTCTCGCTTACTCCACCCCCACTCAGAAGGGAAATTCTTCACCGCAGAGTAATGCCATCGCGGACGCCAGCCGGAAGCGATCTCCGCTCCCGATCGGGGCCGCGGTATTTCCTCGTGGTGGCTTTTTCCCCGATCGAATTTCAGCGGTACGCGTAACGCGTGCACGCATCGGCCCCGCGGTGACGTTGCCATTGCGCGTGTGCGCGCGGCCAGGTGAAAGTGGACGCGGCGTTCAGGCGAGTCATTGTGCGGACGTTTCGCGGAAGGACAGAGAACTTCCCGGTCTTCCGATTGCGCAACCGAGCGGACCAGTTTTCGGCCAGACGCCCCAGCCGACCGCCGCGAAATCCGAGTCGAAAGCGAAAGGGACAGCGCTGGCCGATCGAACCGGCCGCGTCCGCTCGGCCGGTTCAGGAAACAAATGACCCCTTTAACCCTTCCGCGTGGCCCCAGGGCCGCGAAAACCGAGGCTCGACGGGAGATTGACAAGCGAGGCGTGACTTCTCGACACCGTGCTCTTTTCCTCCCCTTTCTTCTCTTCTGGCCATTGCAAACGAGCGGCGAAGCCCTCCAGGCCTCCGCTTGTTGCATGCAGGCACTTATGTACCCGCTTCGCGGCGCATTGACGGCGATTAATGGCCAGATACGGTGAACCGATGTTAATTAACGAGCCGAAGGTAAAAATACCGTGTTCATGCGTGGGGAATTAATGGAAGTTAATTAGGAACGTTATCGAGTTTATATAAGACAGCCGATCGAGGTGATATCGGCGTGGATTCGCACGAGTCGTTGACTGCCCACGTTTTCCATTCAGTTCCGCGTGGAAGTCCGCGGATTTTCAGATACGCGCCCGTTGGCGATTGATCGAGCCGCGTTATCTTGAAGGAAGCTCGCAGATCTTGAATGATTCCTTGGTTATACGGGTGCAGAAAAACTCGAGGGGATTCCCGAGATGGGATCGTTCCATGCAGAAGCATGGAAGCACGAAGCAGCATTTCGGGGCGTGGAGTTCGAGCTTTCACTGTGGTTGAGGCTCTAGACCTCGGAGCAGAGCATTCGTATCTTAGGCAGGAACAATTGTTGAAGGATATTCGTATTAGGAGACTACTCCAAGTGGAAATCTAATCAGATCTAAATTAAAAAAATAATTTTTTCCCTTGTTTAATCTACGACTATCAATTTTTAAAGTCGACGACAAATTTATACAGTGCAAGTGATGAGACGCCGACATAAAAATTTATATTCGTAGATTAAATAAGGGAAGAAATTATTTTTTACTTTTTAACGCATTCTTACATTTTCGAAGTCAGTTTTAATTTTTTTTTTAATTACACCTATCTTTAATTCAATTTCTATATACCCAGGTCGAAGTAACATTCCTTTCACCTACTACACACCCAAGAATTCCAGTATTAAACAAAAATGATGACCCTTTTAAGTCTCTGCTAGAAAGACTACACTCTAAATTAAATTTAAGCGACCTTTACCTACCGTTCAGCGAAGTGCGATAGCTGTTCCCGTACTCGTTTCTCGGTGCACCGTTTTTTCGGTATTAAAAGGTAGGCATCGTGCGTCGATAGTAATATTCGAGACGCATCGAGCGCGAAAGGTGAGGGGCGATAAGATCGGACACGTTTGAGACGGGTCCAATAAAAGCATCGCGGGCACGTTCGATGGTGCAACCGTTGCCGGTCTTTCGAGCTCGGTCTCCGCATCTTCGCGTTACGCAAGTGGGTGAACCAGTTTCTGGACAGACCACCTTTGTGTAATTATGCCCGGTCGGTTGTCCCGCAAGAACAATGTTTCCTGCCGTGGCCATCGTGAAAGCTGTCGTCCTACACGCCGCTAGCAGCAACGAAAGTTCGGCCAGCCAGCATCCTCGTAAAAATTTCGCAAGGTATGCGTGCAGCGCACACGTACAGGGAGGCACGATACCTCGCCATTTCTTTGGACAAGCCTGCACTTGCCCCGGGATTCCTGTAATTTCTATGAAAACGAGGCGACACAGCGTCGTTTTTATTTGGATTGGTCTACGAAATATGGGGTTGAGAATGTTAATCTCCGGGAGGTGATATGAATTGGCAAGCACACGCTGAAAAAGGAGATTCTTTCGTTCTACGAATGATTTATACACCACTTCGATTATTTCTAACCAATATTTTCGCTCATGAATAAAATGGTGCAGGGAGAAATCTTTGGGGATCGAGCGTGCTGCTTCACGGAAGCAAAATTAGTCCCATATGTGCTCGCTGCTTTCGCTGATTACATATTACGTTAGAAAATCGGGTCGATAGTGGGAAATGTAGGTGATTCTGGGCGGAGTAACCGGGGGAGCACTTAGTTGGAGTTAAGAGTGATCTGCAATGAAAGTTGGTGTAATTTGTGAAACAGTTACTTGGATACTTATATTGCCAATTACCTCTTCATTTCCTTCGTAGTTCCTTTGCAGATATGTTGTATTTATTGGCACACTTAACTACTTATCACCAACTTCATTTATTACCTTTTCCACGCTTCCAATTCCAAGGAATTGGATACACCCTAAGTCAGAAGAAATTCGGTTCAAGTATCTCTAAAAAAGAGGCAACTTTTACCAATTTGGGAACGATCTCCTGAATACGTGCGCGTTATAATAGAGCGGCAGTTTTTTCACGTCACGTAACAACGCTGTTAGTTAACCAATTCGTATTTCGCGGACCCTTCGTCTTACGCAATCGTGCTAAGCCAGTTTTGGGCCCCATCATCGGGCAGCTTTTGTTCGAGGCCTGTAGTGCCGCGAAAGTTCGGGGCATAATAGGTTCCGGGCGGTTGGCTCTCTTTATAAACGTTGGCCGATGAAAGGAGGAAAAGAAAAAACGCCCCCCGACTCTGTGAATGGATCTCGAATTCGACTTACGACACTATCGTTATCAAACCAGTCCCGTTCACTTTTTGCCCCATCGATGGAAATATCCCGAGCGGAGTTGCTTCATTCATTTATTTCTCTCCCTTCTCTTGTACAGCTAATCCTTACAGTAAAAACAAATCGCGTTAACAACCAACAAGTCGATGGTGACGTAGAATACGTTCTCTAGTTTCTATTCAGCGAAGATTGCAACGATGTCGCGGAATGATTCAGGAGATCGCGATGGGCCAAGGTCGTACAATTAGTTGATTAATTATAAAATTCAATAAATCCGTGGAAGCGCTTTTTCAAAACGTAATACACTAATCTCAAGAACGTTCTCGTCACTCGACAAAGATTATTGCACTTCACCTAGCAGCTGCGAAATTTTCCAGAGAATGGAGAAGGGAAGGGCGCTGGGATATTCCAAATTTCTTTTATTCCTTCAGCATCCCCCCCTGGCCCATCGCGATCCCAAGTCTTCTAAGCGTCGAGAGGTAAGAATATTTACACCGTGGACAGGTCAGACAGGATAACTGCACTCCGCGCTACGCATCAGCTTACGATACGCCCAAATCGTTCGCGACAGACGGCTGAGCACTAAATAGTTTCCTTACCAAATCGCGGAGCGCGGGAAAACGCGACGCGCACGCGAGACGATTCACGTGCTCGAATTCGCACGACTCGCACGCGAGCTCGTCCACTAATTACACCCGTAGAATTGCTCCGTCCACTGTTCGTGCACGCCGCGGTTAAATTAATAATGAATACTTACAGCGGCGACGGGGCACGCGCGTCGCCACGCGACCATTACGCGCCGGACTCATCGAGGAGCGATGCATTTATGAGGGCACCGTCGATGACCGATCGAAACGCCCGCGACGACGGTCGTCTAATCGTTTAGTAGTCTATTTGGTCCGAACTTTGGCGGATGGAGGATTGTCGATCGTTTCTGTTCCGTGACGTTCTGGGGAAGGGAAAGTGTTTGGTAAAACGCTCGAGGCTGCGGGCACGCTCGGTTCACGAATCTGCCCCGTTTAACGAAGCGCGGAGACCGTTAAGAGGACCGCCGCGACGCCTGGCAGGATCGTCATTGAGCACGTCGATGCAGCGCCATTGTAGAACCCGCTTCCGTAGACCTGCAGGCCGGCGGTCTCGATGCTGCGCTTGCAGTAATCTCCGTCTGTAATTAAAGCGAAGCATGGTTGCAGGGGCGGGAAACGGCTATCGAGTCGTGAATATCGTTTTCATCACGTGTTTGTTGGAGGGGTTGGGAGAGACGGTGCGAGTTGCAGGAGCGACGAGGCAAGGGTGGAGATGATGGGGGATGATGAATGAGGAACGTTAGGGTGAGAATTTTAGTCCTATTACAAAGTAGCAGAATAGCAGGGAGGGTAAGGGGCGATGAAGATTAAACTTAGGGGAAGTAGGCTCCTGTTTTCTGATCCGATCCCTTCTACCCCCTTCCAGTGTGGAAATAAATGACAGAAGATGCCGCAGAGACTCGGCAGAGAGTAGGGGAAATTAATAAACAGAACCAGTTTCAATAATCGTTCGCTATTTATCTAGATAGAATCTTGGAAGTTGCGAGTTCGCGCGAGGAGAACGTGCCGCGTGGGCTCGTAGATTCGCTGCAGGGCGATGGAGAAGGAAACGAACCGTTCTAAAACCCTGTAATCGAGATTGACGGAGACAAAAAAGATTCTGTGGTCAGGGCATTCAAAGGGCGAGCTTTGAAAGGGGTTATACCTAGTCAGGAGGCCGAAAACAGGCGAATGTTTGTGAATTTTTTTTAAAAAAGCGGAAACATATATCTTTACAGAACTTTTTGCACGTCAAAGAGCAATGTTTAAAGAACATTTCGTATTTTTTTTGTTGAAAAACACTTACGTTTATAATAAAAATACAACGACATCCAAGAAGCCTTTTTAGAAACGGTTAGCCAGATATCTCGAAAACTACTGTACCAATATTTCTGAAATTTTGTGGGCTTATTTTTAATATAAAAATCTACCGAATGACGGAAGGATTTTTTTTTCAACGGAAAGAAATCCCTACAATCTTTTTCCCTACTACCAATCAATGATCCTCAAACAAATTTTCCTCGCAGCCACCTGCGGAAAACTCCCTGAATTTCAAAACGTGATAACGGGGTGTTTCGACTCCTCTTCGTGATCCATCCCCTAGCCAATAAAATGAATCTCGAGGCCGCACGAAATTTCCAAGCACCTGCGGTCGCCCAAGACCGAGAAGGAAGAAGGAACACGGTATCGCGATCGAAAGAGAAATTATACAACCAGGCCGCTCGCAATTTCTTTCTCCTGGGCGTTACGCGCGAGTCACGTACATCTGCGCTTTCCATCGCGATCGCTTCTCAGAAGCGACTCATTTCCCTCCCTGCCCGGCTGTCACCGAGCCTGCAACAATTTCCCCCCTTTTTTTTCCAGCAGCGAAACGACGATGCGGCGCCGGCCGTAAAATTTCGCAGTCGATCCCGGAGCGTTACGAACCCTTTCGTTCTCGCGCGAGAGGAGGCGGAAGAGGGGCGGCGGCGCGTACGTGCGGAGCTCGAAAACGACGACGGATCGAGGGGCTCGGAGGTGTAACGTGCAATGGAAAACGAGAGTCGAATCGAGGAACCTGTCTCACGACTCTGGCTGTCTCTCGCTGTTCCTCCTTCTCTCTCGCGTCCGTTCCTTGTTCCACTGTGATTTCACAATTCGCCAGTCCCACGGGGCCAGAGCTTCGCGACCGAGCAGGAACTTTGCATTTCCTCGTGGAAATAACGAGATTCCTCGGGGATTCTTTTCAAGCATTTCACGCAGACGTCGCCGTAGGGGTGTCTTTGAGGTATTCAAGGGTGATTTGAAGCCTCCCCTTAGGGGCGGTATAAGGTTTCTAGGATAATAAGAAGATTATCAGAAGTTTGACACGACTGTATGGTGTCTAGAGCATAAAGACACCCCTACCAGCTGACGCTAGCTTCCTCCGAGCCTCCAAACGGCTAATTAACAACAGGACTAATCAATCGGAATCTCGTTACCTCAGACAATTGCCCTGGTAATTAATTACCAGCCAGCCCCCTCGCCCCTTTCTCCCTATAATCGTGTCACGGAAGCGTTGCGTAACGGCCGTTGCGAATTTGCGCGCGGGGAATTTGGCAAGATCCAGCGGGGGCAGGATGGAAGACGCGTCACCCCCCGATAATTTCCTCGGCGCACGAGATCGTAATTCAGCCGGGTGTCGTCACACAATGAATATCTGTAGCGCTCGCCGGTAACTGGCACGTGGGAACTGCAACCTTCAATCTGTTACGGTAGGAAATTGCATAATTTGTAACAAGTTACGATGAAAGGCGCGCACCCGCGGTCGTTCCCCGGCCGATCGCGCGGCGTCACGTGAATCGGTTCCTTGTTTCCGTCTAATTGCCGGCGAAGGATTGCCCATGGTGGAGCAGCGCTCGCTCCCTCGGAATGGAACAGCGAACGAGGAATTGGAAAGTCAACGGTTCGCCATTCAAAGAAACGAAAGCGAGAGATCGGGGAGCTATCGATCCGCGCTGGATATCAATACGATCCGCCTGTTAAGTCTTATTAATGGGGTGCTAGATGAATATCGAAGGATACCAATTGAGTTCTCCGAGCGATAGACAGACCGTGTCCAGTAGCCTAGATAATCGAGGATCTGTGAAAAATGCGGGATGACGTAAGGGCGAGAATTTTTCGAGCTTGGAATACGAGCGAGATGCGCGCGGGGGTGGGAGTTCTCAAGAGTTAAGGGATGTTAGAGGTGTTGAGTAAAAACGTGACGCAGATCGATTAAACTTTAAAGTAGGTAGGTACCGTCACAAAAAATTCAGTAAATTTCGACCTGCGTCCAGTTCCCCTTCGTGGATCGAGGTTTGCCAGAGAAATTACGGCGCTTCAGAAGCGCCAGAGGATCGTAGGTGATAGGAACGCTGAAAAGTGGTTTCCCTACCGTAAGACCAGCCGACGATGTCGCCAGTCCTCAGGTTCTCCGTTCTCAGCCAATCCTCGAGAGGCCTGAAGTACTCTCTGAGCGCGGACGCGTCCAATCTGTCCTCGCCGATGGCTTCTCGAAGCGTCTCCTGCCAGGGCGTCGACGAGCCCCTCTCCATGATTCTCCTACGACCGACAAGAAAACACCGAGTTGCACTTTTTTTCTTATTCACCTCTCTAATCCCGACCGCGGACAGCGGTGGAAAAAGGAAAGAGGGAAACGCGCCGTGCCCCTCCCTTCCCGTATTCAAATCAAGGGGAGGGAGGGCCAATTCGCGCGCGTTGTTAGGGCTAACGAGATCGCGGCTTTCTAGCGTGGGCGGTTGCGACAGCGGCAGCACAATGGAAAAACCGCGGAAAATCGTGGCCTGCGTCGGGGAATTGGAACGAGAGAAAATTAAAGACGCGTAACGAGCCTCCTTTCTTCCACGTTGCCGCGATGCTAATTAGGCTATCTTTGGCAATCGCTCGCACTTGAGGGGCGTTCGAGTGTGGCGCTGCGCGTGTCACAACTCTCCTCTCAAACGAGCCGCCTTGCTAAATTCGCTCTGGTTTCGAGAACCCTGAGTCGTACGAGCTTCCTCAGTCCAATCGGGACGTACGTGCTGTATCATTCGCCCGCTATGCCCTTTGCAAGAGGACGAGGGCTCGCGCTCGCGACTTTTTCTGCACTCCCCAAGTGGAGGTCCTCGTCTAATAGCCTCCTTGGGTCTATTTTCCGCCACACAATTGCTCGATCTTCATTTGCAAATAGGAGCAAATTGCCGCGTAATTTCATCGCGGCGTCTCGAGCCGTGCCAGCTTCGAGTAACAATCTCGCCTGACTACCTCGAAAATAATGCACGCTTTGATTCCGACTGGCTACTCCCACGCGAAGACGGTGGTTTGCGTAGTCGGCTGCCGGTTGTTATGGCTATCATTGCTGTCGTCATCGCCGGGGAACCAAGAGTTACGAGTCTCTCAGCTTCGCGGTGGGACGAGTAACTTTGGAGGTAGCGAGTGGTCCGCTCCTTTCTGCCTTCGGAGCGACGGAGCTTGCAAAATTACTGGATACTCGAAGACTTCGAGAGATCCATCGCAAGCGATTATACAAGGTCCTCGACCCGGAGGATCAATTAAAAAAATGCCGATTTCTAAGACATAGCGTGTCAGCGACTGCGGTCATTTAAATACAATGACGGTGCAGCAGCTGCACGCGACGAGGAAAGAAACCACGCTGGGCCTCATGGATCGTCGAATCACCTGCCAAGCTTCGATCGTTGGATCGAAACGATCCCTCGTTACGGCAATCGATCGTAAAGGTGCCCGATAGGTTCGTCAGTGGGTTTACGGGTGGAAACGGCGACAGAAGAAAAATCGCAGGAGCCAGACTCATTACGTGATTCGGTTTTACGCTCGAGACGAAGCGAGTCCGTTTCACCCGTTATCCGAGCTTCATGCGCCAGCCGACGTAACACCCTTTCCTTTTCCTCCTTTTCCCTTTCGGGCGTACAAAACATTGTCGACGCAGAGCCAAACGATACACGGGGCGCGTAAGAGGCGGTGTAATCTCAAGACGCGCGTTATGTAAAGGGAATTCAATCCCTGGCGAGGGATTTACTCTTCGGTCGGCGTCTCGCTGTAATAACGGCCACCGGGAGAGAAATATCAACGCGAGACATTCCCTTCTCTGAGTCGCCAATAGACGGCGAAGATTCGGAAGCCCCGGGAGTCAGCTGGTAAATAACGGTTAATAATTTAATTTCACTTGTAGAATAATTGCGCGGTTACGCCTCATCGGGTTGGAGATCGATGGAGTCGGTCGGCCAGGAGGCTGCGTTTAATCAATTTCGAACGAGTCGTACCACTTTCTTCCGTAATGAGCGGGCGGGTGGAAGCTCTTCTTGTGTATATGCGAGCAGAGCCGTGGCACGAACCGGAGGTTCGCTACGCGAGAGGGATAAGCACGGGGTCGACGCGCATTAAACCGTGACGCAACGAGCAATTTTTTGGAAAGCGATTCGGGTGCCGCGTCGCTTCCGGTTCCTGCTTAAGGAGAGCCGGGCTCGTGGGAATCGAGCGGACAGGCAAAAACATTTCGGTATGCCCCCACGTAATTTATATCGATCTCACGATTTCCGGTGCTCGCCGTGTCGGCGAAATCGCCACTTTCCTGCCCCGAGCGCCGATATTTCGCAACGCGGGATGCTGGCTGGCCAGATTCAGCGCGCCTAACGCGTCGCCTTGCTTCCACTGACCTTATCTACTTATGGGAAAGTCGATCGTCGCGACGCTGCCGTCCGACAGCCGGATATCGCTCCGACTGCTCCAGTTCTCATCGAACTTTTCCTAATCGCCGCCCGCCAAAAGTGCTTGTTTTAATCGTTGCTCGCGCGTAAATGCTCCACGGAAAGAACATCTTGGTAATACTCTACAGTAGCATTCGAAAAGTATAAGTTCCTCAAGAGCAGAGTATTTCTTCATCCGTTTCTACAGTTGGGGATCTTTTGACGTTCATTCTAAAAAGTTTCTAGGTATCTTCTGTCTTGTCTCTGTGCTTTCTTCCAGTAGAAATGATCGGTTTGAAGCGCCGCGTCAAAGTTACTCCTTCAGAAGCGTTCCTTCGCTAATCCTATTCTTTGGGCTAAAAGCATTGCGAAATTTTAGATTTTTTTTTTAAGAAACTAGCGATTCGAATAATCTGAAATTTGGACCATGTTTTTATGCGCCTTTGAAGAAGTTGTAGTTTTTTTGTTATTAATTTTTAATAACAAATATAGGAGTTATGCAGGATCGACCATCACGCCGCTGTGTGCACGATATTTCTGTAACTACCGAACCGATTACCTTCAAATTTGGCTTGTACGTTCAACAAACATTACTTTACACTTTGATGAACCAGGATACCGATAAGTTATACACTTCTTTGCTTACATGAGAACATTGGCTCAAAATTGTATCGCAAAAGATAAAGTTTCAGACATTTCCATTGGAAAACTCTCCAGACTTCTCAAAAAAAAATTGTATTTTTTTCTGGCTTATCAAATTACGGCTACATATGTATACAGTGAAACGCTGTTTCATTTTTCTGCTTTAGATTACCAGGAAGATAAAGATATTTGTGCACACCAGCGGGCGACGAATTTTGCGCAGCGTGTTGATCGATCATGTATAACTCCTATATTTGTTATTAAAAATTAATAAAAAAAAACTATTGCTTCCTCAAAGATGCATCAAAATATGTTCCAAATTTCAGATGAATCAAATCGCTGGTTTCTTAAAAAAAAAATCCCCAACTTTGCTATGTTTATAGCCCAAAGACTAGGATTCCCCCCTTAACGAATCCGATTTACCAGGAAGTGCACGGCACGAAGGTGGTACCTCGATTTTATTTAATTCAGTGCTGAACGCGCGGAGGCTGGCTCTATTGTCTCTCCGGAGATCACGAGCCTTAGCCAGCTTCTAAAGAAACCCGATGTCGAATGATTTACATTCGCCTGCACGTAGAACCGAGTCACGAGCGCGTCTACACTCGGATCTACGGTTTTGAGGGTGATCTCTGACACCCCGAGGGTCTGCTGTGGGAAACGTGTGTCATTTGGCTCGAAGGGGGAGTCGATTTTGCACGACACCCGCCCGCTGTTATTTCCTCGCTGCCTGATAGAGACCTTGATGGGCTGTAATGAGGCCCCGACGCGGTGAACAGTTTCACGGCAATTGTTTCTGTTATTGCCATCATGCTCGCTGGAAAACAGCTCGGACCATTCGCAGCGTTGCTCCATTCCGAAGGGCCTTTCGAAACGTCCATCGATCCGGCAGCTAGTGGATTCAAGGACGAAGCCCCCCCATTTGCATGAATTTCGATCGATCCTCAGTTAATCGCGGCCATTAAATTGTTGATCCAATACGGGATTATGGGATCTCCGGGGATCTGTTTACAGATTGCTCGACAAACAGCCGTGAAATATTGCTTGCATTCTGGAGTTCGAAAGATCGAAGATACTGATGCTTCTTGAGGATACAACCCTCTATTTGAGAGAAATATTACCCTTCAGCTCGTCTTTTACTTCTTCTCTTTGCTGTGATTTCAAGCATTTGTCAAGAATAAAAGCTGATAGGCCTTTTTATAACATTACAGACGATCGTTCAGCTCCCAAAAATATTTGCATGGCAGCACCAGGTCCGCGAATTCTTTCCGCGTAAATAATAAGAGGCGATTAATTATCGCCTCCTGAATTAACATTCTCGTTCTACTTACACGCGCAAGCTGCAGTCGTAACGGACTTACATGGGACCTGGAGGTGAATAAAGAAATATTCAATTTCCACAACCAGTCGAATGGCTAATGGACCAACACGTTCCAGGAAGCTGGAAACGTATCGAGAGGTCTGTCGCTGAGTATGTACCATTTCCCTTTCTCTCTCCCTCTGTGTTCTCTGCCGTTTTTTTTCTCCCTTGTCGAAGTTACACGGCCCGCGGAACGGAAGTGCAACGCGTAACAGGCACTGCCATGCGAGTTTCTTCTGGTGGACGCGCGGTTTTACGGCTGCAATCGCTTTCGTAACGCGTCCGCGAGCCACGAGCCCCGAGATCGTCCTTCGATCGCAGGAAGCCGCTTTGGACGCGTGCCCGTCAGATTTCGATCTATCGATCCTCTGGCGCCGCGTCCGCTCCCTCGTCAGGGAAAACGACGCCCCTTTTCGCAGGGAAATCGAGTCGACTTCGTCTTCGATTTGCAATTTATAGCAAACACACGCTGCCCCTCTTTCCTTGAACATAGAGGTTGTCCCAGAATTAAGTGGACCAAAATTCTGGGCCTTATTCTGTGCCAATATCAGTGGCTACACTTTTATCTTGAAGTTCTTCAAAAAGAAAAGGATTTCAAGTATACCTTACTGTATCATAACTTGCGATTTTGTGACTAAATAGTTACAGATTGGTTAATATTGTTCCAAACAAGTGGCAGGCAGTTTAATAAATTTCAAGCCGACCTCCGAAAGTTACAAAAAACGGTATTTATGATTTGTGGCGAGAGGATGGGTGTTACCTAATACTTGCAGAAATTCCTAAAGAAACCAGATAGTAGATTTTGTAACCGATCAGACCTCTCGCAGACTCGAATTTGTCTCTGAACGAACCTGTAGCCTTAAACGTCCCCTCTCCTGTAACGATTACTTAATCTTTGGGTAGTTATCCAAGACTCATCGTTCTCCCCAGTTTATCGTTCGCTAATAGCAAGCGCAGCTCGATTGATGCCGAGCACAACTCGGCCGTGACACTTCCATTGATCAAACATAAAGAACGCGATATTAAGATCTATCAAAAGCTCCTTTATTCGTCGAAAACTGCAGCTCCCCGGCTCCGTCGTTTTATAAGCGATATTTCATAATCGAGAAGCGAACGCACGCTCTAAACAGGCAATTTCTCGGCCTCAGATTCTCCCAAGCGATAGGAACAATTTATTATCGCGTGCTCTGCATCCTGACAGCCGCATCGCCTTTAATTGCTCCTTCGTCACGATCCCTGCGCTCGTATTGGCCGAAGATGAAGGAAGAGAGATTCAGAAGCATCTTGATAGATGGTTCAATCAATTCCATTAACGATCGAATTATCCATTTAGAGTTTAGTCCATTGGGCAATTACTTTTCTTACCGAAAGAAGGATCGCCCGGCGTTGATGGGCGGACTGAGGGGGATTTCGCTGGCCGGCTCACGGTTTTAATCAATTCGATAGACCCAACGACGTCGATATCCGCCGTCGTGCAACGTGTGTCGTCAGAGAATCGAGAGACGGACGCCAGATTGGCAGAGAAATTGCGGAACTGAATATAGGTTTCCCTCTCGTTGACCCAGATAACCGCGACTACCGGAGATTGTCAAGGGAGGCGATCGAATCGCCGTAAGATCGCTACAATAGGTCTTGGATCCAGTTCTATCCGCACAATATTTTTCAATCGGCCGGCTCGCGACGTTCAACGTATATGCAATGCGAAGTTCGTCGAAGGGTATCTCCTCTTTGAGATGCTCCGGGGAAGGTCTGCCTCTTCGTTGGACCTTGGCAGTCCAATTTGTACGTTTCCATTCGTTGCGTCGTTGCATCGCTAGATGAACACAGCTGTATCGTCCTCTTTTATTAGTCCTTTATCACCATCAATTCACTCTGCCGAATATTATCCAGTTTTTTCCACACTTTCCTTTATTTCTCCGCATCAAAGGATTCTTCCCGGTTGGGCAAGCAAACACGGATCCTGCACCTTGAAAACAACATTACTTTCACGAAGAATCCCAAGTTCGAGGCTTCGAAGCGGCGGTGCCCGGTGGACTCAATCGAGAAACTCCATATTTTCCGTATTTCTCAACGATCGATTGCTGCAACGGCAGCTTTCACGCGAATAAATTACTGCACGTCCCAACAATCTTCGTTGTACAACTGTTTCTTTTAAGATGCACGCTGTGGAAGTCCCAACGATATTGCGGTGACCTGTGCAGGTGGCGATGTTTACCGGGATACATCGTGATCACCACGGGACAATGTTGAAAACAGCGAAATTTACCGTTCGCGGGGCGAGTTAAACATTCAAGAGGCTCCGAGTTATTTTCTGTTCGACGCCCACGAATTGTCACGCAGCGGGCCCGTGGCAAATCGCGGATGATTTATGGTCGATGATCCTTGTATCTCGCTTTCCCTGGGCCCCGCGCATCGAGATCTCCTCTTCAGCGGTGTGAAACCGACGCAGAACCCCTCGCGTAAAAATTCATCGTCGATTAAAGTTTTATTTGTTTCTTCTCTCGAGCATCCTCGCGCGTGAACGCAAAATAATTAGTACTTAGGTAGTGATTATGATTACTTCGACGTGATTTCTAGAGGAAATTCACCATCGGGTTATTATTATTCCCGTTATTTTACGACGACAATAAAAGAAGCGAAAGAAGGCTCGTTTATAGCACCATCTGGGACAGAAAGGACTCGACGAAGGCGTTCCGTCGAGTTTTCGATTCTACGCGGTGTTCACATATACATTTCACTTTATAGATCTGCTCAAAAGCAGTATAAACCTCCAGACTAGTGTCGACATTTATTCGGAATTGATGTAACCGATTGCAACATCCGCACGGGCCACAGATGGAGCGATATATTAAAATACAGGGAGAAATTGGGGAACTTTATTCGATAATGTCAGAAATGACGCCGATTTTTCAGCCATCTGCGAGCTGTCGCCTTTCGTAACTCAGCACCCGTTCCAGGAACACGAGGATCTCCTGGCTGATATTTTCTTTTTAATCGGAATCCAGTATTTTCTCCAAATTTAACCCACTTCCACCGATCCAACTGCCTTGAAACTTTGCAGGCGCGTGTAGTTTGGATGACAATGCAATATTTAAAAATAATAATAACACCGAGGGTGTGAATAAATTACCCAGAATAATAGAATATGAATCAATTTAATACAGCATCAAGCGTCGAAATGAATTTGTTACCAAATATCCTGCTCCAGGATTTTATTTAAAGTGACAAAAACACCATCGATATTGCGGTACAAGAAAATAATTATTTTTTAGCTTTTAGTGCACTTTTAATTAAATCGTTTAACATACCGTTTATTTTTATGAATTTTTTTATTCACAAAGCCATGCCTGGAAACTCTACATCGCTAATAGAATCCAATTAAACTTGCCCGTGCAAGGCGATTCTCAGGCACTTCTGTATACACACTGTTTAATTATTTATATAACTCCTTGGAATTATGGAAATTCAGAATAGTGTAGATCCTAATCTATCCAACATGGAATCGTACATTTATATCTAAATTTTCACGTTTCGAATCGCGAATGATCTACAGTGTAAATCTTATCCACCACGTTCTTGTTGACTCGTAAAAACAAATTCGCCTCTTTGTCTGACAAGGTGCCATTTCGGCGAAGCAAGGTGAATTTAGAAATCGACAGGACTTGTGAAGAAGCATGGTCTCTAAGATCGACAAACAACAACGTGAGCAGACAAATTTTGTAATGTTAAACGTGGAACCAGCCTTGTAGCAGACGTCGAATACCCTGTTCGATGTCAAAACAGAAAAGGTTACAAGCAGCGCCTGCGAACTATGTTTAGAACAGGGATCGAAAAAGTTCTGGAACTGACATTTTTAAAAAAAAATCTGTTAGAACTTATATGTTTGATTTAAGAAAATATCTGTTCCTGTGGAATATTTATTGAAAGAAACGTTACCCTCAGGAATTTTTTAAGAAAGTGTTCTCAGGGAACAGATATTTTAGAACCTATATAATAAAAGTTCCACGGAAAAAGTTATATTAGAACATTTATTAAAAAAGGTTTCATAAGATAAAGAAAAGTCCTAAACTATCAGGTGCTAGCTTTATTTAACAATTTAATATTATATTCTTCGTGTTTATTTAATGAAAGGTATGAAAATCATAACATAAGTAATTAGTAGTTTCATAAGAAGTATTGAACAGAACAGAGAACTGGTCAAGAATAATACCTAAATAACATTTTTTTATAACTTCCATGAACCGCAATACATAAAAATTCTATAATATCTACGTAGAAATTATCTACGTAGATCAATATTACGAAACATTAACTGTAATACTTATTTAATATGTATTACAGTATATGTTACAACGATTGAGAACTTTTTTAATATTGATGAACAAAATACGTGCTCCTGTTATAGAGAAACTTTTATTTTTATGTTTTATAAGTTCCATTCCAACTAGAACTTTTATTTTCAAGAACCTTAAATTTATCAGTTCTCATGGGAACTTATAATGTGAGAACATTTTTAAAAAAAGTTCCTCGGTAAATGTTTCAAATAGAAACTATTGAAAAGTTCCAGAACTCTTTCGAACCCTGGTTTAGAATGATGCCTGTCGCGAGATGTGCATTTTTTTACTTCCACCGATTCGACTGGGTGGCAAAACCGAAAGTTTGTTAAAAACTCGTGGTCAGCCTTGAATTTCAACCAGGTCAAAATGTCAGGACCCTTTCATGCTGCGGTTTTTTGATCGCTGACATTCGGAGGAACCAGACCGGATGCCTGTAGTGTGAGCTAACAAGGCAAAAACAAGCAGGATTTTTGTTCCCCGGAGTCATCGATGCCCTGTCTTTCTCTAATTTATTTAAAACCGTCGATAAAGTGTCGCGGAATATTCGTAACGAACGAGTAGTTCCGATTCAAGCTAAGGCCGAGCTCGTCATTTGCCTATCGCCTTGAATACGTAATTGGAATCAATAATTAAAGAAGCTTGGGCGCGACGAGTTGATTTTATGCTGCCCGGTATCCTTCCAATGGTTGCTCAGTTTCGAATGCTTTTTACACACCAGCCTGATAAGGGCACGATGAAATTTCAGAGATTACACCAGCAATATTCTAAGCATCTCTCGATATCATTTCCCTCGGACTGCTAATAACTCTCGTTGAAGAATTCTGTCGACCCGCGTCGCCGGGCGGGGGCCGAAATTTTTGAAAGTAGAAGATCGAGTGCATTCCTGCCGCAGTTCCCTGTTTGTCGGTCGTCCCGGTCTCCTCAAAAAAACACGCATTTTTTTGCGTAAAATATACGCTCGAAAACCAGACGTCCCGGGCCAGGCGATAAACAAAATTCAGGAATGCAGTCAAAATTTTCTTTTCGACTGGACTTAAACTTGGACGGTGTGCCCGATGATTTCTGCAGTTTCTTCTTTCATAAATAAGGCAGTCCGCGAAAGATGTTTTGAAAAAAAATTGTTTCGCGGATATGGAACTGTTCTCCATCGATTATCCAACCATTCCTACCCCGAGAGCTATCGACTTTCTATTAGCGATATTGTTTCCGAGGTATCGATCGTTTGGTCATTAGATCGTCTAGAACCGAAGGAAGAAATTATTTTGGTTCCCTCGTCAATCTTGTTAGCCGGAGTTACGTTCCCGTTCACGTTTTACGACACTTTAATAGCGGCCTTTGCTGGCAGAACGGCACTTTTTTGCGAGAATGCCGTGCTAACGTTGCGTTGCCGCGCTGATAAAAAAGGGGTGGCTGATCGATGCAGTTGGCAGCGTACTGAGAGAGTCATTCACTTGGCGGGCCAAGAATAATTCATGCGCCTCGTGCTAATCACTGAATGGCCCGAGGAACGAGGGAACTCAAACACCCCCCGTTGCCTCCCATTGACTAGTGATTTTTCAAGGGGCATGTTTCCCTTTTTGACCTTCAAGCAAATCTCGATGGCATCGCCTTAGTAATATTAAATTACACCCCCCAGTGGCACCAAGCTCTACAAAATAGGTTTAATTCCTTTTTGAAGAATCGAAGTGGAAATACAGTAGCGGACAAAAAGTTACCACTTTTTCGAACAACTCTACTTCCATTACTTTTCAACACCAACTCACAATTGCAGCATGTGCCTAGTATATCTATTCCGATAGAGAATTAAAAGCTGTATAAAACTTTCCCAGTAAAAGTTGAATTTATTTAACCAACAAATAGAAACCCTACGTAACATTAAACAAGACAACACAGATTTAAAGCCGACAAAGGGTTACCACTTATCAACATTAATAAAGAAATATAATATTTTGTGGGGGCACTTTTTGCTTTTAAGACGACCTAAATAGTTACCAAACGTGGTAATTTCTTTGTGGGCCCCAAAAATGTGTTGCCCCGCTCAATGTCATATAATACTTTTGTTTGTCAGTTAAATAAATTCAGCTTTAACTGTTTTTAACAGCTTTACACAGCTTTAAATTCTCCAACAGAATAATATCCTCCATAGAAAAAAATAAAAACAGAACAAATCGAAGAAGTGGTAACATTTTTGTCCACTAGTGTACATGTATCATAGAAGAGGTCTGTAACAAGACGGATATATTTCCTGTACTATGTTAAAGAAAAAAAAAATCCCTGTAAAAGAGTGCCCTTTTAAAAAATCACTCCTCAGTTATAAAAAAAAATCGTTATAGATATGAAAGAAACGCTCACCCCAGGATCCTGCCAGCCTCCGGGCTCCTGTAGAAGTCGCATCTGTGCAAGGGCCTCCTAGGATCGTCGACGTTCCTCTGTCCAGCCGCCTGGCAGAGCGCTCGATAAAGCTGGAACTGAAGGACCCCAGCGACGAAATTCCTGTGAAATATGAGAGAAAGCGAATTAAAGCCGAGCCATACGATTTCCCTGCGACGGGCCTCGTTCGTACACGTCAAGATGGTCGACGTCGATCGCGATCGCAGAGGGAAACGTCGTTAAATAACCACTTCCTCCTCCATCCTCCCCGAACAATGGGCACGGCGAACAACAAGCGGAAAGAGCGACGGGACGAAAGTTACTAGAAGAGAGCACCGTGGAACGTTTAATGACCCCTGTGGCGGTAGCTTTTTCGCGATCGTCGAGGGAGTTCGCGAGGCATTTTCAAGGCCAGTGTCAACGAGGTCGAGCCGCCACCTAGGATTCCTCCGGCGAGGTCGAGCTGTGTCTTCCCTGGATAGATCGCGGGAAAGAGAGAAACGGGGAGAGAGCTGCGCGGAGGCCCTGTACGGTGATGTACCTTTCACCGAGTCTCTTCATCGGCAACGACCTTTACGTAATAATGGCGAGACTATCCTCCGCGGAGGTCCGAGCGTTACGTCGCGGGTCTACTTTCCATCGAAACGCGGCTACGCGTATTCTGGAAACTCTTACAACCGCGATCGAAAGTGAGGAATGTCGTTTGGTTTCGTCCGCTCCGATCTCGGCTGACTTTCGCGCGGTGCTTGCGGATTCACGGAGCATCCTTGGTGGATGGGAAGCTGGCCGACGGACTTCGGCACTTGGGTTAGGCTTGGCGTAGGTCTGGGTGCTCTAGGCGCATGGTTTTCTTGAATAATTATATAACTCCCGCGTGTAATAATTAACACTTTCACTGCCATGCGATTGTCCCACGTTCTCTGCTCTGTCGCATTCTTCAGGCACGTGTAGGTATACGAATTAATGAGAATGCTTCGCGGTTTAATGAATCACTTGTTGCTTTACAGCATTGCTAATGGCAGTAATGCGGGTTAGACGTTTGCAAATCCAAGGGTTTATTTATTGTCGGCGTTCCAAGGGAGAATTACAAGAAGGGTTTCTCTGTTAGATAGATTTGTATTAAATGAAGGTAAATTGATATTTTATTGGTTTGCAATTTCAGTGCCCTTCTGCGCAAGAATTCTTGCTGTCAGAGTGAGTATTGGATCTCTGAGAAATTCAGTATTTGAGAGTAATCTTGACGCAAGTCTGCTTTGGAAACTTCGTATAATCAAAATCTGAATAAACGACGATCGCATCCTCGAGCACAAGTAGCATAACAGTGGCTGCATTAATGAACGCTGGAGACGTAGATATGTAGGTCTGGGTTAGTTAATTATAGACTCGAGACAGTTTATTGCCGGGTATTATAGCCAGCTTTCGCGCGACGAGTTCTGCTTTGAAAGTTCTTTCCGCGGATTACCATCGCTGTCCAATTTTCGATGATTCATCGTTGGCGGAGTAGGAAAGCCGATTACAACGATGGAACTTAGCGCCGGCGAAGGTGAAATTGAACGGTGGCCGAGAGGTTACGTGGCCCCTGTACGAGAATACTCTTTACCGGTGAATTTTATCGATTGACCTTTGAAATCTGCCCACGTGGCCGTGAGAATAGGCGAATCGCGTGTATCTGTGCCAGCAGGGATCCGATAGGAGCCTGGCGACTTGGAATTTGTGTCGATATTCAAGGAAAGGAAAACACCTGCGACAATAATTGGATCCAAGGTGAGGCCTTCTCTGTGAATGGCGAAGCTTGTGATTCATGGATCCGCGTTCGAGTGGCTTTTCCACGCTTACCATCTGCGATTAAGATCGACGATATATACCGTTACGCTGAAATTTCGCGAAAGTCGAAGATCGCGGTGGGCTCGGAGGAAAGAAAAGGTCTGTTCTGTATCGACCGGGCGTTAGATAACGGCTTCGACTGGTTTTAAGTGGGCTCAACTTTCAAATCTCATTTCGCACGTAGCTTCTTTCGGTAGAAATCGATCTAGCGAGATTTTACGACACGCGAGGAAGAAACTAGGCTTCCGTTGCCCCTTTTGTTGAACATGTGGCTCCCGCTCCAACCGACGATCCGCGTGAAGGATGAAATTCATTCGTGAGAAGGATAGGAAGCGCTCTCTACTTAATACATCGTTAGACACTTTTTGGGAAGAGATAGAGACCGAGCGGCTAGCCGTAGTATTTCATTCGACGAATGCTAATGATCAGGAATTAGATATTCCGAGTAGATCCTTCAGCCTAAACCCACTCTCGGTTACGTTCCTCGTTAACACATGGCTACCACGCGTACCTCGTCCCATCTGTGGTGTCCCGATTCTCGTGGCAAACTAACGCCACGCGTTTTGAGAAGCCACTTAATCCATAATCCATTTAAAACTGACGATACACCTGCACGCGCGGCGGCTGGTCCGTTGCATAACAAAAAGGTCCAACGCGAACGGGCCCGAAAATATTTTCGCATTCGCAAGAAACGCCGCCGCGCCTACGTAGGCGTACACACGCGTCGAGGAAAACGGAACCTGGCCGCCAGCAGGGAGAGGGAAATCGTGACGCAGGGACCGCGTGTCTCATGAAAGGGAGCAATAGTTGCACCCACGAGATCTCATCGACGGATAAGTCCTGCGAGAGAGCCTTCTTACGTTGCTTGCACACGTAATCGATCGAGCTTGCCTCGAGAGGAAGGACGAAAACCGGTGGATGGGTGGAGAAAAATAGGGAGAGAGGAGCTGCTGCACTCGTCTGGTCGTCCGGGAAAGACAAGGTTCTCGTAAACCCGCCAAGGAATGAAGGAGATCAGCGAGAATTCCTCGGAGCCGGCCGAAGTTGCATGAATTTTCGGTGTAGGCTCGATGGAATGGCGGATGCTCGTTTTCGAAAGGCCTCCGAACCTTTCCCTTTCGCGCTTGACAGCTGGGGCACCGGGATGGGGTACCTGGAAACCGGGCCAGAGTGGGAATCGTAATTAAGAGAGATATTTCACGCGTTGCCGAGGTCGGAATGCAAATTACGGAGGACGCGGCCAAGCCGGGACGGCGGCATTAAATGCAATTTGCGCGGTGAAAACCTGTGCGCTGGGGTTTTTGCGACGTTGCGTCAGACGCGAACGCAGCTTCGAAGGCCTCTTTCGAGGATATCGGCGGGCTTTCTTCGTGACGAATGGAGTAATTGTTTTACGAGAGCTGGGGGCTCTTTGGAATGTTCTGTTATTACTGGCAATATTTATTGCATCACTCGAGTAAACACGGTATCAGTTATTCCCCTCTTGTTATTAGTGCTAAGAAAATATTGTTGCGAAAATGTGTAGCTGACTATCTTCGACAGAAATCAGTTTATCAATCATATTGCCATGGAAATTGTGTTTACTACGTAAATTTCAGAGTGATGCAATAAATATTTCCCGCGTTGTTGATTTTATTGAAGCCAGGCTTTATGCGGTTTAGTATGTTGAAACTCTTTCTCTTTACGAATCCTAGTTTTCTTTTACTGTACTTTGGTTATTGGGGAGAAGCATTTGTTATACAGTATTTTGCCAGAATTTGGGGGGTTAATAGTATTCAGCACCGCAATTTTACCTTCCCAGTCTAGGTAATTCAGGGAGGCACAAGTTGCACATGTTTGTACCATCCTGCTTCCATAATAGTATGATACATCTTATGAAATTACTGAGTCAAAATAAGAAGCAGAAAGTAGGAAGAAAGTCTCCTCCATTCCAAGGACCTCGAAAAGGGAAAGCCCCTACATTTTTCTACTCCCCAAAAGAACAGTGACTATACCTCAATCAGCTCCATCAGAGACTCACCAAATCTCGGTGAGACTCTGCGGAGATAAATACCCGCAAAAGTAGTCCCAGCAAAAAGCATTAAGAGTCCTACCTTTTCAAGTACCTCAAGATCACATACAGCTCTCCTAATTCCCAACACGGCAAGCGTACCAGTAAAAAACAATCAAAGTACATCGATCAGCCTATGAAATCCACAGCTGCCCAACTTGCAACCACCAAACACCTAGCTACGAAAGTGAATACACCAGGAGAACATATAAAAACCCTTCATCCGAAGCATCCTAAGAATAATTCTATACGACCCATGCTCTTTTAATCCTCAACGGAACACCAAGCGACCGATAGAAATGTGGTCATCGTCATTCTCGTCCAACCCACAACTACCGAACCCGCGGTCATCGAGAACTTGGACTCACCGAACATCTCGAAGGCAGCTATCCACGGAAAAATGACGAAGCCGTACTCGGGTCGTTTGCGCGCGAAACGACTCATACGCGAGGATATCGGTGGCGGGTATCCGCGTAACCAGTGGACGACGTCGAAGGCGGAACACAGTGGGGATCACAGAGGCGGCGAGGAAGAAGAAAACGAAACCTCGTGGGAGAGGGACGTTTTCGTGGGGCGTAGGGGGGACAGGTGAAGCGGTGTGCCCCAAAGGGGAGTGGTAGCCCGTCGATCGTGGTCGTTCTACGCGAACAAAGAGGTGTAACGTGGGGGGTACACGGGCCTGCTGGGCCCCGGGTGGCGAAGGCGAAAGTATGCCGTGTATATAAGGCGACGAACCGACGGCAATCAGCATCCAGTTCACTTCTGGACGCACCTGGAATATCTCGAGAGGAAAAATGAGAATCCTGGTACGTCTGAGCGTCGTGCAAGCATCGAGCGTCGGGTTCGAGAACCGGGACCGGAAGCCCTCGTTCGAGTGACTCGGCCGGAGAGTCGCGTCAGTGAGCGATTTCCACCAGGGAGTGCCTTTCCCTACCGAGGGGGAATCGTACCGTATCCGGTTGCTGGCAGCTGGAACGGGCCCGTAGACTCGCGATAGACAGTGATCCCGTGTCCCCTAGACCAATTCGAGTTCTCGTTCCCCTTCAGGGCACCGCGTTAATTGGAACATCGAAATCGGAGAGCCGTTTCGTAATTGAACAAAACAGGTCCCTTTGTCTCTATCCTCTGGCAACCGGTCGCTCGAACACGCTTTCGGTCTCGTCTGCTTTGGTTCGCTCGTCTATTAACCGCGACACACTCACGTTCCTGTGGTTTCCAGGTCTACGCGGCAGCGGTCGCTCTGCTGGTATCGGCCGTATGGGCCGAGGAGGCCGCGAAGGCGGCTGAGAAGACTGTGGTATCTGGGAAGAAGCAAGAGAAACGCGGCCTGTTGGGTCTCGGCTACGGCTACAGCTACGACGGTGGCTACGATATTGGAGCCGGTGGACACGGTGGGCACGGTGGTCTGGACCTGGGCGGTGGATACGGTAGCCTGGGCCTATCCGGCGGCTACGGTGGACAACTGCTCGACGGTGGCCACGGCGGGCACCTCATCGACGGTGGCCATCACGAGCACATCAAGACAGTAACGGTCGTGAAGAACGTCGCTGTACCGTACCCCGTGGAGAAGCAAGTACCCTACCCGGTGAAGGTGCCAGTACCGCAACCCTACCCAGTGGAGAAGCCCTATCCAGTCAAGGTGTTCGTCAAGGTCCCAGTTCACGTACCGCAGCCGTACCCAGTGGAGAAGAAGGTCCCGTACCCCGTCCAGGTGCCCGTCGACCGTCCTTACCCCGTCAAAGTCTTGGTACCTCAGCCGTACCCCGTGGAGAAGCACATACCAGTCCCAGTGAAGGTACCAGTGCCACAACCGTACCCAGTGGAGAAGCCTTACCCAGTGCCAGTCAAAGTACCAGTCCACGTACCAGCCCCGTATCCGGTGGAGAAAATAGTCACGATCAAGATCCCGGTCGACCGTCCCATCCACGTGCCCGTGCCCGTGCCCAAGCCGTACGCGGTGCACATTGAGAAGCCAGTGCCCTACCCAGTCGAGAAGCACATACCGTACCCCGTCAAGGTTCCAGTCGACAGACCGTACCCTGTCCCAGTGGAGAAGCAAATACCGTACCCCGTCAAGGTACCAGTACCACAGCCGTACCCAGTTGAGAAGCCGGTGCCTTACCCCGTAGAGAGGCCCGTGCCCGTCGAAGTTAAGGTCCCAGTAGACAGACCGTACCCCGTTCACATCGAGAGGCCAGTCCCCTACGCCGTAGAGAAGCCCGTGCCCTACCCAGTCAAGGTGCCAGTGGCTGTCCCAGTACACCATGAACCCAGCTACCACCACAACGACTGGTCGGGCAGCCACGGCTACCATTAAGATCGCCCGAGTGGCGCCCGGTCGTTGCTCGATCGCGCGGATGATCGAGCGGTGACCAGATCCGCCTAGCAATCGACAGTTTACAGATCACACAGGGAGAACGAACGGCGTCGGACGTGGCACGCGTCGACACACACGCACACTGACACCCACATACAAGCAGATGCCTCTTTAATCATGTACCTGGATCACCACCACGGGGAGGGCTCCCGACGACGGTGGAAGACGCTTCAACGGACGACTTCTCACTCTCCACGGGGTGGATCGCGCCGAGACCTGGCAATCGCCCCGCAGCATGGCGACGCGTGTCATCGATAGGATTGCGAAGAGATACTCATAGTTGGGGGACCGTCAATTAGCGACCTCTGCTCGACTACAGCTCGCTTATCTCACACTTTTTCTACCGATATAGCAGGATATGTATTTTTTTACGGAATATAAATGTTGATAATTGTCTAAAATGAAACGCCCAATATTTCACGCGCCCGCCCCATTGGATCTCCACCCCTCGTTCCATCCGACCCTCCACCTTCTTAATTCCTCCATGACGCACACCGTCTCGACGCGTTAAACGAATTCCCACTTCCATTTTCCGCCTGCACGGGCCACTAATGGCCCGCGACGTTTCCAAATGGAACACTGAAGAGTTCTGTAACGATAATTATCGCGTAGTTTCGGGGAAACGAGCCCGCGCCCCTCTCCGACTCGGCCCTCGCAATTTATTTTACAAGGTTGTGGAAACCTTCCGTCGCGTCACGATCCAGCGATCGCTTTCTTGCCCAGCCGCGGGTTAATTTAATTAGCAATGCACAGAACGTTTCGCAAGTGGGACGTGTTCGCGGTCGATCGACCATCGAGCATTGTTATCGCGCAAATGAACGGTTGCTCGCTTTCCGTTCGGTGCTTTCTAGCGCGGGGGTGGCTGGTTACGCGTGCACGCGCGAAAAAAGATGGCCTTATCGACGCCGCGAAATCGGTTGCAGCGACCCAGTTCGCCCCGATGCCAAGGCGCCCCTGCCAAATCGATGCTCTTGATCACCCCTCGCGTCCACGTATCCTCGTAATTTCCAGCGACGTGCCGCTCAACTACTCCGCGGGCCTCTTCAACCCACTTCTGTTTTCTCGGGTACGAAGGAGAGCCGGAGTAGGCGATGGGGTGGCACCTCTACTGCATTCTACCGGGGGAGGACATCTGTACAGGCTGTTCCAAGGCTATAGGTGCAGATTTAATCGGACCATAGGATGTTTAAGAAAGGTTAACGATTCGTATACGATTCTCGAGGTGCCGCAGAGTATCGCGAAAACAGTTTTCCCATTAACCTACATTTAGCAGAACTTCTTTCTTTCCTGTTGCCTAATCTTGATGGAACATGGAGGCACGACATTAGTATATGCAAGCAGAGCTAATTTATTTTATTAAAATATTTGAAAGTAACTAGGTACATATCCCTCGTAATGATTCAGTGGAGTATTATAAAATCCTTTTCCCAGGCGTCGTCTCCTACACATCTACGGAAGGCAGGCATCGAAGCGCCGTGTTTCGGAACTTCGAGCTGCCGGAAGCTTTAGCAACAATCCAGGAACGTTCAATTACCTTCGTTGCGCGTTCGTTAAGCAACCCGCGTGTACTCATCGTCATCGACGACCGCCTCGGTCCGGGGTGCCCTCGCGCAAAACTTGCTAATGACGAAAAACTGGCAAGGAATATGCCAGCGGGGGTTGGAATTCACGGATGCTCGGACTAATTGCTCGGTGGATTAACTCCCGAGGACTCGGATCACGCGCGTGGCTGTTGCATCGATTAGCTCCGCTGCCGCTCAGGGGGAGCAATTTTCCTGGCGGAAGGTGGCGGAGCATGTCGAAGGATCTCGCCTGCAGAGTTAATTCGTCCGCGATTGTTAAGTTCTGCGCTTCGACCCACTTTGGGCCGTGCCCAGGCGGCCACTTGACTCACGAACGACTTACATGCGCGTCCGTCGAACGAGCCAAGTCGTTACACAATCGTCCCGTTGCCGCACGCGACTCCAGCTGACGTTGAAAGTGAGAGAGACTTGCCTCTTGGTCATCCAAACGGGCAGAGCGGCGTCGGGAGAAACTCGTGTGACACCGATCCCTTTCCCTTCTCGCGATTTTCAGCGAAACCACAAACGAATTTCTATTCCTTCCCTATTCTTGCCGCTGGGGGGCAGTTGGGGCGCTGGAACGTTGGGATTTGTTGAAATTTGGGGGGTGAATGTGTTCAATAGAAATCTGAATCTGATGTTACTCTAATTAATCGAAATCGGGAGAGGATGATTGCGAAATTTATGCGGGGAATGTGAAGATAGAGTAAAAAAAGTGGGAAGACTTATCTTAAAGTTACTGCGTCAAGGTCTGCTTAACTTTCAGCGATGTAAATTATTAGGTACTTCGTCTCTAGTTCGTTACTTGTGTTTGAAGTGACAAAATGATGAAATAGCACGCGTATTATATAATTATAATCTTGACCCCACTCTCCTCAAGGCTCTGTATATTCTCATTTACGTTCTACGTTTGAATCTACCGCGTCTGCAGCACTTTCACGAACTCGTTCCTCCAGCAAGCATCGATAAAGTGGGTGCTCGCCGTTTCCAGTAACTGGTATATTCGAGACACGCTGGCTGGGTTATCGTACGATTTCACCGTTTAAAAAAGAATGTAAATTGCGTTTGAACAAGCTTTAAACCCAACTGTCGACTCAGAATTGTACTCGCAGTTCATTGCGTTAGAATAACGACCGCTGTATTATGCAACCAATCGGCCAGTAACCTGCTGTGGGAAATGCTATCGACTGCAGTTACGACAGGCCATGTCGCGGCAAATTGCCGGCAATAAAGCTCGATATTCAACGAATCACATAATGACGATGGCTCAATTATCTTTGAGCGGCGCCAAGGCACCGAGTCGTTCAAATTCCCCGGAATGAATTCTGCAAAATCACTGTTCGAAGAGAATCAGCCGCGTTCGGCGCACTGCGCTGTTTTGAAAAGTCGATTAGCGTGCACGCACTGGAAAGTGGAGACGGGAAACTATGTTAAAGCCGTGGAACGAACGAGACCCGTGCAATTAGCGTTTCTTTAATCGCGCGCAGTTGTTCTCTATCAGAGACGCTCATCTGCGATGCATCGCGTGTCTTTGGGCCATTGCTCAACTAATAAAACATTTAAAGAGAAACGATTGATCCAGTGCCGCGAGGTTTCGCGCCTTCAGATCAGACACCCAAACACGGGCTAATTAAATTTATAAAATCTACATTTTCTACGAGGATATAGACCTGGTGTTAGTAGACATTTGAAAGTTGAAACCTCGAACCCTTATTTTCTATGGTATCTACTTTAGAACGAGTTGACTGTCTTCTTGAAATTTTCATATTTAAATACCCTAAACCTCTCGCAACAATCCGAGATCTGGGAGCGCAGGAAATTACAATTTCCCCTCGTCGAAGTACACAAGTAGAAAACGTAATCCTAGAAATGAGGAAAAAGCAACACGAAGGTCTTCGAGAAATATAAATTTCCTACTTCTGAGAGCACAAACTCTGACGACCCATGGACACGAATTTCCCCTACATCTAATGGTATTTCGCCGAAGAAAACACTCTCTCCTCGATCGTCTGCTATTCCAACAACCCGTATAGAGAAATTTAGCATACTAATGGCCCCGGCCATTTAAATATCTCCCGCGCGATAAAGGATCGCTGCAAACGGGATCAAGCGTTCACGGCTCGTAATCATCGCGTTTTCCAAGCGAAACCCAAGCAGAACAGTCACTTTTAACGCGATCGTTGTTTTCTCCGAGCAAAACTATCTGCTGCTGCTTCGGTTACGTCTGCAATCTCCGACTGTCCACCGTGCTTGCGATTACAGTTGCAGCCGCGCCACGGTTTCCGTCAACAACCACGCGGCCGTGAAAGTTCGCGGCAATCGGCGCTGTGCCTCTTCCGGCTGCTACCCGGAAGACAGCAAACGTGTCTCCTAATGATGCTCGTATTTGCCACTCGGACCGTTTCTCCTCGACACGCTCGATTTCATGCCCATTACAGTTGACTCGCACCTAATTGCGTCACGATACAAACGAATTCAGAAGAGAAATTACTAGTGACATATTCTGGACATCGGAATAAGTCAATTTACAGAGAGAAGCTCGTCGAAAGGAGTTGCCATTCACTGTGAAAATGGCACCCGGCTTTGTCCCAGATTATCTCGAGAAAAATAGAATTCTTCTTAGAGATACATATATTGAGAATCATTCCGCGTTTAATAAAAGCCTCCGTATCAGCCTCGATCGCCATCAGGTCGCAAGGGTAGCCTGGGTCGCGCGACGAAAGCAGAAAGCACAGAGAACTGTGTCGACTTTTAAGCACAGATACCATTTCGATCGCGCTCTCGCGTAGAAATCGCGTACGCAACAGAGATACGCCGAGGCGGCTTCAAAGGACTGTTTCTCCTCTATCCAGCGATCTTTCGCTTTCGATTCGTGCGTGACTCGCATCGAGAGCGACCGCGGCCCGCATTCTCGTGCTTTTCAAGGTCGCCGCCCGGAGGAAAAACCGTGTCGCAAAAGGCGTGAAAGATGGACTTTTTCCGGCGGGACGTGCCCGTTAAGGGGTCAGGCGTCGCTCACTTTGCGGCCTGTAGATCCGATCGATCGGGCACGTCGTTTCCTCGACCGTGCAGGCCCTCCGGGGTGGACACTGTCTGGAATAGTTTCACTCTCTTTCGCGAAAGCGATCTTCTCCCCCCGTTCGTGGGATCCTATGGCGTGTGCAGCCTCTGGATCATGGTCGAGGGGCGCGTATATAAAAGCTGGCAAGGCCACGCAGCTGATTTACTTACGTCGAGATCGAATCGCGCGATCGGATCCACCCTGGCCAGATCTGTTCGATGTGCAGGATGGGTTACATGGTACGTTTCGAGTGTGGGTGATGGTTCGTGACGGGGTGACTCGGGGAATCGGGGCTCCAGTGGTTGAGTACGAGCTGAGGATGTAGGTGTGACAGTGGTTTCTCTGATTTACGTGTTAGGGGGTGGATGAGATTTTTGGTAACTGGGCTAGCCTGTGTAATTCTGTGATCTTTGAACTGGAATTGCAGGGTTGATAGGCTTCTGAAGGTACAGTGTTAGGGAAGGTACCTATGATACTTTATGGGACTGTCACATCGAGTTTTCATTGTGTGCTAGAGAAGTTTGCAGGAACGGGAGGGGTAGTTTGATCGTAAGTCACTTTACAGAACAACGCAGCAGTTATCCTCGTACTGTTCGCCGCGACGTCGGCGAGTGTACCTGCTCACCATAAGGAAAGCGAGGCTCCAAGCACGAGGATTCAGAAGTGCTTTAATCGAGAACGAAATATTCAGGTCCCGAGGAACAGTTCGAACGACACCGTTCAGAGAAACGCTAGGGGATCGGACTTAACGGAGTCGGTCGAGAAAAGCTGTGCGTATTTCAATGGTAGAAATCTAGCGCTGCGAGTCCTCGAAACTTAAGGGGTCATTCCGATTAGCGCGCCGATAAATTCAGCGATTTTCAGGAATTTATTGCGACGAAAAGAATTACAGTAATGGAATAAAACTTTTTTTCTATTTGTCAAACTACATTTCTACAGTAAATAAAAAATATAAAAGTAATAAAATTATTGCTTTTAAAATGCTTTTGAAAGCGGTCTTGATGGCATGTTTAAAAATTCATGCCTCGCTCGTGCAGGCGATTTCAGCTGTTAGACTTATCTGAACCCAAAAATCCAAACAGATTCTTGGTCAGTATGCCTGTCGCTATCGCTCGGACTATAATTAATGATTTATCTTCAAAATTAGCAAAATACCGGGCAAAATGAAAGAAAAATGTTTTTCGGCTCTTTTCTTTGTTATTTTCGATTTTAAAAGTAGGTTAGACTGAATGAAAATACTTGGTTGTAGTCCCTGCGAGAGTCACAGGTGTGCAGAATAAGCAGTAGAATTTCTAAAGCAATCGGTTCGATAGATTTTCAGATTTTATCTTCGCAATGTGAAAAAATGATTTCGAGTTCAAAGTTTTCATTTATAGAGGCCGAGCTTCTGCGCTCCCTACAAAATGCCTATGTAGAAGCTAAAACGGATTTTTTCCGTGAAAATTTAACAGTACATTTTTGAGGATATGTACTTTCGAAAAATGTTTTAAAAAAATCGATTTTTTCAACCCGTTTAACCGGAATGACCTCTTGAGCAACTAAATACCACTCAGGTGTAATATGAAGAGTATTAAAGAGTCCCAAATTCTTTCCACTACCTAACAACTCCTAACACGCCACCTAAAGTACCAACCAAACAAACTAATTACAGTCGACGCGTACAACGAGCCCCTAGAAGCGGAGCATTTAGAAGACGACCACCTGGACAGTGAGCTCCTCTCCTCCGAGCACCAGCTCGACGAAGAGAGTTCCTATTCCACAGGAGACGCGGCGATTCCCGAGCACGACGAGGGCAATGTCCCGCTAGGCGTCCCTCACGACGGCCAGGTCCTCGGCCACCACGTGCACGAGGACGTGCACAAGACGGTGACCGTGGTGAAGAAGGTAGCAGTGCCCTATCCCGTCGTAAAGAACATCCCGTACCCCGTCGTGAAGAACATCCCCTACGCCGTGAAGGTACCAGTGCCCCAACCCTTCGCAGTAGAGAAGAAGGTGCCGTACCCGGTGAAGGTTTTCGTGAAAGTGCCGCTGAAGATCCCGAAACCGGTGGCCGTGATCAAAGAGGTACCGTACCCAGTGCAGGTGCCGGTGGATCGGCCGGTGCCTGTCAAGGTTTACATACCAGACCCGTACCCGGTGGAGAAGAACGTCCACTACGAGGTGAAGGTGCCGATACCTGAGCCGTTCCCCATCGAGAGGAAGATACCAGTGGCGGTGAAAGTGCCGGTGCGCGTGTCGCAGCCTTATCCAGTGGAGAAGGTGGTGCACTATCCCGTGAAGATCGAAGTGGAGCAACCGATACCGGTGCCAGTGGTAAAGCCCTACCCCGTGCCGATCTCTAGACCCGTGCCCTACCCTGTGGAGAAGCCCGTCCCGGTGCCAGTGAGGGTCGAGGTGCCGCGGCCGATCCCTGTGCCGGTCGACAGACCGATACCGGTGAAGGTGAAGGTCCCTGTGCCGGCACCGTATCCCGTGGAGAAAGAGGTGCCGTACCATGTGGAGAAACCGGTGCCTGTACCGGTCAAGATACCCGTCAACAGGCCTGTGCCTGTGCACGTCACCAAACCTGTAGCATACCCTGTGGAGAAGCCTGTACCTTACCCTGTCAGGGTACCGGTGCCTGTCCCTGTGCACCACGAAGGGGTGCGCTACGGGGCGTCCGGCTTGCACTCTGGCTACGCCGAGCATCACGATTGGAAACGATGAAGGGAGACGGTGGACGGTGATGGAAGAAATTTGAGATTAGGGCACCCCTCGGAGGGAAATTTGCGGTTCTTTGGGGAAGAACAGTTTTACTTGGGTTTGGGACGGGGTCGAGGGATGGAGTTGGATGAATGGGTATTATATTAGATGCTGAAATCGTAGGTATTGAGTAGATAGTGCAATTTGTATGTGAATTGGCGGGCCGAGTGTTTGTTCACTGTTGCGGTAGTTAAATGTTAAGTAATTGTATTATTTGTAATTTTGCGACGTTGTTACTAATATGAAGGATTCTTTATGCTGCGACAGAAAGATTATCTGGTTCGTTCTGTTTGGTAATGTTGGAACGATTGGGTGTTGAAATTATTGTAAACCTAGTTGTTTAGTTGATGTCACTTGTAATAATAATGGAGCAAACACTTACACTCTTCTATTTGGATTCGATTTTCAATAAGGGTTGTGAATGATTGCTCGCGATAAATTGAATTTTATGGTATTCCTGTGTTGCGCATGTATAAAGAAACAAGTAACGCCATCTTTCTTAAACTGCAGCTTTTGCAGTAAAATGTATTTCTCAGGAGAACTGCAGCAAACTGCAGCGGGTATCGACGGTATCCTTTCTATTCTAGTGCAAGCGTATTCCGCGAGAGGTTGTACGATGTGAAAATAAAGGAAATTTGTACAAATAAAAGCGCAATTTCTTATCCACGAACGAAGAACAATCCGAATCGATTTATTTAATTTATTACGACCCAAAGAATACCTCGCGATATAATTCGTTCAATTTGCTTTGGGTACGGCATCGCGAGATCATAAAATTGCCATTGAATTTCAAGACCAGTGTCTTCCTTGATTTGCATTTCGGACCGACGATCTACAATCCTTTCTCCGTAATCGTAGCGAAATCTCTAAGTCACTGGCCTCATTCCAGTCACGTTTTCTTTCGCCCTGCTAATTGTACCGCGACAGATCGATCGTAATTGACTCGTCCAACGCGACATAACTTGTAACCTGGATCGAGACTTTCTATATAATCGATACCACCTTCGATTCGTCTCGACGCGACCTAATTAAAATAAAATTAGATGCAGAGACGCGCAGAAGCGAAGTAACAATACCTGCGCTTCAGCGATGTTCGATCTTGAAGCGCTCTAGTTAAATTACGAGATATTATTGCTGTATTATCGATACAATAGCACTATCGATAATTTTCTAAATATGGAACATGCAACAAGATTCTTAAATCAATTTGCAGAGGAAAATATGGGTTGCGTCATCTTCAAATACGATGCTTAAATATGAAACACAACCACATTCAATTTTGCATCCAGGAGTGTAAAGTTCAAGGGCTAATTGATGCAAGATGCTCAGAGTTCGGAGGGTTAAATCCAGCAATCGAGTCTGCCTACTTTCACATAACTTTCTAAACCATCCATAATAAATATGGAGAACTACTAGCATTTCAGTTCGAGAGAATCCAGCCACCCCAAACAGTCCTTCGTTTTCATATAAAATATTTCAAAATTAGCACCCTCGAACTTAGACGTCTTAGGACTTTCATAAGACGTCTTAAGACATCCGTACGACCTTTCAGACGTCTTCTTCCTCCGTCTTCGCACAAGCCGTGCCCTTGACTATCAAGTAGAGACACGCGGACTCAAGTTCAACAGCTTCCACTTCGATCGTCGAAGGGGAAGAAAAAAGTGGCACAATGTAAATGGCAAAACGACCTCGTGTAACTTTTACACCGGTTTTAGTTTCACCGAAGTTGTACGAGAAACTCGATGGTGCATTGATGAACCGAGAAGGAAACGAAAATACGCGAAGCGGCTAGGCGAACGATTGCTGTTCGATATAAATCCTTCCGTTTCTCTCGACGGAATTGTGGATCGTGGAAAAGGTACAGGTAAAAACAGTTCCGCGAGAGAAAAGTTCTGGTCCCCGGTTCCGGAGGAAATGTAAAAAAAAGACGTGTCTTCGTGGTGGCGCACGGTTCGCCTGGTTTTACGATTGCCCCTAGAAAGCGACCACTTGCTTTCGTCTGTCGCAGATAAATAGCCTGGCCGCTCGGTCTGGCTTTTCATGAAATTAATGAACCAGAACCCAATAGTGAACGGGACTTGCTCGAAAACTCAATAACATGGAGAGTCGTGGTTTTCGCGAGTCATCTGCGATTAAAAATAAGATGATTGATGTTGTTAATTGCTTATGTAGACTACAAAGTTGTCTAGAGGTCTAGAAATAAGTAAATTTTTAATTCTAACTATGCAACCACCGATCCCACCATTTGCCCATACGTATTAAGGGGTTACATCCATCTTGAGAACCGGAAAAAGCATACAAGTTCAGGAATTTTGGGGGGAAAAGTATCTCTGAAAGTTATCTCTGTCAGGTATCTCTGAAAGTTATTTATTTGTAAAATCTGGTTGAATTTTTGCTTTCAGCTGCATCGTTTAGCCTAGGGAATGTCCACCAGCTAATGCTTAAAAAAACGCGACTCATATCCAAGCCAATATCTCTTTTAGTTAATAATAATATCTCATGAAAATTTAGAATAATATAGTTAAAAGATGTATCTTTTAGTATAAAAACATTATGTATGATTTTCACTTATACTTTTCCTAAAAAAAAATCATGAACTTGTATGCTTTTTCCGGACCTCTAGGTGGGTGTAATCCCTTAAGTAACCCCTACTAATTTCTGATATTGGATATAAAGTCACTTAACATTAAGCGATGCCTCGATTGAATACACAGGGGCACTCAGGAACAAGTGAAATTGTCGTGCAGTAGAAAAGGCAGCTATCGGTCAGCCATTTCTGCAGGCTATAACGCAGAAAATGATATTCTCCATGTTACCCAGTACCCAATAAATCTTTCGACGATTGCCCAACCGAAACCGCAGAGTCTTCCGTGGCACTAATTCCTAGTGCCATAAACTTTTTCCTCTCGGATTGGTACAGGCATTTTACGATCTGAATAATGAGTGCCTATACGCTCTGCATTTCGATGCCGCTTCCGCGGCGTCCAACTCTGTCGACCACTAACTTCTATGGGGAAAAACAATGGTCAACCGCCTAACCGTGGATAATAGTCACTAACATGGGCACGGGCAAGTCTATAAAGGTCTGCTGGTCAGACCGGCGAAAGTCGTCCACGGTATATAAATAATACTGGAGCACCTATCCATTTGGATTCAGTACACCTTGATCTATCGCCTCGGCTGGAAACGTCTCGTCATGGGACGCCTGGTTGGTAGCTTGACCTTTCACCTTCTTATTTGCCCGAGAATTCGAGAATTCTCCCTCCCTTCTTTTGATAGAAAATTCGTGGTTGCAACGTTGCGTAGCATCCGCTGGAACTGTTTCGGTTTTGCGTTAGCCTTTGGGTCATGAAGATTACAGTAGTAAAGCTCTATCCTAATCATAATTGATCTCTTCCCAACTTCCTTTCAATCAGCAGCGAAGCGTCGTCACCTTCCTCTGCCTCTCGATGGCCCTGACGTGTTCAGCCACGCGCAGAGAGGACCTCGAAAGGGCCGCAGAGTTAGCAGTGGAGAGAACAGCGGAAAGGGCGGCGGAAAGGGCCGTGGAGAGGGCGTTGGAGAGCGGCAGCTCCACCACGGAGACGAAGACCGTCCGAGAAACGCACTCCAGCGTCCGGAAGATGCCCCGCCGCGAGGAATCCCTATACGCTGAGCATTTCAACGGTACCTCCAAAGAGGACGAAGGGGAGCAAGAGGAGGATACCGAGGATTGGAGGAATTACACTACGAGTCTCAGGCTAAAGTCTCCCAGGGGTTGGTCGAGCAAGATGGACGAAGGCTGGGGAAGATTCCCCAGAAGCGACTGGCACCGCGACGTGGCACCTTGGGCTCCTCCCAAGGTGGTAACGGTGAACAAGCAAGTTCCGGTGCCGGTGACCGTCGAGAAGAGGATCCCCTACCCCGTGTACAGGCACGTGCCTTACGAGGTGAAGGTGCCAGTGCCGCAGCCCTACACCGTCGAGAAGAAGGTACCGTACCCGGTGAAGGTGTTCGTGAACGTGCCGGTCGAGGTGCCTGAGCCCTACACCGTGGAGAAACGGGTGCCCTACGAGGTGAAGGTCGATCGGCCGGTGCCGTACAAGGTCGAGGTGCGCGTCCCTCAGCCTTACACCGTTGAGAGGAAGATACCAGTGGAGGTGAAGGTACCCGTGCCACAGCCTTACACAGTGGACAAGGCTGTACCTTACGAGGTGAAGGTGCCAGTCAAAGTACCAGAGCCCTACGAGGTGGAGAAAAAGGTGCCTGTGCCTGTCAAGGTGATCGTGAAACGGCCATACCCGGTCGCTGTACCTAAGCCCTACTCCGTGGAGGTGGACAAGCCGTACCCAGTGCCCGTGGCTAAGCCCTACCCCGTGAAGGTTAAGGTACCAGTGGACGCACCTTACCCAGTGCCAGTGGAGAGGCCAGTAGTTATCGCTGTAAAAGTCCCAGCGCCTGAACCGTACACGGTGGAGAAGCCTGTCGGGGTGGAAGTGAGGAAACCCTATGCTGTGCCTCTTAAGGTACCTGTGGACGTACCTTACGAGGTGAGCGTGACCAAGCCAGTTCCCGTCCCCGTGGAGAAACCGTTTCCTTATTGGGTTCAGGTGCCAGTACCAGTGAACCTGGACTGGAACGGGGGTGGACAGGAGGGGCTGAAGGATAGGAGGGACTCGAACCACAACAGGAAGCGGTCTGGAGCTAGTGACGGGGCTAGGGAATCGAGCAGGCATCGCGGGAAGCTGAGTCACGGATGATTCTGCGGCTTTAGTAGGGACAATTGTCTTTAGGTTTCTTATTTATTGTACTGTGACTGAATTACGACGCTGCTGGGCCTCTGAAGACGGGCCTGCTGAGGATTCTTCTTCGGCTTTCTTGAATTGTAAGATTGCATGAATAAATAATCGACTGCGAAGCTTTCCATGGTAATGAATAATATTTTCTTTTCGATGGAAATCACAATCTCGCAATTTGGCGGTACATAAATGAATGATATTTCTGTAAGTTGAAGATTGATCGGGGGATTAAACAGAGATTTTCAGCTGCAAGAAAGTAGCCGTTGCGTCGATTCCTCCCACTGAAACTTTCCTTTTCCTTCGTTTTACTGCATCGTCGAATCGAAGAGACTGCTTTTCCATTTAATGAAAGTTTTCCTCGCGATACACATCGCGAGTCACCGATCACCCACGCGGTATGGGACGTGTTAGCGGTTGATTGGGATCGCGAGAGTCTCCTGCGAGCTCGCATGCATGTGCCTTCGACGGCTCGCTTCTCGGGAACAGATTACTCGCGAGGAATAGCGCCGCGGCGAGGAATTAGCATCGTAATCGCGAATTCTTCACGCGTTCCGCACGCTGCGACGCAACGGAATACAGAAACGGTAAAATCGAGCAAAGTTAGCTCGCGGCGCCTTTCCCTGATCTCGAGAACAGCAACAAGACTGGCGGAGAGATTATGTGATAGCCAGGTATCGTAAGTTCTCGTTTAACCTCCCCTCCACGAGAGTGGATACTCTTCTTCCGGTCTGGCAAATTCTACTGCTTGGATCAATATTAACATACGTCGGTGCTTGGCTATGTCGGTTCAGAAATTTAATCATCTTACATCAGCTGCTACTATACAGGACGTCCCAAAAATGAAATCAAGGGAAAACGATAGTAAAAAGTATTCGGAATTGAACAGTAGGTACACTTGAATGACTCTGAAGCCAAAAGAACCACAGAAACTTAGTGTTGCCTCCCATCAACATTGTACGCTTCTTGGAAGCGAAGCCAGAAAGGAATTCGCCTCTTTTGTGGCAACGGTGCGCGCTGTCGACAGCGCTGCGCGATCAGCTCGACACGCTGACCAGACAAATTGTCCTTGAGCCTAGAGCGAGACGGACTAATACAGACTAGTACCTATACAATAAATCTCAATATTACATCAGATATCTTTATTGACATCACCTGCGGATCTATTAAACGCGGCGCGATCGAACTACCAGTGATCGAGAAGTGACCGAGCATTATCTCAGCAAGCTCAACACTTAGAATAAGCTGAAAATTCTACACCACGTAGCTCACACATAATACACAGTCACTTTTGGAACACCCTGTACATACTCTCACTCGCGACAAGTAGCAACGTTCTCAAGTTCAATACTTCCAATAAAATTGCTCCGGAGCTGCAATCGATACAGCGAACTCTTCCAGTCGACTCTTTCCTCAACAAATCGATCCGTCAGTTTCACTTGATCTACTAAGATCCCCGGCACGCAGGCATTCCTCCATCCCCCCCGCTGTTTCACTTTCGTGGCCATCCAAGCGATTACCCGCGATCGCGATTAAATTTCCATCGTGACGTCCAGGAATCGTGTACTTTTCCCTTCCGCGAGTTCCTTATCTCGCCCGGCATTCTACAACGCTTTCGTGTACACACGCGCGCCGGAAGCGCATGGATTTCGGCTGGAGGCTTGCCTGAGGCCGCGCGTACGCGTAATTAACGTTCATCGACGCGTTGCAAACGCGGCTGTCGGGATCTACGGCGATCGATCTTCAGCGCAAACGCGGGCCTCATCCGTGGTGTACAACACGCCGGATCGTATATCCGACTGTGCCCCCTTCCGCCGGCCAGCTCTCCCTCTTTCACCTGTTTTCATTTTCTTCTACCCTCCCACCTCGCCGGGCCCCTTCCTTCCTCTCGCTCTCCTTGTCCGATCAAAGGACCTCGTCGCGGGCCAGAGGACTCTCGCACGGGAGTGGAAGCGCGGCAGTCGCGCGCTCGTCCTTCCGTGGGGACCGGAAACGGAGGGGGCAGTAGTCCTCGCGAGAGACTTCGGGGCATGGAAGGAGCTGAAGAGGGAAAGAGCGAGGAAGGTGGCGGCGGGGCTCTGTTTGTGCCGGGCGGAGTGGACAGGGGAACCGCGAATATTCGTATTCAGCAGCGTAGGACCTAGCATCTTTCAGGAATCGTTGAAATGCTTGATGAAGATCCTCGTGGTGTTAATGATGACGAATGCGACGCGGAGATTGAATACCTCGCTTCCGTTTCAGGGGAAAGCGAGCGTAGTTTTGGTGTAAAATTAGTAACTGCTACTTAAGATGCTGTTACCGTAAAGACTGCTGGTAATTTGTGTTTGCTTTTGATGAAGAAATATGATGAGCTTTTTTCCAGTGGTAGTGACTCAGACACTTTGAGGAGACAAGTGGATCTTACATAACCTGTAAAATTATTTCCACTTGAATCGTTTCTTCCTAGAAACTCCTATGACAAGCGTATTTCAAGCTACAACAGTGGATTCTCACAGCTGCTATCTTAGATCTTCAATCACCCACCTATCAAGATTAAATGTGCAACTTAGGCCTCATTACTATAGTCGATATACTTTAAAGTATCTTCACACCTAACGCAATTCCAACATCACCCAGCAATCATCCCACCACTTTTCACGTCATTTCAGTCCAATAAGCCTTAACGACAGCGTCACTGATCGGCTAGATCCGAGTTAGATAAGCGGAGAAGCCCGCGATCGGTAAACAATATCCTCGTGTATTCCGCGGCGAGCGTTCCTTTCACCCTGGAAGAGGTTCCGCGAGCGTGTACGCCAATGGGCGGCGGTTATGGAACCGGCGTCGTGAACCACCTAGGATTTAGAAAAATTCTATAACGTCGCGCGACGACGAGCGAGCGAACCCGCTCGCGCGTGTTTCACTTTTCCGCGAACGTACACACACGGGGGGCTGGCGCGAGCGATCCGCAGCCGGGGGAAAGCGGACTATAAAGACGGTGGCACCTTGGGGGGAAGTAACCAGTAAAGTCTGGACTTCGACCAGATATCGGAGCGCCCCGCCAGACATGAGAATTTTGGTGAGTACGATCCTGCAGATAGAAGAGCTAATTCCCAAGTCGAGAGACTCCAGTTCAGACATTCTTCTATACCGGACTCGCGATGGAACTTTGAATAACTGTTTCTAAACGGCACGATCGATCCCTAGATTCCGACGATATTCCTGGGCCTGTTGGCCACAGCGGCAGCTGGCAAGGCCGCGAAGGAAGCCGAGCCCAAAGAGTCGAATGTAGAGAAGAAGCAGGAGAAGCGGGGACTGAGTCACTTGGAGGGTGGCATAGAAGGCGGTGACATCGGCGGAGGACAAGAGATCGCTCTGTCTGGCGGCGATGGGGGTGGATACGAGGGTGGATACGAAGGTGGATACGATGGTGGTTACGGAGGCGGAGGTGGCTACGGAGGTGGAGGTGACTACGGAGGCGGTGGCGGAGGCTACGGAGGCGGAGGTGGAGGCTACGGAGGCGGAGGTGGAGGCTACGGAGGCGGAGGTGGAGGCGGAGGCGGCGGCGGGGGTGGAGGTGGCTATGGCGACGGTGGAAAAGTAAAGGAGATCACGATCGTGAAGAGCGTGAAGGTACCATACCCGGTGGAGAAGAAGGTCCACTACCCCGTGGAAAAGGAGGTTCCTTACCCCGTGAAGGTCGCCGTGCCTCAGCCGTACCCAGTCGAGAAGAAGATACCTGTACCCGTGAAGGTATTGGTGAAGGTACCAGTGCACATACCACAGCCGTACCCGGTGGAGAAGAAGATACCGTACCCAGTGCACGTGCCAGTAGAGCGACCGGTGCCCCACAAGGTCTACGTGCCCCAGCCGTACCCGGTGGAGAAGCAGATCCCTTACCCAGTCAAAGTGCCCGTACCGCAGCCGTACCCTGTAGAGAAGCCGGTGCCGTACGCCGTGAAGGTCGTGGAGCACGTACCCCAGCCATTCCCAGTCGACAAGCCCGTACCGTACCCTGTGAGCGTGCCCATCGAGCGACCGTACCCTGTCCACATCCCCAAACCGTACCCAGTACACGTGGAGAAGGCAGTACCCGTGCCCGTAGAAAAGGTGGTGCCCTACCCAGTCAAGGTCCACGTGGATAGACCCGTGGGAGTACCAGTGGAGAAGCCGGTGCCTGTCGAAGTCAAGGTGCCAGTGCCCGCACCGTATCCCGTAGAGAAGCCCGTAGCGGTACCCGTGGAGAAGATTGTGCCCTACGCTGTCAAGGTGCCCGTCGAGCGACCGGTGGCTATTCCAGTGTCGAAACCGGTACCCGTGCCCGTCGCCAAGCCGGTGCCCTACCCGATTAAGGTACCAGTACCTGTGTCGATCCACGGAAGCGACGGTGGCGGGTACGGTGGTGGATACGGCGGTGGATACGGGGGCGGATACGGCGGCGGATACGGAGGCTCAGAAGGCGAATACGAGTCCAGCTTCGGGGGGCACTCGGGGTACTGAGCTACTGAAGGCGCCATCGACGCGTGATGTCCGCGTGATCATGATCTAATGCTCGCGTCGGTTCTTTTCTTTCTTACAGGCCCGTTGGGCTTCATTTCCCAGGGCAGCCTAACGGAGGTGTATTTATTGTAACCGATCATTTTGGGAATGTCGCTGGACTGAGGACGCTTGGTACAATTTTAGGCGAGACACTCAGAGGCTTGGATGATTGGTGTCTTGGGGTGTTCGAATTTCTGGAGATGGGGGTGATATTAAAGGGACGATGGAGAATTGTAGAAGATGCCTGAATGTGGCTGAGATACCAGTTATTCAGCAGTGTTTCGTTTAAAATGTCCTCAGAGGGAGGTGCTTCAAGTTGAGGCTGTTCTTCAGCCAGCGACTCGTACTTACATCGTAGCATTTCGATAACTTTTGATACCTGAGTACCTAAGAAAGTATATTGTATACAGATTGTACAAAGATTCTGCTGGCGATCGTCAGTTGGTGCGACGAACGCCCCTATACCATGTCTTTCGCTTCTTTCTAATAAAACCAAAGAGCAAATGATGGCGTTTTAATTGGAGCCTTAGTGTCCTAGCTTATCCTTCGAAAGAATATCCTCCGAAGAGCGAGCAGCATCCTGAGTTCGCTACCAAAAGCGAACCAAGGCCGGGATTACATTTTCGAGGGGTTTCGTAACGATACTCCCGGGCGAGGAAGCGTCAAACGCGGAACAGGCGATGCCATCTTCGATTCCGCTTTCGCGATTCGCGTAACGCAACGTTACACGCCCGTAACGACGCTGTTTCCCGGGAAAATTCGAAAGCGACCGTACCTGAACATATAGAACGATTCCTTCGCCCTGGCAAATCCGTTAACGCGGAAGCGGCCAGGTAATTAGCGCAACAAAAACTGTCCGGCAATTACCCTGGCCGGAGTCAAAGAAGAAAGGGAAACTTTCATCAGCCTGCTGCGTGTAATAAACGAAACGACGATCGCGTAACGCGTCCGATCCGATCCTACGCAGTGATATCCCGAAAATTCGACATCCTAGATTGTACTTGTCTCTCCATCACGATTGACTGCTGGGAGAAAGCTTCTTTCTCCCGGGGCTCTGACGATTTAATAACTGAAGCCAGATGGCTTCTAATTGCGATCGCCAGAAGTGGGAAAACTCCCTTAATTCTCATCGAGGTTCGAAGTCACTGACAGCCTTGTGCTTCATTAATTATCTAGGACTTAGGATTTATTTTAGAAAACTCTTGATAGCTCAGGAATTTTCGATACCCTTTGTAGCGGGAAAGATTAGTTTCGAAATATTCTGAGTCCTGGGGTCGCTTTAACGAAATTCCCCAGACAGTTAATGGACTTATTAATCTTAGGTAACTGGACCATCAGTGACTGTAAGTAGAACCGGTGATATTAAGTACTCACCGTATGTAGGGGATGTTCGCAGGGATGTGGTACTTGGCCCCAGGGTCGAAATCGTCCTCTGACCTGAGAACTGGAGGCTTGATGCCGGCATATTGCTCCATGAGGCGGTGCCAGTGGCAATTGTAGTCCTCTCTGGTGATGTAACCGCGGAAGGCGTCCCATCGCCATCTGTCTATCGCGATGCTGAAGGGCAGCATCACCAATTTGTCCATCGCCAACGTGAACAGGTAGTTAATATCTGCCGTTGACTCGTCGATGTACTTGTTCCCTAGACTTAGGGTCTGGAGATGGCGAGGCGTTCCGATGCTGAGGGCCACGGCTTCGCCAACGGCTTCGTGGAAACCTGTGACAGCGAGAAGTCGTTGATAATATTAACTGCTAACATAGTAGCTAAGTTAGCTACGTAGCTAAAATTAAAATTTTGCAGGATATTCCCTGTTGGAAATTTTGTGGACAGGAAAGTGTGCACTCTGGTTGCCTCTGCCCCAATTGTAACTCGTTATCTTCAATTAAATTATAATCGATTTGTTCTTAATATCGTTACGCTCGCAACTCTCAGGTACAGTAATCTTTGGGGAAAGTGGCTACCAAAGGAAACGAATGAATAGTTATTCAATTGAGTTTGCGGAAGCGACGAGTAAATCTTTCGAGTTCTTTCACGCCTCAAGGGTGAAAGATAGAGTGTCGAAGCTTCTCTGTGTAACAGTCCGCTCTCGAGCTAATGCTGATTGGGTCTGCCTTTCAAATCGATCATCTCCAATCTGTATCTCCGTCACTGGAATATTCCTGCTCAATAAAAACGTACAACACAATTCTATCACCACCATCTTGGACCCAAAATTCTAACCACTTGCAGTTCAAGCTCGAGCTGAAAATCATACATTCCTAAAAAGAATTTCTCGTCCCCCTTCACCGTCTATAAAAGCTATCTCGACCCAGCGTTTATGGGGCCCCATGAAGCGCTACGGACAAGGTCGTAGCCGTCGTTCGCCGTTTGTCTCCATAGCGCGCTGGCAAGGCGAACGACCGGCCGATGGAACGGTGAAAGCGCGATTATACCATAATAAAAATATTTTAACGATCTCGCGTACAGGCTGTGGAGAGTATTCGCACATCCACTCGGACAGGCCCACCTCGTACTCGCGCGAATCCACCTCGAGCGTGTCGCTCTGGCTCTCGCTTTCGCGCTATTACCTGCAAAAGACGAAGGCGCGCGAACCGCCTACCGGAAGTCGAGCAGAACGCTTACGTAACGCAGCCGGTGTCGTCGTTTCTTTTTTCCCCGGCGTGGTTCTGTGGTTCGACGATTCGCCGAGCGTGCATACATAGTGTTACTCTTGGAAGAAAGCTCTCTTCTTCATTTTTCTTTCGTTCGTGCTCGACTTCCGGGGCAGCTTCGATTTAGATATTTCTTGATTGGTGAGGGGTAGTTCGCACTGATTTTTAAGTGGCGAGGACGTGGGACTTCGAGGCGAACGGGGAATCAGGTATTTGAGATTTTTTGGATCGTTGGTGGATATTCTTTGTTAATTATTCGCTGTAGGAACGATTAAGATGTAATTGGACAGAATGTATCTATTTAGAAGGAAAGCGATTCGATGACTCCATGTTGTTACACCGATACCCTTCTATATTTAGCTACCAGGGTGATCGTAGTTACAGCAAAGAGGTCAGAAAAAGGCTTAATCAGAATCAGCAATCGATGTCTAACGAGGGAATAATTTAAAATCTCCATACCTGGATTAGCGCCGTCCCTGAATTCCCGAGGAAGCCCGCTGTATCGCAGGAAGTACTGAATGTGGGCCATCTCGTGGTGCACCGTGATCAGATCCTTCATGGTAACCTTGGTGCACATCTTGATCCTGTCGCGAGCAGCGGGAACAATTAAGGCAGAGATGAGAAAAACCGATTGTCCTCCAGTCGCGTGTGGAGATTTAATGAACAGCATAATTCCAGGGAATTACCTGTAATCCAAGCGGTTGCAGAAGTCCCAGGCGGAGGCTTGGCAGATCAGAGGTCGATCGCCAGGGTCGGCGATTATGCTACCAGCCCAGAATTCAGGGGGCATGGCGCTCAGGTTCAAGGACAGATAGAACTCCTCCGCTACTCGAAACATCTCTATCGGTGTGTAACCCTTAATCAAAATAATAGTAGCAATAATAAGAAACGAGGCTGCATTAAATAGCAGAAAGGATAGAGGCTTCCAGATAAGATACTGAGAATAAAAAACTCAGAAAATGGAATAGAAAATTCGTTTAAAAATAACGAAGCCCCGCAATGCAGTGAAGGAGTGATAGGATTGAAAAGCATATCGATGAGAAGAAGCAGGTAGCCTTGCAAGGAACGTTTCTTAGAAGCATACGAGAATATTACTCTGAACGTTTGCCCTGTCTCTCTCGTGATTAACAGCCTGAGAGTTCAAAGTTCTGCGCAATAAATTCCCCTCACAATGGACAATGAAGAGAAAATAATCGCGACGGAAATAGGTGAGCGAAACACTTCAGAATTTCGCGAATCTTCAATTGCCTCACCGTCACTTTCGGCCGGTACCTCTGTTACCCGTTACTTTCGATTTTACCCGGGGAACAATAGGCGTGTGCATCTGAATTCGTTAAGCTGCCGAAGTTCGTTCCCCTGATAACGATTACGTAACTCTCGCGCTCTTACCTGTGCTTGCATTTCCTGCGTCACGTCCAAGTAAGTCTTTCCGGGATAGGGTAGGGTAACGTCGATGATGTTGGTCCACGATTGAGCCCAGATGTTACCTGTCGATATTAATCGCTCTTAATTACATGCCCGCACTGGATTCTACCCGATAACGAGCACCGGTTGGCGTGTCCGTACCGAGTATGTGAGCAGGAAGAGGAGCATGCACGCCAATCTTCTCGGGTCCGTACAGGTCTCGTAGCTTCCTTCTCACGTACGTGTGCAGCTCCTCGTACAGCGGCCGCACTATCTCCCAGACGTCTTCTATGTCCTGTTGCAAATTCGGAGACTCGTAGGGGAACATCCAGTACTCCGCGGCATCGGTGAAGTCTGGATAAAGAGGCAAACTCCTTTACTTCGCGGCTGGATTCCAAGTTAAACTGAAAGCACTTTGTACTTGCTGAAGGGACGCGTTGAACATGAAATATATTGAATGAGAAATATGTTAGTTGAATTTTTATTTCTAGCTTTATATTTCAGTGTGAAAAATTCTCTGGTTAAGAATCGATCAGTAGCTTTCTAAATAGTTAGGAATAACAGTAGGTCTGTCGCAAATATTCTCAAGCTACAAGTGATCAAGAGACGTCAAAAGAATTCTCTCATAGCAAAACAATTATAGCAACTTTTCAGCCGTCCGAGCATAATCCCCCACTTTTGCATCGTTCATCAACCTACTGTTCAGCCTCGCAGCTTCATTATTCAACGTGACAAGCTGCTGATAGAGATCCTTAATCCTCATCCCGCTGCGCCGCCTCCATTCAGTCCAAACGTACTGCAGCTCGTCCCAATCCCTGCTCCTCGCCATGATCAGCGATATATCTGCGAAGCAAGCATCTCCACTGTACAAGGGCCACTTTCCATCGGCGAGCAACGGCGTATAAACTATCCATTCCCCGGCGAAATTGTGCCGCTGATAATCGAACGTTTCCAACCGGCGCGTGTCTTCCAGCAGCTTTCACGATAATCGAGCGATCAATTTATCCCCGATGGTTTCTCGCAACACGTGTGATCTAAGCTTCGCGGAAATCGAGTTACCGCAACGATTACGGCTACGTGGATCGGTCCGGGCCCACGTTAAAAAGGACTCGAACCGTTCCTCGTGTCAATAGCGACGTCTCTGAGAGAGACTTAACTCGATGGCCTCATTCTGTTCCCCTGGATCATTACGTTCGTCGTAATGAAATCGAGTTACGTGTTCGTCCTTCCCGTGGCAACGATCCGTGACAGAACGATCTCCCGCGGGCGTGGAAAACGGGCGTTTTCCACGGGCACTTTTCTGGACCGCGCGATCTCTGCTCGAACCGCAGAGGCGCAGTTAAAACCGATTACGTGCCTTCCTATGGCAGTGTGTTACGCGTTAGTGTTATTACTGGCGGAATCTGCGAGGGGTAAATGAAGCATAAACCGAGGAAACTGGTCGGAGGATCGCAAACTTCCGTGTTTCTGTGCCGGAAGATTCTTCGAGCGTCGATTGTTCGGTGGAGTATTGGGAGCTCAAAGAATCTACAGAAAATTTATTCGAACATGTTGATTTTGACAGATTTTCTTTCTATTCTTATAATACTGATAAAATACACGAGGTCTCGTTCAGTTGATTCTAATTTTGCTACAGCAGCCTAAGAAAATAGCAACAGTTCGAAGACCTGAAATACACAGCTCTTCTTTTCGGTGTTCGAAAACAAGAGTTTCTTCCCCAACGGTTACTAAAAACAAAGTCCCACTGAAAATTGCACCGGGCATCCGTCCGACTGTACCGCAATGGGTTACGTAAAGGGAGCTTATGACTTGCGAGAGGGAAAAAAGAAGTTCGAAATAAGGGAAAAACAAAATAAGGAAACGCAGAAGGAGAGAGGACACGGTAAATTAACTCCCGATGAATTTTCATGAACGCGTTCCGATACGGCCAGGTGGTATATTCAGCATTCGATCGCGCTTCGCGATTAGAGAGAGGCACTTTCTTGCGCGTAATACTTGAAACAGAACGATCTCCATGCCGCGAAAATCGTATCGCGTTTCGTTGCTTATTTACCTGGGTACAGGCGCAGGCCACACCGGAAGGGGTCGTTGTACGCGCAAATGCTAGCCTCGTTGTACACCGCCAGCATGTCGTTGATCACACGATTGTACTGCAACAAATAAATGACATGCAAAAAAAGAAGGATAACTCTGAAACGTGTTGTTTCCTGCCTTACACCCTCCTTCACGTTTTTCCCTGCATTTCAATGGTAAACTGTTGGGCGCTTTCTTATTTCGCCGAAGGAACGATATCTATCCTCGTCTCTTACTTCCTATTTTCTTTCACGCGTAACGGGAGCCTGATTAATCGGCCTGGGAACAAGGCGGAAATGCAGACTCGAGGGAGTTCAGTGGAGATTAATAAGAGTAATTTGTTCGTCTTTTAAGCAGTGGCCTTTCGGTGACTTTAACGCGTGGAAGCGATGACGCGAGTTAAACTTCATTTCCTAAGCGCTGGCTCCCCCTTGGTCACTTCCTTTCTGTTTAGCATTCTCTGCGTTGCCTTTGAAACGGCTTATACATGTATAATCAATGTATCGCGTTTAATATCATATGAGAATAATATAGGAATAATTAGGAGATTATGTTTCTGCAGGGGGAAGCAAGTATGAAGGTCGAAAGAAATCCAGTATATAATAGAGTGATTCTAGTAAATTACTTTCCCGAAGCGGAAAAATCAAAATACCTACAGTTCAACCTGGATAACTCGAACATCGATAACTCGAAATCCTCTATAAGACCAACATTTTCTTCATTCCCTTCCGCTCCGCTGTAAACACCTCTACAACTCGAAACAAAACTTCCTTAACTCGAACTACATTTTGCATGTTAAGTTATTTATTTCACCTCTACAACTCGAATTTGGAAGAACTCCGACCTCTACGAGTCGAAGTTTACCTCAACATATGTATTACGAAATTTCGCAGAAAGATCTCCAAATATTTGGGGAAATGTTTTCTCTGCATTATTCGCGATTAAAAATGCTATTGATTTACAATGCACTAAAATACCAGCACGAATCAAAAGCACAATTTTTTTTAATATGTAATAAAGAGTAATATTTCGAGTATAAATTGTGTCTTGTACTTATTTTTATATAGGTATGTAGGTAATAAGTTGTACGTATATTTGATTATAGGTGTACGATAAACAATTGATCTTTAAAACTTGAATTTGTCTTGCTTTACGGTTTCAGAAGTCGAAAAATCAACAGTCGTACAAAGCCCCTATAAGTCGAATTTTCGCTTGTTGAACCTCTCTTACTCGAAAACTCGATAAGCCGAAACCTCTATAATTCGAAGACTTTTTCCCTCCCCTTGAGATTCGAGTTATCCAGGTTCGACTGTATTGTTTGCCTTCTTTAGCAGATAATTTTTCTATTTTCTATTATCAACAGCATTGAAGTTATAATAAATAATTCCTTTTCATTATTTACCCTGTCCAACTGGTCTGGCGGGAGGGCCGATGGTCCAACTACGGACAGATATCTGAGCCGTCGTCTGATGGCAGGATCCGCGATATTGTCCTTGTCGATCCTGGATATCAGAAACCAGGCCTGGTTCTGAAAGTCTGCATATATTCGCTGAGCCTCCAACTGGAAAGGAAACGCCTCGTTGTGATTGGAAATCACGTTGGGTCGTCTTAGCTTCATTGATTCGTGACTAAAACGCAGCGGGTCCTGTTACGCGCAGGTCGACAGTTTCTGATAAGAGCGCCAGGTAATCTTGTAGGAGGTAACCGTCCGTGCGGAACTGGTTCGAAACGCAAATCAACGAGCAAAGGGGTTCACCGTTACAGATAAAACGCCGGTATCAGAACCTTTCCCGGGATTACAGATAGAAGAAACAGTAAAATCAGACGGGAACCGCGGTGCAAGGCGCAGTTGCGTGCGCTTAGTTGCATAAAAGAAGAATACTCTATGGTATACAAGGAATTTTAAGATTCCATTAGCAAGGAAATTGCACCACATGGATTACCGAAGGAATCCCTGCGATTCTTTTGATCCTCACAATGCCTTTGAATTCTTTAGAAGCAGGAACTATAAATGTATGCAGACTTTGAAATCAACAACAATTTACAGTGGTCAACGGGGAAGTATTAACACCCCTCAGCACGGTAATAATAAAAGAACCAGCTTTCTTTCATCCCTCCCATCAGCGACAAAGCACTCCATCCACGCGACAGGTTGAGCAACGCCGATGGAATCTCGCGTTAAGCCAGCGTCTAATGCAAAACTCAGCTATGCCTGTTTCCCAGAAAGGAGAAGAAAAGGAGCCCCGATGGCCAACGCTCGTCATTATCATCACGCGACTCGCCTAGCGGATTTCGTGTTGAAGGCTGACGATTTCCGTTCTCGTCGTTCGGACGGTGGCTGATGAGCGCCGTTACGAAATCGTTCGGTGTACCGTCACAATGCTACCGCCTGGGAACATTTCCCGCGGAGGTGTTCGGCCTCTGGCGGACAATAAAGGCCGCCCCGGTGCCAGGGAAATCCTCGGGCACGCGAAACCAGCAGCTACTTGGCCTGTGAGGGGATAACGCGTTGACGTTTTACGGTCTCATGAGCCGGTTCGTAGAGGAGGTCGAGGTCTCGCGGATAGGCTCCGCCAAGAAACATCGAGCCACTGTTGGAAGCTTCCCCTAGGGCTTGAGGCTCGCCAACAAGGGGCGATTCAAACCCCTTGGGGGTGTCGCCAGGATGGAAACTGGCGATCCCAGGGCACCTGAGCTGCTCAGCTGAGATCGGGCAAGAATCTCGACTGGGAATCCCTTGTAATCCCAATAATCCCTCCTTGGTTCAATGAAGAGCTATGATATTGGGGATTAGGGTCAGGGTAAGGCGAAAGGGGTGTCTTTTGTGGAATATATATAGGGCTACGGAAGTAATTAATGGGGGATTGCGCCTTGTTGGGCCGAAAAATAGGTAATTCTTTGTGAATTTTTTGTAAAAAAACGGTTCAACAAATTAATTTGAGGTTTGGCAGGCTGTTTTATTGTATCTTGAACTATTGCTCTGAATTTTTGTGTGACAGTGAAAAAAACATTATAAAAATGGCAACCTTTTGAAGAAGATGAAGCGCCCTGATTTGAGTCTGAAAAAGGTTTTGCTCCAAAATCAGGAAATCTCCTTTAAATAAAAAAGGAACGGTAACAGATACGGCAATAAATCTACTACCACAGATAGTCACATTCATATACTAGCTTAAGAATCTCTTTTCCTTTTTGTGTTTTAGATAACTCTTACAGTACTCTCCGTCAACGCCAGAACCACCCAATTTTTATTCAACGCTCTCAATCAGCACTCTGTATCTGCCATCATTATTTTCCACCAGCAACACAAAAATTCAGAACAATAGCTCAAGCCACAATAAAACAGCCTGCCGAACCTCAAATTATTTTGTCGCGCCGTTATTGTGCAAAAAATTCACAAAGAATTACCTAATTAATAGGGAAATTAAATGTGATTTCAGAAACTTAAAACCTCTATGCCTTCCTTGGTGTCTAAACCAGGTGGATGTGTCTACCCCTTCCGCGATATATCGTTGAAGGATTGAAGAAACAAGAATAAGCTATGTATTAGTAATTCACTGTAACTGTCATTCGAGATATCAGTCACACATTTAGAGTACGAATAATGATAACGGATCCGTAGGCCCGCTTTTTCGGCTTTCACCGAGCAACCGAAAGTTCGTATCATCTTGGGGCGGCACACATGCGGGTGTTTCGGTCACGAAATTCATGGAACCCGTTACAACGTTACACTCTACGTTTACAGAAATTGTATTTGACAATGTAGCTATCGTAAGCGAGTTAGGACTTGCCGCTTGCAGTTGCGTGTACTCGTTCACGTCCGTTTCGTATGACCATTGCGCGGCCACGTTAGCGCTACACCTTTCGGTACCTAGGAAGTCCACCCTGGCCAGAATATCCTGCAGCTGCGATTCATTCGGGGGAAGTCGCCTGCCGAAATCCTCCCGAGGATCCTCCCTCAGCGGTGGTAGATCCAGCTGGCAGGAAACCAGGGTGAAGAGGGCGAAGAGGATCCAAGTCGCCATTATCTGCGATAAAAGAAAACGTATTTAGATAGATGTTCTCGATAAATTCGTGGACTTCCAGTAGGAAACAAAGGGAACGTATTTTTCGACAGAGTATTCGCAATTCTCTTCGGCGAGTATTCCATGCCCGTCGACAGAAGAAAGTTCTTTGACAAGGGATTACTGTTCGCTACACATATCGCTGCCAATCACTCTTACGTCGATACGAGGAAGTATTTATGGCATTGATCGAAGGCGGTCAGCCACAGACAGTTGGCTATGGCGTGTAAACGATTCGTTTCGATGTTGCACACTGGTTTTTTCCCCTCTTCCTGTCGAGTATCGAGGACAGTGAACCGACGGGGAAGGTTTCTAGAGCGATTTCGCGTTATCGGAGCGACAGGTGTGATTGCATCGAATCCTGTGCTCCGGTATAAAGAAAGCGAAGCAGAAAAGGTGGCCGTCGTCATCGATTACTACAAATTTATTCAGCGTCTTTATTAAATTCGTCGAATCACGAGGTCGCGCAAGAAATCGTGCGGAATTTGAAATAACGAGGACACGGGATAATTTAACTATTACACAGTCGCTGCTATTATGTATATTGTTTTCATAAATCACTGGCAAACCGTTTACGTGCAATTCATTTGTTGACTTCACGGTCACGTGTTACGTCTTCGCGTTACGTATTTCCTTGCAGCATGAAAGGCTGTTCATGCACGGCAGTAGGTCACCCGCGACCACTTCGAGATCCTGCGACCCTGAACGTTCGATACTCGATTTGATCGTGACACGTGAAACTGACGCGTGAGAAACTCACGTTTCTGCGACGTTCGAGGCATGATTCTTGTTTATTTCTCACTTGGCACACCCAGCATCGTACGTACACTCGAGCTCCCCATTTGAATACCTCGAGATTCAAGTACAATTAGCAGTTACTGGTATATGTTCGTATCAGTGCAAGTAAGCCGACGGAACATTGAATTTCTCGACCTCTTTCAAAGCTTACAAGTATCTAGCTCCAAATGAAAGACACCTGTGGATGTTTTTCGATAGAAATTGCAGAAGACAGGGGTTCGCGAAGTCCCTCGACTACGTGGTTCGCTAATACACTTACTAGTCTCTCAAATTTGCATTTTTTCTAAAGGAAGACGGTGAACTTTCACCCTCCACGAGCAAGAAGCTCCCCAACCTACTTATCACTCTTTTCAAACCTCAACCTCTTCCAGAATCTACGCATTTCCACCCTCCAGGAACAGAAACTCGCAGAGCTCCTCCTACAGCAACCTCCCTGTTCCATCCACCCTTCCAACGCCTACTTGTTCAACTACCCACACACTTCCACCTCCAAAGAAAAGCAAACTCACAGAGCTCCTCGATGTAAACCTCAGCCAAGTTACTCCTGCTAGTCCTCCCATCTCATATCCCCCAGAAAGCTATGCACTTCAACCCCCTAGGATCAGATGCTTGCAATCCCAAAATTGAAACAATACTTCTACGTCTTCGTACACTTTCACCCTCCGCGAAATGGATCTTGGGCCTGCCCAATCCGGCCAGCCACATTCCCCTCCGCACCAGTTGCCAAGAAGTCGACGATCATGGCTCAAAGAGGGAAACTTACGGGTCCTCTCATCCCCGGGTCCAGCGTGATCGGTGGTCGAACAGTTCGGGGTTCGGCGCTCGGTCCACGATCGATCAGCAGAGGAGCGCGTAGCTGTGGACGATGCACGATGACACGACGAGCAGCCGTTTCGTTCTGGAGCCGCTAAAAGCCTCGTGGCCTACCGCAAGTGTACATTTATCCCTGCGAAGCAGTTCGAACGCGACCACGAGGAGGTCATCCGTGGCCAGAGGTGGGGATCCGTGCACACCTCGTCTCCGATGTCGTCGCTTCGACGATGTCTCTGCACGCGCGTGGGAGGACCACGGGGGGGAAGGGACGGGCCGGGAAAAATGGAAGGGCGAGGCTCGCTCCTCCAACGAAAACGTCAACTCTTGGAAGAACGTGTGTCACCGTGAACGAAATTGTCCTTCGTCACGAATGAAGGACTTGGATCGATGGGTTCTTTGTTTGGGGGAGGCTTGGTACAGTTCTGGGGAGGGTTTGTTTGGTTTGTCATTTGGTTCGAAGGGGTAAACTGGGGTGTGATGGTATTTTAAAAAGTGGGAGCCTGGAGTGAAGGTTTGGAGGTTCGAGAAGAGGGAAAGAAGTTATTCTAGGGTTGCAAGTTGAAGGATGGTTGGGAAGATGGAGGACTAGAAGCGAGGGCAAAGATCTGATCGTGAGAGTATCGAGGAATAATTAAACCTTTAAGTGTCACTTAACTCTAATGGTACACGGTGGTACAAGCAGAAAAATGAAACTGACAGGGAAAATCTGATATGACAGAGCGGGTGGAGATAAAATTGGTAGGGCAGACATGGTGCAGATCGAGGAATCTTAGAATACAGAGACAGTCCATGGAAAGGGAGACAGAATCGAGTGCTAAACTGGATTGCGAAAGTCTGAAGCTCTCACGTTGACAAGCATAGTCGTGCTCGTCGCGAGGTCCTCTCAATGAGCCTCATTGTCTACTCTGCGCGCCTCCTTTGCATCTCGTAACAATTTACGATTCTTTCCTCGAGGTCTCAGTCGAACCCAAACGTTTCCAGCACTTCATACATCGTTTCTCCAATTACCAATACCCACGTTGAACAATAGTCTGCTCGACGACCCTGGAGCAACCCCCCAGGGGCCTAAATCCTCTGAAACCCTCGATCTATTTGCCATGAAAGAGTTGGACTGAGTTCTCTAGCCATAATCAATCAAAATAACAAGTGGAGAAAGATGGATCTAGACGCTGCGAGTGATACATCACTAAGAGTAACACGCAGAGATGAAGTCGAGGGTGGAATGGAAGTAAAAGGATCGGAGAGACACTAACAAACGAATACTGACTCCATTCCAGGCCGATTTGCGTACGAAACCTCGAATTCCATGAAAAGCAAAAACAAAAGTGACTAGTTAGAATGCGCCGTGCATCGCGCGATGAATCATCGGCCGGCCATCTAATTGCGCAATTATGTTTCCAGAGCTAATCTCATCGATGCTGCTTCCTGCTTCGCCCGAGCACCCAGTCGCGTCCTGAGAATCCAAGCGCCATTGTGTCACCGTCGCATCAGCTTTTAATTCAACCCGTGATTCATAATTTTGCAAGTTTTAATGACGTGGGAAGGGTCGCGGGGTAAAATTGCACGTTCCACCGCCGGCGTTGATAGTCATTGTTCGGGAGGAGTTTTCGACGCGATTAATCGCAATCTTCCGTCTCTGGCGAAGCGAGTGCCGGGTGTTTTAACGCGAACACGATGATTCACAATTCTTTATGACTCTTTATGGGCTCTAAGAGGAACGATTTGCGACGAAACTTGTAAATTAATGCCTCCATTGAACGATCGTCTGCGAGATTCCAGTGTTCCTCTTCCAGTAGCCTTGAGCAGTGAGAAAGATAGATTTCTTGTGAGAGTTTAGGGTAATGCGAGGATACTAATACCAGGGAAGATCTCAGGGATCATTTTTGTAAAGATAAATCGAAATTGAACGCGTTTCTCTTCCTTATTCAACGTCTTCGATCCTAGAATTAACAGTTTCGTTACTTTCCCCAAGGAGACACAAAATAACTTGAGGTGTTATTCGAAAGACCGTGGGAACCGAAGCAAAGTCACCGATTAACATGCGCCGCGAAGACTCGTTCAAGGTGATCATCATCTAACAGCCACCGGTGTGCACTCGTTTTCATCGCGTTCGATCCAGGAACGTGCGCGCCAACAATGACTAAAACTCGGCCCATTCATCGGCATGAAAATCATAAACAACCGCGCCCTGCCGTCGAGGATAAGTCTCACGATGATCTGGAACATCGTAGACGTGGATATATGTAACTGCGTGCAGTGTAAGGCCAGTTCACGAGGCCTTGAGCCACGATGGCGAACCTCTGCCGCGTGCATATGTTTTGCGTGCCCTGTGCATTCCATGTAACGAGCATACCTCCGCCGTCTTTGCATAATATATGAATAATATCGTTGCAGTCTGATATAAGAAGTTCTCTGCAATTTCCACTAGCATTTAGCTCCTTGGGGTATGAATACCTGCAGGTCCTTTGAACATCGTCCAACAGACATTGTACCCTTAACCCACCACTTCCTAATCCTTTACATATATGTAATTAGAATTTTATAGCTCCAGTACCTTCGAGTTAGGAGCCACAGCTTCTTCCTGAAGCTTTCGTCTATTGCTAGAGAGTGTTTCAGAAAAGAGTAGTCAGACTTTGAGAGCGAGCTTTATTTTTTTAAGGATACACTTGCTTTCCCTGACATAAACATATACCTAGTACACCTCTCAGCTCTCATTTCTTATGTCTCATCTCTCATATCTCATTTTTCATCTCCCATCTCTCATATCCCGGGTGTCATTACTAATCTCTCATCTCTCATTTCTCATCTCTCATCTCTCATCTCTCATCTCTCATCTCTCATCTCTCATCTCTCATTTCTCATTTCTCATTTCTCATTTCTCATTTCTCATCTCTCATCTCTCATCTCTCATTTCTCATCTCTCATCTCTCATTTCTCATTTCTCAGTTCTCAGTTCTCAGTTCTCAATTCTCAGTTCTCAGTTCTCATTTCTCATTTCTCATTTCTCATTTCTCATCTCTCATCTGTCATTTCTCATTTCTCATCTCTCATTTCTCATCTTTCATTTCTCATCTCTCATTTCTCATCTCTCATTTCTCATCTCTCATTTCTCATCTCTCATCTCTCATTTCTCATCTCTCATTTCTCATCTCTCATTTCTCATTTCTCATTTCTCATCTCTCATTTCTCATCTTTCATTTCTCATCTCTCATTTCTCATCTCTCATTTCTCATCTCTCATTTCTCATCTCTCATTTCTCATTTCTCATCTCTCATTTCTCATCTTTCATTTCTCATCTCTCATTTCTCATCCCTCAATTCTCATCTCTCATCTTTTATCTCTCATTTCTCAAACCCTCTCAACTCTCTCTCTCTCTCTCAGCAGCTCGTCAAACCGAGTCTAAAATATTCGTGAAAGATTCTTAGGTGCAGGAACGTTAAAACGCTCCCGGCTGAAGAGAGATTACGTTTCACGCTCGTAGCTAATTACCAACAGTCTGGGCACTCACTTGATCGGCGAAATTGAATTAACACGAAGAAGGACACCGACGAATCCAGGTTTCAATGCCGCGCGTAAAAGCACCAATGCGCGCGCCCTGTGGCGTCTCTACGCAATCGCGCAAGTGCTTTTACTTTTAAAAGCGCGCCCCGTGTTCTCCCAGCGTGCCACTTCGACAATGCTAATCACATCGGGAGATAATGGGTGCACAGGTCCCACGTACTGGCCGCGATTCTTAGTTCAAGTACGCGAACGTTTACGCGGCCCAGTCGTGCGTTTCTTCGGCGTTTTTACTAACCGAACAACACTTGCTGTTTTTCGTCGACCTTCCATTTCTGAGGGCTGAGAAAATTGTCCTTTTTACAACGTATCGATCCACTTTAGTATCATTGATTTTAATGAAACATTCTAGTTCTCCCAGTTCAACATTTTTCTGGAAAAACGCATTTTTCATGGCACTGAGGAAGCACCATTCATTTGTCTTGTCTATTTTTAAATTCTCCTCTTTAATGATTGTATGTTAGTAAAAGTAGATAGTACAAAGTACTTTACACTATTCGTCGCACGAATTTCAACAGACTTTTTAGTGGCGACATTTCTTTATCTGTTCCCCTCTTTATTCGATGCAAATGATTAAAATTAGAGGGCACAAAGCCTCTTTGTCTGTGAAAGACATTGTTCCTACTACGAATATTGACCTACTTCTTTTAAATCATGTTTTCTTTCATCTATTTTTCACTTTTCTTCCATGACCATTTCTGGTTATTGAAACTGGATAATAACTTTTTGTACGTTCATTTCTTCGTCTGTACAATTCCGCGTTATAGGTCAATGAAACGGTACGATGTAAAACGTCCTTGTCTGCATAGGACATATCTTCTTTCCTCCATTTTCGTTTAGAGAACAATTTAGCAATTACGATTTAACAAGGCGTGAAGCAGTTCTCAGTTCTTTCTGTTTCAAATACAATACGCTGATGAAATAACTATTCAACGCGAAGAAAAAGATTGAGGCCGTTAATTAGACGAACTAAAATAAACACTCTCATTTCACACACACACACGTAATATCATTCTCGATCGCTTACTGGTATAAAAGCCGCGGTTTGATACGCCGAGAAGAAAGGAGAGCGATTAGACAACATTTTAAATTCCAATTACACGGTTTCGTTCAGCAAAATGTTCTCCACTCGCTCAAGCTGATACCACATCGATGAAAAAGGAAGCACATGAATAAAAAACAATTCCAAGGTCGTCGAAAGATCTATCCAACGTTCGCGTGACTCACGTAAAAAAACAGTACCATCTATGAAAGAGCAAAACAGAAATCCCTGAGAGCCATTTCTGCTGACTTCTGCACCCCTCTCCCCTCTTGCACGCACGATGCAAATCCGCGCGTACCATCACAATGCACCCGTAATTGCACGACAGAGAGCAGCTGATAAAACGTGGGAAAAACGGCAGTGGATACTTGTTACCGGTATTACGCGAGCTGAAGAATTATTCAAAACGGAGCGCAAAGTAGTTGAACGATTGAATCCCCTTCAGCGATCGACTCGTCACAGGTGCCTGGGTGAAGGTTTCCAGCCGCGTTTCAGCGATCGCGGGATAGAAGGGGCATAAAGATCAACACGGTTCTAAGAAGCGTGTCACAGTTCCACGGACGTGCCACATGGATCTCGCGAATCGAGGAAAAAAGCTGCTGGACGATTTCCTCGCGCAGCAGAGAAGAAAAGTTAATCTCCCGGGCGTAGGGGAAATCTGGAGCCACGAGCATCGGTCAGATTTAGGAGACAGCCGCGGGTGAAGAGGCGCGCGTTTCAAGGCGACCCTCGCGGTTCCATTTTCGTCGCTACTTGAAATTTAAATTAGGACCATCGAGCTTGTCTCCGAGTAGACGGCGCAGCGAGGTGGGTCGAGACTGTTTCTGGACGATTCGTTGTTCCACGGGAACGATTGGCCCCGCCGATGCGATCTGTAACACGAGACAGAGGACAATTTAACGACTTGATCTTCGTTGACGCTTGGAAAAGATGGTGAACCGTCTACTCTTCGACGGTTCAGACGTCTAAAGATGTCTTAAGGAAGCATTAAGAACTGTCTCTAGACGTCTTTAGGAAGTAGTACTATTTAAACTGTTAATTCTAGTGTTCGTATCAGAAAAGGTGCGACCTGACAGTAATTGCAATAAAATATAACGAGGGGACGACACATCTTACCAATCCTGCGTATCGCATGACGCACCAGTGCGCACGACTTTTTGGGCACGTACTTAAAGCGGTTCTCTCCGTATTACGCAGCCATTAACGCGATTGCGGGGCATTGTCGCTCGTACGTACTCACGATTCACCTAAATCCCGTCGATTGAGTAATTCGACCTTCTTTTTCCCCTCTACACGCGCGAACACAGAAGCTGAAACTTACCAACCATTTATGCTAATGCAGGGCTGATTGTCCTTTGGTCGTCGCAAGTTCTTCCTACTTTGCCTTGTAATTAAGGGGCTCCACCGGTCTAGAGCCCGTGAAAATAGGTGATCTTTAAGAATTAATTAGAGGAAAACTACTGTATATAATTTAATGCGACTTTGTGCATTGTATTAAGTATATCTTAAACTATAGAAATATATATATTTTTTATAAGTAATCATTGCAGACGGAACTGGGGAGTCGTTAAAGTGGAAGCGTAAAAAAATTCATCTAAATCGGTGGAACGTGATCCAACAAAAATCTGTATGGAAACGTTAACTGTATAAGCACCGCAAGTGTTCACATTCGTAGCGGTATCAGACGCGTGAGACAGCCTCCAACAGCGTCCTAATCACCGATCTAAAGCCGACGATACGCAGCCACTTAACGTAATTAGAATAATTATTAATGACCGATAGGATCTCAGAGAGAGAGGAAGCTAGGTGACTTATAATGAAGTCATAGTCGCGCGTATCCTGCGACGCGTTGCATAAGGAACTGAACTACTATACGCAACTACCAGAAGACCAATTGTAAAGATGTTGATACCTTGACGACCAATTATCCAGGCATGTGATTAGGAATTCTTGCAGGCTTAGAAATGTTCCTCGAGCAATTGGATAGGTGTACGATTATAGCGTTACGAGAGGTACAAGTGTGTCAGGAAATGCATATATTATTCCATTTTCGAGATCCTACGTCCGAGCGCGAACAAGCGCAGCTTATTATTTCGTTCTCTTAATTCTGGGATTATTTAAGAGGCGGCTTGCCTCATTGTTCAATTACAAGCCTTCCAGCGTGTTCATTAAACGGATTACAATACTCGCCAATTAAATTCTCAGCGGGACAATCGCGCGAACTTATGCCATAGTGTTTTTCCTCGTCTTCCTGCGTGCGGCATTGTAATGCGTGAGCATAAAACGGATTGTGCGTCCCGCGAAGGACGCCGTTGGAATAATTCTTCATTCCGGCGACGGTTGTTTCAGAATTAACGAGGCTATAACTCGTTAGCTTGACATCGCACGAGAAACGGAGCGGGCTTTGAGGGAATTTTAAATCGAACCGCTTTTCGTTGGTATCCGGAAATTCGTTGTATCAGTTATCACAGGAATTTAGAGGCGCGGCCTTTCAGGTCAGGATCGACGATGGAAATTAACTGGACATAATTGCGAAAAGAATTTTCTCGGATACGTAAAAGATTTCGAAGAAAACTGGGCTCTGATGTTTCTCCTATTTATTCATTCGAGTTCTACCAGTTTTTATCGGAAATTAACGTTCAATGCACGAGTACACGTGGCCGAAGAACGTGATGCGCCGGAAGTGGAGGATGTATGACGAGCATGCAAAAAAGCCCATTGATGTGTTATAAGAAATGATTGAGTACTGAATTATGATTCTGAGATTGCTTTTAAATAGTTTCGAGAATTGCAGGAGTACTATGTCACGATAATGTGTAATAACATGTGCAATTCCATAAACGTTCCTATATTGTAAAGTGTTACAATGTGTAGATATAACTTTTGAAAGCCCTTAAAATTTAGCGCGCAAAAAGGTCCATCTATGCATGCCATCTTCAAACGTAACAGAATCTGCTTTCACGATATCGGTAGTCAGTAAAAATTCCCTTAGCTTTTTACCTCCTGCTAAAATACTGACTCACTCCATATAGTTTGAATTCTTGAAGTAAATAGCGTTGGGAGCTCATTCCTTTTTAATCGATAACGTTGGATGCGACAATGCCTCGGTGAGACGCCAGCTGAAGCGCCTCCACGCGGCCAGTTAATTTTAGCACAGACCACAGACGAGATATAGGCATAGACGAGGTATAGTATAGACTTATCACCTTATGGATGCTCGTGTCGCCACGCAACTGTGTTACCCACCCATAATTTGAGGACTGAATGTAGTGGCCTCTGCTCATGAACGACGTCCAACTCAGGAACTACTCTGAAATGGGTAGAACTTGTTTAGAGCGAGAGTTTCCCTCCGAAAATCCATTGCGAGGATCAAGACACTATGGCGCTGAAAATGGTATTTCTTCTAAGCCCGTGCAAGTTATAAATTGCAAGATGGCAATGTTTATTAGTACTTTGCCTGTAGTAGAACCTTTTCACGTATCGTACGCCGAAAAGTATTAAAAATTCAAGCTGTTAGTGACATTCTCGCAACTTTCTAATGCACTGTTTAATTATTCTAGTGAAGTAATAATAATTGGATCCTATTTGCTCCGAGTATTAGTTTACCGCCAACACTGCATTTTACAGTGAAATCTAATTCTTAAAAGCCTCGCAGAAAGTTGCATGATGCATGACTGTCGTGGGGTGCATGGATGCAACTGCAAATCGAGTTACTTTTGAAACCCGCATTGGGAAATAAAATTTTGTCTAGCCCTGAGAAAGTCATCGGTTCAGTGAAGTGTGTGCATGTCATAGTGCATATTATCTCGTGGTTTCTCAATTCGCGCATCAATTTCATCGATTACTGGATCATGTGGGAGGCCTTTTAACAGGATTCCATTTAGATATACCCGTTACCTAGAAGACTTTTTCAGAAACTGAAGGACGTTTAAAAACAGGAAGTGCTTCTGTAATCGTGTGCAATGCGATTGTAGAGTCAGTGCCTGTGCCTGCCAAAAAGTGTTTCATAGAGTACCGTGGTTCTATCGTATACTTCGTCGATCTTAGTAACTAAGGGGGAGAAACAAGTATGTCACTCATATTTCTCCAAATATTCCTGCAACTATTCATTTACACCAAGTTCCACTAAAATGTATTTATTCATTATAAATAATACTAGATGATATGTATAAGCATTAACATTAATGTATCGAACAATTAAACATTGAGAATAAAAGAGAATTCATTCGGCGTAGAAAATCATTTGCAAATTCAAGATCAAATGTTACTAATTGCTTGATATCTCAAGTTCTATCGATCAAAGTTAATAATAATTTCTACTGGGCGGTTAGGGTAAATGTTGTTAACATTATTTGTCATAGCAATAGCCAATGGAACGTATATTTTAGCAGAAAATCCATTTTTGCCGAAGAATTCGTTGGATTTCGCAATTGTAATTAACCGTCGACCTTGTTTTGATCGGGAGACATCGTTCCTCGAAGTCTAGATAAGGAGCTCACAGAGCTTCATGTACTCAGTCGTCGTCGGTCTTCCGGGCCTGGAGGACCTCCGGGGACCCTGCAGTTGCCGAGCTACCTGGACCTACTGGACTTCCTGGACTTCCTGGACTTCCTGGACTTGCTGAGGACCTGGTCAGGGTTTCAACTCGGATCCATCCCCCTCCCCCCGATGCAGCCGAGCCACCTGGAGAGGCGGATTCAGGAGCCTTTCTTGGAGGGGGCGAAATATGTAAAAGTACATAAGTACATTTTTTAACCCTCTTTCACAAGATTTAAAATTTGCTTGTAACTTATGTTTTAATATCTCAATCTGATACTGTAACCTAAATAATTAAATTCACATTAATTATAATTCTGTATAAATAATTAAATTCACATTAATTATAATTCTGTATAAATAATTAAATTCACATTAATTATTTATACAGAATTATACACAATGTCATAATATTTTCTATTTTATTACTCTTGGGGGGGGGGGGCGATCTGCAGAGATAGCAGTGCAACTTTTCAACTCGTTCAATCTTTCTACATGCTACCGAATAAAACGATTATATATATATATATGTATTAAATTCTAGATAAAAGTTTTAGTATCGCGTTTTAAACATTCTAAACAATTTTTCTTTAATTTCACAATCATTCGAGATGCTTAATGTTTTGCATGCAAGTTACGCTTCTCAAGTTTAAATATTTCATATGAGTTTTATGAATCTTCTCTTATTAATAGTTATTACATTCGAGTCATTAGATTTTCTGAATAAAACATAAATAGGCAGTCTGTCTACGGGCCTCGAAACGCTGCGACCTCCTCGTAGCGAGACCTGGTAATTGGTGAGAACAGAGCCGATGCGATTGCTGCGATTGTCAAATATCCTAAATAAGTAGATAGATACAAGAATTTCTTTAAATAGTAATACTTTGATATAATGTAAAAATAAATGTAACTCGAAATGTTTGAATAAATCATTCCTTCCCTTCCTTCCACATGTATAAATATATAAAATAAAGTAATGTGGAATTCTCAAGATATGTGAAATAATGGAGTTCAATAACGACGTTCACCAAAGTCGGAGGACGGATCGGACGGATGAACATTTAAAATGCCATGGTATACCTATCTTAATGTATTATTTCCATCGATTACTGGAATATGTGGGAGGTCGATCGTCCAGATTCTACTGCAATACACTAAAAATAAGTATCTGGAAGACTTTTTTGAAAACACTGTACTCGAGTCCGATCACATCTCCTCAACTTTGAAAGACATATATGTATACATAGAAAGAGCAGGGTGCATGGCTGCAGCTGCGAAAAGTACATATTTCGCAATGGACATTGCGATATAGAATTATTTCCGGCCTTTGTGAAATTTCAACTTCCATGGGAAACAGTTGAGGTGGACAGCAACCTCTACCAATGTGACAACATTCACGAAAGGTGTAAGCTGACAGTTCGACTTCAACCGCGGCAGCGATCGGATCAGTGAATGTACCTGCATATTATTTCGTGATTTCTCGATTCGTGCATCAATTTCATCGATTACTGGACTATGTATGAGGCCGTTTAACAAGATTCTGCTGCATTACACTCAATACCAAGATGCCTTTATGGAAACATTTTACGCGAGCCCGAACACTACTTCCCACTGCTGAGAGATGTTTAGAAATGTGATGTGCTTTTGTGACCGCGTGCAATGCGATTTTAGAGTCAGTACATATTTCGCGATAAAGTATTTCATAGAGCACTGTGTGGACGCGAGTGCAGAGTCAATGTTTTGCGCATACAGAACTATTTAAGTGAAAGCACCGGTGCTCTAAGTGATTTTTCATCGTGGAATTACTGTGTCTACATAAAATTATTTCTGGCCTTGACGAATTTCCAGTTAGCTGGGAGTCGGTCGAGCGCCATAACACCGCCAACAACCCCTACGTCACAACATTGCCAAGCGGTGTCACCTCTGCCAGTTCGACTTTACTCGCGACGGTGATCGCATCAGTGAGTGCGTGTACATATTATTTCGTGATTTCTCGATTCCTGCATAAATTTCATCGATAACTGGACTATGTGGGAGATCGTTCAACGAGATTCCACTACATTACACTCAGTACCTAGAGGACTATTTTGGAAACGCTTTACTCGAGTCCGAACACATCTTTCCACTGTTGAGATATGTTTAAAAACATGAACTGCTTTTGTAATCGTGTGCAATGCAATTGTAGAATCAGTGCTTATTTCGCGATAAAGTATTCGATAGTGCACAGTGGCCCTGCGTATTAGTAATGTGAACGCGAACGTAAAGTCAGTGTTTTAACGCATCTAGAATTAATTCAGAGCACCAGTGCTCCTATTGCTTTTTCATCGCGAAAGTAACGTGACATATTTGGAAGTGTGACACATTCTATGGGGTACTGACCCTGCAACTGCTGGACATTCGCCTGCAGATCGAATAGCTACTGCTAAAAGGGGATGCTTGTCAGTGAGACTATTTTCAACGAACGGTGAGTGATACTTTTTCATTCTTTGAATTTTTCTGTATGCTATCGAACATAATGATTACTGTAGCGAGCATAGTGACCACGAATACGTACTTAGTACTCGCGAATAGTAAAATTTAATGCGTGTACTTCCAAATGTTTAATACACGTAGAAAAATACAATGAATAAATTTTAAATTCGCGATAGGAGTTTTAATATCGCGTTTCAAACATTCTAAACTTCTTTTCTTTAATTTCACAATCATTCCGGATGCTTAATGTATCGAATACGAGTTACATTTCTGAAGTTGAACTCTTTCGTGTGAGTTCTTTCAAATCTTCTCTCTTAACAGTAATTACATTCGAGTCATTAGATTCTCTTAATAAACAATGACAGTAGTTTTTGGTACTACTTGGTTATTATGCTCGCTAGTTTTGCTTGCCCGTTGCATGTGCTAAATATTAAGACACACTGGTAGTAATATTACGAGAAATCAAAAATTGCCACTCTTACCACCTGATATCTCGACCTCAAATGGTCCCTTTATAAAATAACAGTATAATAATAAATGACTGCCGCCAAAGTGGCTGCTATATGAACTTAAATTTCTTTCTCCCTTGCATAAAAATAACTTTAAGCCACTAAACCTACAAATTTTATACATCGCGGAAGAACTTGCACGTGTGCTTAGTTTTAACTAGCCATAGTCCTAGAGTCCATTAAGTTTTAATTTAAGAACTTTAGTCGTAAGAATTTTTCCAAATTTTCAAAAATGCATTGGTCGAATATGGACCAGAAATATTTCGTAGAAATGGGTCACTTTCGTAGGTACCTCCGCGTTGGTGTGCCTGGACTTGGTAACGTTTTCCAATGCATTGCGTCTTGCAAAACGTTGTCAAGCTGAAGCCTACGATCTAGTTTAAGGGTCCAGATCAAGCCAAACTTACATTCGGTGAGTTTGGTTCGGTCTGGACATCTATTCAGAAATGCACTTGCGTACTTCGAGCGATAAGCTTTTGTTCCGCCTCGTTCTTTTTAAATATAAGAGTGCCAAACACACCCTTCTAGAAATACAATTCGCCTTCGATCACTGATTTCTATTTCGCGCATGGTGTTCTCGCCCTTCATAGGCCGGCTGTGCTGGGTACAACTTATTACGGCTTTACACAGAGGACCATTGTTAGACGAAGATGTGCGACAGTTCTCGTTCTCGGTCACGCTCGCCATGGCTGTGTAAAGTCGTGATATGGAGCATGCCATGTAGAAACGAAATTTCGGTGGATCGAGGGTGAATGTTCGCGTCGCGCCGCGCCTTTCGGTCCTTTAGTCGTTTAGTCTCTTTTGCAATCTCAATCGGGAGATTCTTAGCTTTCGCATATCCCTCGAAAGTTACGCAAGTGCATATTTGCAATAGATTATGCCACTAGGGCTCATTGTAAAGAGTGCGATAGGCTAGATTTAAGGGTAGAGGTACGCTTGCTTGTTGAGAGTGACGCCTTTTACCTTTGCTTTTGCTTACAATTAGCTTCACCGTGCACCGTGTCGTTTCGCATTTAGTATACTTTTACAGACTTGTCATAGTGTATTTTCTATTTCCTACTTTCAATTCTCTTTTCTTTTTTTCCGGTAATATAATTCGCTCTCGGGAGAGATCTTGAATTAGCACAAGATGCTCGGGCACGATACACTCGCCTGTGCAAATTGTCGGCTTTGTGATGGGAGCGCGTATTGCAGCTGCATGTGATTTAATTGTGAGGCGGGCTGCTGTGAGTCTGACCCCTCAGGCGCGGCCCCTAGTGGGGAACTCCCGTTAATGGGGGGCTGGATGAATGGTGGTCGCGTATTAGCGTTTTGTCTGTGCAACTGCAATGCGTGAGTGTATCGAGCAGCTCGAGATCTCTCACGACGGCGAATCCGTGTCCGTTTTTCAATTCTTTTTCTATCTCTGCAATGAGATACTTAGCGTCTATTTGTCACTTGAAACCAGTGCAAGTGTGCCTCTAAAATATGCGAAAGAAATTGTAATGGCATATGTGTAGAAAGATCGACGAGAACCCCTCGTCTATCTTTCTTACGCGCGCATGCTAACCCTTTGGACTTTAAAGTAAAGTCTTTGGAAATAATTTTAGTAGTTTTTTACCTTATACCGCAATCACAGTCCAAAGGGTTAGTATAACGAAGTATAGTGTATATGTGTGCTGCGAAACTTAGAAAATTTAGCCAGGCAAGTCCAGTTTTAAGCGCATCATCGAAACATTCGCCGAGGGATTCGCCGAGGTTTTCTCTGGTGAATTCTTTAATAAAGAATTCACTAAGAGATTCGTTGCTAGTTTCAGGGAAGAATTAGATCTGGGTTAGGGTTTACTAACACTTTAGAGTAGAATTGGATTTTTTCTGGCATTCCATGTCATTAGCGCCTGATGAGGCTGCTTCTATTTCCTTTTACAATTCGGAATTATCATGCGCCTAAACAGGCTGCTGTATTTTTTAATTAACATTAAAAAGGATGAGACCTGATGATGGTACATTAGAATTAAAAAGCATTAGGCGCCCAAAAAGGCTACTCCTTCCATACATTAAGATTGAAAAACCTTAAACGCCCGAAGAGGCCACTCCTTTTTTCTATCAGACAGAATCAGAATTCATTGAGCGCCCAATGTGGCTGCTGGAAATTTTTCTCAAAGTCTGAATTGCGTGACACCTTGCAATTTAAAGGAAATTTTTTCGAACTTGTTTAAATACAAATTGTCTGTTTCAGTTATAGTGTTTGTGATCGCCCGTAATGCGATCGTAGAGTCAGTGTTTTTGCGCAATAAAAGCTAGTCGAGAGCACCGGTGCTCTAATAACTTTTTCACCGCGAAAGTAGAGTCATGCACGAGTCCAACTGCAGCTGCAACGTTGAGAGCTAAGCTGGGGCTGAGTTGAAGGGTGCTCGTCTGAGAGCTGCTGGTCAGAGGGATGCTGGTCAGACGGGTGATGATCAGAGGGGAGCTGGTCTCAGGGATGCTGGTCAGAGGGTTACGAGTTTGCAGAGATGCAGTACCGATGATGACAGCGAACGGTGAGTCATTTTATAATTCTTTGAATGGGGGTGCATGTAGTACAGCTACTTAGCTCTTTCGATTCTGGCCGTTCCAACACAAATGCACGACATGCAGAGGCCCTTTTCACATGGTCGGTATTCGTTTGGGGAACTCTTATGCAATATTTCGCGAATATGGTCTAGGGCGTCTAGGCAGTAGCCTTATGGCGTGGTCCTTTTCTAAACCATATTCACGAAATATCGTAGAAATGTTCCCGAAACTAATGCCAATTATATAAGATGCGCCACTAAACGTTATGCATGTGTGTTCGAAAGAGCAGCATCGATTGAGCTGACCATACAAGGTACTCGTAGATAGTGACATGCATGTGTCTGTCTCAAAATAAAAAATAAAATAAATCAATACAATTGTTGCTCGCGATTCTTACAATTTTATATCGATTAATAATAATTCATAAAATAATCGGATCGATCGAGTCAAGTAGAGTCACCGCGAAATTTTTTGAAATGGGTCTCAATGAAACTAGTCTTCCTAACAATCTTGCATTCTAGCAAGATCTTTTATGGTCGCCGGTAATGCGATCGTAGAGTCCACGCTTTTTTCGCGTCCATATATTTTCAAGAGCGCCGCGGCTCTTGTGTAGAGTTTTATTACCGCGAATTTACAGTCAAATTTTTGCGGATCTATGATTTATACAGAGCACGGAAGCTCGTGTTGATTTTTCGTCGCGAAAGTAAAATCAACCTTTTGCGTATCGGAAATTTGTCCAGAGCACCGGTGCTCTAATTGCTTTTTCATCGCGAAAGTAAAGTAAAATTTTCGATTAGCTTCAATTTTCAGCTGCTTGGTATTCTAGGTCCTAGAAAGGACCTAGCTTGTGGGCCCTAGAGAGGGCCCAGAACAGGGGCCCTAGAGAGGGCCTTCGGCATAGGCCCTAGAGAGGGTCCTAGTCATGGGCCCTAGAGAGGGCCTAGCTCGTGGGCCCTAGAGAGGGTCCTAATCATGGGCCCTAGAGAGGGTCCTAGTCATGGGCCCTAGAGAGGGCCTTCGGCATAGGCCCTAGAGAGGGTCCTAGTCATGGGCCCTAGAGAGGGCCTAGCTCGTGGGCCCTAGAGAGGGCCTAGAATTATGCTAGCTTGGTAGCTAGCTAAGATGTACTTGCATGCATGCCGTAGAATGTAGAATACGAGTACCTTGTATAAGTGGGTCGTAATCTTTGTGCGTGCATTTTGGAAGGAAAAGCATCATACCTAAGGCACGCAATGCATTTGGTAGGATAAGCTTCCTACATAATGCATGCAAAAAGACCTTACCCAACAAAAACACATTCAGAAACTAAGGAATGTGAAATAGATGAAATGTGAAATAGATGAAATGTGCGCGTTTAATAAACAGGAGCGCTAAAAGTTGCTGTTTAAATATAAATTGTCGGTTTGAGTTATAGTGTTTGTGATCGCCCGTAATGCGATCGTAGAGTCAGTGTTTTTGCGCAAGTAAAGCTAGTCGAGAGCACCGGTGCTCTAATAACTTTTTCACCGCGAAAGTAGAGTCATGCACGAGTCCAACTGCAGCTGCAACGTTGAGAGCTAAGCTGGGGCTGAGTTGAGGGGTGCTCGTCTGGGAGCTGCTGGTCAGAGGGATGCTGGTCAGACGGATGGTGATCAGAGGGGAGCTGGTCTCAGGGATGCTGGTCAGAGGGTTACGAGTTTGCAGAGATGCAGTACCGATGATGACAGCGAACGGTGAGTCATTTTATCATTCTTTGAATGGGGGTGCATGTAGTACAGCTACTTAGCTCTTTCGATTCTGGCCGTTCCAACACAAATGCACGACATGCAGAGGCCCTTTTCACATGGTCGGTATTCGTTTGGGGAACTCTTATGCAATATTTCGCGAATATGGTCTAGGGCGTCTAGGCAGTAGCCTTATGGCGTGGTCCTTTTCTAAACCATATTCACGAAATATCGTAGAAATGTTCCCGAAAAAAATGCCAATTATATAAGATGCGCCACTAAACGTTATGCATGTGTGTTCGAAAGAGCAGCATCGATAGAGCTGACCATACAAGGTACTCGTAGATAGTGACATGCATGTGTCTGTCTCAAAATAAAAATAATAGATAAACCAATACAATTGTTGCTCGCGATTCTTACAATTTTATATCGATTAATAATAATTCGTAAAATAATCGGATCGATCAAGTCAAGTAGAGTCACCGCGAAATTTTTTGAAATGGGTCTCAATGAAACTAGTCTTCCTAGCAATCTTGCATTCCAGCAAGATCTTTTATGGTCGCCGGTAATGCGATCGTAGAGTCCACGCTTTTTTCGCGTCCATATATTTTCAAGAGCGCCGCGGCTCTTGTGTAGAGTTTTATTACCGCGAATTTACAGTCAAATTTTTGCGGATCTATGATTTATACAGAGCACGGAAGCTCGTGTTGATTTTTCGTCGCGAAAGTAAAATCAACCTTTTGCGTATCGGAAATTTGTCCAGAGCACCGGTGCTCTAATTGCTTTTTCATCGCGAAAGTAAAGTAAAATTTTCGATTAGCTTCAATTTTCAGCTGCTTGGTATTCTAGGTCCTAGAAAGGACCTAGCTTGTGGGCCCTAGAGAGGGCCCAGAACAGGGGCCCTAGAGAGGGCCTTCGGCATAGGCCCTAGAGAGGGTCCTAGTCATGGGCCCTAGAGAGGGCCTAGCTCGTGGGCCCTAGAGAGGGTCCTAATCATGGGCCCTAGAGAGGGTCCTAGTCATGGGCCCTAGAGAGGGCCTTCGGCATAGGCCCTAGAGAGGGTCCTAGTCATGGGCCCTAGAGAGGGCCTAGCTCGTGGGCCCTAGAGAGGGCCTAGAATTATGCTAGCTTGGTAGCTAGCTAAGATGTTCTTGCATGCATGCTGTAGAATGTAGAATACGAGTACCTTGTATAAGTGCAGAGAGATCGACGATAATCGTCAGTCTATCTCTCTTTCGATTTCGCTTTCGCGTTCGCGGTTGTCACTAATAGTAGAGTCAAATCATCGTTTCCCTCATTGCAAGCAATGACGGACGCGATGAGTTTATTGAAATGGAGGGTGGATGGGATCGGTGTTTGTTTCGGGATGGGTCACTTTCGTAGGTACCTCCGCGTTGGTGTGCCCGGTTCCTTGGTAACGTTTCTCAAGCATTGCGACTTGCAAAACGATATCAAGCTAAAGCCTACGATCTAGTTTAAGGGTCCAGATCGAGCGAAACTTACATTCAGTGAGTTTGGTTCGGTCTAGACATCTAATCAGAATTTTATTCTCTTTCAGGTAGGTATTTCTTCGATGGTTTTACATGATTTATTCTATTTCATGCATTTCTTCGATGGTTTTGCGTGATTTATTTCATTTCGTCGATTTCTTCGATGATTTTGAACTCATGAACACATGTCTTCCACAAATAATGTTGTTGTTTATATAAATTTTTATGTTAAATAAATTTGTTTGGCGTTAAATAAACCTGAATAGAATAGCAAGGTTAAAAGGCGTATGTGTTCTTGTTTTGTTGCGATCCTTCTTTCTCGGTCGTTGCACGGAATACGTTTATAAAACGATCTTTAAGTTGTTACTCTAATAGAATCATTTGTAAATCGCGGGTTTCGAATGACTTCTTGAATTCTAATTCCTACCACACGTAGCGTTACAATCTGTTCCGAGACTTCACCGGTAACGTTACATGCGACACTAAAATGGCAAGGGGGTTAGAGGAGCCCCCAAACCGGTGACAGAAAAATGCATTGGTGATAGGTCTATCCTATACCTCGTCTGTGACTTCAATAAGGTTAATTTTTAATTCCTACCACTCGGAGCAATGTAATCTTATTTTAGACTGAATCGGTAACGTACGATGTATCACCTAAGTTAAAAGCAGAAACGCACTTTACCTGCCATCGCTAACAGCACGTTTTTAAAGCGCTACTTTCAAACCACGCGCTCCCCCGTAATTTATTCAGGCAGAATCCCAAAGCATTTCACATTATTATTAAGCCGTCAACTTGACAGGCAGGCTGGTTGTTCAATCGAACACGTAGTAGCAATCGTCGCCCTGGGGCCTTCATTGCAATCATCTGCGTGCACAGTGGCTGGAATGCTGCAACCGTTCAAAGGTGGAGCGCACAACTAATGGAATTTACTGTTACGCAAATTTAGACGGCTCTAACTGGCCTCTCGATTTTCTCGAGAAAATTATCTTGTCGACCGGAACGACCGAACACGAAAATGTTTTTGCACGATGTATCAGTATTGTTAGTGCCGTAAGATTTGCATTCCCTAGTTAGTTAACGACTTCTTAACGACTTCCGTGGTAGATTAATACCCTCGTAGAAGTTTTTTGCAAATTTCCACTATTGTCGAACATTAAAAGGAACGAGCAGAACCATACAATTTTATTCATCGTTCCAGTAGTAAGAGAAACATAAGGAAATTAAATGAAAATGGGAACCAAAATTAATCCCACGTTGGAAGCTCAACCCATGCAACCTGTTGCTCATCAAATTTTCCACAATTACTTTAAATGCTACTAGATTAAATAAATCGCAATTAAAGAAGTCCCGTAAAGCTAGTGACTTCGTTTTCGAAGGAAACTTTGATTCAACACTTCCCACAGATTCACTCCAGCCATTTTTCCTTCCATTTACCACCCGCCCGCAATTTGCTTGTCATAAACTTAACCGCTGCTGGCGAGAATTCCAAAACGATTTTCCGCGAGTGGCGTCGACTTTCTACACAGGCATAATCGGTTCAAATTATTTGAGCAACATTGTTCCGCCTCGAAGTGTCGATCTAGCGACCACATCCCCTCCTTCCGGACAGTAGCAGCTTTTCTCGCCGTTCCGTGCGACTAACGCAAAGGAAATTAGGTTGTTACACCGGAATGGCGCCCTTGTACCTCGTCCCTCGCTTCTAAAGTGGCCGCCTGGCGCAATAAAATCCCATCAGGTGTAATGTAGAACCCCTGAGGATGACCTAAAAATATCTTCTAAATCTAATATCCAGTCCCTTCAGCCCGGGTCACGTCGACGGATCGAATCCATCTCAGAAGCCTCTCAATTCTCGGCACATCCATCTTGGAATTTGCGTGGACCAGAGCGAAGGATGATTAGAAGCCAGCGAACCAGTCGTTCGATGCTGCTTCTTCTCCCATTCGCGAAACAGTTAAGTGGAAGTGATTATAGATCGCGAAACAGATCCTTCGCCAAGGTCCGGCGAGATCGAAAGCTTTCCTGGAAGCAGCGGTCGCGCGAGGGAGATGGAAAATCGGCTAACGAGCCCGTTGCACGAAGGTAGCCGCGTGACCTCATAAAAGGTGCATTCGTATTGCTAATTGCGTCTTCGGTGGGCTGCACCGCCTTCCGAGCAGCAGGCCGGCAATTTACTCGCTGCGTCACGCGCATCGGGCGTCCATGAGCTGAATTCGTCTGCAACGGAAGCCCGAGGAACGTCCACTTCCGGCGGTGACGCGAGAAGTTCGTGAACTTCGCCGAACCAGATGGAACGCCCTGCTAGTTCCATCGAGCTTCTCTATCGCTCAAGATCGTCGATCACGAGTCTCGGAGAATAAAAAGGGATCGTTCGTGGGCTGGGTTCTACAGGGCACACTGTTCGCCTCGAGTTCCTTTTCGGAGGATAGAAAGTTGCTGCCTCTGACGCATTCTGCGATTCGCGACCGGAACGTTTCGGGGTACGAGTCCGAAACGTGGGGCGCTATGGTTCCTGGACACGGATCAACGTCACTATAAATTACACTGGCAATGAGACGATTCCGACGTGTCAAGGACCACCAAAAGCGTGGTTGGTTCAAGGACGACCGCGTTTCAGTTGGCTTCTCTTCGTGGGCTGTGTCGCAGCCTAGACCCTGAGTCCATGTCCTCAACAGCTTTTCTTCTTCCAATTCGAAATCTAAATTGATGAAACAATTTCTGCCCGAAATTCAATTCGAGCTGATTGTGATAGACAATCACAGCAATTGCAGTCGTGCTCGAAAGAACCACTTTAAGTTTAAGGGTGGAATCCTATTTTATGGCCTTATCAAAATTTTGGATTTTCTTTTAAGAACCTAGCATTTCGATTCATTTGAAATTTGGACCATGTTTTTATGCATCCTTGAAGAAGTTGTAGTTTTTTTTTTATTCATTTTTAATAAGAAATATAGGAGTTACGTGTCACGCCGCGCAAAACTCGCCGTCCGCTGGTGAGCATGATATTTAGCTTCCAGGTAATCTGAAACAGAAAAATGGAAAGGTGTTTTACTTTAGCTATATGTAGCTCCAATTTGATGAACCAGAATACTGCTGAGTTATATACTTCTTTTGTTACATAAGACAATTGGCGTAAAATTGAAAAGCAAAAATTAAAGGTTCAGACTTTTCAGTTTGAAAACTCTTCACATCTCTCAATAATTTTTTTTGTTTTCTGGTGGTTCATCAATTTCAAGCTACATATGTATAAAATAAAACGCCGTATCATTTATCTGTTTCGGATTACCTGGTAGATAAATATGAATCACACTAACGGACGATGAATTTTGGACGGCGCGATGTTCGATTGTGCATAACTACTATATTTATGGTTCGAAATTAATAAAAAAAAAACTGCAGTTTCCTCAAGGATGCATCAAAACATGGTCCAAATTTCAGATGAATCGAAACGCTGTTTTTTTTTTTAAAAAATCCCAAATTTTGCTTATTATTTCGGCCCAAAGAATAGGATTCCCCCTTAAACTGTGAACGGTAGCAGGACTTAGATACTTCCACTATGAAGAATTGTATCTCTAAATTTCTATCCCATAAATTACATGGTTGCCCAGAAGAGATCTGCGATACCAACATAATACGTGAAGCCTAGCATTAAATTCATTACGCTTTAAACTTTCTTTTTACCGCCACTGTGTATTATCTTCCGTGGATTAGTGAGTGTATAGTCAGAATATTTAGAGATTTCGAGTCATTGCGAAACCAAAGCGTCACGGTGCAAAAGGACGTAGAAATCGACGCGAATGCGATGATTTAAGGCGATGGCTGCAGACATTGTCGCCAATGGTTAATGGAGCGCGACGTCGCTCAGCGACGGAGATCCCTGGCTGGATAATTAGATCGTTTGAAGTCCGAAGATGCAATTAAAGTCGCGGCGAATGGGAGACTGTACATACAAAATCAGAGTACAAGGTGTTCCTGGTTGCCTTCTGCGCGGCCTGGAAAAACTCGGGCAAAATTCTTCCGCCTAGCAGCTGGACGCAAATCACTTCTACGTGGCGGAGGCCTCGCGAGCTGCTCGATAACCGACGATCATTCGACGCTGCTCCGATCGATGATGATCTAATCATGCCGGAGAAAAAAATATTTTGGTCAATGATAGCATGTTTTAATTGAATCAGTCCATCGGGGACATGGCGACGAGGACGAGTGTCCCGTTGAAGAAGCTGCTTATGAATATGATAATAGCAATCGCGAATAAATATAGTTTAGTAATAGAAAAACACTTGTTCATGGGTGGCAGACCACTTGAGACTGAAATAAACAGTCACAGCTTGCTCGCGAATCTTTTAGGGAAAAGAGCAGTAGGGGTTGAAGGCATAAAAGATTTTATGTAGCATGTTGGTATCACTGATCTATTCTGCAATATAAATTTTAAGATAAAATTGATGCTCGTACCTATACGGAGGTACCTTATTTCTTTCTAATGCTACTGAATAATGTGCTTTATTATTTTTGGAATTCTGTATATGGTGGAAGTGTTTTGTAGGATTAGTCTGAAGGTATTCTTTCTTTTGTCGAGAATTTGTGTGTACTAAATTACGTTCCAGATAATTGAGAGGGATAGGAGAAGAAGCTAATGGTATCTCTGGAATTTTTGTAATTCCCCACGATACGAACCCATTAGGATAATTCAATTACGGGGAAATTAAGTTAGACTGACCGTGGCGGTCGTAAGTCAAACAAATTACGCGGCGGGACATTAATTAAGGCCACGGAGTCGTCGTTGAAATTCTGCTCCTTCAGCTCCATTTTTTCCAGCCGCGCTCGTCCAATGACTAAACCTTCGTTTGACTTTCATAAGGATCCTTAGCGATCATCCGCGCAATTAATTTTCCAATTTTACGTCGATACGTCCCGCGGTAATTGCACAGTCCACAGTCGACCTTCGTCATTTTTCCTTTTCTCATACTCCGATCCCCCTCTCTCTAGCTCTGTCTCTGTCCCTTCCACTCGATCGAGCTCGCCAATTTAATAACGAGACGAAACGGCAGATCCAGGATCGAAAATGCAACGAAGGCCGCTGACTCGTTGAGATCCCGATCCATCAAGGTCCAACTTGTCCGTGCTTGACCAATCTCAACGTTGCGTGCCCAGAAGCAATTTTTGGGAAAAGGACAGCGGTGACATTAGTCCTGTACCAGTTTTCTGTGCCACCGAAAGAGATCAAGATATCAAGGATAAATAGAACAAAAGAACAAATTTCTGCGGCATGCCAGTTTTTGCTGCTGAGTATCGATTCAGGGTCGTGGATCACCGAATCGTATCCCACAAGCAATTTCACGTATGTTCGGCTTTCCATTTGCCGGCTTATTACCTGTAATCAAGTGTAATCTGGGTAACACGATTTATCGGGGCCACGCAACTCGTGACTGCACGCGTCGCTCTCGCATTCTTTCGCGCAATTCCGACAACAAAGTACCTACGGACATGAAAGATTGAACGTAATGAAAAGGTGCAGGGTTTATGCCCATAAAGTCCATCTAACCCAGAGTGCAGTAATTATCGTAAAGCTGTATATTCGGTGTTTACGAGGGGCGTAAGGGCACCACGTTCGTAAGTTACCCTGACAGGTATCGAAATCAAAGTTTCAATATCGAAGAGTGCCGATTAAAGGCGAGTTTGGAAACGGTTCGCAAAATGCAGAGAGTGTGCTGCAAGTGAGGTGAACGGTATGCAAACTGTTATTAGAAACAGGTTTACAGAGATAAGTGCTCACTTGATTCCTCGATTGATCTAGATTCCTAATGAGCCTAACAAACTACTGTTTACCTCTGAGTCCACTTGAACCACAGGTTGCAGGGCGTGGGTACGCAGCCTTTCAGACGAATTTTAATATATCTCACGCTCGTATCTGATTTTTGTCAATGACTTAGTAAGAAACCTGCGCGATCGAGCCGAGAGAAATTTCTCCACTAATTTCTTCGTCTTTTATTAAGAGAACCTCGAGAGCACGTACAGACAGCTGAGAAAAAGAGGATCGTTCTTTTTGCAAATGTGGGATTAGGCTGTTTCGTGTCCACTTTCCCTGCTGTACTGAGTCGTTGCAAAATGAGGGGGAATAAGAAATTCATTCTGGTGTTAAAGAATTTTTGACCTGACAGCAATGGTTCATAATGGAGAAAATTGTGAGAAACTAATGGCTGTATGATTCATAGCTGGGTCGTTCGCAGCCTTTACACGCGATCTTTGGCATTCGATACATGTATCGAATTTCGTGGCTTCTGGTACTCGATCGTTCAAGGACCAACGGTCCTCTCGTGCCCGCGGTATTGGAAAGCAAGGGCTGCCTCCTTGCGCCGTGCTGTGGCTGAGAGCACGCTAATTATTTATCGGGTTAAGGTCGGCGATTCCATTTTTGACGAAGGTCAGGAAACATTCGCGACCGGCAGCACGTCGCCCATTCGCGAGCCCTTTCTCGCGGGACTGTCCTTGAGAGAACATCCAGCTGGACTTCGATGGAAGAAGATCCTATCATTCGGGGTACCAGCTGATCGAAGCAGTCCTGGTGAATGAGTTAGTGGAGGCGATTAGGATAATGAAAATACTTGAGTCAGTGGAGTCAGGTGAATTACTCCAGCCACTTGATTTAATTGAGATTGGAGTCACTTGGGTTAGTTGAGTTACATGAGATAGGTACTTTGGCTACCTGGGTTACGCAAAGCAGTTATTTCTGCTGGCGTAGGATTGAGATGCATGGATAGAAGGTTGTTCGTTCTCATTGCTGTGCTGTCTTTAGGATTGTGTAAAAAATTGACGATTCGAGAATCGCATTAAATGTGAGACACAGAGAACTTTCAAAAGTTTTAGGAGACAGCATCTGCACCTACTTTGAAAGCATTGGGAACCCAAATATTAGGCGAGGTTCTAAAACTTTAAAGTTCATTATTTATTCTGAATATTTCTGATACTTTAACTCCAGTGACTACCAGGATCAAGTGAATACTGAAGTAGCTTGAAAGCTACTATGGATAATTAGTCTTCTAGTTACTAATTGCAAGCCTCGATTCTCAAGATTTACAACTACCTTTTCCCACTTCCTCCAGAAGCTTACCCTTTCGAAATGCAATAAGATGAAGGGTGGAATCGCGAACGTAAACCCCTTAGCCATTGACTTCGTTGTTGCCAGCAGAAGAAGGTCACGAAATTCCCTGGAGTCCTCGATGGAGATTCAATTTCCATTCCCAGTAACGAGCTGCACATGCAGATGTCGCGCGGCCTTGCGTCAGAGGCGATCGTGCGACATTACGCGGGCAAGAAAAAGGTTTGCACGATGAGATTAGTTTTTGCCACGGGTAATTTCCGTCTAACGATGCTTAGCCGGTAGATCCTCCGTCCCTTCCGTCGCGATAATCGCCGTCAGATGGCACCGATTTGTTCTAGGGATTCTTCGCCGGAAATTATGCGAACTTCCGAGAACCCTGGCCAGCTATCTCGCGGCCCGTTCGATTAATTGCTTCGTTAAGTGCGATCCTCGACGGCGCTCCACGGTGGGAACGGTGAAAATCGATCCCCTCCAGGACGCGAAACACCATGGCGTTCCCTCCACTCGAATTTTCTGTAAAAAGTAGCTCGAAACGCGCTCGACTACATTCGAGTTGCGCAAGGAGCCTTTCGGCTGCCAGCGAAACTGCGTTCGATCGAACCGAACAATTTTCTGTAGAGAAACTCAAAAGTGAATAGAAAAATTCTTACGTAATCTACGTGTCTATATGGTAGTAAGGAATCGTTGCAACCTTGAAAGCAACCAAATGTGCTAGAAAATGCACCGTCGGGGAGCTTGGAAACCATTCTTCGAATACCATTTCAAATTATGCAACAAAGAATCGAGCGTTACTTAAAACAGAAATTTGGCCAGTTTTCAAATAGTCATAACCAAAATTTCCCTTTTCAAATATCCTCCTCTTGTGCCTTTTCATCGCAGAGATGCTCACGTCGGCAACGATCTGCGGGCAACGAATAGCGCCGAAAAAGAACAAGGTCGTGGTAAATCATCTTTTCTAGAAGGCAACTGCATTCCACGGTCATCCTTTGTTCGCGTTTTCGCTGCAGCGCGATTTCGTTTGAATTTTGGAGGAGGACGGGTAGGTGCGTTAGCTGGTCAGACGGTGTCGGTGCGAATATGTCAGACGACATTAATCGCGGTAACGGATCCGGATTCCGATCGAGAGCTCGATGCTGTAACCGTGCAGAAACGTCAGACTGGGTATCGCGAAGGATTTTAATAGCCACCGCGCGGTAACAGAGGATAATTGGAATTTGCAATGACGATCGCTGGGGATTTCGCGTTCTTCGATGACGGGGACGTGTTCCGTTGTCTTTTTTGCACGCCTACCTCCGCGACACGTGGATTCGATTAATAAACTAAGTGTGTAATGTGTACCGTTGATTCAGGACTCAGGGCGGAGAAGTGGAGTGATTTTATTCATGCTTTTTTTTAAATTCGCAAGTTGGCTGGTTTGGGATTCTATGTGGTTTCAAGAACTGAGAGGGGAAACTGGGGGTATATTTGGTAAGTAAATAAATATATTCTGTAAATTTATGCTTTATTCTGTGTGGATACATTTGTTGAAATTTTTTTAAGATTCCCTAAGGGCGAAGTAAAAGGCACTCTTTTAACCTGTAACGCAGTTGTTAATTAAATTATTTTTTTAGTTTATAACTTTGGGTTTAACTGAAATTTTTGTTTATGGTACGATTTATTGCGACTTATAAATTTTATGACATCAAGTTCTAAATATAATATGCAACAACTGACCGCTTTTCAAATTGATGCTATTTTGGGCTCTTCTTATTGCATTTTCCACGGTATTCTGACGAATTTGTGGGGTTGGATTTTCGATTTCGTGTTGAATATTGTCCTTTACTTGTTGTAAAGTCTGTGGGTTAATCACGTAAACCAATACCTTCAAATACATATGTAGCTCCAAAGAGAGAGGTCTTTAAACATTCGTCTAAATTTACATTGTGTTAAAAAATCGACACAATTTTTCCGCCTTCTTGAAGGATATTCTTATTCACCTTTAAGGACAATAATTTTTGTGAGTCTCTTCTATTAAAATATCAAGACACCACTGACACATACCTTAAATTAAACAAATTAAGAGCTATTAACATCGGATGATGACTTTTGCGCCACCTGCCACTTTCAGCAGGATATAATTCAATTATATTCTCTTAACAGTCCCCCCGCATTTTCCATTTAATATATTTAACCAGACCTCGAAGTTTAATATAAAACAGAACACATGTCTGACCATAGAAGCATCTTCTACTGAATCCGCGATCTCTCCAGTGAGACCCGCTGGACCTCTAAAAATATTCCCCAATTTACTTCCCATTTCAGCCACCCCTATTAGCCAACCACCACCGAGCCTCGCCCCTGCAACAAGCCCCTCTTCACCCATCCTCAGCCTTCGAAATCACCAGCCGCTGCCAGCGATATCGTAATAATCCAAAAGCGGCAAGAAGCAGCCTTGCCGGGCGTCGTCACGATTTCCCCGAAGCGATGGCGACGCGGCGATCGGTCGCGTGGTGTCCCCGGGAGGCAGTGGCCACCTTGACCATCGTCAAGGGCCGGTCTAGGGGGGCCTGGATCCACGGGGGCTGCGGGGCGGCGGGAAAAAGAGCCACGGTGGCCTCCAGCGGCGACATATAAGTCCCAGGAACAGCCCCCACCTCGCGTCAAACGGTCCCGACACGGCGAGCGCGGCTCATACACTTACGATCCACCTTTTATCGCCACCGTTTGGCCTGCACGTTTCGAGTCTTCGACCAGTCAGTGAGCTACCCCGCTGTGCTCCCTTCCAGCCACCGAGAACGTGCCCAGACCTAGGAGACCGACGCAGCACCTCAGCTCGCGGGGACCAACAGGGAACCGGCGACCTGCAGTCTCAACCCGACTCCTGCAGAAGCTGATTCCCCGCGGCACGTGGCCTGCTCTATCCGCGCACCGTATCACCCGGGACGGACCATGAGGATCGTAAGTAGAATTTCGCGCGCGAAACTCTCGCGGCTGGCCGACAGCGACGGAGGGGGAAAGGTGGCGCGGAAGAGACCCGCGGATGGGAAAGGGAGGTTTCCACGCGATAGGCTTCGTGGCGCGACTCATCGGAATAGAGGGGCACTGCGAAATCGGTGGGGGAGACTTTCGCGGGAGCAGATAGCGCGCTTCTGCGGCGAACCAGCTCGCGGGTCGGCTCGATCGATCGATCATTCGGCTGTGCCTTAACGATCGCGCTCGTCTCGGCACGCGACTCCGTGGACGCGACCACGCGGTGCATCGGTAGACACTTCCCTCCTGTTCGCTGGGAAATGAGGTGTCCTGTTGGGAGCACGCGAGGACGCCGGTTGCACGGATAGAGGAAGGACCGACGAGGGAGGACACTATGGCGCTGCTTCGAGTGAGAACACGCTTCTAATCGAAGCTTATCGCGCGGCAGAGTGAGCGACTCGTATACTGTGCCGTTTTGAATTGCTACTCCGGCCGACTTGCTTACTGGAAGCATCGCTCTTAATTCGATTTCCAAGATCGGTAGTGTGCCTGTGCTTAGCGCGGATCGGTGAATCGTAGCGTTCCTCCGCGATGGAATACATACGAGTCTGCCGTGGAAATTACTGTTTGTTCAGGATCGCTGCGCAGCTTTCTTTCGCTTCTTGTGCTTCTTGTTAGCAAGTCGGCTTTGTTCCAGCAACGAGGCACCATGGGGTTCGTACACGGGCAGCCAAACCGTAACTCGTGGAAATTGGTCGGCTAGCATCGAGCTACCTTTCACGCTGCGCGGAACTTTCTACGATTCCCTCGTTAATCCGAGATTATCGACGCTGTAATCGCTGATAAGTCCCGACCAATCAATTCCCCGTGGACATCCGAGCCCCGGCTGGTCTTCGGCGGGCGAGGAGCGTGATAGCGTCGATCGTTAGAAAAGCGAGAGCGTCGGGCCGCTCGAGCTTCTTCGCGACCGCGTAAAAGCGTGCAAAATGTAGAGGGCTCACGTGCTCTGTCGCCACTTTCTACATTCTACGTCCTCGTCTCTCGTACGATCGCGGAGCGCATCAGCATCTCGCCGTGAACTCTATCTGCTCGCTCATCTATATTCCTAGATGTAGCAATTAGGGCTGCAACAGAAATTGCGACAGTCCGAGGCTAATATTATGCCGGTGCTAATTGTGGCGAGGTCGACGGCTCTGCGCTTTGGGAGAACAATACTCATCTTCGTCACGGGTTTTTGTATGGTAATGATAGGTGGCCTGATGATCTTTTGGTGGCCAGTGTTGAAGTGCGTTTCAAATTAGAGTTGCACAGGGAGAAACTTCTCATCTACTTCTGTTCTTCTCTGCTGGTTCTGTCAGCATTATGTTTTCCTGAGTCCAACATTAAACCCACCAGTTAGATAGACCTGCAACTTTGAATCAGGCGAGACTTCCTATCGTTGCAAATTAAAATAGTATACAGCACCTACTTGAATTCTTCCTTGCTGTAATACTTCTTCTTGCAACCCTCTTCTCCGCGATAAAGGATCATCGACACCTTTCTCTACTAGGCAAACCATCAATGAATCAGCACACCCAGTAATCTTGGTGACCCGTTTGAGAGATCAGACCCATTATTCACGCGGACAGGAGGAAGGAGGAAAGAGTAATAATAGGAAGAAGTTGAACGGACGTAGTCTGGCGAGCTGGGGAAATCCTCAAACTCGTCCCGTTCATTCACGAGAACGTAGCCGTCGGCGAGACAGGTCCACGTCCTTGCCCGGGGCTGTCGCAACCTTTGCTGCTCAACTAAACGTGTCTGCCTGACACCAGATCGCTCGTGAGTTACGTAACGAATAACAAGCGGCGAGCGTTACCTGTCAGGAAGACGATTCCCCTGTCGATTCAGCCACCTAATCGGTGAAAATTCCTCGCCGATTCATTGTTATCGCCTCGGCGCATCTCGAGGAAATGATGGTGTAAAAGGTGGGCTCCAAGGCAGGTCCGTTACGCTGATTCCTTTTAATTTGTTTTTCGATCGTCGTCGATAGGAAGCGATCGCGCGCCGCACCAGTCGCCCTGACGGGCTTAAAAATTCTGCGGGGGTTGCGCAACCTGGCTGCAAAAGACTTCGTGTAATTTCTTCTGCACCCAGTTTTTTCGCCGTCCGTGCTCGCGGAGTGGCGCGCGAAAAACACCGCTGTCCGTCGGTAGAAATTGAAAACCTCCTGCGCCGGTCACGCGATCGGGATCTGATTGCCTTGCGAAATTAATCGCCGGGATATTCGGACCAAAGAGTGAGTGGACGGTGGTTGTGAAGGCTGCAACGGCAAGGAATCCGGTGGTAGGTTTATGCGTAGTGCTGGGGAGGATTGTGTCTGGGGTAAGGAAAATCAACGCGTTAAAAGTTTTGGGTCTGAGCGGTACACCGAGGAACACCTATACTACTTACACGCGTACAACTTTGTCAATTCTGGTCGGATTAACTTGACACTTTCACGGAATATTTTCAAGATGTGCTTCGAGAAAATATATAAATGGATTTTTCGAAAATTTCTAGGTAGGCCTCCCCCTTAAGTACTTCGATACGAAGGAATATAAGTTTGCAATTCTGAAGAAGATCGAAGGAAAGTGGGATAAAGCGGAAGACCACGCGTTAACATATGCCTCGAAAGCGAAATAAATTTTCAAACTCCGCTTTGCTCGAACGGAACCGTACAAATGACCATTTCGATTAGATTCGATTGAAAATGTGTCCAGTCCTGATAGCGTCACACTTTTCCAAGGATTCGTCTCGGGCTGATCGACGCGGAACGAACGAGGTCTGGTTATGCAAAGCGTATTAGCTTGGAATGTTTTGCAACTCGACACGCCGATCCAGAGACAGCAGTTTTGAGCCAATTCGAAATTTATTAGAGAGCCACAAGAGGCACTAACTATTTACCCTTTAAATATCGATCGAGGAAACTGTATTACGCTGTCTGATCAAAACATAGAAAATTCAAGTGTTCAAAGAAGCCAAACCTGAGCTCGCAAACCTGTTCAATGTAAAATCTGCTTGGAAGAGGAAATCATCGAACAGTCGGAGGACAAATTAGAATTTTTCCCATTTCCGTGAGCTTGATCTCCTTCTATACCACGTCGCGTTGACGTTCGAACAACGCAGAACAAATCGAGGAACGATACAACTCGAGTTCTCCTTGCAAAATACGAAATCCCCTCGATCCACGCGAAGGATTCATCGGTCTACATAAATCGTGCTTAGCAGCGACCGTGTCCGATTACTCATACGGCTGGGAGCCCGATTTCATCGCAGTTTTGTCATTCTTTGTTTTCCCTCATCGACAAACAGCGCTGCACTCCTCTCAGTCTGTAAATCACGTTGTTACGCCAACAGGGCAGCTCTGTTTTGCGAAAGTCTCGATGACGAGTAGAATCTTCGCATATTTCCGCGTTTTCCCCATGCTCGTTAACAGTTTCCTCAATCTCGCAAAGTGAAGGGAGCATTATCTCTCGTAGACAGTCGATTAATCCATTAACATGCAATATTCTTTACAATTACCAATCTGGGCCACCCTGCATGTGTATTACGCGTTGTGTACCTCCGACGGGCTTCGTCCGCGTCCCCCGGTTTTTGTGAATGTTTCGGCAATCATAGCACGCGGGCGTCTATACGTGCGCGTGTACGGATAACAGGTGAGAACAAGGGCACGGCGAGGCAGTCGGTTAGTAACCGCACGAGGAAACGCAAGCTCCTACATTTCTTGTGTTAAGGTGAATGTCCCAATTTCTGCTGATTTAAGAGGTTACTCGTCGTAAAGAAGGTGTAACAAATTTGTTTGTGATGAAAATTTGCAGAGTAATTGATTAATTCTTTAATAATAAATCAACCGATTCATAAACTATTTAAGAAACATATTTCAAGATGTTTAAATATTAGTATTTTGTAATTAAATACAATGCTCAAAACGTCCGTATTTCTGCTCACGAAGAATAGCGATTTGTAGCAATTTCTGCTCACATAATGTGTTGCCTTTTCGGGTAAATATAAGTTACATCTTTTATGGAGATGTTTTATAACATAACAGTAAAGGATAAAATAATGATTAACAAAAAATAAAATGCCTTCGAATAGAAATAGGGGTTCTGTTACTAAACTGTTACAAAAGGTAAAAAATAATTCTTCTTCTTGATACTCAAAATTAACCTTTCACAATACAAACTTTATAAATACAAATCAATTCAAACTAATTACTAAAACAAACTTAAATCAAATAACTTTTATTAAGATAATTATTATTTATTTCAATAATAAGAAAACTACGAAATGAGCAGAAATTGGGACATTCACCTTATTAACCGTTGCGATCTTACCCCATATTGTAACATGCTTCACACCTCCAAAATCCCCTCCGAATCTCCCACTCTGAAATTGCAAAGAATCCATTGCACCAGAAGGTCCACCAGAAACGAATAACTCCATTAAAATAATTCAGCCCCATTCGCTTGCAGAATCGACGCTCCCCGGGCGACTAAAACTCGCGTAGAAGCGGTTGCCAGATAGAATTCGAGGGGAAAGAAGTAGCTATCCATTCACCAGAGACTCGTTCCAATATTTTCAATATTCCTGGTCCTCCAGTGGCGCACAAAAGTCCCCGGCGAATGGTGTCGCTTTTCAATCAGCTCCTCAGAGAAATGCCACTTTTCCGCATAGCTGTCGAGAGTGTCGAACCGTGACGACGGAAGTGCCCCTCCCTTTCTCGTCGCTGGCAAACAAGTTCAACCCTTTCACGCGACCAAGCTGACGTAATAGCGTGGAGTAAGCTGACACGTGGGTAAGGTTCAAATTAATCGACGGCGGCTGGAGCGGACGGATCGGTTCACGCGCGTCGGCGGAAATGCTGCATTTTGCAAACCTGTCACGCTTTCCAATCGGACACCTGCAGGTTCGATTTGGCGGGCTCGCAGGTAACGTCGCCGAGGAGGATGATTAATGCATCCTATGCACCAGCGCGGTACGCTACCAGAAAGAAGGACTAAGCCCGCTTGTTTCTGTGAAAGATGTCTGAATGGCTGGCGATTGCACAAGCGCGGCGCATAAAGGGACGCGACGGCCACGTGCAGAGGCCGGGCGTTCCACTTTCTAATTACGAAGACGCTCGTTTTCTAACACCTTTGGCCCTATTCTCCTAGCGCAATAATTGGCCCCCCGCCAAGGACGCGATCCCACCGCGGCTATTGCAATAAAATAGGGACACGCGTAGGATGAAATCGCGATCGGTGATGCGCGCTTTCACTCGCCGGTACAGTTCTGCCGCGGGGGCCTCTGAATGGGAACGATTCGCTTTTGTAACCTTTGTGGGGCGTTAGGTGTAGCAAGAAACGAGGGAACGCGGCCTGTTTCGCGCGTCTGCTCCGCTCTTCCTCTTCCTCTCCGCGGTCCACCCACGTGTTCTGAATATTCTGAATAGGAACTGCATTCTGCTTCCGCGGCAGCTCTGATTCAGGCTGGAGAGCAGAAGTGCCATGTGTCGTTTCGGCCGAGTAGTTGCTCGTCTTATTCGCGATTTTTAGCCAAAGAAGAAATGAATTTTCGCGACGAACAATGGCCCTTTGTTTCCGCGCATTTTCCTAATATCTTCAGAGTGTTGCACAGGCGTTATACAATTCCCCGGGGAATATTACGAATTTATAGAGATTCTCGTTTCCTCGGGCTCGAGCAACGAATTCCTCGACGCCGATAGAGGTTTCTCCTCGCTCCGCTGGCGTCGTTTCGACTTTAGAGGCATTCCGTCAAATTTCCTGAACGAGCGACCTCGATTACCGCACTTGTAATGACACTGTCCCTGTTCTGCTAGCTTTCGGTCCACTCGATTTTCCTGTTCCCTTGCGAGTTTACGAAGGTCTGCACGATTCATCCAAGTGTGACTTTAATTATTTTAGCGATACACGAGTTGTCTGCCCAAATTATCTTCATTAAAGCTTCTACCTTAAATTCTACGAAAGTTAGAGCTACCACTCCTCTGGATCTTAGCTAATGAGGCAGTGAAAGAATGCAGGGAATTATTATTTTCCAGCGTTACGCCGTTAGATCGACGAATTTCGATGAAAACGCATTGTGCAAGCCGGAGCGCAACGCTGCAAGAGTGCACTGAGCGCATTGTATCGTCCTCGATGTCGAAATTATCCGCCTAATTTGGCTTGCAAAACGCGAGCACGCGTTAAAAAATCGTGGAATCCTATCTGTTGACTAGAACCCATATATTTCAGCTCCTTTCGTGTTAAATGAATGTTAATTGGTTAATTAAATGGCTCGGTTGAACGGAATCGGACGGGCCTCGTTGTAACTATTAGTGCTGCACGAAACCGTGTCGAAATTGGATATTTTCGTGTTTGTCGGCTTAGTAACGCAGCCTTCCACTTTGGCGAATAACTTTTTACCGTTTTCACTTAGTGATTTGGAAACTGATTTTTTGCGGGGAGAAACTTTATGTTGACTGTCTTCGGGTTTGGTTGTCAAGTGGAATTTATATAGAATTTAAGGGTGTGTAAATTGTTTATATTGCTGGGTCCGTTAGAAGTCCACGAAATGAGAAAGGTTTCTTTGTGTTTTACAATTAGTATTCAGTTATGTATAGCGAATTTTTTTCTGTCTAATGTCGCCATTTGCTTCAATCTTTGCTCTGATCGTTTCAGAGGTGCAACAACCTCTCCTCGAGCCCGTTAAAAAATAGTTTTACGACAAAAGGGGCATTAGTTTACGGCTACCGTCATACACACCCATCGCGAAGTAACAGGGAACAGATAACATTATTCCAAGCAGCATGTGGGCGTGTTGTAACAATGGTGCTCCAAGTGCTCTTACGCGTGCATTCCAGCTCGAGCGACAAAAGACGTGGGTGCGAATGAACCGCTCGACTTCTGTGCCCTGTATTCAGCAGGCTGATATCTCAAGTTCTCTGGAACAAATTCCTCGAGGCATCTTTAGGGCTGGAGAATTCAGAAGCTCGAAACTTTCATCCCCAACTACTAAATGGGTATCGAGAAAAAGAAAACACCCCTTCCCTTCAAGAAACGATCCGAAACCAGAATGGAGAACTGCGCCTTTATCTCTCCCTCGAGATCTCGGCAAGATTCAAACACCCGCAAGTGAGAAAAGTCAGATAATTGCGCTATATGAATAATCCAGTATGTTAACGAGCTTAATGGCTACTTCAAACACTTCCTCGTACAAGTGGCGTCACTTCTGCAGCATAGCCTTTCCAACCGCCGCAGAAAATTGCTTTTCCACCAATTATGCAACGAACACGTTCGACTTGCAGATGCAACGGCGTTGCATCGACGGTATTAATGGTGCAGAAGGTTGGTTTGAAAGAGAAGGGGACGTTTCCCTCGGTGTTTAACGCGGAAGCACTCGACTCTCTCGAGTGCGCAGCCTGGATATTTCTATATGCTACCTAACGAATCGGACATTGTGCGCTCGAGACGCATAGTGCATGCAGGATGGAGAAACTTCTGGCGCGGTATGGCAGGATCGAGAGGGATCGTTGTTTTGACGAGAGGCTGCCTTTCTCCTGTGTCCAAGGCATCGGCATGTGTACTCACCGCAAATGGGACTAGCTGTTGCTAATGCGGATTAAAACGATGGCGATAGTAATATCTCTATTGCGCCAGTGCCGCGCATAACCTGGGGATTAGTAGATCGAGGTGCAAAGATCGACAGCTAATGTGCAGAGGCTGGGTACAGAATTATGTGAGCAGGATCGGTGCAAGAATTAAGTGAATTTGAAGAGCAAGATTGGAGTAAGAACAAGTGGTAAAAGAAGGAAAGGATGAGGGTTGAGGAAAAAAGGAAAGGATAAAGGTTGAGGAAAAAAGGAAAAGATGAGGGTTTAGGAAAAAAGGAAAGGATGAGGGTTAAGGAAAAAAGGAAAGGATGAGGGTTGAGGAAAGAAGGAAAGGACGAGGGTTACAACGAAGGAAGAGGAAGAAAGTATGTGGAGATATTATAAAACAATAAAAGATTATAGTTATAAATAGTGTCTCGTGTCACTGGTGCCCCCCGTCGTCTATCGAAGGTAAAGCTTTCACAAAAGGAACAAACATATACTTCGATTCGATGTTGAAATAGAGTAGAAGAAAAAGGAAGCTGACGCTACGAAAAATTGAACACACCTTCACTTCCTCGTCATTGAACAGTGCAACTCAAACTTTTGATGAATTTTTAAAATTCTACGATGGACCGTAAATTCTACTTCGAAGCTGAATGTAGTGATAGACACGAAGGTAGCGTTTGAAATTAGAACGATGCTCTATTCGTCACAGCTGCTTGGTTAGATGCGCGAATCGTAATCGAGATCGTTATCGGGGAAAGTAATTGCGCCTGCTTGACGATCCGCTCGGTTAAGTCCAGCACGATGTTTATCATCGGTCGAACAATGCTGGAACAAAACGAGTGGTCACTTTCAGAGGTACTTTCGACTGCACGCCCGTGGAATGTCGAAAGGTAACCAGAAAATAAGCGGAACCCAATGTTCTCGGGCGGTTCCGCGCGGATTACAGGGGAAATAATGAAACGTAGATCACCGCCGGTCGTCCATTGATTACAGAATGGAAAGGAAATTGAAGTTCTTCTGGGCATATTCGTGGCTCGAGCAGCTCGAGTATTTCACTGAACGACCTGGCAACGAGCAATAATTCTACCATTTTTGGCAGACACTGTGCAAAAAGAATACTTTTTTGTAATCTGGGAAAACTGGGTTGGATCAGGGTGGGAGAAGATTCAGATGGATTCAAAAAAAGAATTCTTTGCTGATGACAGTAAAAAGGCTGTGCACAGAAAGACACTAGCTCCGTGCACTCGAAAAATTGTCTTACACCTCCGAAGTTTCTTTAATATTACGTTGCTGAGCTCTCTGAGATACTCTCTGTCAGTTTTCTCCAAAAAGTTTCTCTTAAAACTTTCGCCACAATATTGGCCATCCCCAAGCACTCGAATTTCTTTGCTGAATGCATCCTTTTGTCAAAATTCGTAAGTTCATCAGCTACCTCCACACTTAAGAGGACTAGCCAATGGTTTTCCGTCAAAGAAACACTTTCTTTTTATTGTATTTGTAAAAAAATGGAAGCAAATCCAGATGTATGCTTTTACCCAATGTTTATTATTATCATAGAGATTAAAAAAAAGTTGGTACGAAATATACATGTGCCTTAAAAGTGGCGGTGCTGACTGACCAGTCAGCAGCTTCGGACACTTAACAAAGTATAAACATCTTCCAACACTCTCTTCTTTGCAAGCATTCTCTCTGCAACAATACTCTCATCTACTAATCATAAAGACTCCATCACCAAAACAAGGTACCCTCCAGCAATCAGCATCACCATTCACCCGCGCTTAATCCACAGAAGAAGCTAATTACCCAAAGCAAATTCGCCTCAAAAACGCTTCAAGCCACTTCAAACTTCCCACCAAATCGCACCCAATCCAGAAACATTCCTCCAAAAGAGATTCAAGCCTCCGAGAGGTCTCTAAACTCTCGCATACATCCAGCACCGCTCCGCCCACCGCATATCTCAGCCGCCACCGTGTAAATGTTCGCCGAAAAACTTTCGCCAAGACCCAGATCACCCTAATCGATCCTGGCGCGCGCGCGCCAGGCTCGTTAATCCGCCAGTGGAAAACGCTCTGGAGTCCTCAGGTTTCCTCCGCTTTCTCGCCTGCCTGGCTTCACCCCAGGAATATGCAACCGTTGACAAGTATTTCGCAACGATGTTCACATGAATTATACAGCACATCGGTACCCGAGCTTGCGCCGGCCTAGTCGCCTCGGTTACGCGCGCTTTTCCCTCGTGATCATCGGCGCGTTGGCTCAGATATCGCTGCGGCGTGATCTAACGTCACGGTGCCCGAGCATGTGTGCCGCGGTTTGTGGGCGACCTCGTACCCGCAATCGAGCCGACACGCGTCTCTTCGAGTAGTTTCCTCCGCGTTTTAGGCGGCCCTCCAACGCTGCGAGCCTTGGTTGGGCGAAGACTCGCTGCTGGGCGTCGCAGCCTTGGCGGTCGATGATTGTTTAAGTTTCATTCGAGCGATGGTTTCTTCTAGGAAAGCTTTGTATAAATAGACTCATGAATGAAAGTAGGTTCTTCTGAACGCTGAGGACACTTCTGTGTGGTGTCTTAGGAACATGTGAGCTGAGGAATCTAGTTGTGAGCCAGGGGCACACGAGAATTTTCATTAGTCAGAGCGCCCTGTGAGGAATAACCCAGTTTTAGAAATCGAATTCGTCTGGGGTATTCGCGGTTCAGTTTCTCGAACCTCCGCGTGGTAGTATCGATAATCGAGAGCGTCCTTGCGCTCGCCCTGTTACCTCGACCTTGCTTTCGCGAGCGGTTCTCTCGCGGGGCTTGCGCAACCATCCTCGAACTCAGGCTTCCGCGATTGCCAGAAACTCTGCTCGAAGTGTCGGTGAAAGGTCCGGGTCGCAGGGAGCCGAGGCGAGTCTGTGCGAATTTCGCCTCACGCCGGTAGTTTCGCATTTTTCCAGCGGCCCCTCGGTTCCTGGGGGATAAAGACACGCACACGCGATTCAAGGAAACGGCCGATAGTATCGCGAGGAATTTTTGTGAAGAGTTTTTCATAGCGAGATGGAGGGAAATTACACGGTTGCAAGTGTAATTGAAGCCTGTGCCAATCAACCAGCAACCCCGGCTCGGACTCGCCTACACATGGCATTAAGCTGTCTTTCCCTCTGTTCCCATCGATTTCTTCCAAAGCAAAGTAAATCTGTTACACTGTTGCTTGATTCTTGAAATAATTTTGTCGAGACACTTGGAGTAGAAGGATATAAGTTCTTATGGGGGTGGTGTCGAATTTTTTTATTAAAAATTAACTACCTTCCATCTGAGAGATGTTCTTGTCATACTTGAAATTTCGCAGTAATAAAGCAAACTTCTGAAACGTGTTGTAAGACTAAAACCATATAGAGCAGTTAGTACACTTCTTCAAATTTGCAAAGATCATTCTTCATCCCTCAAAGATTAACAAAGAACAAGTGCTGTTCTTTCCCATTTACACTGCACAATATCAAACCAAGCAACAACTCTCTCAGTCTCTCAAGTAAAATTATTCTCGTATATTAATATTATTATTATTATTATTATTCTTTATTACTTGGAACATACAAAGAACAGTAATACCTGAAGAATAGCGAAGTAAAAGACAAGGCTGCAGTACAATACTGTTTGAAGCCTAACTAAATAACTAAAACTAAAACTAAAACTAGGGAAGAAAAGTAAAAACAGACAAATTAGGAGAAAATTTATTAAGAGAACAATTTTTTTTTATTATTCTGGCGCATTAAGATAGAAAAGCATAAACGTAGATGGACAGACAGGGACGAGACAAGGAGAAGAAGGAATATAAAAGTGACTTAGGAATAGTGTAGAAATATATATCGTCGAGCTTTACATTTAAAATCAGGAAATGAATTTAGCCCTCGAATATCAGGTGGAAGGGAATTATAATAGTGAGCAGAAATATAAGCGAAAGAGGATTCAACTTTAGATATCCAGTGTGTCGGTATGAAAAGGAGATTTTGATGCCGAGTAGAAAGAGAATTAGGCCCATGGTAAGAAAGAGCATATACATCACCTGTTTGCCGCGCTACCTACACACTATTTCTAATAACAGGACTCCCAAGAAAAGGGAAGTCTTCCAAATTCCGTTCCATCGTGCATCATCCTGAAATCCCTGGTAATCAGCCTCCGACGACTAACAAGTAGATGACGACCAATGGCACGTGGTCAGACCCGCTCTCAGACATTGATAGAAACGACTTTCGCTGATATTCGACTACAGTCACCGCGCGTGTCGCCCTTCCTCGCTGCAACCGCTGCCGCAGCACCGTTTGCCACCGCCGCATAATTGTTACTTGCAATTCGTGGCCGACCAACAATTAATCGCCTTGACATTGCGGCAGGCTGGCAAGAAATCGCGTCGCTATGACGTGGCTCACCTTGCTTTCGATCCAGCAGAACCGATGGAAGAACGCGTGTGTAGCCTGGCGCGCTTAATTAATCAGCCGTGATCTGAGCGCGCAATTATTCGTCGTGCTCGCGATCGTTCCCAAGCCCGTAACGTGCGCGGAATCCGCGACAGGAGGATCGTAACGCGGCATAACTGTTTCATCAGTCTTTACGTAACCAGAGGCTCGAAGGGAAACAAGAGCATCGTTGATTACCGCGGGATTCAAATCGCATTTTCCCCCGCCGTTCGCGTAAACGCCGGGACGAAATTTACGATTCGGCTCCGCGCCCGCCGCGAACGAGTTTGCGTCATCTTCGTTCTGACGTTCCCTTTTTAGGCTTCCCCCCGAGCGTGTGACTCGTAAAGGCTGTTTGGGAAGATTTCGTGCTAGCCGGGGGGATAGCGATTGGAAAGGTGTCGCAATTTCGGTGGAGATATTCTGCTGGAAGGGTGATTAAAATTTTATTTCATCTGGGAGAGAAGAAAGTGGTCGAGGAAAGTGTGGTCGATGAACTTTTAATTCGTGAGTGGATCGTGACAGTTTCTTTTTGTTTTGAAATTTGTCGTTTCGGAGATCGAGTTAGTGAGTGGTTTTTTAATTAAAATTCGAGTCTTTGGAATTGTTAATTATAGGAAATTTCATAAAGGGGTAACAAGGAGCTTGCGAACGTTCGCTGCTAGCGGCGAGAAGGTCGATCAATTAAAATTTTATTTCCTCTGTATGAGAGGAAAGTGTGTCCGATGGGAACTTAATTCAGAACCGGGCCGTAGATCTTCTCTTTTTTAAACTTCTCGCCTCAGAAATCGCGGTCGTGAGTAGTTCCTGTAATTAAAGTTTGAAACGCGCCTCGAATGATACACTTTCGCTAATAAATATTCGCTCGTCAACGGCCGGCCACGATTTACCGGTGCCAGTCGAAAGAATCAATTAAACGGCGCACTATTGTACTGTGATTTACCAGGCTTTAGCTAAAACAAATCCTGCAAAATGCCTTCGCAATTACGCTCCGCTATCGCGACCATAACTCATCCCCGTTAATTTATTAAACGACAGTTTACGAGGAGCACGCGTTTCAGAACGCTGGCGAATGGTAGCGAGAATCGACTTTCGATCGAATAGAAACGTCGGAGGGAACTAACGGCCTCCGAGTGAGCAGTTCGAATGCTGATTTTATTCGACGGCTATTGGCCCATAAATTCTCGTACATTGTTGACCAACGAGGCGCGGGCCACTCGTAAAAATTGTCCCGCACCTCGCCTGGCTACTGTATAGGGTGGTATTGAACAAAAGGGCTCGAATGTGGCATTCAATTCCTCGTGACAACAAAATTACAGTAGTTGCAAAAACAATGGACTTGGAAGTGGTTTCATAAAAAGCATTGTCAATGCTTATAATATTTCTCGTGCGATACGATCGAAGCTGTCGCCTCCCCAAGAACTCTAGTACCTGTATCCGAGGCTTTCAATGCCTCCAAACACATTTGCAAAGAAGTACACACTGGTTTTGATAACTGAAAAACTATTTATGCAATTGAAGAAATACTCGTAAAAATCAAATTAAATGTACAGTACTTTAAATTATTTTTTCTATTTTTTCCCAATTATCTTAAGAATTATATCATCCATCCATTGCACAGTGGACTTGTTCAGTTCAAATTGTAACATAATTCAATGGAATTAGAGGGTACTCTGAAACGATCTAGAAGAACATTTTAATCTATCTTAGGAGTTTCATATTTTATTCCAGCGGAAGAGGCACGGTATAATTATGTTCTTAACGAAGCGTTTTGGAGCGTGAAATTTTCGAGGTATGTTCGCTAAAATCGTAACACGTCCAGCGCTGTGCCAGCATCATTTTCTATTGGCCACACCGCGTATGCACCGCGTAGATCGTCAATCACGCGATCGCGGTAAACGTTTCGCAGTTACGAGCGTTTCCAAGCGCGCCTAACGAAGCACGTCGCGCCGCGTTAATCATTTTTCGCTGCAGCACCGTGGAATTTGCGTTAATTGCAACCGCGCTTCCGGTCCAACGGGGCTCCGACTACTTTCGAGTGGTTTCCGCGTCGAGGCGTCGCGATTGTACCCCGGGGACCGGGCGATTAAACGCATCTGAAACGCGACTGGGCGAAAGGGTTTCGATTTTAGTCTGTCGAAAGGCATTCTTTCGCAAATGGAAAGTAGAAGTGAAAGTAGCCACGGATGCGTAATCGAGGAGCTTCCAGTAATAAGTCCGCGGTCCTTGATGTATGTGCTAATCGAAAGAAGAAACCTGTCAATCGTAATTCGCCAGGAATTGATAGGAAGATTGTGCAAATTGATGGTCCGCCGGGCTTCTTCTCGCAACGCAACCATAAGTGTAAAAAACGAGAGACGATTTGGGGAATCCCTGTGACCTCGTTTATCAATTCAAAGAGGCTGGATAAAAAGTTTCTTCGTCGCCACTTAGAATTAGTAGAAACTTAGACTAAATTAACGAGGACTAAGAAGTAGATGTTTCTGTTGCAGAGAATCCTAGCGGCCTTCGTTTTACTCGTCCTGGCGGTGGCTTCCGCCCAGGACTACAATCAGCTGTTCGCAGGATTCGGCCCTTACCTCAGCCAGACAGGAGGAATGCGAGATCCACGATCGAACAGGGGTGAGCAGAGAGCCGTCCAGCATTGTTCTCCCCATCCGAGAGTCGAGTAACTTGGTTTCCATCATGCTCGCCCATTTTATCGCGCGATTATCGCCGACTCCAATCCCAGATCTGTCAGAAGCATTCGCCGGCGAGTGAATTCGCGAATTCACCGTGCAATTAAATTCTGCCCGCGTTCCCGCCGAGCCGTGACGCGACTGCAAGCGAGATGATTATCTAGATACGGAGGAAGGTATATTATCGTCGTAATCCAGATATCGAACCTGTCGCGATCCCGCGAGCGATACTTTTGCCAGAGCAGATTTCTATCTGCGCGGTAGACATTCGCTGGCAACCGACGTCCGTGATTAGAGTAATGGGCCCGATGAAAGAAGAAAGCTTGCTTTGGAAATGCTGGAGATCGATCTAATGGGGTTCTTCGCCTTATTTTCCAATGGATGAGTGAATAGCGAAGTTAAATTGTTAACTCGTTCAAATCTTGAAGTTGCACTTGGAAATTACTCCTCAAAGCAAGCCGACGCGTGCTGCTATTCTCGAGGAGGGAAACCGCGACGCATCAGACGCAGGAAGTCACTGTGAATCAGTTCTCGAGTACCACAATGCAAATTAGCTTGCGAGAGGTGTCTGCTGGTTCTGTACCTTCTTCTTGGTGACCCTGAAGAGGCACGAAAGCGAAAAGAGAGAGCGGGGGCGTTATTTCCCCGCGGGCACTTTGCTCCTTATCTGCCGTTCTAAGGTCGCCTCGATTGATCTGACATTTACGACACCACGTGTCGACGCGCACGTAACCAGGATACGCGATCCCCGCGTTCGAGTGGAACGCGGTGCACTGGAATGGGTGCCAAGTTCAAACTCACCTACGATAAATATCACTGCGAAAACGACGCTGACAAAATGCTGAGTCGTGCTGGAACTGGTTGATACCTTGCTACTGTGCATTAAGCAACGCGTTCCCCGGTATTCCAATTTTTCCAGGATAATGTCTCGAAGGTGTCAGTTCAGCTGAACGTGCTTCTGAGTCACGGTTTCCTCTGTCAACAGGCTTGTTAATCGATTCCCGCTGCCTCGTCGAAGCTGCTCTCCCTTTAAGGGGAGGTTCTGGTCTAAATGTCGATTTTTCTTTTATTTCATTTTTCGAATGTTCAACCTTTTAGGAAAACGGGTTTGAAAGGATTTGTCCAAATTCGTAAAATTCCCGAAGTTATAGGCATTTGAGTCGCGGCAAATACATGGGTCACAACCGGCTACTCGGCGCTCACGTAAAACTTTAAGGGGAGGTTCTGGTCTAAATGTCGATTTTTTTATATCATTTTTCGAATGTTCAATCTTTTAGGAATACGGGTTTAAAAGGATTTGTTGAAATTCGTAAAATTCCCCAAGTTGTAGGCATTTGAGTCGCGGCAAATACATGGGTCACAACCGGCTACTCGGCGCTCACGTAAAACTTCAAATGCGTTTTTCTCGAAACAGTGTTCTCAAAACGGTGGGACCTGTATCTTCAAAAGTTATTATCCGATTCGACTGAAACTTGTTTTATTTTGAAGATTATTCTTTTGGCTAGGGGGAGAACTAAAAAAATTACAAAAAGTTGAAAATTTATAATTTTTAAAGGCGTTGAAAGGACGAAAAATACAGGGAAAAGTGATTTCAAACGTGAAGTGTCGTTATTTTCTAAAAAAAATGTAATTTTTGTAATTTTTTTTAGTTCCCTCCCTAGAAAAAAGAATAATCTTCAAAATAAAAAAGGTTTCAGTCGAATCGGATAATAACTTTTAGAGATACAGGTCCCACCGATTTGGATCAATTTTTTGACGCCTTAACTTTAACGACTCCACAGGGCTGTTTGCACTGATTAATTATAAAACAAAAAATATATTTCTATAACATAAGACATCCTTAATACAATGCAACAAGTCCCATTAAATTATATATAGTAGTTTTCCTTTAATTAATTCCTAAATATCACCTATTTTTTGGGGCTCTAGACCAGAACCTCCCCTTAACATGCACGTTTCTGTGCCAATTCCGTTAATTTCAGAGAAATATTTCAGGTCGAAGGTATGCTAGCATTGGTAGCAGTGATACAGGTTTCAATGTTCACGGGGCGGTTTATTAATTCTTGAAAAATTCAAGGCTGTGTTAGTTAGTGGGAATAATATTCTGTTAATATAACTTTTAAATAGTTGCGACGAACTCGGTAGCTTTGAGGTGTGATTAGGGAATGTTTGACTGGCATGATTTATTAGACAGATCGATCAGATGTTGGCCACCCAGTGCCGGAATTTCGCAACGATCATAGACAACGGTGAGAAATTACGCGAGCATATTACACACAGCTTCCTGTGACGTGTTCCCCGTGATTAGACACGATTATCCGTATCTTGATGACCCGACGCGAGCGACGTCGATTTATAATCGTCCATGCTGGAAATTACTTCCCGACTGGGAAAGGATTTCCACCGGTTTTCCTTGAGAGACTACTCTTCGAGATAATCACAAACGGAGATATAAATAACCATCTAGACATCTGCCACGGAGGGTGTTAAAATATGAAGGTGGAAATTAATTTTCAAGGCTGGTTGAAGACGGGTAATTAAACTTTTGAAACTACCCCTGTCCATTAGCAAGATAAATCAGCAAGTAAGGCTTCCAGGTCAAACCTCTGTGTACAAATATTAATCGATCGTATTTTCAAGTAACTGCAACTCATTTCGAAACCACGAACGCGTACCAAGAAACGTAACCGACCGTTAAACAATCGAAAATACTCCCGGGGGTGTTCAGTATCGTCGATCTCAATTATTGTCTCGACAACGACCGTGAAGGCCAGGCCACCGATCCTTTCGCGAACGATTTTGCAATCCCGGAACGATTCGTCCTGGCGAACCGATCTGCGATTTGCTCGAGCCACTTCGATAAGGATCGTATCGCCGAGCAGCGATCGTATCGTCGAGCAGCCGGGTCGTCGAGGTCGTGCCGAACGAGTAGTCGTGTAATTTCATTGAAATCGTGGATACGTATCGCGACCCGGCGCCGAGTAAGGAAAGACGATGGCTAGGATAATCGCGAGCATTCAGGTTTGACAAGTCGTTAGCTCGGTTGCGTTGGTGGTTCGCGTTTCACGATTTTTCGTAAATGGTAACGCTCGTGGGAAGGAGACGCGAAAGGCCGGGGACCCTGTTTCTCATTAAAATACCAACGGTGATTGAAATCGGGACGCCGCGAGTGGAAACGCTGGAAGGTTTGGAAGCAGTTAATGGGAAGTTTGACGGATGACGTTTAATGTTTCGCGACGTGTCTGGTGGAACTCGAGGGATCGCGCTTGCTCTCCAGTTGTGTCAGGGCTCTATTAATCAGGAGGATTCTATTAGTACCCTGTCTTCCATGAGAATATCGTTAATTGAAAGGTATTTCGCTGATTGAAGCGGCGCGTTGTATTCGGATTGAAATCGTTTTGAGTGGCAGTGCGGTCGGGCAAGTGAACATCGTGCTCGAGTGATCCTGGCATTCAATCACCCCCTGTTTTCAAGCGATGCATGGAGTGGAACGTGTGGACACTCGAAGTTCGATTTTAATTATTTCTACAGAGTTAATTGTTTTTTAATAATTTGTGTGGATTCATAGCAGAGTATGGGTGCACTAAATCGCAACTGGATAACGAAGTTTCAGCTCCTAGGCACTTGATTTTCAAGGAATCTCTATCGATTCATCTCTTGATCCATTTAGAAACACTGCAAATCAATTTTAAATTTTTAAATGTTTAAAAGTCTAGTACCTAGATTCATACAGACTTTCTAAACTTAAGGGGGAATTCTAGCGTAACTTCCCGTTTTTCAACGCCACCTTCGGGAATTTATTTAACAAAAGTCTAGTTCTAGTCATCTGAAATGGAAAAACTGAGGTTTATTTTATTTATCATGGAAAAGAGCTACAGGATCGGCCCAGTAGTTTTCCAGATATGCAAACACCCGTCTTGAAAACCCCTGTTTCGAGAAAAACGCGTTTAAAGTTTTTACAGACAATAGTGCCGTACGGAAGCCACTACCTTTGGACCTCCACATCTTTGCTAATATTTCGAATTTCAAAAAGTCGCTTTGCAGATAGATTTGTCACACCACGAACTACGAGATAATTAAAAAGAAAATGTTTTTTTTTTAACCACCTACTCTAGAGTACCCCCTTAAAAACCCAACAATTTCTACACCCTCCATACTCAATTATTTGCAAGTTTTATTCCTACACCACCGATCCTCAAGTAACATAACACACATTACAACAAGATTCTTCCCATAAATCTAAAGTGGATCCACCAAAGCGAACTTCTACCTGCTCCAACACTCAAGATCCTCAAACCTCCCCCAAAATATCCAGCAATCACCCGAATATCAATGATCCCTACACCCTCCAGCTTCAACTAACACACTTAAAAATCACCGAAGCCTCTTCTCCGCATAGAAATCCACGAAAATATCTGCAAAACATCTGACGAAGAATATTTGTGCCCCAGGTCCAGTGCTGTTCCCGCCGGGGCCTCCTCCGAACAGCGCCGACACGAGCGGAGTGGTGGTGGGCGCGAGTGGATACGGATTCGTGCCACCCAACTCAGGTAAATGAGTTCGGCGTGAAAAAGGGACGCTTTTTCCTCGGAAAGAGCGATCCAAAGAGGGTAGCGACAAAGGCATCGAGTCCGCTCCCAACACGTACCACCAAAGACACTCACCGAGGCGAGGAGTCCCTTTGGTTGGGGTGAAACTAACCACCCCCTCCGAGCACTGGCACACAGTCGTGCAATTCCTCTCGCCGTCCCTGTGCACCTAACTTGTGAATAAAACGCTATTTATTTGTTGTCACACACGTCAGATCACCCAGCCAGACGTCCCTGTCCCCGTTTACTCGTCTCGACCCTACGGGCCCTTTCACGCGAGACACTTTCGTCACTGGTGACAGGTACCTTGTATATATTCATACAATCACTACCTTCCTTCACGTTTCGCCAATAAAAAATTGTCTGTATCGAGTATGCGCATCAGAAATACCGGTCACGAGACGCGAAAGTGGAAGCACCTTAAGTGGAAGAGTGCTCGTTGTGCATACGCGAGCGATTAGAATATTAGAAGATTAATCGTAGTTCGTGATTTCGTGGTGTATGCACTCGTTGGCATTTGTTCACTTTGTTATTTGTGACTGTAGATCAATTTTGGTTTCACTGTTAGTGAAACATATTGTCTTTCTTCTTTGAAGAGAGAAATCAAAGTTTTCCTGATAATTCTTAGAGTTTTTAATATTCCCAGAGACCATGTTTGTCGTAGCTACTTTTACGAAAAACTTCGCCTCTGCTACTTTGTTGCAATTTTTACTCGCAGCTCAAATGAGAGCTCTCTAATTTCTGGAGCATTGAAACCAAAAGCCGAATCTCAGTTCGCCAATAGGACAGTTCATCTGTGCAGAAACTGCAGAGCAGCTTCACGAAAACGATCTTCCTTGCCTCGCTTCCTTCAAATAACAAGTGAAGACCATCTTCCCGGTCCATCCTCGGTTGCCTTCGATCATCCTGAATAACGTCAGCAGACGGAGCCAGCTCCTCGGCGCGCAGGATTCGAGCGAAGGTCGCGTTCGATCCTTGGCTTGCTTCCGCGAAAGGCTGTCCATCCTGCTCGTGATCGTGAACCCGTCGAGGACGACAATTCTCCTCCTGTCTTTCACTAACAAATGCCAACAACTTCGTAACACTGCCACGAAGATCCAGCGTTCAGGGACTCTCCCGAAGGTCCTGATGCTGCAGGAAGCGATTGCGAACCCACGAGGAACGTGCATTTAACACTAACCTGCCACGTAGTCGCGCACTAATCAGATGCCTGTGCTAACTCGAGCTAAAAAGTTTGGCCCTCGCTAGGCTTGACACTGACTCAGTCTACCTAGTTGCACAAAGTGTTGAAGTCTTGTAAATAAGATAGAAGAGCAGGTAAGTTAATCATTGCTGTATTATTGCTTTTAGTTCCCGAGGAATATTTGGGAAAAGGTTTATTCTCACAGATTATGCAACGTTTTAGCATCACTGTACCAAATAGTGTATTTAAAACATTAAGGGACCCCTTCGCATAATATTCCTAGTAACCAACTGAATCTTCTCCTAAAAGAAACGTATTAAAATATTGGAAGGCTCTGTACAAAGTTTCCTCTAAAATTAAGCTGCAATAAGGATCGAAGAAGTGCCCCGAAATTCAGCCAAATCTGGGACAACGATATTTCCAATGAAAGTACCCACGGAGCGTCTCGCATAAATCACCTCGTAAAATAATCCATCTGCAAACAGAAGCCCCGAGATTTCCTGTTCCTGGGATTACGCCACGGGGATCTGCAGGATTTCTTTCGCGGCGTGATTTCTCTGGTAAAGCTTTCGCAGTCGAAGGAACGAATAAAAATCCCCAAGACTCTCGTTCCTCATTGTCGAGCCAGCCAATGGCGTGTCTCCTCGTTCGTCAGGCAGATAGCGGAAGGTAGAAAGAGATAGGGGCGACAGGAGTGGAGAGAAGTAGTGGTTTCCTCGAGGAAGAGCCAGCCGCGGAGTGGGATCCACTTGGTCGAGCGAAACCACTTTACGGCGGGTCAGTGAAAGTGTTTTCGCCGACCTGGTGGCTTAAACTCGTTTACGCGTAACCTTACTCGCCTCGATTCGCGTGGCGTAACAGGTGTTACGAGGTCAGTCGGGGGCGGTGACAAGGTCGCCTCTTTTGGTCGCGAGATCAACGTTCTCCGCGAGCGAGACCACGGTCAAGTTCGTGATTTCTGGCTTGAAACAGTTCCTTTCGAGTTTCTTTCTTGTGGTGAAAGCGAAACACCTTGCCATTGTCGACGGGGATTTGGACTACGTCCATTCTCTTGTACTCATCTTCTCTATTGTGCTCGTGGTAGTGGGTGGTGTCTGTTTAAAGACTCTTTACTGTGGACTCTCGATTCTGAATTGACGTTTCTGAGTTTTCTGTTACTTGTGAGGTCCTACATAGTGCGAAGTAGGTTCAGATTTGAATTTCAGGTTGAATTGCAGGTCTGGGGTTTAGGAATCACTGATCCTGGAGGCAAATATCTGTTTTCTAAACTAATTAGATTTTATAGACTTTAACAGTAAGCTGGCTTCTTTGCATCCTGGACTCTGTTATCTGGAAGTACTCCAAGGAGAGTATAATAGGAATTGAGGATTCTGGAGGCCTTTTAGATGTTACCTTAATTGAATAAAAGGAACTTAGATCACAAGATTTAGTGGTGGGTTGCATTATCCTCTCTAAAAGATCTACAAGTTCCCTAAATTTTAAATGAACACAAAAATCAATGTATCGATGAGGAATCAAGGAAATCAGAACACCTGAACACCGGGAGACTTAATAAAAAATCATCTCCCTCGTTACCCCCGAATTTCCCATGAAACTCCACTATTTAACCCCTCAATTTTCATTATTCCCCCATTCAAAATGACTTCCCATCTGACACCCATAAAAATCGCTTCGCGGCTGCTTTAACGAGTCCAGAATCCTCGTAGGAGTGGACTGGCGGATTTATAATCGCTGCCAGACACGATTGCGCGTCATTAAGCTCGCTGGTTGCTCCCTTTATCGTCAAGGCGGTGTCGTTAACGAATTACCCACGGTGCAGCGGGTTCACGTGAAAGGACACGATGCCGCATTCACAGCGCGTACGCCCTGGTAACGAGGAACGGTAATGTAATTTAAAAGAATCGTAAGGGCCGCGGTGAATTTTTAAGACCCGCCCGCTGGCATAATTTTACGACCAGCCATCGCGGGTAATCCAAGAGAAACCGAACCCCCTGGTCGCGGTACAAGCTGTTCCTCGAATCGTTACGCGACACACGCCGTGATTACGAGTAATAACCATGAATTAAATTAACTGGATCAACTACTTGGGAAACTTACCGCCCCGTTTTCTCGGTAGAACGAGCTCCGCGTAGATATTTCGTTGCGCCAATATAGCTTCATTCAATCATGTCTCTATAATCGTGTGAAACTATGCGGATAATTCTTGTGCGTTGAGAAAACCCTGTTACAAAAGGAGGTGGAAAGAAAACAGAGTTAAAGAAACAAACTAGTCACCAGCACTGAATAATAAGAGAAATGGGTAGGTAGCAATCTACAGAACCAATTACATCTTCCATCCACCTTTTATCTTCCATCTCCAAAATGTGCACACCTGAACGACGCGCAACCTCATCTCAGAAAATTTCAACCCGAAAGAGAACGCAGAGCTTAAAGCCAGATTCCACGAACAGCCTCTAGACTCCCCGTAAGTCGATCGACCTTTCTCACGAGAGTAGCCCAGGTTGCGCGAGTAGAACTCGAATCGAACGGGGAATGACTTCGATGCTGGAATAAATCTCCGGCCCACGGAGGCCTTGTCAGTTATGATCGCGGCCGTTGTGTATCTCGCAGGCGTTTTATGCTCGTTAACGCGGGCGCGGGGGCATTAATCTCTGGAATAGCCGTGAGTGATTAACGTCGCGGCTCTTGTTCGAGGCGAGAGACCCGTTAAAAGCGGGGGCCCCCGAAAACTTCTCCGCTAGCGGGCCGCCGCTTTTATCGCGATAACGCGGAAGATTAACTCCCTCTGCTCTAGCAGATAACAAGCGCGAGGCATAATTTAATTCGCGACGGGGAGGCCGTGAAGGCTCGTTCTCGTTAATACCAGCGACGAAGAGGGGGTGGCCCGTTAATATCGAGATCGCCCGCGGGAAACGCGCTGTCTGCGCGTTACCTCGCGTCCTTCTAATGAGGCCACTGGTCCCTCGCGCCTTCCTTCAGCCACGATACCGAGCTCGGATCCTTTTCGCGGGGAATAATCGGGCGGAAGGGACGTAATTATGGGGGCTGGGGACGGGAACCGCGGATCCAGGGGGACAAATTCCTGCGAACCGAGGCGGACGAGCTGGATACATCGAGAACGTCGTTTCTTGGATGGCTTATGGGCGGTAAAAGTTTAATGAAATGAAAATTTAATCGATTCTTTCGCTGCGCGCTCGTGGAATGCACTGTGTTGAAATAGGGGAAAGGGTTTCTAGGAAGGGATAAGATGTGGTGGTTGTATTTTTGGTGGGCAATTGTATTGGAAAAATATTTAGACTAAATATATTTTTAGTATTTCTCCTTCTAGAGAGCCATTCGTGGATCGATGCGCAGTCCAATGCGTAGCTCGATTTTTTTTAAAGGTGCTCCGTGTTATTGTGATCGGTAACCAGTTGATTGTTTATGTTGGAATAAGATGTGGAAATGATTTGGCAGGCACTTTGTGGGGGGATTTATAGAAAATTGGGAGTAGATGAAGCTTTGAAGTAGAGTTGCTGGGTGTTTGATTCTTCCGCCGTGGCTTTGAGGGATGGGGAGGAAGTGCAGATAGAGAAGATTGGTTTAGCTGTCAAAAATCAAAGAGCTTGGTAGCCCTCGTAGGTTTTTCGTGCGTCCGTCCGCGTTTCGTTACGCTACGTACAAAGAGCCAGGACCCTCTGGATGTCCTCGACGGAAATTTATGTGGGGTCGAAAGGGAGGGCGTGAAAAACGAAGCTTCATTTCCAGGGATGCCCCCCCTGAGAAGAGAATTCGCCGGTGAAGAACATTTCGGCTAAGTGCTTCACGGGATATTAGCTCGAAGCGTACAAAAAAGATGATGCGGTTCTTTGTATTAAATGTACCAAATACTTTAAGCCAGATACTGTGACGGAACACGTTCTCAGGCAATTTCAAATAACGGCAGACGAAGAAAACTTTCGTTTCAAATTCTTTGTGTATTATTATTATTATTAATAATAATGTTCCATTCCAATGGCCCAGAGACTTCGCAGCAAAGCACCTTCAAAATAATAAAAGAGACCAAACATACCTCCACAATTGCATTTCCTATAAAAAACAAGAACCTTCTCATTTCTACTACAAAACTTTAAATAACTCTGTTTAATACGAAAACCAACAAACTTCTCCATCCCAGGGTACCCTCGGACATTCCTCCAAAATTCTCATAAAATACAAGAAGGGCCGGGACACTTAAAAAAAACCATCCCCCTAAACTACCAGCCGCAGGCTCGCAACAGCAGGAATGCAAAAATCAGAGAGCCAACGTTGAATACCTCCAGACTAACGTCCCTCTAAAAACTAATCACCCAAGAAACGCGAGCAACAAATAGCCCTGCCCCGAGAACAAGCACTCTCGCGAGCCCGCCCACCCCCGCGCGGCCGAAATTTACGAACAGGGGGGGAGCCCTTTCGCAGCCTAATGGAACCCACTCGGCTCTCCCTTGCGCGTCGCGGTTAACTTTATTGTCAGCATCGCGGTCTGCCTCGCGTACGCGCAGCCAGGCGGCTGGAAAAGCGAGCACTTACCAATCAAAGGGAGAGGGCGAGGGGGAACGGGGTCAGTGCTGCGAAGGGCGCGGAGTCAAGGTGACGAGGGTCCTGTAATTAACAGCTTTGAAGTGGTCCCGCGTCAGACTTCTCATTAACAGCGTTCAGGTGTCTCGGCGATTAGTCGCCGGAAAGCGGACTTTGCTAGTCAGCTGTGCTGTCGCAGATGCAAGTCACGTGGGATTTCGCCGGTACCGAGGCTGACCCACACTGGCAACGCCTCGCGAACAGCTGGATCGAATCGTTATAGAAAAAGAGGGGTTTTTGGGCGTGAGTTGGCAGAAAAGCGAGGGATTCTTGTTTAGGGTGTGTTTACACGTGGGTTTGAAAGCTTGAGCGTTGGGTGATGGCGAATTTAGTTTGGGGAGCTGTTGCTATGTAACCCTGTAGGGTGGAGAATAGTTTGGCAGAAGTGGAGACTTTAGTTAATGGGATGTGATTTTCAGATGTTTTTAGTTTAGGTAGTTGTCCCAGATTTGGTGGAGGGGTGGCGAAGTGTCTTAAGGGCTGTTCCTGTCTAGAGCCCAGAAAATAGGTGATCTTTAGGAATTAATTAAAGGAAAACTACTACATATTATTTAATGCGAATTTTTGCATTGAATTAAGGATGCCTTAAGCTATTGAAATAATTTGTTTGTTTTATAAGGAATCGTTGCAGACGGAACTGGGGAGTCGTTAAAGTCGAGGTGTCAAAAAATTCATCCAAATCGGTGGAACCTGTAGTATCTAGAGCATTGGTCTGAAAAACAATGCCAGATTATTAAAGGGCATGAAACTCGCACGTGGTCTGCACCAGAAAAAATTACAAAAATGTCATTTTTTGGGAAAGTAACGATATTTGAAAATTGAAATCACTTTTTCCCAGAAATTTTCAATTTTTTAAATTTAACTGGTCTATCGATGAACCAGCAGAATATTCTTCAAAATAAAAAAGTTTCAGTCAAATCCAACAATAACTTTTCGAGATACAGGTTCCACCAATTTAAAGAACACTGTTTCGAGAAAAACGCGTTTAAAGTTTATCGTGAGTGCCGAGTGGCCGTGCAGCCCCTGCATTTGCCGCTACTCAAATGTCTATAACTCCGGGAATTTTACGAATTTCAAAAAATCCTTTTAAACACATATTCCCAAAAGGTTGAAAATTCGACAAATGAAATAAAAAAATCGATTTTTAAACCAGAACCTCCCCTTAAGGATTGTGGAAATAGGAAGAGGAAATTATCGATCGGGGTGACTGATGACGCTTCTTTTGTTGCAGCTTTTTACAGGTTCTTTTATTATTAACAACGGACAGCGGACATCGTCGAAGGTGGAAGGAATTTTCTAATATTACGGCTGCTGCGTCACTGACGAGGGGACAGTGTGGTTCCAGACGATCCTAAATTAAGAAAATATCCAGGGGATGTTTGTTGTGAATCGGAGAATCCATGAAGGGAACGATTTAGGGAAGTCCGAGGCCGATATTCTGTGTAACTTAAGAATTCCCTTGGCGTCCGTTGAGTGCAAAATGCATTTCGATTGTTACACAGGGGTACTTGACAGTATTTATGTATTTAGATAGACATGCTAAGGTAATATATTTCTAATATATTTTTGTGATTAGCGATAGGGAGTGAGAGTAGTCGCGTGATCTGAGCTCCGTCGCCACAGTGGAACCTCTGTTGCCAGCCCTAAAATTCTGAAAAAATTATAATAATTATTTTGAAATTGACGCAGCAAATCTTACATCCACCGAATCGAGGTTCCACCGTGCCAAGGCACTCAGTTTACGAAACAACGTGGATATAAACACGTGCATCGGCCAAAGGAAGTTTACGGTCCAGCGTTCGCTGTTCATTTCTGAAATCGCAATTACCAGCTGCTCGCGCGTAGACAATCGAGACGAATGGCAAGCCACACGCTCGCCGAACCGTCGATCGTGCTCGGATCATCGGAGCATATACATATAAAACTCGCTGTGCACAGGAAACTTTCTCACGACGCGGTTGTTGTCGATCACTTAGCGAGCTATCACGATCATAGCAGAGATACTTTCAACGAACGGGCACGGTTCCGTCACTCGATCGCGATTTCCTAAGCCCGCGTATTACTCGCGTGCCTGCCTACGCCGTTACATCACATCTCGACCGATCGAATTCACGCGCAGGCTTGTTACTCATAACTGCACTTGAAGGAGGTGTCTAAACGAAGGCTAGCCGCGAATCCAACCATAAAAAAAAAAATAAAATTCCTCGTGAGATCGTTTGCGCGGGATAGTTACACGTTTGTCAATGTCGAGCGGTCGCGTCGGTCGATCCTGCGCGCAGGTATCGAGAGCTGTACATACAATTATGGTGCAATAAACTTGTCGTTGTTAACGCGAGGGATTCCTGTTTCACGGAGATTGCGTCAGCAAATAAGTGATAAAAACAGCGGGTTCCTCGATGTCCTAGATGTCAACTGTTCCACGGAGAAGCGAGGATTTCACGGACCGTCGAGGACACGAGTAAAAAGTGGCCCGCCGTCGCGGACGAATAGAACAAGGAACCACGGGGTAATAAAGTATCGCGCGATTAAGGAAAGCAATTACGATAAGAAACGCGACGGCCGAGGCGGGGGTAAATCGCTGCATGCCCACGATCGGCCGTTGTTGTTGAGCGGCGTTTGCGAAAGTTCGATGGTTCGGCTCTCACTCGCGATTCGTTCGAGGTGAAACCGTGTCTGGTAATGACGACGGGCTGGCTGATCGTGCCTCTGAGGTAATCGTCTATGATTATCGAATCCCTCGTTAGCATAATTACGCGGAGCGCGGGGTATCGTCCTGGCGCGACGAGACGCGAGGCGCGCGCAGGAAATTAATTCGGCGGCGAAATCGCGATCCGTGTGCCTCGTCGGGAACGAATCTGATGGGAAATTAATAGGACAGACGTGTTAGGAACGGGGGGAACGTTGGAGGAATTCATAGACTCTGCTAATAATGCGCTGATGAATGGTTTGAGGTAGTTGTACAGTTTCTTTCATTTAGCCTGTTATTAGTCGTACGATTGTTTAACTAAAAGTTTTGGTCTTATTACTGCCACTTCCTCCTTTTCTTTTACCGTTCCACGAGTTCGATATCCCTCCACGTATGAAAATCCTTGGAAAATAGTACGCAGCGAGCACGGCTGCGCCTAGAACTATCTAAAACCCTCATAGTTCATATCAACATTCTCCTGCTCTCGATTATTACTCTTCCGCAGTCCCACATGCAACAGAATTGCGTAAAACGACCGTAACTCATCCGGGGACATCAACACTTCCTCTCCCATTGCTTGTCTTCAACGCTAACGTAAACCATAATGCAACGTAACCGTAAAACGCTGATTCTTAAGGGCTCCACTGCGACGATTCGACATTAAGCGACGCAGAAATTAGAGGGCTAAGCATCAGAAGGCTTAGGAGAATCGAAAGTGCTCAGAGAACGTTAATACCGAGTTCGGTCCCACGGGGAACCCAAAAGACGACGTTCCACACGCGTCCCAGACAGCTAATGGCTGAGTCAGCCTAGGTAATCTGTCTCTCGTTAATCATTGACGAGCGGTCCATTAGATTATTGAGATTTGCTGTAGGTCCACTTTGTCCTGGAAGCAGTCTGGGCGTTAATTATGAATGGCTTTCTTTGCGCGAAGGGGGACGCGTCTGTCTTGGCTGTCTGACCAGCGCTGTCAATATCTACTTGCTCGCTTGAAGCGCTCCGGGCGCAGCCATTCGGCTGGCAATTTCAGAGATTATAATTATCGGTCGGATTTCGACGTGTTCTGTCTCGTCGGTTTTTAATCTCAATGTCGCCTAAAGGGGTCTTAATTTATCGTCGAGATTTCTGTAATATAAGATGGGTCCTTGCGACTGGATTTTTATTTGATTTTTATACTCGACGACGCTGGAAGGTGCTTGCCTTCATTCATAATTCTAAAGTGACTCTTATTACACTTCGATGCCAGAAAGTTTGCAAGAAATCTCCCATTATTTCCCGTCACTTGCTCTCCGATCAAACCAATCTTAAGGAAGGAACAGCGGCAGAGTGCACAATAAACTGGAAGCAGGATCGATACAATTACGGTAAATTGACGTAATTACGTTAGCCGAGCGAGGCACGGAGTTAATAACAGAAGACACAAGCGCGAGGGAAAGCAACGAGAATTGCCAATCGCAGTCAGCGGCGCCGTGTCCCGACTATAAAGTCCACATAAATCTCGAGCTGCTCGAGAAGGCAAGACCACCGACGCTGCCGCTGGCATCAATATATTTCTATCATATAATAGAAACTTTCAGGTAAATCGAATACTATTGGAACCTCGACAAGTTCGAGCATACCGCGTGGAATGGAAGAGCGAAATGACTCGGCATCAATGTGCTCCATTTATCTACACTATTATAAAATCTGCAAATTCAAATTAGAAGCGCGAGAGTACGTTCTAAGAATATTCACATTTTATACATCAAGTAACAAAAGACCCATCCAGTTCGAGATTTAAAGAATAATGAGAGCCAGTCTTCCTAAAATTCTCCAACTATTCGCCGAGTTTCAAAAACCTTCGAAACTGTATTTTGCTATAGATCGACGTGTAAATCGACGCACACGCGTCAGTGGCAGATAAAGTGTTAATTAGAAACTCGCGAGAGGATGAATCGAACATTCATCGCAGCCCCCGGGTTTCCCGCAGACCGCCGTATCGCGAGCTGTTTTTCCCTCTTTCGACAATCGGTATCGGTAGCTTCCAGTCTGCCGAGCAAACTGCCAATCGATTACCGCCAGCTGTGCATTCCGTTGGCCCCGAACGAGACGAGTTTATCGGAAAAGCGACCTGTTCGCTGCCCGTGAAACTTGCAGGATCGATTCCCGCCCGCGTACACAGGCTCGCGGCAGCGCTCGGTTACGCGGAAGTTTGCATTTTGCGACGAGTTCGCCGGGGGAGAACAGCTATCGTCGATTAGTCCCAAAATACCGGCGCATTGAACCGCGACTGATGACGTATCACTTATCACTGCCCGGCTTGTTATTTGCTTATTACCTCACAGCGTTTCCTCGTTACATAACGAAATTAATCGCACGTGGCCCGACGGAAACCGCGAACCTAGATGGCTAGCAGAGCGTGCGACGTGTCGATGAGAATGTCGACTCGAGAAGAAATTGCTGTCGCAACTCTGCCCACTTCCGTGTGCCTGCGGGCGACAATGTGGTCCCCGGAGTTTCCCAGTTTCCAGTGAACTTGGCGCTACGAAATTCCCTTCGGACTTCGCAACCGCCGCGCCAAGTCGAGGCGGATGGGCGAGCGCCTCGATGATGGAGATTTTGTTTTCGGTGGACAGATGGATGCGCTTATGGTGGAAGTAGTCTGTCCCAGGTAAAAAGCTGAAGACAGTGGAATGGACTGACTGTGAGGGTGAAGATCGGCTAGATTTGCTTTCGATGTACCTCGACGTGGCAGGAAGAGCGTCGGAATTGAAAGGCTGAAAAGCTGCCAGTATGATGGATGTCTGAAACGTCGATGAAGCCTTTCGTGGGGAGAGGCGAAGGGTATTCGAAAATGAAACTGCTGGGATGGGGGTGTGTTAGTAGTTTACGCGCAACAGAATGTAAAAAGGGTTTTAGTTCGGATCGATTCAGGATTGGATGCGGAAGATGAAGCTTTTTGTAGTTTATAAAAGAGAGCAGCTTCAACATTCTGTGAGTGGTTGTTCGTGGAAAATTAATTGATTTTTAATATGGATGCTGGAGGATTATCGTCTAAAGTTAGATTAATAGGCAACGCAGGTTTGCTGTAGCTGAGACCAGAACCGAGGAACACGCGCCTTTCTCTTACCATCGCCGTGCAATATCGATTCGTTCAATCTCGAGGAGCTCTTTCGCGTTCTCCAGCAGATGTCGTTGGCTGTGTGGAACATTCGGGATTTTTGAAATTGTGGGAAATTTATGGTAGCAAAAAGAGTCTAGCAAGGTAAGCACGAGTAGTTGGTTCCTGTGGCAAATTTTGTTCTTATTGTTTGCTAGCCAATGTGTAGAAAAGCTACTTTTCTACTCCTAATCGCGTCTTGGGCTTCTAAATGAAATACACTATTCTCGGTCTGAACTTATATTTAATATAATTAAATGTAATGTAAAAAAATGTAAAAGAATGCTATGGAAGAGTATCGCGACGGTTGTCGTTACTCCGCGTTCAAACCACGACTAAACAAAGATCTGTTCCTTTGACGACCATAACAGTGCGGAGCACCTTAACAAAAAAGAAAAACAAAAGGAAACACAAGCTACACCTTGGCCTTCGTGACGATCCACGCGCGTGGCTCTCGGAAAAAGGTACATTAAATATTCGCAATATACATAGTCTAAATATATTATTCCAATGCTCCTTATCTCAAACACCATTCTGTGAAGTTGAAGATGCGTACTTTACCATTTTACTTACCATCTTAAATTTACCATTTGTTTCTCTCTAAACACAATCGCTCAGTCTTTTCATCTCAAACAGAGCTGGTGCTGGTGCAATTTTCTTCTCTTTCCACTTTCAATCTCCCTCGCATTATCGTGATACTTTCTAATGAAAAGCACCACTGCCTCTTGAAGAACATACAACTGAATTACGTTTTCATTTCTACCAAGAAGACACGATGTCCGCCAACGATTGGTCGCTCTGCATGCTAAAAAAGGCTAGTCACCAGCCCAGAAGACCGTCAGTTGCCCAGCACCGTCAGGTCGACGACATGAAATCACGTTAGGGAAACGGTGAAGCCCATTAGTCAGTTCTGGGGTTGGAAGTGTGGTTCTAGTCTCGGCGTTTTAAGCCCTTGACGCGATTACAGCCATTTTAGGAGAGTATCAGGCGTCTCACCGTCCCGATGCAAATACATTAGCATTAGACGCTTATCTCTTTCCTTTTCTTCGCCCGCATTCCCGCAAATCAATATAATACAAACTTCTCTGCCGAAAACACTGAAGACAAACTGAAGCACCTCGCAAGGGAAAATTTCAAAACGCACAAGTGTTGATGCATAGTTCTAGACGGAGGCAGAGTGAATAATTTACGAGATGCGTAATGTTAAATTATGAATCTAAAATACTCCATCCTTCTTCCGGCCAAGTACTTCCCTCGCGATCGCGCGAAATAAATCAGCGACTCTTCGCAGTGAATTCAGCCATCGCGGATTCGTCGAATGATCGCCAGAAGTTCGTGTCTCCCTCGACGTACACCGGTACACGGCATCGGCCTGAGAGCAACCAATCCTTTTCTCCCCCTGTGTCGAACATTCAAAGAAACAGGGGGACGAGAAAGCAGTTGGGAGAAAATCCGCGAGCCAGGCGGCCGGAATTCATTATTAAAAAACGTAGAGCAGGGGCAGGACGCCCCTTTCATCTTCCCGTCGGAAGCTGGTGCATCAATATTCAAGCGGCGATGCGCCTCTTCGTATCGCGACAATGTCAGGTAGTTTACTTTATATTTCACAACACCCTGCCATCCATCCAGCCACCCCTCCCAGCACGGTTATAAGATCCTTATCGCGTCTATTCAAAGGCTGCCGCGCGAGCCTGCGAAAATAGAGATTCGATCCTTTCCCTCTCGCATTTTCTCCCCCTTTTCCTTACTCCCCCTGCGCCGCGCCCTCTCCGCGGGACCGAGGGCCCGTCCTTGCGCGAGGTTCCTTCCATTCCGTGGGAGGAATCGAAAGCGAGTCGAGGGAAGCAGCTGCTGGCCTCTCGTGGGAACAAGAAGGTTCCTGGATACGCGGGAACAAACATGGGGAACAAACAGCGGAGCATTGAATCCACGTTGAAATTCAGGAAACTCTCGGTGGCTGTGATGATCTTTGAGTTGGGAGAAGTTTGATGGGGTTGAAGAGCCTCGATCGACATTCCGCGAAACTCGGTGGCTTCTTGCTTTCGTTGTATGGCGTTAAATCGATTAATAATTGAATGACAAGATTGGGAGAGCTGCAGGAGTCGTTGACACTGAGATTGGAAGAGTGGACTGTGTTTCGAGGCGTTGATCTTTGGATTAAATGGAGGCTTAAGGGAGGAAGGGCTTCTTCGGCTGCAGGGAATCAGTCGTTTGTTTTACAAATTCTTATTTAAGGGTAATCCAGGGCGATTTCATTCGCAGAGGCAAGGATCGCGTAGCTCGAAACAAGAATATTCAGAGATGCAAATGCCACTTAAGGGCACTCTGCAGATGCGTGGAAAGTAAGCAAAGTTTTTTCGCGGATTGAACGCCAGGGACGTTTACAGCCGCCGTTTCGGCGGAGGAAATCCACTCCGCTGTCTAGTCTAATTGAATATTCGCGAAGCGGAGTGCTCGAAAGGGAACGCCGTGGAGGATAATCGGGATTATTTCGCGGAGTATGCTGGTGGGATGAAACGCGCTGATTTACGGCCTCGCGACGACGCATTTCGGTCATAATTTTGTTTTTTTTCGCAGCGTAATATGCAGTGAGAAATAGAATTAGTAATATCGGCAACTGAATCGGGAAGAACACAGCGTTTTATCGTGATTATTTGTTAAAAGAGTAATTTCTATGCCGCACACACATTGCAGAATGTCGACTGCACGAAAACTTCTGCACCTTCAGCTGCTTTCTCTCTCTCGCTTCGATCAATGCGAATTACAACGGGCAGACGCGTAAATCCACGACTTCCCCGACATTAGACACTTTTCATAACGCCACTTTATGAATGTTTGACGTTTCGATTTCGCCTCGCGAGTAGGTAGACCCGCGAAATCTCCGAGGAGCACTTGCGATGCTTTTCAGGCGAGATTCGAAGCGAGCTGAAGGAGTCGCGTTTCGCCGTGCTTGGAACCATCTTGGAACGGTGAAACGATCGTTTCGGGGCCGATTCGAAGCTCGAGAATGACGGGGAGGAATTAAGAATGACGATGAAATATTCGTGGAAGCTTTCTGCGGAAAGTTTTGTGGAAACAATGGGGGAATGTACAAAAGAAAGAGGGGAAGTTTCAGGATTTGAAAGTGAAGAAAACGATTCATGTTGCAACATAGTTTATTAATAGTAGTATCTTACATACATCCGTAATTGACACATCGCGAAATTTATTGCATATAAATTAACAGGTACATTTTAATTTCACATTATAAACATTTTATTGTACAATGAAGGTTTGTGGCTCCTACGTTACAACAGTTGAGCATTCAACTTTTGTGAATTAGCATCTAGAGTATAAAATTGCTGAGGGTTAAACGAAGAAAAATTCCTAGCGCTTTGGAAGCGACGAGACAGGTTCGCCTGTTTCCCCGAGTCGAAGGCCCATCTTGTCGATCGGGGAAAAAGAGATTTACGAGGGCAATTAGCGCAGGCAGCTCGCGAGCGTTTAGTTGAATTTTAGTGGCCATTATCGTAGTTTCCGCGACGTGAGCCTCGTCCACCCCCTCGGCGAATTTTTTATTGCGAGCCATGTCCGCGTATTACCTTCCTTCGGCTTTTACGAGAGCCCGTGGACGACGACCCAGGGGAGAAAAGAGAATCCTGAACGAGGGGACCCACGGAGGAAGCAATTAGTCGCAAACGCAACACGGCGTAACTTCTAGTAACATTGTTGGTCACTTTTATCGCCCACTCGTCGTTTCCTATGAAACAGTCCCCTGTCATCTGCATCGCCAGTGTCGCGGAACACTTTAACGGAAACAGAAAATCAACGTTTAAAGAGCTTCAGGCTCGCATCAAAGTGCCTCAAATTTTTGTTTTTATTTCAAGCCTCTCAAGTTGTAAGAACGAAGCGTAAATTGAATAATTTGAGCTCCCTCGATTTTAATAAAGAAAAATATATAAAGAAAACGCAACTGCAGGTGTCAGTTGAATCCGAGTATTAATCAAGCTGCGAATTACCTAGAGACGTAAATTATAATTCCGAGATTTGACGTTTTTTAATCGTCGCATAAGGTAGAAATATCTTCCAAGGGACTAATCATGAAACAATTCCGAATCACTCGCTTCTGTGTCCACTAAACTTTAACTTTCCATCGCCACAACTCTTACTGTAACTATAACAGGAAAATTCCCGAGTTTAACATCGTTTGCTGACGTGCAAGTGGCTTTAACTTCGTTGCAGGAACGACGAGCGAAACGCAACCCTTTGCAGTCTCCGCCCCCGCGCAAACGATCGACGGACTAGTCGCGGCAGCGTGATTCAAACTATAAACTCGTTTATTATTGGCTTACAGGGCCTATCTCTCTGTCTTCCTCCCTCTAACGGCGCGGAGCGCGATATTACGACATTATTATGGCGGTACGATTGACTAAATCGTCGCTGGGCCCTCGTAACTCGGGATTAGGGCGAACGGGGCGGGCTTAAATCGGTTATTACGTCGAGCAGCCTAGCCGTAAATCGTGTCGACGGTTATTCCACGGCCACGAGAACTAGGAGAGTACATATTCGCGAGCTATGGGGGGTGGAGAGCCGCCCCATCCTTCTTCTTCCGTCACGAATTCCTCTCGATGAAGATGGCCCCCGTCCCATCCCCCAGAAAGTAAGCAAACAATAATAACATCGTCCTCGAAGCCCGGAGGGGTAAAGAACGAAAGGAAGCACACCCCTCCGGGGGGGACAATTTATTAATACCACTGGAAGTGATTAGAGGAGGGCACACGATAAGGGAAACTGTTGACTCTTTTGTCGCGCACGTGGTTATCGGAGACCTGCAACTGACGTTTCCATTGCAACCGCTTTTCGAGACTCGATTTTCTTCTTATCTAAGATCGATCGAAGATGTGTCTCGATGTCTTCGGTAACACTTCACGATCATCTGAACATTCGACTCGCATGAATTCGCAGTTCTTTGTTGCATTTTCCTGATTTCATAAAAGAAGATTTTCGCTCAGCAATCTCGTTGCTAATCGATATCCCGAGCATTCCCAGTACAATTTCGCTAAAACAGGATAATCCCCACTTTCGAAAAATCCAGGCCAGAGAAGCCGAGGTCTCGCAGGCGTCCCAACTCTCGACTCACCACGTATTTCCCTGGAAATCACCGAAAGCCTCGCGTATACCCGAGCGCCAAGTAGATGCGGACGTCCATAGTCCGGCCACTGGCCGCAGGGGGCCCGCACTAATCCGCCGATGTTTTCTGCAAATTCTTGCCGCGGTCCGAGCAGGCCTCGTAAATCCTCGTACGTTGGGAAAATTGTTATCGCGCGGCTGGGCAAGTAAATGTTATTAAAATATTCACGACGAGCTCGGGACAAGCACGCTTCTACTCCGAAGACAAAAGTGGCCGGACGAAAACATGCACGTAGCTGGCTTTTCTCGACTCGAATTCCCTCGTCCCCCACTTTTATCGAGCACCGCGTTTCCCCTTCGTTTTTTAGCTTCGTTTTCAAACACACCGCCGCGCATTCTATCGCGCAACGAAGTTCTTTATTTCCCGCGGAGCATCATGTACAAGGTATACAGCTGCTGTTTCTGCAGCAACGTTTTATCTGCACCACCTTTACGGCCCGGGGTTTTACGATACTTCTTTGTTTCGCTGAGCATTTTCCCCCGGGCTGGATAATAAAAAAGCAAACGGGGGTTTGGGAGAAACGTGAGGGGGAGGCGGATAAAAATTGGAGTCACGGTATCTTCCTTCGTGTTGCTTATCCCCGCCCCTCGCTGGCCCCCAGTTATGATCGATGCGATAATGGGTTAACGACGACGGAGCACACCGTCTGGGGAGAAATTATTTTCCCATCTCGCGACCTCTGCTCCGCGGTTTTTGTCTTCGCGCGAGGAACTCGCGTTCTACTGGGACGTAATGGGGGATTGATCGCTCGCAGGTCGAATCGAATTCAGCAGAGGAAGTTGCGGTGTGCTGGGGAATAAATTATCGCCGAGGAATCTTTTTCGATATTTTGGGTTTCATTGGTGTCTTTGGAAAGTATTATTTGCCTGTTTGAGGAACGGAATTTGTTGACACTTGCATGGCTTTATTTATTATCAGTAGATATGAAATGATCATAGGGGTTATACACATAGTTGTACAAAATGATCCTTTAGTATACCTTCGCAAAAGTGGGAATTAAAAATGTAATTGATCAGGTAGCTAAATTTGATCTAAGTCAATAATAAGGTGGATAAACTAACTTACAAAAACTATTTTACTTTTATTTTACTATTTTGCATTTGTATTTTTATATGAATTACGCCTTAAGGAGATCGTTTTAGACACATTTCCCTTACGTACAGTGGTTTAGAACGTGCAACCCTTTGGTTCCACATTCTTCTTACCCTTCGCTCGAAGCAAACTTTTTCAGCCTCCAGTAGTACAAATTCTTGAAATTACACAACAGATTATCAACCCCTGAGAAAGCAACCCATCACGAAGGGCCAAAAGGAAGGTAGGATCACCAGTAGAAGGGCCACTTTCAATCCCAATTAAACCCTTTCGTTGCCCTCAAGAAACCTCCCCGGACAAAATTAAAATTCCCCAACGATATCGAAGCCAACAACTCCCCCGAAAATATAAAGAAACCCTTTCGAACAGCCTCCACCGCGTAGACAGGCAGCGCGACACCACGAAGACCATCAATATCAATTCCAATCAAATTACCCATTTTTATCTCGTCTCTCGCGCGACACATTAATAACAGTCCCCAGGTGACGGGTACCCGAGTCTCGATGGAGGGGATCGATCTCTAGGCGAGATCCCCACGGCCATCGAGGGAAATAATTAGCTCGTCGCGGTGGACGTGCGGGAGGCACCGCGACATTTTTATCGGCCCGTAAACGTCGGCCACCGACAACGAGGGAAACGAGGGAAACGAAGGAGAAGGGTCCAGGGGCGTCGTTTCGTTTCGTCGCGCGGCGAGATTAACGATTCGGAAAGATAATTCGTCCGTTCGACTGGCTCCGCGTAAAGAAAAGTGCTTGCTGTGGCCCCCTCCGAAAAAAAGGGGCCGATATCAATTCCTCCGTCCTCGCTCCCCCTCCCCTTCGTCCTCTCCCCTTCGAGGAAGGGGGTGGAAAGACGACGTCGTTGAATATGGGGAAAAAAGGAGAGTAAACTTAATTCACGAGACAAATGGCGTGCCGTGGATTTGAGGGTGAAATTGTCTCCGGCTTCCCAGGAGAGGCGTGGAAGCGAGTCCTCTAGCTCGATCGAACCGCGATCCTTCGCGCCGCGTGCGCCACTGTATCCCGGCAGGTGTAAGGGAGCGTGGCGATCGATTTCAGAGGGTCAGGGTCTGAGTTCAACGTTTAACGAAAGGCTGTAATTAAGCTTTAATGAAGATCGAAACGAGCAGAGCTCGCTGGCTGCTCTGAGGCACAGCTGGCGCTGAGCTGCTTATGCAAATCAGGTCCTCGGGAAATTTTGCAAAAACTGCCTCCCCTTTGCGGCGGTTGTTTGCCGGCTCGATAAGGGACGTGGCGCGGGCCACTGTGGGGGATTTATTAATCACGAACAGTGAGCTCCTTCTTTAAACTAGAAGGCTTTAGGGAAGAAGTATTAAGTAGTTCGGAATTTTAGAATAAGCAGTCGTTTCTAGGGACTACTAAGCTCCTTCTCCCGTGGTGATCGCAGAGAAAGGTCACAGAAAATTTCTGTTCAATTAATTCGAGAAATTTTAACCCAGGTTTTAATTCATCGTGCAGGGAAGGTGCCATAAACGAATGCGTTACTAGGAAAATACTCCCTTATTGGTTGTACCACTGGTTTCACGACTCTCCGCTCGAATTCCAAGATCTGAAACATGTGTAGCTATAAAGGGATCGATCGCGACACGGAGGTGATCAATTTTGAGGGAGCTGACGCGCCAGGGCGCGATAGAGCCGCGCGAGAGTCTATTCTGCACGGCAAAAACGATCCTCCAAAAAAAGCAGGGCGATTCTATCCCGTCGTAATAGTATGTATTATTCACATCGATAGTCCGAATCGAAGTTGCTGCAGCCCAGTGGACGGTGCCGTCCCACCCCTAAGTTATGTCAATCCACCCCCTGCGAAGAAGTCGAGATTGCTGTTCTAGCAATGGCGAAATTTCGATCGTATCATTGGTGGAATTTTCGCTTACCGCGTACGATACTGGTCGTGGGAACGCGTCCAACCTTCTACCACCCCCCCGGCCATCCTCTCGCTCGCGCACACCCTTCGAATTATTAACCCACCGTTATTGCATAATTCACATTTACGCTGGATCGAAGTCGCGTCGCTCCGCGAGCGCTCGGTGGATCGACACGTTGAAACGCGGGGCCGGGATCGATACGCGAGCAGACGCAGCGATGCATATTTAGGGTGGAGGGGCCGACGGGCCAACCCCCCGTTTCGTTTCTCTTTAGCGTGGATGGAAGCCCGCGTAGCTGCATCGATTCAAAGCCGAGCGCGGAGAAAAGAAAACCGGTGTACGGCGTGTAGAAACTGCGCGAAATAGATCGCACTGGGAGAAGGTGTCCGGGGGGATGTTGAAGGGAAAGGGAGGAGAGGTATATGTCGGCGAGACTTTGTTCGCGACGGTGACAAACGCCTGGCAAACATAGTAGCCGAGCGCGGGGGCGTACGAGGTCGGTGGCACTCGGTTGCGCTCCGGGGTTAAACAGCGGGAAAGGGGTGGGCGGGGGGCGAAAGGGAAACCGGCTGGAGGTGAGGGGGGCGGGTAGGTAAGGAACGAGAGCGAAAGGAAGGTCGAGACGAGAGAGAAAGCGAGGTGAGCGAGATCGGGGCGTGTACGCGATCGGCTGGAGCGAGATCGGAGAAGGGTTGGCAGCGGCGGGTTAGAGACCGAAATGAGGGAAATTTCGGGGGAGGGTGTGGGGATCAAGGCAGAAAAAGCGTGGAGAAAAATGGACCTCGGACCGGGGGAATAACCTTGATGTCTATTATAGATCAACGGGGGAGACCATCGAGAGCCATGGTTTTAAGAAGCTCCACCAGCATTAGATAGGGGTTGCACGTCCCATCTTTCCTCTAAGCACTTGCAGTGGCATTAGTACAAGCGCAGAAGTAGACTGCAGACGTAGACACAATAACAACATAAAATTCAATTAAAAAGAGACATTCCACTTCTCTATCGTTTTCAAAGGGCTGCACAAACACACCCTCGTCAGCCCCTACCGCAAGCACTCTCGCAAAACCAAAGAACAAATCCTTTCAACCTAACGCTAAGATCCCACCGAACTTCACACCAGCAAATACAGACGCATTACTGCTTACAAAACAATAATGTACACGCGCAATTCAAACGAAATTAATGCGAGCGTTCGCCACCCCTCCCTGAAGTACTTCTTAATCTTCCGGTACTGGCGCGTGTGCACGGTGTGCACGGAGGTCAGTTTTTTGCTAAAAAAAAACCGTTTTACCGTGATCTATTCTACTCAGCATCCCTATGTATTCTTCCAGCGGACATTTTTGAATAATGCTACGTACTTGTCAGGTTCAAATTCAGTTTGGAAATGTCTCTGATTGAATGAAAACGAAAGTATTCCGCGTGTCCTGCCGGCGAGCGCGCCCGCCCCTACAGCACGTTTGTTGCAGAAATGTCTCAGTTACGTTGCGGTTTAATATTTGAGACATTGCAATACGTTATAAGTAAATTGCTATCTCCGCACCAGAAGATATTCCTGCAACGTTTCTGAGATTTTACAGCAATAGTCACGCAACGTTTCTGAGATATTACACAGCAATGGTCATGCAACGTTTCGGACAGTGAGGCCAAGAATAAAAATATCGGTAGTATGTAACCAACCGTGTCTGTTAGGGACGCGACGACATGAATGTGTGGAGAATCGTAGTAGTATAACGTCCGTGTGTCTTTTATAAATAGAAAATACTTTTACCTCAGTCAGATTCGAACCCGTGACCTGTAGCACCGTAGACGAACACTTTATCGCTGCAGCTACAACCGTTGTTTGAGAAGATTGCTTACGTATTCGAACTTACACTCGTACCGTGCAAAACTTTAAACTCAAATTTTCCAAAAACGAAGGTTCGTTCTGAAAAAAAACCCATTACATTTCGACGCTTGATGCTATATTAAATTCATTCATATTCTGTTCTGAAATATCCTGCGTAGTACAAGAAACGATTTGTTTTAGGTTTTAGTGCTTTTTTAATAAAATCGTTTAACATAATTTTTTTTTTCTAGTTTTTAGTGATTGTGGATTTACTTTTCACAGCTCAGACTTCTTTACAAATATCTTTCATTGCTGTATACAGTTTAACAGTTTGCTTAAACCTTATAGTCCTCGCTTCTAGCTACCCTATCATAAAACGTCGTCTTCAGCCGCGTATTCAGCGAGTCAAATAGACGCGAGTACCGAAAGGTTAAACACGCACTCCCTCGCAATCACACGCATCCTCGTCAAGCCGAAGCCATCCTCTTGGACCTAAGAGAGCTTGGCGCCCTAGCAGCAGCGTCTCGGGACAGCTGGGAGCGAAAATTTCCCGCCGCGGCGATCAAGAGGGGCTAATACAAACACAGACGCATTAATTTTTCTCCACCTGTCTGCCTCGCGCGCAGGGGTTACCGGCGGGACCCCGCCCGAAAGGTAGACAGAAAACAGCGCGGAGACGCGTCGGTGGGGCGTGCAGGGTTGGGAGGGTGTGCGCCGGGGTCGCGCGGTGGGGGTGGGGCGCCGTCCGACGGCCACGGCCACGACCGCGGGGGCTACGGCCGGCCCGGGCGAGACATTGAACTCGTTGCAAGGGTGGAGGACGGGCAACGAGCATCGATTCGTCTGCTCCAGAAACGAACGCACCCCAAGCACCCTGCCACCCCCTCGTGGCCCGCCGCGTGGCGCCCCCACGAGTCCACCTAGCCCGCGTGCTTTCACCGTTACCGGGCGAGCACAGAAAGGCGGGGATGGAGACGAGAGAGAGAACGCTCATGACACGACCGGGCAACGTGACACGCTCGTTTATTCGATCAACCCCTAGCGCGTGCACGGGGCCAGCCCCGCGGCTGATAATTCGCGAGGCCACGAGATAACGATCGATATCGCGAGGGCGCGTCTCTTTTGTTGACTCGCGCCACCTTCGCTGGGGGAGGGTGGCTCGAATTTGACGGTGGAGCAGCTTCGGTTTATGTAATTTACTTACCAGGTGTATTGGTAGGAGACAATAGTAAGATGGTAATTGATTAATTTTAAAGTTGAAGCTGTTCATCTGACAAGGGAACATCCCGAACCCGAAATTTCAAAAAAATCTGAAACTTTGTGAATATGTAGAGAATTTCCTCCTGATTACAACGCAATTTTTGTTTGCTGCCCAAATTCACTCTAAGAGGGTGTAATTTGCCGCTGAAAATCCGGTTATTTACCGATTTTGTTATAACTCGTGCACTGTAAAATAATTTTATTACCAAATGGTAGATCTAATTAAAAGAAGTAACTTTTGTCTTGAAACTTTTTTCTATCTCTTACAGTTCGCGAGTTATAACACAAAATCGGAAAATAGCCGAATTTTCAAGGGATAATTTCACCTCCCTCGAGTGAATATGGGCAGCAAACAAAAATTGCGTTGTGATCAGGAGGAAATCCCCTACATATTCACAAAGTTTCAGAATTTTTTGAATTTTCGGGTTCGGGATCATCCCTTGTGTCCATCTTTCCCACTGGTAATCAGTAAATAGTAATTGAAGAACACTAATTGCCACATTCGTGGCACCACATCCCCGAGGGTGGTGGAGGTCTTGTGCCCAGATCAGTGTACCGGATTCTATTCCACGGAAAGGGTACGGGGAAACGAGAACGATCCACGAAACGCCCGAGGGGTGGAGCTATCGAAGATAATCTGGATCGAATTTCCCGCAGAGAGACTCTTTCATAGAAGCTACAGCCGGGGTAATAGATATTCGACGTTTCGACCGGGATAAACGAGTGTTGGGGCGCTCGGCGGGGGTGGAAGGGGAACGGTGTAACAAGTGGAGGCCACCTTTATCCAGTCCGTCTTATCGAATGGTCGATTTAGTTACGGTTATGCTAAAAGTAGGGGGATGTATCTGCATAAACAGCGAGGAGCAGCGTTATCCCTTCGTCTGAACAATAAATAAACCGGGGCCCCCGGCACGCAGGCCTTTCAACCCCCGCCGGTGTCAACGCGCGCGGCGATCTCCGTCTGGTGAGAGTTCTCGGCCACGTTTTCTCGTTAGCGCGCGTGGCCCGTATCTATCGTGTCCCTTTCGCGGTAGAAAGCTGCACAACGACGGCTACATAAACGTTATGGTCTTGAGGGGCTGGCAACCCCTCTTGGCCTACGCAGAATTCCGGAATCGTGCCGTCTTTCACGCGATAAGGCCTAGCCGGTGCGATAAGATTCTTTTTACGGCCATGCTTTTGTCGGCCCGGGCCGTATATATCCGCGGCCACGGGACAAATCAGCCACGATCGACTCGGCGGGGTGAGCAGGGGGTGGCCGGCGGCGGGTTAATTGCGTCACGGGTGTTCCTTCTTGCTGACGCTCGATAATGGACCGAATGATGGAGATAAGAAGGGTGGTAGATATATTCGATGCGTTCTGCAGGTGAACACTGTTCTTTATCCAGCTCTTTCTTCTGCAAAGGGGTAACATTTTGGTTCCTGAAGTAAGATTTTTGGGGATTTTAGTGGACCATTTAGTAGTCTGATTATTGTAATCGTTCCTTAGTTCCTAGAAACATAGAGGGGTATTTTGGTCTAGCCAGCGAGTTTCATGACCATTTTTCAGAATTTTTTATGGGCAATCAAAGTAAGTATAGTACACAAAATTTTTCCTGAAATCGCATTCGTCCTTTTAACTATATCTACAAATTTTTTTAAATGAAAATATTAATATGGCATGCCTGTATGAAGACATGAAGATTGTGCGTTTTGCCATGATGCTGTCATGATATCTCTATAAGAGTGCATACGATGTCAATGCCCTTTTGCAAAGATATCCCTAAACGATGTCATTCTTGTCTAAATCGAAATTATAAAAATATCTACAAAATTGTCTTCCTAATTAACAAATTAGGATCACAATTGAAGGGGGAAAAACAGACTTTTATCTTCAACATGGCACCATTTTGTGAAAAATTAATTTCAATGAATAATCTCGATCCAGATGTTAGCCATATTCTTACTGAATACAATTTTTCATTAATCATTTATTTTAGACGCCTAGGAAGGACAAAATCATAGCAGCATCATGGCAAAACGCTCAATCTTCATGTCTTCATACAGACATGCCATACTAATTTTTTTATGACACAAAAATTTGTAAATATATTTAAAAGGACGATTAAGATATTAGGAAAAACTGTATTTACTACACTTGCTTTGATTGCTCATAAAAAATTCTGAAAAATGGTCATGAAACTCGCGCGCTAGACCAGAATACCCCCTTAAGGGATTTTTTTTTTTAATTCTCAAGTTATACCTACTCATTTCAACGATCTCCATAATTCCCTCCCTCCACACCCTCCCACAGTTGCCCTTAAAAATATCCACCTCCAGACGGAAATAGAACACATTTCTGCCCATTTCCCGAGGAACATTCCCATGCAATTGATCCAAACGATTGCGACAAAGGGTCCTCAGGATCATGAAAATTTAAACGCGATAACGAGGACTGCAGCGCGGCAGGGTGGCCGTGGACTACCCAGAGGGGGGCATCGGGGCGATTCAATTTCTCCCCTCGTTCCTCCTTCGAGAAGCTGAGAATCGATTTTTACGGAACAACCGTGACGGCGAGGCGACAACCGACAGAGTTCGTTCGAAGGAAAGGTCACCGTGAGTGTGAGGAGACTGGACGACCGTTTTCGATTCTCGCGCGTTCGATTCCATCAAATATAAATTTAGAAGTGGCGGGCCCCGTCGAGGAGGGATCCAAGATATTGCGGTCGACTCACGTGCCCCTAGAGGGGGTGACGTAAAGAGACGCTCGGCGGATCACCAGTTACCAACGAAAATGGGGGATGGCGGAATGGCTATTCAACGGTTACAACGTTTTTGGTTCACCCATGGGAGATGACCACGGAGGCTCCGCCACGCACCATCGAGCGAACGGTTACGTCGACGTGTCCAGTCACGCGGGAATTATGGGACGACGGTCGTTTGTACGACGGAAACGGAAGTCGGGAGGGTTGGGGTGAGTGTATCGTATCGTGGCGTTCCGACTTGATCGTTTGCGAATAATTTATCGCTCTCTTTTGTGGAACGGCGAGATCGCCCTCTGGCCTGCGTGAAAACAGCTTTCTTTATGGCGGATAATATTTGGCCCACCGCGCTGGTGGACGTTTCCTCCGAGGGGGATGGAAGTTTGACCATGAATTTGATCCGTGCTTGAGATAGATCAGTTACCAAAGGTGGTGTAACGAGATGGACACTGGTTCGGCAAGCTAATTTTCTTAATAATAGCGAGGAATACAGAAAAAAGTGCTTTTCAGATACACGATCTATTTGTACTTTTTTTATTATTACAACGAGTGCTCGAGATACAAGTCTGTAGAGTAGAATTACGAGGGAGATTCAGAAGCTCAGGACGACCTGCTCGCGAAATGAAATGTCTTCGAACAATACGAGCGCTTTAAGTAATCCCAACGTTATCGCATATAAAATTATTTATCTAAGAAGGAAAGAAACGCGAGCTAAGCAATTCATATTCCTCCGTGCCACTTTAATCTTCATCCCCATTACTTATTGCTCCATTTTCCTCGGAGAACACAGTTCCAAGTGGAAATTCCTCGGCGGTGCTCCCTAAACGACGCCTTACTGAATTAAATACGCGTTTCTCAGCGCTTCTTTCCCCCCCGTGCTTGATTAATCACCCGTGGAACCGATCCTCTAATTGTTTCGAGCGGCGCGTACGCTTCAGCTGTCCTCTCGTAGTCAGTAAATCATCGAGATCCTAAGTGCCTCGCTTGCTGTTTATAAAAAACAACAAAAAAAAAGCATAGGAAGTCTCTCTGCTATTATTAACAGCGTACTTTACAGTATTTTCTAATTCCACTTCCAAGTAGCGTTACGAGCCTCTGAATTCTCAGATAGAACATACTCGTCCCATAAAACGGAGTGTCCAAAGCGCAGCTTGGAACGGGGCGTGAAGCTCCAGATTCTAAAGTCCCCAAGACACGTTCGCGCGTCGATAAAACGGCAGCGGAGTGATTGAAAATTTTACAACCCCTGCCTCGAGCGGCTTGATAATCCAGTGGCTCAATTCGAGATTAAAACCCGTAACCGTGAATCCGTACAAGCAGGAAATGGGCCAATAAACCATCGAAGGCGCACGCTACTCTCGGCGAGTCTTACAATTTCATCATCGTCTTGGCTCGATCGGGATCCACGGATTCACACCGTTTCCGTATCGACCGCGCATCGTTTCACGGGCACGGAGGGGGCCCGATCGTAAACTGCCAGCCCCCCCCCCCCCCCGAACGGGGGTGCTTTATTAATGCAAACTCTTGTTATTCCCCCGTGTAAAGTCGTAAAGTGCACGGCTTCTGCAGCTACGCGGCGCCGTTGTAACGATCAATACAACCTCCGCGGCTTTACAATCGCGAGAGAACCGCGGACCCTCCACCCTCCTCGCTCTTGTGTAACACAGTGTCATATTTCCTTAATCCCTTTATTTATTACAGGCATCGGGATCGAAACTACCGCTCAGATCGAACGCTGAACCGCCACTTCCACCCCCGCGAATCCAGCCGGCGTTCCTCGGAATTTCTCTCCCCCTTTTGTGATCGTATATTACAGTGGAGACTAATTCCAGCCCAGCTTGAATTACGGTAGCTCTGAAAAATGTGCTCCTTAGCTTCGAATGTCCATGGCCCTTAGTTTTATAAATCTATTCACACGAAGAAGCTAAATGGTGACCACAGAAACTGCAGAAAGGGAGTCGAAGCTGTATGAAAGGTGCAGTTCGATTTTGTAAATAGAATGGGGAAAGAAACTCAGAGTTGGTTTAGGGTTCGAGTCACGCTCTCCTAATGTCGAATCAAAGTCACCATTTATCACTAATTTAATTAACCGTCTCCTTTGACACATAAAAAGCTGCTCGTTCGCTGTTCCCATGTTCCTCCCCTAAGCTCCACGAAACAACCAGCGAACGGAGGAATGAATCACGGTACGGGGTGTCGATCGTAGCTGCGAGGGGGCGTTAAGCCAATGGGTTAAACAGATTTAAAAAGCTTGAATAGGGACCGTGCTGGATCCCCGCGGGAAGTTCCGCGGACGGCCGATAAGGACAGCATAATAGACGTCGAAACGAACCTTTTTCCAGGGGGTCGTTCTCGTTCGAGAAACTCTCAGACCCTAGATCCAGCGGAACCCCCGTAGCGATCTCGACGACGTTCCGTCCTTCGACCTTCCATCCGCCTCTTCCGCTCGCTGCCCTCGTCGGATGCTGCGCCGAACGGTTATCGATCATCCGCGACAGTTTACTCGAGGAGATGGCCACGAATTCGGCCTCGTAAATTTTCTCTTACTCTGACGGTCGAGGGTTTTTTTTTCCCTTATCGCGACTCGATACGACGATTTCGGCACGGCGCTCTAATTTTACTGTCGACGAGGGTGGTTCAGCGAGAGGTAGGGGTTGGTAGCGGCTCGATATTGAATTTTAAGAGATGGAAGAATTAAATACAGTGTGGGATGTTGGAGTGTTGGTTGAATTAATAAATGAAGCTTTGGGTAATATGATACTTTGTGGGATCTAGAGGCTTGATGAGTTTGGTATAGTTTTTGGTAATTAGTCAGGTAAGTTCTTTGATATATTATATTCATTTTATATATTTATATATTTATGATATAATTATTAAGGTTGTCATTCCACTGTGAAGTCGTGAAAAACTGTCATTTTTTGGGACTTATTTTTTAGTAAACGGAATGTTTAACGTAAATAATATTTTGTCTACTTATTAATACATTTATTGACAGTACAAAAACAAATCTGTTTTAAATTTTGAACAATTTTTTTTAAATATATGCCGCACTGATGTGAGCGCCATGAAAAAACGATGTAGTGCTGGTGCAGGTGATTTCGGGAGAACGACGCATGTTAAAGCAAAAATTCGAAGTTTGTTGTAATCATTATGAGTGTGGTTATCGTTGGAGGCAGAATTATTTTAACTGATAAAAAAATAACAAGATGGTGGAGGTTTGAAGTTTAAGTGTCGAAATAAGGTGGATTTCTCAATCATTTTGCCTTGTACAAAATATGAAATTGTTAATCAAAAAAGGTTTCCAAGGTACCTGTGATACCCACTGATGTGTTGAATAACATGTGAAAATTTCAGTTTGATTGGTCAAATATTTTTTTTGCGATCACCTGTACCAGTTGAAAAAATCTTGTTTTGAGATGATCGAGTTTAAAGTTTTAAAACAAATTACAAAAAATCTTTAAAAATTTTGTTGCATAATATAAGAGCAGCTTAATAACTACCAAAACGATTTATTGCATTATATATTGCACCTATAGAGAAAAAAATCTTTAAAAATAGCTCAACTTTTCTGCCGATCACAGTAGAATGACCCCTTAATTACGTGGGGTTAGATTCTTATTCAAGATTGCCAGTGGATTGGATTATACAGCAAGAAATCATTTACCTAAAATTCCAAAGGTCCTGGCAAGCAGTGATGCCTGACACTCCGCTGAGGGATCCTCCCTACGGTCGATCTTCCACTTTTTAAGGAACATTTCTACGTGGCAGAAGCGCCGGGGGGGGGGGGAAGGTCGCGTTACGCGAAGTGTATAAAATTCCGCGGGAAATTGCCCGAGCGAGAACGTTAAAACGTCGGGGGCACGGTTCTATCTCGCTTTTTTCATTTCCTTCCGATCGTAAAGCCGAGGAAAAACGAAGTATCCAGCCGTATAGGAGGATTCCGCGAGGAAGGGTGCGCAGTCGGGGCTGGAACCGTTCGCGGCGATAAAATGTGTAACATTAATGAGGCAGTAAAAGTAAATCCAGCGCTATCGTCGGCTCGGCTACCAGCCTGCCCGCGAGCCCTATCCACCTCGCCAGGCCGTCCTCGATCCAATCGAGCAGCCATCTTTCGATCGTCGAAACGGCGGCCCTTCGCTGCTCGGGGCATTTAAAACTCACGAGCACCGTCGTTAGATTGGATAATTCAATTTCCATCGGTCTGAAAAGAGTCCCCGGCTGTATCGGGAATAAAATCAACCTTGAAAGTGCCCACGGTGGAAAGGAGGAATCGGGGACACCCGTCGAACGACTACTTTAATTTCTCAATTACCCCTGATTGGATTTGTCTCCTTTCGAGTGTCCCACCCGTCCAACGACGCCCCCTTCTCCTTACGTATTTATCCACCGTCGATCGAGGGTAATGGATCTTCGGCGAGATCGACGGCCAGGTGGACGTTTCTGAAAGCATCGTTGCTAAAAGAAAAAAAAAATAGCCTGAGAATAATTCTCTAGGAGTTGGTTGTAAAATTCAGAGTAATCTAGGAGCTGAAATTCCTTCGCTGTTCAAGTAGACTGGAAATGGGAATTTTACGAGCGCTAAGGGGGCGTAGGAACAGAAGTTTGGTGGCAATTTCTGGGGAATCTGAATTGGAAATTTCTTGGAGATTAAAGTTACCATTATATAATAACGAAATGAAACAGGTGTAAGCCAGGATAATTGGTAGCGAAGAATTGAAGCTTCGACCATTCGGCAGGTAAGGAGGAATTCCAAAGTGGCTGGTCAGAATGATAATTTCAACGAGGTGCCAGGAAGAGGGTCCTGTGCGGAGGACGATTAAACCGCCGAGGAAAAAGGGAATAAAGGTTGTAGGATGCAACGTACAGACATCATCTTCCAGCAAAAAAGCTTCTCCCCAGGGGGGCGACCTCGACCAAGGTCACAGGGATTATATTAGCTTCATCTTTGTTACAATGGATCCAGGGCGTCCGACCAGCGAAATCTTAATTAAGCGGCGCGGAATTTTCGCGAGAGAAAGACTCTTGTGCCTAACGAGGAAATTTATTCGAATAAATTACGCGGCTGTCTGGGAGGGTCGGGGAAGGGGAACGAGGAAAGTTGGGTGAAAAATAACGAAAGAGATAAAACTATAAGTACTGCGGGAAACTTTGGGCTCCGTGTCTAGAAATTTCAATATCTGGACAATCTGAGAGATTGATTGTCCGGGAGTCTAATGGGACGACGTAATGACTAGACAGCGGGTCGACGGCTTAGTATCGATTTATGGAAATAATTCGATACCTGTGATCCACTAACACTACCTCCAATCAATCGGGCATTCAGTAATTCCATTGTGCCCTAGTTAAGAATCCGCCGATTATTGAACTCCATCAGCCCATTGACCCACTAATTCCTAATACACCGATCCATTAATTTACCAGTCCGCTGGTCTATTAGTCCACCGTCCCAATAGTTCAGCGTTCCACTAGCCGAGTGAACCAGCAGCCTGATAGTTCCAGTAATCCGATAATCCCATAGACCGAATATTATTGTTACTGTTCGATAGTCGAGAATGACAAAGGATTCCGAAGAGCAAGGGAATGAATGATTTCCAGAAATCAGTAGGCTCACGTGCCGATGATAATTTAATTTCGATCCCACTTTGACCCTCTCTTTCCTCGAGTGCGCCGGCAGCGATTTTAACGTAATTCCCGTTTGCTGAATAATTCATAGACTCGGGAAACTAGTAGACGTGGCGATTTTCATGCAAATTATTTAACGACCCCTGGAATCCTTTTATTTCTAACGAGAGTTCGTCGAAAACTCACTTGGACTTGGTCTCTTTTCGTCTGTGACTCTGTTCCATCCTCTACGCGCGAGTAATTAAATGCAAATAATGGCGATGAACTGCAGCGTAACATCGGTGCAGCTATTTCTGTCGGTGTATTAAGGGATTACTTGCGTATTCAATCGCCAAATGTTTCGACTGTCCCAAATGTTCTTCATCGCAGCAGAAGATTGACACTTCAAACATTAACCCGTTCAGTGACGACGCGAGTGGCAATTGCCATCTATTATTAATTTTTTATCTGTGGTAGACTAATGTACACGAGATTCTCGGTGTAATTAACTAATGGAAGCTCGGGGAGGAGGAAATTCTCATCGCTAAATCACTCCTCCCTTCGCGTTAGCGGTTGTAATTAATACATCCGATTTTTAATCCGCAAATGTCCCCGAAATAACTACTAAATCTACCAGTGTGGAATACTTTAATCCTATTCCACGGTATGTCCCACAGCTCTCTCATAATAATCGTCACAATCTAGAATTGTTATCGCATCGCTGGGACGAGAAGTTGAGTCATTCTCTAGAGATGATTAGCTCGGCGGTTTCCATTAAATTCTCGTTCCACGCGAAAGGGTCAAGGGCGCAGGCTTGCCTAATCACAGATTCCATTGTTTCGGCTACGTGAGGTAATTAGCAGGCGCAATTAATTCCAGAGTGGTTAGGGTTGGGCGTGGCTCAATTCAAGGAACGAGCATGCGGTTGTGCTCTGTTTGCCGTTGCAGCAGTAGGTATCTGTTTCTACTACTGGAGTGCAAGGTATACTGAATAATTCGCTGTGCACAAGGAAGTAGTGATTGCCAGGTAAGTTGAGTGTAACACAGTTTTATGGGATATGAAAGTGAAGCTTCGAAGAAACAACTTTCCCATAAAAATTCCCAAATTCCTCCTACATCATTCCTAATCTATTCCCACATGATCCCTCCGCTATTCCTACATTGTTCCCACTTCGTTTTCACAACATTTATACAATATTCCGTCGTTATATCTACGCTACATCACTTCCACTTCTTCTTCTACTTCTACACCACTCCACACTTCACACTACACACAACACACATCACGTCTCCCGAAAGAGAAACTGGGGGACGAAAACTTACTTTTCCTGCAGTTGCAAGAATCGTGCAATGAACTTCCGAACAAACTGTTTTTGAGCTGTTGCACCTGCGAAAGAAGCAGATTATCGCGTTGCACCTGCAAAATAGAAAACGTCCGCGCACGGAACAACCCACAAATTCTGATTTTCCCACAAAATTGGGATTTCTAAGTAGACCTGTTAATTAGCATTTATTTCTGACAATTTCGATAGTACAGTCAACATACAAATAATGTACAAAAAGCAATCGTAAAGCTAATGCACAGAAAATTAATTGAGAAATGTATAAAAGATCTCATCTGATTAACAATTATCATTGTTGCTTCCATAATAGCAGGACAATGACGAAGCGTGCCAAAGGGTTGTTGAATTACACGAAGCTCCGAGGCAGAAGCCGAGGACCCGTCTCGCTGAAGAGAAAAAATTGAGATGTGCCCGGAAAACAGGTGCTTTGTCCTCCGTAATAATTCGTCTGCTCCTTCCTCAAACTTCGCTTTGTCTGGGCAAATATAGCTGAATTATCGTAGAGCAAACACGGTCGACAGAGCCGGCAGGTTAAACCTGTCTCGTGATCTCGCCTGGCTCGACATTCTTCGAGCAAACAGCGACAAAAAGGAGCGTAAATCCGGCGGGCTGTTAGACCATTGTGGGCTCTCGTATAATAAAGCGAAATCCTGAAATCGATGAACTCCTGGACAGTGGAGTAAGCGTGCCATATCTCTGACCTTTCCTGCGTCCACGAGAACCGACGTGGCTGACAGTGACGTGCAAATAACAAGAAACGTATGACTCTATGCATGAACTTCTATACCTCCTTAAATTTCACAAATAATTCACATACATTATCACATCGATTATTTCGAATTTTCTTTCGCGAACCTCTTCCTCGATTGCCTCCTTGCCAACAGCATGCTCTGGCTCGTGCCACTCAAGCACGCACACTTTTCCCCTTTCCGCGCCACTTGAAGTCCCTTAATTAAGACAGGAAACTAAGAACGCTAATTTCAACTTATTCCCACCGAATAGTCTTTAAGTGAGTATTCACCACCGAAGTGAAAATGAACACAGTCTATTGTCCATGGGAGGGGAGAGAAAAAAACAGGGAAATTTGAAATTCGAAGCCTCGGGCACGCTTCCCCCTTACTGTCCTCCTGATCAGGAGGTTCGCGACGACGCCACCGACCTGAAATCGCGGAACAGGATGATATTCCATTATTTCACGGCCGATGCTGGACAGGCGTTTGTACACCGTGGCTCTTTTCATTTTTCTGCCTCTTCCCTCTTTTTTATGCAGACAACACACCGATTCAGACGGCTCGAATGAAAGCATCGAATCGGTTTTGCCTGGCCAAGGGAGAAGCTCCGCTTTCACGGGCTCGCTCGGAGCGGTTTTATTTTTAATCCGGCGACGATGATCGATGGCACGACGATTAAACAGTTTTTGCACGCTCCTCGCCCACCGGCGTCGATATAACCCGCTCCGCCTTAATCTTCGCTGACTGCTTTATTTTCCCTCCTTTCTTTTTCCCTTGTTTCTGCGGAACCGAGGGGGTCTGCGGTGTTGTTTCTGGAAACACTGGTGGCTTCGCGAAATTTCGCTTCACTTACAAGTGGAAACGAATTCCGTGCGTGGCTGAACGTAGACTTTATCGATGTGCTACGAGGCGGGTACACGATACTCGGTTCACGAGCAGTTTTATATTTGCAACTTGTACAGAAACGTGTGTACAGTAGTATACATTTTAATACTAAGTACACGCTGTAATTTATGGAATATCCCGTGTTAGATGTATCGCCTAAGTATTTAGAACGTAGCATAAAATTTTAAGAGAACTCACGTAGAGATGGGAATTGAATTTAACCTCTCACCAGCTTCGATACCATCTGCAGAAATTGTTCCCCAATTTTTCGAAATTTCAAACGTCACAGGTGCATTCCGGCTCCTCGAACAAAGTGGCGCAGACTCAGCGACTGCCTTTGTTCCCGCCCTCGCACGCCTCGCTTTAGCGCCGCGAAAAGTTATTGAAAAATTCAATTACTCGGTCGTCGCTTTGTCGCTTTATTTCCTGGAAAATTGTTATTGATCACAAGAGGCGCGGCAGCTCGCTCCTCGAGCGGGCGATCGCAATTTTTCGCGACTCGTCCGCCGGCGATCAATTACTAACGCGCCGGATGCACGAAATCAATTGTCATTTGTAAAATATTTTCCAACGGCCTCGATATAACGCGACAGAAATTAAATTCCGCTCGAACGGGGCCGTAAATCGCTGCTCCTTTTCTGTTTCCAACCGAACGACGGGACGTTTGATTTATAAATTGATTTACGCCCGGGGAATGCACCCTCGTAAATTCAAATGGAAACACGCGCGCGGGTCCGCTAAGAAAAACGTCGTTCCAACAGCCGCGATGGGCTAAATTTAAATTGTTTACGCCTCCGATAATTTGCCCCTTCCCGAGCATCTTCTCTTCTTTTAATCGCGTAGTATGTTTTAGGAGGAAGGGGGTGGGATGCAGGGAGAAATGTCACATTTAATTAGTGGGTGGTCCCTGTCCGCAATTATCAGAGGCAGTGTACAGTTTTAAATAACATTGTACGTATTCGAGTTTCGTATCGCTCCAAATAAATAATACACCTGGCAAAAAGTTCTTCCAGTTTCCCAATTCGCAGCGCAAATAAAATAAAAATCGAAGCGTAAAATTGTTTGAAAATAACTCCACTTTCCACTACCCGTCTTTTCTAGCCTCTGTTTTCGTTCCGATAACCACCGCCGATCACGTGTTCGTTGAAAAGCGAAACTTTCAACCCCCCGCGGGGCGAGCGACCACCCCCCATTTCCAGTCGCCGAAAAAGGGAAAACAGGAAAAATGAAACGCTGTCGGATCAGCGGGCACCACGAGGGTGATCCTTCGACAATTTTGTCCGCGAATGCACCCTCCCGGCCATGGATGCACCCCGCTCCCTCTTCGTCCTTGGTCCAGTCGGTCCGGTTGTTCCTTTGTCGAGTGGCCAGACTGAATATTGGACAGCCAACCCTCTGAATGCCAATGTCGGACATTATTCGAATAAACTCCCGAAGGCAACCAACAAACAGTTATTCGCAACTCGATACGTTCGTTATTCAAATATTTAATGAACGAATTTTAATGGCCCTTCCGGTTGTTTCAATATACCAAATGAACGTGAGAATTTCCCTTCCCTGCTGCTCGATTAATTTGCCCGAATAATGAACATGCGAATATAGTTTTACACACGGTATCGTGTTTCTGATGGAACGGGGAATAAATAGATTGCGAGTAAAAGCGAAAGCTTGCCAGGAGCGGCACGAACGCGTGGCGTGTACGTCCCTGGCCTTCTCTTCCGTATCGATCACAAGATTGCTCTGCCGCGGTATGCTAACTATACAGAATGCGTCTAGACTATTTTTTATGCTTATCCCAGTTTATAGGAAATAAAGGGTGGCCACGGACGGGCTGGCGCATCGGTGTCCTCCGGGCAGGCCCTCGCTTTTTAGGATCAGGAAGGGTGGCTTTGCCTCCTGCTTCTCCTCTTCGTTACCCGGACACAGACTTTTTCCTCCCCTTTTTTTATTTATCGGTGGACTAATCTAAGCGAGTGTTCACCCCCTTCCCACACCCCGGCGTCTTGTCCAGGGAGATCGATCGAGGGACCGGTTCGTTTCTCCCGATGAACCGCGGAGTAAAAACGGCTCTGCTACAAAATCTACCATCAAGCTCCGCGAGGAATCAATTGAACTTACTTTCCTCGGAGCGAGGAGATAGAACGTTCGAGAGATCCATTCCAATGGCCGGAGCTCTCCCTTGAAAGAGCCTTTATATTCCTCCGGCACCCTCTCCAAAGGGTAGATCCTCGTTGCAGAACAATCCCCGCGAAGCGGCTCGCGACGGCGCGTCTCGTATCGCTCGCTTGTCCACAGGCGAAGAAATATGGCGGTGGCGGGCGAGAGGGGAGGGCCTTCCTTCCTGCAGAAAATAATGGCGGTGCCGGCGGGATAGACGGTGGCTACCCTTGGGCTCCTCCGCGAGGACAGCCGCGCGCCTTGGCCTTCGATCGCGCGCCGAGATCCCGCGTAAATCAGTCGGCCAGGAGTCGAGCTCGCGTATAAATCTTGACCGCGACCCGCTTTCACCCCCGACGGGACCCCGATCTCGGGATTTATCGACGCGCGGGTCGCGAGAGTGAATTTTACATATCGATCAGCCGACCCTCGCCGTTTTGAATACGTTCGAATTCATTCGGTGGGGCTCGGAATCGATACCGATGCCGGGGGGGTTGTTATCTGCCCCGGAATGCCCAGGGTTGCGTACACACTAGCCCCGAATTACATTCATTCGTCAATCTGTCGGCCCTCTCCCCCCTGGGCACCTAACCCTGGCTGAAACCTAATTCGCGTTTAACGTGGCGCGACCTTGAAATCGTATCTGCGCGAGAGTTTTGCGTGTCGAGGGATGATTTGGGGTGGAGGACGCTGTGGATGGTCAGCGTGGTGTTGGATGGTAATTGCGTTACGCTGTTATAGAGAGTCTTGTAATTATGTAAATCCAGGGCAGTGTTTTGAAAATTGTTGGCGATATTAAAAGACAATTCGAGTAAAGGTGGAACGATTTCAACGAGGCGATTATAATATATGAAAGTATTGGAAGGTTTGCTTCGACAGATTATTAAGCATCTCCTAAACTTACTGTCTACAGAATCACCCCCTGTGACCACGTAAGAATACTGCAAGGTAGATCAGGAAGATCCCCAAAGAATAAATCCACTTCACTCCACCCTGTTCCAGTGAGAAAGAATTTTGGGATCCTCGAAGACCACTTTCTCCTCTCTTTGATTCATCGCTGTCCCAATCAGGAAAATCGTGGCCAAGTGTTCCTCCCTTTCTTGGTCCTTTTTTCTCCTCCCAGGGAGAAACACAGCCCCCCTTTCGCGGTGCCGGTTTGCCCTCTTTACCAGGAGCTCGTAAAAGGGCTGTTTCGTTGGTCGGTGAGCGCAGAAGCTGTTTGCCTGGACCTTTGTCCGCCTTCCCGACCTCGCGCTGCCGGCATCCACGCAAGAACCACCCCTGAGCCACTTCTAATTATTTACCCTGGCCGCTCCTGAATCACGACGACTGTCGGCCGCACGCAACTGATAAATCCTGCTGTCGCGATACACTTAGCTTCGTTTCACATCCACGTTCACCAGAATCCTCCTCTCCCGACGGTCTGGTGACCCTTTTATATCCGTGAGCTCGCGGAATTCCACCCCTTTCAGAAGTTGTTCGTCTTCTTTAATTACGTCGAGATAATCCTCGCCTCTTTCGCGGAATTGTTGCGCGACAATTTAAGTTTCATATCGAACCCGAGGCAATCCCCGGTAACGGTGCTAATTTTTCCTACCCCTTTAACGACGCTCATCTAATTGCTGCTTGGACAGGGAGCACCGCGGACGCCGAGACGCTGATGGTTGGGACACGTTCAATTAAACTTCCAGCTTCCGCGTGTTTCGCTTCTGTCGTAATTATAATTAAAGGGGAAGAAAATATCTCATTGACCCCGTGTCACGGGCATCCCCGAAAGAAGCGGCCATTACCCCCCGCAGGGGCCTCCTTAATTGCTTGCCCTGTCAGCCACCGAATCGCGCCAACTGTCGCCCGCACGCAACTAATAAATTTCGTTTCCGCGGAACGTTCAGCGTGCTCCTAATTCTCGTCGATCCAGCAATAACGTCCGCGCGCTCGACGGAATTGTTTAACAGTAAAATTGGTGGCATTTGATACTCATATTAGTTCTTCAATTGACATTTGCATTTATTTTGTCGAATTCGAAATTTTTTTTGTTGTGGTTTTGACCATAAAATCGCAAAATTTCTCCACTGTGCGCTGCGCCACTACACCCCCACGCAGGGATGGGAAGAAGCATCCCCCTTCTGCGCGTAATAAATCGTGGACAGAATTATGAATGGCAAAAGTCTCGCCGTAAAAACGTCGGCAGCGAGACTGTCGCGATTGAATTAAGAAGGTTCTTATGGGGGTTCTTATGCACGTGGAAAGATAACGCTAACAATAAGTGGGGAGGGAGGTCTTAATAAGCGCGGGTCTGCAAACTAATCGTTTTTTAAATTGTAAAGGATCTTTTCCACGGAGGGACTCATATCTTGTAGATTCAGCTTCGATTTCTCCCTTTCTGTATTGTAAAATATTGTATATACTCTCATCTTCGGGGTGCAAAAAATAGTGTCTTCATTCCTCCAAGCATCACCATAAACGTGACAAAGTTTCATGAGATGCTATCGATCGATTAAAGCCGAGCCGAAGCTGATACCACACCCTCCAACTTATCCATTAGTCCACTAGTCCAATATCCATTAGTATCCACTGCTGAGTATCTCCAAACATCCCGCAAACAATTACGCGTTTAAATTATTCTTCTCCGCGACGAAGACATTTCAAGCAACCCCCTTCGAGAGAGACGTCCCACCCCCAGTCGATTAAAACCAACTCCCCCCAAACTCCATCCAAAATATCACCGGAATCGCGTTATCGCGTCCCTCGAACCACCCCGAGCTCCCCCCCCGGCTCGTCGGCTGGAACCCCTTCAGACGTCAGACAGAGGGGCTGGTCGCAGAAGTCGGAAAGAAAGTGCGTGTCTGACTAACGAGAAACCGTTGTCACGGGCCCCGTATATCTCCGACAGGGTTGTGCCCGCGCTTGGCGGCCAGGGGATGGTACGAGGCGCGAGTGAAACTCGGAAGATTCCTCGGAGAACATCCACTTCCCCCGCAGTAGCCCGTGAAAGTGGGTGACGCCACTTTCGCCCCGAAAAGATATCCAGCGATATCCGCGTGGGAAAGGGCCAGCACCCTCGTGATTTCCGCCCTCCCTCGGTGTCCTCCGGCCGCCCCGCGCCTCGCGGAAAGTCGTAATGCGACGTTGACTACACGACAAGCCGATTCGACCGACCCTCCAGCGAATTTATTGCCACGGGAGAGAACTCTTAGCGAAGGGCCGGCCTAAATAGCCGATACACTGACGATATATATCTGGCGTGGATCAGGCCGGGTTATTATATTTCTGCGGGTAACAGTGATTTTATTGGGATACCGGGAGGACCGAGGTACCCAGCCCGGCCCCCTTCGCCCTGTCGCCTCCTTATTTATCGGCATTCCATCCCTTCGCGGCGGGAGGGAGGCGGAGGGCCTACTGGTGAACGGCGTAACGGGTATTAATAAACGAGTCGAATCGATTACGGGATTGATTATACCGGGAAGATTGCAAGGACGTTTCAGGGAGCGGTGACGCTGAACGATGAGATTTTTCGGTACTGCCTGCTCTTCTTCTGTTTCGGGTAGAGACACTGAGGGGCGATTCCTACGCGATGACGAAGGGGAGGCTGGTATAGGTACCGTGGATTCTTCTGGATTATTGCCAGGGGATCTTATTACTATGGAATTTTTCGATCACGAATGCAACAAATCAGTGCATTCCTTGATATTGGTATTCGGTATTGATCGAGGGGTGTTGGTAATGCGAGGGGGCAGGGTTTGTAATATGTAGGATTGAGAGCTCAGTTCACGTAAATACATATATAAAACCTCACTTAAGGGGTTATGCCTACCTGCAAGGTCTGAAAATGATATTTTCGGGATTTTTTGTTCAAAATAATTGAAGACTTTTTTTAAACAAACGGTTGTATAAGCATTCGAACGTATGTACTTTAAAGTTCCTGCAGTTCTGTTTGCAATGCGATATCTAAATAAATAATGGAATTATAAGACATCTCTCGGCAGCGTTTTTTTTTATTACGGTGACCACTGTAGCTTTGAGCTGGTTCATTAAAAATAAAAAAATCGACCAAATTTAGTTAGTATATTAGATTATCTAATATACTATCTAATATACAATTATTCATTGAAATTAATTTTTCACAAAAGTCCGCCATGTTGACCAGAAAAGTCTGCCAGAAAAAAACCAACTTATCTGTTTATTTTGTAATGGACGGCGGTGGTGAAAAGAAAATATTCCATTATCGTAAAATTGGTATGTTATAGATTGGGGGGTTGCCAGAAAAAGTCAGTGGTACCAAAAGAGCCTAGTATTAAGTGAGTAATGCACATATATAAAAATATGAGTTTCTAACTTTCTTTCGATCACCACTGTAATAGAAATCTTTACTTACTGCTTCCAAGAGGATTCTCCCACGAAGATCTGCAATTAAGAAGGCAGCCTGGAAAGTGAAATCCCTTCCTCTGCCTCAATTCCCTGATCACTCCTCCCGCCACTGGAAATTCTTCCAAGAGTGGTAACCAATCTTTAACGACGACTCTTAATTAGTAAAAGAACTTACAGTATCCTCGATCGACTACTCGGAGAAAGTAGTGCCGCCCTCGCCCCCTGGCGGGCACATTTTTATAAGTTCCAGGTCATTTCACCCTCTCGCCCTTGATTTTTCCTTAATCGCGCATCGATCCAACCCCGGGACCAGCGCCGTTGACCGAAATTACGGTCCAGACGGGGCAAAACAAAGCCAGCCCAGGGGATTACGGTGGCGTCGTCGTTATTATTACATCACGAGGGCGTTCCAGGCCCTAGCACCGCGTTATTTCGATGAAATACCCCGCAGAAAGGGCAAGAAACAGCCAAGGTGCGCCACGCAGCGCGCGATCCTCGTGCGTCCGTCTTTGAATTTACGAAGCTATAATTCAAACTGGCACCCTAACATGACGAGGATAAGTCTGGCTCGCCTTGGGGGATGCTTTGCCGGTAGTTACCAACGAAAACAGTGGAAGACAAAAATACAGGTCCCAGAAAATGAAATTAATAGGAGGTAACGCGCCTACATTTATAATGTAAATCCAAAGAAGTATTATAAGCTTGATTATACTTGAAAGTTTCTAACATCCAAGTTACTGAAAATTAAATGGAGTACCTACTGCAAGCTCAGTGCTCCTTTTCCTCCATTTTCCTCTAGAGATATCCTGTATCCTCTGTACACACGAAAGTAGAGTAATGTAGTAGTCATAGAACCGCTAAATAATCAACCCATCTTCAATAGTTTGCTTGACTCAATATTCAGTAAAAGTAACCCATCAACCCCTACAATTATCAAAAATAAATGAAGCTACTATGAGAAATATAATTCTCTACGAAAGCAGAAGAGAGAAGAAGGGGAGCAGCAATTGCTGCAGCAAACGGCGTGTACCGTCCTCGATTGGGTTGTATACCGGAGACTTTCCATCGAAGGCAAAGGATTACGTATCGAATGGAGTCCCGAGGTGAGTCCGCCGAAAATTGGCACCAGTTCCGTTCGTTCCGACCGAGACAATGGTGGGCTCGTAAAAACGTCGCGGGCAAACCACGGAGGGCGCGAGGGCAAAGACAATCTCCCGCTTCTTTACGGAGCTATAAATTAATCCACGGGGGCGACAGGGGGTTGGGGGTACCCGAATGTTCTCTCCTCGTAACCAGAGGAAGGGTCTAGCCAGCGGGAAGTTGTACAGCGGGAGAACAAAGGGGCTCTGATCACGGGGCAAGAATGTGCTGATTTCGATAAGTCGCTGGAGCACGACTAACGTCCACTGCGACGATTAAATGTCCGTATAAATTTACCATTATTCAGTGATATACGACACGACCCGATAACTATCATCGTCTAAAGCATTTCCTTCTCCTTTCATACTTTTCCATGACGTACGAGCGCAGAATCGTCGCCAGGACGAGTGCTTTGCATATTAAGCATGGTTAACCGTGGCAATCTTTCTTCTAGAAACAGAAATCGTGAATTATACATGTCTGGTACCGCTAGAGTTTTATTTAAGGGGGTATACCCGCTTGAACCCTCGGAAAATGTGTACATTTTGTGAATTTTTTTACAAGTCAATGGCTTGACGAAGATTTTCCGGTTTTGCGTTTTGTTTATATAGTGTTATGAACTACTTAGAAAAAAGTTTCAGTTAAAAAACTATTGCTTCTCGGAAGTTACACCCAACCACTCGAAGGAAGCCCGCGGAGATATTAAGAACAGCGAGATAAAAGCTGAGACTCGTACGGAATAGGGAGCACGGGGTGAAACGTCACCTTTCCGCGCCCCTTTGTACATCCCCCTGAACGGAGCACGGGAGGCCCGTGAAAGGGGGAGGAAAAGGTCCTTCGACTGAATCTTGAGGGCGCAGCATCGGTTGGGCGGTCCCAAAACGGAATTGAATCGACGCGCGTACCCGTGGCCCGCATAAACAGCGGGGCCGAAGAGGGGAGGGAAAATAGCGAGCCGCGGAGATGAGGGTGAGCCGGTTTCAAAGAGGAAGAGACCGAAAGGAACGAACCAGATAAAACGACGGTATTGACCTAGTGAGGGAGGGACGGGGGAGGAACGAGTCTTGGATGGGAGAGCAAAGGGAACGCACCACCGTTTCGTCGTTTCTTTTGCCTCTCCGATGGCGCGGTATCGAAGGGCAGACCCTTCGAGTTTCCTTTCCGCGGTGAACTTGCTGCCACGCTGCGCCGCCGTCCCTTATCGTTGCTACCGCGGCTCAAAGGGACGACGATAACGGAAACTTCTATTCCAATTGTTCCGCGTGACCGGTGGACCTGACGAGACTGTTTCTACGACAAATTTGTTGCTTTTCTAAGGGTGGTTTTGGGGGCAAGAGGTAGCATATGGTTGGCGGGGCTTCTGGGGCTCGCGAGGGAGGTGTTTGTGAATTGAATGGTTAAATTCTGGGAGATTGGCACTGTCGGGGTATTTTAATGGTGTTGTGTTCGAGTGCTTGTGAATCAGTGAAGGTGGAGGGTGTAGAAGAAAGTTGAACGGAGATTTGAATAACAATTAAAATTGTCTGGGTATAGGTACTTTAATTGAGGAGTTGAAATGGCAAACGATGTAAGTGCCAAAGAAATAAAAAATTATTTTTTAAGGAAAAAGGATATTTATTCCATGCTGTAAGTGGTAGAATAATTTATTTTAGTTTTAGGGCTGTCGAAAGATAGATTTGAGATCATAATAGTACCAACGCTGCTGTTACAGAAAAGAAAATACTGAAAATTAAATTTCATCTCCTCATTTCATATTCACTCACAGATTTAATTAAAGTACCTATCGTAAGTTTCCCGAGTTCTAAGGGAGCCTATGAATCCAGGATGCTAACAGGAACTTGTAAATTCTCTGTTAAATTTCAGGCAGGGGGGGTGAATGTGTTTAGAAAGGAAAGGCATTGCAAACGAAACATCCTGTGACGCAAATCATCCCTCGGTCCCCGTCCCTCCGCCGCCGAGTCAACATCAAACGAAGACCTTCGAGCGTTCTCCAAGGACGAGGACCCTGCGACTCCACTTTCTGCGCAGCTGTTTGAGAATGTCCGTCACGCTCGCGTTAGGAGGCTTCTTGTCTTGTTTACGCTGTCATTCGGCCAACGACGGCCGATTTGAATTCTCACGGCAAATCGAAGGATGCCCCTGGACGAAGGGTCGCGCTCGCTTCTCCTCCAAACGAAATTGCTTCGAATTGGAGGTAGGGCAACTTTTATTCCGGCTGTTTCCTTCGTCTCGCAAACGAACCTCTCGGAAATTAATTCGATCCCCGGCGAAATCTATTAGCTATCCACTCGATTCCCTAAAGAACGTGTTCCCGTCCTTTTCGAAATGAAACTACGCGCCGAGCTTCGGAAATTTCTCCTGAGGAGGTAGTGTTAAGGACGTCCGAGGTGGAGGAAAATGGAAGCATTAATTTTGGGGGGTATTCAAGAGTACCTATTTAGAAAGAAATTGAAAAATATAAATCTTTGAATCTATCCTCTTGGGTTCTAAACTTGACAAGTCCCATCATCTTGTAGACCACTGTTCTTTAGGTCATCTTCTCGAAGCTAAGGACTTAGAGATTTAATTAAGACGAAGCTAAAATTTGAAATCTGCCCAACATTTCAATCAAATCTCTAATAACTGTGGGGAATTTTCTGAACGACCCAATTTGCACATTCTTTTGCGAAATAGAATTCTCAGTACGACCCATAGCCTTCCCCTTCAGAAACGCCGTTGCTGGCAGCAGGCCAGCGAGTTCCTAGCATGTCCAAATACTGCTCCTCAGAACCTTTCCCCTTTCGTTCGACAGGCCTGACTTCCGACTGGCTGTCACTTTTGACGGTTAACTCGGAAAATCAACTTCCGACCTTCGAAACGAGGACGCTACTAGATTCGATTTTACCGGGGTGGACCCTGTCACGAAAAAGACGAAGACAGTCCAGTAACTCCATTATATCATAATCGTCTCCTCTTTTCACGTCGCAGGCACTGCAATAAAACGTACCTCAAGATGTATCATGATGTATCAACTTCATAAACTTTGATTATGGTGGGGATACAAAAGCAATAAAATTACTAACACTGGAGTACGACTCGAGAAGTGTCACAGAAACTCCAGAAAATGAAATGAATAAAATTGTTAGAAAGTAAAAAATATTTCTAATCAAACTTCCCTTAGCGAAACGGCAATTTCATTTGCCCCAATAATTATCCTTTTCAGACGTAGTTGATCCTGATTTATTAAAGTTCCACAAAGGTTTTAATTGAACCGAGCGACCTTTGCAACAAAAAGTGTAACTGATTTCTGTAGAAGTAAGGTTTCGTCTGGTGCGGTATGGGGTGAGTCCACGAGGACGGTCTGTACGCGGCAAAACTGTGCAGGTTAGTTAGTCCTTGGAGAGTTTTTAGAGAAGACGTATACAGAGCCTTATGAGAGTTTAGCGAATTTACAGAGAGTCTTTACCCAGTTTTACGAGGGTCTTATGGGAGTTGAACGAGTTTACAGAAAGTTTTTAGAGTCTGGAGAGTAGCATTTAGGTTCCGCGCAGTTTGTTATTGTTACTGCAACGTTATTTAATATAATCCTGCACACTAAGCACACCAGGTTTCTTTGTATCTCTGATCTAACTAAGGCCGCCTGAACCGACAATCTAAAAATATCACTCCGAAACGTCGTTTCACGAGGCGACAACAGTCACGAACGTGAATTTTCAGTCGGAGTGAATCGACTTTTTCATAGCCAGCTAGATTAAACAACGTAGAACGATGAAGAGGCCCGTAAACGCTGGGTATATAAGCGACTCACTTTTGTTTCGCAAATGACGCTCCCCGCCTCGTAACTACCCCCATATCCGGCCTCTAACGCCGACCTTCCTCCCCTTGGAATTGATTTCATTTTACGAGCCCTCCCTTCCCACGTCTGTGGCCTCTGTGTAATTCGCGACTAGCTGACGAAAACGCTGCCAGGCTCCAGCTGTATGTGTCCATTCCGAGTAGTAAAATTGTTCGCGAGGATCCCACGAACAAAGAACCACATACTTGTAATTTCTCTGTCGCGGTAAAACTTCTCCTTCATTCAAGAGGGGCTGCCGCGTAATTTAATCCTCAAGGAGATTATCACAAAGTGATATAAAATTTACGAAAATCCATAATAATTGCTGTCACTTTTAATTATGCTCTTCGACGTACCCCTTCGCGCGCGCGCACCCCTCGTTTACGTCGCGCGGCGTATTGTTTCGACATATCGGGTTTCGGGTTCGTTATTATACCGAGGAAGGCTTCATTTGAATCCGATCGTTAGCGACGCGAATCCACGCTTCGTATTCGATGGCACTCGAGTCAGGGATCGCTAACGAACTGCAACTTTTCCCATTTAACGAAGACGCAGATTACTGTGCAACCTCGCCCCCCCCCCCCCCTCGAAATCGATCCAGCAGGCCCCTTGGCTCGCGGATAATTAAGCTTTCGCCTTCGGTCGATGCGTCTTTAATTGTGACGACGCGGTGGGCATGAATATGCAAGGCGTCGTTTTTAAATATCGCCCTGGACCACCCCTCTGTGGCACGGGGAGGGACAGAAGCCCCATCGTCGGATGGAGTCGAGCCTGGGGATCTCTCCTGAAGATAACGCGAAATCCGTGATCCATTCGTCTCTCTGTAATTCCTGTTTTATTTTTAACGGAGCGGCCCGCCACTCCGAGGGGATTTTGCATGAAAGTTTGAACAGTTCTGGCTTGCCTGTCGGTTTCCAAGGCGGGAACTCGTGAAGAATTAACGGTCGAGCTGGGGTGACCAGAAACGGGATTGGTAATTGGTTTGGAATGCTGATGAATAGAGGCAACGGTTGCCTTGGATTGTTGGCAAATGGAATTCTCCTGGTGATTAACTTTGACTTTCGAAAAAAATAGGATGAATGGATAATTTGGTTATTGCAAAGTGGGAATTATTGCTACTATCGAGTTGAAAATTACGTGGCAGTTGAATTGCAGGCTGGTCTGAAATCTATGGTTGACTTGTACTACTTAGAAGTGAAGTTACGATTCGATTTGATCTATCAGGGAGTATAGTAGCGGAAAAATAGTTACCACTTTTCCGATTTGCTTTATTTTTGTTATTTTTTAACATCAAATTGGAACTGTGGTATATGTTTAATATACATATTCTGGTGAATAATTCAAAGCTGTATAAAACGCAGTTAAAATTGAATTTATGTAATTAACAAAAAAAATTTAAGACACTGAACGGGATAACACAGTTTTGGAGCCGACAAAGGAGTTACCACTTTTGGTATTCTTTTAGGTCGTCGGTAAATTTTTTATTACTTTTCAAAAGTGGTAACATTCTAACAGCTTTAAAGGGGTGTTGTCGTGTTTAATGTTATGTAGGGATTTTGTTTATTAGTTAAATAAATTCAACTTCAACTGGGTTTTATACAGTTTCCAATTCTCTATCAGAATATGTATATTAGGCACATGCTGCAGTTTTGAGTTGATGTTAAAAAATAGTAGAGGTAGAGTGGATCGAAAAAGTGGCAACTTTTTTGTTCGCTACTGTATGTAACTAGTATAACAGTCACACTGTGATTCCTAGGTCGCACATATTTAACAAACTAACACATGTTCCCTTAATCATTGACTTGTATCACTGAAACACAGAATCATCGACTAATTTGCATACAAAACTAGAACTATTCGATTCCCAGATCAGTAGACTAGTAAATTATATCACTGGCTTCCTAACACTCCAGTTAACCAACCCTATTTCACATTTAGCCCCCCTGAACGAATGCTGCAGGCTCAAAAAAAGTGTCATCTCCACCACTAATCTAGAGTCCACAAACTTCGGAGATTCCTCGCGTGCCATCTCTCGCGTTTCCCATCTCCACAAAACAAGAAAATTCTGAAAGAACAATCCTCTTTTCACCGCGTACATCCGCGATTTAATAGTCAGCCCGCCCTCGCATCATCGTTTCCCACTAATGTCTCCCGGCGTCGTTCCAAGCGTCTTTACGCGCAACAGCGAGCACTTTCGTCGCGCCGTTCGCGCGAACGTCGCCTAATGAATCCGGGCAGCAGACAATGAGCGGGGATCTTCCCAGGGATGGCATTGTGCGACGGGACAATTTCATTACGAGCTGGCTGGCGACGCTTTTTCACAGACGTTGTCGCCCCTGATTAATTCGATGCGCGAGTCCGGGGTCCGCAGCCAGCGAATTCCATGACTGCGATTCTGGGTCGGCGGTGGTCCGTGGACGATGACGAACCAGGTCGTTTGGCGCTTTGAAATGGGTCGTGACGTGGTCGAGGAAGATTTCGTGGGACGTGGAGAGCACGGTGGATAAACGCAAGCTCTTCCTCGAGGGAAGCTGTCATACCCCACGGGCGATTAAGAGCACGAGGTGGGAATTCCATGGAACGATGAATCAGAATTTTTTTAATGATGATCTTTACGAGAGAGAGGGGTTGGAAGTTGATGAATAGCCGAGTGGTATCGGTTGTGCCAAGGAAACTAATGTTTTGCGGTGCTCTTTTAAGGAGTAAGTACCTGGGTTCCAGAAGCCAAGATCATTCTACTAAACGAGTGAACCCTAAATAAAATTCCCCACGACTAAGGGAGCACCAACCCAGCCATCCCTAACCTAACGATTCCCCAGCTGACGAACGATTCACCCGCCAAAAAAGCCAGCTAACTCAAGAATCGCTGACTACTATGAATTACCATTCCCCAGGCTTCATCGCCCTGGACAAGACGAATCTCGCACGTCGTCGCGCGAGTATGTCGATTAATTAATCCGCCCAAGGGTGTGGACGAGCGAGCGCGACCGCCCGCTGTGCCCGAGTAGAAGAGAAGCTGACAAATGCGAGGGCGAGACGGTCACGCCCCAAGCATGATTTGTCTCGGAGTTTCCACGATTTTGCCGAATTAATGGGCACACCTGTAGAAGTGACTTGGCTCTTACTTCTCGTCGAGGATCACCTCGAGAGGGGTCGAAACAACCCCCGCGCTTCTTCCCAAATAAATCACCGCCGACCCTTCCCACCTCCGCCCTTCGCCCCTCTGTCCGCCGCTCCCCCACCGCGTTTAGTTCCCTTTTGTCCCCGGGAAACGCAGAACGGGTAAATATTCAGTGCGTCTGCGTGTAACATTTATGATAAAGTTCGGCCGGCGCTTTATTTATTATTCATGGGAGGCGGGCTGATGGCGGGCGGACGGGGCTTGGAGGGCCACTTACACGCGCGGCGGTCGAATTAAAAAAGTTTCCCTTTAATTAATACCGCCCGCCTGTTCCGAGTGCATTCGTCCCGTCGACGCTCGCGCTTCGACGAGGGTTGGAGCCGTCGCGATCGAAATTTCCTTCCTTCCAGCCTGCTAATTCTTAAGGAATTCCTCTTTTAATTAGATCGAGCCGACTCCCGCGGAGGGGGAGGATTATTAATTACCGAGTAAACAGAAGTGTCCCGTTCGCGTGGAGCTAAGTCGCGGGCAGGCCGTTTACGATCGTGGATATTGGTCATTTAATTTAATGAAGCAACGACGAGGGCGGGGGGTAAGAATAACCGGGAGTCGGGCGACGGTTCAGCGTTGTACGCGGAATGAAATCAAATATCTGGGAGCAGCGGGCGGAGGATAACAAAGGCCAGGATGCGGCTGTCGGCGTCATGAACATGCAATAACGCTTACCTCGGCCTCGAGGGCTTTCATAAAAACTAATTCTCCCGTTTAATTTCGCTGCTTTATATCACGACGTCGCCTCTTATTGCGCCGCGTATCTGCACTCGTGCACCGGCATTTGTCTGAGATCGTCGCGGGAATGAAAGCTGCGGCGGTGGGAAGATGAGGATGTTGAAAGAGATATCTGAACGGAGAAGATTTCTCCGTCAGTTCCCTCAATCACTGCTCGCAGAATAATAAAGAATTCGATGTAATAACGTGGACCGACGTAGACTTTATACGTCAGGTGGCTGGGATACAGTGGGAAGAAAAGCAAATGGCCTCCGAAATCCGCAACGAAGCCCACCTTTCCTTCGTGCAAATTCAGCAACCCTTCGCTCTTCCAAACAACACCCACGATTCGCAGACAGCGAAGCGACTGCGCCATCAATCTGATTTTCCTCCGTCCACAATCACACTCAATACACCCCCATAATCGCATTCACCGCTCCCTCCCACACCCGCGGATCAAAGACACTCGCATTCCCTTATTCCGAAGCCAGTGAATCAAAGCTGAAGTCAAAGTGAACTCCAGCGACGAAAATACAAAAGAAAACTTCCCACACCGCTTTCCATCCTTTTTCCTGCGTCCTGCCTCCCCCTCCGTCCCGGTTTTTGTCTCCGTTTTATCACTTCCCCGCCTCCTCGCCGACAGACGCCCCCCCTCGTACCAGCAATATATAAGTTACTCGCTGCCCGTGGAAAAACTTAATAAAAATAACGATATTACGGCGAAGGGAGGTGTGGGCAGCTGTCCAGGCCCGGCAATTACCGTCTCCGCGTTGCAGCCTGGTAAATATAACAGCTGGCCAGGGTCGCGACAAGACAGGTCCAGCGTCCTGGCCAGATATATCGCGCGAGATATTGCCGGGACACTCGCAGCGATCCTTTCCAGGAGGCTCGTTACAGGGACGCCTCGGCGCACGTCGATTCTTATAAGCGACGCTGACGGAGAGGGACGATCGTCGGGGATTATGTGGCGAATTTACTGGCTTCGCCGCCACTGGAGGGGAGCTGCTGGGAATTCTTGGAATATCGGCGTCGTTAATTAAAGGATTACGTGATGGGACCCCTCGTTATACCAGCGAATATTCAGAACATCGGGCGGGGCTTTTTACGATGCGAAGCCCCCGTCCCTCTATCCGTGTTGAATTTACGCGTCGTTGGCCCGCGAAATTCGGGAGCTCGTTAAGACATCCTGTTTCGTGTTCGCCGGTGATCTTAGGATGAAGGGGGGCGGTAGTTTCTTGCGTGGGGAATCGAAGTTGCGGGGACGTTTTAAGTGAATGGTAATGAGGCTTTCCTTTATGGGCCAGTGGAAGTTTCAAGGCGTCGGTGTTTTTGATGGGTGAGTGTAACGGACAGTAGTTGCTCCCAGGGTTTTCTTTGAACTGGGAGTTGCGGGTGAGAATTTCATATTAGAGATATGAGCGTACCTTTGAGCTTAAGTGTAGAGAGATTGGTGGGATTCCAGGGAATAGATTGACACGTTGAATTCACAGTTGCGTGGAGTATCTACTGATGTTTAAAATTGGAGAAGAATTAAGGGGGTAGGTTACCCTCGATAGCCATAAAACGGGTATTTTTTCAAACACGAATTGTAAAGTGATAAATAACAGTAGAGAAAACGTTTTTTAAAAGTTTTAATCGTTATTCTATGAGCTTTAACATAAAAAAAGAAATGTCTAAATATCTCTGTGTACATAAAAGTTTTCAGTAAAAATGTAAAGGCGTGTGCGCAGTGATGGTGAACATAAAATCTCGAAAACCGCTCCGAAGATTTGGATGAAAATTTAATGAGAGTTGCAGCAAACCATTCCCTACGATGTGTCGAGAGCGGATTTTCGAGATAAATTCTGAAAAAAATGATAAAAAATATTTACCATGCAAGAAATCGATAAAATCGTATTTTTCAACATAAAAATTATATTATTCTTTTTTTCGAGAACGATTAAAACTAGAAAAAACGTTCTCTCTACTGTTATTAATCACTTTGCAATTAGCGTTTCAAAAAAGGCTTGTTCGAGGGCTATAAAGGGTAACCTACCCGCTTAAGCTTCAGGGTAAAATAATTAAATTATTTACAATGAAGTCTAGCTGATCCGATTCCAGCGATTCAATATAGTAGGAGTAACTGAAAGTGATGATAATCGCTGGTGAACGCGACTAGCAATTTTTGACCGCGATAAATCGAGCAATTATCCCGATACCGCGTGGGGTCTTCCACGAGAAATGCTCCGTGTGACGATAAACCGAAGGGGCGAAAGAGAAACAAAGAAGACGAAATTGGTGTCTAGGCAAAGAAAAGACAAAAGGCAGGGAAAAAGAAGCAACGCAGAAAAGAAAAAGGGAGACCTACAACCACAGAAAATAGAAGGGAATGGACCATATTGGCGCTAATTATCAGCAAATCGGTCAAGGGTCCGGGACCGTTTAGATAATCATCTATCGGCTGCCTGTTTGCCTGGAAAAAAGGAGGAACACCCTTTACAAGGGATCCGCCACTTGTCCGACCGTTGGATAGGACAGGTGACCATATTTTAGAATTACGGCTGCAAAGATCGCCGACAAATATTTGCGGTCGTTTTAGGCGAGGGTAAAGGTGACGACACGACGTCCCCGCGTGTAATTCTGGAATTTATGGGCGATGACCAGGGGGGAACGAAAGGGTGCAGGATGAACGATAGCGCAGCCAAGATTCTTTGGGGTGTGGAAGGGACGAGGGTGGTATTAGAAAAGCGATGGTGGCTGTGGTATGTTGTCTAATATCCCTCATATGTTAAAAGGGGAATACATAATTGTTTATAAGTGAACGTGGAGGCGCTCGGTAAATTCTTCGAGCTAATTGTCAAAGAACTTGACAGGCCTGTAATTTCATTATCTTTAATCGATGCATAACCACGTTGAAACCCTCTTTTCTTCTTTTAAAACAACCCATAGGAGCAGACAAAGAGGCTCGACGCATCAAACAGCTTCACCCGCCACGACGCTGTTAGCGAAACGATACTCGATTAGACTTGCCATCGAAAGTGGCTACACTTTGGAGTTTCGCGTTCAGCCCCGCCGACAGCGAGGGCTTGTTTTTCGCGGTAATTGCTTTCATTGGTAAATTGCATCGCGCTGCAGGCACGCCTAAAAGCGAGCAGTCCGATAGACGATGACGTTCAAAGCGCGGTCGCTGAAGGGAGCTGCGAAGTAGCGATGGAATCGAGTTCGTCGACTGCACAGAACTATTAATTAATAAATCTCCCCTCTCTACAGTTAAGTAGCATTACGAATTATTAAAATTCGACACAGAGAAATAACTCGTCTTGTAACTTTCACTCGGAGTCTGTTGAAGCAGAAATTCATGCAAATAGAATTCGAAGAAAGCTTTGAAAGTACTCAGGGATTATTCAGTTGATACCGAGCACCAACATCCACGTTTAATTCCATTCCACTCGCAGCCACTATTTTGATTTACCAAAGTAGTCGCGCAGCCTTTGGACTTGTCCCACCAACTTCCAAATTAATCGAGGTACGCTCGGTCCCATCGCTAATTAAAATTATATCGCGGTCTGTGCACGGCAAACGAATTCATTCGGCGGTGTCTGTGGCACGGTCCGCTAAAGTACAATTAATATTCGGGTTTTCGATGTGGTTTTCATTAGCGACGTTGAAATTTGGGAATCGACGATGAAATCAGATTACAGGGTAAATCCTGCCGCTCAATAGCGACCATATTCTGCAGACTTTTAATCCCGACTGGAAATTATATCGTACTAATTCTTCTTACGCTACAAACCTCGATTCGGTACACTGTGTAATCCACGGCAATTCGTTTGGCAATAAATTAAACCACTGAAACGTAATTAACCCTTCCTGATACCGTTCTCTCAGTCGCCACGTAACGACGACGAAGATGCTACTACCTGCTATTACCAAGAATACTAAGAACTATGATTAAACAGATTAAAGTGTCATAACCACTAACTTCTCCGAAGAAGCACCATTATCTTCATCCTCCAGCTCGCGTTATTCGCTCAGAAAAATTCCTCCCCGGGGCTCGTTAATCACCGTGAACCAATTCGAGGACTAAATATACGCCACAAAGGCCTTCCTCCTTCCACGAGCCGGTTCGTTCCAATTTTGGAGGACAGGAATTTCGCGGGTCTCGTGGCTTTTACTTTTTGCGGGACGCGGTCTAAAACCGACTGGAGAGCTCGAGGGCCACTTCGCGGACAAAGAATCGTATTTTTAACCGTTTCTGGTTACTACACCTTCGGCGCGGCCCGCCAGCCATCCTTCCCTCGAATTTTCCTCGTTACAAGAAGAGCCCCGGCCACGTTCAAGAGAAATATGACGGGCTTTAGAGGCTCCGCGCGCACGCAGCGCGGCATGCGCACGGAGAAACATGGCTCGGCTGCGTACACTTCCCATTTCTCTTTTGTAGCCTTAAAATTAAACACATTCGAAGCTTCCTTTGCATCATTATTCCTCGGCGAGTGACAGCAAAATGGATGGAAATTGCGCGCGTATAAATATTCGGAATACAATTATCCCCTGAATTTTATTTTATCCTGAATGTAGTAAAGCTTCAAGGTAATTTAAAATATTTTTAATTCTTCCGTTAATCGACAAATCCTCTGTTCCCTGTAAAAAGTTCCATCGTCGAGTTCTGCACGTTAATGTGCCTCGGTTCGGGGGAAAAGAAAAGCGTGGTCGCTAGTCGGCGATTAATTTCAAGGGCCGGGGAAGGGCTTTCGACGAATCGACGTCGGTCCCGTGGCCACAAATCACCCGCGGAAACAACGAAACTTTCCGGCCAGGAATTGCTCGCTAAGAGCCATCGTAAATTCATTTCGAGCGCGCTCGCGCAATTTCAGCCCCCCCGCCGCGGTACCTACTCCAAATATTTTTCCAGCTCCCTGCACCCGAAAGCCGGAAATTTAAAAGCTCCGCCGCGGCGCGCCGCGCCGCTAATCGCCCGGCCCGATGATCCGCCATTCTGCACGCCACCCGATAATCGAATTTCGCGATTACGCCGCCGATGCGTGCATGTAAACTCTCTCCGCCTCCTCTTCCCACCCCCGATGTCTCTCTCTCCCAACGCGGTCGCGTTAAAACCGTCGAGCCGTTTGCTTCTCGATAAAAATTTCGCCCCGATGGCCGGTGTAGAACTCTGCCGCGGGAGCAAACGCTAATAGTAACGGCACGGAATTAAATCGGAAATAAATCGACCGTGCACATCGGTGCTCGGATATTTCCCTCCCCTAAACCAATATTCATTTTTTCCGCTTGGAACCTGCGGCGGGCCTCGATGGTACAAGCCTCGGCTGGCTTCAAAATTCGTGGCGCGATTATAAAGTGTTGTAAGGGTGTAGTTGCTTTTCCGTGACGTTTCAATTCAGGGGAGACTGATTTTCAGAGATTGTTTTATGGAGCACGACTATTCGGGCCACCCCGTTTATGGCCAGTCAGATCGGGGACAGAAACTGTTACGAGGTCCGAGCGAGTAAAGCAGCAAACAAACGGGTACCAAAGAAACGATTACAGAGGGGAAAGTTTCATCGGAGGACAGAGTGGAACTTCTCCGAAGCTGTTGTCTGTTTCCTCGACGAAAATGGGCTATCGAAAACTCGACTGGCAAAGAAAGAGGCGCCAAAGGACGAGTCACTAAAGGAAGTTCTTTCCGAGGGCACGGGAAAGTGGGGATAAAGGAGCTTTAGGCAGAATATTAGCCATCGAGAACTCGTTTGAAAAGAAGGCAAGTTCTAGGAGCGCGATTAGCGAAGGGGGAAAGTTTCTTCGGAAAGTGGAGTAGAATTTTGAGGCAGCCGATTCGATCGGAGGCCCGCTTAAGCTCTATTAATTACATATCCCGTGAAATTTCAGACTCGACAGTCCCCAATTCCGAATGCAACGGTAATTGAGTCTGTTCCAGCGAGTTGGTTCAAGATCCACAAGAAACTTGGCGTATTTCACTGCTGTGGACGTCGCGATTGCTTTACAAATTCTCGAGTTTCCTCGAGCGTTCGACGGCGTCTCGATTCGACGGCAAATAACGCGCAGGAAGGCGCGGGAAATTTATCTACGGATTCCTCCAAGCCGACGGAATCCTTTATAGTTGTGGCGCACAAAGAAGACCACTATTTCTCGAACTTTACCACCGACGGTGAAAGCTTGCGAGCTCCGATTCGCACGCCAAACACTTTAAATATGTAACTCGGTGTCAGTGGTGCTCGGGTCGGCGCCAGAATGTCTGTGCTCGAACCTCTGGCTGCTTCGGTTTCCCTCATCGGGACGTGTTTCCTTCTTGCAACTGCGATCAATGTCCCTCGACATGTTTAAATAATTAAAACGATCCCTTTCCAAACTTAATTAATTGATCCACTAACTACAAAGTAGTGGAGGTGATATATCATATTGTAAATCTTCTCAATGCACAGTTTGATAGAATCCATGAACTCCGTAGCCTCCAATTCATCGAGTGCCTTATGTCCGATTAAATGCAGAATCCTTATCAGCTTCTGTAATTTTGACAACATACTATCGGTGCTAATGTAATCCATACAGCTTCCACTAGTTCGTAGTTTCGAGCATTAAAGGAACCCCTAAATTAAAGGGGCCAACGTAGCCCAAGTGCGACGTAAAATTAGAGCTCGATCAGGGGCGCAGGAAGGTCCGTAGATTAAAGCTATCGACCCAGAGCGTTTCCTAGCGCCTTCCCCGCTCGCCTGCAGCAAGCATATTACAATAATTGACCAGGGGTTACCTTTGACCCGCGACAACGTGGCCCCGTCCGTCAGGAGACGCCACGATGACATCTCGGCCCTCGGATAACCCAATTTGCCTCCCTCTGATCGAGGGTCGTCGTAGTTCGATGCGTGGAGGGCCTCTGCGTCTTCGTCGCGATCGGGACCCCTTCTTCAACGCTAGTGGAACGCAGATCTGCGAGCGCGGCTGGACAGAGGGTCGGTCGAGTGGCCCGACCCTCGTGCCTCGTTCGCAGAATTACCAGAGGGGCACGAAGGGAGTCCTACAGGGAAATCACGTTGTACGCCGATTGTCAGCGAGAAATTCTACGGGAGAATTCCTCTGGAACTGCAGAACGAATTCAAAAGCACAATTAAAGACCAATCCAGCGAAAACGTGTTGAAGATTGTACAATTCATTTCGAGCAAGTAGTTTAGGGCGTCATTAGTCAGACACTTCTATGTCTCTTTAATTCTACGATACCATTGATATTATACGGCTGCAATTTATATTGAGGCATGAAAATCTTCAGTGGATTCAAACTGATGTATAGCAGATTGTGGAGTATACTATCTTCAAAGTAAAAGTAGACATTCGGGACCGAATGAAGAATGTCCCCCGTGAAACTGATTTCAGAAGGGAATAACCTAGTGTTCCTCCGGTTTTCGACGCGGGATGAAGTCATACGCAGACGACGCTCATCGATAAGGATTTCCGCGGGATGGAGCTGACTTCTGGTCTCCTGACCGTTGACTTTCCACCTCTGTTTCGCCTACTCACCCTTTTCCTCTCGCCGCGTTAGGGGACGCAATTACTTAAAGCAACCGCCCCTTTTCCCGGCCGATGAAAAACACGCGGGCCCTCCACGGCTGCGCCGCTCAAATCCTATCCATTTGTCAGCTCGCCCTTGGCCAACGGACGGACTTTTTTTCTGCTTCTGCATGCCTGGCGAACGGGGAGACGTGAAAGGTCGACAAACCCTCCGCGTTCCTCCGGAGACGATCGTCGACGACGCTCGACGATGCTCGCGCGGGGATTCCCTACTTTCACGGAGGAATGAAAGGGATAAATCACCCCCGTGGATTCAGGGGCTGGTCTGCCTTTCCGCGAGGCTCCGAGTGGAAACGAAGCGACCGAACGAGACGTGGGCGGGATACGCTCGAGATTTAATCACGTTTCGATTCTTTTTTCCATGCTGGACATTTGCCGGGTGTCGGGGAACTCCCTTCGCATCTATCTTCCGATGATAGAGGCTCGAATGTATTAACGCTTCGTGGAGGGGGCTTCGGAATGAATACGTTTAGTTTACGTAACTGCAAATACAATAATGTGTAAACCGTCGTAGCGACTTTAAGTATTGTTACTTTTTCTTTATTTTTCTCTTGTGCACTAATGGGACTTTATCCTATATATATTAAATAAATATTAATAATCGCAATTCAAGGAAAAATAGGTTGTTAATCTTCGCAAGCTTCCATTTCTAAAATTACCTAAATAGGGAGTAAGTATTCTTCAACTATGTCTAGCGCGCGTGTCTGGCTAGTGACGTCCTAATCTACTGCGTCGCAGCCTAGGAGCCTACATTCGCTGGGTGCCTGGAGAATTTGTAAACGAACAGATGATCCAGAAATATTATTTCATCCGTTTAAGTCAGCAGCAAATACGCTCGCTTAATTTAACAGACATTACATAGACGACTTACTTGTGGAAATTCTTAATTCGGTAACTTAATGAGACCTTGGAAGGAAGATTGAGAGGAACTATACACGGCTCTTTAAACGTTAATCGGCCGTAATCGACGCTTCGTTGCAGGCCAGAGCGAGTGTTTCCCTCGCCGGGAACGGACAGAAATACCATCCAGCCGACTAATCCCTAATAATTCCGAGTGATTTACCATCGATCCTTATCAGGCAGTGGGCCTCGATTCACCGCCAAATTGTTATCGCGCGCGTCTGCTCGCGTCACTAGTCTCCCGGACAAAGTGGAGACGGAAGATAAAACGTTCTGGTCGGATGGTGGTCGACCCTGGATCCATTAGGGACGAAGGAGACACTGGGGAAAATAACGACAGACCGGACTCATCGGTTTTCGTAGCCCTGCACCGAGAAACTTCTTAATGATCCAGCGTAGGAAGGGGCGGAGACAGTTTAGAGCAGTAACGCGAATTTCCTAAGAGGCATTAGCCGGAGCAATAAACGCCACGGAGGAATTAACTGCAAATCGCTGTGAAACTTCTTGAGGGAATAACTATTATCCGGGCCAGGGTATCGGTGTTCGCGCGATATAGATCGTCGTTCCCCGCGAAAGCAGCTATTAGATCTCCGAAAGTGCCCACCGTAAACTCCGCCACGATGATTGCTTCTGGTTACTTTGTTCGAGGGCGCAATTACTTACTGGGAATCGTCCATACTTCGATTTAAAATACATCCAGCATCCACCATCGTTCACGAATCACTCCCCCAAGCGATGACAAAAGATGTCCCAAGATTATCATTTGATCGTTAGCAGCAGCCATTCGACAGATGCAACCCACCCCGAGAAGCCATCAAACTACGCGCGGCTATCTGCAACGATCCACGTCTCAGCGATCCGTGCATCGCAATAAAAGATGAACCTCCCGGAGACCCTGGGTTCCTGGGCTCGCTAATTGGCGTGCGACGAATCGCGAACGATCAAGCGAAATTGCCGTTCGCGAGGAGAGAGGAGGGTTGCCCGGGCCAATTAACCGTCTGCGTTCCGAGGAAGACGCGGCTCTTAGGTAAACGCAAATAAGTGACTCGGGAATTTTCGAAGCTGCGAGGCACGAGTGCAGGCAGGTTGACGAGCAGAGAACCGAGCTATGACAGAAGGAAGACGGGGCTAAAGAGGCCGTAAACGAGCGTGGGCGGCCGCGGGAGGTGGGGGGTGGGTGGCGGCGAGTCGACGGGGCACGCGGGTTTACATTTAATTAATTAGACGTCTGGCGAGGTACGTAGGCTGAAAGGAAAAACGTGGATGCGGCGCTGACAGTGAAACGCGTTTAAACGCGCGCTTCTTTCATCTCGCGGCGGGCTGACCGCTCGCGGTGAAAGGCTCGCGTGAAAGGACCGCCGAGCGCGTGTGCGCGAGCCCCCTGGAACTTGATACTCGCGGCTCCACCATCATGGAACTTTGTAATTTTGGTGGTTCAGTCGCCCGTTCGCGTTTTCGCTGTGTCTCTGCCGCGAGGGTGGCAATCTTTCCGCGTTAATATGAATTTCTGGCTGAGTAATCCAGACTGGCGAGACAAATATAATAATTGTCATATTCGACGACTAAACTTTGGCGTATGAGTTAAAGGCATTCTGTTTGAAATAATATACTTCAACTATCACGAATTACCTACTCTTGATCACAAAGAACTTACAATTAACAAATACGAACCTTGGGAATATTAGACCCTCTGAGAATTTCAAAGCTTTCTTCGTGAATGTAGACCGCTCTCGATTACAAGTTACAACGCGCCCCCCTGTAATTATCGAAAAGGGGTAGGTACCCCGCGGGATATTTGGCAAAGCAGGGACCGTATCCGGCGAACGATCGCGGAGCTTCCTCCAGCGAGGGAAAAATTACAAATTCAACCGGCTGCTGCTTGACCACGGTCCCTTTATCTGCACCCTCCACCCCCGCGGGGTAATTACTTACTCTGGCGCGCCTCCAAGCTCCATCCCGACCTCGTAAAACGCAAGCATCGGTGGCATCTCTTAATCCCATAAAGGGGTGAATCGCGGGCTATGGCTGGACAACCCCTTCGAGAGGGGCGGCATGGCCTCCAGGCCGTGTTTCGAGCCAGCCAGGGCCGCTACACGCGCGGCAACGCGGAACGAGCCGCTCATTATCATAAACGTAACTCACGAGCCGCTACTAAGGCCACCATCGAATGCCTGGAACGTCGCCAAGTGTCGCGGAAACCGATAGGAGTTGGTATCTGGAGAGCGAGAGGGTGGAGGCACGAACTGGGTCTCCGAAGGTGTGATTCTCGAGGCTCTGTCGCGTCTCAAGTCGAAAATGAGAGTCCGAGGTGGGGAGACGCCAAGGTCTGACCGATGGATTTTTTAAGGGTGCGTCGGGGTGAATTCGAAACGACGGAGCTGGGGCGATATCCCTGTGCATCTTTTTTTCATACGACCTGGAGGATTTATGGGGCCCTCGGTGTTGGTGTGTTTGTGGGTCAATTCAGTGGAGAGACTGTGGACTGTTAGACGAAGCAGTGGTGTCTTTATGGGCAACCATGGACGATTTACCCTGCAATTTTTTAGACTGATGAGTGAAAAATAAATGTGAAGTCTGTGAGGAATATTTATGAATGAATTTTTATTTTTATCAGATCCTCCACCTTAGACGTAATATCCCAAATATCTATTTTCTTACAAAAGTAATTACTTACTTGTAACCAGGACAATTAAAACCCCCCATATTGGACAAAACGGTATGTGTAAGTTGTTCCATTGGCATCGAGCTATCGCAAGCGGACTTTTATGCAAATTTCGAGAGATATCGAGCATCAGAGTGCCCCACGAATTGAACCTCCGATGTAATCGTGCAAAATGGCCGTTCCACCCCATTCGATGTCGCTCGAATTTCCGGTCACATAGTGAAGCAACGACTTTTCCCGCGTATCTCTCGGCAATCTCGGCCATTAAAACGTAACTGGGTCATTAAGCGAGCCTCGTTCTTCGGCTCGTCGTCGCGCGATGAAGAAGGCGGCCTCCTTCCGCTGCTTTAAATGCGCCATAAAAACGTCCCCGATCCCGAAGGCGAGCTTCCTCGGTATATTCTCCTACAGTTTCGCCCGCCAATCGTGGTCCTTAATCGACCGGCTTGACGGGGAGGTCGCGACGCAAATAACTCACCCCATTAGGGTCGATTCTTTAAAATCAGAAGCTTCGCCTCGCCACCTCCGTTCGAGGAAAGTAATTGAATTCTCAATATCGAATCCTTGAACTTTGAGAGGTTGATACAATAAGAGGCTTCGCGATGGCATTCAGGGCGTTAATTTCTTGAAAGTTTCTTGCGTAACTATTTCTGATTTCCAATTTCAGTTCCTCAAATCTATCGAACTATAATTACTCCTAAATATGCTTCCCTTTGTGCAAGTTAGAACGCTCTTCTGGTCCGGTTAGTCCCCGTTAAGCGCAGACGGAGTAATCCCCTCGAACTGGTTTCTACTTTCATCTTCCCAGTAAGCTTCGCGGGGATTAAAAGTCGCTGGAACGTCGTGTTCGATGTTCCACCGGGCAAATACGAGCCCCTTTGCGTGCCCCTTCGTGATCCACCTCCTAAGATTTCTCCTGTGTCGCGAAGGAAACGTCCCGTCTGGCTAAATACCTCTGACGACGAAATTTTCCCGTAATTAGAGGGAAAACGTCCCCTTTGATCTCCCCCGCAAGGAGAAGCACCGCGAACGAGCACGGAGATTGCCCTCGCGACGATCGATCGAAATAATTGCGCCGCCAAAATTTCCATAACGCGATGGAGCAGGTGATCCGGCATTTTCCAACACTTTAACCATCACCCACGACAACTCGCGGAGAAATAAAATGTCAAGCATCGCGCAGACACATCTTCCATCAGATCAATTCTTACATCGCGCTAATCCAACGAGGCAGATTCAACTCGAACGCTTCAACCCTTCATGCCTGACGGAGATTTCACCTGAAAGCCTTCCGCATCCGAAAGTTAATCGACGCTGAAACCCGAGTGGCGACTTTAAGGGGCATCGCAGATCGATTTCGACGGGAGTAATCGTAAAGAATGCCACCAGAGGAGAACGGACCTGTCTGGGGTGGCGAGGGAGGCTGTACAAGGGCGAGGGGTGCCTCGACAACTGCGCGTTTCACCTGATAAACGTAACTTCTGATACACGCCCCCTCCTACACCCTCGTTCTGTAAGCTCGGCAAGTTTTTCATGATCCTCGCAGCCCCTCGGATTTCCATCCCCCGTTGCGTCACGGCACCCTCGCGCCACGGTCCATTCGCGACCTCCTTAATTCAGGGATCGAATAAGAATTCATTAGAGAGCGCGCCGGGAGAGGGGCCCGTTCGTTTCTGCCTCGAAGATCGTTCGGGGGTTTTAAAGAAATTAAAAGTTTACTTCCTTCGCCGCATGGCCACGCAACAACGCGAAGTAGGGGTTGGAGTCCGCGGGAATCGAACTCGAGCTCAGCGAGTGGAACTTTCCTCTAATTACTCGGGGATGCTGGGAGGAATTGGAAGCTCGCGAAATTGATTCAACGAGCAGCTTCGTCAACTTGCTGGATTTGAAACTGGTCATCGGTGAATTTCTGGGAGGAGGTTCGAGGCTCTTGAAGCAGGGTGATCTCTGGGAATGGGGATGATCGTTGATACTATTCATACAATAATTTGTAGTCTGAATTTAAGTTTGGAAAAGAAAATGACACAGTAGAATTGATTTTACGAGGGTTCAAGCGGAACTGTACAGGGGTTTGTTTACCTCAGCTTTCTTATTTACCACTTTCATTTTAAATCTCCAAATAAAGATCCAAGGATTCATCAAACACTCAATGAACAAACATGCTAATCGCAATATCTAATATTATCATGCATCATGCACTCCAAAACATCATGCAACCGATCCAACAAGATTCCCATTGCTAAAACAGTTCATTAACCCTGCAGCGATCTATCGATTGGCTCCTTTTGCTTCCCCTAAGTGTTCCACTTTCGTTCCACCCTTAGAGGACAAATATTTTCTTGCAATATCTCCAAGTCGACAGACAGCGCGGCGTTCCTTTGAAAGCTCGTGAAATTCAGTAGAAACGGTCCACGACCCGTCAGACACAAGATATCCTTCGACGTACGCCGCTGGATGTTGCCAGCGGCAATACCGCTAATACGTTTCTCGAGGTATCGCCCCACCAACCTCCGTATTAAGTAGGTAGCGAGCTTTTTGCGCGTCTGCCGTCGAGGCTTTTCGCCGGAGATCAAAGTCGGATGCCCCTTGGTTTCGTTATTCACCCTCATTTCCAGTGTGGCCTTTGCGAGCGCGAGCTAACCACCGAAAAGTCCACCGCGCGCGCCTGCCTGGCCAAAAAATCGAACCCGAGACCTCGGAAAACACATTTCGAAAGGGTTGATAACGTTACGCTCTGGGAAACATGATTATTTTACAGCGAAGGAGGGGAGGTTTCCTGGGAATTACTGTTTCACTAGGAACGCTCTTTAAATTGGAACAGGTTGCAAAAGAAGATTCATTTTTGTCAGGGAAACTCTGGAGAATCTCTTCTTTGACTTCTAGACCCCTGAATTTTAATTAATTGACCCAGCACCTTAATCTATGATCCTGATATGTTCAAGTGCAGTGATTCCAGAATTCAGTTTCACTGTTATCTTCTTCTACCTTCGACAGTTTGGTATGACACGATTTTTGTACATTAACTTAAATTTTCAGGAATTTATTGCGACGAAAATAATTACAGTAATGGAATAAAACTTTTTCCTATTTATTCAACTACATTTCTACCGCAAATAAAAGATATAAAAGTAATAAAATTATTGCTTTGCAAATGCTTTTGAAAGTGGTTTTTGTGGCATGTTTAAAAATCCATGCCTCGCTCGTGCAGGCGATTTCAGCTGTTAGACTTTTGGGAAAAACGCGATCAAAGTTTTCATCTATTGAGCCCGAGCCTCTGCCCTCTCTACAAAATGCCTGTGTAGAAGCTAAACTAATCGGATTTTTTCCATGAGAATTTAACAGTACATTCTTGAGGATATGTAGTTTCGAAAAATGTTTTAAAAAAAATTGATTTTTTTGACCCCTTAAATAGTAAAATATTTCGAAGGAATGTGAAGGAGCGGGAGACTTCGAAGAATTTTTGAAGGCTCTCGTCTCTCGTTTGATTTCAAGCACAATATCAATGTTCGTAGCAAGTATCGTTCATAATGTACATGAGCAGACGAAGTTGGCCCGCCTTATCGAGCCGTGAATTTTTTACACGGGACTCGATTAATCCTGTTATCGCGCCGACGGCCCTCGAGTTACACGGGGCCATGGAAACTTTCGCAATTAACCCGGGGAGACCTTTTTACCAAGAACGAAATGAACGATCGCGATTATGAAGTTGCTCCTTTCCACGGAGAAATTGAATCCCCCCGTTCTCGGGCGAATGTTGCGCAGGACGAGCCAAGTTCTACTTGCGTCGCGAGCTGACCTGAAACGTCTCTATTTCAGCATCGGTACAGGCAGTGCTTTCAAATCGTATTAAGCAAATGAATGAGAAGGCAAAGAGGTAGGAAAACGGTGGCCAGCACCTTCTCAGCACTGGATTCCTGAGCAGTGGATCCCTGAACAGTGGATCCCTGAACAGTGGGTCCCTCAGCATCGGATCCCTCAGTCGTTTCGTCATCCGCGGTCTTCGTGTTCTGGAGTATCCAGTCCCTGAAGAAGTACACGTCCGAGTAGACGCCCGGGAAGCCAGGAACTGCGCAGCCCTCCCCACCGGAAACCACGCCTGATAACACCCCATTGCAGACCATGCCACCGCCAGAGTCACCCTGCAAGATGTTGGACATTGGAATTCATTGAGCCTCGAATCTTTGTTATGCTTCGTCGAGTTGAAATGATGAAAATGCGGATGGAAAAGAAGCTGAGCAACTGAACTGATTGCGGCGTAGAGAAACTTCGATAGCGATAAGCCACCGACACTTTGGATAGAAGCTTCTTGGAAAAGACTCTCCACGGAAGTTAATCGATCGATAAACTATGATTGGAAAACTCTCTTTCCTTGTTCTATCGTATATCGACGAGTTACTTGAATTTCGCTATTCCGCCTTCTTGAAATTCTAACCTGGCAAGCATCCTTCATGCCCTCAATGTACCCAGCGCAGAACATCCCCGGCGGCAGGTCCGTTATGTTCTCCAGGAGCTTGAGGCAAACATCACGTTCCACGATGGGGAGGTCCACGTACATGAGGTCGTTGCTCACCACGGGGAAGTCCTGGACAGAGGAGACTCAAACGTGAGCCAGAAAGGGAAAGATTCTTTTACCTACGGTATTCGGAGCTCCCGGAATATGAAGCCAAGCCTCGAGGACCCGCCACGCTAGGAACGTAAGCGGAGTATCGAGAGCTTGGAAACGGATCGAGTATAGAATTATCGTGAAAACTCACGCTCGATGGATAACCCCACCCAGCCACCTGGCAGATCGAATTCGGCGCCAGAGTCTTCGTGGAAAGGGGCGCGACGGCAATCTCTGGCGTGAGCTTCAACGGTTCCTTGAGCTGCAGCGAAAAACTTCATGAAAACTTAAGCCATGAGAAGTGCGCGTAAGTGAAGCGGATCGTACAGTGAGAATGGCGATGTCATTCTGCAAAGTAGAGGTGTTGAAATCGGGGTGAATGGTAATCGCGTCCACGCCCTTTCTTTGGCCAGTCGCAGTCTGTTGGTTGAGCTGCAGCTCCCCAGCGACCACCATAACCGTCCAGGGCTGTATGCGGCCGCCATTTCTATGCCATAGGGGATTTAATTGTACATAGGAAATGGTGGATGCTAAGTGTCATCGCGAAAGAATTTCGGTGGACTCGTTAACGTCAGTTTCGAGGACATTAAGCGACTCCCTTTGTCGCATTCTCTTGGACACCCCGGAGTTTCTGAATGGTACTTATTTTCTTCGGCAGCGATGCTTAAGTTTCGCCCTCTTTCGGTCTAACTGGTGACGAAGGAATTTTAATATACTCGTGGAAATTAATTTGGGTGGCATTCCGTGTCATCTTTGATCCCATTTTTGGGGGAGCCTGTTATTTAATTATTCACACAGTGCACTTCTATTAATACTGTTATAAGTAATATTAAACGAATCTCCCTGTGGATCGCAACAGAGAAAAACAGAATACCACAGATTTTCCACAAAGACGATTAAAGCATATTATTCTGAAAATACACTCACAGGAACATGCAGTGCGCCGCAGTGACGACGTAGTACTTGTTGATCAAGGATCCCCCGCAGAAGTGTCTTGAATTGTAGCTACGCCTCAGAGACACCTGAACACATTGGCAAGAAATCAAGCGGTTTATTTTCGAACATCACGAATCGTCTAACACCGTTTCGCAAGACTCAGGAAAAAACGTGACGAGTATCATCACGCATAGAAGGTACCTGATAAGGGAACTGCCTCGAAGCTGCCTTCGTCCCGTTGACTATACGACCGATCAGCCCATATTTCGCCCATTCTACCTGTTCCTCGAAGGTCAGGCTAATCTGTGACTCCCCTGAAACACAACAAACACCATTGATAAACCATAAATACCCATTTCATTTCGGTGACTAGACCTAGAGTAAGGAAGAACAGATTAAGTCTATGTTAGATCGAAGGTCCAGGCTCGTAGCATAATTTAATAACCAACCATTTGATTATAGCGTAAGGAGCCGATTTCACCGATTCCATCGACGCGATATAATTGACGTCACCGATTTCAACAGCGCAGACATCAACCTTATCGATAGGCTTGCAAATCGTCAAGCAATTCCGGATACTCTCCTACGAAATTTCACTCACCCTGGACGAGGTTCAGGCTAGCAAGAACTGCTACCACGATCGCGAAAGGAACCAGCCTCATCTTCCCTTCGCTGTCAGTAGTTATGCTAATCGAATCTTCCCCGATCAGTTCCCCTTTCACGGCACTCCGTCAACGTACTCCACTACTTTAATGCCGCCGCCTGCTACCCAACTGCGACTAACCGCGATCGGACTACAATGGATAGAAAGGCTCGTTATCAGAGAGGCACGATCAACATTTATCTCGCGACGATATCGGTTATCGCTGACTATCTATCGTTAATTGAATGGCAGCTACTTGCTGCTGCATTATATCTGTCCGCCGATTGATTCACAATCGAGGAAAAAACGATCCGCGAGCTTCCTTAGCACGTTTCGCGAGTTCAAGTTCGAGGGAGGACCTTGAGGGCGACGTAGAATGATATACGGGGTTTCTTCATGGAAGGAGTTCAATTAAAGACAGCAGTGTCAATAGCTTCTAAAGTCCAGGAGAAGGCCTTCTAGTGTTACTAAGAATCGCGTTGATTAGATTTCCGCGATACCTGCAACGATTGCAGAACGATGATACAGGAATTTGAATCGAGTGGATTACTTAAAAGCCTTTCGCGGTTCGCCTGGAGAAGTCTCGATCGAGACAATCTGGTAGCAAGGCGATAAGGCAGAACGGTGGCCATAATGGAGCATCGATCGAGGAGCGATCTGTCCGATAATGATCAACGATTTCTGTTTTGATTCTTTATCACCGCGTTGGGAAACTGCCGCTTGTAACCCGGTTACTCCACAATCACAGCGACGTAGGAAGCTTCCAGATTTCAAAACTCTACATTAAGGGGGTATACCCGTTTGAACGCTCCGAAAATGTGTACACATTGTGGATTTTTTTACAAGTCAACAGCTCGATGAAGATTTTCCGTTTTTATATTATGTTTACATAGTATTATGAACTACTTAAAAAAAAAGTTTCAGTTAAAACACTACTGTTTTTGGGAAGTTATGGGTACATATCCGAAACTCTCTCGATTTTAGACGGCTAAACGGTGTGCCTGAAAAGAGCTGTATGTCCTGTCTGAAATCAAAAACAGTAAAATCTTCTTATAAAGAATGTCAATAGCTATCGTTCAACGGGGCCGATTTTGAAAATTTTGAAAAATAAAGAAATGGTGAGAGATCAAAGGTAAAGTTAGATTTTTCTAAGAGAAAAGTCCACGTTTTTTCTTTAAAAATAATAAACGGGGAATCGGAATAAAAAAGGGGGTCGTAGATCGATGTGAAATCTTATTAAGATTCTGCATGCAAAATTGGAAATGAATTGGTTGAACGTAGCGCGAGTTTTTGGGGCCACCGTAATGAAAAATGTAGTTCCGCTGAGATCGGTCGAGCCGCCGCTCCGTGTTACCTGGGTTGTTCCACTCAAATGCCTATAACTTCGTCAATCTTCCGAATTTTTACATCGGATTTGATTTATAATATTTCTAAAACATGAATCTACGAAAATGTGTAAAAAATCTGATTTTTGCCCACCAGTACAATTAACAATCGACCTACCAAATTCTGACAACAATTTTCTGTAAACAACCACCTTTGTAATACCAGTCGCCTCATCTACAACCCTCCACGGTCCCCGAAAGGTTCCCCAGCCTTCTCAACCCTGCAACCTTTCCTCGAATCGATAAAGAAAACGCACGGACCGTAAACAACCCCCCGTACAATATCCCCTGCCGCTCCGTTTTCCACCGAGCTGCCTCCGCGCCAGCAAACACCAATCCCACCGAGCAAATTCTCGTCTTCGCGTCCTCGAACATGTTTCGAGGTTTCCCGTGCAGGATCGCGGCGAACCCCCGGCTGTCCGGTTCCTCGGAGGCTGCAGACACGCCTCCCCATGGATGACTCGATCCTGCTGCCGGTTAATTATCATCGGACCGGTGCTCCCGATGGATCGAACTCGCGACTCCCTCGCGCTAGACAACGAACGGCCCGAGGCTCTCGACTGGTCTCTGTTGGCCGCGCGGAGATTGTACACAGGGGTTGCGCGGGCTTGTACGGGGTTGTACTGCCGCGGGGATGGGTAATGGTGGCTCCTATCAGCTCTGTACACTCTCTCCTCGCCGCCCCCTCGCGCCACCGCGCTGGAGGCCCTCGAAAACCCCGTCAGAAGCAACGATATTCCAGTGAGTTACATCGATGGCACCTGAAACGCGGCCGCCCCCTCCGGACCCCCGACCGACCACTTTGCATATTGGATACTCGTTCGCTTTCGCTATTTCGTGTCTTCGATGAACGCGCACGATGGACTGATGATTTCTAGGCTGGTGCTCGCTTGGATTTGTCGTTTGGATAAGTTCGACGAGGTGGGTCCGTGGAATTGGGGAAAAAGCTGGATTCTAATGTCTTTGGGTGGAGGCTTGATGCATCGATAGCGCTCGGGGTAGGTCTAAGTTCGGTTGGATTTGTATGAAATTGTTAGTGGTCTTAGAGAATTTTTCTAAAGAGAAACTAGCGGACAAAAAAGTTACCACTTTTTCGGTTTGTTCTTCTTTTATTTTCTTAGCATACATTTGAGACTGTGGTATGTTTAATATGCATATTCTGATGGAGAATTTGAAGCTGTACAAAACCCAGTTAAAGTTGAATTTACTTAACTGACAAACAAAAGTGTTATATTTTGGGACCAACAAAGAAGTTACCACGTTTAGTAACTTCTTAGGTTGTCCTAAAAGCAAAAGGTGCTCCCACAAAATATTAGACTTTTTAATAATGTTCAAAAGTGGTAACTTTTTGTTGGCTTTAAAAGTGTGTAGTGTTGTTTAATGTTCTGCAGGGTTTTTGTTTCTTAGTTAAATAAATTCAACTGTAATTGGGTTTCATGCAGCTTTTAATTATTTTTTCAGAATATGTATATTAGACATATACTGCAGTTTTGAGGTGATATTGAAAAGTAATAGAAATAAGGTGGTTCGAAAAAGTGGTAACTTTTTTGTCCGCTACTGTATGATATAATACTTGCTTGAAGATGAAGTTTCGCTTTAGGTACAGTCGGGTGCTTCCCAGTGGACAGCACTGCAGCTTCAAAAGATAAAAGAACAATGCCGGAGATTAGATTCGAGAGTGTGGTAGATTGAGTGAACTGGAATACTGTATAATAAAATCAGTATGCACCGCTAATTTAAACTTTGATGCGCCTACGAAGCACACCTGCAAGTCAATCGTTACTTCCACCTGGGAGGGCGTATTCGCAGAACAGCGTTACATTCTCTCTGCGCTAAAAACTCGCGAAATCCCAGATAAAATCCCAGCCAAGGCTCGGGTCTTTTCCAAGCCTCCTTCGAAAGTGTATCTCCCTCTTCGTCTCTCCTTAACTCCTTCGTCGACGTACCTCTCTTTCCCTCCAACGTTCCTCCGTATCGGAGACGTGCTACCTCCGCTCGACTCCTTCGAGCCGGATCGTGGAATCATTCTCGATGGAGCCGAGGATAATGCTTATGGGATGTAATGATAAGGAATGCTGCCCCCAGGCAGCTGACCCTAACCCTCTCGCAGCCTTGCAACGCTGCGTCTATCGACTAGTCACGGATGCTGAAAGCTGCGTGCGTGACACGACAGTCATCGATTCTGGTCCCATCGAAAACAGTGGAAGTTATCCTCAACAAAATCGCGACGTAATATCCACTATATTTGTTTTCGGATATGAGGAACAGCGAAGACCAATGAATGAGATGATTAACAGTGCTTGAACAGTGAGCTTCTAGTGGAAGAATGATGAGCAGAGAGTTGGGTAATGGAGGATCTAAAATTTTGTGCCATTTGAATGACTCCTCGAGATTTTTACAAAAGAACTTCGTTCATATATTTTCGGGGAGTCAAGATATAGAAAAGATTTGGTTGATAGAAACTCGGTGATGTCTCCCCCTATCAATCATTTTTTATTCAGATAATAGGAGCTCACGCTGAGGGTACCCATTCATCTTGCTCAAACGAATACCGGCTCGGTCTTTCTCGATTTATTGTTTGGATTCGAGTTACGCAATTGGATAACAAGAGTTGAGTTCGGTGAATGGAGGATTGAGTAAAACTTCGTTACGATAAATGGAGTTCTACTGTGCGCCAGTTTCTCTCGAGCTTCGCGTCAGACACAGGTGATCCCTTTTCTGCCTCCTATTTTCTTCTCAACTCGTTGGGAGTGGTCGCCGCAGAGACTACAATTTTCCAATGAACAGAACAGTGGCATTTAAAATTCCTACTCCGAATCGAGCACAAGCGGTGTATCAGGTTTTCCAATCGCACGACTCAGTGCGCAACGCCTTCCACTTCTATCGCTTCGAATGGAAAAGAACTGCGATCGTCGCTCTTATCACAGATTGCCCCTCGCGTAAGCAAGAGTAACCTCTTTACTCCTGGTTCCCGTTTCTAATTGAAATTGCCGCGGTGCTTTTCACGGGGAGATCGAAGACACGAAAATTACCGAACACGTTGCCATCGTGGTGGCAAGTGTCGCCGATGACTGTGATTAATGCCGCGGAAACTACATGCCGTCTCGTGTCACATTCTGTCCAGGTTTCTCGTTTAATACTCTGACCACTTGGTCTCGCGTAACGAGCTGTATTGACCGAGAAATGCCACCAGCCATGATGAGAATAAAACGCAGAAAAACGAAAGCCCTTGATTAATAACGCGAACGCTGGATTTCAATTTTGTATCATTCTAGTGGGTGCCACCTTGCTGACGAATATTCATCCCAAAATCATCAATCAAGCCTCTAGAAGTAAAACTCACGATCCATCGACGCACGGGTCACAGTTCTGATTTAATCTCGTGACTTTCTAATCTACGGTGCGTTTAAAAGTGCGCCTGCACTCGCATTGCGAAAAAGAGGAGGCACTCACATCGATCCCCAGGAAGTTTCGATAATTAGCCCCGTCCTAGTGGCTCCCGATTGCTGGAAACTCGAGGGGGGAAAGGTGGAACACACAGCTCGTTATTCCAGTTCCCGAAGTAAAACGGTGTTTGCACGGGGGAACGGAAAAGGTTCCGTTCTGGCTGTTTCCGTCCGTCGTCCACTTGGCGGAGCGTAACGACCAACCGAGCTAGCCAGCCAGCCAGACGATGGACTGGGAACCGTCTGGTAGACCTTGAACGGCCCTTTAACTGGTTACTCCACAGTCAAGGTTACCTTCTTCCTCTTTTCCACGCCGCTGTTCCGCCCGCGGCAGAGCGGGCCGGATGAATAGGGTTGAGAGCTCGCCACTTTATCAAGGCCGTAGCCGGCCTGACAGCGGTGTACAGGGTGTATCAGAACCATAGGCGAACGTAAAAGGCACTGGCACGTGAGGAGATTCGAGAATGACACGATTTGCGTATTTCCTCCCTAGTGGCCGCGCCGAAAGCGATGGGACTAAATTTATGCGACGTAAGTGGTTTCTAATGGTAGGCAGAATGTTGAAATAGAAACCTGAAGGAATCTGCTTCGATTCAAAATACGAATCTTCAAACTATCATTCTAAAACGATTTTGAACGAAGAATTTAAAATGAAATTGCAGAACTCGCATGCAACTAAAATTACCAAAACTAAAATAAGAATTTTAAAGAAAAACAACAGAGCTATCAAAAACCTTTTAACAGTATTTCAACTGAAGACTGAAAACAGAAATAAAGATGCAGGAGACTCACCGCGAAGGGATCCAAGTGGGAGATCCCATCGTGCAAAAAATGGCAGCCAAAACAGCAACGGTCCGCGCCACGGGAAGAATCCCACCGCGAAACCACGACGAAGTTGGTCCTCCGCGAGAGAGGCGCCTCTGACCGAACACGGAGAAGAAGAGGGCAGTGCAGAAACCGCAGGATCCAATCCTGCCTGTGCGTCATCGAATCGGCTCGCGGGGATCCGGCGAGCTTAACTCCTGCTGTTCGTGTTACGTAACCGAGAGCCCGTGACCTCGATCCCAAGCCTCCTCAGCATCGTGCACACGGACGAGCGGCGCACACGGACGCCTAACCAGACGGCGCAGTCCACCTCCCACAGACGAAACAGCCACCTTCGAGCACGACCAGGACCTTTTTGTCGGCTCCTGGTACAGTCGCTGCGCGCAGCCGGGCCTTCTCCTCCGACAGAGCTTGTTCGCGAGAGGGAACAACGCCGGACCACTTCTTTCGCTTCGTTATACCCTTTATTCTGTCCGACGAAACGGACCCACCGATCGCTGGCACCAAGCGTTCAGGTTTATTCGCAAGCGAGACGCGAGCTCGTGGGACGCGCGATCAACTGATTCATCCTTCCAGGTGCGCTCGTCGTCCACGATCAATGGGAAGATGATGTACACGGGACACTTCCATTTTTTTATCCTGTCCCTCGCGTGCTTTTCGCCAAGACGCTCGTTACGCGCGGCGCATTTGGCGCTCGTAAACAAGGCTTTCCCGTGCAAACCGCCGCGCGGGGCTAATGGAGGCTGATTGTGAATTACGGGGGATGCAGGATACCCGCATAGTTTACGCGGCCGCGACGAAACGCCGAGTGATTGTAAGTTATCGGCAGTTTCGGGGGGATTCGTAGGTAGAGGCGGGGAAGGTGGGCGATTTAGTGGGGGGCGGTGATGGATTGAGAGAAGAAAGGGTAGTTGGTTAATTTTCGTTGATTTTTCTTGTTATGATTCCTGCTTTAGAGCGAATATGATTTTCGTGAGCACTTCGAGTTTCAGTAAATTTTAAAGTGGTTTTAGGGGTAGGTACCCTTGAGATGGTTGGAGAAATAGGGTACCCGATGAGTACTCACATTTAAGGATAAATTTAGCAGAAGAATGCTTATTATAAATAAACAAAACAACCTTTGAAACAGTTCCATCGAGTATCTACCACCAAAAGCCTCCTCAGCAGTTCCTATTTTATCGAACTCTCAGTTTTGGATTTAATCGCATAGATCGCTTGTTTCAGCTCCTAGTGTCTGTCTAAAGTCTGGATCTACTAGGTGACCTCTTGAAGACAGTAGTAAAGTCACGCATACTAAACTATGCTCGCAGAAAATTCCTTCAAGATTAAATTGGATGAAGTATTTTCAGATACGGATTCAGAGAACCGCAATCGACGAGGGAAAATTCATATGAAAATCCGTGAGTGTTCTTTTTTAAAACTGGGCACCTACAAAACACTTTTCTCCACAATGTGGAACTCGCTCAATAAGATCGCATAACTTTAACAACATTTAAGACAACATTCATCACAGGATTACTTCAGTAAAATCCTTCGAAGTTGATATTTGTAGTATAACTCCGTGAATTTGTATTAAATTTTTTCGACCGCATATCACATTGCGAGGAAGAGTGTTTTGTAGGTTCAGTTAAAATTTCAACTAAAAATATCATTCCGTTCCCGACTTACGATGTTCACCATTTTAACGCGTGCATTACGCAGCGCCCACTTTGAAGCTTTATAATTCCTTGAATTTCCAATATTCTTCCGGTTTCCTGGTCTTAAAATGCGTGTTATATCCCCACTAAAGTATTGTAAAACGTGCAAGTGGTATGAATTATTAGTCGTCCTTCAATCAAATCTAGAAGGAACCGTTCATTTTAGCCGTCTAATACCCGTGTACCCCTTTAACACTTGGACCATCACAGTTCCCTACTCCTGGATACATGGTCCCCGTTCTGCGATCGCTCACCTCGACGAAGCCCCAATATTTCAGAGCACAAACCACCCACCAAACACACAAAACCGTTCCAATTGTATTAGTTTCCAGAATCTTAGCAGCGTAACGAATGCAAGAGAGCGCAGACCGACGATCGCGATCGATGATGGCCCACCAAAGAGATACTCAGTGAGAACAGGGGAGCACGCGGTGGATCCCGGATCGTTGATCGTCCACGGCAAGTTTCACGAGGGGAAAGGTAGCGTCTCGACCAGACACGCTGGTGTTTTTTTTTTATTACCGGCCGCCTCGAGACGCGTGTAACGTGCCTCGCGATCGTAAGCACGGTATTTTTTACCCTCCGCCATGCAGCGTTCGGCTGGAGAGATCGTGGCCAGGTAATCTTCTTTAATGCACATCGGCCGTGCCGTGAACGTGACGCGAACAATGGATTCGATCAACGGCCACGGAACGATTCCGGCGGAGCGCGTATACACGCTCCGTTCCTCCTACGACGATGGAACACGTCGCTACGCGTTGATTGATCGCGCGATCGTTATCGCACAGGGACCATGGAAACGAAGGTGGTCCGAGGACTGCGTGGAGATCGTGAAAAGTTTACGAGTCCGTGGGAAATCTCGCTTGGAGGGGTTGGTCGTGGCGAAGGACAGCGATCAGCGCGTACCATTTTTCTAATCTCGAGTTTGGATAGTAAAATCTGTCGATGACTTTAGGATTCGATATTCAAAAGCTCCTCCTTGCTGAAGAAATATTATCCACAGCGTATTCTAATTTCTGCAGATGCTGGATTTATGGCACGGGACGATCGAAGAATCCTGGGGGGTTGAAAGTACGTCTGATGAAGATAGCGACCGTTCGCGTTTAATTTTAGAAGGAAGTGAAAGAAAGTGTATGGAGACGTGGCTGTCGTCGCGCAAACAAGTGCAGGGGCATTGACAGAAATGAAATGTCGCCTCCTTATCAATAGATGGCTGTCGATTAGAGAAGAATTATAATGGTGACGGGCTATATCCGTGAATAATTGTGAAGAAGATAGTGATCGATAGCGGGGAGTCTCATGATAGATGCGCAATTCCCTGGACTTCCAAGGGGGAAGAGGAACTTGTCGACAGTCTGGACAGCTCAATCTGTTAGAGTAGTCTGATCCATCGGACAAAAGCGTCCAGTTTCTTACCCCAGTCAGGAGTAAGGCCTCGGGCAGAACACGTGAATAATTCTTTAAGCAAACACAACTTTTGGAGAACCCTGCAGAAGATAATCGTATAGAATTAATCGCATCGAAATAAAGAGCCCTACTTTCACGAGCTTCGTATCTTAACATTAGATATCATTAAAAACAAGCGTCCCTGCGCCCCAGGCCCTCGGTTCCAATAACCTTTACGCGAACAAGCCGCTCCCACATATCTCCGCAAAGTTAACCAATTCCTTCCCAGTTGTCGATTAACAGCAACAGTCCCAGGTGTGCAGAATGCAGATACCGCCACTGCATCATCTTCATCGACAGATCCTCCCACGCACGGACAAAGCAATAAAAACCTCCGTGGCAATCGTTTGAGAAGCGCAGAGGATCCCAGCAGCTGCCGAGCCGCGCTGCACTTCACACTCCAGCGCGCCGTAAATCAATTGCAGCGGCGGGACGAGCCGCAACACGGCGCGTCGCGGAAGGCCCCGGCCCAGAAAAACTGAACTGCGGCCAGGCAGCGAAACGCGGGGCACGGTGAAAGTGTTGCTGCACCGGTCGCAGCTGCGTACGTCGCCGAAATTGCGCGTACAGAGATGGTATCGCTGGCGCACGTAGATCCCATCGACACGTGTGGCTGCAACAAACAGGAGAAAGCCCGCTTTCAGCCGGGTCGACGACCCGCCCGGCCGTCGTGGTCCCTTTTCGAAATTTTTCGGGCCCCGCAATTATGCACGCAACGGCGATAACGCGGCGTGCTTCCTGCGTCCCCGTCTGCCGCCCCCTTTTTTCGCTCCTTTTTCCCTCCCCCTGCGCGGCAATTTCGCGGATGGCACTTGGCGTTCAACGTGTGAATCAGAGTGTGACGCGCGGAATCTCATCCGGTGGCGGGTCGCGGAGTGGAAATAATTCGTAAATGGCGTTCTGTGTCGTTGCAAATGGTACGCGAAACGAATTAATGGACGGGTGGTATCGGTGGTTAACGTGTCTGGTCCAGCGAGATCGTAGAAGCGGTCGAATCTCATACGGATCTCACTGAATTCACTATGGAAGTTCGTCACGAGATGAAGCCTCCACAAGCGATCTGGAATTCGTAATCGATGAGTTCAAGCTTCCCGGGAAACTTCGTGGTCGCTCGAAAATAAGTTGCACCATGTAGCTCCTACTTCTTCGTAGTTCCGCAGTGAATTAGCTACCTGTAAGCTTTTAAACTTCAGTCAGGAAACACCTGACAACTTCATGCGCCCGTAGCTACTATAGGTAAGCGAACAAGATTCTATTCGGTCGTTAACATCCGGGGATCGGACTATCCCATGAATAAATTGGTTGCAGCCTAGTTGCCCGGAGGTAAGAAGAACATCTTCCCGGAAAGGAGGAACGCTGTTCGAACGAAGATTAATGATACACGAGCGAAGCCTGAAGAAGAGGACTCTCGCGTGCAACTAGGGTTCTCCTTGAGTGACTGGCTCCCTTTAATTAGAGACACCCCAAACCGAAGACGACGCGGTTGTTCTTTCCTCGCCGTTGCCCTGCAGCTGCATCCTGCCCGTGGTGCTCGGCCAGGGGACGGTTGACGTGCATGCATGCGGTCATCAGCTACAATGCAGGACCGCGGCGCGGAATTGCAGCGGAGTGCAGGTGCACCCGCAACCCAGCACATGCCATTAGCGTCCAGACCGCATCCACGCTGATCCCTTTCCCTCTAACGGCAATGCAGCCCGGCTCATCGGCCCCTCCGCGATATCACGGGATACTGATGGCTCGGTCTCCCGTGCAACTGGCTCAGGACCACCGTTCGTTGGAGAGCTTGCATAATCGGAGACGGGATTACGGCGGTAATTTCGCTGAAATGATGCAACGCGCGGGCGAGGAACTTGTAACTCTTAAACGCAATATTCTTGGTAGCCTAAAAGTTTCCTCGTCTTCTTATCTCCGCGATTATTCAAAGGTTTCCAAGCTCAAAGAAAAGCTCCGTTTTCTTTGCAAACTTCAAGAATCTACCCCTGATAAAGTAACACCTACATGTACGAAGAGAAAGCGGTCCATTCGTTTCAATCTGCTTAAACGATCGACCTGGAAGAAATCTCGAGCGATTCTGTTCGGGCGTATCGACCTATTTCCCGAGCAGAATTTACCGAGGCGAGGCTGGGATCGTTTTTATCGCGGAGGAACAGGTGCGGATAGGTCCGGGCTAGCTGTGCCGGCGACCGCTGCTGGAGATTCGTCTTAATTCACGTGGAGAGGCCGATTCTCGTTGAGTTCTCCCCGAGCTTAGCCCCGGAATTGGATTACCCCTTGGAAAAGCTCCAACGAATTTATCGTCGAAGAGTTCGTTAGCGGGGCCGCGCAAATGAAAACTTATGCCAACGTCCGGGGATCCAGCCGCTGGTATTACGGCCCGGGTTACGATGATCGGCCCAGTGCCCGTTTAAATTGCTTTCCGTCCTGATTTATTGGTATTCTCGCGGCTGCCTGGGATACCGGAGCCTCTAAATCAATTTAACCAGCCCGTGGAACACTTTTACCCCGGTGTCTTAGGCTTATTAAGATCAGATTGCAACTGGGACTCCTTGGCAGCTCTAAATCTGCGGGATCTCTGCGGGGTTTGTATTAGCGACTTCTGTTGCGAAGCTCCTAGCGATGGGATTTTCGTACAGATTCACGGAATTATTCAATATATTATTTGCGGTGCTTTATGGAATATCAGAGCTTCTTGGCGTGGACACTTTGGAGTCATCAAGGTACCAGAAATTGAAGACGTTTTTATTCATAGAGCTCTAAGAATTGAATATTTCGGTATTTCTATTTCCAAACGTGGACGTCCAAGTTCCCAACAGGTACCACAATGAAGCGAGAGTTCCCAAATTCTTGGGATCTTCAAAGTCTCGACGCTCTGTGAACCTAGAATTCTCATCCACAAACAGAGAAACTCAGACTTTACAGAAACTCGGAATTCTTTCAATTTTCTAACTTTCTAAATTTCTACAATCTTCGGTAGCTTCCTCTCCTATCTCCTCCCCAGCTCCAGAAAAATCCAACAACCCCTTTACGCACGAACTAGATCCCACATTCTCATCCACAAACAGAGAAACTCAGACTTTACAGAAACTCGGAATTCTTTCAATTTTCTAACTTTCTAAATTTCTACAAACTTCGGCTGCCTCCTCTCCCATCTCCTCCCCAGCTCCAGAAAAATCCAACAACCCCTTTACGCACGAACTAGATCCCACATTCTCATCCACAAACAGAGAAACTCAGACTTTACAGAAACTCGGAATTCTTTCAATTTTCTAACTTTGTAAATTTCTACAAACTTCGGCAGCCTCCTCTCCCATCTCCTCCCCAGCTCCAGAAAAATCCAACAACCCCTTTACGCACGAACTAGATCCCACATTCTCATCCACAAACAGAGAAACTCAGACTTTACAGAAACTCGGAATTCTTTCAATTTTCTAACTTTGTAAATTTCTACAAACTTCGGCAGCCTCCTCTCCCATCTCCTCCCCAGCTCCAGAAAAATCCAACAACCCCTTTACGCACGAACTAGATCCCACATCCTCACCCTCCCAGCGTCAGAAACTCGCAGGATCTGCAGGAATACCCACTGTCACCTCGGGCAACGTTCTCCAAACACAGAGCTCAATATCCATCCCGAATCCCGGTTCCCTCCAGCTGAAACCGAACGGTCCCGCGCTCCGAGCCTCGCTTCCCCTGGATCGTCTGTACCAATTAACACCGACCGCGCTCACGAGCACGTCGAACGGGCAGCGCGCGCTGCCAATAAACCCATCCTCGCATAAAGCACTGGCCAATGTCATTAATCTCAATAGAGAGGCAGCGGGCTGGTAATTAATGCGGCCACCAAGGCCGAGGGCGGTACACTCGCGACTGAACACGAGCCAGCTGGACGAAAGGAGGCGATGCTCGCGAGATACCGTATCGATGACCGTGGTAATTCGCGAAACACCAGCTGCAGAAGAGACAGGGTAAATGAGAAAACTTTGGTCACGCAAGGGGAGAACAGAGCTACCCTTAACGAAATTGTATTTACTCCCACGGCTTGCTTTTGAGGGGTGTATTATTCTGCGAGGTGACACTAAAGAGGATTCTCTTCTCCACAGATCTGTATTACCCACTCTGGAATTGTCAGGGATTGGACAATAATTTCTCCTGATCAGTTTGCCATCGACGAGAGGAAGGACGTGCAAAAAGTGCGAAGATCCTTGCGGCTCTAGGGTTTAGCAGCTGACAGATACCATTTCTTTTATCAAGAGCTACCAATTCTCCCGCAGTTGAAAGCAGAAGATTAGGAACTGCTGGAACCAAGAGGCCGTTTCCATATAAACGTTTCCCCTAATCTTCGCGAAGAAACAATAACTGCCTGAGACTTAATGAACGACCTCGATCGAGTTCCAGCCCAGGCAATTCTTATCACGAGGTCGTCTGCGCCGTCAATTAACGCCCGGCGCCGTTAAAGGAGCGAAACGCTAATTGCTCGATGCTCCTATCGCGAAATTCGATGGGATCGTTGCTCCCATCCCCAGCAGGCGAATCACCCTCATTGTCTAGAGCCGACCTTCCAAGAGAATCTCGTTCACCTCGACGTTAACTGCAGGAACGCAATGGAAGGCTGAACGGAATGTCATCTTCGCGTTGTACGCGAGCTTCGCGGGAAGAACTTGGGGGACCATCTACCGTGGAGTGTTCCTTAGTATACTGTTACATCGTGTTACAGACACTCCACCAATCAGGCTTAAGTTACACTCTGGCCACTTGATTGAGTGACTTCGACGCGGAATAAGGGCGTTCTATTTATGCGATAACTAATTTATTTTCGTATCCTCGGTGCAATCTCGTAATTCGTAATCACCGAATGGGTCTTCTTTTTACAGCCTAGGACCGCAGTGTCTCTATAAAAATAATGGTAAATAATCCAGAGGACCTTCTGACGTTGCTTCTGACCAGCTGGCTCGAAATTTCATGCCAGAGGAACAAACTCTGTCCCATGGCAATAGTTCTAACCAGGTCTAACCCTTCGTGCCTGAGGACCCTTTTGGCACGAGCGTCGGATTAGATTTAGCCATCGCTGGGTGGAGGCGCGCAGGCTCGCCTGTTCACTTCATAATGACTAGGGGGATCCATTGTCCATCCGTGCAGGGGCCGAGGGTCGGCCAGCTAACTTTGCCCCGGAGGTATTGGCAGGCCACGAAGGGATGGGACGTGTGTGTCCTCCGCCATCCTGGACGAGTTACAAAGTCATTGTTTGCGACGTCCGTTTCGACGCTCCCTGGAGGCACGAGCGCGTTATTTTCGACGATGCAGGGTTCCTCGCGCCGAATAAAATCGATGGGCCTCCATTCTGCGTCCCGGAGAGGCAATTCCACCAGCATCATCCTCTTTTAAACCCCGGCAACTTACGTGGAAGCTGCCAGAGTACCCACGAATAGAAAATTCTAAACCCTCGAGCTCCAGGGGTGAGAATCTGTTCCGAGTTTCCGTAGTTACACTCCGCGGATCTTCTGGAGTTGCAGAGGACAGTACCAGCAGGACTTCCGGGGCCGTTTCGATAGCTTACTTGGGCGCGGACGATCCGCAGGAGTAAGTAACAGAATTACCGAGCTACCGAGGACAATACAAAGAACAACCCCGGAGGAACGCAATTAAAGCGTCCCGTTTTCCCTTTGACGTCGCCACTCGAGGCACAAGCGGCTCCTTCCGAAGGCCCAGAATTAATTTCCGCGCTAAATTGACTCGGCGTCGCGAGAGAAGAGCCCGTCCGGAGGATCGCGTCGCGCGCAATTCTGCCGGAGAGAAAGAAACAATGGCCTCGGACGTGGCTGCTTCCCGAGCGGGGACCGAGGGGGGTCGCAGGAATATAGTTCCAACGGTCGATTCGAGGTGATTCCAGGCGAATGACGGTAACCTGGCCGTCTGGTCCGCGAGCCCTCGTCGAAACAGGGAGCGGGAGACTGAGACAATGCGAGAAAGTTTCACGACTGTCGAGCCCGCGGTTGGAAAAAGTTTCCGCTGCCGATGGCGGAGACCGTGTAGCTGGCCCCAGTGACGAAAAAAAGAGGAACTGCCAGGGACAGAGAATCGAAACTTGCGGGCGAGTCGTCCCGGTCCATTGTCGGGGTGCACACAATCGTCGAAAACGTTGCTGGGACAGGGGGGTAAGTGCGCGTCGCGGGAATAATGAGGGAAAATGCGCGAACGACGGTACAGGGGGGTCGTGTGTCTTCCTCTTTTTGTCCGCTCCCTTTTTTCCACGCTCCCTTCCTCCGGCAGGGGCAGGGGGAGGAGGGAATTCTGCGCGCCGTCCTCGTGAAATTTGCATGCCGTGGATGTCGCTTCTCTGGATATTTTTCGTAGGAGGAAAGTTGCTCCGTGTTCGTTCGAAACTGTGGTTCGCTCGCGGAGATTTGCTGAGTTTTTGTCAATGGTGATTGGAGGCACCGCCGTGTATGTTATTGTGCAAGTAGAATGACAGATTCGGGATTGGAAGTAGAAAAGGAAAGAAAATGACAGGATATTTTAAAAGCTAGTGATCGATAGCGGTGCCAAAGTGCAAGTGGCTTAAACACCCCACGAGGCAAGCTTCCTTCTCGCGAGGCTCGTATTGATCGCGTGACGAATCTCCGAATAGATTCCAGGGTGTACACGTGGCCAGCGCGAGCTACACAGAGTTAAACGCCGAAGAGCTCGCCTAATTCGCTTAGTCTCCCAGCTTTCGAGCTTCACCGTGAACCACGGTTATTATCGTGCCGCACAAAGGGCAACTGCGACGCCAGCCCGATCGAGGACCCTCTCGATAACGAGAGAACGATCCCAGATCGATATCGGGCGCGTGGGTGTAGCTCCCTTTGCTCGTCTTCCAAGCTTCCCGTGCGTTCGCTGAACCTCCAACGGCGATCGATAAACCCGCTGATAAGGCACGGCCGTTGGAACTCGAAATCCCGCTGGTGGGAAATAGCCGATTACTGTCGAAATAATTCTATGCTTTTCGAAGGGAAGACAAATTTTTAAAATGGGGGTGGTGATGAGGATCTACCTAAGACTTATTAGTATTATTATTCTACTTGATATCAACGGGTCAAAACCCTTTATTACATAGCTATGACGGAGGATAGATTAAAAAGCAATAGCGGAAAGTAAAGTAAAGTTAAGCGGAGTGATGAGAAAGCAGAGTATTGCATTCTGCATATCGCTAGGTTAACTGTGAGTTTAAATGAATGTAAAGAATTATTAAAGAAGTCGAGTGAGTCGCAGAAACGGTTGGCGATTAGACACAGGGGGTTGAAGCAGTTACTGTGGCTGTAGAGAGCGCGATGCTGCTCAAGTGCAAAAAGAGTATGGCTTCTGAGACGTCGCGAAGGAGTATGAAAATTTAGTATATGTAGGATGTCAGGAGAGTCGATACTGTGATTTATTACCCTACGTATAAATAGCAGATCGGCAGGGGCAATAGCCCGAGGCGCGACATAATGGAAATGCAGATTTATACACGCGTTGCATCTTTTACAGTAGACAAATATTAAAGGATGAGAAAGAACGTGCAGCCACGTGCTTTAAAGGTAGTCTACTAGTTTCCTGAGAATTGTATGTTTTGCAGGGTTGCTCGATGACTTCGCGAGTGCCTCCCCGAGTGCCCTCCCCTTTCGCCAACTGAAAACTACCCCCCACCCACGGTACACGGTAACAAATAACAGTAATCCTTCGTTTACCGCGACGAACATTTGCCGGGACCTGATCCAGTAGACGCGGAGTTTTCCATATTGAGGAAAGTGCCAGGAGAAAACGACCCCATTACCCTCAATCTGTCCAAACTCGCCACGCAAAGTACCGAAGCAAGTTCGACCCGGGAAAGGAAACGTTCTAGCTCGTCCTCGAATTCCAGCGTCCCTCGAGTATCTCCTCCACCCTTCCTCCCGTTTTGCAACCCTTGACGGAGCCCCGTGGCTCGTCGTGGGAATATTACCAGCCATGCCAGCTCGTTACCGAAACTTCGATGGTGAATACGTCCCAAGGACGCTTCTGGAGACTTCATGCTTGATCGAAGAAGGGTGAAGGGGGCCTGGTCCTGAAAACTCCACGAAGACGCGAAACGCTTAATTAGAAGGCACGGAGCGCTGTTCGTTGTCTGTGTACGTGTGTTTTCAAAGAAATCCAGTATTTATAATAAGGGTACTTATTTAAGCCGAGCTTATCTTTAACTCGTCGTTTCCTACTATCGCTAATTATCCCCACATCTTCCATTGCGGAAGAAATTATGATCTGACTGTTCGAATTTACTACAAAAAGCTTAAAGTTTCAACTGACAGAGAATTTGACAGCACTTCTAGTGGATTCCGTCGAAAAAGGCTCCGCGAACTTTCTGCCTTCGTGTGCGTTACATCCCAGTAAACTTTTCCTCGGGGATGATTTTAATTAAGTCGTTGGAGCAGCGGCACGTGTGGAGGATGACACCAGACGCGATCCATATTTGTTAATCTATCGCGAAGAAGGAAGGAACGCTCTAAGCCAACAAAGGCGCGTCTGGAGCCGCCTGATTAATTTCGCAACGCGGAGAGGCCTGACTGCTGGAATACTGCAAGATAAATGAGATCGTTCCGAGACAATCGAGCGCCAAGCCGATTGCGGGACACGCAACGGCCTCGCTGCTAAGTCCGCCCGAATTTCCATCAATACACGAGAATTAAGAAGGGTGGATACGATACTGTTGCCAATAAATCGTGGCACGACGTGCGCGCATCTGATCCGAGGAAAATGCCTCATAAATTTAATCGTGACTACAGAAGGGCAATCCCCTGACGTCTTATAACAAACACGATTATTTTATATTCATTATTTAAAATCGAAAGCGCTGGCATCTATGCTAGAAACAGCTTTCAAGCGCCCTCCTTCGGCGATAAATACTGTACCAAGAACGTCACGCGTCACGATAAGAATCCATTTTACAAAGCATCCAATTTTACACCCTCTTTCCGCCTCTCCCCCCCCCCCCCCTCCCTGACGGAGGAAGAAATAAGTTCGTCGAATGGAATCCAAGTATTCCGGTCACGTTCCGCAAGGACAACTCCGTACGCGAAATTGCCAGCGAATTCCTATTAAACCGAGCCCTCTTGTCTCTCTCTGCCGATCTAACGGTTGATCTGTCGGGCGATCTGGGAGAGTCGCGAGCATAATTTCTCGCGGACGACGCGCGCGTCGCGTGTACTCGTCGGACGGGGTTATGGATCGGGGGTCGCTCGATGAATACGGATGGCGCGATTTCTGGCTTGAATTCTGCTCGGCCATTGTCCACGGCAAATTACCCTGGCGAACGCGAACGTCTCGTTTCGGGGATGTTGGCCATTAAGGAGTAACGTTTAGCTATCTGCTTGATATAGTTTGGGGGCAGGGGTTGCTTGAAAGAAGGTAATAAAAAGTAACGACGACGGTGGTATCGGTAATTGGTAATAGAGAGCACAGGTACAACTAGTGTTCCTTCTCGCGAATTCTTTCTCGGGAATTTCTCGAGAAATTTTATAAATGCTTATTTCTTATTTCTCAAGAAATGCTATTTTTCTCGAGTAACTTAAGTCTACGAAAATTATTATTAATCTCATTTATTTTCGGAATTGAAGTTTTAGTTAGTTCAATTTGTATATTACTAGTTAATCGCGAACGTATAAACTCAACTACAATTTATAATAAATCTTATTAGTGACATTAGAACCTTTATGAATTACAATAGAAAATCTCAGTAGAGAAAATTCGACATTATTGACTGGTGAAGGTGCCCTAAAATTCTTATTTAACAATTTATGATTTCTTGAATTGAATGGGTGGAAGTGGTTAAAAAAAATTGTAGCTTCAAATAAGGAACAATGAAACCCAACTTCTGGAGCTCTCATTCTTAAAGACACAGTACTGAAGTAATTTTAAAATTTTCAGGAGCAAATGCAAACGTGTTAAGAAAACACATCTCACCGTCCGAGAAACTAACCTCGAACAACGGATAATTCGTTCCCGATGACGAATTCTCCCCGGCCAGAATCGCAACGATAATTACACGCAAGGGGGATGAAATGATCAGCTGGATCGGTGGAGTGAGTGGGCCTGGGTTAATATTCATAGAAGTCGGGGATTTCTTGCCCGAACTTGGGATCGTAAAACTACTGTTAACGGGAATCCGAAAGTTGTATTCCCAGCGGCCACCCCCTCATTGGCCCCTGTAATACGAGTGGCGCAGGGGCGACGTCGAATATCCTGTGGCGACGTGGATAAACCAGCAGCCGAAATTGGGTACACGGAAGTTTGGATACACTCGGAATTCCGAGTATGTAGCCGCGACAGGCTCGCGTTGATGCGTCCCATTCGTGTGCCCTCGAAATGTCTGGGGGCATGCCGTCGAGGGGCAGGCGTAGCGTGCTTTCCCGGGGCTGACTATGCGCGGGTCTGCTCCACTTGGAAACGTTTCCAGAGAGGAAAAACTTGCCGCCGCTCTCGGCAAGCTATCCGATAACACGAATCCCTTCGATCCCAGAGAACTCGTATCGCCACGCACCTCAGTGATAACAGGAACAACCCTCGTAACTCCGTTTCCTTCAATATCCTAACCACCCCCTGCGATCCACGTACAGCGAATAATCTCAGAGCCTTCAACAGATCGATCTCCACTTTCCATTACAATTACAACTGCGGGGTGATTTTCCAGTCGAACGCTGATCGAGAGTGCTCAAGCCGAAGATGAAAAACAGCGTTCATTTCGGTGGCCAGATGCCGTAATAGGGGCACGTACTTCATTTCATACTTGGAGTAGCTCACGCGCCGCGGTCGCGAAACTTATGGCAACTACTACGCCCACGGACGGAAATAAGTCTGCGAAAAAGGAGCGTGGCGGAGGTGGCTCGGGGTGAGCTGGGGTGGATCGAGGCTGGTCTCCATCGGACTGTCTGCGAATTATTAAACATAACGGTGAAATATCGCGGCGGCCGATACGATGGCGGGCTTCGAGGGGGTGGCGGGCAACGTGAGCTGCTTTCGCAACCGGCCGCTTCGCTTTGTACATTCGACGTTCGGGGGCGAATGGAAGGGTGGCGGTATCGATGCATTCGCCGGCGTTGCGATTATTCGACCTACGAGAGTGTTTGATCGATGCGAGCGACGTTGCGTGCCTCGGTACGCCGCCTCGTTTCGAATACACGAGCAGCCGTAATGCGTTCATGAATTCGTTTGCGGGGAGGGGTAGCGAGTTAAAGGGGATAGTGCAGGGTTTGCGCGAGGGTACAGAGGGACGGTACGAGGTTCTTGCAGTTGCGTGCGTGGTAGTTAAAGGGTTTGGAAAGTAATTTTGGAAGACGGAGTGAGCAAGGCCTGCGCCTTGTCTGGTTAAAATTCTCTTTCTAGTGGAACCGAGAACGGGGAATGTTCTGTAGGCTGATAAAGTGATAGGTTTACAAAACTAGAATTAAGGAACTTCGCAATTAGTAGAAGAAATATTTTTCTCTACTTTATAAGTACCCATTTTGTCTAACATGAGGCTGGTCAAATTTTATTATTTTTCTTTTGGATGGTAAGCAGGTTTAATGATTTGATTTAGATTTAATTGATTTCTCTAAAATGACGGTGGTCAAAATTTAAATTTTTCTGAAAATCTAAAAGCTTGTTTCCTGTAGGGTAAGCAGGTTTCATGATTTGATTTAGATTTAATTGATTTCTCTAAAATGGGTGTGGTCAAATTTCAAATTTTTCTGAAAATCTCACAGCTTGTTTTCGGGAAGATAGGCAGGTTTCGTGATTTGATTTAGATTTAATTGATTTCTCTAAAATGAGGGTGGTCAAATTTTAAATTTTTCTGAAAATCTAAAAGCTTGTTTTCTGTAGGGTAAGCAGGTTTCATGATTTGATTTAGATTTAATTGATTTCTCTAAACTGGATGTGGTCAAATTTCAAATTTTTCTGAAAATCTCACAGCTTGTTTTCGGGAAGATAGGCAGGTTTCGTGATTTGATTTAGATTTAATTGATTTCTCTAAAACGGGGGTTATTGTTTCCCATTTAGTTTACAGAAGGGACGTTTTCTGTTTAACGCGAAGTTCAAGGCGACAGATCACTACAGAATGTAAAACAACTGCAGTTACGATTATGGGACTTGTATCACCCTCGACGGCCCTACTAGCCATATTAGCGACTCCTGAGATGGCCATTATCCGACCTCTTACAACACGGACTGTAACATTAGTTGACACGACGACTGTCGACCACGAACGACGACTCTCTACCCGCAAAGAGGCTTCCTTGCTACTTGAATCGCGATAGCAACGTACGTGCCACTCGTTTAGATAGGCTTCAGGCTACGAACGAAGTCCCTCGCTTGTAGCACAAGTGCATAGTTTGTACTGCCTGATGGATGATTGCAGAAGTTGCGCCATGAAATTCAAGATCTGTGGCTCACTGTGACCACCCACCTGTGCAAACCCACAGCTCCCGGTCTGCCTAGTTCATTTCTCGAAACATAAATGATACCAATGCAATCTGAATTATGTATGTTCTTCTTGCGTCAGACATTCTAAAGTAGGTACCATCAATCAGTTTCCCGGTTTACTGACTTTCAATCCTTGAATGCGTTCATTGTGGGGTTTGAACCTAGCTGAATGATTCCAAGCACTTGATCAAGGATATCGATTGAAACATTTATCCCCGAAATCTTACTTGCTTGATTGATTATAACGAAATGAAGCTTAGATACGTAAACGATTGGTTTTTTATTTGAACTTGATGCCATCGTTATATGACAACTGAGCAGTTTAATGATATTTATGGGAATAACAAGATCCAATCTAGCTCCAAATTCCTATCGCTTCCAGAAACTTTACAACCACGAGAACAGCGCCCAAACGAAGTAGAAGTATTAATTAATCCAAATTCCTTGTCCCCGACCGAGTAAACACTTTCGGCTATTATATTTCGGCCAGTCTCATGGGGGTAGCTCGTTCTACATCTCTCACATCGAAAGTCGATAAAAATTAATGTCCCGCGATAGCGAGTCACAAGCGTCTGGAGCCATATACGGCTGCAATCCGATTACGGTCGACGATGTCCAGGGATCCAGATCAGCCTGAGGCTTTACGTGGGCATTATCCGTCTCTGTATCCTTCGTGCGTTAACCCCGTTACAGGGATTGGCTGAAATCCAGCGGCGCTAATGGCATTTAATTGACCCTCGTCCGAGTGTCGATGCGATTCTCTCGCGTAAACTCCACCCCGGACCCTCGTCCACATTCGCAAAGAAACCGGACATTCCAGCCTGACTTATCCCCCGCAAAAAGACGAAACGTACAAATTGCAAAAATCAATGAAAAATCAACATTGGAAGGAAACTGACGATTACTCCATCCTCCTATCTTCTATCCACACCTACCCTTATTTCTCTCATCGATCCCCCGGATCACTTTCCCGAAGCGAACCGGTTCGATTCGATGGATTCGGGTGTATGGAATTAATTCGTCCTCCACGCGAGGCTCGGGCGATCCAAGGACAGGGCTGGGAGGTCCTCGGGGAAAGGACTAACGTCCGATCTTCCAGATATTAGTGTGTTTATCCCGGCTTTACGAATCCACTCGACGCATTGTCTGTTTCCTGGAGAGCACGCCCACGATTCCCGTAGGACCGGCTAACAACATTACCTCGGGGATTTGTCTTTGGGGCTGGATCCGGCGCGCGCGCGCGCGCGAGCAGGACGGAGTGGTTATATACCCTATTAATATCGCGCGGCTGTATCGCAGTTTCGCCAGACTACTCCGTGTCGTTAAGGGAGATATACGCGGTGATAAGCAAACAGCCGGTTGCTAGGCCGAACAAGGGAACGCGGCGACCGTGTTCCTTTGTGCGTCTCCAACTTTATTACCGCGCGCACCCCCCCCCCCGCCACCCCCGGCCCCGCTAATGGCAAACGATGATTTCGCCCCTTCTTTCGCGGGGCGACGTTACGATCCCACGGAAACGGGAGTAATGGATTTTGCAGCGCGAACGGAATGCGGGACACTCTCTGCGATTACTCGTCGCTGCCTCCGCGGGGGAATTAGCGACGTGTTCGTTACTAAGGAGAATGGAGGAGGGAGCTGTGGGACAGACTGGCAAGTAGATCGTGGACTCCAGCTTGGGGAAATCGTTTGAATCCGTTGGGATGTTTTTGTCGCTATTATCGATCGGCAAGTAGCCAAAAGGGTGGCTGAAGTTTGTGTTCACTGGACACTCTGGGCTATTTGAGCCTGTCAGCGCGATAGTGGCGTAACTCACAATTTTGGGTGAATTGATATTTTCAATCTAAACCACTTCTTATACAGCAAAATTTGAATTCTGTAAAACCCTGAGCAACCCTACTGCAAAATACTGCCCTGTGCAGCATTGGTCATTATTTTATATACTAATAATATACACCTTGGCAATTATATTTACTAAAAAATCATACCTACCTAGTAAGCAACGAGGTTTTAAAACGTCAATGATTTCATTAGTCGTTATCTCAAAGCAAAAGTGTTGGAGTTACGCCACTGTTTCACTGATAGCCTCTTTTATCAGCGGGAAATCTGATACCGGTAGTTTTCGAATGGAATAGAAAATAGATAAATTAATATTCTGATATCTAAACACTGCCATCCCCTGAGCAGAGGGTGAGTCAATAATTGTTACTTAATTTGAGAGGAGTAAACAGCACGGATTCTAAAATAAGCCGCTTTTATCCCTCCAGTATCCCTTCGCCAATATTATCGACGTTCCGCTGAAGAATATTCTCCTCCGGAGACGATAACTCTAGCGTACGTACGAGAGGAACGGAGTCATCTTGAGCACCGTGCAGGATTCGTTTACATAACGGCAAACAGAGGCTCGTAGCTCCGTAGAACGAAATATAATTATATAAACAACGATGCCAGGCTGCCTCGTAATAACGGCGGCAACGGGGAGACCCTCCTTCACCCCCCTGGGGAACGACTCATGCAAGGGCTGGTTCATTAAATACTCGCCGCCCTGAGAGATCGCGAGGCCCCCTTCCGATCCCGGCGAGGAGAAAAGCCAACGATTGTAATAATAATTATGCGATATTAATAATCGCCTGAGTTATGCAGATAACGGTGCCTCTGCATGCCTCTAATGTGCCTCCATCAGCGCGATAGTTCTCAATTACGCTCGCGAGGGCCGTAAGGGTGCTTCCAACACCCGGGGGGGATTAAAATTTTTCCGTGGTAGATCGATAACCCCGAAACGGTGACGGTGGCATCTCAGAATGGCAATCGAAGGATTGTACGAGGAAATTGGACACGGGTCTAAACGAGAAACGAAGTGAGAATTAATTATTAGCGAATGCGTGTACCAACGAACTTTGAAGTTAAATGTTTTGTGGTACAGTAGATTCTTCTATCATTTATTTCCAACAGATTTTCAGTGAAGAATAGAATTTTTTTAACAAATCAAGGCAGACATTCGCTTCCTCGTTTCACTCGATCGAAACCAATCACGCCTTGACTCCGTTCGACCCTCGAGCCTATCAGAGAGCTCCCCCGTTTAAGATTCCAAAGAAAGAGCAAATGAAAATCAAACGACGGTGGATTAAGAGTCTTCAAAAGTCGATAGAACCGAGGCTCGCTCAGACGAGCCGCCATCCCCTCAGGGGGGGAAGGTTATTAATGACGAGAGGGTGACAGCGACCCTGTTCCAACGCTGACACCGGTGTCAGCCGCCTAATGACGATTAATTCAATGTCTTCGTGGCGTGGGGTTGTCTCCGAACGTCAAGACGGGTCTGGGGAGTTTTAGAGGACCGTTAGAGACTGTAAATTAGGGATGAGCGTTCGATACTGTCTCTTGAAAATATTCACTCTATTCGGTTATCGAATATTCTTAGCAGGCACTCACCTACGTATGTGTGGAAGTAATAGGAGAGGTTCTTTACCAAGCTTTCGAGGTAATTCAAAGCAACTCGATGCAAATTAATAATCTAAGTACCGTCCCCTTTGGTCCGATTCGCACCCACTGCTTGGGCAAAGCTGTCCACCGAACTATTCATCAAGGGGAACGAGCATCGCGTGAATAATAATCGATCTTAGTGCCCTCGAGCTGGCCACTCGCCTCGAGAAAGGCTTGAGGGCTCTGTGGACTCTCTGGGGAGTAAACGTTCTCGAGGGGGCCATTTCGGGAGTAGAAGATCGTGTACTCTTGCCTTTCGGAGCGAATTTCAATATGAGTTTCCGTTTTAGAAGATTTCACAAATGCCTTGCGATTTTACTAAAACAGCATTTTGCTTCAAAAGCGTTGCGGATTCAAATTTCCCGTGGTGATCAAACCTCCCAGTACCTACCCTAAATTGGCGTGAAAATACGAGTGGGTCATTAATCAACCGTTCGAGCCAATATCCCTCTGAATAATAACCGATCCTGGGTGCCCAAAATGGATTTTTGCCCCGGAGCATTTCAGCCCCCTCAGATGCCCTCGGACGGCAGCGACGACACCCTTACAACGGCGTTGGGTGCATAATCGAGAAATTTGAAATTCCACCCTTCCGCCCGTGCACTTTATCCCATGCAACTTTTATACCGCGAGAAAGGATCGCGCGGGGCTCGTAAAAAATCCTTTGAATCTAACGAAAAGGGGAACGTGCACAAAGCACACCGACAAACAAGAATCACAAACAGTCGTGTCAGTCATTTTCAGTATTTCCACAAACTATTCCCACGGTGGATTTCCCGAGAATACCACTTCGCTTTCGATAAGAAGATCCACCTTGATCTAAATCCAGAAGAAATATGCAGAAATGTATTCGACTTGATCAAAAATAGGAGGAGGAAGCTTTACCAAAATCTAAATTTCCAAATAACCGTTCTACGCCTGCCTTCGCACGAATAATGAATAACTTAGCTAAAAATTGATTCGAATAACGCCCGACTCTCGATCACTCAGCCCCAGGCGTCTCACATATTTCGTCCACTCACCCTCCAGCAGTGTTACATATTTTACTGTACATTATTCATCCTCCAACCCCGAGATCCTCGTATTGCATAGCGAGAAGCATTCACCCTTAACCCGTCGCGAAGGGAGGCTCGCATTCCCTTCGCGAAGCAGGTGCTGCCACTGACCATCCCTCTCTCGGCCGTTAACTAAGATCGTCAAACAAGGGCCCACCCATCGGTCGGCCCTTGCGTATTCCTCCTCGCTTCTTTGTCCTCGCGACCGCCGATGACATTATGCGCGATAAAGGCACGAGAGATTCCGGTAATCCCCGTACGAGCGCCGCCCCTGGAGAACAAAGAACGGCCCGGAATATCAATGGGGTCCAGCGTGGATTTCAAGGAGTCCATTTGGAAGAAGAATCGCGACCCGCACCTCATACGTCATTCCTTTTTCTCTGAAATCTCCCAGAGGGAGGAGAAGGGTCCGTGTTTTATGGAACGCGATAAAAGTTGCCCGAGAAATTCCTGGAACTCGCGAGTTTTATACTCTAGTAGCCTTCTGCCGGCACTCCTCACGATGGAGAATTTAGGGGCGCTGTTTCGGTCCTCGAAGGACGGAAGTATCGATGATTTTCTGATGTGCCGCGGGAGAAGTTTGATGGAGAGCTTCTTTGAAAACAGCACTGGTGTAGTCTTCGTTAAAAAAACGTATTTTATCTGCGAAGATGTGTGGTAGAAGTTGGGTGCGAAGACACGCGGACGGAATTACGGGGAAGAGTCGTAGTATCGAAGTTCAGGTTCAACCAGTCGACGTTTATGAATGAATCATGGTAGGCGCGAGTTCCTGGGAAACAGAGTAACGTAGATTTTACGAGGCAAGCAAAAACGCGACTAATTACTGGCCGAGACGGCGTCCATGAGCAAAGTGAAACGAGGCTTCCGCGTTCCTCGAGGCAGACTGAGCTGACGATGGATGAGAAATCGAGCGAGATTAACGTAATAAGGAACGCACAACTTCATTCTGCTATGTTATTCTTTTGGTTGTAAAGAAATTTCTCAGTGGAACTAAATTAAAAATTCAATACCGTTTCTTTTTGGCTTTTCTATTACCATGCACTTGATTGCAGCTGCACAATATTTTCACAGAATCCTCACAGTTGCAACGAAACCCATCCACCCCCGTCGAGGAACTAATTCCGTTTTCGAGCGAAACTTGGAAGAACACCCTTTACGATCACCCACACGGTGGAAAGGGCGATCGACGTTTAACGATCGAAAACAATCTAGCGGCTACACGAGCGGAATGATATCGCGTGTAAGGGAGTCGACATAAAAATTTGTGGCCCGTCCTCTGGTACAGGGGTGGCTGAAGAACGGTGATGATCTCAAGACGCTTCGAATCCTTTCGAGCTTGCAATCCAACTTTCCAAGTTCCCAGGCCCAATAACGTTGAAAATTATGTGTGCTTTCGCGAAGTTTCGCAATCTCGAGTGACCTAACTGTAAGAGTGAACCTTAAAATAGCTTCGAATAAGTTCCAACCACCCTCGTTGCCTCTACAGCTTCCGAAAAGCTTCCCCTTTGCAAGGGCTGCCAGGAGAAAAATCGCTGAAATATTATCAGCCACATAGCCGGCATATTTTGTACTTTAACGTGGAGCAGTTTGAAGCGGGCTTAACAAATTCTATGGTTTCGTCCCACAGGCGTCGTTCGTTTCGCCGGTTCGAGCCGCCCTTATAAATTTCGCAACGTTTTATTCTCTCCTCGATCCTTCCTCCCCGTCGTTCGAGCGCGGATTTTTACGACACTCCGGCTCCCCCCGTTTACAGGGGAAGGAACATGTAAATACTTATGACGAACGGCCATACGCGATTTCGTTTTACGAATGCGCGCCAGTCGTTCCGTTTCCCGCCAACAACCCCCGACGCCCTGGTGCTCGCTTCTATGCACGTCCCTCCTCGCCACCCACCCAAGGGGGCGTAAAAAACACGAATTTTACGGCGTCCAGCTTTACGAGAAGCTTTTAGAAATATTTCAGCTGTCCCTTGCTCCTCCGTTCTCCTCTCCGCTTCTTCTTGCTCCCCGTGACGATGGGCGTCGGACTTTGGGGGACATTTTCGAGTAGCTTGAGCCGTGTGGTGTGAATTTCTTGTTGGAGGATCACGAAGGTTTGCAAGATCCTTCGTGGTGTTTTTATTGCGCAGGGATCCCAGTGTTAATTTGAGTTTTATGTAAAATAACGTGTTACATCTGCGCTGAACACGAATCAAATATCTCTTATATTCTATCCCCCATCAATTCGCACAGTTTCGTAAAAGTCGGTGCGTCACAGTTCCTGTGATCTCGTTCTAAGCACCAGCACGAAGTCACAAGTGCCCCGGGAAAGCGGAGCTCGTCAGGACCTAAGTCCAGGGGGCACGAAATTGATTAAAAAAGCGGGTGCTTCCAGGAACCGTTCCCCCTGGGACGTCCCTTTGGTACCAACAAACCGAACATTCGATCGAACGTCGACGTCCGAATGGACACGCCGTCCCTTCGCCCCTTCCTTACTCTCGCATCAAAGACAGCCAGCTGACCCTACCCTCCTATTTCGGTTTCAATGCTCGCCTATTTGATCTTTCTTCCTGCCTTTACGACCGGGCGACACCTATCGAAACACGTAAACGCGAGTTGAAATCCCTCCTGGCACCGTTTTACCCCTTCTCCGCCCTTCGCTATACAGCTAGACACTGCCGCCTTCTCCGAGCTAACGCGATCGTTACAGCGAGATTATGCTGATAACATATTCAGACTGGAGAATAAACTAACGGAGCAGTTGATAAAGCTGCTTCTCTCACACCGGGCACTTGTTGGATGGGTTCTGGGTGTCAGGCAAATAAAGTGAATGTCCCAATTTCTTATTATTATATGCGTTACGTTTGTACTATAGTTGCAACAAAATAATTCTAAATTATTTAAACATTTACGCGAGTGTTGCACGAGCTTGGGTCAATACTTACATCGCTATTTTTCGTGAGCAGAAATACGGACATTTAGAGCATTACATATTTAATTACAAATTACTAATAGTTAAACATCTTGAAATATTTTTCTTAAATAGTTTTTTAATTGCTTGATTTATTATTAAAGAATTAATCAATTACTCTGCAAATTTTGAGGACAACCAAATTTTTTACACCTTCTTTATGACGAGTTACCTCTTAGATGAGCAGAAATTGGGACATTCACCTTATTCACAAGTACAGTGGAGTGTGTATTAGTAATCTGAGATTAATATTGGAACTGGAATTAAGTGGATCATTCACTCATACGTACTTAATAAGAACTCGGCGCGAAAGGAATGTCTGCAGAAAATGAAAGAAGAATTCAGGGTGAACCCTTGAATTACTGCATTCACCAACAGCACGCGACACTTCTTAGATAATCATGGGTCGAAGCACTGAACTTATCAAACGCAGCTGAACCAATGATTCCAACTTTTTCTCCCTGAAATCTGAAACGGGCGGATGACCGCAATAAATCGTTTTCTTCTGTAATTCAAAGACAGCTCGAGAGGAACCGGCAATAAACAAGTTCGCGGCTCGTATCAGCCACTCGTGGCTTCCTTTGTCGCCCGACTCGCGCATCCTCGACATCTTCCACCCCTAGGCTCGCGCCTCAGCATTTTCGAGCAGCCGGCCATGCTGGAGCAGCGGATGATCGACGGATCACGCTGGGAAATGGGGGCGAAAGAGGGGTGTCTGCAGGAGGGAGGATTCACCCGGAGGGTCCATTGACAAATTTGCCAGCGGGCAAAAAGGCTGCTTGGTATGCATCCCTCGCTCGGTCCATCGGCCATGCAAGACCGACAGAGCATCTTGGAGCGTGAGTGACGCGTGTCACCTCTACTCCTCGCGTGTATCGAGGGACGTGGGCCTCACTTATCCATGGTTGACACTTCATCAAGCTATTCTTAACGATGCGCGAGCACGAGGAACCCTTCAGGCTTCCAAAAGCTAGGAAAGAGATTGCGTAATCAAAGGCCGCGTTGATTTTTCTCTTTTCTATTTATCTCGACGCAACGCAGCTTCTGGTATGAACAGTTCTATTAACAGAACATATCAACTAGCAAATTCTCTATTGTAAATATTATCCATTGGAAACTAAAGTAGAATGATATTATTCTACGCGCATAGTCAATCGTGTATTGAATAGTATCGTTGCATCGCTGGTTCAATAAACAGTTTAATTAAAAACAGCTTTCGCAGTCGACTCTTCCACTCGCCTTAGCGACTCCTCTCGAGGACCACGGCAGACTAATCTCCCTGCGAGCCACTTCAGCGTGGATATTTCGTCTTTATTGGATCCCGCGTTCAATCGCGGGCTACTCGCGAAGTTAGCCGCCCCCCGAGATCCTCTTCTGGGGTCCCTTTTAATGGGCGGCTCGAGGAATTTTTATTAGCCCCGCGGAAGCGTCGACGGTGACTAATAAACCGTACCGACTGGATCCAATTGCCGTCGTCGATATCGCCCCTCCGCGCCCCGTGTTCCGGAGAAATGCACCCGTTAATCTGTCAAGGGAACGAGGCGAATGAAACCGAGACGACGAGGGGGTGGAAGGGCCGACGCTTCAGCCCTGCGAGGACATCACCGAGCAAAGTGCGCGGTAGTTCTCGGAGCGAGATCCCGAGCGAGAATTCCGCCGGTTACATGAATCAGTACCGTCTGAAGAGTTCCGGTCGAGATTCGCGCGCCTCGATTAGAGGCTAATGGACGAATTTAATTTGCCGGCCCATTGCTCGCGAGTCGCGCCCGTTATCGGGTCCTCCCAGAGTCTGGGACGAAACGGCGCTCGGGGAAAAAAATGGATACAGCAAGTGCAACGCGGCGTTACGCAGGGTGGAGGCTGGAGAGAAAGAGAGCAGACACGTGGATGAAAGTGTCCAACAAAGGAGAAGGGCAGGGGATTATAAATTGGCTACTTTATGTCGCGGTTATTGGGGAGGGGGGGGCAAATTGCAAACCACCATCCATCCATTTCCTGGACCTCGCCGTCTCTCGTCTGCCACGTCGTTCCCGGCTCCAGCCCCTTCCCAGTCTGTTCCTCGTCGCTGTTAACAGGTTGGAAACTTGGTTAAGAGCCGTGATTTTTCGGCTGGAAGATATATGCAGAGCCATCGAAGATCAATCATCCCCTCCCTCTACGATTTATTTATCGAGTTCGAGGTAGTTCCAACTCTTTGTCCCGCGTCTTCCAGGGGACTCTAATGGATGGAGGATAGAGGAAATCTATGTCGAGGAAACTGGTGCACTGGGACGTTTATTGAGATGCATTAATTACCTTCGTTGAGGATGGAGTCTCCGCAGTTGGCGAATAGTGCGCGGTAAGAGAGTTCCTTCGATTTTAGGGGCTCCTGAATATTTATGGTGGCCTACGGACACAGTCTACTTGGGTCAACAGCGTGGCAACGGTAGCCTGCATTCGGCGGAAGCTCAGGGGGTGTTTTAAGGTGGTTGGTTGCACATAAACATAAAAATTGTATTAATTTGTTTATCAAAATTTTGCTTCCTGCACAAGACTGTCTTACAGATTATAAAAATACCTTTACTTTGAGTTTTAGGTAATTCACCTGCCCGGAATCGTGTTCACCATCAAACGGTGCATCGCTCTCACATTTATATTTATAACTCTTTTTCCTATAAATATATTTAAAATTTTCTTTTTGCGCATCGAAGCCAACGAAATGACGCTTAAAAATTAAAACAAAAATTATCTCTATATTAATTTATTAATATGCGTTTGAAGAAGAGCCTGATTTCGGGCTGTTGAGGGTTACCTACCCCCTTAGGCGCGTTTGGGGTTGCTGCAGCGCTCTGACTATCGCTGTAGCGAGGCAGTTTGACAGTTGGTTGAGACAGCTGTGATGGGTGTCGATTTTGATCGACTAAATGCGGCTTGTCGAGATGTGGGCGCACTGAAGTTTCTTCGCAGGAACATAGAGGCCGTAGAGAGGAGGGTGGCTCAGGACACATCAATGAATTAAATCCCGAGGGTGAAGACAGAAGGCGAAATGGATTGCTCGGACAAAGTAGAATTACCAGTTACACAATGCGTGTCTCCTCCCGAGCGAAGGTTATTCAAGGTGAGAGACGAGCTCGATGAAATTCGAACCGCTTTGAAGATTCCTCCCCCGCGTTGGGGTCGACCAGGAAGGAGCTCCAACGCTCCGTACCAAATCTAATTTCGATCTCTCCTCTCTGTGCTTCACTGTCCTCCTCTCTCTTCCTCTTTGTCCCTCATGCGTAGTCTAAAACCACTTTCAGCGGGAAACTCTCCCTTTCGTTGTCGAAACTTTGCACTCCATCCTCTGGTAGCTCGGATTCGCTAGTGAAAGTCGATGAATGTACACGCTTGCTTCCTGAAAACGCGGGGCGCTTTAATTCGTCCAAATGAAATAGGAAAAGATTCTCAGATACTATTTTAACTTTACCACCACTTTACCTTCAGATTATTTGGCGAATAAAGTTAATTCTTTCATTCGACAATAACTCCTTCAACTTTTATTCATTATTCGAAATTTTTATTTAAATAACATCTGTTACGAAACATCTGCGTCGGGACCAATTTATTATTTATAATTCTCAAGTAAAGCTGTACACTTAAAAGAAATCTCAAACACGAATATATAAGAGGATAGCCCCTCCCAATAATTAATTGCGTTAAGCTGCTCGCTCCCGAGTCATCGTAAATCCCTGACAGTTTGCAAGACGAAGGCACCCCTGAATCATTCACTGGTCCCGGAGTTTCTAAATTAGCTCGCGGGGGCCCAATTCCAGTCACGTCTTTGATAAATAATACAAGCAGAGGCACTCCTACGGTCGTGGATCCCAAAGCTTACTCGCCGTTCCTCCGGGAAGTTCCCTTTTCAGCGAGCAAGTAACAAGGAGGATCGTCATTGAAAGAAACGACCGGGAGGAAGGCTCGAGAGTCTAGCAAAATCGAAGCCGGCATTGTCCGAGTTTCGAGTGACGGGGGTGCTCGCGTGTTTCGAGTCGAACCACTCCAGCCGACCCCCGGCGCGGATGCTCGATGGGAAATGTCGAGCGCGAACTCGATACACGAGGCTAACGAGAGGGCGAGCCGATCGAACGGAAAGTGGAACCGAAGGGGAAAGTGCAAGTGGAATTAAGCTGGAGAGAGGATCGCCCTTGCAGGGAATTCTGCCGAGGGAAAAAGATTCCTGGAGGACGAAGCAGCTTTCCCTCGGGAACTTTCCAGAACCTGCCTGCATTGTTTACTGAAGGTAGAAGACACGGATTTTGGGAAAAGCCGGGCGGAGCTTGGGTCGAACTCCTGTGCCTCGAGAAGGCACACTTTCAACCTCCTTTCGCGAAGACTCGGTATGTATTTATTATACCAAAATCGTACAGAGGATCGCACTACTTCCAAGGATTACTAACAAGGGAACATCCCGAACCAGGAAATTAAAAAAATTCTGAAACTTCGTGAATACGTAGGAAATTTCCTCCTGATTACAACGGAATTTTTGTTTGCTGCAAAAATTCACTCTCAAGGGGTGTAATTGACCTCTGAAAATTCAGTTATTTTCCGATTTTGTGTTATAACTCGTGAACTGTAAAATATTTTTTTACCAAATGCTAGATCTAATTAAAGGAAGTAACTTTTGTCTTGAAACTTTTTTTCTATCTCTTACAGTTCCCGAGTTACAACACAAAATCGGAAAATAGCCGAATTTTCAAGGGTTAATTTCACCTCCTTCGAGTGAATTTGGACAGCAAACAAAAATTGCGCTGTAACCAGGAGAGAGTCCCCTACATATTCACAAAGTTTCAGAATTTTCTGAATTTTCGGGATCTTCCCTTGTAAGCACTGTGCAGTCGCCACCCTGCTTTTGACATATGTACAATCTGTTTACATAGGCATTACGGAGGAATCCTCCGCGGTACATATGCTGATAAGTCGTAACAGGGACAAGGGAGAGTATTGGCCCCGGAGATGTTCCAGCCTGTGCTCCCCGTAATAACAAGGCTCTCTAAAAAGAACGGGGACAGCCCTTCCGCACGAGGCGCAGGCCCGTTAGCATCACGAGAACATGAAAAGCTCCCGGCGAAAGCCTTTGTAATTCGATTTCGACCGTGTCCCAAACTTATCCCCAGGAATACAACGAGCAACGCCCGCGGCGGGGAAACCGTGTTTACGACGCGCAGTTTACGAGAACACGGTTTACGAGCGAGCATACACGCGGCCACCCGTCGCGTTTGAAATTTAACTCGCGCGGACCGAGGGGAGGGCCGAGGAGAGGAGCACGTGGATCCCCGCTCGAAATCGACGTTCACCTATTTCCCTCCCTCCGTTTAGTAATCTCGTAGGTGGTGGAAGCAGCTTTCTTCCCACGAGGAATGCCCACGAAATTAATTGCTCCCCGCGTGGCTCGAGGGGTCAGGGCTCTCTCGTCGAACAAAGAGAAGCCGTCGTGTCCCGATCGTCTCGAGGAAAGGGCTATGCATCACCGATCGGGACCGGGAGAACGTCTCAGGGGCTGGTAATGGCTCGACCTTAATGGCCGATGGATCAAAAAATTTATCGCGCGTCTCGCGAAAGCACGGAAGCCGACTGGGCAATTAGCGGGGCCGGTCGTTTCGGTGAAATAGAAGGCCGACATGCTCGCATGGCGAGGCCTTCTTGCGGGGGTGCAAGTCTTAAACGGAATGACCTTTCTGCTGATGGAATTTGCACGCGCGGAAAGCTGAGATAAGTCGATGAGGCAGTCGTTGGATTTGTAGATGAACGCTTAAAGGGTTGTACCTAGTCAGGCGGACGAAAAGAGGTGAATGTTTGTGAATTTTTTTTGAAAAAGCGGAAGCATATATTTTTACAGAACTTGTTGCGCGTAAAAGAGCAACATTTAAAGAACATTTGGTAATTTTTTTGTAGAAAAATTCACAAACATTCGTTAATTTTCGGCCGCCTGACTAGGTATAAGGGTACGTTTATGTTGGAGCTGTGATAAACGATCACAGCGACGATAAGAGCGAGATGACTGATAAGATGACCAACGATAAAATCGTAGAGAAAGAAATATTTCTTTTTCTTTGCTATTATCGCAGCTCCAACATAAACGTACCCTTATTAGCCCTTAAGTGACCTGTAACAGAGTTCGAAAACAACTACTGTTTCACACTTTGCGTTTCAACAAAGCCTATTCAGGCGCTTAGGACTCTGGAATCTTTAGATTATCGCGACATGCTGCTTTCACTAATCAAAGATCAAATGAATGAGTGATTTTCCAATGTTTGTTAATTCCTATACTGAAGTCTGATTAACGAGCGCAACATCGAGCAGGGATATCTTCTCGTCGATCGACATGCGAGTGAGTTCGCGTGTAAAGAATTAACACCTTTTCGCTGCATAGGCTATGTAAGTACATGGAGGTGTAGATTTCAAGCTTAAATTAATTTTCTTAAGTAGAAATGCACTTTGACACCTATAATCTGAAACACAGCTGCAAAGAAACTGTTCGCTTCTCAATAAAATTTACACTCGACTGTTAATGGTACAGACGGCAATAATTTTTACGTCTTATAGTTTAAGTGGCACATTGACATTTGCAGCGCGAGCCAACGAAAGGATTAAATGGTATGATTACAGCCGAGCCTCGAACCCAACAAATAATAGGGGTTGCATTTCTCGTTACACACAGCTGGTCGATTCGCAACACCTGCTCAATTATACGGTACGTCGCGCCTCGTAAGCGGAGATTCATCCGTCGATCGCTGTCGCGGAACCGTTTCTGCACCCCCAACCCCCCAGGGAATATCGTGACTCGTTCCATCCCTCGATGCAGCGTCGGAGGTTTATCGCGGAGGGACTCGAAGTTTCGAATCTCCAAACCCCTAGCGTTCACACCCCGAGGAATCAGAAAACACTCGCGACAATATCGCGAGAAAATTGAATCTGCTCGCGATTCTACTGTACAAGATTCCTTCAGCATTTAACTAACAAAGGAAGATCCCAAACCCGGATATTCAAAGAATTCTGAAACTTTGTGAATATGTGGGGAATTTCCTCCTGATTACAACGTAATTTTTTTTGCTGCCCAAATTCACTCTAAGGGGGTGTAATTGACCCTTTAAAATTCAGTTATTTTCCTATTTTGTGTTATAACTCGCGAGCTGTAAAATATTTTTTTTACCAAGTGATAGATCTAATTAAAACAAGTAACTTCTGTCTTGAAACTCATTCTCTATCTCCTACGGTTCGCAAGTTACAACACAAAATCGAAAAATATCCGATTTTCAGAGGTTGATTTCACCCCCCTCCAGTGAATTTGGGCAGCAAAGAAAAATTGCGGTGCAATCAGGAGGAAATCCCCTACATATTCACAAAGTTTCAGAATTTTTCGAATGTCCGGGTTCGGAATTTTCCTTCGTCAGTAGATTAATTAACAACTTCCAATAAAAATGCAACATCTGACGTTCTCAAATTTTGCACGGGTGTTAGCAAGTTTGAAACAAAAGCAAGTTTGTGGAGAACCCACGTCCTACATATTATACTCGAAAAAAATAGACCGCCTTAATCAATACTTACCCCTTAACCACCCTGTAAAAACCAGCAGCTTCGGCGTGTAATCTTGAATCCGTCGTGTCCGCGTTGTCTCCGTTCCTCGACTTCCATTCTCCCCGTCTATCCGCCGCCAGGGTGCACGATTTCCCCTTCGTCCTCTTCGACGACACCGCCGCCCGTTTAATTATTATCAACCCCGCGGCTGTCGGGACGAGTGACGGATGGATATTCGTTTGTACGACGCGCGACGTGGCGTGTAATTAACTGGCAGGTAGGTAGGAACGGCGAGCCGGGAACGCCGGGTTAGGTCTGCGGTCTTCGCGATCCCCTCTCTTCGCATCGGCGTTTCGCCCCTTCCCTTTTCGAAAATCGTAGAAATTCGACGGCCCGGCGCGAATATCGATACCGTTCATTAGTCGAATTAGGCGAACACGTTGGGGGTAGAGCACGCATTCCGGGGACATGGAAAGGAATGGATTAGCGCTTGGTCGACAAAATAAAGCAACACCGGGTGTTCAATTACTTTTTTTTTCTTCTTTTTTTTTCATGTTTCATTTCGCTTTTCATTTCACCATTATCTGTAGGATAGTGGCATTAAAAAATGTTTATTAATATAATATGTATACTTTCCTTAAAATCATCCATACTCGTATTCTCGTAGCGTAATAATCATAATAATAATATATAATCATTATAATAATAATATATATATATATCTATATTTATTTATATATATATTATGTTTATGGTATTTCGCATATAGAGAATAGTCAATTACATAGTAGGTTTGCATAGGTTCTTTTCATCATCCCTTGTTGTTGCTGTTGCATTCATCGTTACCATTATCGTTATTATTATTATATATATATTTTTTTTTTGTTCATTTAATCTTTAATCGTAAGGTATTCCATTTACTAAAACATATAAAAGCGGTATAAAGCTCGATCCTCACACGCTAATTGTATTTTATCCACCTTTCCCCAACCTTTCCATTCTTCCTTCCTTCGTCGACGCCTTTGTTTCCTCTCGACCGACACGTTAATTATTCGAAATCGTCGCGTCACACCGCCAACTGTTAGGTCCTCCCTTATCATCCTCCTTTATACAAATCGCCGGTTTCGCGGAGATCTCCCTCTCGCTCGTCCGTTCATATCCCGCTCTCCCACGCAACTTTCTCACTCGCAAGCTCTCCCTCTCTCGCACGCTCTCTGTTATTCCTCCCTTTTAAACCTAGGCGCGTAGTAATCCGTAATGCGTTTTAATGCTTATAAAGTGTACAGTGTACTTCGTCCGCCAACGCCCCTTTCGACAACGGAAAAAGCGCCCGCGATTTCGCTGCGCCGCCCGGCTCTCACCGACCGAGAAAAACTGATCAGAACGTGAACGGAAAAAGGCGAAGCGACGGGGGGAGAAAGACGAGAAACTGAGCGATCCTAGGCGGGCGGTGAGGCGTGGGGGCGGGAGGACGAAAGGGTCGTGTAAGCCCGAGAAAAAAAAACTGCCAGGACCATATTGACCGTGTCCTCCGCTCTGTCTAAGAGCATCGATTAATTAACGCGAACTCGTATTTAGCGCGACGATGACGACGGGGCTAAAGCAAAACCATCCCTCCGCACCCCTATCCACCAGCCTGACCTTGACCAGTCTGCTGTCTGTCCCTGAAAATTCGGGTCAACGGCCATGCCCGTCCGTCGGCAACGTCCTCGAGTAAAATATTAAAAGACTAAAGACGAGTCGTTCCTTCGAAACACCCTCACCCCTCCTCCATCTTCCACACCCTCGGAGCGAGCACGCGCTAGGCCTTCTTTTTTCCTTTCTTTCTCGCTTCTCTTTTCAGTTAGATCGAGGTCTACCGAGCCTCTTCGTTTCCTTCTTCAATATTGTTTTTCTTCTATTACGCTTTTAGGGCTTCCTCGATCGAGGGTGGTTTAAGGCATTCGAAGGAACGACCCTAACACGTGTTAAGCACTAGGCTCTCTCGATCGACACAGCTTATCGATAATATACTCTTTTTCAACCGTAAATCATCCTCTTTCGTTACTTTCCGCTTCTTCGTGCGTCTATCTTCCCCTCGAAGTCGCTGGCGGGCACATCGCTTCGCTTCAACCCCCCTTTTCCCCTGCAAAACCCACCTCTCTCTGTCATCTATCTCGACTTCGCCCCCCGTGTATGGATCAACCCTTTTATAACCTTCCCTCGTTCGGGAGAACGCTTTCTCGATTATTCCGCGTAATTTCGATTTATTCAACGTCGAGCACAGCTTTCATTTTCGCTTAATTTTCGCGCCACCTTCGGTCTCGCGATTTATCTTGTTCATCGCGGGAGAACCCTCCCGGGACGACCTCCAACGCCCAGCGTCGAGAATCCGTCCCGGGAAAGCGTTTCTTCTCGATCGACGAGCTCTTTCTCCAACGTCGAAAGCGCGTTCATCCCCCTTTGTACAGGTTTTTAGACAACAATTCGATACCGCCTATATTCCACGCTTCTTCCCATTCACCAGCCACTCGTCACTTTCACGATCGTGCGACCATCTGGCGATCCGGTCTCGCGACGATCCCGGTGGAACGTTATTCGTTCAGCGTCGTGATTAATTCTTGAACTTCGGGTCGCGGTATTTAACTAAACTATAGCAGCCGCGCTCTTTGGAGAAAATCTCAGTGTCGTCTCGACGCTTGCGAAGAAAGAAACCTCCCTCCTTAAAAACTGAAAATAAACTCGAAGCTCTCTGGAATATATAGCACTCCATGGAAATGAACCATTAAACACGCGCCGTTATTGCTTTCAGACTGAGATTTGCTGAAAAGCGCGGCTTCTTCTTCGCGCAAAGAGGGGAGGAAAGAGCACGGAACAGAGGTGCGGGATCGTGGCGAGACAGGAGATCGCCGTCGCGCAGAATCCTCAGCGACCGGATGCCGATGTCGCCCGCCAGCTAAAGGTACAGCGTAGTATCTAATAACACCCGAGTTAGACTCTCGCCCTCAAGCCAACCAAACAAATATAGTCGCATACGATCATTACAAGTACGAATTCTTAAATATCAACTCTTATACTCTAACGATAGAATGATAATTAATAGGGTGTGCCTCGGCTGAGGATACGACCGGAGACGAGACCAAGGGCGGCAACGCGGGCGCGCCACCCCTGCAACGTCGTCGCCGTGTACAGTTTCGCAGGTGTACGCGATAATTATTTCTTTCTAACATATATATTATATATTTTTTCACTTCTGCTTTACGTTTTGTATGCTCGAGCAGGTCCGCGCGTGTACAATGGGGCCTGGTGTCGATTGTACACTGTAAACCCTCTGTTACCTTCGTCCTGATCCACGGCTGGACCTGGTGTGATTCGTGATCCGGAAGTGCGGATAGATAGCAACTGTATTTTTTCGCAGCGAACGTTGCGAACGTTCTGACACACGCTGACGAGGAAATCCGCTCGCAGGTCTTCATGGGTTAGGATGAATTCTGATTGTTGGTGAACACCGAAAGTGTTTAGAGTTTAGAGGAACTTTCGGTGGGTTATTAATTACGATTTTCGATACTTATTGGGACGTAGATTTTGAACGTTGGTTCCAATTGTGCAGTGGGAACCTTTTCGGGTGAAATTCGGAGCTTGGGCCATTCCGAAGTCGAGTATCGAACTGCTCCAAGTGAATATTAGAATTGTCACAAATTTCAATTCTCCTGTGTAAAGACTGCGGTTGCTTCTTAATTCTTAGTATTTACCTAAAGTTACCTGAATAGGATCAAACGCGAAATTCCTTTCAATAGTGCATCCTGACCTATCAAACACCAATTCCAGCGGCAATAAACGTGTCAACTTCCGGATATATTTCGAGCCAGAGGCTCCCTGGATGTGTGCACTGATCCAATTCCCGAAAAACGGCTTAGTCGAAAATACCTGAATTCCCTTCTCGAAAGCTCAGTCGAACTTTTAGACAGACTATATCGAACTGGACGTACCCAGGGATGGTCGATGGTCCGGGGGTCCCCTTGCACGCGGATTTAGACCGATAAATCTTCGGAATTCTTTTTGTACGAATCACCGAAAGTCGATGAACAAAAGACGTATGTGTGCTCGGCTGACGACGACGAACTACTAACTACTACCGCTACTACTACTACTATTATTACTACCATTACCGCTACTTCTACCTTCGAAACCCTCCCCCTTTTCTCCTTCCTTCCTGCTTTTTTTTTTAGAGCACTTTTGAATAGATTTTTATCAAAAATATATTCCACATACATGTGTATACTTAATCTCTTCCCCCGCGACGTCGATCGTCCGCTCGATGCTCGAGTAAAACATACGGATATTCGAATTATCAAGCAACTCTTGAACATTCGGATATAGAGTCGTCGAGCAGACGCTGTCCGCCGCCATTTGTCGACGCTCCGTCGCGTCTCGCAGATTTATACGTCGCCGGTCGAGCACGGAGTTCCACGAAAAATCTTCCTCGAGATCGCTCACCGAATTCGTTTGCAAAAGAAACATTTATCAAAGGGACCTCCCTCCTCTTGCCTCAAACAACCATCCCCTCTCGCGGTACTCTTTTCTAGGGCTATTTGGAGATCATCTACAGAAAGATCAGTCTGGAGTCGTCTGTGTAAATGCGTCGAAAAACCACGGCGATACAAATTACGCAGCTAAAAATGTCTGAGAAATATCGAAGGCTGGAATAATTATGTTTCTCGAGTCTTATTCGCGGGCAGTTCTGTTCACGGCCCATGGACGCTGTCTTTCGATCGCCGACTTCGGGTCCATCCCGTCCACAGATCGAAGCTACCCCTGTTAGCATCTCATTTGATTCTAGCCGAAAGTCGCGAGAGCTCGCCGGCTTCCGATTCAGCAAGAGTACACGTTTTCCTCGTCGATCTTCTTGCTGCTCCGGCGAACATTAATTTTAACGAGAAATTTTGCACTTCGGAGCTCGATCAACGCCATTATCTGTGCGACACCTTTCTGCCACGCCGCTTTCCTTGCCGACGATTCGACCGAAAGACAGGGGGGTGGATCCGTATTTGATTTGTTTTTTTTTTACAAGTTTTCTTAATCGCTGATGGAAGTACGACCGAGCAAGTCGCACGGGATGAATTTTACAGATGAGTCCAAAGAGGAAACTGGTCGGTAATTGTCAGTGGTTGGTGATTTATGAAGTGTATGTATGAGCTTGTATATGTGAGCAATATGTGCATGCGAATGGGTATAGTGTTTTGAAAAGGAGTTCAGAGCTTGGAGAGTATTCGGTGTCTGTAAAATTCGCCGAGGAATGGCTCGATGAACTTCCTTTGAGAAAAGCCCCGCGATTATCGAAACCGAATACAGAATTGATTTCTTCGTCCAGATTTAGTAAGCATTCTTCACCGAATTCGGCGAATGCTGTACACCACCATCCAAGCTCTGAACTTACTGTATACACGTGGTATTTACTTCTTGTGTTTCCTAATTCGTCGTACGACGCCGGTAATTAACTCTAACTACGTATTCCCATAGAGAGTGCAACGTACCTAATGACGAGACGAAAGGATTACAACACCTACAAAAAGAGACAGTAGTTTCCCTTACAAGGGTTAAAATCGATAGTCGTTAATATAAGGAGAGCAGGGTGCATGCAACAAACACACCGAGTCCTAACTACGAAAAGTCGAAGCTTCCTTTTTCCTCTATACACACGAAGAATCATCTCTCCCCGACGTGCTCGAACCTCGCGTTCGTTCGACGCACGCTTCTCCTTCCTCGCGTTTTAATTGTACCAATCTCACTTAAGACCAGCTCAGCAGGATTTCAAGGGGCTGCCCGCGAATGTCGCCACCCTTTGCTGTCCTTTTCACCAGGAAAGGGATGGAAACGACACTCGGAGAGTTCGTTTAGAACGTCGATGGAAACGAGTTGCGTACACCTCGAAAGGCGTCGAGATTTAACCAGTGACCTGTGATGAACATTTGGAAAAATGTTTCCCTGCTTAGACAGACGTGGAAGAAGCCCTGGTTTCCTTTACATCAATAGTCGCGATCTTTACTTTTGGGTGGCCCAAGTGTAAACTAGGAAAGGAACTCTGATTCCTAGAAGCAGAATTCTTTGGACTTCCTAGAAGCTTCAGCCCCTCAATTTTATTTTATGATGGACATTGTAATTCGTGCCTGTGAATTCTGCTTGGAGGAATTGTACTTCCCACAAGGGAATCGCTCCTTCCTAGGCCTTGCAACTGTTCTATTAGCCCCGCAACCTGGATTTCAACAGGTGGACGCAACGACACGTTCCCATAGGCGCGTTACCTGAGAGAATTCGGGATCGATATACAAATCGGGTGAAGCCGCGCCTTAAGTGCTAATGGCAGTCTAGATAATTAACGTACAGCTATTATATATGCTTGCGGTACATAATATAATATGTATATACGTATCGTACCTCGTTAATACGTAACTATGAGTGAGCCTAACTCTAGGTAAGTATGCGGTACGTACTATATTTATATATATAATAGATCATTTTGTTAATCTTCGTATCGTTATATCGCAATAATTCCTACCACCAGGGGAAAACATCGTTAAACCTTACTCCTTCCTCCTAATATTACCTCTTCATTTCCTCTTCATTCACCCATTTCCCTACTTCAAGCCCAAAGTATCGTACTCGTGCACTCTTCACCCCTTTCGCTCTCTTCCTGTCATAAAATACAAGCACGCGTTCGTTCACTTTCGTTCGCACTCAGAATCGACCACACAATCCCTTTCAACAAACACTCTTCATTTTTCTGACTCAAGTGTCATCCTTGTTCCTCCTTCCTCCTGTCGATACTCCATTCGTCGAATATAATTACTCGTTAGAAAAATTTGTACTCTTACACAGGGGAGGTTACCGAGCGGGCCGTGGCTCCGCTTCCTGCCACCGAATTTCGGGTCATTTTGCGCGCCTTTATATTTCTTTTCCCCCCCCATTGTCCGCCTCCAATTTTCACACACGACAGGGTACAGAAATTTCGAAAGCTTAATATCTTCTATGGATTGGATTTCTTCTGGGTGCTGGCAAAACTACTCCGATGTACCAAACTCTGTGCCATTATCGTTTGAACTTCGAAATGCAGGTTTCCTGAAATCCACAACACTGATCCGTTCTTTCAGATTCATTTTTTACCTAGTACCCTTTGACGAGACTGGTGCCCCGAAATTCGAGCGACGAGAGCCAGCCGAAGTTCGTCGCACGAAACGCGCCGAGTTGCTGCGACCGACCACGAGCATTCTTCGAGAAGGTGCAGAGCGTTCGATTAAAAGACTCGCGATCCTGCTCCTTGCTCTGTGCATTGTTCCGGCGGGTTCTCCAGCGCGATATCCTTGCCCCTTTCAGTGGCGTTCTTCTCCAGTGGAAAAAGGGAAATAGCCACTCGGGGCCCTCTTCTCCGGTGGATGATTTTTTTTTTCACGGCACTCGAGACGTCTGCCAATTAAATTAAATAGTGTCGGCGAAGGATCGACGAATGTTCGCCGGGCACGGGCCTCGAAATAAAGGACCATCCGTTCCTTTTTCCTCGCCCCTTTTGTCCGGACCGTCTCTATTTGCAATGCAATAATCGTTTCACGGTCTCGAGATCGCGCAGACAAAACGGCGCGTTTCCCTCCTCGTTTTTCTTCCCCTTTATTCATCCCTCCCTCTCTCTCTTAATTTCTCTCTTTCTAACCGGCGAAAGAAAAAGCGCAGAAAACGCGGTGGAACGGAAAGAAAAGCTAGTGGTTCAGCCAACGAGAATTCGGACAAGGGCTTCTCCTGGAATACGATTTAGTAAATTCGGTAGTGATGGGTGGAGATCCACTCGTTCCTCGCAGTCACTCGTTCACTCACTCGAGATCACTAAACATCGAGGAGGCGCGCTCGCGTCGCCATTTCTACCCCAATTAATCCACGCCGGATTCCAGTCAGTAGGAGCGCAGTGACTCAGGAATCTGTTCGCGAAGGGTTATTACATTCTTCCCCCAAGTTAATGTAATCGTACAATAAATTTTGCACAGTCACGCTGTCCATTGTAATACTACTTAGACGGAATATTAATTCTACGCCGATGATAAACCGATCCGAGCCACTGCGGATGCGAGAGGCTTCCCTGGAATTTCGTTCGTCGTTTCTCTTCGACGCGAACGCACCTGTCGCTTCGACTACAAGCTACACGAAGACTGGGAGATAGCTTCGACATCGCGTATTTAACGATCTACTAGCAAAGGGTAACCTACGTATGTACACTACGACCTGCCGCGAGTCTCGCCGCTTAGTAAACGCCCGCTCTCCCCTCGCGGGAGGGCAGAGGTTCCTTTCGATCTAGGGGTGGGTCCCTTCGTTGATTCCGCGGTCGAAGCAGCAAGATCGTGCTCTCGCTTACAGTTTAAGTGCGATGCGGTGTACGGGTACATAAGAGTATATTAAAGTACTAAGTCATTAGGAGAATGACGTCGATCGAACCGTCCTTGCGACTGCTTCCCGTCCAAGTTTCCTTCGACCTCGCGCGACACTCGAGGTTTCCTTCGTTCCCCCGATTTCCCTTCGCCCCCTTATTTTCTCTCGCCCGACACAGCCTGGACCATCGACATCTTCGCACTTTCCTCGAGATGCGTTTTCAATTGCTGGCGTTTCGGCGAGCCAGCCGGGAATTAATTCTCGAAGAGGAATCGAGGGTTAATCGCTTCTCGCAAGTCAAAGAAAAATTGAAAACTACGAAATAAATTAATAAGCTGTCTTTAAAACAATAAATAGTTCCCGTAAAAATGAAACACTTGATTCCATGTCTTTTATCGAAGATCGCGATACGGAGAACGAGGAAAGGCAAGTTGTCCGCGGTGCAGGGGTGTAGCTGGACGTGAAAAGGCTATCGCACAAATTCGTTCGTTTCTCATCCTGCATCGTTCTTCCTACCGTCGTCCAAAAACACCACGGGACAGAAAATAAAGAGAAATGATACGAGTAATAATCACCGAAGGATCGATTGAACGCAAACACAAAGCGAGAAAGAAGAACCATCAAAGCAACGCACAAATTTTCAAATAAAACTGAGAACTGCTAACAGAAATTCCGAAGAAAATTACGAAAGATAATGTCGGTGGTTACCAGAAGAGATTGCTAAACAGTATCGATGAACAGCGACGATGAAAGCTTGGAGACGCGCGAGGCGGTCCCTAAGAACGCGACGCATATGTAAAAACCGTCGCGTTTGTCGTCGACGAGACAGCACAGCTTACCCTGACGGATTTCGATGAAGTATATCGTTAAGCCTTAAAACGTTAATGGTGTATCGCTTTCGAATACCACGTAGCCAATCATAGGTGGTCGGGGGCGCCCGAGACTCCGAACGACTTCAGAGATCCAATCGCCGAGGTCCATGGGTCAAGCAATCGCCCGCGAACCCAAAAGATTGTTCGCACCGCGGAGGTGAGTTTTACAATGCTCGAAGCTAGAGAAAACTAGAGAAGGGAGGGAAAATTGAAATCGAGTTCGCCCCTGAAAATCGCTCGTTGGGCGCCCCCAGGGTGAAGAAAGTTTAACCACTACGAACGAGTTTAGACGTTGATTTCCGATGGAGCGGCTATTTTCACGCAATTCTTCTTCTCTCTATCCCTCGATAGTCTCTCGATTCCCAACAGCTCTCGACAAAGTCCTCGCATAATCCCTCCGCGTCACCGTCTCCTTCCCTCCTCTTTCACTCCCTCTTCCTCCCTTAAAAAACCCTCTGTGACAGTTGTTCCGTTTGGTCCGCACTACCAGCATTGATTATTTCGTTTGCTTTCGCAACGCACAAGAATCGCTTGTGTCTTTTATTTATTTTTTATTTTTTCGTTTACTATGATCCTTATTAAGATTTCGTTTCTCTTATTCATCGTAGTATTTTTTTGGCATCTCCTTCCTTGCTTCCGTGCACTGCCGTTCGATCGGTCTTTCTTCCTTTCCTCTTTCCTCTCACCCTCGTACGAACTTTACCGTCCATTTACCTTTTTTTAACGAATTAAGTAGTACAAGCTAGACACACGCGTTAAGGAGACTATTATATTCTAAGGAAAACGCGGGCGCTTCGCGAATATGGTGCTCGTACTCCACGGAATTCTTCATCTTTCATCAATCCTTTTGTCGTTTCGTTTTGGCCGGATACCGGGCGAATCGCCGATTCGCCATCGACCGCGAGTTTCAAACGCGATCAACGGGGCGAATTCCGTCCCGTTTTCTCCTCTGTTTGCTACCCTCTGTTCTCTCGGCTTCGGAGAAAGTCCCGCGAACTTTCCTCCTCGGGTGACATCTTGATTGGATTTTAAAGTTCGATCGCAGCGAGAGAGCTGAGTGGAGAATCACCACTCACTCGAGTGTTCGTCTTCCTTCGTCGATCATCGTGTAGCTCTCTTTGCCTTCCCGTAAAATTTTCTTCCTTTCCGTTCCCATGTAATATCCCGTCCCTTCCCTTACACTCTTCCCTTTCGGGAACTACCTGGATACGTAACGCGACGCGATTCACTTAAACTAAACTTAACACGAGCTCCTTAGACGAGTTTCAATAAACTAACGCGTTTCAAAAACGTTCGACCCTTCTTTGCCCGATCTCGTACCGTGATCGCCTCGGCGATCGCTTAAAAAAATAGGGTACAAAAATTAGTCATCTAAATTTGAAGCCTTACCAAACACTATTACAAAACTCCCCGATCCAATTTTTTTTTTTCTCAATTTTTCCTCCCCGATTTTTCTCTCCCTTTTCAATAAACACAGCCGAATAAAAAATGCCCCGAAATTTTACCGCCCTTCGATCCTCGATCCAGCCACTCGCGACTGTGGCGCCCGATACGAATAATCCTTCGTTTTACGTGTAAAAAAGCTACCCTAAAACACGACACACAGCAATTAATTTACGTTTACTCGCCGATTTTAAAAAAGGAAATTGCTTATCGTTCCCGAAGACTCGAAAGACACCTTCTCTCTCCTCTTTGGTCTTCGTCCCCTTTTTCCAGCAGCTTCGTCTTCGCCCAATCGTTGTCCTCCTCTCCTCTTCGCTTCTCTACGGGAAAGAGCGCCGAGTGTCCTCCGAAACGAGCTCGCCTCGGATCCCCGGCGCGATTATTACCATCGTTATTATTCGCGTGTACCGACAGAGAAGAAAGCCACGTCGCTCCGTTCCCGGGTGTCGATCGCAGCGAATATCTTCGCTTCGCCTCTTCTCTCCTCACGAGCCCAACTGCGACGCGTCGCATTTTTACGACAGCAGTGAACGTATACGCGCTGAAGAAAATCGTAACATTACGAATATCCTGTTCCTTGCGCCCTAAGCTTCCAAGCTCGCAGCCGCCGACTTCGACGTCGATCGTCCAAATGTCTTTCAATCGTCCCGCGTTCCAGCATTCGCGGAAAACATCGACGTTCCCCCGTTGTCGTTCGATCTACCCCTTTGCCGCGTCGTTTTATTGCAATGCTACAGTTAAGTCTAAGGGAAATTCGCGTGAACTACTTCGCACGTCTGAAACAACCCTCCAGGGAAAAAGTCGACGACTTTCGGCGCCTGGCGATGATCGATACCGGGCCGCTAGAGCTTTAGCGCGTTGCGAGAGTGTTTTCAGTGTTCCATTCGTGAAATTCGTGAATAGTTTCCGATGTAGAGACTACCGCGCGGAAAGATGCTGCCACCAAGAGACCTTGAGGTGCGGTATATACTTGGGATTATACACGTATATATGTACACACACAGTAAACACGATTATATAGTACGAAGAGGAAGGGTGTAGTTGGAGAGTATATAGTGTATCGTAGCACATCCACACGCCATTCAGACACATTGGTTAACCCCTTGAGGAAATTGGCTGTAAACGGGTTTCGGTATATACCAGCGGGGGAGCCTACCAACTAACGATTAATACGCGTCCCGTGAAAGCTTAATTACTATCGCTGCACACGCCTCCGTTATCTTCCTCCGTCCAAAGCGTTCCCCCCTCTTGCATTCTAACCGTCTCCCTCGCGTGCTGCGTAGCCGGGAGGCAGTTATAGAAACCCTTCGAGTCACCTGGAAATCGGCGACGAAGGACTTCAAGTCCCAGCCCTTCGAGGGTTGGTCCTGCGGATTCCCTTGATGGAAATTTCCAAGAATCTCGATGGTGACAATCGTTCGCGAAATTCTTCAAGATTCTTCTTGTTTTTTTGTTTTCGTGTCTGAACGTATGTAAAAGCCGCGCGCAACGCTCGAAGCGATCCAATTAACTGGGACACACCTCGCAAGAGGGAGAGCTGAAACGCCCCATCACTAGTCCTGAGAATCTACGCGAAGAAAACGGCGCAGAACCAACGGAAAAACGAAGCGAGAATCGAACCATCTTACGCGACGAGTAATAGAATCTACGTACGTGTGTATTTATTCCGTGTACATGTGTGTATGCCTTCTCACGTTCTCTGTTTCTCTCACTCTTGCTACTCTCTCTCTGTTTCTCTCTCACTTTCTCTCTCACGCTCGTATAGAATTCCTCATTGCTTCCATTCCCAATAACGAGACTCATTCACTCCATCTCCTCTCGCTCTATCTTCCCAGGGCGCGTCGATCGATTGGATCACGGCTCGTAAAAAAGACAGGCCATCGATGAAGGGTGGAAATAAAATGGGGAAAGGGGGGGTTGAGAAACCGGGGCGAAAGGAAAATAAATTCGACGGTGGCCGAGGACCAACGAAAAGAACACGAACGGAGCCGTGAACCAATTGCCTCCGCGCGCAGCTACGTCGATTAGCTTATCGATCCTCCGGGTCTGCGATATCGATTTGCTTATTCGCCCTCCTCCTCTTGCCCTTGCGACCACCATTTCCCCAGCTCTGCCCGCCGTCCCACGTGTCCCTCGAGCGATCTTGAAACACCGAGCGCTGCGAGAAATTTTGAAGCCCCACCAGAAAAACGAGTTCACCCTCTTCCCCAACGCGATTAATACAGACTTTGAATTTTAACACCGTGGAGAAATGTCTGGCCTGAGAGGTGCTCGAAGCACAGTGAGAGAGCAAACCGGGTGCAGGTGTGTCGCAGGTTAAATAACAACATTATGTTCCTATGTACATTTGTACCTTAGCCAACGTATCCCCAATCGACCCGATTACGGCTGGGCTCCCAGGGCTCGCGGGCACCCTCGAGATCTTGCTTCCTGCGCCCGTCGACGCTCGATGCTTCGCGAGGGGGTGTAGATGTTTTCTTTTTTTTAAATTTGGAAAATGCTAGAAGCCGCGTGAATTATTTACTGAACGCTAGCCATTCAATTTCGCAACGTGCTCCAGGAGTTTCTTGAGGCAGCGTGTGACTAAGTATCGGTTACTTTCAGAGTATCAAATTGTTCTCCAAGTTGTCCCCGAAGTCTCCCCCTCCGAGAATCATCAGCATCGACTGCGCGGGAAAGCTCCATAATTTGGCACCGATATACTAGCTTCCTCGTCCCTCAGCATCCCCCGTCTCTGCGTCGAGAATTCGCAAGCTTTCGCTCGCTGACTTGACTGGGAGCCCGGCTCCTTCAATCGTAGAGTGTGAAAGACAGCCGGTGTGTGTACTATTTGCATGGTCGGCGATCGTCGCCCTTGCCTCTCGATCGCCGTCGATAAAATCTTTCCTCTAAACGCGCCGAAGAAGCTCTCTCCCTCTCCCTCGTGGCGAAGTGAAGGGGGGCTTTTCGGAGAATACACCCAGTTACCGCGCGTGCCCCTTGAAGAACGAAATTTCCGCCACTTTCCCGTCTCTTCCCCTCTCGCGGCTTCTCCTCCCTAACAATAAATTTCTCTCTCGCTCCTGCGCCACACCCTCGCTCCTGCCGCGACGACCGCCACTTGTTCCGTCGAGAGGCAAGGCGCGCGCGGGGGAGTAACGTAAACGCCGTCCGCCAGGGAAAAAATGAAAACAAAATCGCTCTCCAGTAGCGCACTCGATAAAATTTCTTTGTCGTTCGTAACACGTTCAGTATTTAACAACACCATTGGGCAATGTACATTATTTAATTACACGCGCCACTCGCGCGCGGCACATCTTTTTTCCTTTCCACTGGAATTAATTATCATCGATTTCCCCCTAGTGCTCGTCGGGCGTGGCGAAAACAGTGGCCTCTGAATCAGCGTTTGCGAAGGGAGGGAGTGAGATTTATAATCTGTTAAAACTTAATCGGGACTCGACTCGCGGGAACCGAAAGGATTATCCAGGGGGGGAATATATATATGTGTATCCTTCCACCCTCTCGTCATCCAGCTTTCTCCCCGTCTACCCTCTTTCCCAATTGCTTCCGCTCCCCGTCCCCGGACCCGAAACGACGCCCTTCCGGTTCCACGCTTGCGATGGCTCTTTTTTTTCATAATCTTTTTCATTCGTGTCAATAGTATGCACATCTTCCTTTTCCTCCACTTTTTCCCCCATTTATTTCTCTCTCTCTCTCTCTCACTTTGTACGTCTTTCGATAAAAAGTCGCGTTTTGTCGACGGACAAGCGCCGCGATTCGGTTAAATGTTTCTTTACTCTTCAACCCTCTCTCACACTCTGTCATTCTCGCGCACCTTCGCTCCCCCTATACTCTCTGCACCTTTCTCTCGTTCCCTCTCGCTCTTATATGTCCGCATTCATCCCCTCTTGCCCTCTCTACGTATATCCGCGCCTAACAGTATTTTCGAGTGGAAAACCGCGTGGCGCCGCGGGTACGTCGCCTCCTCGAGCTCGAATACCACTTCGCTACCGGTGGTTTTCCTCCTCGATTTCGAGAGTAATTTAACCCTCCTGGTAGCAGCGGCATCGGAGAGCGATTCCGCCGCGGCGCGTACCCGCGGCTCTCGTGAGTAAACGATAACGATGATCCGGTAATCGAAGCGATCCAGCGAAGCGCAGGGTCGCTGGACCGGGGACAAATAAAGAGAAACTAGCGTGCCACTGTTAGTTGCATACGGTGCGGGGAGAAAAAGAAAAGAAAAACGGTAACACGAGGTGCTAACGCGAGAAAGTTCGCGACAGCTGCGCGCCGTTTGTCAACGCGTGCGCGAGTTACGCGATACTTCCGGTTAGAAACCGCGTGGGCGTACTCCTGCCGGGTAGCGGACGCGCGTGTATGATCGATCAACCCTCTGGACGCGGGACATCGATCTCTGAAACGATGGCGTCTGGGTTTTCTCGTCCTGCAAGCGTGGTGGGTGTTGGGAGACACTGAAGGCTTTCGAAGTCAAGGACTTGCGGTTCTGGACGCTCCAAAAATAGCGAGAATTTTGCAAAAGGTTCGCAAGATGGAGTTCCGAAAAATTTTAGAGTTCTGGGAAATTTGGAGAAGTGGTGAGAGATTTGATAGAGGTGGAAGTTTATAATTTTGAGGATCTTTAAATTGAGAAAAATATTGATGGAGGCTTTGAAGATACCAGAAGTCCTGGGGGGCTTGCAGATATTTCTGTAGACCTCGAAGCACCTTTGAGGAGTTAAGTTCCCGAGGATTTCTAAATCTCCCAGCTTCAGGAATCTCTTTGAACCTCGGGGAACTTGCCCAAAAGCCCCTCGAAAGCCTCAGTGTCCCGGAACTAAAAAACTCAAGGACCGCGAGGAAAACGATGCTTCCAAGGGTCCCCCTAACAATCAAGGAAGTAATAAACGATGAAACAGATCGAAACAAGAACAAAGTGACCATTGAAACTAGTATAAACCGTGATGAATAATTAATGACTAAACGAAAACGCGCGCGATCTTCGCTGATTTTGGCCGCGATCGAAACTATCTATACCTGTTACATCGTTGAAAGAAAAAGAACTATACGCAACAATCGTACGATCTCGGCTGCGAACGGTAATCGTTGCGCATCGGGCCGAGGGAAATCAAAGGAAAACGTCGCCGGGGGCCTTAGCGCGAATAACTGAAGGAAACAAACTGTTTGCAGTGCGAGCATTCACGATTAAATGAAACTAAGGAGGTGCGAAGCTGCAAATCCTGGCACGGTCAGAAATTCGCGATCCAAGGAGATCGAAGAGAGACTCTCAGTTCTCCTTTAAATAATCGTCGGACACCGATCGCCCAGGAAGTAGCCTGTGGCACGCGTCATATGGATCGCTTGCTGTATCAATCACAAGAAATTATCACCATATCGCGTGCATCTCTTCCGCCCGCGCGCCACTTCCCCTGTAGCTCAACCCCTCTTCCGTTTCCTCGAACGTAAACTCTATTCACACGTTGAACTCGCGGGTATTCTACGAATCTGCTCTGGAAATCGTACGACTTCTGGCTAGCATTCTTACTTCTATTACGGTCGCGTGAATATGTTGCCTCGGTTCAGGGCTACTCTTCAAATGTTTACTTCTCATTGTCATCAGTGGCGAGACCTATTATTAAAGAACGCGAGTTCTGGGGACGTCGACGGTTCGAGGAAAGCCAAGCGTTAACGCTACGGGGAACTCGGCGCCAGAAGAAGACCGAAATTAAAAATGGACTAACGAGCCAGCCTGCATGCTCGATAAAACGTAAACGAGGGAGGCGCGCTGCGGGAAAAGCTCGAACGCGTTTCTGATCACTGTTCCACGCGGCTCGGCGATCCACGGTCGCTTCTATTGAAAGAGCGTTATATATAATATCCTATGTGTGTATGTTTGTTTTTACCTGTTGTCCCTACGCACGTGTATTATGTACGTATGCGTGTGTGTATTTGTGTATTCTTAGTGTCACAGACGTAAAAACGACTACAGTGAGGGATCGCGTGGCGATTTCCCTTTAAACGAGCGCACGGTGCTCCCATTTAATTTCTCTCTCGACGTGATTTCGTGTAAAAAGTCGTCTTAAAATATGAGACAAAGTGTCCCGTCTACTTCGGGGCGAATCCCTTTTTTTCATATCTCCAATCGAGAATTTCAATCGTTCGTGCTTGATTTCCAGGAAAAGAACAATTTGGTAATCGAGGAACGCTGGCTTGAATTTTTCAGCAGTTTTTTTTATAAGAACAATAGCTTCTCTTCACTTTGCAATTAGAGCTCCCACGATTATCGAGTGTCTAGTCCCGAAAGCTTGTAGCGTTGCTTATCGAGCAATCGCGGCGGAGTCACTTTATCACCTCCGGTGTATCTTGCGCGTTTTCACTTTCTATTTCAAGCCCGTCCGTGTGGTTGAAAAGCGCGAGAAGGGATCACCGTGCGCGCTTTTCCTGCATAATCGCTGCACGATCGCTCGACGCGTCCACCTCTCTCTCGCCACAATGTACAGAACTTGTACGTAGCTTTAATCGCTAAATGAAAGAAATGAATATAGACGTGTTTCCTTATCCCTAAGGAGGCCCGCATTACGAGCCCCGTGCACGCACGCGCGCCGGGCGTGCGCGTTATTCATTTTATACACGTTTAATTATGCGTGGAGTTTCTCGTTACCGTAAATCGTCGTTTATGTATACACCTATAGTTGTCCTAGCACAGCTGTAAAGAGAACCTTACACACTAAAAGACAAAAAGAAAAAAACCGACATATCCTTAATCGTAGACTTCTATAGAATATTTCATAGTTATCTTCATATATATATAATATAATATAATATTTATATTTATATTTATATATATATATATATATACTTTGTCCTCTTAGAATTATTTTAAACCTTGCGAATGTACCGCGTGAAAAAGAACGCCTCGAAGAACAACCGATATATAAATTGCAGGATAAAACTTTTTTTTCCATTTCTCCTCCCCCATTTCTACCACTAGAACGATTCTCGTCCGCTCGCCGAAACGATTCCTCTCTCGTCCACCCTCTTCTTAGTCTCCTCGCTCTTTAAAATCCTTTCTGACTCTCGCTCCTGCCCCTTCATTTTCTAATTCCATCCAGCGAAAAGGATTCTTCGCTCCTGGCCCCTTGCAGTCTCCTTTCTAATCAAGAGCCTAACACGTGTAACAGAGGGGGGGGGGTGGAAAGGAGGGTGGGACCCCGGTAAAGACCAGAGATGTATCCAACAGAGGTCCGAGGAGAGGAACTCGTCCCGACGAGCGGCGAGCGATATAACCGAGTTAGAGCCGAGTCTCTAAAATATTCAACGAAATTCAAGGATATCTCTTTGGGCGTCGGCCCTGGTCCGGGCCACGGCCGACGTTCGAAACGAAGGAAGTTCCCTTAACTACGTTACACGCCTGAAAAAACCGTCGTTTCAATACAATAAACTTACTATTTATCGATGATTTCAAAACCTTCTCCCCCAATTATCCTCTCCCCCATTAATGACTATATGCTAAACTCTATTCATAGTTCAACCACTCTATAACCTTTCTCTCTCTCTTTCTCTCGCTCTCTCTCTCTTTCTCTCTCTCTCTCCTCTCCTCTCTTCTCTTCATTCCTTCCTCAAGACCCCCCCAAAATCATTTTGTCTCGTACCATTCGCCTTGCTTCTTCTTTGTCGTATCCCCTTGTACAACCCTTGAATCCCGCCCCTCGACGTGCCATAGATGTGCTATTCGATTAATTATTATTAGAAAGATTCACGGACACGACGATTACGATCGATACGATTATCCAGGGAATCGGCGGACACGACCAAGGGGGTTGCATCCCTCTTTGGGTCCTCCCACGTCGCGATTCCATCCAAGCTTAGGGGTTGCCCTCGCAGTGCGTGGTGGGCCGTGTCCACCGAGGCCCCGCTGTTCCTCTCATTACCGAAAAACACTGACATAGAAAACCGTTCCCCCGATCGTCGTCGCGACGCGAACAGTTCGCGGGGATTAGGATCGTCGCGCGAGGACGCCCCTGGAAGACGAGATTCCCTCGAGGTTTCGAGTGCCCCGTGTTCGGACGATCGTTCCGGGGGCCCACGATCGGGCAGCTCTCTCTCTGCTCGAGCGTGGGCGCCACGCGACACCGCGCCGTTCTCCCAAGGGCTGCGTGGATCGAGGTAGATTCTTCAACCGGGGAAAATCGTCGTGTTCGCCGAGCAGGACGCGTCGGGGGTCCGCGAAGGACGACGCGTAGGAACGGCCAAGAAAATCGTTACAGCGTTTACTTCGGAATTAAAAAACGGTTATAGCCTATATCCTCGTTAATGTTAGCCTTAGCAAACTACGGAGCGAGTGCGTCGCTGCGTCGACGCGCCAGTTCAAGCGGAGCAAGCTCCTCCTGCCCCTTCTACCTGGGGACGAAGAGAGAACGAACCTTGGAAACCGATCAAGGGTATAATCCCATCCTAGACCTGGCCATTCCATCGGAATCCCCTGCGCGATCTCGACGTGGCTGCCCTAGACCGATCTAGGGTTCGCCGTCGACGCGTCGAGACTGACTATAATCTTTACAAATCGAACCAGGTGCCCCGAGACGCGGCCGTCCGGCGATCGATCACTGTGAAATCGCGAGACAGTACCAACCGCGAAGCAACGATCGATCGCCCCGAACGAGAGAGGCCGCGCGCGTGATCGCGGACCGATTTCTCGCGAAAGGAACTTCTCCAACGATCGTTTCCCTCCTGCTTGTTCCTGCGTCGTCATCGAATCCCGCGATAGGAACTGAAAGGAGCCGATATGAATCGATATACTTTAAATATTTATACGCTCGCGTGGCCACCTCTCTTATCGCCCCTCTCTTAAACAACGCGAGCCACGCGGCCGAAAATTGAAAACGGTAGGGAGTACAAAAGTACGAAGCCATCGAGCAACGGTCCCCGTTGGTACAAGCGAGATATCGATTCCTTCCCAACGACGGCACGCGGAACCCGTGCCTCGTACATTAGCGGAATACATCGAACAGAACCGGGAACCTGCGATCGCGCCCCGACTCGCGAAACAGACGCTGGGCTCGCAGCCGCCGTGCGCGGCCTGGCTCGCGTCTGCCTGTTTTCCGCCCCTTTGCCGCGACAGTCTCCGATCCTGTATAACCAGATGATAAGCGAGGAAGCTAAAGAAGGAAACGCGTGAACCGAGGCAGGGTATCGAAATCAATCGACTCTCTCCTCCCGGACTGACATCATTTGGCACTCTGAGAAAAACGCAACGAGAGACCCCGCGGAATCTCATCCGGGCGCGCGACACACCCTCGCGACCGACGCGCAGAGAACAAACGAACGGCAGAGGAATACACGAAGAAACTGAACGGGCAATTACGCGCGGTTTTCGCCACTGCGGACGATGATGACGCAACGCACTCTCTTCAGCTCGTCGCGTCTCGACTATCCAAAGAAGCAAGGGTTTCCAACGCGGGGCGTGATATACAAAGTCCGCCGTCTCACGTTCTCCCCTTTTTTCGCGTATTTCTTCTTTTTTTGTCACTTTTTTCCCCATTTTAAATCCCTCCCCGTATCTCTCGTCCACGCTCCCCATCCTACCGTCATTTACGCCCCCTCTCACGCTGCCCCCTTTCTCGACGCTGCATACTCTGCCACAGATGGAATCGGCTTCGACGAATCCGACGCGCGAACCGCCGGCTTCTTTCTGTCGCTCTCCTTCGAACCTGCCCTTCCTCGCGAACGGAGTCGGGGAATTGGGGAGAAAACGCCGAGGGGAGCGGGGTGGTTTCGCGCGCGATCGGGCCTCGGACGTAACGAGGGGAACGATTCTTCGCGTCCCGCTGGAGGCAGCGGGGAGGAACGGCGATGGTTCGGAGGAGTCGACGAGTGGCACGCGCAGCATCAGCTTTCTTTCGCGGATCCTCGCTAGAACTCTACGGGACATGTACACGTTTATATAATCTCCTAAATATACTTCCCGGCGTTTAATAATGGATTAAGTATACTTTTAAATCGAAGTAACGTAAAGAAGGTACACGATCGACTATACTACCATGGGAAAACGGTGGGCGGTCTGTTTGTGGGACGGCCGCTATTGATGGACAGCAACGACCAGCATCGCCAGAAAAGAACGAAGATTTTTTTCCTTTTCTTCCCTCCCTTTTGTCTTTCACACGCTCTCTCGCTCTCCCTCACGTTCTCGCACACAGCCACTCGGATCTCTCTCGTTCTCACCGAACATTTGGTTCTCTCTCCCACCTTAATTACGTATTTACACTGGCTACCTCGGGCGCCCACGGCTTTCGACTGCCCTTCGCTGATTTTCGGGGTGATTTTCGAGTGGCTGGGAAGTCAATGATTCCAGAGAATGTAGAAATTAGGGCTCCCGATTTGTGGATAGATTCTTGGAAATTGGGGAGGGTTATACAGGGTGTTACTGGGCACAGTGTCTCACAAATTTGTTCACGAAGGGATGGGAAGTTTTAGTTAGATTCTCGTGTTTCAATTCAGGGAAGCAGATAGTTGCAGTGCTTATCGAATTTGCGTGAACAAACTTGTGGCAGACCGCACGCGCTGCGTAAAAAAATTGCTGAACTTTGAGAAGAGACTGGAAGGAGCGTACGAAAGATTTGCTTCGTCAGTTTTCGCGTAAAAAGGTCTTTTACAATTTTTCTCGAAGTTACTTCTGCTCTCTCGTGCCATTTATGTTGCAGAGAATTGTTAGCAGGATTGCTGAGCAATTATTTTCTGCGTCACATAGTTAGAAACACCCTGTATACCACGAGTGAGAGAAATTTTCTCAGCTTTGGGGGTAGGAGTTTTGTCGAAGGTCGGAAAATCGTTGGGCGCCCGGCCGATCAACGTGAAACCCATCGAATGAGTCGTAGATCCTTAAACAAAATCAACATGGCCGCCGTAAACGTATAAACTAATAAAATGTAAAAAAAACAACGTTCTCGATTATCTAAGTAACAAACGATAGTTCTCATATTCTCTTCCCGCTTTTCGTTCAAAGTGGCCTTTTCCTCTTTTTACCTTTTTCATATTTTTTTTTTTTGCTTTTTCGTACACACTTATGTTAATAATAGTAATAATAATAATAAAAGGGAGTCTGACACTTGTTTCCTTTCTGCGTCTAATGTCAACGTTATAATATTACCTTTTTTCTCGTTTTCTCTGCGATCTTTTTTGTGTTTCCGTCAAACTCAATTCGACTATGGGACGCGCGAGGGACGACGCCGCGATGCGGAGCTGCACTTTTCGCGCGATCCTATCCCTCCCCCGCCCGGGCGCAGGGCTGTACAAGCTGTCATCGGCTCGCGGAACGACGACGTATCGATCGGTGTATCGTGCTTGCCGAATTTAAGCCTAATTCCTTGAATTCCCTTACGCTAACACAACGATCAGAAGACTATAAATTTTCTTAATTTCGAGGACGATTAATTTACAACGCCTACCGTATTACCTCCTACATCCAATTTGACTTTAGCGCTCGACTCACTCGACCGATCCTCGCCGGGCACGAGCGATCGGCGAATAGAAAAACGAAATTCACGCGTGCAAACCCTTACTAGACGAACATCCCTAAATAAATCTCTCGCTAACTTAAAGAAACGCGACTTTATACAGACACGGTCCCCGGGATCTCGTTATCCTTACCGATAATACTGACGATAATATCCTTGGCCTCAAGTCTCGCCAGGAGTCTAAAGAGCTCCAGCGATACGACCCGTAGCTCGTCGATACGTCGTCGAGACACGTCGATCTCCCGCGTCGCTTAAGTGGTCGGCACAAGCAGCCGCCCATCCTCGCGCGATCATCGTCCCCCGTTCTGAATATAAACGTAGATAAACCCTACTTATCGAGGTTGCAAAAGAAAACTCTTAAACCTTATCGCTGCTACGGGAGCTCGCCAGGAACGTGACACTTCCGCCTTCCGCTCCGTCTCGAGGTACGCTGGGACAAAAAGAGGAACACGTAAGATCCTTCTGTAAACCAGCAAACCATTCGGGAAATTCTAAAAGCTAGGGCTCCAGACACTGCTATAGATTCAAATTCCGTGCGCTGTAAATACCGATTTCTCGTGCAAATTATCTGAGAGCAGATAAGACACGAGTGGATGATGTTGCACCAGTGAGAGGGCAAGAAAGTTCCATCGAGACGAAGGGTGGCGAGAGAAAGTGTCGTGTGACAGGGTTTTCTTCCAAGTGTTTTTTGTCTTCCTCGGTTTGTCCGCGACGATGATGATGACGGCGACAACCGCTGCCTGATGGAGCCGAAGAGAGAATAAAACGGCCCGACGAGTGTCTCGGAGGATCTAGAGCAAGGTCGCCCGGAGCAGGGAGATGAGTGGGTCGAAGAAGAGGGGACACAGGTCGGTCGCTGTGCTTAGACGCCGGTTAGCTAAGTTCCCTAATGGTTACGGCCACTGGCTGTAAAGCTGAAACTGCTCGCGGGTGAAGCAGGCCGAGAGAGGCTTCACGAAGTGGGCGTCCACGGCTCTGCAATGGGGACAGGCGAAGAAGCGGCTGTAGTCCGAGTAGAAGTTGAGCCGCTGGTGAGGATAGATCAGGGGCTTCTGGCAGCTGTTGCACTGCAACAAAACAGGGACACATTTTCAACGCTCGCTCCAACGATCACCTACACCACGTCCGCCCAGAACACCTGCACATCGCGGGGATCGATCAAAAGCCTCGTCTATCAAAACGTCAACTCTTTGAATAGCGATGTTTCAATTACTTTTTAATCGAAGGAAAGTCTCAGATCTAGCCGTAGCACGTGGCAGGTACAAGTGCAGCGAATAAAAGGCGAAGGAATTCGAGGCTCACCTTGAGTCGCTCGGTGCAACAGGGCATGGCAGCGAAGATATCGTAGCTGTACATGGTTCCGAGGACCAAGCTGGAACCGTCCCAGGGTTGGGTGCAGCAACGACAGCGCACAGGCTGTCCGCCGCTGCCTTCCAGGCAGCTCATGCACACCGCTGACAGGAACTGCGTGCGACCTTCCACCTTCACCTGGAACAACCATGGTCGAGGGATTGGTTCAGGACTTGCCGATTCATTCACTTCTGCTCACTGTCTAACGTGGAAGCTAATTTGACGAGGTACTCGGTTGGTACTCGTTTGGTGAACACTTCTACAATCTTTCGCGAATATGGTTGAAAGCAAAACCCTAGGATTCCCTTTACGAAATATTCACGAACCATCGTAGAAGAGCTTCTGAACCCAGGAACGACCCCCCCACTGGTCGCCGTGCGTTGGAGCAGTCAGAATCGAGTAATTCCTTTGTAGCGAGAGGAAGCTTTGTTCGCGAATTTCAATGCTTAGCGAGAGGAACAGAGGAGTTTGAGTTTCTGTACTTACCTCAGCGCAGGCGGGTGAGTGCTGCCTCGGTGACAGGAAGAACGTACCGTCGACCAAAGGGTACCTGTCGAAAACGAGCATGGGCGCGCTGCAGAGGACGCAGGACACTCTGGACCACTGTAGCGCGGCCAGCGTCGACAGGATGAAGCATCTGGTGTCGTCGTTGCCGTGGTTGCCCTCATCCTCCATCTGCAACAAAGGGAACGGAACGCAAATGAGGCTCGTGTTCCACACAGAACGGAGTACGCGTGTTCAAACGGACGTGCCCGAGAGACAAGGAGGAACAGACGGCGAATTAAACCCCACCCAGTCGGGCCGAGGATACACGCCGAGCGCACAGTGCTCTTCGCGATGTAATTAAGACGCGTTTTTTTTTTTTTTTGTTACTCGGATGGGAAGGATAGTCAACGATAGCGCTGCCATCAATTTCACCACGGCGGTCGTAAAGGAACAGTAATAACTCAGCGAAAGTAATCAAGAATACTAGGATCAGCTCGACGCTGCCAGAAGGGGTGAAATGAGTTCGCTAGTGGAAAAGAAAGCCGGCGGAGCCCACGAAGGTCAAGGCATCTCCGAAAATACGCCGGAGGTAGCACTGAAGAGACTTTCGATTGGAAAAGAAAGCACGCGGAGAGAGGCGAAAAGGAGGGACGTTCGAAATGTCACGTCCTTAATGACGAAGGAAGCGAGGAAAAGGGAGGAGAGGGACGCGAGACGCGAAGGCAGGAAATGAGAAAAAAGAATTTGGCGAGATGTAGTACCCGTGGCTGAATAACGAAGAGGGAGGGAGGAGGCTGGTGCGGGGGAGTTGAAGTAGTCAGAGGTTAAGGTCGAGGTAAAAGGTGGAAGGATTTTCTGCCGGTGACGGGGAGGGATACACTCCAGACGAGGACGTTTATAACCACGGTAAATATCCCCGTCCTCCCGTCCCTCCACGCTGCGCCTTCGTCTCTGGGCATCGATCATAGAAAGAGGAAATGAGGGAAAAGAGGGAACAGCGGAGTAAAGAGAACTTCTGTACTATCAAGCTTCTGGGCGCGTCTGCGAGGATGCTTTGACATATTTTATTACACTTTAGATTTATAGTGCCAGGAGCGCGATAAACTAGATACGGCTCTGCGCGGAAAGAAGCCGTGAAACAAGGAGTGCATCGGAGAGAATTCGAGGCACGTGTGGCCTCCTCGATACCACATTTTCCTATCGCCCTTCTCGCGAAGCTTTCCATTATTACAGACACCAACTGCAGGAATGCCCATCACCTCTGCCCCTCGCGGACACCCAAGCTCAACGGATGGACCTTTAATCGCATCCCACGGAGGTGGAAGGACCTCACAGCACGTCGACGACTCGCGGCAAGGGCAAGGACGAGGACCTCGACCTCGTCGATACTCGAGGCTCGATCGACGAAGGAGGTTCTTCGACGAGCGTGCAGCTACGTTCCCAGACTGCGAAGAGGTCCTCGAGTGGCTGGAATATCCGTCCCGAGGAGGGACACGCGGCGAGTAGGAGCTGAAGGATCCAGCCACGAATAAGGAGAAAAGGAAGGGCCCGGGAGGAGGAAGAGAGGCTAAACCGAGCGAAGACGCGATGGCTGGAGGAAGGGAAAGGTTCTCGGGGTACGTCCATCGACGCCACACAACCAACCCGGCCCCCGACCATGGAAAGGAGAAGGCCTCGGTGTTTCACTGGCTCGAATAAATAAATTGGATTGGTCTGGCAACTTTTCCAGCTCCTTCGTTCCCGGTTGCAACTGGAAACCGATCGCGCGTGGGTCGATCCGTGAAGCACTTCAACTTTTTACGAGTTCGATTAGTGGCCCGTGGAGAGAGGCATTGTGCCCCCCGTCCACGCGATTCCTTTTTACTGCCTTTCGCCCCTACAGCGTTCAGCGAACGTTTGCCAGAAAACGCGCTACTTTGTTTCCCTTTCTTCGCGTCGGCAGGGCCAGAGAAACAATTTCCTGGGCCGCGTAATTAACGCGCGCCCCGGAGCCGGGGGCTTTTAATCGAGCCTCGGCCTACGGGCTCGGACAACGAGGAGAGAAACGTGACGTTCCGGCGACTGCACGGGTTCAAAAGGTTGAGAGCGAACGGAGGAGGGAGGGAGAGGTCGAAGGGAGTCCGTGGAGGGCATAAATCGCGGCCCATCGCTGGGGGAGGATTAGGATGCCGCCCCGCCGCGGATTATTGGAATTCAATAATACAGAACGGCAGAAATAAATATAAAAATCAGCCAGCGATGACACGCTCGAGAAAGCAGGATAATAAAACCGAGGACGAGTGGGAAGGGAGGAAGAACTTGATCAACTGGCTCCGAACCTACCAATATTGAATTGGAAGCTTTCACTGGGGAATCGTTTTAACTGCGAGCAAATATTATTCGAAATTACAGATACAGAGCGCAGGAAAGAATGCATGCGAATTACGAGCAACAAAGTGTGAAGGATCAAAGGGAAGATACTGTCCGTTTCCTTCGTACACGTGTGCCTGAAAAGCAATTTCGAAAAGACAGGCCACGAGAGGGAAGGAGTACAATCGAGAGGGAAGGAGATAGAAGGAACCAATGAAAGTAAAACGTACCACCCAGGGATTTGTCGACTCTCCTGCGAGGACGCTCTTATTTAGACCTTAACGTCGCGGTGGAGCAGCCATAGGTCGCGGAACGATAAAGCTTGGTTATATAGACGCGCATAAAATTCGTTACGATCGACCCACGGTTTGCTTCCGCTTTTGTCCCTATGGCGATCCCTGCAGGCTTCAGCCGTCAAAGGACGCGAGGGAAAATCGGCCATCTTAACCTTCCATCCCCTATTTATTGGCAATACTTCGTAGTATAAAGAAGCTCGCTATTTTCTTGCATAATAAATGAAGGAACAAGTTCGATGTACAGCAGGGGCACGCTGGAGTGCAAGTCACATGTGTTTTCTACCACTCATCACGGGACCATTATAATCGTAAATTAGCCCGCCGAGGCCCTCGATTTGTTACTGATAAAGAACTATAGAGAACGTAGAAAGTAACCGCTCAATCACACGTCCCTCGACGTTCTCCAAGTGGCTAATCCCGAGTGATAAATTGTCCAACTCGGTGGTCCAACCGACAGAAGTTCCTCCGCAGGTCTCCAGCAGGCTGTTTCCGCCAACTCTCATGAAACTTTCGCGCGACAGCAGTCGATGTCGCCCGAGGAGGACATAAAGAGACGCGAATGAACTGCACCGCTCCGAGTGACTAGGAAGTTACTAGCTCCGCTTGCCACCTAGTGGGAGCGCGAAGGAAAAAATCTTGCAAGACGGTGGGTCGTCGTGCTCTGTCCGAGAACGTCACCCCGTTGAAGCGAGGCGATTCCCACTTGCTGGCTAGAGGAACGAGAGGGCGGATGGTTGCTGGGAGTAGTTAACGCGACGGTACGAGTTCCAGAAGTGCTCGAGCGGAGGGAAGCGGGCTCCCAGGGCTCTCAGCGGAGGATTTACGAGCACCAGGACAAAGGATGCGCGCGTAGGATCGCTGGCCCGTGTCCCGCCGACCGGAAAAAGGAACAGAAAGGCCCAACTTCTGCGTCTGTCTCGTCTACCCTCTTCCAATACAACTCCAAACTTTTCCGTTTTTCCCTCCCAAGGGGGTGAGCGCCCTGTCGCTTGTATCACTCTCGGCGCGAGATGACCCACTGTCCGTTGGATTAGAGCAAAGGAAAGCTCTTCTCTCCCCGGCGTGCTCTTCCACGCGTGAAAATAATCGATGCCTGTCTCTCTAAAGACGGCCCTCGCTTCGAGGGCTTAACGCGACTTGTTCACGATCGAGTGGAGGCGGCGGGATTATCGGAGGAGCACGGTGTCGATTGATGCTTCGAACGGGCGCCTAACATTTTCCACAATTTAAGACTCCTTTGAGGATCCCCTGGGCGTTTAAACGGATGATTATTTTATAGTTTTGTGGGACTGAATAGAAACATGCAATACTGGGGATAGCCTTTGCAACTGACACCTAGTATTTTGAGACTTTTTCATGACAGAATCTTCGCAGAAAGGTTTCCCTAGTTATCTCTCCGATTTACAATTGCTTTTTACAACTTTTCCCTCCCAGTGACGATTTTATACAAGCATCTACGCCGCGGTATTAATTAATATCGCATCATCCACGGCTCCCCTCGACGTTTGGCCCCTCGATCACGACTCTAACGCGGATAATAAAAGACGCTCCGCGGAAACTTTCGTCCCCGGGCTCCTTTCGCTTTCCACCCTCGAGGGAGTTCTGTGCGATGTCCTTTCTTCCCGATGCAAGTGACCCACTGTCGTCCTGTTCGTGTGCGAATCGAACAAAGAAACCCTCTTTACGGTGCTCTTCCTCGCGTGAAAATAATCGATGGCCCTTCCACGACTCTTCCTCTTCTTCCCTCGAATCAAGGGGGATGTCGAGGAAAGGGGGACGGGCCAGAAGGGGAGCACGGACAGATATCGGACGGAACAACGCCCGACGGGACTTCTCCGAGTGAAATTGCGGTCCCTAATATTATTGACAACCGATAGGAGAGAGAGAGAGGGAGACGCGCGAGTGTCTGGTGTCTGTTGGAGTTTTATCGCGCGCGAGGGCGTCGGGGGAAAACTATTTTCCTGGCGCGATAACGCGGCCGTTGCGTCGGTCCCCGCGAAGTAATTTTAAACGGGGAGAACAAGGGACAAGGGCTCTTTTGTCATCCGATAGAATTCAATTCCAACGATGCCAGCCACTGATAGACGCGAGGCTGCTTTAGGGGGCAGTAAGACATGAATACGTTCGAGAAATTCACTTTCCTCCCCCAATGCTACTGGAAAACCGTAGAATATTGGATAACACGGATCCTCTGGCTCCGGAAGACCTAAATATCTATTATTCCAATGGCACGAGAGGATAATAAAAATCATGAGAACGTCAGAATTTCACCGTCTCAGTGTTTCACTTAAATCCAGTCACGAAAACCGTCGCCAGCCGTTAATCCAGGGACGGAACTGGTGTCCAACTTCGCGAGACAAGAGGTTCTTTATCAGAAACGACTCGAGACTGCGTAAGCAGCCCCGACAGCCGCGTGATTCAAGGAAATTCGAGCAAGGGGCGGATCGAATCTCCCCTCGCGATACATAATTAACGCGTAAGGGGTGAATTCGTCGGAAGGGTGCGCAGGAGCACACCGATAAAGCCTGCCACGACCAAGAGATGGGCTTTAAAAAAAAAAGAAAAAGGGAAAAGAAAGAGAGCACGTTCCCATCGGTTGCACGCGATCGTTTCACACGAGCTCGGCTCGCTCGCTTTAGCCTCGCGTCGTCCTAAAGCCAAACTTTGCGAGCCCCAACTCCATTTTCTCCTTTCCAATCGCAATTACGCGTAATCGCCTTTCCACCCCCTCCCGGAAGTCGAGAGTAAGCCGCTTAGCCGGAGCCAAGGGATTACCAGGAAAAATCTTGTAAAACGGCAGCAAGACTGTCCACCCTCCGCGTTCCTCCCGTTTCCTCGTCGACTGAGCGCGTATCTTGGCGAATAGTCAAAGTCGTTTTCCAAGGAGAGAAGAGACCCTCCTGTTACAAGCAACCCTCCCACGGCGGTCGCGCCAGCAATTAAGGCCCACCTTGCACGCGCGATCGGATCGCAGTGCGCGAAATTCGTTTCGTTTCGAGGTGGTTGAGAGACACGTCGATCCTTGACGGTCGAACCCGAAAGTCAGCTGGAATAAAAACCCTCTGTTATCGATTCTCTGCCTCTCCTTTCGGCTTCACTACTCATCCTCGACGGCGTATCCTGGGGACTGTTTCAATGAGGACGCCAGTCACTCGCGGCTATCTCGCCGCGAATCGCGAAGGGCTTTCCAACGAGGCTGTTTTGCGAGGGCTGTCGTCCTTCTCCCTCTCACGCGTGCCTCGCGATCACTCCGCGATACCGCGGTGCCACCCTTTCACGTGCATGAAAAATGCATTTCTTTATCTGCCGTTCACGTGCCGCATCGCCGAGAACGCTTCGTAATTAATTCCACCGCGGTTTCGGGGCGTGCTCTGGCTTATACTGGGTGTCTCGCGCTTGCGAATCGAAGATGAAGTTCGTGCGCTGAGAATGGATGATTTGCAGTGTCGTTGAAGGAGAGCTGCTTGAATATGAAATCTCCAAGACTATTTCATTGCTGGGTGTAGGCTGAAAGATGGAGACCTTGGCAAAGATGGATTTTAGCAGAATTTCTCAGATAGATAAAGCTGTGTTATCAAAGTTTGTATTTAGTAGGCGGAGATTGAATCAAGGAAGAGTTTCGAGATAAAATTTAATACAATTTTTTTATAATTACACCATTTATAATTGGAGGGTTCGGAAACTGACTTGCACCTATAATAATAGGCGCACCCGATATAACTTTCCCACGAATATACATAAGTATCTTCTCCTTACAATCTTTTCCTTACATGTTGCAGGAATTTCATTAATTATAGGAGCAATTAATTTGATTGTTACAATTTAGAACATAAAAGATATTTCAATAAATTATGATGAATTTCTCTATTTCAATTACAAAACCTTGGTAATTTCTAAGTGTTTCGGCCAAGTAGAAAATAACGCAGACGGTATTTAGCGCGGCAACGCGGATGACGGGGTGTTTTCACGCTCGGCAGCTCGAAAAAATTGCTCTAACGAGGAGATCCCACCGACACCCATCCCCTCATTAAACACCACACCGGCAATTCGTCCAATTTCTATTTGGAACATCCCCCGCCTCGATCGAAAAGGCCAGAGAGGCGGCTGGCGGAGAGCTGTTTCAAAATTAGGGGTAAGAGAAGGGCTTTTTTCGATTTTATTATCTCGATTGCCGACTCAGTGGTCCGAGCTAACAGGCAGAGGGTGGATTCCGTTTGACGACAAAAGAGAGGCCGCCCCCTGGCTTCCGAAGTGGCTCCACCCCGCGCATTAATTGGAAGGCTGAGATTAATCCAGCATTTCAGCCAGCGATCCCGCGACGAACAACGGGGAAACTGAAGGGAAACCGCGAAATTCTCAACTCCCAAACTCCTCATTAAAAATAATAATCATTCGATGACGAACAGTTCACATTTCCCATTGCCCATCGAGTCAAACTTGCTCCATCGTCGACGAGGACTATTTGTCACGAGATAGATGTCGCCAAAGCGTGATCACCAGTTTACAGTACAGTACAAAGTATCCACACGCCCAGAAAGAACTTGGAAGTTCGCTAAAATACATCACGAGGAGCGAAGTTACTCCACTCCCTTCTTTTAGGATATACTGAAACAGCGATCAGCGTGAATTCATACGACAGATTCTCGACGGTGGCGACCCACCCCAGACTATCCATAAAAAAATCTCTGTCCCCGCCACTAAAGGAAATTGCGAGGACATTCAGGAGCGGTACCAGACGTGGCTATATATCACGCCGTCCCGTCGCTGCGCCTCGTTCTGGATCACTTGTACCAGCGCGCGGGGACCGCGGTGTTCTGGGGGCATGTGTGGAGATTAATTTCTCTCCTCTACCAGAACACTTCGCGATATAAATATAGACAGTGAACCCTAAACGACAGTGGGCTACAATCTTGTTTTTAAAGATGAAACACTTTAGATTGAAAGGGTTAAGAATTCGCACATCTTCGACTTTCATCCCCCAAGTATCTCGCTGAAACTCTTCTCCCCGAAGAATATCTCAACGTTCCGTAATACCAGACTAAATTCCAGCGATCAAGCAGCCTTCTTGCTTTCAGCCACCCAGTACACTCGTACAGTTCTCAGCGCGTCAGAGTCCCTCCCGCTGAGCACATACAGGAGAGAAAGGGCCAGAGGGGCCTTCCTCGTCCTTATAAATCAGCCACGCGTCGCCGAAGAGGCTAAGGACGGTCTCCTGGCAGGGCACACACCCCCGCCGTCTGCGAAAGGTCGAATATACGGAATGCCAGATCAGGGGGTTGCGCGACGCCCCCCAAGCAGAATACACACGAGGTTATCCTTCATGGCTCGCGAAGGGTTGCTCGCGAAAAGTAGGCCCCCTTCGTGGAATTTATCGCGTCGCGTCGTCCATGGAGTTATGTGCAGCTCCTCGCGACGGGGTGTCCGCTTCCGTTCGCTTCGTCGTGGGATATTCCAGCCGAGGGTCGGCGCCGCCCCGTTTTCCTGCGGAGATCTCGTCGTGACTCGAGGAGAGTCGGCAAGTGTGATCTGAAGTTCAAATGGAAAGGAAGGAAGGAAGCTCTACGACGACGTCGCTAAAAGACAACAGAGTTCTGAGCTTAGAAGAACGAGTACCTGGTCCTACATCAAAGTTGTGCAGAATTACAGTCGAACCGCGATAACTCAAAAACCTCTAGAAATCCAAAATTTTCTTCATTCCCATCGGCTCCGCTGTAAACACCTCTACAACTCGAAAACTCGATAAGTCGAAAACTCGGTAAGTCGAAAACTCGGTAAGTCGAAAACTCGGTAAGTCGAAAACTCGGTAAGTCGAAAACTCGGTAAGTCGAAAACTCGGTAAGTCGAAAACTCGGTAAGTCGAAAACTCGGTAAGTCGAAAACTCGGTAAGTCGAAAACTCGGTAAGTGGAAAACTCGGTAAGTCGAAACCTCTATAATTCGAAGATTTTTTCCCTTCCCTTGAGATTCGAATTATCGAGGTTCGACTGTACAATTGAATTACTCCATGAATTATAATTACAAAATAATTCAATTACATCGCAATTCGTAATTGCAAAGTACAATGTAATTGAATTAGAATTACGAATTAAGAGGTATCCAAATTCAGAGGTAGTAAGAGGTGAGAAACATAAGAATGAGTCGATATGACATGAACGATAAATATAATCATTTATCTCACTGCTTCAGAGCTCTGAGCTGTAATTTAATTACACTGTATTTCAATTACATTATAATTCAATTGCACGCACGATTACGGTAATTAGGAATTTAATTAATTGAGAAGTTTGAATTACAATGTAATTGAAATACAACGTAATTAAATTACAGTGTAATTCAATTAAATTACAGTGTTTCTTTGTATCTAAAGGGTACGTCCCGTTAAATTAATAAATATATAAATAAATAAATAAATAATTCAATTAGCACAACTGTGTCCTACATATTGGTCAAATCTCAGATCAACTTGGAATTCTTTCAAGAAAATCCTAACCCCAGTAGCGGAGTGCCATTAGAGTCTGCAGATGGAAACAGATATCTATATGTTACACAATCTATAAATCCACCATCAGAGTCTGACAAGAAAGTCAGAGTTCATCCAATTCAGCGGATCTTACCGGACAGCAGACGAGTCTTAATCAATGAACACGTTCGATCTCTTGTTCTTTAGAGATTTCCAGATCGTCGTCCCCAGCACGGGCGCTTAATTCAAATCCCCTTAAACCTCGCCAAAGGCGGCGGAGGCCTCGTCGACACGGCGTAAAGCGCGTTCGAGCGGAATCCCCGCGTTCCCCTCCTGAGCTCGATTTTCGGGATCTGGGATGCCTGCCGCGGCCCCCAATGAGGGAAAATGGGAGACAGTCGAGGAGGTAAGTGTCTCCCGGACGGGAGACAGATCGGGCAGACGGCGAGGAAGGGCTCTCGAGGAAATTGTACGGCAAGCGGACGCGTTGCGTACCTGGACGCGGAGCAATCGCCCTAATTGCTGGGCCAGGGCGGCCGGAATTCGAAGTTAATCATTCCCGACATGCACACACCATTTGCTCTGGCAACGGCCAGCACAAATCCGGCGAGAGGAATTGCTCTTGCCTGGTCCTTGGTAATTTCTCCTTCTGTCGCTCGAGATGATCGTCGTCGCGTTCCCCGGCGAACGCAGCAATCGCAGGAAGAAACGCGACTCGATCGTTAGACCCATCTCGCTAACGAGGCCCTCGCGATCTCGAACGCGTGCTGGAGGACTCGATCGCTTCAAAACTCCGCGTCCTTTCAAAGCATGCATCATCTAATTGATCATTTAAAGGTACCGGCGAAGCTTCTGTGTGAGCTGTGTGCCTTGAATTACGTTTGTGTAAGTGGACCGAGTTTGATGACGACGCGAACATCCCAGATTCTTCGCCAGGCTGAGGAAATTGAATTTTCGAAACGAATCGAGCCTTTCTTCCGGAATTACGAAAACGATATCCATCCTCTAGTCAGTCAAGCCGTTTAATAGCGCCGTTAATCACTACACCAGCTAAGGGCTCGATGAAAATCTTATCTTAAACGGGTAATTAGGCGGCCCCGTGGGGTCGAGGCGTGGGGTACACGAGGGTTTAAATGGCGTTTCCACGCCTTCTTACATTATCGAGAGGCACGCGATACTACGTGGCCAGGGTATTATTTATAATTTTCCTCCGAGGGGATCGCGTGGCGCATGAAACCGTCCCCGCAATTTAAGTCTCGCGTAGCAAAGACTTGTCAAACTGTAATTTACTTCATCGAGCAATGCTGCCTTCTAATTTCACATTTGTTCGAAGCCTCAAACTTCGTTATGCCATTCTTTCACCATCAGTTGATGAAGAAATCCTTCGAGAAGGTGAACGTTATAAATAAGCAGAGAAAATTAATTCTAACTCTCCCCCTAGAGAAAGCAGACGAGTAATATAACTACAAATCCCATTCCCTTGAAATATTCTGCCATTAACTCCGCACAGAATCCCCAAACAACTGAAATTTCAAACTTTTCCTAGCAAAATCCACCGAGAAGCACCCAAAACGATTAACGCAGATTAATCGTGGAAAAGCGGCGAAGCTGTCCAGAAGCCTCCGCCGGGCGTGAACCGAGAAATAATCGCAGCACCAGGAAGAAAAGATCAACCCTCGTATATTTCACCGGCAGAGAGGCCCGGTGCACGGCGTAACGCGGCGAGCGGCAATAAATCCAAATTCAAGATTATTAATAATGCACGCCGACGAATTGTCGGTGGGCCAGCTTCTCCCTGGCGCAAACCAGTTATTGCTGCACGGTCGTTTATTTCCTACGGGATCAGGGGGAGGAGGGCTGGGGGAGAAACAAATCCGCGGTAACCAGGGGTTGTTGCCGCGCTCTGTCTGTCAAAAATCGCGAACGAGCCCCGGCGTCTGAATGAATAAATGAAACGCCAAGATGCCGGGCCTCCTCTGTCGGATGATATCGTTCATTCTGCGAGAGGAAGAGCGGAGGGAGCGCGGGTGGGGCTCGTGAAAAATGAACCATTTCTCGCGCGTCCAATCTCTTCGATTGTTAAAATCCTCAGGTGGGGATCCCGGGGCTTCTGTCGTGGGGTGCGTTCTCCAAGTTTTCTGTGATTAAAATTCCAGTTCCTATTGTGAACGCTGCCATTCAGAATGCTGATTGAAACACGGGGATGAGAGGCTTCTTGACTTCCAACGGGGACGAATATGTCATTCGTGAAAGTCACTTTGGAAAGACGAATCTGTAGATTTCTGAGATTCGGATTAATTCTATTTATAAGCTGGAGGATACAATATGTTTTGAGTGATGCAGGAGCACAAGGGCGGGGTTTTTCACCCTTAGATGCCCAAGAGAGAAAGGAAGGGAAAGAAGCTTGTATCCGACGAAAGCTGCACAAAGGACGGCAAATCTACTTGGAGGCGGAGCGCTGAAATCGCGCGAGTGACTCCAGTGTCGCGAGTTCATCTCCTTAAAGTCGGCTGAAATTATTCCCTGGACGGTCGCCTCTTAAAAGGGTAGCTTTGCTCGCTCTCAGCCGCCACGAAAATCCGGTAATGACGCGGGAACGGCGGGATTTGCACGAAACCCCCCTCGGTTGGTAGACTTAAGAGAGTCACTCTGGTTAAGAAGCTTTCCCTGGCTGTTCGACTCGATAATTTATTAATTGTGATGCAACGTCGCGAAGCTGGTGCTCCGGTTACCCTCTCGGCTCGAGAAACAACCAAGAAACGGACCGGGGGTCGTTCGAACTGACAGTTTCCGCGAAACGCGCAAGCAATTGGCGTAATTACGGTCGAAGGAACGGTCATTTTTTGATGGAATTGCGGTTAAGTGGACCTACGACGTGTCTTCCAGGGGGGAATTTAAATTTCAATGGGGCTCGAAAACCGTGGGAACTTTCATCCAAGAAGGGGGCTTGATCTCGACTGAAGTTAAATAAGAAAAAGAAAATCTGACAGTGGATACGTTTAGGATTAATTAGGCCCTTTAAGTACTTCTAATCAAAGCAGTACAAGACAAAAATTAATATCATAGAAATGCAAAGTCTGGGAACTCTGTGGGCAAACATGTTTCCCCATTTGATGACGATAGAAACTCTGTTACGATGTACTTGCTAAAAAGACCGTCCCTTCCGATAGAGGGGTGCACACCCCTTTCGAGATGATTTCTCGAAAAGATCAACCCCTTCTCGTAACCCTCCATTATCCAGGGGAATGTAGGGTAACGAGATCCACGTTCAGGTGGCCCAGACACAATAATTTCCCTCGAGCGATCGGTTCCTGATTGCTGGGCGTGCCCTGCCCTTCGGAACGACCCTTCACCGTGTTCGACGATTCTGCTGAATCGATATACGGAAAGATCGCAATCGCGACTGGGGCTTTTCATCGCCTCTTTGCCAGCCCGTTCGAGAACATCCCTCTTTAGAATACTTTAGATCAGAAAGCGAACACTAGCACACCTTTTCGTGTTCCACCAGGTCCTCATAAATCGCAGCGTCGCCAGGTGCTGGTTGTTATCTCCCTGATAAATGGAATTTAGATAACGTAATTGGCCGTAAGACTTTAATTGCTGATATCAGATTTCTTTCTAATACACCCAACTTATTATTAATTACCCAGTATTTAATTACCCAGCACGAGAGTGTTCGCAATCAAACTCTGACACAACCCTTGACCCCTTTCCTCGACTATTCATCAATGTCCACCAGAAATTAGGCAAACCTTAATCATCCTCCAAGTTCCACCGTCAACTCCCGCGCGAACCACGAGATCCCATCGATCCCCTGGATCTCTCGAGCACGAGGTCGACCTGGAATCGCGTCACCTCCACTTATCCAGGCGGTGGATAGAGATCGTGTCGTGCTCATCGAAGCGGCGCGATAAAAACAGGGCGGATACGTTAATACACGGTAATTGCTAGTGTCGTCGCGACAACAGGGTCCCGTTCTGCGGAATTAATAGGCCATTTCGACGCGGTTTTTTCCGCGGAAGGCGTCCTTGCCCCACGCACGGCGATTATCCCGGACCCTGTTGCGTGAACGGGACCATTTGCAAAGCGTTATCGCGATCTTCGTACACCGAGGAGTAACTTACTCGTACCGCGGAGCACGAAAACGGCTCGTGGGTGGACGCGCCGCGAAACCATCGCGACAACGCGTCCACGTATTTGCGTTTCACCCAGCTACGCCTACCCTCCCGCCAGCTTCTCCTCTCTGGCCGGCAAAAATCCGCGTGGACAAAGCGCCGTCTTGTTCGTCGACACGGAGAAACTTGATAAACGGGCGGGCATGAACGTCTGCTTCGAGGGAACTTGATATTGACCCTGTAACCCACGAGAAAGGCGCAGCGGTTGTCGTGCATCTGATAGAAAACCGTGGAAAGTAGGAAGCTTGAAAGAGGGAACACCGTAGGTCGATGATTATGGTATGCTGGGGGAGTTTAGAAGGTTTTTAATGCCATCTGGGAGATTTAAGATCGCAGTGAAAGGGGATGATTTAATAGTGGTGCATGAAGATTATAATCTTGGATCCTCAAGATCTGAGAGAACTTGGGATTCGGATATCGATTGCAAATGGGTTAAGCAATCGTGATTACGGATTAAGTAGCTCCTTACACCCGAGGCAGTAAATCGACACTGTCACGTAAATGGAATAACAACTGGCACTTAAATGTCAGCCACCTGAATTCTATTGTCCCGAATACCGCGGTGAATGTTCCTTCTGAATCCTGAATTATGCTTAACCAACGCGACTCGAATGTCGAGGGACATGCGCGCATCGATCGTAATTATCCAGCGCGCAGTTCAAGCGTCGCGAATCTGGTTTTAATCGATTCGAAACGATCCGTAGCTTCAAACCAGTTCAGCGCGCTTTGTCGCGAAAATCGAAGCGATTCGACAGTGAGTTACTCGACGAGTTAGTACTTTATAATAATTCTAGAATTAATATCTGAAAATTCTAGATCCATTCTTCTCACTTTACCTTCTTTTTTTTCATAATCCCTAGGAATTTACGTTCCGCCGCGCTTCTTTCTCCAACTCTTCATCGACCCACGGAATCCCAACATTCCACACCTACATATCGAGCCACTGGAGCCTCTACATTGTTGCATATTTCACTCTGCGTTTTCGCAGCTACCCAGTAAAACAAACGGCTTATTAAACCCCGAGACACGCCCACATGCTTCCTCTGAACTCACACACGTGCCTGCGACTGGAAATAGTTACTCTCGCTAATTCCATCCTGCCCCAGCGCCTCGCTTCACATATTAATCTCGAGGCTCCATTCTTCGCATCTTTGGACCAGCCTACTTAAAACCGCCGCGCAACCCCTTCCGAAGAAATTCAAGCGATTACCCCCCAGGACAATGAAATCTGAAATCTGAAAAGAAAGAAACACCCGGAGAATGATCCAAAATTACACCTTAACGCAGCCACCCTTCCATAAATCCCTCCCCTGCCGCGTCCCCGAAACCTCCTCCACCGAGAACGACTTTAGAACAAGACAGAAAAACGAAGCGGATGAGGAGTCGCCGAGTCTCGCCAGCTCTCGTGCAACGTTCCTCCAGTTATCACGGGGGGCCCGATAAGTCTCGAAGCGTGGACCGTGGATCGTGGACCGCGGATCGTCCACCCGCTGCGCGCCAGTTACAAATATAGCCGGTAGTAGCGGTGCGTGTACGCAAAACGGAGCGAAAGATATCTCCATCGGGCTCGCCGCGGTTGAGGCTAATGCACTCTAATCTAGCCTGCCTCTATAGATAGAGGCCCCTCAATGCCATTCAGTGCACGTACGTATGCACGGGCTGCACACTGCACACAGAGCAGCGGTCGCGGCGCGGCGTGCAATGCACCGCCGTGAACCGCAGACCTTCGTCGCGCCAGACGGTATCGGAATTATTTGCACGGGACGGCTGGCTGGCTGGATGGTTGGCTGGGTTGGCCGGGCGGCGGCGGCGGCGGCGGCACAGGGGGCTTTTTACTTTGCAAAAATCCTCGGGTGTTTCCTCTCTTTAATTCCGTGGGATTCCTGCGGAGAGTCGGGTCCCTGAACCGCGGGGGCGCGGGATTCTGGCCAGTCGCGTCCTCAATGTACACGTGCTCCGGCACTCCAGACTACCCATTCAAGCTTCCAAAAGCTCGAGACATACCGCGCGCACTACTATAACGGTATGCACAGTGCTGCGTGGACGTTTGAAGATCAAAGGTTTCGTTACAACGCTTTAATTGGCAGTTCATCGGGCAACTCTGTGATTTCCATCCGCTGCGTTACGATCTTTTATGGAACCGCTATATATTCCTTGTAATATCGTCGCACACCCGATGCACTCTACATCTGGGAGCACCGGCCTCGGAACGGGGGATATGGCAATTTCCGCGGGGTCCTTCTTCAAACTCGGCGACACTTTTATGGAAAGGATGTCAGAAGTTGGCGAAACCCGCGCGCAGATCAGCCGTGAATAATAGACGACGACAGTGCCGCGTGAGCCTGCTCCGCGTCTTATTTGTCGGATGACGCGAGAGGAAAACAGACATGGGTAGGGTGTGTAAAAAGCAAAGGGGGCCCCCTTTTTCTCCTTTACGCGTGGAGTACCTTTCGTTTAATCCGGTTGAGTGCGACAAATCTTTCGGCTCTCTCCCTCCGCTGGCCTTCTATCAGTCAGTTCTCTCCCTGCGGGCTTCTTTTTCCTTTGTCCCTCTCTCCTTGGTCCCTTCGTTCCCATTTTCCCTGCATCTTCCTTCCCTTCTCCATTCCCTTCGCCGCCTCTTTCCCGGCCCGCTGTTCTCCTGCTCTCTCCGCCAGGCTCCACCCCATAATCTTTCTCTTCCGCTCGAAGGAGCCTCCTCTTCGTCATCTTCCCCGCTCGAGCGAATGAATATTTAATTCCTACTTATCCGCGGCGACGGAGGACGGCACGAGCGCGAACAAATAAGCCGGGGAACAACGCCGGAAAGATGTATCTTAATGGTAATCCACAGAAGACATCTGCGACGTGCCTCCTCTCCGAGGCATTCCCGTCGGCGCGCCGGTCGGAAACGTCGATATCGGAGTGGTATTCGATACGCGGGGCGTCGAGGGAGATCGAAACACCTCGCGACGCATAACCGCGGTCCATAAAGTACGCTTTCTACTCGACGATCGTGAATCTTTGGACAGATCCTCGAAGGGGGGTAACACCGCTTCGGCAATGCCGATTCGTTCGCCGCTTCCGAGCCGTCCTGCGGAGGATGCGCCACGACGCAGTTACGATTGAATTCCGTGAAATGCAGCTACGGGCTGCGTGAAATACAATCGTACGGTTGCATCGACGTAGCTTCGTGGATAACGGATACGAGGAGGTGAAATATTTGAATTATATCGTAAAGAATTCGTGGCGGGATATTGTTATGCCATGCAACTCTGCAGGCGAGGAGAGCGAAGCCTGGGAATCTCTTCAATGGTCTTTGAACTTTTCCGAGGCTGATCGATTCACATGCCGGCCTCCAAAAGCGCACATAATTCTCCTGACACGAAGTTTTCAGATCGAAGTGCGTCGGTATGAAGCACTTAATTCCTACTTACAAGGGACATTTCGCGACTGTTACACGCTGCACAGTGGTCTGTTCGATAAGAATCTAGCGGGACAAAAGTCGCAGCTTCTACATAAATCATCAGTTAGGTGAAAATGTTTATTATTTGTTTGAAAAACACCATCCACATTGTTTTACCAATCCATTATTCAAAATACTAACTGTGTAAATCGCGATACAATTGAGCTCTTTTGATATATAACTGATACTGACGCATTCTAACAATCGGTTACTAAGCAGCCGACTCGCGTACGTTTCACCCACCGTTACTTTTATGAAATGCGTATAAACTTGCATACCATATCATTCCGATATCTCTGATTCAGTAGCTTGTGGGTATGACCAAGATTCAGTCATTTTGAATGGTCATAGTTTGGGACTTTTGTTCCGTTAACCCATCAATAAAACCGACCACTTTGCGCCGATTTTAATGAGCTTCGCGTAGATTCTAGTTCTCGCAAAAATATTTTACACCTATTTCTTTGATCGGTAATGATCCATATCTAGAGGGTGAAATCAGCCGTCAAAGTTCGGTTGGAAAACACGTTTGCCCCAATACCTCAGAAAGTATGCACCACAGAGAAAAATGTTTTAACCTAAAATGATGTACTCTTTTATAACAAGGTGTCAAATATTTTATCCAGAACGATAATCTACGCAAAATTGTCCCCTGTTGGGACCAAACTGTAGACAGCAAAATGCAATGAATAAATTTCATTATTATCCCACGAACGTCCTACAACCCCCAAGAATATCTCGAGAGCCACCGAAATTTCCAGGCCCATTTTCCCATCGCTTTCCATCTACCGATCGACCCGAAGGTGTTAGTTGCGGGACAGAGCAGGGACGCGTCAGCCCGCGCGAATTACGCGCACGCAAAACAAACGGCCGACAATAATTCGCTGTCGCGCGGGCTCGCGGTGTAATTCCATCCCCCATATTCTCCGGCCGGGCGAAAATAAAGGCGACGTCGGTCCCGCGGCGATAAACTGCGCCGAAACGAGCTGCAGATCTTCCAGCCCACTCTCTGTCCCGCGAAATTGAGAAAAATAACGACCTTCGAAGGGACGGGAGAGGAGGCGTTTCCTGCAACGCGTCCTACGGCCCTGACAGCCGGTGCTCTCGCATTATTGCGCGCATAAAAGCCAATGTCGTACGTTTCCCAGCGGAATGGCGCACCGTCGTCGTTTGTACCTTCTTTATCATCCCCTTTTCCAGCGGGTCCGCGCGCGACCCACCGCCCCTCCGTGTCCTCGATCGTGTCCCTGCAGCTGCTTACACCTATCAGCCAGCCAACCCTTCTGCCATCCCTCCGCGAGGCAGAACCAGCAAAAAAGAACCAACTAGCAACGAGAAATTCCACTCTCCTTTTCGGTCCGAGCGATTCCCACACACCAACGATCCACCAGACGCGCTGCCTGCGCGCCTGTCGCTTGCAAGAATCCAGGAGAACACTGTCAAACTACTAGGGGAGTGATGATTCATAGGGGATGCTGGTTTCTCGAAGAGTTTTTCTGCATTTTACCGTTGTGCTCGAGGAAACTCGAGATCCTCGGGTTCTCGACAGAAACTGGATGCTCGTTTGTGAGTTTTTTATGGGACAACCACCCCCCCGCGATAATTATGCAAACCGCGCAAGCGATTTTCTTGGAAAGTGGTATGCGAGGCGCGCAGCGCGTAAAATCAATCACGGCACAAAGGATTGCTGCTAAGCTCCCTCGTAAGCCAGCAAAGAGCGTTAATCGTCATCCACTCGAAACGCCTTCTCCCGGCATGATTTACGCGCGGCTCGGCGAAATTGAAAACGATATTTCACGAAGTCCCGGCGACAGGCCCCGAAGAAAATTACTAGCATTACGCCACCGAGTCGCGTTCGATTTTGACTGGCGTAAATCCGCGCGATACGTCAGCCGAGCGCATAATTTCGCTGCGCAGGTATCGACGCTACGTCCCCGCCTGATATATCCCCGCGAAATTACGGATTCGCGTTCCGTCTGCGCGGCCCGTGACGCGTTTACGGATCGACTAGGACCACCGAAGGATCTATTATTCTTAAGCTAGGGGAAAAGACGCGAGCAGCCATTATGGTAATGGCCGAGGAAGCCTGCTCTGTGTTTCTACGGCGATATTTATGCGCGACTGGCTCGCGTTCTACCAATAAACTCTTTCCTAAATAGGGCAGAGGGAAACATGGGTTTCTTGGCGTTTACAGCTGCTTAGGTTTTTTAAATAAATCCCCACTCTGCAAGAATTTTTGCTTAAAATCTTAGTGCACGTAGGTGCTCCCATTAGGACACGCTGCCAAGATCGTCTGAAAAAGCTTTTCCACTCGGAATGGAACTTCAATACTGACTGAGGTAACGAGAGAAACATGGGGAATTGGTGATTAGAGATCCCCGCTGCTTGCAGCCTCGCGAAATCATCTCCGATTAATCCAATCTAATTGAATTAAGGGGAGGTTCTGGTCTAAATGTCGATTTTTCTTTTATTTCATTTTTCGAATGTTCAACCTTTTAGGAAAACGGGTTTGAAAGGATTTGTTGAAATTCGTAAAATTCCCCAAGTTGTAGGCATTTGAGTCGCGGCAAATACATGGGTCACAACCGGCTACTCGGTGCTCACGTAAAACTTCAAATGCGTTTTTCTCGAAACAGTGTTCTCAAAACGGTGGGACCTGTATCTTCAAAAGTTATTATCCGATTCGACTGAAACTTGTTTTATTTTGAAGATTATTCTTTTGGCTAGGGGGGGGGGGGACTAAAAAAAATTACAAAAAGTTGAAAATTTATAATTTTTAAAGGCGTTGAAAGGATGAAAAATACAGGGAAAAGTGATTTCAAACGTGAAGTGTCGTTATTTTCTAAAAAAAATGTAATTTTTGTAATTTTTTTTAGTTCCCCCCCTAGAAAAAAGAATAATCTTCAAAATAAAAAAGGTTTCAGTCGAATCGGATAATAACTTTTAGAGATACAGGTCCCACCGATTTGGATCAATTTTTTGACGCCTTAACTTTAACGACTCCCCAGGGCTGTTTGCACTGATTAATTATAAAACAAAAAATATATTTCTATAACATAAGACATCCTTAATACAATGCAACAAGTCCCATTAAATTATATATAGTAGTTTTCCTTTAATTAATTCCTAAATATCACCTATTTTTTGGGGCTCTAGACCAGAACCTCCCCTTAAGAAGAAGTCATCTAGTGGCTAAATCAGGGTTTCCCAACCTTTTCTGAGTCACGATCCCCTTTTATAATATTCAAATAATCTGCGAGCCCTTTCCAATATAAGGTAAGGTAAATTTTATAATATATTTCATAAACGAATATTTAAGAATATAATTCTAACCTAATAATATTAAAAAAAAACCTCAAAAATCCCCCAAAAACCGTGACACGACCCCCAGAAAATACTTCGCGACTCACTTGGGGTTGGGAATCATTGGGCTACATGCTCCTGTGGATGTTGCAGCAGACAGTGTCCTGTCGTCGTGGAGAATTCTAGCTGCATCTTCCTAACAGTATGGCGCCCGAGCGTTTGAAAGGGCCATTTAGATCGAGCCCACGGGGTGAAAGTGGCATGGTCCAACTTTGTCGGTCGCGTTTCCTCCCCAGGGGAGCTGCCGGTGATCCTTGAGAATATTTTTATGCCGCGTCGTTCTAAAGATAGAGGCAGAGCCGCGCCGTTCTTGTCCTCGTGGGCTGCGGTTACACGCGACGACTCGCGATAAAGTCGCATCGCGGTGCAAGAAATACTCTCTCTCTCGGCGGTGGATGCGTTGCATAAAGGCTAATCTCGATTGGCTCCCGACACCACGAAATCACGACGGTACTATCGGAAGTCTGCCCAATTCTTAGACGCCAGAAAACACTCCTCCACTGGATCTACAAAATTGCGGCGGTCCTAAGATGCTCTGAACTAGTCCACTGTCTACGAAACCGTGATTTCAATATTCCGATGACATTCTGGATTTCCCTTATCGCGGAATTCAACGACGAGTACCCCCCGCTGGACGAAAGGCAGCCACTTAAGCAAGTATTACAACACGCGATGCTTTACGCCGCAGAGAAAGGCCGTTCCGCGGATTTAAGCCGCGCCTCGAGATTGTTCGCGCTTTACGACGCAGCTTCACGGTTGAGAGCTGTTTATATCGCTCCTAAATCCAGGATCTTGGAACCGCGAATCGCCTCTTCAGAACGATACTTGGTCGACGTACGACGAAGCCTTCACCCGATATTTATCGATATTCTGAATATGGAACGCTTGAAACGATTATAAGACTGTCATACTAAAACGAGAGAGTAGGTACTACGTTGGAAGAAAATCGAGGGAGCACCGAACATCACTGATACAATATTCCCGCCACATCATTTTGAACATCAAGGTACATCATATACTTTATCGCCAATCAGAAACAAATTACCAAGCGGAAGAATTACTGGCGCACAAGAAACATCAAATTACAATAATCATCCCCCAAAATGTGTATCTCCCACTTGTAAATGTTGCCCCTCGCGAGAGGGGTGCAGCAAAATGATAAAAAATTTGCTCTGCACCGAACACTGTCGCGAGGGAAACTCGTCGAGCGCATAAATGGAGCAGCGTTTCCATGCAAGCACGTTCGCCACTTGCACGTCGGTTTTACGCAAGCTGGGAGAGTAACGGGCCAACTCTGGATTCCTTCGAAATTGCTCCCAACAGCCAGAGTCCGCTATTGTAATATAACCGCGAGTTGCAGCTCGCTTTTCGCGGCCTCGCCCCCTAATACGCCGGGAAACTTCGGTATTAATTAAAACTTGCAGGGAGCAGAGAGTGTCTCGATCGTTCCTCTGGAAACGACGCCGAAGAAGAACAATTCCCATCGCGAACTTGGAGCGCCTCGCGGCGAAAGTCCAACACGATCTTTTCTCTCCGTTCGACGGCGAGCCGGCCGCTATTTGCGTTTTCTTTCGCGGCGCCCGCTTACATTCCGCCTATCTGCTTTCCCTCGCCTAACAGGCAGCTCCAGGAGATACTTCGTTGACCCGAAATGGAACGTAATTTCACCGGTCTCTTTAATCGCGAGGCTGCTCTCCTGGGACGCCTTCGTATCGACGATGAAAAGCCCTGGCAGCTACACGTTTTTATCAGGAACGCGCAGAGCCGGGGCTGGTAGTTACGAAAATAGACGTTCAAAGGTGAGTTTTCTGTTCTTGTTTTAACGGAGCGGCGTTACGGATGTCGTACATTTTTCTTGCTCCGCCATGTAATTTTCAAGCGGCACGAACCGTTTTTATCAGAGGCGTATCAGTCTACGCGGACTCCCCGAAGCCGTCGTCACTTCCAGCTTCTCTACACAGAGACAAGCGCGAAAGGTGTCGACAACGTCTCGTGGGATAGTCGGTTTGGTTATTTTTAAACCCACTAGGAGAAAGACTCTGGGTTGAAGCTACACATGTCCACGGTTCCTTTGAAGGAATTATCGTGTGTGAACGATTTCGGGAACTGGAATGGGTAGCGCGTGCTTCTGATATCCTTTTCTAATGGGTCCATTCGATAGGGGTGGAAGCTGAAACGGTGGTACTACTCTGATGCCGGAGGAACTTGTAGCTAATCCTTTGATCTTGGGATCTTCAAGTTTTGAGATCTGAAGATATGAGAGTATCGAAGCATCAAGATTCGATCAACATCCAAAGATTTTCATATCGTGATATTGTGATGGGTTCTAAAATTCCGAAATTTCCATAGCTCAGGATCCTAAAATTCTGATATTTCTACAACTTAGGAGTCCAAAGTTCTGAAATTTCCACAGCTCTGAATCCCAAAATTCTGAGATTTCCACAGCTCAGAATCCCAAAATTCTGAGATTTCCATAGCTCAAGATCTCAAATTTCTAAGATTTCCACAGCTCTGAATCCCAAAATTCTGAGATTTCCACAGCTCAAGATCTCAAATTTCTAAGATTTCCACAGCTCTGAATCCCAAAATTCTGAGATTTCCATAGCTCAAGATCTCAAATTTCTAAGATTTCCACAGCTCTGAATCTCAAAATTCTAAGATTTTCTCAGCTCAAGATCTCAAATTTCTAAGATTTCCACAGCTCTGAATCCCAAAATTCTGAGATTTCCATAGCTCAAGATCTCAAATTTCTAAGATTTCCACAGCTCTGAATCTCAAAATTCTGAGATTTCCATAGCTCAAGATCTCAAATTTCTAAGATTTCCACAGCTCTGAATCTCAAAATTCTGAGATTTTCTCAGCTCAAGATCTCAAATTTCTAAGATTTCCACAGCTCAGGATCCCAAAATCCCAAGATTTCAAGAACCCAAGATCCCAAACTCCCAAACTCCCAAGATTTCAAGAACCCAAGATCCAAAATCCCAAAATCGCAAAGCATCAAGTCCATAAAACTTTCAAATTACCATGCGCCAAAACCACTGCCACATACCAACCCCGCACTAATTACACCAGTCGCTAATAACGCCACCAATCAAATGTCCACGCGTTCCCGTGTCTCCCCGATGACGAATCGCGCTTGTGAGTCATTGCGCAGACAACGGTGCATCACGCGTCGCCAGGCTTTTCCTTTTTAATCGCGAAGGAAATTCGCGACGGGCGTCGATGGCCAATCATCCGTTCGCGCGCATTTGCGATGCAAAAGATGGAGCAAGCTCGCGCGCCTCAACTGAAGCGGGACAAGCAGAGGCGAGTAGAGAGTGCACCGGCACGAGGACCGGAGCGCAACGACGATGGCTTCACGGTGTGCCATAATAGCCCAACGAGAGAAAAAGCCATTGTTCTCGCAATAATTGGCCCCCAGTGAGTTATGACACTGGGACGTCGTAAAGTTTGCGGCGACCAAGCCGCGGGCCTTTAACGACTGTCCGCCTTTATGTATTGCACCCTTCGAAATGTCGCCGTTACTTCCCCACGAACCCTCCACCATCTTCTGCCGCGCGACAAAGTCCCGATTCTGTGACCTCCGCGATAAGTCAACCCGCATGTGAGAAAGAAAAGATGAAACGCTTCGACTTCACGACTGGGGTGGTACTTACTACTTAGCGTTCACGACCACTGAACCGATCAAGTCACTGTCATTCGATTTTTATTATAACCGCAAAGATCGAAGACTTAACAATTAATTGCACCGAGGAACTAGCAGTGAATTTGTCCGAAAATGAGTTTCATGGAAGGCTGGCGAGGCTCTCAGAGATCCCAGAACGCTCAGCGTCTCAAAATCTAAGGACCAACCACAAATAGTCGCCACGTGGAATGCAGACCTCGCCCAAAAAGCGATTTCCACAGAAAGCTCCGAGAAGGCGACCGTTGCACGAGAGTATCGAAATTATTCCCGACCTTTTATCCGCGTAGGAGGGAAGGAAATATGCGGCTCGTTCAGCTTGCTCGTTCGCTGCTCGTAAATCGCCAGAACGCGCGGCGGTGAACTTCTCAGCGCGCGCCAAGAGAGGTGCGCGCAAAGATCGGGCAGCACAAGCGCGGCATTAGCTCCGCGGCCAGGAAGACAAGGGACGGACATGTAAAACCGCTTTACGATTATTCCAGGCGAGTGTGTATCTACGGGCGGAAGTGGAGGTGCAATCTTCAAGCACAGCTGTCCGATAAAACGGCTGCACGCGACCGACGAGCGTGGAAAAGCTGACCCGTCGGCGATTTCGTTTCCACGCGAAACGCACCGATCGAGCCCACTTCGAGGGAAGAGACAGCAGAGCTTCGGTTGGCGACTGATTTCGCACCGCCAAATCTGAAGCTGGCTTCTATCAAGCTGAATCTGCGAAAGCAGACGAGGACTCAAGATCAATGGGAAGAAAAACGATGCATCGTTTTGGAAAACTGACAAATAATAGTTCTGCCGGTGAAGAAACTTTCTTTCTTTTTTTAATAACTGAGAAAAGCGAACTTAGGGCCCCTGAATAAGTGATGCTACTTGAACTTCAAAGTTTCCTTCTAACTCGTCGAAATCGCGAGAAATCGGTTACACGACAGATCTAAGCAGAGAAGGAGCTAGTGGCTCTGAAGTTGCTACTCTTTCACGTAACTTCCATCAGTGACTCAACACGTGCATCCTCGATTAACTGTCTAGTACCTAAGTCTAGTCGATGACGAAGGAAAATCGACTGCCAAAACTGACAGCGCTCGTGAAGCAGTCGCGGCTGTGTGTCCGCGCCACGCACGACGGTGGACAGCACACCGGCACGCTTTTCCGCGAGCCAGCCGCGGGGAGAGAGAGCATTCCATTAGCCGCGAGAGATCGGGGCCGGATAATAAATTAAAACGGGCCTGCGTGGCCGCAGAACCGGTACTCATCGCGAGCCTCGGCCGTGTCTCCCGTAGGTGGTTCAATTAAACGAGCAACAGGCCGTGCAGAAAATCTTGAAATCAATGCCAATCGAGAATATCCACGGCTCTCTCGCTGCGCCGAGCTGACAACCGCGAGAAATTTTCCGTTTCGCAGGTTTTTCTGCCGAGGAACGAGCCATCGGTATGTGCTGGGTGTCAAGCACGGTGCGCGGGGGACATTCCAGCCGCCTCTGGATCCGACGAGTCCGGAGCACAGTTTCCACATCCTATAAAAGGATTTGAAATTTGTCACCAAGCAGATTTGAAATGAAATTCGCCACCACGCAATTTGAAATTCAATTTCCAACGAAGCGGGTACTTCCATATGCGGAAACGCGAGGTGTCTCATTGCCGCGCTGCTTTTCAGCATCCGGAGGACAGTGCGAGGAAAATTGAATCGAGTGACCGTGAAACGTGGGTCGATAACAGCTGGCATGCTCGAAGCAGCCCCTACTAATTTTAAAAACGCGCGAATATATGTATTTAAGAAACATGGGAAACATCGTGGACAGTGAAGAGGGAATGAGTTAACAGCGAAGTAGAATCAGACTGAGCAGGACAGACAGTCTTCACTAAGAACTGGCAGACTTGACGTCAGAGACTAAATAAAGCTTGCATCGATAACGAATGGAAGTAAAGCCATTGTCTACAGGGCGTTGAAGAGAAGGGTTCGAGACTGGATAACAATTGAGGAACTTGCAGCAAGAGGGGTGCAGCGCTATGTTTACCAGCTTCGAATAAATTAGAAAAAGTTAATAAAATTATTGCTTCGACATGGCACTGAATAAAGAACACTAATTGAAAAATATATTTTATTTTATATTATATTTTTATTTTATATTTATATTTTATATTTTTTAATTTAATTATATTTTATTTTATATATTTATATTATATTTTCTGGCGAAAAATATTAATATTATATAAATAGAAAATATATTAATATTAAGAAATATTGAGAAATATTAATATTAATATTATATTTTCGCGTAATAAGTAGTAGTTACTGAGTTGATAACTTTTTATTTCTATTTATGACGAATTCTTAAAATTTGGGGATGCCCAAAACAAAAATATTGCATAGAACAGTAATCTCTGCAGGTTCAAAATTTCCAATAAAACGATGTAGAATTTTTTACGTATATGACACGTCATAACTCAAAAACTGTAAAAAAATTGAGTTACCTCCCTCTTGCTACAAGGCCCTTAATTACTAAAACGAATAGAAAGTGTTTAGTGCTGTGCACTACTATATTTAAAACCGAATGCAGACATGAATTCGTTTCATTGACAAAGTTCCTTTCATACGAAATGTCTCTTAATCGAGCAGCTCAGTCAACGGGTCCACCATCGCTCGATACCGCCGCGTTTCCTGATCACGGCGATCGAGATTCTCCCCTGAACGGGTCCGCGGAGAAAAGGAAACACGACGAGTCGACTTTTTAGCCCGACCTGGTCCCGAGGGGATCGGGGAGCTGGAAAACCAGAAGTACCAGCGAAAAGGTGGCATCCAGAATCATCGGTGAATCGTGTCGTGGGAGACGAGGGGAGGAGAGGAGACGGCGTGGCAGGGGGCAGGCAGGCCGCAGACTGGTCTTCGCTCTCCTTTCCCGCCCTTTTCACTCCTCCCGTTCGTCTCCGCCGTTCAAAGATCCACTACCAGACCAGATTGCGAGATCCAGTTGCGCGCCGCGATCTCTCGTTACCCTGGCTCGCGATCGCGAAAAATCACGGGACCGACGGAGGGCCGCGGGGACCGGTCACGGCCAGCAGGACGAACGTCCCTCTTTGCTAATTAGAAGGGCCGTCGCGGGGAGCGCGTTATCGAGCCGGTGGAGGTTAATAATTTCGCTGCGGCGGGTGAACAGCTTTATCTGCGCCGGAGATTCAAACGGACGACAACTCGAAGAGGAATTGGAAAGCGAGCCTAGTGGCGGCTGGATAATTAAATGCTCGAACGGACGGGGCCGCTTTGACGTCCGCGTGGGCGCGCTGCAACTTTGTAACTTGAATTTCCTATTCGATAGGAATCGACGCTGGTAGCCTGGTATGCAGTTACGTTTCCTGCGAGTTTATATGCTCGGGCGATCAAGGAAACTGGATTCAGGGGACAGATAGAAGGGTCTTGGTCCGCGGGAGAGCGCAATTCCAACGATTCCTGATATCTAGATCCTGGTCCCGGATTCTCATTACAGAATGAATCGCGTTCGAACAAGATTAGACGATAAATGATCTTTAACGGAATAAGAATTCTTAAGTAACGCCGACTCGCGCGAACCGTGGATACACCGCCCGAGTTAATTAAACATTTCTGATTCCCTAATACACCGTCGAAGGCGAACCAAAGAGAAGGTCTCCAGACACTTTCACCGGCTGGACGTTCAGGGTCTCGGAAAGCGGAAAACTCGTGTGATAAATCAACGAACCCACCGAGAGATACTTCTGGACGTGGACGTATCACGTTTATCCGCGTGCGTGCAACGGTGATCCTGGCCCCCAGCGCGCTGCATTTACGCGGAACAGGCGTGATAAAACGATTTACCTGGGCAGCGATACACGGCGTGACCGCGTTGCTGGCTGCGACGGCTAAGCCGGGTAGCCCAGAGGAAATCGCTTAACGATCTCGAGGAACGGTCTGACCAACGACTGGCCGTAACTACTGGCAAATAGAATATTGACTAATTTGCTGGCAGTGTGCGGTTGGTTGCGTGGATCGGCGGTTTAAGCGGTCGAAGCTGGCCAAGGAGGAACGGGGGCTGCTAGATTTATCTGACGGGCCCGTATTGGAGAGGCACGGTGCCCGTAAATTATGGCCCCGGGACTTGAACACTTCCAGAGAGTTAGATACCGGCGGTTCGCGATTGCGTGACCAAGGAACCCGACACGGGGGGATAATAAATACCGGATCCTCGCCCAAGATTGTCTTTTTCGTCGCGCAGGTGCACGGGATGTGAATAAAAACAGCGTAACTCTGGCAAATTTTTGGGGGGGAGGGTGGTTGGAGTTACGTGATATTTTTGCTGCCGCTCGGTAGTCTTTGCCGTTGGGTACCGTTCTGACTCTGAGGTTGCGTGGGTAGTCGAGTGTGATGGGTAAAATATGAAAGGAGCTGCTAAGAATATCGGGATATTAATGATCTAGATAAGAAATACCGTGTTGCCTTGTTGTAATTACGGAGTAACATTTCCGAAAGTAGTTTCACGACGAACGATACAGATCGACTACCCCACGCATCCGGCGGTATGCGAGTTTCCACGCGTGGATTACCGGCTTACTGCTACAAGCGATCGTAAAGTTGTAACGAGCGATCGTCGTTAACTTCGCGAATTAGCGGCTTGACGTTTATTGGCTGTCGGTCTGGCAGCATTTAGAGCGACATGGACTGTTCTTAAATGAAACGACTGTTAGCTTGTATCCTGCTCAGGCGGATAATGGGGGCTCCTCGCAAGTTGAAGAAGGGGTGAAGGGGTGCTGGGCATTACTTTGTCGATAGCGAGGGCTTTTAATGTTCCTGATAAGACTATGCTATTCCTGCATTTTGTGATCTCTAGATAGTCGGATCTCTGGATAGTGAATTTTCTCCTGCGGATCCTAAAATTCTAGAGCTGCTAGTCCCTACGTACTCCAGACCCGAAATATCTAGACCCTATGAATCCTAGAACTTATGATCACGAAGATCTCTGGACCCTTAAATTTCTAAACTCTGGATTCCTGATCCCTTCGAATCCACGCCTCCCCCTAATTTCACATCTCCCAAATCTATAATTACGCGAAGTCCCCCAAATTTCTAAACTCCGAGACCCAAAATTCCTCAATCCCAAGATCCTCAAATTTCCACACTCTCCAACTTAAACCACCTCCAACTTCTACACCCTTAAACGCCTAAACTCGCTGTATTTCCAGACCCTTTGAGCCCCCGCAATCCTCCAAGTCCTTCCACTGCGCCGTTATTCAAGCCCTACTCCTCGAGTCAACCACTCCCTGCAAACTCTCCCACTCTCCGAGAGCTCAGGAACAAAACCTCCACCCTCGCATCCGCATCCTGTCCAAAGGAGAAGGAGGTCCGCTGACCAGCGGGTATCCAACAATTATCAAGAATCGGGTAAAGCGAATAACAGTGGGGGAGGGGACTGTTAAAAAGAATCGCGACGAAGAGCCGCGGCCCCAACGCGAGGAGAGCGAGGAGACGAGACGCGGCTTGAAGTGGCACTCCCTGTCTGTCGACCCACGCCAGCTATCTTTTGCGGCCTGTCACACGATATTATTATGTGCACATGCCCATGTATCACGGGACTACCTGACAGATCGGACTCGTATCTATACGAGGCGGCCCGGCTCTCTCGGCTAGGTGTGGTTGTTGCTCGGTACTCGCGGGTGCTCGTGTGCGTCTGCCCGCCGCGTACGATAAAATAAACGAGCCTGTCCCCCGTCCCTCCGACTCGCTCCTTCCCTCTCACTCCCCCGAGTAGCTTCCACCTCCTCACCTGACCGACTCTCTCTCTCTCTCTTCATCTCTCCCTCTCTCCTCAACGCCAGAGACACGACTGCACATCGAGGTAACTTTTAAGGTCACAGACCTCGAACCGTGTTCCTCCCGTGTAAGCGAAACGAGGGCGAGACCTCGACAGAGTCCAGAGAAAACCTCCAGCCTCCCCCCTCTGTCTCTCCTGTCCCTCCACCCCCCTTTCTCGACGTGTCCCCTCGCCAATCCTCCGTCATCCCGCGAGCAGAGACCAAGAGAGATCTCGGGCGGTGTTCTCGAAGCGTATCTCGAATTACAGTTCGGTTACCGATCCCCCAGGCCAGCGACAAGCCCCTTCCCCCTTGGAGGATGACCGGCCACCTCGGGCTGACACCGCGCGTAACGCGCCGTCCGAGGGAACGCGTGTCTTTCGGGAAAGGATTTGTTGGCGAAGGTGGTAAACACCTGGAGAACCCAGGACCCCAGGATCCTCTGTGAACCGAGGAAGGCTTGATGGAGAAGCTGCGAAGGTTACGGCGGAATCGGGTAGTTTGAACAGCGAAGGAACGAGATAGATGTGTGTCGATATTCGGAGAGAGGTTAACGACCCCGTTGACGAGGGTCGCGGGCTGATTAGTCACGTAGCTGGCGCCCACGTTGACTAGAAACGAGATACGCGGCTATGCGTTGGAGAGCTGCCATGGGACGGAGAAGCAGAGGACGTAAAGGAGAACTATTTGGACATTTCGCGTCACGAGCCTTGGCTTTCGCGGGGCTGGTTCAAGCCAAACTTCGACATCCGGGCAAACTTGATTTGGGAGGCTCGCAGACATCGAAACTCCCTTATGCAATGCTGTAGTGCCGTGAGATTAGCTACTTAGAAGACGATTTGCACATGTTCGTAATAGAAGATAACCTGAACCACGGAGGATTGCAGTTTTGAGAACGTTTTGCTGGGTAAACGCAAAAGAGGACAATGCTCGGTAACGTTAACCGATTTCTCCAGTGTACGGCTGAATTAATGAAGGGAGAGAGGAGAGGGGAATAATAATTGAACATCGACGAGACTGCTGTTGCTTCTCTCGCCTTCCCCTTGATCGCCAACTGATTACAGGTGCGTGCAACTGAGAACCAGGTCCAGGGCCTGTGACGTAACGGTAATTGCACGGACCCTAGGGACCGAGCCGCGTAATCTTCGCGGTGGATCTCGCGATGCGGATCGTAAATCACCGCTCGATTAAGAAGATCTCGTTTTGCAACACCCACCGCGCGGCGGGAAGCCTTTGGGCCCGCCAGAACTGAGACGTTCGCTACGCCCTTGGTCCCAACACGAGCTCCCCTCCCCTCCTCTGCTCCCTTTCGCAGCCAGCTTTCTAACAATTACAAGTGGAACTGTAATCTCGTTACTCGAAACGACTTTTCAATCATTGCGGCGGCTGCGACAGAGATTGAGAGAGGAACGTCGGATGCTGCCTCGACAGTCGGATCAGAAAGTGGAAAAAGTAAGTAAGAAAAGCAGCCGACAGCATTATGAGGGAGAGCTGTCTCTTCTACTTCGCGATACCTGCAGCTTTTTAAATTGAAGCTTGCGATTTGATCTCGGTGGAAACCCATCTTGACAGAGTTAATTGGAATGCAATGAAACTGTATGTTACGTACCGCAGCATCCTCTCCGGATAATAACTACGAGTGATGTACGTTAACGTCGAGAAACAAGCGGTAGGTATCTGCTGATCAAGTTACACGTGGATCGATCGCTATGTTTCCCAACAAGCAATGTCCCGAGAAGCCCTGCTGCATTTACGTGCTTCGGATGGCAGAAACGTGTCCCAATTGTAGGACGTAAAACGGAGAATTACATCCACAGCCCACGAGAGAACATTCAGAGTCGTAATATGGTACAAGGACGACAACCACCCCCTGGGACGTAGCCAGGCCACGCTCATCGAGGCTTCGTCCTCTTTCTTTCGTTCCTTTTCGTTCCTTTCGTTTGGCCTCTGACGCACATATTGCACAACCAATAACCGGTCGCCCCTGGTGATTTCGAAGCAGACGTTCTCGAGGATTCGTGACAATCCACCCGAAATATCGGTTATCGATCCCCCGCTTTCACCGCCGAACTACTTCAACGCGTCCTTTAATCAGAACGAAATCTCTCGCGTAGAGAAAAACGACCTTACTTCGAATTCCTGGCAAGAAATCCCCGAAGCTTGTTATTCCCAACGACACGGTGGCTCGAAACCAGGTTCCTTAGTGCAGCGAGATCTCTGATGCAACGATACTTCTCAAAGTATACGAACTGAAAGCATTTCCAAAAACCGTTCCACTCCATCAGAGACCCAGTTGCACCGAACCGAACAATTCTACCGGAAAAACTTCACGGTTCCCCGTGAAAGTAACTACCCGCGAGGATATCCCAGCGTTCCTTCTCACAAAACTGACCGAAACGCTGCCCATCCAATCCACCAACGACTTTTCCCGTCGTCTAATCGGATGAACAGCCACCGAGGGCTACTCCAGACGTCTCTGACAGCACAAAGGGGACTCCGTGTCCGTGGATGATTTACTCCCGCCGCAGCGCTGATACCCGTGAAGCAACCGCGCTAATAAAAGCCACCGACATCGCGATTCCGTGTAGCCAGCGCTGAAGAGAGAGAGAGAGAGGCCAGAGGCGGAGGGACACGACTCTCGTTTCGCCACGAAGGAACAGGGGAACCGGGCGAACGGAGCACATCACAAGGAAACTACACGCTGTACCGGGGCCTCGTGGGACACGGCCGACGGTGCACAGTCCAAAGAGCGCGCGTCAAATTGCGCATTCGCGCGTGCACCGTCGCCTCTTGCAGCCGACACGCTCATATTTCCCGGTCTTTACAGCCAGGTATAAATCGTGACGGGGGTGGCGCGAAATTACGATTATGGCTAATCCATAAAGGCCACGAGCGGCTGTAGTATATCGCGCGGATAGCGCTGGCGGGGGGGAGGTTCTCCGCGCGAGCCCTTCCGGTCGATAAATCGAGGACAATGAGACAGGATTCGCTGGTAGGGAAAGGTTCCCGCGAAAGAAGTCGCTGCCGCGCGGGGGCAGAGCGTGGCGTTCGCCGAGAACGACGCGTATGGTTTTGCCAGGACGGGGCAAGAACGATACAGGTCCGCCTGTGAAAAGCAGTCGGCCGTGTGCCCACGGTGGAAAAAGCATACCGACCACTCTTGTTCCTACCGTGAATGCTCGCGGCGGCTTACTCGTTCTAGCTCTCCTGTCTCGAGACTGCGAGATGGGCACTCCTCTCTTAATTAGCCCTGACCACTGTGGCGGAGAGAATGACGGCTTACCTGGAACAGAAAGGAACGCGAAGGTTAGCGACACTTGTCTAGTGAAACGTTCAAGTGGTTCTTGGGTTCTTGGAGAATTGTTGTTTCGGGCGGGATTTAGATGGGGTTGCAGCAGGGTATCAGAGATATTTTTATGCAGCTTTTTGTCTGAATGATACGCGATTTTGTGGATTGGGTTCGCTGAGGTTTAGAGGTTTTGGAGAGTACACGGGCTTGTATATCGTCAGTGTAATGTAATCGTAGAAGTACACCTTAATTGTTTTACTGTATTATCGTAGGACGTAGAATATTAAAGAAAAGAATCGATGATCTTAGGCAGCCTATTTCAAAGGTTTCATTATAGTAGCTCCAGGAGAAAGGAAAGGAGAGAATACTGAACTGAATGTGGCCACTGGGTACTCAGTTGTACAAAAGACATTAACATTCCTCATTCCATAAGAAATTGAGAAGTTAATTACATTTTGAAATCTGCGGCTTCATTTTCAAGCAGCTAAAGTGTGGGAATTCGACTTTCGATGACCACAATTTGAAATCCAGTAGGAGTTGCACTCACACGGAGTCACACGAATAATTAATTCTATTTGTTTAATTAATGGTGTCCCGGGTTTAAACTCGTGTATCAGAGAACACTGGTTAAAACGAATTTTATATTTCTACTACAGCAGTACAACAACGCGTCGCGTGGAATGTTCTTCGAGAAATTAGCACGGCAAAAGAGTGTTTGTTTATATGCTCGAATTCCGAATACACAAAAACTGTCCGATACGTGGGCAAGGAAAGTGGCCAGTAGAAATATGCTGCCCTCCTTATTTAAAATGTCCTATCTAGCATTTCGAAACATCCGAGAAAACTGAAGTTTTACCATTTTCTTTGTGCCGTCCTTGTGGAAAAATAAATAAATCAGACTTTTTCTAGATCTCTACGAAGCACTTCGGGTTTTATAACTTTACTTGCAAGGTAAAAGACGCGTGGAACTTCAAATATTTCAATTTCTCTTGAAAAATTGGAAAATTAACACGGTTGCTTGTGTCCATCATTTACGAGGAAGTAATAACATGAAAATCTAACTGCGTTCGCCTGTTTCTTCACTTTCACGAACTTTTATTAGTGTTTAAAAGAATGATAACCTGAATTTTAATTAACTTACTATACATTTTGTATTTATGTTCCCTGAATTTCATTTGGCCACCTAACATTGAACTCTAAACTCAAATTTACAAATGTTAAACTCCTCTACTTTGAAAACAGGGCCCCAGATTGCAAAAAGGTGAAGTATTTTGGTAATCCTTTTAACGGGAGGAATTTAAATGTCCCTGCTTGCCCCAAAATTTTAGGACCCTCTGTACAGAACGCAGACCATTGGAATGCCATAAAATACTCGACGCCAGAGCGACCTCCACGACCTGATACCATCCAGGGTCCGCCTATTAAACTTTTCCACGGTTACGAGCGATCGTGGCTAGCTTTCCCCATCCCCTTGCGTCTTTCGGCGGGGAACAATCGGGAAACGGCGATCACCGAGAATAATTCCTATCGAAGAAGTTCGCCGGGGCCCCGTGGAAAGTTGCTTTTGTTCCAGGGTGTTCCCCGTGAAACACCCCTTTCGCTCAGCCTCCAATAGAAGCGAAATAGCAGGGTAACTGCTAAGACATTTGCTCGTTCGAGCGTGAGGGAAATATCTCTTAGTTTCTCTCTGGCTGTGCAGAGCCCGGCTCCTCTCCTCTCGGCCGGCTTGTTTGCCCACCCACACCCCCAAAAGGGGTGGCCAAAGCACGGTAATGAAAATGGTCCCTCGGTCTGTTTCGCAATTCTACGCAACCCCTGACCGCAAGCTTCGCCTTATCTAAAAATGGCCACCGATATGCCCGCCCACCCCCACATTACAGCCTGGTAATAACCATCGTACTTCATGCCACCCCCATCCGATACACGTCCACCCGACTGTCATGTGTGGCTTATCAGATGGGCCACCCTTTGTCCGTTTTAACGATACCGACCCGCTTATTGCTCGCTGCTGGATTACCCGGCTGTTTATTGAGAAGATCTCTCCCGCTGCTGGCGACCATATCGCGAACGGTACCGTGACCGACCATTCGATGATCTTTCAGAAGTCATTCCGGGGGAGTACGAATTTATGTGGAATAGTAATTATGGCAGAATTTTATCTTGATGGTGGGAGGAGCTATCTTCGAGACCAAGCGAAGAGAATTATGAAACACTTACGAAGAAGTCTGAGCTGTAGACGTAAGACAAATAAGCAGGAAGTCTTCCATTACCTCGACATCTTTGCTGCCCCTACAAAGAGTGCCATCCCAAAATTCCCATGGCTCGCAGTTCACGCTGCAAGAATTCAAAGGCCCGAGGGAAACCCGACGCTGCACCTGCGATTCCCCTCTGTCCATGCACCGAGGAACACCTTGACTCTGACGCGGCGAGCACATGCCGAGAGGAAGAAGCCTTCCTGACCCAATGTAACGCGAGATGTGCACTCTGTATCCAAGAATAAACCCCCAAGGCGGCGGGCGAACCTTTCATTACAGCCTCGTAATAACCGACGTGCCATCCACGCTCGGAGCGGCGCAACACACGGATGTACGTGTCCAGTAGATCCTGTTCCTAGATAGGATACCGCTGTTCCTTCGCTGGATCGTGAGGAGAAACGTGCGCCAAGGGAGGAAGGCGGGGTGCGCAGCAGGGCGGAGGAGGCAGCAACGGCAGCAGCATACGTTGCTCCTCGTGTCGTTTATCACGAATCTCGTCCCATGGCCAGGGACCAGTGAAACAATGGCTGGGTACACGCCTCCCTCTGTCCTGTGCACAGCCACCGATACCATCGTCCAGGAATTAAGAGTCGACGCGCGAGCCCAGGATATCTGCGAGCCCGAGCTTGATCGCGGACGAAGGATCTGATCGGCTCCTTCGCCGGGAGGATATCGGTTTTGGGAAATTGAATCCCTGGGATGGAGCGCGACGTGGCCACAGAAATCCATGGGAAACGTGGAAATTTATGCTACAGGAGGTACGAGCTGTTCGTAATACAGGTGGATACTTCGGGGTTTGTATGGGTCGATATCTGTAATTGATATCGTCTGATACGACGAGTTATTTGATTCCGATACAGTGGAGAAATATGTACAGAGTGTTTACTGAATCAGTATTGTAGGGAGCCTAGTGTTTTTTTTTCATTTATTAAATAATGATGTGTCAGGTTCAGCTCATAATAAAGTTTGAATTATAAAGAAAGTACTTTCAGCAGCTGGAACTGTAAGGGGAATATAGGGGAGAGGTGCTATAAAAGGGACACTTTTGTTTAGCGTCCATTTCTGACCTAGGTATTTAAAAAACACGCACATCAAAGCGTGTTTATTTCGCTTCAATAAAAGTATTTTACATACTCATAAATTGTAATAGAAAATAACAAAATCTTGGATTTTCAAATAAGTGGGAAATGTCCCTTTAATAAAAATAACACGTTAATAAAAATAAACTCATTAAGTATTACAATTATAATTGTAAATCTTAATGATACAAAGAAATAGAATCTATGAAAAAATGAACTCTGTACTATAAATCATCAATATTTTTGACTATCTTCATACAGTGTGACTTATATCCTTAATGCTTTGTATGTATCTTGATCTCAGAAAACGACACAGAAAACAAACGAAATTTTCTTTCACTGACGAAAAACATCAACCGCGGATTACTACTCTGTTGTAAGTGAGGCCGCAGTGAAGTTTACGTCAAACGACTAGGCACTAAGTAGTGTTGACATAAACAGGAAAATAACTTGCATGTGTAATGCGTTTAGAATTTTGGCAATTCGATTTATCCCATATAAAACCTGTCCCTTTTATAGCACCTCTCTCTCTCTTACAGTGTGGAAGCTAGAGTAAATAGTCTAGGTCAATCTTCTCCGAGTCCTCCGCATCATTTCCTATTCTACTGAATCGAACAGACTCTCCTATCTTCCCCGAACACGGCCACCCGCTCTTCGACATTTGCAAAGAAAAAGCCAGGTTGAAATGAGACCATTCATGCCACAAATATGAGGGTAGCCTCCGATCCAGCCGGCGCGTAACAGGATATACGCAACAAAGTCCATAAAATCCGACGAAATCCTTCGTCCTTTATCACCGGGCGCGTGATCCACGCGTCGCATTCATTGCCCCGTGGAATGAATAGACTCCATTTCCCGAATGTTCCAGGGCGAATGGAGCTTTGTCTCCTATCGCTAATCCGAGCAGGCCCCCTAATTTTCCTCTACGACCGTTAACCACCTCGTCTTGCCCTTGTCCCGCTGCGTGAATCAGAGAAGAGGCTGCCATCAGCCGTTGGGAGCCGGCATGTAGCGTTTCTCGCCTGGCAGTTAAACGACACCGAGCTTAATTCCAGCCTCTTATCAGTCAGCACCTTCGACCTCGGGGGACCAACTCCCTCTACCCTTCTTCAGGCGAAAGCCTGCGTCAGACACCAGCGAGCTTAAGACCTTTGCATTCGTTGGCATTCCTGGACGCCGCTTGGACCTGACTCGCCTCGAGAGTTCCAGGCGGAAACTGTGTTCCCCCGCAAGAATTCCCCGGCTTCACCAAAATTACAAATGTAGGCGTCATCACAAGAAGCTCGATGATGGAACGTGACGCGACTAGCAACGCGCATACAGGTGAATAAAGTCTCCGCGGTGGGTGCAATTAGCAACATTCCCATTCCTTTCCGCAATTTCTTCCGATTATCCGGCAGTCGGGCAGGTAAAGCCGCGACTAGGTGCCAACGAAGTCGAAAGCTGCGCCAGAGGAACGAACTCGAGGCTCTCGGAGGAGCCAAGGGGGAATGGATCGAGGGAGGAATTAGAGGGGTGCGCGGGGGGAAGAGCGTGTAATCCCACCGCTACCAGTAATTAGCGATATTTGCATATCTCCGGCTAGAGAGTGTCCTGGGCCGCGGCAGCGGGGGAAGCAGCGATTTGCATGCGAATGAGCCCACTTCGAGACCCGCGAAACTGACGTTCCCGTAAATAAGAACTGTTTATGGAGAGTCCAGAAGCTTGACGGCCGTTAAACGGTGCGGAGGAGTGAGAGGGGATCGTGAGCAGATTACGAAGTGCCCCATTTCGAAAGGGATTTCGGATTTTGCATGGCTGATCGAACGGTCCCTTCGACGACAGGGTAAAGAAGAAGCTGCGGCGATTCGCTGTGGCCTCCGCGAGGAGCTCGACGTTTGTGGAACTTGATCTCGCTGCAAGTATGAAACGATCGGGCGAGGTTCGGAAAGAGGATAGGGCCATTCGTTTCGTTTTGCATAATCGCGGCATAATTCGCGGGGTTTATCGCTCGCTCGTGTCCCTAATGTCTCGGCAACTTCCCGCCGTCTCCTGACCGAGGAGGAAGGGCGTCGACAATGCCTCGTTAGTCGCTAATGGGCCCGTGAAAGAACTAGGATTAAGAGTTGTAAACCATCTTGCAAATTACCCGCTTCCCCCGTGCTCGTTGAATCGAATGACCCAGGCATCGTCGTCAGACGTAAAGGAGGATCTCTGCTAAAAGCAAGACGAACGAAATTCAGCCGAGGAACTTTGTCGATTCCCGAGCCTGGATATATCCCTTCCAACTTCTCGAACCCCTTGCGAGGGGTCCCTGGTCGATACAGAGCTCTACTGTCGGGGATGGTGTTAGAGGATGCCGAATGACCTAGTGACAGCAAGTGTAATAGAAATTTTGATATCTGGAAAGATCCAGAGAGGTCGGAGATCTCTGGGAACAGAGTGATGGGCACACCACACTTTCGGGCTGCGGAAAGTGGAATAGGAAGGTAGGAGGACAGACTGCCGCGTGACGCCGCGGTTTACAGCGAACGGCACCGTTGCTCGGTTAATTTCCAGGGAAGAGAAGAGGCAAGTCGAACGAGCACCAGGAGTTCGTAAAGTTCCCCCTTTCTCCGTTCCCGCGGGGGGACGCGACCACTAAAATTTTACTGCCAAACGCCCGCCCAATGAATTTGCATGGAAATTCGCAGCCGGGGCGAGACGTACACGTCGTGAGAATTAACTCAGTTACGTCTAATGAGCGGCGAAGACGGCTCGGGGAGGAAGTTGGGCGGGCCGGGTCTTCGAAAAGACGAGTCACAGCATCGATCCGGGACCATTAAAAGCTCGGGGAGGAGACAAGATGCTGGAAATTCGCGTCATCAAGCGAATGGGATTGTAAACAGTGGATCGGGGGCGTAAAGGGAGCTTTCGAACGAGCGTGCGAGTTGGACTCTCGATTCGAAGTGTAATACTTCCATTTGCGAAGGGAAAAAAGCAAAGCCCCGCGGAAGAATTCTTGTCGCTCTCCGTACTCTGTTTCCACTCGCAGAATCGCGGAGAAGACACCGAACTGGAGGAAGAAAGAGCGTTGAAACGTGAATGGCCAAGGCCAGCCATTGATGAGAACGGAGGAAGCCGATTAGTCGGACAGCTTTTCTAGAACCGAGTCCGATGAAAGACTCCGAAAGAGGCGGCAACCGGCGTTGGTGGTCCCCGGGTGGTGGTTATTATCGGAAACTCAATTATCCTGAAGGAGAATGGGTATTTAGCCGTATTGCAGAACGGAGGAGAGGCTGGGCGTGTCACGTTGCCGCGGCTACGTCATCGGAACGAACAAAAATACACTTTAACGTCGGGCCGTTTGCGTAACGAGACGCTCGCGAGACTCCCAGCATCCGAAGACAATGGGGGGATGACGTCGCGTGCGTTTGAAGGGTTCCACGGCCAAAAGAATGACGGAGGGAAAACCGGGAGGCTCGAAACGGAACGAAGAAAACGGAGAAGAGCATTCTCTCTCGTCCCACGAGTTCCACGGAGTCGACTAACGGGGTAGGGGAGGGAAACTCGTTTAAATTATGAAATTACCAAGTCCGTGTAGAAGGCCCGGCCGTAAGCTTCTTATAGGAGTTAACTAACCTCATAAAATTAGCAGGTAGGTGTAAAACTTCCTTCTCCCCGGGAGCCAACCCTCCTGCGCGGCCCCCGCTACCCTGCCAACCCGCTGGCTGCGCGGCTGTGTCCCCCCTTCGTCCTCCCACGCCGCCACGTCAGTTTCCGTCACCTCGTAAAACCCACAGTCGAGACAATGCTAGCGTACCCTCCTCCCTCCTTGCCCGATGAAACCACCCCCGTTGCCCCTGCAACCCCTTATACACGCGCAGCCGAGACATCCAGCGCGGTCCCCGAACACGAACCCTTACATCGCGGTTTACCTTCCTTCCTCCCGAAATGTCGTGGGAGGAACGCGAGGGTAGCCGTTCCACGTCGAAATTTCATGAAATTCCAGGGGCAGAGGGTGGCTCGTGGTACCCAGATCTCCCACCACCGTTCGGCGTAGCGCGTGTGGACCGCAGATATATCGGGGGAAGATCATCGAGGATCGTGCGGGGAGGATTCTGATGCCAGGAACGCTTTCCTTCGATCGGGGATGGTTTGTAGACGGAAATGCTTGCGGAATTCTGGGGATGCGAGTCGATTCTTAGAATTCTTCTTGGAATCCTAATGGAGAAGAATGGTGGACGGTATTTTGGAAGGGGGTGGTTTAGAGGGAATTTCAAAGCAGCGGGGAAAAGAGTAGCTAGGAGGAGAAACCTTCTTCTAAGTTTGATTATGGAGTTGCAGATGAAATTTTTCATCCAACTGCATTCGCGGAGTAACCACGAGATCGTGTCGTGGAACACGCAGGATATCGATTGCCAGGAGACGGGCGCGCATACACCCGTTGCCTCGAATTGGCTGCTCGAATACGTGACTCAATTTCGCCCGAGGATCGCGGGGCTGATTTTCGCCCCTCGCGAGACACGCATATTTAGAACAAACAGCCGCTGGACGAGCTTGCTCCACCCCCGTTTTTCACCCCTCCACGCTTCTTTTTACTCGCGGGGCTCGCTTTGCATTTAAACACGTAGTTTGCTTAATTTATGCGAGCCAGCCCCAGCAGCTACCACGGAGGGTGAAAGGGTGACGCCGATGGAAGGGCCCGTTCGGTCGGCAACGGGTATGAATAGCTGGCGAACGGCGAAACTTCGTTCGTTAAAAGGGAGAAGGGAAAAGTCTTGCGCGAGAGGCTCCTTTTTCGGGAAACCGGAAATTCGATAACGACCACGAGGCGCGGCTCGACGCACGGTAATTAGGAATTCGTCGCGCGTGGGACACATTGTCCATGAAGAGAAATCGCGCTGCTCGTTAGTCCGCTTCATCCTAAATTGCTTTCTTTCGGCCGCCACTCAGCATTCGTCGCAATCGCAATCTGGCAGCTACAGGGAAGCTGTGCGTGGTCACAATTCTCGAAGTTTACGAACGACAGAGATTGTCTGATGATGGTAAAAGATGAATCGATAGAGGACTTCTTCGCAACAAAATATCCTCTTATAATTGAACAAATTATACGGAATAGCTGTGCAAGCTGAGAACACCAGTGGGAAATATGAAAAGTCGTTTGGAAGAAGGTGCTTTCCCCGCGCAAAAAGGGTCGAGAGCTTGCGAAATTGACTCGTCTCCGTTTCGCAGCGGATTCGAAGCAACCTAGGCTATGTACCTTCCGTCCCCTTCCTCGGGGGGCAGGGACGGAAAGGGTGAACAGCCTGGCCGCTTTAGGGGTAATGAAATTAATTGGCGGAATGTCGGGAGAGGAGGTGGCGGTGTGCTCCTTAAACGAGGGACCTATCTGCATTTTAAATTTCGCGCGAAGAAAACGGACGCACCGCGAATATAAATATGGGGCTGGAACGGGGGCCAGGGGAAGCTTCAACCCCCGAGAACGACCGAATAAAAGTCGGCTACACGACGCCAATGCGGATTTACTGCGAAATTAGGCCCGCAGGACGCGGAATCTCGCGCTGAGGGAATAAACGAGAGCCTCCGTGCTGGAAAGGATTCGTGGAACGATGGGAGCTTGGTCTGGAACTCTGCAAAAGCTCAAATGCCACGGGAAAAGTGTAACTTTCCGAGGACGAATGTAAATACAGCTTTTTAAAAAAAAAAATATCCAGGAACTGACAATTTTCTTTAATGAAACGTTCGCACCCGCATTTCCGCAGGGTAATGAGGCAACCCTAGGCGAATGAAACGCGACGCGGTAAAAACGTTAACCGGGTCAGTGGCGAGACCAGCGGTGTTTCGTGTTAATGGATTGGTAACGGAGAAATTGCATACATATCGCGATACGTGCGCGCGCGTTAATGCTTCCATCGTCAGCCGGTTACACACGCGTGCGTGCACGGCGAGGGTTTAAGCAGGAAATTGCTAACCGCAACGCGGCCGCGCTGTTAAATTCAAAGTGGCACAGGAGAAACGAGAAAGGAGGCGGTCAGACGCGTCTGCCCTGAAGTTGAAGGAAAAAATCGGCCGCCAAATCGAGAGGCAGCGATGGCAACGGCAGTGGCAGCAGCCAACATCGCGCTCGCTTGCCACACCCCGCTATTGTTAACGAGGACACAATGTCGCGTATAATGCACAATGAGCTGTTCCGAGCCGACGCATTAATGCGACGCACAATGATGCGTGCGCGAGTCCGGAACACCATCCAGAGAGAAGAGAGAGAGAGGAGGAGTCTGGGTGGGTGGTGCTCGAAATGAAAAGCTTCAGCTACAGACTTGCGTTTGCCTCCACTTTTCCCCCTTTCTCTACTTTTTCCTCGGCCGTCCAGGCCCCCTATGAAACTAGGGAATTACATGTGCAATTAAAAGAGTCGCTGGTAAATTCACGTCGCTACACAAGTCTAATTATTATTACGAAGATCTTGGTAATTCCTTTGGCCGCACTGTAACTGAATCAATTATGGAAGATATAAAAACAGTGAATAAGATTTAAATAGATATTTCTTTTCCACCAATACTCGTGGGAGCTTCCAATGTTAAGCTACGAGCTTTCCATCTTCGACCACAGGATCAAAATCGAATTTAAAATCAAAATTAGGCAGCGGAGATTCCACCCCATTTGCTAAACACATCTGTAGAAACCCGGAGCTTTTAAAAAAATTCTATCCGTTCCAGAATAGAGAAGTGATCGGCGACGAGACTTCTCCAAAACAGGCGAGAACCAGGGTAGCGGGAGAGGGACGAAGCAGATTGACGGACGCGTTTATCCGTCGCGGCCGTGACAAGCGTCGACGTCTCGTTACATTTTTATCGAAACAAAGCCGTCGCCGGCTGATATTCAATTTCCTGGCGGTGGAACGCGGGGGGGACCAATCCCACCATGGACAGGGCCACACAGGGAACGGAACCGGCGCGTCGAATTGAAACGAGAACCTACGGTGGCCACCGCCGCTACCCGTCTGAACGTGACAGTATCTCCAGACACCGACGACGACGGCGACGCCGGTCGTCGCCCCCTCGCGCCAGACCGAGGCTCGCGTATTGTAACGCGTCCGCGTCCACCGATACGGAAGTCTCGCGCAACTTCCTCCGGACAGAGGCGTGATAACGCGACGAGTCAAACAGGCGATCTGACGCTGTCTACGCGCGAGCTGGCGCGTGTTCCGCTTCAACCTGCCGGCTCTGCACGGTGACATAGAGTTGCGGAGGGTTGGGGATGATCGTGGAGTGGCAACTGCGCGAGGTTGTTGTGGATAGGGGCAGTAGGATGCGCGATGAAGTTGTTGGATTTCTCGATTTCTGAATTCGTGATTGCTCGAAGGGGTTGTTAGAGTTTTAGATGCGTTAGGGGTGAGTTGGTGTTCCAGGGGAATGGAGAAACGTGGAGGGGTCTCGGTCCATTCCCTAGAAGAGTGTATTCTTTTGTAAGTACATCAGCAATACTGTCGCTACATAATTCATCCATGCACCCCGCTATAAACTCAGCCCTCACAGACACTCGGTTCCCATCGAGCTGATTTCCTCTGTGACTGAGTGGATCACATTGGAAACTTGCGTGTGCTATGGAATTAGAGAGGAATGCCTAGGTATTCATCCTGAAGACCCCACGAACTGAATTTAAGCGAAACATTTCTAAGAAACCGTTCGATTTCTGCCGGCGAAAGCGTAAACGGGCAGACTCCGTTTATCGTAAGACGCCAGGAGCGCGAAGCTCCGAGGAGAGTCAACGCACTCGGAAGCAGAAAAATGCGACCGGACGCGTGTTTCCTGTCGGTCTCACCGGCGAAAGATTTCGCCGCTGCACGGGGAACCGCAGAACACAAGTCTCGCGCCACGACCGAGTTTCGTGAGACGGAACAGTGTGGTTTCAGGCGCGGACACCGTGACGCCGAAAACGCATTCGTTTCGTGGGTCCCTCCCCCTTTCCTCCTCCGCTCGCTATTAACAACGGGCCCCCGAGGGGCTCTGGGCTTCCTGCAGCCCCTTCAGGAAACGTCGCGAACAAAGGACGCTCGACCGCGGATGTTTGTACCCGACTTTCGATTCCAAATTTCTTTCCCCGCCGTTCGTCTTCATAAGGGGGCACGGAGGCGTTGGTAAAAGGAACGTTCAAAGAGCGACAGAATTAAAAAAAAAGACACTATTTATGATATCCAACTGCCGTTCATAAGCATTAGAGACACCTGCTGTATTTGCAGAAAATATGATACTTGGTTATAGATTCAATATATTTCAATGCTTTTAGTTTATAATACCGTAAATTCGGGGAACATTGACATGTATCTGGAACATTTTTCTATAACTTTACTACTCGGCTTCGCTCGAAATTTAGATTCTGATTTTATAATAAAAAAATGCAGTTTTTTTGTTAAAATGGTCAGATTCATCTGGATTAGTCAGGCATAACAAGCTGAGGCACATTTCGCGATCCCAGAGTTTATTGTTCGAATGTTTTTAGGCGACAAACACACAAACATATAAAAGCTTTCTGCTTTATGTTTTAAGATAAAAATTAAGGTTTTTATGTGTGTTTTTGTGCACTACTGTACTACAAGTGTCAAAACGCATAAAATTTTGATCCTTTTTTTTCTTTAATACATGCTAACTCGGTTACGGAGTAACATTGGCACATCATACCTGTAAGTAGCACTAACAACTAAAGTTTTACCAATCTGAACTTACATTGACACTTAAATTTGTTTCTTTTTATGTTCAGTGCATTCTCTTTTATATTTTTAATCTCTCTTTTAAATAACAGTTTTAAATTTGCTTTAGGTATCCTATTATAACATCACATCGTTTGTGATTGCACTACAACTCTCGAAATGCACTAAACTTTTGTCCTTTTCCTTCTTCAATACACGTTAAGTAACTCCAAATGTTCCCTCAGTTTACAATACCATATAAAATAAATTTGTAGAGTTCCTAAATAAATTTGCAACGCTTTGCACAATTATTCCACACAGAGTAGGTGTCTTAATACTTATGAACATCAGTATATGTATAATGAATATGCATTTGTACGTCAGGGGAACTCTGTGTCTGGCCATGAACTGCCAATGCTACTACCCAAGGAAAGTGGGGCACCCTGAAGGAGTTTAGGAACTAAAGAAGCAGCAATTTATGAATCGAACTCGACCTGCTTCGAAGTAACGATTAGTCGAATCCACTGTAACTAACGTCCTCGCTTTGACAGAGGGAAGGAATTTGATACGGCTCGTTTTTCGGGCACGCAAAGGGAAAGCAACGTCCCCCGCCCACGTTTCCCTACCGGGGACTGGTAAAGACAAAAGAAAGCTTGCAAATTTCTGTGAGATCAAAGCGTGGGGGGATCTCAAGAGCCAGAAATAACCATAATCGTATTTAGAAAGCATCGCGTCCCCCTACAAGCTTTCAACCACGTCAAAGGGACACAGGGAGGAATTCCTAAAACCCTGCCTTGCACACGTAATTCGCTAAATTTCCAGCGATATTCGAGAACGACGGACACGCGCGTCACTCGAACGAGGGAGGGAGAAAGGGGGAAAAGAATGTTCTTAAACGGGGCGGCCGTTGTTTTCGAAAAGCTCTCCGGTGTCTTAATTAAAAGCGTTTTTCAAGCGGCCGCGCGCGCGCTCCGTACTCGGAGGGCTTTCCCTCTCGTGTCGAGGATCAAGAGTGAGGGGGGGGGGCTCTTTGAAGTTCAATCGTTCTAACAAGATCCACTTCTGACATTAAAAATAAACGCGGGCGAAAAGTCGATGCGCGCCTCTTCGGGTGTAACTTTCGAGGAGAGTCTATTCCTGGCTGAGATATTCTATTCCGTGCTACTTGTGCAGTAATATAAAACATTCCGCGAGACTCGAAGCCATCGAGCATTGATTTATTCAATGAGGAGGCACGATAATGCCACGCACACTCCTTTGAATTTCGAATGCTCGATCCTTAAATCTGCCCGAGTCGATGCTTCAAAATCCCACGCCGCGCGTCCATAGCCGTCGTTATTTTAGGAGACAGATCCCATTCTGATTTTATCAGCGGGGACGATGCATCTCCTCTCTCGCCGACGCGGGGTCGAACGTGAAAAGTTTCCTCTCGCCCGTTGGAAAGCCGAAGACGCCGAGAAGATGAAAAACGCCGAGACGCGCTGAAGAGTCGCGCGTCCGCGGCGTTGTTTTATTACCTCGATAAAACTCGCGCACCGCAGAGGACGCGCAGGGCCGCGAGAAAATGAATAAAAGAGTGGAAAAAGAGGAGGGAAGCCGCGGTCCTCTCCGGCCGCAGTGTGCACGGGGACCATAGGAACGAAGGGAGGTAGGGGAAGAGGAGGTAAAAGAGGATCCAGACGCGTAAAAAATGGCGATTGTTAATTAAATCCGCTAAGCCGACGAGGGAACGGCTCAAACCACTCGCCATCATCCACCATTCTATTCTCGTATTTGTCTTGCGGCTCTTTCTCGCGGAAATATTTATACTGCGGCCGGCGAGCGCGCGCCCCTGCTGGATAATGGACACCCATTTCTCCATTTCCTTTCGGCAATTATTCGTCATCCGTGCGCGTGACAGGTTCTGGCATTATCCGCGGAGTTTTCAATTTCTGTTGAATGCCCCCCGCCTTTGGAGCACGGATCTTTTGTCTAGAAAAAAATGGAGGAGGGTGAAGAACAGTTATATATAACGGAGGATTATAGCTGCGGTCAGTTGGGCCACCAAGGAGTGGACTTACTAATCGACCCGGGCTCGCAAATGATAGCCGCCGACCAGCTTTGGACCACCTCGAAATAGAACGACTGATCGGCCATCCAAAAGGAGGGCTCTAGGTTCCAGCTGGTCCCAGGAGCCGAGATCAAGGTCACCGCTCGAGGGACCGTGGAGAAAAGTATCGACTCCCTCGGGCGGATCAACGGCCAAAGCAGCGTCCATCGTGAGAGTTTAGCGCGATTAGCCGGCGGTATCTCAGGCGTCGAGGGCCGCGCAAAGCCAGTGAAAATGAAACGAAGAGGTGGAAGAGGATCGGAGAAGTCCCCCGTGGTCCTTCGGATTGAATTACCCTTGTATTCCACTGCGGAACGGGCCGAAAACCGTGGTAGAGGGACTAGACAGGGAAGGCGAGAAGGAGAGAGGAAGAGAGCGCCGGCCCTAGGCCACCGTTAATTGGACGGATGATGCCGCTAAATCCCGGGAACCTTGAAAGCCAGAGAGAAGTCGAGGGTGGCCAGGCTTTGTCGGAAATTAAAGGGAAAACGAGCGAGAGGCGTAGCCGGCCAGCGCGCCTCTGGAATCGGGAGAAAACGGAGCCTATGCAGCCTCCTGCTTCCTCGAGGACCTCGTCTAGGGAAAAGGATGGGACGAAAGTGGCGGATCGAGCCGTCCGAGGAATCGCGCGTTGATGGTCGTTAATCCTGGAGCTGAAGGTTCGTAGCTCCCTTTTCCCTCTCGAGTGACTCACGAGTCGAAGAAAAACTGAAGATGGGGGATCGGTTAGCAGCGGGGAGTAGGTCTGCGTCTCCTCCGCAGTTCACTAACTTCGAGGTGGAAGCAACAATGGGAAACGCGAGGCTTCTTTTCCCGTTCTTTTTATTCGGATAGAGGAGAGGGCTTCTATCGCCGTCACTGCTTTGACACCCGTCGCGATAACCCTCTGACGCTTGCGAAATGGTCGAACAATAAACATTTTGTCGTCACGTCAATCGCACGATAAGGGGGCAATAAAGCTCCCCAAGTGACGGGCGCTCGTAAAACTAACGGCAATGACCCGGGGACCGAGTTCGCGCAAGTCTTACTGTCTTGTTCGCACTATCGTTGCTCGCGCAGGGATGCTGAGGAAGCTTGGGATTCTGGTGCTCGTATCGCTGCAAGGTCGATTAGCAGGTCCGATTTGCCGGGCCGCGCGCAACGCCAGCTTCCAAGCTGCAGCAAGCCTCTATAAGCGCCGCACGCATCGAACCCCTTAAATCAGAGGCGCTCTAATGATCCAAGCGACCCAAGGTCACCGAGCGACTATCTCCTCCCCGCATCCAGCATCCGAGTGTCTAAATTTCGGATCGCGAGAATCGTCGGCTAGTTTCACGGGAGTCTTCCGAGAATTTCCCTCGATCCGCTTGGAGGATCGCGCGGGCCACACGCGTTGCAACGGCCTGCCGCGCGCCGGGCGCCGCTTTCCCGCGGAATTCGAGCGTTTCCACGTCGCGGAGAAGGCGAGAGAGGAGAGAAGGACACCGATGAAACGGCGCGAGGGGGTAGGACGACGGGGGGGAGGGATCTGACTAAGTGCCAAGCGGGCAAAAATAGCCGGCGGTGGCGAGGCACGATGCTAAATTCGCTAGGCAATAACGGGCGACGAGGGGATTTCTGCTCCGTCTCTGTTCGCCTCGGCGACAACGTGGGACGTCCAGCCTGCTCCCCGCCCTCTTTTCCCCTTTTACACGGGCTGAATGGCCGTAATCAGCGACACGAGGACAGGCTACCGCGGGAATTTCGGACGGGCAACGGCGGAGCCACCGGCGCCGCGCCGCTCGCCGGGCAATGGAATTAACCGTGGATCGCGCGAGATTAACCGTTCCTCCTGGGCTGCTGGGTCGAGGAAGCTCTGTCCGCGATAATGCCTCGTAAGCGGCAGAAATTGGATTTCGCGATTAAACGGAATCCCGGCGCGCGGGCGCTCGTTTCTTCGGCTCGATCCGGCGTGCGGTTTGGCGCGCGCCAGCCGAAACAGGAACGCGGGATATTTCCCCGTTTATTTAATTATTCCTGGCACGCTGGCGACGGAATCTTAATTGCCTGAAATTGCACGCTGCAGCGCGTCAAATTCCGTTTGCTACGAGGGTGACTCGTCCGCGCACCTCTGGAACGTGTCTTTCGGGGAGATCGAGTCTCGCAGCTGAAGCGGTCCGAGTGGAATAAGACAATTACAGGCGGACGGAATAGACTTTGCCAGGCTCTTTCTAAACACGAGTCTGCGATGCATTGCGATCTGGAATGCAGCGTGAGGTCACGTCAGTATCATAAATCCAGCCCCTCCATGTCGCTGACCCTTAACACGCACGCACGCGGATCTAGAGGGAGTGTGCGCGTAAGTAAATTGAATTATTATCGGCGATCGTTAAGAAAGCCATTAATTATCGTCCAGCGCGTTCCATTCTCTACGCGAACGCCATGACCCCGCGGTGACGCGGCCTTTCCTCGAAGAAAAGCCATCAAGCCAGGTGAGAAGCGGGTTTAACGATCGACGCCTCGAGTCGAGAGGAGGCTCGCGGCGGACAGCAGGACGACAGAATATGCACTTCACGCAGCGCGTCGAGTACACTTCTACCTCTGTTCTCCCTCTGGCCCTCGCTATATCCCTCCGGTGTCGGTCTGTTCAATTCCCTTCTGTTAGCCAGCCCGTGCAAAGGCAACGATGTTGGCCTAGCTGTGCAAACATCAGCGCGCGACCACGTGCAAATGCCCGTCGCCTGTCCACCTATCGAACTGCCAGCCTCGAGTCGCGATTACGCTCGATGAATGGAAGGTTCTAAGCATAAATTAAAACGAGGCGAACTCGAGTGTTGCGTTTCGCGGTTTAGTGAATTCCCCGGCGACGGCTGTCCAGCCCTTTCTATCTCTCGGACCTCAAGTGTGTTCGTTGCGTGCGAATTTTCTTCCTATCGGTAGTGGTAGTGGTGGCGTATGTACGTTGGGATAATAAAAGGTCGTACCTTTCGGAGGAATATTCAAGGGATCAGGGAAAATGATTCCTCGACAGTTGTAAAAAGTAGTTTAAAGGGCTCCACCGGTCTAGAGCCCGTGAAAATAGGTGATTTTTAAGAATTAATTAAAGGAAAACTACTGTATATAATTTAATGCGACTTTTTGCATTGAATTAAGAGTGTTTTAAACTACAGAAACGATTTTTTTGTTTTATAATGAATCATTGCAGACGGAACTGGGGAGTCGTTAAAGTCGAGGCGTCAAAAAATTCATCCAAATCGGTGGAACCTGTAGCACCTAAACCATTGGTCAGAAGTAAAAAAACAATGCCAGATTATTAAACGGCATGAAACTCGCTCGTGAACTAAGCAGTAAAAATTACAATAAATTACATTTTTTGAGAAAATAACGACACTTGAAGTTTGAAATCACTTTTTTCCTATATTATACGTTTTTTCAACGCCTTTAAAAGTTATAAATCTTCTCTTTTTTTAAATTTTACTGGTCTATCTACGAGCCAGAAGTATATTCTTCAAAACAGAAAAAGTTTCAGTCGAATCGAATAATAACTTTTGGAGATACAGGTTCCACTGATTTTGACAATACTGTTTCGAGAAAAACACGTTTAAAGTTTTACGTGAGTGCCGAGTGGCCGGGTGTTACCCACGCATTTGCCACTACTCAAATGCCCATAACTTCGGAAATTTCAAAAAATACTTTTAAACACATATTTCTAAAAGGTTGAAGATTCAAAACATGAAATAAAAAAAATCGACTTTTAGACCGGAACCTCCCCTTAAACTTCTGTAGCCAATTAATCCCTACACTAATTCCAGCTTCCCGGTGCAATCTCCTATTTCCCCATATTATTCCGAGGAATATTCCCTCATCGCTCGTAAAAAAATCGAGAATTCACCAGCAGAGATTCCGTGTTCCAAGGTTCAAGTAGAATAGCAGCGTCTATGGTCAGACCAAAGTCACCTATCCGCTCAAGTCTAAAGGGTCGTCCTTAAATTACTTAAGTCTTTTGGGGGGGGGGGGGGAAGGAGTCGCGAATTTCTTACGTTTTCTTACAGAGGGGGGAGGGGAGTCAGGTAGCGTCTTACGTAATATTTTCCAACCCAATTTTCAATAAATATAAATTCTATCATTAATGTTCCAAAACAACTAGTTTTAGTTTAAATTTCACGAAACCGAGTTAAATGAATTATATAAACCTTTAACAGAATTTTAATAACTGAAAACATTAAATGTAAAAAATATTACGTAAGGAGGGAGTTGCAATATCAAATTCTTATACTGGAGGAGGGAGGGAGTACGAAATCGCTAAAATTACTTTTACGTAATTTACGGACAGCCCCTAATGAGGCGCGGTCACCTTTCCTAGCTCCAGCTCGCTTTTCATTACCCCAGAACCCTGAAAATCATCCGAACAATTGCACTCGTGGATCACGGATCCACGAGACCACAAGTGTCTCAACATCGCCGGACTCCACGCGTGGTGCAACAAAGTTCCGTTCTTTTAAAACGCTTCTCCGAGCGTCTGGTACTTTTTCTTCGCCGAGAGGTCGTGTCGCGAAACGGCGCGTCGAATTAACGCGCGCAATTGCGGGGGTGGTTCGGGCAGTTGACTCGGCTCATTGCCGCAACGAGAGAGTCAGGCTAGTTGTCGCGGGACAGCGGCGGAGGAGGAGCACGGTGAGGTCGAAGAGAGGGACACGAGCAACGGAACGGCCGCGATTATTGCAAGATTTATTGCTCCTCTTCGTTTCGTCTGCTCTCGAGCAAGCGTCGTCTGCTAAGGCCGCCAGTGCTCCTCTTCCGTTTTTTCCGCGTTAACGCTCCGACTTTTCTTTCCTGGAATAATGCCTCGGCCACGGGGATCGTTAATGCCCTCGCTAGACAGTCCCTGCGTCGTTACGCAGCCGATATTCGCGGAATCGTTAGCGTTTCTAAAGACCCCGGGAGCTCGGGCGACACCGGGAGATCGTCGATGATAGAAATATCGCGGAATATACACCTTGATGGCTGGTTATAATGTAACAATAGGAGATGATGCTTCAAAGAGCTCGATGTCGGCTGGGTCACTCATCTTTTGTTGAAGGTACATCATGGTTGACATAATTCAACGAGTCACGTCGGTTTGCGAGACACGTGCGTGCGATAAAAACTGGAGAAAACGTGAGGACGGACGGTGTATGGACGACGCCTGGCGAGGTGGCAATTGATAGTCGGATGAAAGGTCTCTCGATGACCGAGACGACATCCTGGAAATTTTCCAGCCATTTGGGGACAATTACAGCCTCCTTCTTCTAGTTTATTTTCGGACCACATCTCCGGCAAGATGCGCCGCGTGGGCAGGGAATAATTGTTCTACCACGATAAATGGGCAGCTGGGGGAGGCGCATGGCAAATTGTTGGCGTTGCGTAACTGATCGTCGATAATAATAACGGATCCCAGGAGCCAGGAAGAACAAACAGCTCTAGTAGTTTTTAACGAGCTGCCTTCCTCGTCATCGGTTACAAATAAAAATCTCGTTGCTTGCAAACAACAAGAAGACACCGCGAAAGAATCGTATTTCACCAATGAAATCTCCGCCGACTCCCTCCCTTTCCCTGCAACGAGTTACGTAAACATTCCCCGCTAAATGAACACTGATTGCGTCACGTTGTTCTTCCATCCCAAAGAAATTCAAGATCCTTGCAAAACAACCGCGACAACCCCCCTGCAAGTATCGCGAAGAATGAAGGAATACAGCCAGAAATTTCGCAGAAATTAATGTCACTCCTCGTTACATCGCAAAGAAACAATTGATCGTACATCCTGTCGCGGCTACTCGCGCGAGGAATACCGTGGCTCGGTGAACAAAGAGCGTCCGTGCGTCGTGCTGCCTCGTTCATTCTTTCAGCCCCGTGGTTCACTCGGTAGCGCGTTTCCGATGACGCGTGTTGCGCCTTCGAAGCCGTCTCTCCCGCACAAGGCTGTCTTGTCTCGTGTCTCGCAGCCACAATGAAAGCCATTGTGCAGCTCTCTCCTTCGTTCGTCGAACGAGAGGAGCCGCAAGCCTCGCGGAGGAGCCTGTTTATCGCGCCGCTGCGGCCTCGCCTCGACGATCGAAACTCGCTCGAGCGTGCCGCTTCTCGCGGCTCGCGCTGCAGAGGCGTCTCGCGCTCTTGCGACATCTAGGAGGGACGTCGTTCGTCATCGGGGAAATTGCTGGATCGTGGGCGTGCAGCCGGGGTGAAAGGAACCGCCGCCGAGGGGATGATAATGTTTTTACGGCGCGGGCAACGAGGGAAGGGGTGCGAGACGAGCGCGGAATCGGGAGGGTGCGTTTTATGGATTCTGATTAGGGACTCGCGGGGATCTCTGATGCGAATTCTAGAGGAGACGTTTGGAAACGTTGGACGGACACGTGTAGGGGAGGCCGGGGCTAAAAGTTCCGATTTCGATAAAACATAAAAAATGACTGGAAAATAATGTAGTTATTCTCTTCACTATTGACTAATTTCTTGTTAAATTTATTATATCTTCTGATTTTAAGCTTGTGTTTAATATATTGTAATAGGTTTCCCATAGAAAGTAATTTATTTGTGGCTGATCGAAGCGGAACTTCTTACCCCTATATGGGGCAAGTTGTTATCGCATTGGGGTAAGTTGTTACTATGATATAAGAGTTGCCTTCTAATGAAATAAAGCAGAATTTTAATAATAATGGTTATTTATGAAGGTTCGGACCAACAAAAATGTATTATCTTTAAAAGAAAACCAAAAGCGACAGTTTTTATTTATCTTTACGCATATCTTCGATCGAAGTCGTGTCCCTTTCCGCCTTTCATTCATATGTTCGCATCTTAAAGCACAGCGGAAACAATTTATACATTTGCGGCAGGTCTGTGAAGATAGCACCCCCAAATTCGAAATTTTGGAAAAACTCAACGGCATTCGTTTGTCCATCGTTTGCCCACGTTTGCCCATCAAAAATTTTCGTTTGACCACCCTCCAAAAAAGAGTTATGAACAAAATAAAAAAATTGTCTTCATCACCCATCATGAATGCATTTCAATTTTTTAATAGAAGGATACGAATGTACCCGACCTGACCACGTTTGCTCACTCTCAGATTTCATTTGCCCACCCTCCAGAATTTAAATAAAAAATAAAAACCGCGAAAAAAATGGGTATAGATGAAGCGATCGCGTTAAAGTTCGATTATTCTCGAAAATATTATCAAAATCGTTCTTTCAACGGTCCAGTTCGTTAGCTTAGATGTAGAAGAGATTTGCCCATCCATTAATTTCGTATGCCCACCCTTCAGAATCGAATTATTAATGAAGATAGCCAAGAAGTGCGGTGCCCGTTGAAGCGATCGCGTTAAAGTTCGATTTTTCTGGAAAATAATATCAAAATCGTTCTTTCAACGATGCAGTCCGTTAGTTTAGACATAGAAGAGATTTGCCCATGCATTAATTTCGTATGTTCACCCTCCAGAATTGAATTATTAATAAAGATAGCCAAGAAGTGCGGTGCCCGTTGAAGCGATCGCGTTAAAGTTCGATTTTTCTGGAAAATAATATCAAAATCGTTCTTTCAACGATGCAGTCCGTTAGTTTAGACATAGAAGAGATTTGCCCATGCATTAATTTCGTATGTTCACCCTCCAGAATTGAATTATTAATAAAGATAGCCAAGAAGTGCGGTGCCCGTTGAAGCGATCGCGTTAAAGTTCGATTTTTCTGGAAAATAATATCGAAATCGTTCTTTCAACGATGCAGTCCGTTAGTTTAGATGTAGAAGAGATTTGCCCATGCATTAATTTCGTATGCCCACCCTCCAGAATCGAATTATTAATAAAGATAGCCAAGAAGTGCGGTACCCGTTAAACCGAATACATTTCCGTTCGTTTTTTTTCCGAATGAATTATCAAAATGGATTGTACTTACCGTAAAGGTTGAAGGTGTTTGGTGACATGTTATCCAAAAAATGTTGCACACACTTCTTTCTCACTTTATTCGAACGACACTTAAATTTGTATCGCTCATCGAATACTTCACACTTTTCACACATCTGCAGCATGTGCAGAATAACACCAGAGTGGTTTTCTAGTCATTTTTCACTAATTACCGCAATGATATCGCACAACGGAAAATAATATAATGTCACAGTTACTTCACAAACCGTAAATGAACGCACGATTTCGCAAGAGTTGCGCCCGAACTCTGTAGACCGACTGACTTTCGTGCGTCGTTGGAAACAATTCGAGAGTGTCGCAGACATCTGTTTACGTTTCGGCACGTTCGATGACGACACGCAGCGCTGCTACCCTAACTAAAGGGGCGCAGCGCCGAGTGCCACTGCCGAAACGTAAACAGATGTCTGGCGATACTCTCGAATTATTTCCAACGACGCACTTCTTGGCTATCTTTGTTAATAATTCGATTCTGGAGGGTGGACATACGAAATTAATGCATGGGCAAATCTCTTCTATATCTAAACTAACGGACTGCATCGTTGAAAGAACGATTTTGATATTATTTTCCAGAAAAATCGAACTTTAACGCGATCGCTTCAACGGGCACCGCACTTCTTGGCTATCTTTATTAATAATTCGATTCTGGAGGGTGGGCATACGAAATTAATGCATGGGCAAATCTCTTCTATATCTAAACTAACGGACTGCATCGTTGAAAAAACGATTTTGATATTATTTTCCAGAAAAATCGAACTTTAACGCGATCGCTTCAACGGGCATCGCACTTCTTGGCTATCTTTATTAATAATTCGATTCTGGAGGGTGGGCATACGAAATTAATGCATGGGCAAATCTCTTCTACATCTAAACTAACGGACTGCATCGTTGAAAGAACGATTTTGATAATATTTTCTAGAAAAATCGAACTTTAACGCGATCGCTTCACCTGTACCCTTCTTTTCGAGGTTTTTATTTTTTATTTAAATTCTGGAGGGTGGGCAAATGAAATCTGAGAGTGGGCAAACGTGGCCAGGTCGGGTATATTCGTATCCTTCTTTTAAAAAAGTGAAATGCATTCATCGTGGGTGATGAAGACAAATTTTTTATTTTATTCATAACTTTTTTTGTAGGGTGGGCAAAAAAAAAATTTTTATGGGCAAACGTGGGCAAACGAAGGACAAACGAATGCCGTTGAGTTTTTTTAAAAAATCGAATTTGGGGGTGCTATCTTCACAGACCTATTTGCGGCGGGGCAAGTTTTTACGGTACCAACGTGCCCCAAGTCACGGTAACAACTAGCCCCTACCGACACATGTAGCAATTTCAAAGACTATTCTGCTTATACATGTATTCAAACGATAAACAGTATTACACCATGTTCTTAAATGTCATTTGATCCATAAGAACGATTCAATCTATAATATCTACGTTAAATAATTGAAATAGACCAAAAAGTAATGATAGAAAAATTTTTACTTATCTGGTACGCGACTAATAGGTCCTTGCTTACAACCACATAATTCGCTGTCGCGGACGCTATTAAAGTGGGGGACAGAGTGGCGTGATCAACTCACACGGAAAAAATAATTTAAAGTACAACGCTCTTTTTATTTTGAAGATAGAGCCGTCGGAACAACTTACCCCCGGAACTTTTAGCCCCGGTCTCCCCTACTGCTATTGGTATTATTTTTGCTACTTAGATAGGTAGGTAGTTTTAGATTGCGACAAAATTTTTGATTGAATACTGATGCGTACTGAGTAGCCTTACTTTTATGTATTATCCCTTTGCACTCGAGAAGTGACTCTCGCTCACCATTCAACTTGACGCGATACGTCGAGCGACGGGGGTGAGCGATTATTTGCGTTTGATTTCTTAAAGATGCCTCAACATACTGTTTTTCTTAAGGAAATCCTTAAAATCGTGGCGAAAGTTATTTTTGGGGGGCCTAGAAATATGTTTAATCAATCCATATATTCTGTTTAAAACAGTGAAAAGGCAGAGAAATGAATGACAGCTTAGTCATCTGCGATATGTGAAAACTTTGGTTGAGCAATTGAGTGGAGACTTTCGCCCGACTCGTGATCGAGCTTCCACTTCAACCTCCTGTTTCGATATTCGATTGAATGGAAAACTGCATGCTATTCTAACAGGAAATAGAAAGAATTACAGGGTCTGCTGTTTTCTGCAAATTTTCTTCTTTGAAATGTAAAGATACATGAAATATTAAAATATAAAAGTTTTATACATTAATTTGAATGTGTACCTAATCATTCTAAATTAGGAGTAAGTAATTCATCAAGCATGCCGCGAAACGTCTCGAGTTGCTGCTTCCCCAAGCGAAAAAGGCCTCGAGTGCAAAGGGTTGTTAATCACATTTTGCAGGGTCACCCGTGACAGTGGCTGCAGTTTGGATTATTTCAAACATTCTCCAGTTTACTGACGCAAACGACAGACTCCCGACACACCAGCGCGATGCGAAATCACAGTGGACGACTCGCCTGAGCGAATACTCAACCGAATAACACTCCTGACACGCATAAATCTCGATCTGCGGTCGGGAGGGACGACGGTTCGTAATTGTTCGCGCTTTCGAAGGGGAGAGAGAGAAATTGCATCGCGCACAACACCCTTCGTCTGCCTCGGACCGACAGCCAACGATTATTATGCATGGCGCAGCCGGGCCAAAGAGCGTACACGCCAGCGAGTAGACCACGGCCAAAGGAGCGTGATACAGTAATGACCCAGACGAGCTGCATCCTTGTGCCACATGCGGGCCAGAATCGCGCGCGTGCACAGGAGAGAGCGGGCTCTCTACGCACGCCGGCGTGCCCACAATCACGCGAAATCGTGGACCGCGTTTATCACGGGCTCTTTATCTTCCCTCTTACTCCCCGACGCCAGTGAATCGTATTTCTTCCGAGCCAATGCATCGATCGACGGTCACAGACGATTTATGCGCGGGGTCAATAAAGAAAGTAGATCGGTCCGTGCACGATAAGACAATGGGGGTGTAACTGTGCTAGTAAGCTTGGAAAGTTGCAGTCGTATTTGGTCACCGTGCGGAGAACACAGCAATTCTGCGAGTGTCGATTATTAACACTTCGTTTCGGTGTTTATTCGTTAGGTTCAGCTGAATTTTCAGATAAAATGATAGGAAAAGAGAGGATGGTGCGTTACAATTGGGCCTAGTTACGAAGAAAGCTACCAACCCTCAATCATCTGAAACGGAGTAAATTATTTTGAAGATTTTAATTGTTAAAGAAAGGCAGCTTCATTTCTATTGGGCATATTTTATTTTTTGTTATTATTTTGCAATGTTTGTTAATGGATAGTTTTTTTTTTAGTCTAAAATGGAACTATGGCTTGGTAGTTTTAATAATTGTATAGTGTAATAATTGTTCTGTTGGTTGGTAATTTTTTGCAGAATAATAATCACAAAATTATGGGATCCATACTGCGTTTAACTAATTTTTTAAGTAGTTTTCTGCATAATTAGGCCTAATTAAGACTTCAAGCAGAAGCTGGAGTTCGCTAATTTGGACGAGATTAAAGGGCGAATGGGAGGTGCATTCGATCGCCGTCAGGATTTCTCCAAGGAGGCCGCTTGAATTGCCAGTGAGAAGTATTTTCGCAATAACCGTAGCAAGTTTCGAAGTCAAATTATTCTGCAACTCTTTTCGAATTTACAGTCGCGATTGCAACGCTCCGCGACTCCGGGATATTTAAATTTTCAAGCCGTCGTATCGGCGTGGAAAATCCAGCAACCCTGTGGCTGCTGGAAATCAACAGTTGCAGGATCCTTGGAACGATGAAACATTAGCTGCCAGCTTCTCCTCCAGTAGGCCTCCAGTCAGCGGGGCGGAATCCCAAGGAATACAGGGGACGTTTCAGCGAACGGGAAAGAGTATCTCCCTACTTTTATCCGGTATTTTGCGAGGACGTCTCCGCGGGACGATAGCTGAGGGACGTATCCACGGCTCCGTGAGCCCTGAAGGAAGCCAGCCGAGCGAAAAGAGTAGAATTCGCCGATTAGACATCGCGTTTCCCTCGGTGCGCGGCTACGAATTCGTCGGAGGGGCGAGGGAGCTCGAGGGGGAAGCTGGGAGACACGCCGAGGAAAGGCAAAAACGAAGAGAGGAAGGGAACTTTGGAAGTGAGTCCCTGTCTTCCATATCCATGAAAGCAGAAAGGCATAAATAACGCGTTCCTCTGTTCCTTTCAGACGAAACCGGAGGATTCTATACATCTTAACGTCTTCTGGCCAGAAGTGTGCTACCATGTCTGGTGAATAAAGGGGAGCTGTAAAGTAGTCCCTGCTTTGACGAACGAATTCGTTAAAAAAACCAACGCGTCGGGTCACGATGAAAGAAACGAAGAAGGGGAATCGTTGAACTGTACAATTTTGCAGTGAATTTTGTATAATAAATGAAGATGTGCCGGGGGAAAAAAAACGAGGAAGAACTAATCGCAGAATGTATCGAAGCAGTAGGACAGAATGTTTCCATCCCCCTGTATTCAGGGTACAGCAAAAACAGGAGAAGCTTTCGAGGAGCGAACCACCCCTTCATCCACCACCCTCGTTCCTCGTCTTCATCCGCCGCTGGTACAGCGAGCACGACGATAAATCAATCGCGAGATGGCTAAACGCTCGCGCGAAACCCTCTTTTTCGACTAGGAGAGCGCACCCACCCCCGTTCTTCATTCCGCCAGCGACCGAGATTAACTTCCTCCTCGCAGCGGAAGCATCCGAGCGGGCACGGGAAAAATTACGTATCCTCGGTTATCGCTGTATCGCGGTATTATGCAAATAATTATTCCGTCGACACGGGTATCCTTTCAGCAGCCCCGGGAACAAATATTTGCTCCACTTCCCTCCCCCTGCACAGACGCTGTTTCATTCCGATCGTCGTATCCCCGCGAAACGCGAGGAATTTACATTTTAATTGCGAGGAACAGGAGCGAGGGGACTAGAAACTGGAAACCGAAGGAAAAGAAACGACTGCCTGTTATTCCTCGCCCTTAACGGGCGGGGTGCACGCCCCTGGCTGCGGGGGGAGGCATTACGATATGACTACACCGCGCAGTTACTTCTCTTTAAAGTATTTTCTGTTCCACAGCTGTAGACTTTGACACTTAACACTCTATCGATCTTCTTGGGGATGATAGTTCCTCACCCCCAAGTGTTTCCAGAATATATCATAGTTAAAGGTTAAGCAGCTGTGTCTAGAAAATTAAATTTCAACACTTTGATCTACCAGTAAAGAAGCAAGGTTCAATGAATTTAATTTTCTTATATAATTTTCTTCTTAAATAATTTCTTAGGCAAAGAGTGGGGACATTCCGTGTTTTTGTACAGTGCAGAGTGAAACATTTCCCTTTTTTAACCAGTACCTGTAACAAATATTTAACGTTATCTTACAGGGATATTTGAACTTCATAACCCTTTGTGAGTCGACAGTTGTGTAGTCCCAATGGCCACCAACAAAATATGCTACAAATCGCAAAATCTCGAAAAATTGAGATTACTCGTTTTTCCCCGTTACCCGTTACTATCTGTACTCCACAAGTGCGTTCAATTTTCTTCCGAAAAAATCGCCCTCTGGCCAGAACTTGTCCTCCCATCGATCAACTCTCTTCGGAAGCCGCGCTTGGTTATTACTTTCTCTTGGCAGAGAGCTGGGCAACGAGCGTGGAGATTTACGATCGCGTAAATTAGCCGAAACGGAGTGTTGTATCCGCGGCGGCCTCTGTCCCTCTCGGAGAGGGACCCGCGAGATTTCCACCCTTTCAGTAGTCACCTCGGCCACGCAGGGGGCGAAGAAGAGACCGAGGAAAGAGAGATCGAGTGGCAAGGTTAAACTCTCCCCCCTCTACCTCCCCGCCGCTTTCTCTCGTCGCCTTGTTCTCGAGGATCGCGAGGAGCCGGGGCAATTTGTCCTTCGACAAATTAATTTCTTAAAATATGTAGCCTGTCCCGTTGTTGTAGGCAGCTTTATTGCGCGAATGCTTTATGATCCTGTATTTTTTTCCACCGTCCCCCTGCTGACAGTCCCAGCGCGTCTCCTGTTTCACCCCCTCGGAGCAACGTCTCTGTCGCCCCTCGGCGCGTTACTTCTCTCCGCGAAGCGGATCGCGTAATTAAAAAGTTCCTGGCTGCCACGGATGCCAGCAGCGAGAATATCTCATCCGACCCTGGGCGAATAAGAGGGAATTTCGTTCCTCCTTTATCGATACCATTCGTCGTCGGATTATTGGAAGTTCGGAGCAGGTGAACGCTGTCGGAGAACCCGGGGGGGAATAATCACTGTGGAGTGATTGCACCGCGACGTTTGAATTCTTCGGAAACTCGATGGGAAAATTCTACTGCAAACGTAGCGGGGGGCTCGGATTCCTCGAAATATGCCAGCTTTCGGTGACCACCCTTACACAATCCTCGAAACTTGCAAAACGAAGCGGACGAGTGGAAGGAATCAACCATCCAGCTAACATCGCACAAACTTCTCGTCGAAAAGTCCTGGATACCTCGAGATCCCCCAATCGATCGACACTTTTTACCGCGTACCTCGCTGTCGACTTAGAGAACCGGTCTCCGGGGCTCGGGAGAAATAAAAAGGATCGCGTGGAACGGCGACGAGATGTTCGTGCTGCTCGGGATACACGTTTCTGTCTCGGGCACCGTTATCGCTTCGTTATCCGCAAAAGAAATGCCTGAATTTCGAGGCTGACCCCGCGCCTTCCGCTGGATCGCAGTGGGCGAGATAAGTGTATTAAAAGTTCGGATAAGACCGGACCGTTCGATCGAAAATCGCATGGGAGGACCGATGGGGAAGAGCACCGACTCGGAGAAAGCCCCGCGGTCGACTTTGCGAGACGCAGTCCCATCGACGACGATGTACATACGTGTATATATATCTACACGCGCGGCCCACGAGCAACTGCATTCGGTATGCAACTGGGTCGCTCGTAAATACGCGCCATGGTGACACGTTGGTCGATCTCCTTTAACGAGACGCGATTGACCGAGAACACCGCGAGAAACAAGGCGATAATTTTGCGTGTCCTTCGGCGAAGCGTCTTTTGGAGCCGGGGGACACGCCCACGTGTATCTACATATCTCTGACGAAGCGGAAGAGACATAGGAGTATATGCTACATGCTTGTTTCAAATGGTCTTTTCGCATTTTCAGTCATAAAGTCGACTCCTATATTCAAATGCCCGCCTGAGACTTTTTTAGTCTACTTTAAGAATAATTTTTCATTTTTTTCATTTTCTAATGTATATAATGTTTCTTCGGTAAAAACATTTCTCCACCGAAAAAAAATTCTTCAAGTTCGTCCTACTTTTTCACCTCCTAGGTGTATGTTATGGGAATCCTATTCTTTGGACTAAAAACAGCAAAATTTGGGATTCTTTTTTCAAGAAATCAGCGATTCGATTCATCTGAAATTTGGACCATGTTTTGATCATCGAATTAAAGCTACATATGTACAGAGTAAAACGCCGTTTCATTTCTCTGTTTCAGATTACCTGGAAGGTAAATATCATACAAACCAGCGGACGACGAGTTTTGCGCGGCGTGACGCATAACTCCTATATTTATTATTAAAAATGAATAAAAGAAAAACTGCAACTTTTTCAAGGATGCATAAAGACATGGTCCAAATTTCGGATGAATCGAAATGCTAGGATCTTAAAAAAAAAATCCTAAATTTTGCTATGTTTTTAGCCCATCAAATAGTCAATATTCCTCCCTTAAACACGAGGAACTCTAGTGTCCCATGCTGCGGGATGCAGATACCTCGAAGCAGCAAGAGGAAAGATTTCAGCGACAAACGAGGCCTAGACAAAGCGAAGGAAATGCAGGCTGCTAATGGACGTCCCCATTCGCGATAAACCTCGATACTGAAACGCGTCCATTGATGTCACGGGAGTATACAGTTGCTTCTTTCTCCGTATCGTTCGGGACGGTGATAAAAGGATTCCGTAAAGACCAGTCGAAACAGCGACCCCCATTGACGCCCTCCTCCTACGTGCTCTCTCTTTAAGCGGGGGAGGGAGGCGCTAGAGCCGCGCGGAGGAGATAGTAGATGCGCGATAGTGGAGCTCGCATGTGTATATGCAGCCAGCACGTGAATACACACGGCCAGCCCTGATACCCGCGTTTATTTCTGCAGCCGCTTTATTTATGGAGGCCGATAGCGTGAGCGCGAGGGAAATGGGAATACTTGGCGATCCGGATGCTCGTGAGATCACCGCGGATAGAAATTAATTAATCGCCTACGGGACACCCTACTTCCTTGCCTCTGCTAAATCGAGAGACTCGGGACCGTGCCTCCGAGATCGTCTCCGCTCCGTGAGCAGGGGCCATTCAGAGTTGAGCGCTGTTGCTACGTTCAGTGTGTCACTGTCAGGTCCGTTTTCGTCCTGTGAACCATGATCGATAGGAGAGTCCAGTGACTTAGAAGTGGCGAAAGATAAAATCGGAATTGAAAGGGACTGAGTTTCCTTCCCTCGCTGGACCCTTCCGCCTGTAACTACGCCTCCTTTTCTAATTGCAAGTGGAACAATAATGTTCTTCACATCGTATGCGAGGATATCGGCGTTTTCGATTAACTGCGTACCGAACTGAAAACTTCGGAATAGCCTAAAAAGAAGCCCTCGTGTTCCCCGACCTTGTTTCTTTTTCTAAAACGTTCTATACACGATCCACAAATATAACGATCTATCTAACGACCATCTTTTATACAGTTTACCAAGGAAGAGCCGATGAGAGCCAGCGACACGGTGACCTGGTCCCCGTTTCGCAACCGAGTCACCATCGCCGGCGAAGAGGGGGATGGTCGGGTGGCGTGCGTGGTCTCACGCACGGAGCCACAATAAGAAGAAGATAGAAGGGGGACACGACGTGCAAAAAAGCGCGCGAAGCAGCCGGCTTTTCGGCTGTGCTCGGCACGGAGCAGCGAGCGGAGTCGACGATACCGAGCGGACAGAGGCCATTGGCCCCGGTGCAATGGTGCAGTGTGCAATCGAGGTGGGAGGGAGGAAGGGAGAAGGAGAGAGGATGCAAGAGACACAAGTATCTGCACGAGCGTTCTCGCGCCGTCTGCCGAGCGATCCGCTCGCGGAACCTTGAAGCGTGGATCGCGCGTGGGTCGAAACGCGGCTGAGCTGAGCCTGGATGCAGGTGAACGAGATTCAAGGAAGTCGGAGGGGACTTCGGAGGGAGGCGGCAGCGTTCGCCGTGATGATATCGCGACGGAGCAAGGGAAAACGTGCTATCGGGCGGCGGGGAACGGGTTAATTCCAACTCCTTGCTACGCTATCTGAATCCTGCATCAAGGACGAGCAAAATTTTGCTTCGTAACAAGCAACTTTTTTTCAATCCCACTGCCGAGTTTCTCGGAGTCACGTGTAGGGGATTCTTGTTACGCGAAGAGGAAGGTCCAGAGCAGCAGCGTTTCTCTAATCCCCAAGGCAGCTCCATTATTTTTAATCATTACTTAAAGAAACTCGTGGAATAAAGAGAGACCCCAGTTGCGCAGCAAATTGGAGATATAGAATGCCTAGCAAGAAACCAAACATCGTAAAAATTATAGCGGCCAGCGTCGGAAATTTTCAAACTTTTACGAACCCGGCGGGTAGCGCCCGATCTTTCGACGGGGGAGAAACGTAATTTTCTGCAAACGCAAACGTCATGTATAATAAAATGGTTCGATGGAATCGTACCATGTCCTGGTGCAGCAGGAACGAGGATGGAAGCTCGACGTTCATGAAATATACAACAGGCGGGGCTGGCTCTCCTTCTCGAACGAGTGACTTGGAACTGGCTCTCGGGTAATCGACTGGTCCAGCACCCGAGGGACACTGAAAAAGGACACACACGAGGCAACGACATCCAGGATCGAGGCTACTTAACGCTCATCTCCATCGTTTCCCTCTGACGACCGCGAAAAATTATGTCCGATATGATTTTCTGATGGAACAGTATTCGAGGGGTTGACAATGCTAGTCAAAGAAATTGCATGCTTGAATGACCCTGCAGGGTCCATTTTGACTCATAATTTCACTCGTATGCGCCTCGGGATAAGCTCCTAAATTAGGTTCTTGTCTTATCGTCTAAAATCCTCATCTTTTTCAAGAAGTGATACTGATAACACGTGTGGTCTGATATCTTAATATATAAAGCAGAAGGTTTATATGTTTGTGTGTGTGTCTGTCGCCCCAAAACTCTCGAATGGTAAACCCCTTGGATCACGAAATGTCCCTCAGCTCATTATGCCTGACTAATCCAGATGAATGTGACTATTTTCACAAATCAAATTCTTTAGAAAAATCAGAATTCTCCAGAGCCACGTTAGTTTCTGTCAAACGTGAACGAGTTCCATCAGTCTCGAAAATCGAAGGAAACCTTGTCGGAGGGTCAGGAAAAAGGAAATCTGGCTTGCGAGAGTTTCGATCGGCGGTAGACGTCGCTTTCTACTCATTTACTTTCCGCCAGCTGGAAGAAGCGACCGAACGGCGATCGAACATTGTCGAAAGTCGCGACTCTGCACGCATCGCGAACCTGTCCCTCGTTAGAGGAGCCTGTCGCCGTGAAATACTGCGCGTGCACGCAGCTTTCTTTTCGCGGAACGCGTCATAAATCGTTAGAACGTGGAAAAACGCGCCGACTGACATCGGCTCAAGCTACGTGGATGGTTAACGTAAGTGTCCGCCCAAGGGTTCCGCAAATACAGAATATTCGAAAGAAGAGCGAGCCTGTTCCTTCCGAACCGAACAACCATCGTGAGTTTCGGTTCCGTGGCTCCCCAAACGTCCAGGATTCTTCTTCTATCCGTTTCTGATGCCTCCTCGTCGACGTTCAGAAGTCTGCTTCTTCCCACGAGGAAAGAACTGCCCCGGTTCTTGCTGCATCGCGTGAAAAACTCGTCTGATGCCATCTTCCCTAACGTCCCCGTTGTTTCTTGCGAGGCTCCCTTTTCCCAGCGCGTTTTCGGCACCGCCATCGAATTTATTCGGTGACGAAGGGAAGACGAACAGACGGACTGCCTCAGGAACCACGAACGCCCTTCCAGATCGCGCTGGGGGAGGATTAACGCTTCGCTTTTTCTCTACGAGGCTCCAAGGAAGCGCCTGTGACTATTTGTTCGAAGGATCTCGCGCGCGGAACGTGCGGCTGCATAAAGCCGAGGAGAAGGCGACGCGACAGCGTGTAGGCAGCGTGACGGCGAGGTCGCCGCGGCCGACCCTGACGGGAGAGGCTTCACAGCAGCATCCATTATTAGAACGACGATACGAGCAGCTACTACGCTTCATAAATGTAAATCTGAATGCATAATCGATGAAAGCGAACGCCTACCGGCGATGGCAACTGCATGACAAATGCACGAGAGAGCAGCGGGCCGGAGAGGGGTCATCGTCATCGATCCACGATCGACGTCCGCGGAGGGAAGGGCAGAGATGAAGGATCCCGATTCGGTGCACGGTCTTGTCTCTCGTCGCGTCACGCTTTCGCATGAAAATGAAGCTGGATGGAAGACCCAGCAATCGCGGAGGCCGTTAATGAGTGGGAAACAGAGGAGCGGAGAATGCTGGACTTTAGAATGACTTCGCGGATGATTTTCGAACATTCGTACAGATTGTCAGTGGAACGTAGGAATGCGCGAGGTGAAGGGAAGGAAGAAGATAAGGAGAAGAAAGGCCTGGCCACTTTTTGCTACGACCAGCGGTTATCGATCAAGCTCATTGATCAATCAGTCGATGTTCTCCGATTAACCCGTCACACGGGTCAACGACCATGAAAGAACGCGTCCAATGCTTTTTCGCTTCAACGGCGAAGGCCTCGTTATAAATAACTCGTCACGCACTAATCTCGCTGATTTTTCATCTGACATGGGCGGAGTCGGGCCACAGCCGGATCACTGTTGACTCGAGACTGCTCCAAGGGCGAGAGGCGCAACGGAGGCGCGCTCTGCGTGGCGGTGCATACACCAGCTGCATAATCCCCGGGTTCAAGTGTAACGTGCATCCTCTGCCCTCCCCATTTTCCGCCCCTGCTTAAGAGGTACCTCTTTTATCTAGAAATTTGGTTTTCTGGCAACCATGGAAAGCCTCACCACCTTCCTGCTTCTCGCTATATGCTGCAGGCTTGTGCCTTGTAGCTGCGAGGGGTCCAACGCTCTGCAATTTTCAAGCGGTGTATTTCAAAACCAGTATCATATGAAATAAAGCTTCTGTTCGTCATAGCGACGTTGTTGATCCTCTGTGCAAGTAATATGAGATCAATGCACGATCTAGACCCCACGGTAGGCTGTTTTCCAAAGCGCGTCACGGTGCAAGGCAGCGCTGTAGCTTTGACGGTTGAAAAGTGCGTTCCGTCGATTCGTTTTTTGCTAAATTTGCACGCCAAATGCCCGCTGTATTTCGACGTAGGTCTTCCTTTTGGTCTCGACCACGCAGAAGATGATGAAGAACAGGAACAAGACGACAGCCCCGGCGAAGAAGAACATCAGGGCCGCGATTCCAACCAAATGAACCATGGTCGAAAAGGACACCGTCATTATGAACGACAGCGTCCAACTGAAGAAGCCTGCGGCCGAACATATCACTCCCTTCAGATGCGCTGGGAAGATCTCGCCCATGTAAGTCCAGGGGATGGGACCTGTTTGCTCGAGAAATTTCGCAGATGCAAATGCAGGTGTCTGGATGAATGATTCGCTGGATTGATCCCCCGAGTGTCCATCAGAGCTGGCTGACGACGTAGCACTTTGAGTGGCGCGAGCTTTGGTGAAATACCGTTGCAAATAGGTCAGGCCATTGGAAGTCCGAGCTCCGAGGAAGCACCCGGGGGTATTAGAATATAATGAGCGTGAAAATACGTGAAAGCCGTGTAGCAGGTGGAAATCTCTCGGCGCGAGAACACGCTAACTCCACTCAAAGCGTTAACTACTAAATCTCTGTTATTGGAATTTAATGTAATCTTTCATGAATCACGCGCGAACTCGTGGGATCAACGAAATTCTGAAGCATCGCACTTAGAAGGTATATATATATATGCGCGCTGATTAAATCTTGCATACGCTATCGTTACTAGGGATTGCAAAATTATCGAATTTTTCAATTACCGGTAATTCGGTAAAATTTTCAATCAGAACCGGTTTACCGCTAATTTACCGGTATTTAAGTTATTGAAAGTATAAGAGTAAACATTACAAAAAAACTTTTTTTAAACTCTAATTTAGCATTATAAAAAATATATGGAAATAAAACTATTCTGAACATAAAATATAAAATGATATAACACAAAATAGATATATTTGTATAACTATTGGCAATACTTATTAATATGGATCGTCACCACGAAAACAAAAGAATCTTGACTTACATACATAATTAAATATGTTTTATTTAATAATTCTTTTTAACAAATAAGCACACAAAAAACGATGCGTCTAAACTTTGGCCTCCCGATCGCGACCTAATTTTTGTACAAAATAATCCAGCCACGGATAAAGCGCTCTCAGATTCTACACTTGTTGGCCGGGTAGGCATTAAGAAATCACATGCCATTTGTATGGCATGTATTTTCTCCTTACTTTTTCGACTTGAAAATACGTCCACTTTTTGATGACTTGATTCAGATTTTAATTTTCTTTTGGATCAGAGTTGATTCTTCATGAGATACTTCGGTTTTCGTCTTCATTAGTAATTGAAGTGCGTTTTCACTGATAACGTAGTAGATGTCGATGGAATTAATGAACGCATATACGCGCTATATTGCTATACGTAATTTATCGAATTACCGGTAAAAATTTGGCGAATTGCCAATAAAAATTTGAGGGAATTTCTCGCGATTTACCGGTAAACCGGTATTGCAATCCCTAATCGTTACTGACCAGTGCCGAAGCAGAAGGACATGATGAGCACGCAGGCAGCAGTGAGCGGCAACCAACTAAGCCGCGCGGCCACCTCTGGAAAGTTGCTCTGTGCATAGAAGAAGCTGCCCAGGGATAGCTGGCAGATGCATATCACCGATGCGGACACGCCTAGGAGGATCTTTCGACCTAACTACAAAAACCGTCCAATTCCCAAAATATTGATCGCCGGCGCACGATTCTCGCAAGCGAAATCGCAGTGTTCTCTCGCGTTTCGCTGTACAGTATTCGCAGTGTGAACGCTGTGCTCGTTACCACTACCTTTCAGGCTTCTTCGCCATGTTTAGGAACTCCTAAACCACCTTTCACCCTATAGGCTCGGCATTACCTATACTAAAATACATACAAGCAACTGTACATAAAATTAGAAGCAAATCAACCCTTCCACCATTGATTTTTAAGCACCCCGATAGGTGATCGAAGGCGTCTCGGAATCCCTGAGAGAGAGACACGCGGCTGGAATCCTCCGTCCGGCGAACGTGTTCCACGATCTGACCATATTGGGTAGTCCCGACGATCGACAGGCCAGCTGCAAATCGTCGATAAACGAGCACAACGTTCACTAGCTACGTACAAGTCCAGCGGCTATCGCGGAGGGCCTCGAGTGACAACCTTATCAACCAGCAGGACCGCGACACCGCATGCTATCACTTGACACACCGCGAAGATCACCATCTGCACCTCGGGGTCCATGGCGGAGCCAGTCCCCTTGAAAATCGTCACCGCATAGAAGATGATTACGTTGATCCCGCTGAACTGCAGCGCGGTCACCAGCCCGAACACAACGCCTATCATCTTCAGCGTTGGCTTCTGCAGAAACGTCTGAAGCGTCACCGTCTCGCTCGAGGCCTCCGTTACTTGGTCCTGCTCAAGCACCACGTAGGTTCAGATACATCTGAGAGTCTCCAAGCTGGTTCCTTTGGCATTCCTGAAGCTGGAGGCGCCCAGGAATCCCAAAGCTCACATTCAAGGGACTGACTTTCAAAGCCTGCATCTCCACCTCGATGTCCCAGTTAGGCCCGCGGAGGAAACGCATGTCCTTCCTGGCAGCCTCCTCCATGCCCTTGGACAAGTGGTACAGAGGGCTCTCGGGCATGAACAGCAGCATCACGATCCCGGAAATGATAGGCGCGATGGCGCAGAGGATCGACGTCGCGATGACGTTCTTCGTGAAGCCGCAGCAGTACGCGTACAGGATCCCGGTCACGAATAGCAAATGGGGTATGATCCCCAAGGTGCCTAACCGCGGAGAGCAACGCAAAAGGGCTTTTAGGCGGCGCTTGGCGGTTGTTCATCGGTACCTGTACCTCTGATGTGGCGCTCGCAGATCTCCGCGGAGTACATGGGAGCTAAGACGCAGAAGATGCCGCCGGAGATGCCGGTTATCAGTCTGCCGATGACCACCACGGGTTCATTCGAAATCACGCAAATGATGAGGATCCAGCCAATGGTGGAGAGAGGTGCGCTCGTCAGCATGGTCCCTTTACGACCGATCGAGTCAACGAAGAAGTGCAACATGGCCAGGCCCAGGGCCGTGCCCAATGGTAACGCCGACGCGATCAAGTTCGTCGCGAACTCGTCGTACCCGTAGTCGCTCTCCAGGTGCTCGACGCACGGAGCGCTCCATCCTATGCTGCATCCGAACGCGAACGATCCCGTGGACGCTACGGGAAGTATCACCGGTTCGTTCAACCTGGACACCGACCAACGAGCCGCCTCGCCGCGACTTTTACACGGATAGTGACTCGGGGAATTGTTAAGTGACTGCTAGAGGTTACAATTATAATAATAATAATTCTTTTATTGCACAGTAGACTTTACAATAGAAAATATAAAAAAGCGAGAAAGAAGAAAAAGAAAAAGAATAGTTAGATTTGAATAGCACATATAACACTAGAGGAGTGCGAAAGGCGAGGTACAGCTGTCAGCTGTTATTAACCTTACCATTTAAAGCTACTTAAAAGTAAAACTAACACAATAGAGTACACGAAAAGTAAGTGTAGACGGCCAAATAGCATAATCAAAAGTAAGAACTAACATCAATTCAGCGAAGGCCAGTTCGCGCCACGATTAGGGAAAAACTGTTAGAGTGTAAGTAGTACCCCTAGGCTGAAATAACTGGCCCTCTTAGGAGCCCCAGGGGCAGCGATCACTGAGCCCCCCAGTTTTCCCTATCCGTGGCGCGTCCACGTTATCATTGACTTTCGACGAGCTCCTCTTCCGCGCGGCTATGGTAAACATCATGAAGCCCGAGCTCCAAAATGGCTTGAACTGGCCTTCGCTGGGTTAGACCGTTTCGCGCGGTGGCCGCATGTGATTTCTAGTTCCGACGGAAACTTAAGCGAAGAAAGAGAAACCTGCTATGGTTGACAAGAATTGGGGAAACCTCCTCTTGAATAGCTGCTTGAAATCCTTCTGGTCATCTACGTCTGCCGTTGCCATGTCTATCAAGATCGAACGTCCAGTTTCGATACGTGGCTACGTTCCGTGGAGTTTTTCGTTACTGGCCATTAGTTGAATTCGAACACAAATGTATTCAAACACCACGAATCGGTTTGCAGGGGAGGTGTGACTGGCTACTGGAGGGTTGACTCGACTCTCAGGAATCTCAGGATCCTCGATCCTTTGCACTGGGCAAGCCTGAAGGGGATAGGGATGGGCATTGAAGGGCTCAGGCGCGAAACGATCGGCGAGGTAAGGAAGAAACGAACGTCGAACCCGGCGGGTTTTCGCGCTCCAATAAGTTTGTCGAGAGTCGCCGGTGGCCCTTCCTCCTCGGGGGCGATACCTGCGGTCGCAAGAAGAGCCTGGGCCTACGAGGATGACGTTGAACGTAATAGGGATAAGGTCCCTTCCTCACGCCCGGTTACGCCGGCTAACGACATTCAAATTCCATTAGGGCAGCGCAATGTGCGGCTGACAACTTTCGGATTACAGATCGGCTGGCTTCTCTCTCCCCGGCGTGACCGTAGGAGAGCCCTTGTCGGGATAATGGCGCGGCGGGAGAGAGAGAGAGAGAAAGATGAGCGAAGGGGACACGGCAAAGGGCCAAAGAAACGGGGACGATTAAATCGCGAACGGCTGGAGGTATTTAAATGAGTGCATCTACATTTTAAATATCTCTGGCTGCGGCTGTGGTTTTTAATCCTTCCGCGATCTTAGATATCCGCCGCGCTTCTCCACTCCCGCGGGACGTCGGGGTAGTCGAGCTCGCGATTTTAATATTTTTCCTTCGCTCCTTTTTTCGTCCAGAGAATCGAGGGAAGTTGTCTCTTGCTTTAATGGCAGTACTGTGGCGTGAACGATTGCATTTCTGACTGCGCGGGCAAACGGGGTGGGTTTTATGAAATTCGTGAATAAAATAGTATCTTCGGTGGGATCGAGAATTTACTAACCGACGTCTTTCCTCGCAAATACCAGCAATTTCAGACAGAAATCAGGAGTCCAACGCCCGCTGGTTGGAATGGTAACGAGGGCTCGTGGAGAACGAAGCTTTTCCACGAGGTTCGTCGGTGGAGCGAGTCGACGGGTCGACGAGAAGATAAAGAAGATGGAAACGAGGCTGGAGCGGCGCTTGATCTGCCTCTTCGATACTAGTTCTGACGAGCAATGCCCACGAATGGAGCTACAGATAACCGATAACGACACGCAGAAACGAACCATGTACGGGAGTCGTCATCGAGCAGATCGTTATGCGACGAGGGAAAACGACACACACTGTCTTGAAATAAGATCCTCAGATTACAATGATAGGATAAAGAATCCTTGCAATCCCTGGTCTGAAAAGAAACACATGTTCCTCCCCTATCCGAAGGAAGCTTGTAAGTCGAAGCATAAAAGAGCTCCGCGCAATCAATGTGCTCTGATAACTTCAATTTCTCCAAATATTTTCCACAGATTTCAGGTATCACCGATGTAAAAGGTTCATTTAGCAAGGAAAAGGGGATTTCCCTTTGGAGCAAGATGGAAATGAGAACTTCAACCTGGTCTAACGAAGTCGAAATTGTAATACTATAGGAGCTGCAGTCACGATTCGCGAGTTTTCTTAAATCGTAATTGAGGAAGAGCACGCGACGGAGACACGATAATTGCGATATATCGCGGTGCCCCTTTCTGGCCTCTGGAACGCGTCTCGTTTTCATTCGCACCGCGTCGCGCGCTCTGCCATTCGCGACGGGAACAGCCCGTATTTGCATATAAATATAAGTAAAAAGTGTATTTGCATGTAAATGTACGTCGTGGGGCCAGCAGTTGCTCGGGCTCCCCGAACCTCGAGGAAGTTCGACGACACCTCGATCGAAAGTTCGACGATGGGAAAGTGCCCAACGACGCGGCGAAACGAGGCAAATGAAGATACCTCGGGCCCGGTGAGAATCGAGGGGGCGTTCGATTAAGCTGTTCAATTACGAGAGCCGCCCGAGTAACGATAATTCAGTGGCTTCCCCGAACGAAGAAGTGATATACGAATTATCCACGCTCCTAGAGCTCTCTTCACTCTCGCGGGCTTTCGTTTCAATTTGATTCCAGCTTGGGTATCAATGTGAAATCACTTTGTTGGCATCTTATTAATGGTTTCAGAAATTTTGAAGCTTGCCAGCTTCGGTCTTGGGAGAAATGAAAGATACCAAAGTGAAGTTCGTAATCACACTGATTTTGATATTATCTGAATTTGGATTGCTTGGATATAGGTAGCTCTTCCAGCTGTGAAAATATTGAAAAATCAAGGTCGCTCGAGCAACAAGTATGCTAATTTCCTACGATCGATTTGCTCAGCTTCGCATCGATTATCCGCGAACAAATAATTGCTTTCCTAACACACTCCGCGATAACGTTATCTTGAAAAAAGAACCAAGCCCGCTTCGCGATGCAATTTGCATAAACACCCGAAGTATAAAATTCAGGGGTTGACTAGATTCAGTGTCACTGTGGAAAGTGAATTCCAAACGGATTCAAAGCAGAGACAATATTGGAAAATCTAGGATGTCTCGATACGTTGTCGTACTTGTGCTCCTCACTGTGGCTGTGGTCATTGTTTGTAAGTGTTTCGATAAATTTAAATATGGAAATAAAAAAGATGTGAAAACGCTGTAATTATAAGATACACGAAAAAGAAGTGCCTTTGGAATTTTTGCAGACTTCGGAAATCTATTAAACCCGTTACCCCGATTTCTATTTAATCAGGCCCTGCTTTAGCAATTTTTCTGAACTGCCAGAGATTTTTAATCCTTACATGCATTATTGATTTTCTGCGCCACAAATTTTGGTGAAATTTGTGTTCAAGCCTCTGCCAGCACAGGAAAGGGTGGTGCTTCGAAGCCGACAAAAAAGTGCCCCAAGAACGAAGTGTGGTCATGGTGTGGTAAAAACTGCGAAGCAACTTGTAACATCTTCCAACCTGGTTGGACAATTTGTCCAGTGTTTGTGAGTTCCAGAGACGAACGCTCCCAACCGTGCCTGGAAACATTCATTCTAATCATTGAATTTCTTTTTAGAAATGCTCGAAGAAACTGTCCGACTGCAGATGCAAACCAGGTTTGGTCAGAAACGAGAAGAACAAGTGCGTCGAGTTTGAAACTTGCAAAAACAAATTCGGATAAATCCAGAGACGTTTGAACTGCACAGAACCCTATCACGCACAGATATATATCGAACGTATCAGTAATAAAGATACTTTAACCACGGAAATGCATTTTTATTCATCGTTACCTAGATTCAAAATAAATCTGAGGATTTCTAGGTCTCTTCATTCGGAAAATTATATTCCGTTTAAGCAAAGCTATTTTAAATATCGATTAATCTCTCAGCAAACTATGCTAATTTCCAACAAACTGTTTGCACAGCTGTCGCGTATTAATCATCCAAGCGAAGCACGGCAAGCATATATTTTCTATAGCAGCGTCACTTTGGAAAGAGAAACGAACATCACCGGTAGAAATTTGCATAAAAACCTCAAGTATAAAATTCAGGACCATCGACAGGTGTGGTGTTACAAATCAAAGTGAAGTCGAAGCGACTGTACCAAAGAATCCACCATGTCTCCGTACACTCTAATCTTGACGCTCCTCGCTGCAGTGGTCGTTGTTTGTAAGTTACATAAAAAAAATTCTCAATACGTTTTCGAAAGTAGTTGTCCAAGCTTTTTCCTCGAAGTTCAACCTATCTGATTGCAAATAACGCGATTTTGGTCCAAGCTGTCGCAGGTGCTGGTAGTTCGTCGACAAAGAAATGCCCCTCGAACGAGGTATATTCATGGTGCGGAAAAAGGTGCGAGCCAACTTGCAAGGTCCCTTCACCAAACGAGAAAACTTGCCCGGAACTTGTAAGCTTTACAAAAAGCCCCTCTTCCACAATATTTTCAGACATCTGCAAGTGTTATTCGAACGACACCCGCGACTCTGTTTCAGGAATGCAACCCTCTTAAAGCCGCCTGCCGATGCAAGCTGAATTTCGTCAGGAACGCCCAAAAGAAGTGCGTCAAAGTCGAAAAGTGTCCAAAGTAACGTGACAAAATCAAGGAGGACCATTTCGTCTCAGTAATAATTATATATTCATCTCGGCAATAAACACAGTGTGCAAGCAGGACTGCATTCCCTGATCCAAAGTCCATTGCACTAGTTCCAAGTCAATTTATCTAGAAAGTTGGACGTCGAATTTGAACCGAAATGGGGTTCGCCTATGTAACTTCTTGCGCATATTGATAAACATCGTGCGCGATGATGTGGAATGCAACAAGTCCAACCAACGCGCAGCTAAAAGGCAAGTTGCATCGCTTCGATATCGATCAACAATCTAGCAAAACCGGAATTAGGTATCTCCTCCCCCGCGCGGTTGCTAACTTCCGTGACGAGGCGAGCTCGAACGCTCGAGTCGAGTATGCAAAACATCCTCCTACTCGCATTATCAGCGCCGACTGGGAAGTGCACTTTAGGGTAGAAAATATTTCATCGAATCTGAGCCGCGCCTTCGACGCGGGCGACGCAAGGATTTATATGCCTGGAACCAAGGCTCCAGTGGAGGAGGAAACCTTTACACAGCGAGCGGTGGTGCAGGCCAGACAGCTCCCAAATGCCGTCTGCAATTCGAATCTCGTCTATCTTTTTATGCGCTTCGCCGACAGTCCCACCCACCTCTACGCGAAACGAAATACGCATCTGCGAGCAGCGGAAAAGATGGTAACGTGTAATGTGCTGGTGGCACATCTAAGTCTTCTATTAGAAATTAGAAGTAAATCAACTCAAAGCCCAAAGCTGTAGGAATTTTTTCAATGGAAAAGTCTTGCAAGTTGAAGCGCATCCAAGTTTGATTTAATGGCACCAAATTCTCTTACCCCTGATTTTCTTATGTCTCTCTATTCTCAGGGGTCAATGACTTCTGTTAATAAAGATCCCCTTCCAATTTCCTATTCCTTTCTCTACCACAAATCGACCAGCTTCTGCTAGAAGCCACCAACGGTTTCCTCTCTCATTGGTCGTCGGGATTCGTTGTGAAACTAAGGATACGTCGACGAAGGAGAAACGCAGGATCGCTAGAGCGGACAGCGAAGCTAGTCTCCGGCTCGGCGTGTCGTCCGCGAGCGCGAAGCAGACCTCCGAACAGCTTACATAAGCCGTCGAGACTGACTGGCTTTGCTACCTTGAAGTCGGTCGTTGCCGCTGTCTCCTGCAATCGCTGCACGCCGTCGTATGCATCGAACGTTCTTTACAGCCGACTGGAAATCAAGACTCGCGCGCGCGCTGGACGATGGGGAAGCAGAGAGGACAAACGGGCGAGTGCGCAACGGATGGATTTCAGTCCCAACGTGGGAATACGTCTGCAGTGGTATCGATCCGCATGGGACGGACGATAAATTGTTGATTCGCGACTCGCGCGCCGTCCAGACGTCGTTAAGAACGGGTCTATGTCGGGACATGGAACAATACGCGACATTTGTGTATCATTATCGTTCCTCCCGGCGGATGTCGGTCTAACGAGCCGATTTCTGCGCGATGGGATACCTAACCGTCGGCTGGGGTAGTCGCTTCGACTTGGGAACGAGAAGAGTCACCGTTCTCGAGTCCCTGCAGGCGAATTTTCAGTTGCAACTTTCAGATCTTCAAAATGCGGGTAGGAAGACTTTGGGATTTTTAGAGGTACTGAGATTTTCAGACGGGGCTGTGGGATTTTTAGACCAAGGAGCTGTGCAGCACGGGGACTTTAAAGTTTTAAAATGGACCAGCTCTCGAAGAGATCAATTCTAAATCCTCGGAGCTTGAAACGTCAAGACACATTCAGGAGATTGAGCAATCGAAAGGAGTCCCCTCCCATTTTCCAGAGATTTTCCCGGGGAAGCAGACGGCTGGTAGCCGAATTTGTTCGCGCGACTTGGCGCCAAAGGTTCGGCAGCGTCGAGCCCACCGAATTGTTTCCAGGAATCTGATCGAAACGTCGGGACGACCTAATTCCAGGGGGACGTGGCCAGAGACCGAGTGGTCGTCCACCCTCGCGCGCAATCGATTCTAACGAGAGAGAGGCTTAGGACGGGCGATCAAGCTCGTATAAATCACGGTTCCTTCCCCACGGGGTGTTAAGGCGAACGGGAATGGTGTTACCGATAAAAGTCACCAGGACGAGGATTCCTTTCCCGTCGTTCTCGCGCTAAACGAATCGCACTGCTCGCGGTATCTCCACGAATCGAGTAGAAGAGATTGTCCAGTGGATTTACCTGCAACAGAGAAGAAAAGATAAACCGATTAGCATCGAGTGGACTGAGCGTTCACATGTTTCAAACAACGCAAATGTCATCCCTCGGCCCGCTGCATAGTTTGCCTACCAGCTTTTCCAATACCCAAAAAACCAACAGCACCATTATCGTAGGTGTCACGATCCGTCTCAGGTGATCCATCGAGTGAATCCTTCCTACCACTCAATCGACGGAACCTCCGAGAACCCATGAACCATCGAGCTAATGGCTGCGGCGAGTATATCGCGCGTGAAGAGCCCCCGAGGAAAAAAGCTGCAAAGCAGAACGCGGATCTGATTTACACCCCAATGGCAACAATGGTGGTTAGAACGACCGGGGCCACGCGGTGCCTCGGTCAGAGAGAGAAAGTCAGGTTGATTTACTTTTCACGGTTGACCAGGCGACACGATCGCAGGAGCGCCCACGAATAAAGGCGCTCTCCCATTCGACCCGCGGCGTCGATGGCGCGTGAACGGTATTCCCGGTGAACGCGTGTCCGGAATCGAGAATCGAGACACGCGACAGCGTCGATGCCGCCGTGGAAGAAAGCTCGCGGCCGTAAATTGACGCGTTTCGGCTGGCCCGGTTCGCGCGAGGAACGCGTGCACACCTTTAGATGATTGCAGATAATTGGCAATTTCGATCCATTTGTCAGGGGGAACGGGGCACAGCAGCTCGGCCCCGCTCGACCGTGTCCCGCGACCACGCGACTCGCGAATGGGCAAACGTGTCCCATAAATCGCGCGCGAAATTCCTCGCCTCTGCAAGACAGCGGCTGGACGCGAAATTTGCATAGAGTACGGCGGCCGGGGAGCTCGAGGTGGAAGGGTAGCGATAAGTCGTGTATTGGCAGAAGGAATTCGAGTAGGCAACGATATCGCTGGAACTATCAAAGTGGGAGCTGGTTGGCTAACACTGATTGTAAACAAATGTGAATAGACGCTTTGGAATCTGTCCTGCTTGCGTCGAGGTGCAAAGTTCGTAGGAATAATACATGTGTAACGGTATTTTACAAGCTTCCAAGGCGTCTGCATTTACTGACGCACTCGGGGCGTCGACGCGTTTAACGTATTAAGTGGCGCGGGGCTTTAAAAATGCCCCTCGAAGGAGTCATTCCACTTGCTCGGCCGAAAGATGAAGCTGTTTTTAAAGATTTTTTCTCGATATAAGAGTAGCTTAATGCCAAAAAGATTTATTTCATTATATGTTGTATTTTCTGAGAAAAATCTTTAAAAAAAGCTGCATTTTTCGGTTGATCAAAGTAGAATGACCCCATATATTAGTCAGACTTTGCTAAGCGATCGTTCTTGTTGGGAAAGCTTCGCAGGAGTACAAAGCGAACTCCGAGCTCGGATTGCCTTTAAACGTTCGAGAACTCTTGAGCAGCGCTTTCAATGATTTCCAGGAAATATGACCGTGAAAAACGCGCAAAAATTGTGCACGGGATGTAACTTACATCCCTTGGCGTGTTCCGACGGTGGTAATGTTTCTCAGACCTGTGATTTTAATTGCTACTCAAGTCGTTGCACGAAAGTCCGTCGAAAAATCTCTCAGCCTGTAGCACGTAACTACCCAGACAACACTTCTCGGTAAACAGACACGATAATGATGCGATAATGAGGGCGGCTGGTTTGAGAAGGGGAAATTTGAATCCTCTCTAATTCTCCTGTAAACGTTTGAGAAACTTCTCTTCGCAGATTCCAGTGAAATTACCTTGTCCTACTTAACAGATAAACATCCGCGGGAGCAATCGAACAATTTGTCTTAATTATTTGCACGGGCTTCGAAAAAGTCAACGAACTACCGCTGAAATCAGGTCCTCTGATAAGGAGAGAGCAGAAATAGAAGTAACCTTGTTTGCATGGAATGTACTATAAAAGCGCGGAGTAGCGATGATTTTGATACCATAAACGAAAGTGATTTCGAAACGGGACAAAGGACGAGATAGAACAGAAGAAGCGACGATGTCTCGACACCTTTTCATCCTTGTGCTCCTTGCTGCGGTGATCGCGGCTTGTAAGTTTCAATTAGATTCTCTAAACGTCACCGAACTCCTTGAATATCTGATTTCTGTAATGAAGCGTGTGCGAGATCTTAATTAAGTTAATTGCTCTGTGTCTCGATCGAGTCGAATAATCGCTACCACTTGAAGTATTTTTCGAACTATTACTGTAGAATTTTGTAGCTACGGATCTTTATAGTTTATACGTACTTAGCACAGTGATTTTCTACTTGCCCAGTCGAAAATGAACTCCAATTTCCCATATTCGTGATAATTCACGCAGTTTTTATCTCAGCTGTCGCGAAGAGTACAGGGAAGAATGGAAGCTGCCCGAAACACGAAGTGTCTTCGCCCTGTGGAAGACATTGCGAACCGTCCTGCGGAAACCCACAGCCGTCTCCTTACGCGTGCCGAAGACAAGTAAGTAATGATGCAATGCACTCGACAACGTTCGCTATTCTTTGAAATGTTACGCAACTAGTGCTTTGTTCCAGTCGTGCACAGCCGAAATGAGGGGTTGTCGGTGTAAACCAGACTTGTGCAGAAACAGGAACGGAAAGTGCGTGGAACAGGAGAAATGCAAGAAGGATCGGTAAACCATTCCTTTCTGGCTGGTGCCTCATAGAAACCCTTACATAACTGTGTATTTAGTGGAGCGATAATAAATACAGTTTGGAAACACAAGTATATCTAGTTGCTATTCCTTGAAACACATGATCGTCTACCATTACGTAAATGTAGAACGTTCGTGAGCTCACGAAAGACTGAAGCACAGGATGGTGTATTATTCAAGCCGTTCTATTATCATTTGAATTTCTTATGTGTGACATATGGATGACAAATGTTTGAGATAGTAAGAACGAAACGTTAACAATAATGCTAATGCACTTTGTAAACAAGATTAATAGGCCTCGAAATGCAAGGTGAGTCAAATAACTTGTCCACCTCGGATAACTATAAAATGTATATACTTCAAAAAATGTACAGAAATTGCACGGTATCAAAAGAAATATATGACTTTTTTTTTAAACAACCTGTTTGTTTACGAGACATCGAGATGAATTTTTTCGAAATTTTTTAAATGTAATCCGTACCTTTTTGTATTAAAATTTAAAAGAGCAGAGAATTTCTTTTTAAAAAGGTAAAGTATATTTCGCTAATTATTAGGTTCAGGACAAATAAAGCTTAATTCTTTAAAGCTTATTCTATGAAACTTCACTTAATTATTTCTTATAAAAAATTCACAGCTTTTAAATTATATACTTTAGAAGTTATTCGGAGTGGACAAGTTGTGTGACTCACCCTGTATCTCATTTATATGAACCTCCAAATTCAGATTTTATAAAACACCGTCTGTAGTTGAAAAAAATGGGGGTTGTACTGTCACGCGAGTACGAAGGCAGAAATATGCTACGTTGTTAAATGATAACATGCATAAAGGAACGAATGGAAAAGAGGCAAACCAAAAAAAAAAAGGATCATCAGACGAAACACCGTTTTACCTTTCCATCGGTACTCTGTTCCTGCTTTAACATTTTATAACCGGTTGCACAACGCAGTAGCATTTAAATCGTTCAACGCAGATAATGCAAATTTATAGTCCTCCCATCAATCACACACTTGCATATCTGCGACCTCGAAGAACAACTGAAGCAAGAGAATAATTTACCTAACGCAGCGTGTGTTCTTATTTGCAACCGAAGTTCTCGGTTAGCAGCAATATTAAAAATGATGTACCGCAGTACATCTGACAAAATCGACGCTCGCGTATGTACGAGGTGACAGTCGTTTATCTTTGATTACAACTTTGATTTAAACGTTTTCCACGTTATACATCATAAGCATCAAATTTGCATGACACGAGGTGTATAAAACCCGGTGGGAAATGAAGATTGGACATCACAAGCGAAAGTAAGTTTGGAACTAGTGAAACGAAGCAACAGCATCGAAAAGCCAGTCATGTCTCGATACATCTTCGCAGTAATCCTGTTCGTCGCTTTGGTGGTCCCTGCTTGTAAGTTTATACAGAACTATTCAGCTACTTTTTGGCAGTAATAATTATTTCTGCACTACGTGCGAAGTAACTGTTGACTTTCATGCACTGTTCACCTTGGTCCCAAAAATTTAAAACATCCATCATAAACCTTTGCCGACAATCGAACGCGTAATTGTTATTCCAGTGAGCATCCACGTATGCGTCGGCTGGAAGGAAGTAACCGACCCTTGCCAGGTGAACGAAACGATGGCACTGTGTGGCCGACAATGCGAACCCATGTGCCAGAACAAGCCATCTAAAGTCGTGCCGATCATGGAGAGGTGCGCGGATGATGTCGTAAGTGTTCGGAACGATCGTCGATTATCAGCTATTCAGAATTCTCTAACTTATTGTTACTAATTGACGCGACATTGCAGCGATGCTCACGTTCCACATCCGGGTGTACATGCGAAGAAGGTTTGATCCGAAATACGGATGGTAGATGCGTCGTCCCTGATGAGTGCTAACAGTAGTGATCCACAAACTTCAACTACGTATTCTGATTTATCGAAATTTAATAGGCTCCTATTCTTGGTTATCCGTAGTATAAAATAACAGTAATAAACATGGAGGTTTGAACGCAGATTCGAGTTCGTTTATTGATGAAATGAATAATAAGAGAAGTATATATATATATATATATTTAATCCTATCACGTGGCTATTAAGAAGAGATGGGCAAAATTTGTATATAAATAAAATTTCAAATAACGAAAAAAGTAAGTTCGTTAACCCGAGTTAACTTTACTCGACACCTGAGAAAAATTCTTTCAACTATTATGCGTTATTCGAAATTTTATTTAAATAAAAATTTTGCCCATCTCTGCTATTTGGAGGTGTGCAGTTGAAATTGTGTTCCTCCAGTTCAGCTGCTCACATTATTATGATGTTAAGTAAACGCGAGAGGGTCAGCTAAAATAAAGCCCGGAAAATAGAATAGAATTCCAAGAGAATAACTCGAGGTGTGAGAAACTGTTAGCTATAATATCTAAGTTTCGCGTGTCAACGCTCCGGATCGTGTGACGGGGCGATAAGATAGGAAGGCAAGACGGTGTTTCAATATCGCATCACGACGATCCGTTTATCGCTCGCAAACAACACATTTTCCGAGGCTCGTGTTCGTGATTCAGTAGAAAAACAAGCCAACCCCTTACCCCCGGCGGGAGCATCTCGTCTAACTGAATGGGCCAGCGCTCGCGGCGACGCCTGACGTACAAGTGCCAAGCTGGACTATTTCGATTCCCCTTTCGATTGCTCCCATTTTGTAAAACGCCACGGTCTACTGTTCCCAACGACCAGCGCGAACAGATGAAATCAGGCGTCACGCTGGGAACACCGTTTCGAATTCCGGATTCGAAGGTACGGCACAAAGGAGTTAATCCCGCTCGAGTTGGCCTGAAAACGCGAGGGGTGGGTTCGACAGAGGCCGATCACACGTCCGCGGGATATCCTTTCCCGTCTGACCTCCATTGTGCACGGGTGAAGGTTGCAGAAGGGTCAGAGTGCTACGAGGATCCCTTTCTATCTCTTTTACGAGATACACCTGTTTGGGGGCCAAGGCTGCGGGATCGCCTCCTCCCCTTCTCTTAGAAAGCAAGTCAACCGGATTAACCCTTTCCGTTTGCACTTCGATAAAACGGACACTTCGGAGAAAACGAGATTTATGGGTGACATAACACTCTTAACAGCCGAATTAAGGGGTCCGAGACTGGTTTCAGTCGCATCCTGAAGGTAAATTAGAAGCTTTCCACCTAATTGTAAGTTTCAAAGCTGTGCCCACCTAAGTTTGACCAGACCGGCTCCATAATTAGAGTGATGGATAGGGGCGAATGAACTCCGCGATGAGCGGATGAACGGTTCTCTTCTGCTGGTGTGTGAACGATGATCGTGTGGGATATGGATCAGGAGAAATTAGAGATTATTATTCGAAATGTGTTTAGAATTTCAGGGGCATAGAAGAATGTACGTAAGTGGTGGTTATATGCTGAGTTTAAAAAAGGAAATTTAATTAGAGGGGTCAACGATCAGCTTGGTCGAATTTGATGGGATCAAATTAAATATGTACGATTTAAACAGTGACCCTATATCATCTCCGCCGTTTCGTCAGGGTCGAACTACAAAGGGGTTAAATCAAACGGTGAGGCAGACTATTCTTGGCGCGATGTATTACGTAACCAGTTAATTAATACAGGGTCCAAGAGGTGCGTAAAACGTCGACCCTTCTTCAGAATCGACGTTGACGGCCCACACCTATAAAACCGTACTCACCTACAACGTCTGATACACCCCGCCTCTTCGTTTTCGGGGGACGAAATCGATTATAACGCGTTCGACCCTAAACGCGTAACTCACGGTGTGTAGAGATCTTTCACGAGTCTCAGTTGAGCCACTGGAAAACTTTCCAATCCTTTCTTCGATCCTCTAGAATACACACGACCCTGCTATCTAAACATTTCCCTCCAACGCAAATGTTTATCGTCAAATAAAAGAATTTTTCTACAGAATTCAAAACCTGCAGCCTCTTATTCCCTGTACCTATTCGCCTAATTAGTGTAATTCTTATCGTTAGTCCAAAGTCTGCAAAAACTTGTATAATTATACTGTTATCGACTATGCTAGCTGTAAATATTCAGTTTTTTTTTGTAATACAGTGGAACCTCGATAACTCGAATCTCAAGGGAAGGAAAAAAATCTTCGAATTATAGAGGTTTCGACTTACCGAGTTGTAGAGGTGTTTACAGCGGAGCCGATGGGGATGAAAAAAATTTTCGAGTTATCGAGGTTCGATTGTGAAGCCGATTAATAATAATAATAATAATTTCCTAATCAATTGAAATGATTCAACACCAAGTCAGCACCAATTCAGTCTCAATTTCATTCCAACCGCCTTCAAATTCAATTCCATACCAAAGTCAACTGTACTTCGAGATCTCCAGCTGGCAGCGAAATAAAGTCATTTTCCAAAACCAATTCCCCATGATAACTTTGGCGTGACTATCCTCTCCCAGTGCATTATACTACGCTCGAGCTTCTTCTTCCAACTACCGAACAAGAAAAAACAGACACGCGATCGAGAGACAGAAGAACGATCGATAATCGATTCGTCATCGAAGCGCGGAAGTGGACATCCACCGTGAACCGACGGAAGGGGTGGCTCATTTCCGGCCGAGCGAGTGTTTATTTTTCGTCCGTACTGCCTGCTTTGTGAGGGAATAATCCCGAGAGGCGTGGATGCAGCGCCAAGACGACGGAAGTGCGGGGCGCAGGACTTTCGTGGTGCGGAAATGAGGTGGCAAGGGCAAGGTAAAAAGAGAGAAACGGCAGAGGAAGGACAAGAGCGGTAGGGAAAAAGAGGGAAGAAAATGGCTGGCAGGGCAGGGACGTCGGGAGCAGCTGCTCCTCCGACGTTTTGCGAATTTCGCTGCGAGGCATTTAAGAGCACACCCCCCTTCGCCGCTCCGGTCTTCTTTTTCCCAGCGACTTTCCTCTCCCTCCCCGTCTTCATTTCCTTTTTGACGCGCAAAAACCAGCGCACACAGGCGCCCAGAGGCCCCGCTGGCCAGGTTCACACGACACGAATGAAAATCCTGCTCCCCTTTTCGCGTTGTTCGAGGAGGGGCTCCCCCCTCTCTCTCTCTCGACCTTAGAAAAGGAGCCTTTGGAACTTGCAGCTCGCCGTCTCCTTTCCACTTCCTGCAGGATGTTTGCGAATTTCAAAAGCGCCTTTCACGGGGTCCCGAACAGAGTTTGTTGATCATTAATCTAATTCTACTTTCGAACGAATGTTTCTAGGAAATCCATCCCTCGCGGGGAGGCGGAGTCAAGATCCTACAGTTTCGGATCAAGATGTTTCCATGCAACGAGATAAGGGATCTCCGAGTTCCCGTGCACACGGGGCACGATAAATCCGAAAGAGGAGAACACTTCGGACGATGGTGCTCCACCCTTGCCAGAACGGAGACGTTTTTTTTTCGCGACTCGCTCCGAAGAAGCCCTCGGGGGGGACGTTACCACCCTCTTCTGCGTGACTCGGCGAAAAGAAAGGGATTCGGATGCAGCAGCCAGAATGTAGATTCTGCGAGGCTGCTCCCTCAGCGCTTTCGTCGCTGTCGTTAGAAGAAAATCGAGCTTTTGTTCGGATAATCTTCCAAGGAACGTAACTTTGCATTCGAAGAGCATCGTCTCGATGGGACGATAACGCTTCTTCACAACGAAAAAGCACGCTGGATATACAGGCTCAGCCCTCCTCTTCGACGGGGCCAAGTGACTCTCGAAACGATCACGTTTCTCGTTGCCCTCGGCACAGAAATTTTTTATCAACGAATCCCCTGAAGTTTCCTTCCACTGTGGATGCAGATCGTCGAAGGCGATCTTTTTAATCGATGTTGAATTGTTATTTAAGTCGCCCTCCCACGAGCTATGCTTAACGGACTGGAAAGCGAGGGCATCGGTTTTATCAACAATGAGTAAAGAAATTCAATGGAAACGAATTAGCTGCAACAATACCCGTCTATTACTGTAAATTAGCTGTTTACAAAGTGCTCGCAAGGAATTATCGTGTTCATCTTCGAATAAGAAAGAAATCTATTGTTCTGTTGCACCTCTGATGCACCGTGTTAGGTATAAAAGTGGAGCAAGTTGGTGCTTGAAAGTCATAAACAATTCGACAGCAGCAGAAGAACGTGAAACGTACTAAAGAACCATGTCTCGATATACAATTGTGTTGCTCGGTCTGTTCGCTGTCGTGGTCGCAGTTTGTAAGTAGTCTTTTAAGCTTTTCATTTTTCGTTGCTGATCTCTCGACTAACAAGGGAAGATACCCCAACCCGGAAATTCGAAACATTATGAATCTTTGGCAATATGTAGGGAATATATAAATATGTATTACGCAATTTTTTTGCTGCCCAAATTCACTCGTAAGGGGTCAATTTGGTGAAATTGAAAATTCGGCTATTTTTCTGTAGAAAAAAATAGGGAAATAAAATTAGGTACTGATTAAGAGATAAAAAAGGTTTCACACAACAAAAGTTACTTCTTTTAATTAGGACTATCATTTGGTAACTCGCGGTTTTTACAGTTCGCGAGTTATAACACAAAATCCGAAAATAGCCGGATTATCAGGGCTCAATTTCGCCCACTTAAAGTAAATTTGGGCAGCAAAAAAGATGCGTAATACATATCTATGTGTATCTTTTATATATCCCAAAGATTCATAATTTTTTTAATTTCTGAGTTGGGGATCTTCCCTTATAAGGCATTCATAGCTTAATAATTTCGAGCATCGCCATAAATTTGAACGTCTCGACTTCATTTAAATTCGAACCTCGCGTGCTTCCCAATTCGCCACGAAATGACTGACGCGTGTTCGCACAGATGCCGAAATTGACGATGGGTCCCGTAGAGGTATCGGTAGGTGCCATGAAGATAACGAAAGCTGGAACATTTGTGGAACACGCTGCGAACCAACGTGCTCGCGTCCAGTGCCTCCACTGTGCGTAAATATCGTAAGTGTTTAAAACTGAACGTGGTCGAGCTACCCCTAAAGTCTTCCACCGGGATTTACATCCTCGCGATATCGATTAAATCTGTTCCCAGCCGTGCACCATAAAAACGACGGCCGGTTGCCGATGTGACGTCGGCTACGTCAGAGACACGGACGGATCGTGTGTACTGCGTAGAGACTGCCAAAAGCAACAGAACCAGGAAGAGGATCCCCGTGAATCGGCAGAGTGACCGACACATCTACGTTCATGAATCTAATTAAAATGTAACTTGTGAAATTATTAAAATGTTACTTTTACTATAGCAATATTATTGTAATTAATTCAAAAAGCAAATAATAAAATCCTGTGAGATGGAAGTCTGTGCTCTGCCAGCTTACAACGAGTTATTAATAGTTGTATTATTCATACATGTCGTTATGAGAAAATCAAACTTTTGTTCGGATAATCTTCCGAGGAACTTTGCATTCGAAGAGCATCGTCTCCATGGAACGATAACGCTTTCTTTCAACGTAGAAGCACGCTGAATATACAGTATGTCTGGTTTGTTCGTAAACACGCTATTATTTTTCTAACTACTGAATAAGCGAAAAAATGTTTCATATGAAAGATAGATTTGATAGAAGAAACTTAATAGAATATTAGGATTCGCGTTTAAGCTATTATTTACAGAGATTTCAATACCAACATGATTTTTTTTAAATCGAACTATATATTTTTATTATTGCCACTTTATTGTGCATTTCAAGACGCGTTCAACGATGTTTATAAAACGTATGTTTGAACAATAATTTAGCGGATATTTTTATGGATATTGGTGAAAAATTTAACGCCTGGTTATGTGGCTTTTATTCATAACGTATTATCTATCGTAGACGATGCGTTATACGTTTTATGAGAAAGGCGAAGGCCTCGGTTATCAGCAATGTGTAAAAAAGCCCAATGGAAACGAATTATTTTCGACAATACCAGCTCATTAATGTAAATTGTGACCGTTGTCAAAATCCTGGCATGAATCATCGTGGTTATCTTCAAACAAGAAATAAATTTATCGCTCTGTTGAAATCTCCATGCATCGTGTCGGGTATAAAAGTGGGCCAGCCAGTGCTTGAAAATCATAAGCAATTTGAAAGCAGTGGAAGAACGTGGAACTCAAAAACCAACCATGTCGCGATATATTATATTACTCGGTCTGCTCGCTGTGCTGGGTGCAGTTTGTAAGTAGTCATCAAATGAAGCATCTAAGCTTTCCATTTCATTGCTCGAATCGCGACTAACAAGGGAAGTCATGCAACTTTGTGTGGAAGTAGCGTAGTTCATCCGTAAGTCGATTTTAGGGGGTTGAAATCATCCCTTGAAAAAGGGAATTTTTTCGTGGGATATCTCGAGAACGGCGTGATATATTGAAAACAAAAGTTTAAACAAACGTTGCACCTTTTTTATATCTACAGAACTGTGATAAAATAATTATCAAACTAAGGATTGGTGGTGGGGCAAATTGAAAAGTATGGATTTTTCTTCGTGTGCTTTCGAATTTGCCACGAAATGACTAACACGTGTTCGCACAGATGGCGAAGATAAGGAAGTCAATTGCAAAAATAACGAAAAATGGAACCTCTGTGGACAAATCTGCGAACCAACGTGTGACGTTCCAAAACCTAATCCTGTATGGTGCCCAGCAATCGTAAGTGTTTGAAACTGAACGTAGTCGAGGTACTCTTAAAGCATCCCATCGAAATTTACATCCTCACGATTGAATCTGTTCCTAGGAGTGCACCAAATTCACGTCCGACTGTCGATGTGACAGCGGATGGGTCAGAGACAAGACGAGCGGATCGTGTGTACAGCTTGAAAACTGCCCAAAGAAACAGGACCAGCAATGACGAGCTTTCTTTCAATCGACGGAGTGATCGAAAACATCTACGTTCGCGAATCCAATTAAAGTGTAGCTTGTGTGTGTTCAAACACTTTTACGAGGGGGATTACAAATAATAAAATTCTGTGAAATGGAAGTCTTGTGTATTGTCAGTTTACAACCAGTTATTAAGATTCGCCGTATCGGGAGAATCTCTCTAGTCGGTGTTAAATTGTTATTTAAATAGCGTATTTTTGCGCCAAGCATCGGGGGCCGTCCTTCCACAACTTATAGTTAACGGGCGGAATAGCCTCGATTATTAACAGTGAATAATGCAACCCATTGGAAACGAACGAACTCCAACAGTAACCTCCATTACTGTAAATTGGATGTTTACAAAGTTCTCGCATGAATTATCGTGTTTATCTTCAAATAAGAAAGAAATTTATTGTTCTGCTGAAACTTCCATGCACCGTGTCAGGTATAAAAGTGGAGCAGTTGGTGCTTGAAAGTCATAAACAATTCGGAAGCAGCGGAAGAACGTGGAAACGTATTAAAGAACCATGTCTCGATTTACTGTGCTACTCGGACTGCTCGTTGCGATGGTCGCAGTTTGTAAGGAGCCTTCTAAGAAAGCATCTTAAGCTTTTCATTTCATTGCTCGAATCTCGACAAAGGCATTTGTTAGCTTAAATAACAGAGTGACATAGCGTGCAACAGTCGCCATAAATTTGAACGTTTTCACTTCATTTAACCCTACAGCGGACGCGTAAATTAAAATTACACCATTACACACGTTGGGTCTCACAGACCTGTATCGCCGAATCTAGGAATGCATAGATATTTTGAGAAAAAAATATTTTTACACTGCACCGTAATTTATTGCACTCAATCTTTATTACGAACAATAATTATAAGAAAATGAAATCCTGAAGAAACACCGCTTTAACACACTACGGGTCCTCGTTATCTGAATCTATTTCAATATCATAAGAACTGTTCACTTGGACATTGTAGGTTTAAAGTCGAACCTCGCGTGCTTTCCAACCTGCCACGAAATAATTAACGCGTGTTCGCACAGATGGCGGAGATGAGGATCAGTGTTGTGGAGATAACGAAAGCTGGAACCTTTGTGGTAAACTCTGCGAACCGTCGTGTCAGACTCCAGTACCTCGAGTGTGCCCCAAAATCGTAAGTGTTTGAATCTGAACATAGTCGGCCTGCCACCCCTGAAGTATTCTCCACCGACGTCTACGTCCTCGCGGTATCAATTAAATCTGTTCCTAGGCGTGCAGCAATTTCACGGCCGCTTGCCGATGTGACAGCGGCTACGTCAGAGACACCACGGACAATTCGTGTGTACTGCTTGAAGACTGCCAAAGCAACGAGGACCAGTACTGACAGCCTTGCTTTCAATCGGCAGGGTAATTGAAACGTCTGCGTTTATGAATACAATTAAAATGTGGCTTGTGCGTTCCGAACACTTTTAGGAGGGGAATATTGTAATTACTCCAAGAAACAAATAATAAAAATCTGTGAAATGGAAGTCTGGGTATCGTCGGTTTGCAAGGAATTATTAAAATTCGATCTGAATCCCCATAAATTCGACAATAGTTCCCTACCAACATGGTTGCAAAACGTCAAAGGCGTTTTTTGTAATCGATGTTAAATTGTTATTTAAGTAGCGTATTTTTGTGCCAAGCAACGGGGCCGTTCTCCCACGAGTTATATTTAACCGGCTGAATAGCGAAGGCCTCCGCTATCAACAGTGAGTAAAGAAACCGAATGGAAACGAATTAACTCCCACCATACCCGCCTATTACTGTAAATTGGCTGTTTACGAAGTTCTCGCATGAATCATCATGTTTATCTTCCAATAAGAAATTTATTATTCTGCTGAAATTTCCATACATCGTGTCAGGTATAAAAGTAGAGCCAGTTGGTGCTTGAGTCATAAAGAATTCGAAAGCAGCGGAAGAACGTGGAACGTATTGAAGAACCATGTCTCGATATACACTTGTGTTACTCGGTCTGCTCGCTGTAATGGTCGCAGTTTGTAAGTAGTCTTCTAAGGAAGGCATCTAAGCTTTTCATTCCATTGCTGGAATAATCTCGACAAAGACATTCGTTAGCTGAACCCTTAACTGAGTACCTTGGGGCGCGCATGACCCCAGGCACGCAAAGTTCGCTGCAAAATTTTTGGTTGTCTAAGTTCGTAAACCGAAATTCTAATTAATTTTATAATAATAATTTAACTTTCTACGTTCCGATTATTTTATACATTACCTAAGAACAAAATATTCATAGAGGTTGATCTAGTGTCGACTTTAAAAATTTCTGTGTCTTTGGGCTCTGCCACAACCCCAGCATACCAGTCACGTTTGCCAAAAACAGTATACCAGTTAAGGGTTAATAACAGTATGGCCCTTTACGCTATCCGCGGAGCTGCTAATTTCGAGCGTGGCCAGAAATTTGTACTTTTTGACTGCATTTAAATTCGAACCTGGCTTTCCAATTTGCTACAAAGTGACTAACGTGTGTTCGCACAGATGCCAAAGGTGAGGGTGAATATTGTGCAGCTAACGAAAGCCTGAACCTTTGTGGGAAACACTGCGAACCAACGTGCGAGAATCCAGAAATACCTCCACTGTGCCCAAGACCCGTAAGTGTTTGAAACTGAACATAGCCGAGCTACGCTTAAAGTATAGCACCGAGATTTCCGTCCTCACGATATCGATTAAATCTGTTCCTAGGCGTGCAGCAATACCACGGCCGCTTGCCGCTGTGACGACAACTACGTCAGAGACACAAACGGGTCGTGTGTACTGTACAAAGACTGCCACAAGAACAAGAACAAGAACAAGAACCAGTAATGACAGCCTTTCTGCCAATCAGCAGGGCAATCGAAACATCTACTTTTATGAATTCAATTAAAATGTAGCTTACGAGTGTGCTCTAAGCACACTTTTACGAGGAGATTAATATTGTAATTACTTCAAGCAGCAAATAATAAAATCCTGTGAAATGGAAGTTTGAGTATTGTCAGTTTGCAAAGAGTTATTAAGCTTCGCCATAAATTCGACGATAGTTCCCCTTCACCGTGGCTGCAGAACGTCAAAGGCGTTCTTCTTAGTCGATGTTAAATTGTTATTTAAATCGCGTATTTTTGTGCCAAGCAGCGGGCCGTCCTCCCACGAGTTATGGTTAACGGGCTGGAAAGCGAAAAGGGCCGCGCGCGAAAAGAACCAAGAGAAGGAAGTTTCGTGGCACAGTCGACCACCACAAAGACCATCCCCCGCAATATTTCTTGTCGTGGTACATTAAATTCGTACGCGTTTCCTAACGCGTCGTCAATAACGGGGGAATCGGATAGGGCACGGTGGAGAACAGCGGCGATGGGAAACAATTCTTTCCCTGCTTCTTTTTATTTACGTTCCATAGTGCGTGGAACAGCGACAGGGAATCAAAATCCTCGATCCATAACTTTTTTACAAAAATCGAAATACCAAGCCTGTAAATTGAGAGGAAAGTGCCGTCTTCCAAGTTTCCTTGGAAGTTCTGTTAGAGAGGGAAAGAAAGAAGAAGTTCGATTCGTCGTTGAGCTCGGGACACGTCGACGGTGTCAGTGCCCATCGGCGTTATCACGGCGCGGTATTATCAGCGTCTGGAGCAAGGGAAGAACGCGGTTTTCCCCGGGCGATCTCGCGCGAAACGCGACAAAGCCGAGGCACGTCAAAGGGACGCTAGACAATACTTCGCCTGGGCGTGGTAGTAATGAGCCGGGCTATTCTGGCAGGCATCGCGTCGCTTTGTTCGCCCGCGCATTATTCGGACGTGCACGCGCTTGCGTATCTGGAATAATCAGTTGCGTTTTCCTGGAATAGCAACGTATTGTACCGCCGGGATAGCACGACGCCCGTCGGAGCGACGGAACTCCTGCCGAGAACAAAGACCGCGTGCCAAAGGTAAAACGGCCGAGGGTGGAACAGAGGACCGCGACGGACGTGGAACTTTCCTGCTTCCGTAACGAAGACGGAGGAAAAGGAAGCACCGAAGGCAAGGCAGGATATTTCCTCTCCCAATCGATACGCCCAGATCGCCCCAGACTCCTTCTTCCTTCTTTTATAGAGCCCCGGTTACGAGCGCCCGACTTTCGTGGAAAACTTTCCTATTAATCGAATGCCACCGTGCCCCGCGATCATCTCCCTTTCTCTGGGCTCTATCTGTGCGCCTCGATCACGCCCGGACGGCAAGGATACCGTCTCAATCGCTTCCCAGGAAGTTCCCGCGAGTTTTCTGCCGCGATAACCCCGTTCCTAAGGATCCCCTTGGACTAGGTTAGTCGATGGTCGTCGGTCGCGTAATGGCACTGGATAGATGGCCACGGAAGTTAACGGCGCGGAAGTGCAAGTCAGTTGCAGCGAGGGAAACGATGGAATGACGCGCGTGGCTTCGATCGCGTAATTTCTAAGCTACCTGTCATCGGTGTAATACAGCGGGGCCATCAGGGAAACAGTTGCCTGGAGTAGGATAGCGAGTGATTGGCTACGCTTACTCCCAGTGAATATAAGGACTCGTAATCCTCGCGGCGAGCTTCTCCCTGGCCTCGTGAAACAGTAATCGTTTGGCTCAGGTATCGAGGCGCATCCTGGTAATCTCCTTAACGAAGAATCGTCCCTTCTGCCGGCGAAAGAGGGAAATGCTTCCAGCCGGCAGATCCAATAAGCGGCTATCGGATACGCTTGTCTATTCTCCCGAGAGATGAAATTCGTGACCGAGGCGCCGTTCTGAAGGGAGGATCATATAGGACGAAGAAAGATGGGAGAAGAGAATACGGGGAGAAACAATCCCATTCTCTCTGCCGTTCGGGGGGAACCAAAAGAGGTCCCGGATTGAGGACGAACGAGTGGCAGGTGCGTCTGTTTCTAGGATGGAGCCTATTGGGCACCCTTAATACGGTATTTCATCGGTCATAATGCGACCATCTCCCCCTGGACACCCTCTGGCCTGCTGGAAGGAGACTGAAGCGCGATATCAACGGGTTTCTCTTACAAGCAACGTTCTCTAAATGTCTCTGACACGTGGCTGCTGATGGGACTTAACGGACCTCCAAGGCGACCGAAATATAATGGGGGGCATGTGGTGTTTTAGTCGTGGTAGGTACCTATATAAAGCTCAAGGGATGAATTGAGGCATTGAGAGCAAAAGCGGACTAACCCACATTTTTTGCGAAATTGAGTTAGTAGCAATAATGTATTCCAACAGGCTGTACTAAGCATATGAAATAGAAAAAGTTATTTTTTTTTTCAATGTGGGTTAGTCCGTTTTTGCTCTTAATGCCGCAATTAGTTTGCTCAACGATATTTAAATTAGAGATGCACGTTCTAAGTTTGTAAATTAATAACGGTGGAGATAGTTGTCCGTTTGAGTTTTGAAAGATTAAAGGAGGACGAGGTGCAGGGAATGAATCCCCGATCCCTGTTGCGTTAACGCCCCAGTAGTACGAGTCCCTGGTACCTGAAGACGCGGACTCGAACAACGCTTGTTCCGCCACTGACAAATCCCGCTCTCGAAGGGCATCGATGCCCCACAAAAGGGGCTTTTGAAAACGAGGTTACACGGGAACACGTAGGATGTGTGTGCCAGTGGATTTAAGGAGGGTCCAGAAGACGAGCATTGTTCGACGCCAGCACGTGCTCCATTGTGGCGATTGCCCAGAAAGAACACTTGAGGACCAGCTGGCTACATTGTCATGGTACAGAGGAGCAAAGTAACGCGCGAGGAAGCGAGAGGAAGCGAGAGGAACCCCCTGGCAGACTCCGTCTCTCGCGAAGGAAAGCAAACAGAAAGGGCGATGTAACGCAAGCCTGATCCCTGGTACGAGTCCGGACTGATTGCGCGGAACGAGGCATTCCATTTTAAATTTCCGAACCGGGGGATACCGTATACTCTCCTAACCTTGCATAAATCAAACAACTATCTTCCACTGACGACCTCGGATGACAATGGAAGACAACTGCAAATAAAAGAGCAAAATAAGTTTGCCTGCTACGTACATACGTACACCTAACGCGGCATATGTCGCGCTCCGTTATCAACAGTGAATAAAGAAACCCAATGGAAACGAATTAGCTCCAACAATACCCGTCCATTACTGTAAATTGGATGTTTACAAAGTTCTCGCATGAATCATCGTATTTATCTTCAAATAAGAAAGATATTTATTGTTCTGTTGAAACTTCGATGCACCGTGGCAGGTATAAAAGTGGGACAGTCGGTGCTTGAATGTCATAAACATTTTTGTGGAACTTTTGTAGGAGATTTTTGTGGAACTTTTGTAGGAGATTTTTGTGGAACTTTTGTAGGAGATTTTTGTGAAAGTTTTGTAGGAGATTTTTGCGAATGTTTTCGTAGACTGCAAGGATAGTTGGAAATGATGGAAATTCCAGCATTCTCCCCTGGGTAATCTGAAAGTGGGCGGGTGTATTCGAAGGCTCGTGCATTCGTCAAGGATTATCGATTTCTCGAGGCACTCACTTGTATTTGTAAAATTCAATTCAACTTCCTCCATATGGCAAAGCGCCGACAGAGGAAGCATTTACGATTAAACACGCAAAACGTCTAATAATCATCAGCAACTAGCATTACGCTACGAGTATTTAAACACGATATGTGTACCTACAATACCGAATTTCCAACATACCTCCACAATTTCATGAACTTCGGTACTCCCACCAACGTACAACCCAATTTCCCTCCGCCCATCAAAGGTCCCACCGCATTCCCGTCAGAAAAATAAAATGCTACCTACACGAGCCAAAGGAAAGCAGAGACCACCGAACAGAACCAACACCACTGTCGCCCTACAGCCGGAGAAACAATTTGTTCACCAGAAAAGAGATTTCAGGGGTCAGTAAGTATACAAGGCTCCACGAGAAATCCTCCCTCTGCCGACCGAATCGAATAATAACGGAAAAAAAGGAACACGTCTACCTCTGGTCCGGTCGAACATCCTGGAGAAGCCCCGTTTCCCCATCGTATTTATGAGATACCCCCTCCCCCACCCCCTAGAACCGGGGGGTTAAATCAGCGTAGTGGAGCAGCCATCGCGCGTGCTGACGTATTCGCTCGCGCTAGCGACGTGACCTGCACCAGTGAGAAATTGCCTGAAAGCTCACGTCGCACGCTCTTCAAACGAGGAAATCCAGGCCCTTCCTCCCCCGGGCTCCCTTTGAACCTGTCGATCCCGTCCGCAGGGAGAGCCAGGGGCCCCGTTCTTCGCTTTTCTATCCGTCACACGCGTCGTTTTCTCCTTTTCTCCTCGTTTCTTCCCCGAAACGACCACCGCCCTTCCCCCGCCCCTCTGTGTCCCGAAAATCGCGACGCATTCGTACGCAATCAAGCGATAACTCCACTCCGCTTCCTCCGAGGGTGGTTCTCGCCCCCGTCCTCGTACCGTATTAGCAGCTGTCCAAGTCGATCTAGATCGTTACCGCGCTGACCCGAAATCTCGCAACGGAAAACGCAGAGAGGCTGGATACAGTAGATGATGCTCGGTACACGCTGCCGAAGGACGCACGCCTTCCTTTTGTCCCGTGACAATGCCGCGAGAGACGGCGGGCCCCCCGAGCGTGCGAAAGGGCGAGATTGTATGAAACAACGATTAGCAGGGCCACCCGACCGTGCACCTCTATCTCCGGGAAGAAACGTGGGGGTTTGTGCGCGTTGACAGTTTCTGCTCGGTAAAAAGTACCTGGGATCGATGGAAAATTAATCCTCATTGTCAGGATCTCCGCGAGGGCCGGAGAGCTGGTTTTTCTCAAAGCCTGTCAGGGAACGGTAACGAGGATCGGGGAACTCTGCGACGGTGGCACGGCATGGGAAAAATTCGGGCGAGTCTCGCGCGGGAACGATCCATTATGGGCAAGTTGAAACGCTAATCGATTCCGCGGACCAGTTTCCAATCACCAGCATGGTCAACTTCCCACCGAATACCCGGGTGCCCAATGAAAAAAGTCATCCCACGTTACGTCACTCGCCATCGAGCGCGCCGTGCGCCAGTCATTACGCAACGGTGCCGTCGTGACGGCGCGAGACCAAAAACTGCGCGCCGAGCGCCAACTGGGGTCCATTTTGGATAACAGCTAGCCGTGGATTTCGCGATCGTGGTGTTGTGCGCGTTCGTGGAACGAGAACTGGAATGTCCCTCTAGAGATCAGGACGATCGTTCCGAGATTACGTAACGCCGCCGGCGCGAGAAACGCTCGATGAGCGGAAAACGCGATGACGTTTAACGTCCCCGTGCGTCCTCCAGGGCGCCGTTATTCGTCGGGTCCGCGGTTGTTTTCGAATTTCCGTGCGGTCAGCCGTCGGAAAAATCGGGCGTTATTGAGTTGCCCGACTGGTCGCCGATTATTACGCAACCCGCGCGCAAGTAGCCGGCCCGAGGATGCGAAGATCGACCAGCCTCTGCGCCCGCGGAGCCGCTCTCCCACTCTCTCCATCGCGAAACCCTTGGCTAGCTCGCAAACAACTTACATAATACCGTATATTTATCCGACGGCACGGGTTTACTGCACCAACGACACCGTTCTCTCGTTTCCTCTCTTTCTGGCGGGCGGGGTTCCGGCACGCGCGCTCCTCGCGCCGGGGAAAAGCGTGCACAGGTAACCCGGGTACGTACGTGTTCATTAGGAGCCCGAGGAACACGTGACGCCTGCGTCGCTGTCTCATTAAGAAACAGCCGCTCGTTCTTTTCGAGCGTGCGGAGTTATTGCTGGCGAGATTGCTTATCGACGTGTCGCGCTGCCAGCGAAACACGCTGCTCCTAATTAGCCCGGGGATAGGAATCGACGAGCCCCACCTTGTCCGTGCGTCGATAATTAGAGCATCAAGCAGGGACGCGTTGAGGAAGTAGCTGACTCGCCCATGATGGCACCCGGGTTCTTCCTCGACGCGAGAGTAACGTAACAGAGAACGCTGATAACCATGCGGACGACCCGGGCAGCGAGACTTCTGCGCGGTTGCTCTAACCGTTCGCCATTAGAGGACGCAGCTAGTACCGCTGTGGAACACCAATGAGTTTGACACACAGGCGTCCCGGTGATTCGTAGAATAAAGCGGATCTGATTGCCGCGCGATTGAAACACCATATACCTACTCCGTATTACGAGCAACAACGACGCATAAGGTTCGAGGCTGAGGCGCGTGGAAGGGTTGAAGACACCGCGGCGATCCGCGCGACCTGGCAGAGGCTCGTTAAAATCGGAGGCGGACGGTTCAATCGTTCTCCTTGTTAGCCAAATTGGATAACGAGTCTTTCGCGTAGAATAATTGGCTGGTCCGTGGCTGGCGGAGTCGCGTCGTTGCATAGCGCGTAAGACAATTCCACGGACGCCAGCGTGGTGTCGTCGCCTGTTTAATCGAGCCTTGACGATGGCTTCTATCGAACGGAGGGGGAGGGACATTATCCGCGGCGCTTGGTAAACACGATCGTTCCGCCGGCGATGCGTATCGCCGCGCTATAACTCGATAATCAAGTTTTTCTTGGGTTAGGTTAGGGCCACTATCGCCTGGCATCGAGACGCTGTTTACTACTTCGCCTCTATTCTTGAGCTGCTGGCCGAGAACGTGAACGACGGAGCCGCGCGCACCACGCGCGCCCGTGCCGCTCAGCCAGAGTGTGTGCGAGGTCGTGGGATGAGATAAGGGTCCGAGAGCTCCTCGTGATCGATTGGCGATAGAGACAGCCAACCGCCTCGAAACTCGAGCCGACCAACTTGGTTCGTCGCTTCGCACACAGCGCTTCTATCACCTCCCCGCGGCTACTGCTCGCACATACGTTTGCTTTGTGACAAACATCGAATGAGCCTTGAATGAATTCGATATAGAAGTTACTTGGAACGGAGTCCAAGATAACTATTGTGGATACAAAATGGGCACAAGCATCCTCTGTCGACCAGTGGCGGATTTGAGGGAAAAGGCCCAGGTGACAAACTTTCTGAGAGGGCCTTTTTTGGGAAAATGGAGAGGTAATTTACTAAAAACAGGCTAAGTGTAGAGTAGTACAGGGAAAAAATATAGATTTTGGATAAAAACATAATTTTTTTTTAAAATAGGGCCCTAGGCAAACCGTTTAGGCAGGGGCCCATTTTTCGGGAAAATGAAGAGGTAATTTACAAAAACAGGCTAAGTGCAGTAGCACAGAAAAAATATGGTGTTTGGATAAAATGATTTTTTTTTAAATAGGACCCCAGACGGGCCTTTTGGGCAGGGACCCATTTTTCGGGAAAATGGAGAGGTAATTTACTAAAAACAGGCTAAGTGTACAGTAGTACAGGGAAAAAATATAGAGTTTGGATAAAATCATAATTTTTTTTAAAATAGGGCCCTAGGCAAACCGTTTAAGCAGGGGCCTTTTTCGGGAAAATGAAGAGGTAATTTACAAAAACAGACTGAGTGTAGTAGCGCAGAAAAAAAGTATAGTGTTTTGATAAAATCATAATTTTTTTGTGAATGGGGTCCTGGGGGCCTTGTGAGCAGGTGCCGCCCGTTAAATCCGCCACTGCCCTAAATCACCTCGCCAAAAACAGCCGCCACCAGGTTACCCGAAAACCGTGATAGGTTTGGAGGCTCATATTCGCCGTTAAATCCATCAGCAGGATCGTAACTCGCCTCCCTGGCAAGATCGCCGAGTGTCAGAGGGCCCTGGAGCAACGGATCTCGTTGGTCCCCCTCCTCTGTCGATTATTTTCGGGGTTCATTATTATTCCCCGGGGGAGCCGGCGGAGCTAAAACGTTGTTATTGCGTGTTACGACGCAATAAGTCCTTAGGTGGCCTCGTGATTCACGGCTCGACCAGAATGGAGAGGAAGGGGAAGAGGACGGAGAGCACCAGCCACGGTCCATCACGTAGCGGCGCGCTGCCACGTAGCAACTTTATTGCGCGCTCGCGCGAACAAGTTCGTAAGAGGAACGTGACGTAACAGATGGTAACGTGGCGGAGACGTCGGGATTGAATCGAAGCAATACGCGTGGGCCCCCGTGCGCCGCGGCCAGAGGCCCCGGCAACGGCATAATGCCGCCTCGTCCAACGGAATTGCACACACCGCTAACTAACCTAGCGCAAAAACCAGTCCCCCCAGGACCGACAATCCTCGCCCGAGCAAACAAACATGTTTACAGGCGAACGCCAACGGCCGCGCTCCCCGCGTCAGCGCATTGTAATGACACAGATACGCGTTTTTACAGATCGCCGGTTCTGGGTTACAACGGCGAGCCGTGAACTTTAATCCGAGCGTTATCTAAACGTCGCCAAGTGGAACTTTGCAGTTGCGCTCGAGCTGCAATTTGCTTTTCGCGCCCGGGGCGTGACTTGCCACACTGTCGACCGTGCAGCAGAATATTATTCTCGCGGCGCAAGAATTAGAAAAAGAGGGGGCCTACTGCGACACGCTGTTCCTATGTTAACACAATCAGCGTGAAAATAAAATTAACCTTGGTCATGGCACAGCGTCGACACTCGACTATCTTTAGCTGCGCATATCCTACTGTTACCAACCCGAGCACGGAAAGCAGAATTTCATTCGGTCACGCGCAAAGGGTACCTAAAAACCTCCCAGCTCTTTATGAATCCCTATTACCTACTTAACACAACAAGCATACCAACCACGTAACTCTCGGCAAAAACAGAAACATAAACCGTAAAGGACATTCCCATTTCGCCGGGGGCTCCGGTTCAGAAGTGATCGACCCATTCCCCTATTAGAAAAAGACCAGCGGAAAACGAGTTCCGTAATACCATTGTTTTGCAGCCGTTCAAGGAACAATGGGTGCGTTGCATGAAAAGTATGCCTTTATAAAGACAGCCGGCAGGTACGTATGTACCTACCTCGGTGTCGGCTCATCGGGCGTTCTACGCGCGAGCCGCGAGCGAGCCGCGCTTGGGACGAGGAGCAGGGGCGGGTGGGACGCGGTGCACTTGCATAGAGCGCATAAAATAATCAGTCAACGACCGTCGAGCTCGAGTCGCTGCTTCTGCGTCAGGGTCGACTCGACGCGGCGTGCCGTAACGTTGCGCTAGGTTAGTGATACCGTCCCCGGCGCTATTTACTAGCTCTATTCTTGCGCGCGTCCCCCTCCCCCGAGGCCTGGCGCGACTGATAAAGCACGATAGCAGCCGCTTACGCCAGCTGCTATCGACTCCCTCCATGGATTTCGATTCTACGCCGCGCGTACCATCGTGCCACGGCTTATCGGCTGATTACCTTGGACAAGTTTCCGATAACGTTCCACAGTTTTACCGATCGCGGATCGATCCCCGGTTTTGCGCGAGCGCGTAATTAGAATTTTCAGGATGGGTGTTTGCTGAGCAAAAAAAACTCTAGGCATGCGAGCACTGCGGCTCCATTGTGAGCAGGACGAGAAAGGAATCTGTCAGCGCGTATTTATGGAGCAACGCGATCCTCAAGGCTCCCTTTCTAGAAACGCGCGCGCAAACGTAGCTTCCGCGGCCGTGAGCTCACCTGCATAACGCGAGCCGCGGGGGCATGCCGGGCTCTTGTCACGATAATAACACTTTTTATCGCGATCGCGGCCGAGCGCCACGATTTCACGTACGAACCGTACTTCGCCGCAGATTATTGGCCATGACGCGTGAAAAACACGCTTGGCGAGCCAAGATACGGCGTATCTCGATGCGATAACGGCAAGGACTTTTGTGTAACAGCTCTTGCAATTATATAAAAATAATCACGTTGCGTGTGTACCGGGCGCCTAGCCGCGTAATGTCCCCGCTCGTACGCTTCCGAAAGGTGGAAGTTTTCTAATTCTTACATCGCGATCGATCACAAGCCATGCCCGACGGGACGGTACCGGAGTGTCGTAACAACGCCACTTTTAGCTCGTTCGTTATCTGCCAGTTGCTCGTGCCTTCTGCTGAGACAACTGATTTCCTCCACGGCTGGAGAAGAGATTTTTTTTTTTTCTACAACGCAGGGTTTCCGAGCCCCGCGACGACGAGAATCGTCTCGGGCCGCCAACCGAAAGGAGAAATCTAATTCGAGAATCGCGCGGAATAAGTGACTCTCCCCGGCTCTCTAGGAAGCTTCTACTCGCTAATTCATTCTCCCAACACTGGGCGTGACCGCGGGCATTCGTTGGTCAAACTCTTCGCTATTCCCTCAAATATTTGCACTCTGCTTCTGCAACGATCCCGTGGAAATAGCTCCGGCCGTTCCAGTCCGAGGAGGCACGTCTTAAAACGATGGATACCAGGGGAGAAATCGGGAATCGTAGCATTCTAGAGATTCTGGTTCGCGTGGCTTCGCTGCGGAGAAGATAATCCGCGAACTTACGTAACGCGCGGAGCTACCGTCAGCTCACAAACTCTGCCTCAGCTATTTTGTAATTTAATAGAATCCAGAAACTGGAATCTCCATCGAGTCACAAGCTTCCAAGAGTTTCTCCGGCGAAACGCGCGCGGAAGAATTCCTGGGTCATCGGCCTATAATTCATCGAAAAATGCCGCACCTGTGTTCCCCGTCGAAAGAGCTGATAAACGTCTCCCGAAGTCCCGAAAAATTTTCGTTCAGCATGCTTTATCGCGGCGTCCATCTGGTTCCCATAAAGAAGGGAACACCGAAAGGGATCCAGGAACGCGACGATCGTCGGGAAGTTTTGGATCTCCGGAGAGATACGCTTGGATCAAACGAGCTGGCGCCGTAAAACGGTTACGGGTGTCTCCCGCGGCTGGACACGCGCGTGCTCGGGCCGAAATAAATTCCAGCTAAGTACGCGAAAAGTTTTAATGGGCCCGCGGTATTTACCCCGAGACAGAGCCCCCTCCTTATTGCGGGGGAATTTATGACGCGACCATGTTCCGCATTAACGGAGAGCCTTGTGTCTCCGAGAGAATAACCGCGTCACGTCAGCAACTTCTACGTCGGTATGCAAATGCTTGGAGGTCTTAATGGCCACGTTAAAATTCGAAACGATCGGGCAGGGGGGAATTTAGCGCGGAGAGGGACGCTGTATCCTTGGAATGGTCCCAGATGAGTTTCGTTCTAAATGGAAAATGCTCTTCGCGGTATTGGTCGGACCCAAGTGCAAGAGCAGAAGAAACAAAGTGTAGATAAGTACGGTTGCAATCTTTAATGAATGTGAAATCGAAGGGGTTGTGGGAATCTTTGACGGAGATAAGGCTCGAAGGTGAATGGAAATTTTATCCAACTCCGATGAAGGGTACAAGAGAAATGATTTTGTCAATGGATGAAATACGACGTACTTCAGCTGCTGCCAAGTCCACCCACTATTTCCCACCTATATGTACACATGGACGTAACTGAAGGACGATTTTCCCAAGCGAGCGCTACAATGTTGCAGCCCGATAACTCTGCGTCTACTTTTACCCAGTGCCAACCGACTGGCAGCGCAGCAAAAAGCGCAGTCGACCAACGTGGAGACGGGAAGGCTGCTGGTTATTCTCGCCAATAGAGCGAAGTCGGCGAACGTATAATTGATCCTAGAGCCTCGACCCATGCATCACAGTCGTCCTGGACAAACAGGATCCCTGAAATTCGCCGGGACACCCCGAGGGGTTAATCCCGTAAATAAGAAACAGGGGGTGGGACAGGGCAACGTTTACGCGACCCATAAAAAAAAACTTTCAAACCCTTTGCGGTCCCGTTTATTTCCATTGCGAGCGCGCGGCTTAATTTTCCCCCGCGCGCGCAAGAGAAAAACGGGGCTAAAACGGTCCTCGAAGGCAAAAATCGAGACGCTCCGGGAGCTAGCCGCGAATCTCGGCGATTCGCGTTTTTACGGGCGGCGTGTTGTGGCTCGTTCAGTTTCACGGAGAATTGCCAGCGGAGCGGCGGTGATGCAACGAACTACGCGCTACCAGCGATCGCACAAGTGCGAGTAGAATTCCTTGGCAGCGAGCGCGACGGCATGATTCACGTCACGTTCAACTGACCTACGACAATGTTTCCGCGTCGGGCACGCGATTCGAAAATACGCTCTCGTCGGCTGTTAGCAGGTGCGTGAGAACGTGTCGTGCTGGTGATATCCGCTCGCTGGACTCTTGGTCAACCGACCGCGCTGCTGCGCCGCGGAATTAATGCTGTAATAACGTCGTGCGTGGGTTATTACGCGTGCCCTCTGCGCAACTTCACCCACGTACGCCGCATTCGATGATAGCTGCGCAAGCTTCACCCCTTCGGTGCGGAACGACTTTGAAACGAGCATGAAAAGGAACGTTTGCTTGGTCTGCAGATTGGAAAACTAATGGGGAGCGTACCTACTTAGTCATCCTGTAAATTAAAAAGGAGCAAACTCCCTCTAAACAGAAATGAATTAAGTGCCTCTTTTATTGGCTACGGGCGCTAAGCTACTGTCGTATTAATTCAAATATGCGTATCGTATCTGGTTAAAAGCTGCTTCTGAGAAAAATAACTTTTAGTATTTTGTTATATCGATGACTTACAAGGGAGCATCCCGAACCCGGAAATTCCAAAAATTCTGCAACTTTGTGAATATGTAGGGGATTTCTTCCCGATTACAGTGTGAGTTTTGTTTGCTGCCCAAATTCACTCAAAAGGATATAATCAATTTCAATGCAGATACGACTCTCTATTTAATATACATATAGATAAACTATTTTTGTGCTTTTTGACAGCTATGACTTGATTTAATTCAAAGTCGCAGATACGTTTTGACTTATCGCAGCAGAGTAGACCAATGTTAGCGTCATTCTGAAAATGAACCGTGATGACCTACCCCTACTACCCCCAGCTATCACCCTCCGCAACGAATTCAATGACACACAGGAGGTGCGACAGAAATCCCCGTGCAAAAAGTCACTGTCCTCCTATCGTGTACCGACAATGGGGGTGTTTACATAACCGCCCCCCTCTCCCGGCCCCATTAGCACGTTTGCAGCAAGTTGCGCGGTGCCCCCGGGCGCCCGAGGGAACCGAAACTCTTTGTGTGTCTTCGAGCCTTTGTTCAGGCGCCACAGGAACTCGCAAATATTTCCCAAAGCTCGCGCCCCGCCTCGTCAACGCGACGTTTCCGCAACGCGTGCACCGTTCAATCGCAAACACACGCGCCACTTCCCTTTGTCCTTTCGCGCGCAGGCGGGAGAACCGCGAAAACGGAAAACGCGGCAGCCTGTGGCGGTTTCCTTTCCAGCCTCGCGACGCCCTTCCCTCTTCGTTTGCGCGCCGAGAGCCTGACGGGGCACGCGCCTCTGTCGCACCATAACTCTGGGTGGCGGACGGGGGTGTGTTGAAGCTGCGGTGATTTGGATGTTTTTAGAATGCTCGATCACGCGACGGGGGTCTTCAAAAGGGATACTGGAAGCAGCGTAAAACGAAGGAAGGAAGGACCTGTTAGGAGGGATGATTGGAAAGCACGAACTGGTGCTAAGCTGAATCAGTTGTGTGAGGTAACGAGAAACGAACAATTCAGACATAGAAAAAGCGTGGTTTTGCGTTAAACGGCCGCCAGTTTGTCAGAAAACCAACTTTTTGAAAAAACCTTCGTCGTTCATCTACTGAATGCAACCATATATTAACAGAATCTTTTTGAATTTTTAATTTTAGATGACCCGGATCAGAGAAAACTTGCTCACTGCAAAGCGCCTTTATCAAAACAGCTTCAGCGAGAATGACAGTTATTCGTTTATTTTTTAATGTTTTTCTATAACAAAATTACTGAAAGTTTCTCCATACATGTACTTTTAAAATAAGCGAATAGCTGTAAAAAAATATACAGTAGATATTCCGCAAAAAAATCGGGAAATCGCAATCTTTTTTGAAAGTTGACTAGGCATAACCCCTTAAGAAACTATAGGCATCTTCCCCCGAATTACCTTGCTACTTTATTCCACAGGGTGAGTCACATAACTTGTTCACCCCGAATAACTTCTGAATGACTCCGCTTTCTGACTCACCCTGTACCTATAGGTGTAACCATGTAGATTAAACTTTCTGATAACGTGAGAGTTTCTAAAAATGAAGCTGTAGTGTGATGAAACGCATCCCGTAAATAATTGAACAAACACATAACGCTCGCAGTATACTCGAAGTGTGCCTAAAATTTTTCAGCCCACCTCTGTCCCACGATAAAACTGTAACGCTCAATTCCCGTCTCCTTCGTCCCTCGTGTCCCTTTTCTCAACGTAAAAGTGACAAAACGCGGCGATTACGGGCAGCTAGTCCCGCGAGGGTCGAACCGGGTAGCTGATGACACGCCCGGGACCTCTTTGGAATTAACCACCAGCCCGAGGACCGTTTCTCAGCCTGACCGTACGCCATCATCCCCAGCACGCGGCTATTCTGCACTTTTCCACCACCCTTTCGCCACGTTCTCTCTTTGACGGGCTACGCTCTAGCCTCCCCTTTGAAAGTCCACTTGAATCTCGGGCGAGGAAGTTGTCGTTGCATTCAATCCGGCACCCTTCTTCAAAGCTGCAGAAGAGAACTGAACTGCCTGACGCGTTAATAATATCCTAACATTATTCCTTCAAAGCGAAGCAAAGGAAAAACTCGCAAGAACACGGATCGGGTAGTAGATGTACCCCGACACACCCTTAAGACCGCGGACGTTCAAAAACCCCATCAACGAGGCGACGATAAATCCCGAGGAGGGGAGAGGATCAAAGCGGCGTTAGAGCAGCGATTTCCCCGATAACGATAACCTATATCCGGGATTACTCGTCGCAATTACTTAGCGCCTTAAGACTCCCCGGGTGAGCGGCGTCTCTGGCCCGCAGTTTGCATGCAAAGCAGGCGTACGTACACGCCGGCCCCCCTTGTAAGATGGCCACCGAAGCGAGCTACGTGCCGCGACATCCCCCTTCCGACTTACGGGGGCTCGATTAAACGCGACTTAAACCGCGACCCAGCGAGAGGTGGCTCCAGGGGATTACCTCCAAGATTGCATCGAGCTGGTTCGCGCGAATCGCTGGGACAAAGCGGCGATTACGATCGCGATCGGCCACCAGCCACGCGATCCAACGATTTCCGAGACACGGGGGTCCACGGACCTCGCCCGATATCGCTCGCCATCGAATGCTCGGCTACGAGCTTGGAAGAGGATCGTCCCCGCGATGGCGGTGGCTCCCGTTCGCCGGAGCCGATGATACGCCTCGAAGCCGCTTGCAGCTGGAGCACCGGGCGTCTAAGATTCTTCCCATAGTCGTTCGTTACAGATTACGCGGCTCGGTGAATTTTAATCGAACACTCCATATCCCGCCGGCGGAATCGCGACTGCGATCGTTCCGAGGATAATCCCGCGACAGCCTCAACGTCGTAGTCGGTCGGTATGGTCGATTATGGGCGAGCATCGGGGATGCCAGAGATATAATGGCGTGACTTAATGCAATTCATTTTTATTAATACGGAGAGCGATTGAATCTTGATGGAGGCTGACTCGAGGGGACGAGAATATCTAGGTACTCCATGTAGGAGGCACGAACGGCGCGGGTGTGCGTTGGATATCTGTAGGAGCATTTACGCCTCGACGATCGTCAAGGAACTAGGAAACAAGAGCGACGCGCATACCTGGAAGATAAAAGTCGGCAGACAATAACCGAGCCTGGGACGGATACAAAGCCGCCCGATAATGGAAATTTATGTCTGCTGAGCTAGCTGGGGAAGTGGAATCGCGAGCTGCGAACGTGAAATTCAATAGGGAGATAGATCTAATCTAGCACGGAAAAAGATGGCTGCGCAATGAAGCCTCGCGTCGCGAAAGCCGCTCGCGAATCTCTGCTGCTAAGACGCGCCTCCGATCAGTTTGATGTTACAGAGCTTGAAGATTTTCCAGGGAATTTTCTAACGAACTTCCCGCTTGCGGCTGATTTAGAAGCGATTGGTAGGAGAGCCCACGAACACTCGAAAGACTCGTTCACTTTCAATTGCGATCGGTTAGCCATGACCTGACACACAGCACTGTCGCAACAGCGACCGAGGAAATCCTTTAAAGCGTAAGTGCAGGCCCGATAAGCATCGAAGCGGGGCAATAAAATCCCGGGCAAAGCTGCATAAAACCGATTTTTCCGACACACCGAGGAGCAGCGACACGTAGAGGCGGCGTTTCGCCGCGCAGCACGCTCGATTGCTTCCCTTTTACTCGGCGCGGCCGACCGGGGCCCCCGGGGGAGGGTTCAAAGCGCTTCGGCCGGGCGATAAACAATCTTATTTATTGCAAAAGCTTGCATTCTTCCTGCGGCAATAATAGCGCGGCGCGCCTCGCCGAAACTTCGAGGGGCATTCACTGTGGGAACTCGGGCTGCTTATCGAGGCGGAGGAGCAGGTAAAAAGGAACGGAACGCTGGTACCCTCTCGAGAGCCGGCAACGAGCTTGCGCGACCGAGAGGAGCATTTTAATATGACAGAATCCTCTTACTGTTCCTTCCCTCTTCCTCCCCGGCTCCTTTCTCTATAAAAAGTTTAATATACCGGTGTTGTCCTGCAACCCCTCGCCCCCGCGCCACCCCCTGCTGGCTTTCGACGTTCCCCGAGGACGTTGACTGTCGTCTTCGTACCGCGAGGCTCGGGGGGCGGCGTGCTTAAACCTCGAAAACTTTCCGAGGACGGCAATAAGCCATCGACTCGATGATCCCACCCCCTTATTCCGTCCGGTAAGCCCCCCTATAAATCTTCATTATAGTATGCCACGGAGTCGCGATAGCTCCGTATAACCGACGAGATCGGATAAAGTCAGCGCCCGGGCCGCGATGCCGATGATGGATCGCGACGCAACTTCGGTATTCGAAGGAGAGGAAACAGGGGTGGTGGAGGGACCCCTCGGCACGCGTCGTTGTCCTCTGCCGTGCCCCGAGACACTCTGGTCGACGACCACCGCGCACCTTCGGCGGATCGAAACGTCGAGACGAACGGAGAGCAACGCCTTCGACGCGAACCCGAAATTCAGTCGAGGAGGAGAGGGACTTTGCTGGGAAGCCTCGAGGAAAACCGCAAAAACGCGCCCCCCTCTTCCACCGTGGGAGAGCTACTTTTTCTTTTTCTTTCGCCTTGCCTCGCGCTCTTTCTTACCTTCTACTTCTTCTTCGCAGCCCGTGCCAACTTGGCATCTGACGTTCGCGCGTTGCGCAACCCCGCAGCGAAAACCCGGCGTAGAGGCTACGTCTGTGGGTTCTTTGCTCCAAGGGAAGCCAACGATCTTTCATCAACTGGGTAATATTTCTTCTTTTGAAGGGACTCGAACCTGAGCGCGACTACGTTCTACTTTATTCACGCGCTTTGGGCGCTGGATTGTGGACAAATTCATTTGTATCTGTTGGTGGTTATTTATGAGGAAAAGGGTGTAATTTAAAGTCCAATTGAAGAGTCCGATGCAATAAGGGGACTAGCGCTCGAAAATGGGAAAAATTATTGTCCAAACGCTAAGAAAGATTGGAAAATTAAAGTCGTGACGAGCTTTACAACACTATATTTTTTAAAATTCAGTTTAACAACATTTAATTTTCCAATCTTTCTTAGCGTTTGGACAATAATTTTTCCCAGTTTCGAGCGCTAGTCCCCTTATTGCATCCGACCCTTCAATTGCTCCAAAAAGTATGCGTGTAGAATATATTTCTAAATTCTTCACTTATCAGCAAGTACTCGAAGGTCCCACCTACTTTGCACCCTAATACTTTTACATCAGTAGGTCTCTGAAGATTTTATAGTGATTAAACATATAACGAAGTCGTAAATCGATCGGTAAGGGCTAACATCGATTGAGCGAGAAAGACAGTAAACCACCGCTCACGGTGTCCTGTTTCAGGGTGCTGTGCAGTGGTGAATGGGACGAATGGGAACAGAAGTGAGATACGCTACATGTCCCTAAGAGAGTCGAGGCTCTATTTCCCACGTTTTTTTCAACGACCTTGCGTCGTCGAAACCTGTTCACCTTCACGGCTGGATGGGTCGACCCACTTCCCTATTTCTGTTCCACTCACCCCACACGCATAGACAACGAAATAGAAAAGTAGGTCAGGTAAACCAAGGGTTAAAGTAAGCGAGCTTCGAGCACTAGGGCAAGGGCGCCGAAAAAGACGTGGGAAAATAAACACTGGAGTCTCACTTAGGGTCGTAAATAGCGTGTATCTCACTCCTCAAACTTCACACTCGGGGCTCCCATTCATCCAATTGAAGAACGCACGAAAACTTCAAGTGGGGGCGCAGTACTTCGCCTAACTACCGAATTCAATGCTTTAAGTGGCCAGTTCTGAGGCTTCGAAATAGCTCACTTGAACACCTGACGGACATATGCACTGATTTTTTTATTGATAATCATCGTGAACGCGTTGGTTACGGTGCAGCGCTCGTTAGAAGATCTATCAGTACCTGAAATTCCCATTTCAATCTTTCTAGTGATGCCACAGATCTTTGCTCGTTCTAAACACCTCCACCGGAACAGCCTACTATCTCCTAATAATTTTCCATTTCGAATGAAAGCGTGTGCCCGTAGTGGTGTACAACGAGGAAGCACCGAAAGGGTGAGCTGCCCCTAGCAGTTAGCTGTACGCATTCGACCAAACTTGTCCCGCGCGCTGTCAACGGGACAAAACGCGGTCAGGAGGAATAACGCCACCCTAACGAAATCCTTTTACGCAGCGTGTGGCCGCCTCGGGGTGCTAGGGCGATCCCAAAGGTAGTCCTTCTGCACGGCAACTCTCTCGGGCGTGACGTAGCCTCCTCTATCCAGGCTCCAGCTGAAACGGCCTCCTCTCGATCCTCTAACAACGCCACACCGAGAATTCGAAACGAGGACGCGACCCGGGCAAGGTCGTTCCAACCCTGTCCGACTTTACGACCGACGGGGAAAATTCGATTGCTCGTGGTAGCTGCCCCCAGCGTCCAGTCCCACGAATCCTTACGCCGGAGCGCAACGACGTTCCCTCTCGTCGGCCAGTAAATTTCCAAGCAGCTTTACAGTCCCGAGGATCCCTTTCGAAGAGTCCTGCAGCGGATAGCGAGGCACTGAGAGAAGCACTACTTTTCTCAGGATTTTGGAAATTTAAACTTCTCGGGAGGAATCTCTAAAACGGTCTCCGTGAAATGGATACGGATAGAGGATCTTCTGGTAGAAGAAGAAAGATGCGAGTCCATGATTAATGCAACGTGGGACGAGTGAGAATTATAGAATTGCGCGATGAGAGAGATTTATAGAATTATAATCGTTGCGAAACGCTTTGAGAGGTTTACTTCCACCCGATCGCCGGCGAGAAATCTGAATAGGTCTGATTTCGCACCCCGCCGCGGCCAGCCAGCGGGAAACGGTGAGAATTGTCATTTGCAGGATGTCCCCCCTCCCGCAGCGCGTCAAAGGGCCGCCGGCTAATCAGCTCCCCAAACAGAGGCCGAAGCTAATCTTCCCCGTCTCATCAGGGACGGGGGCTCTACGACGCGACAGAAACACGGAGAAGGCGGAGGAGCGAACATCCCCTTGATGTACGACGCTGTTTCTGGGGCTGCGCCCTTGTATCGACGTAAATCGCGCGAAGAGACAACTCTTTCTGTAAATACGCGTGCATTGGTAATCGAGATGCAATGAATTCATAAACATAAGCTGCAGTGAAACACTTTTTAAAACTATAATTTCGTTAGTAGGTTCGGAACAAGTCCTTTGTATTAATGCAATATTAATAGTTTAAAAAAAATCCTAAATTTCGGTGGCTGTTATACGAAAATCCCCCCTTAAACTCTGATCTATGTAGGTGTAAATTAAAATCCTTATCTCCTCCAAGAAGTAACACTAATAATAACTAACGCATGGTGTAAAACTGCTAATCCCAGAGTCAGCACAATGGATTGTGCATTCCAACACCCTAGCTAGATCATTTACGAAGAACGAAAGATGTACAAAGGTCTCCAAGGGAGAAAGTGACAGCCGGCGGTCGGTTCGAAGGGCATAACCCGCGGCAGAGTGGGCGCGAGGCCGCTGGAGGTGGTGGTCTGGTCGGCGCGGGAAAAGGAGCCGCGTGAAAACTTGCTCGAGGTCGTTTCCTCGGTCTGCCATGGCCGATGCCCGTAAACGAGGAGCCATCAGGCAGACAGCGTCGCGGGTCTGGAGCTCATACATCAACTTAATGCGTGGTTGACGTCCCGCAGGCGTGCGCTGCAACACTCCCCTGACGCGCGACGACGACAAACCCAGGGACAGAGAGAGGAGGGCCCTGGGCCCCGTCGTACACAATGGCTTCCGGTTCTCTGGAGAGAAACGAGGAGAGAGATCTGCTACGTGACACGTTAGGGTACGCTTGTACACGGTGTGCTGCAACGTGTCCTTTTATGGTGGCGTGCACGCGCGCGCGGGAGAGGCCGTTTCTGCGGCAGTGGAAACGGAAAAGCAGAGAGAGAGAGCCCGGTAGCAATCGAGACTAGAGGGAGGAGGGAACATTGTGCCCTAATCACGCTATTGTCTGGCCGCTGATAGTTGACAGTCCGCCCGGCAGCCCGTGTCGAGGATGACGGAAACGACGAAAACCATCGTTAACCAAGGACAAGAGGGTGGGCACAGGCGAACGGGAACCAGGGGTTGCCTGATTTTCGACTGGACCGAACCGTTTACCAACAAAGGGGTAAAATTGCTCCGGAGAGCTGGTGTGTCTCTGATTACGAGGCTCGTCGTCGTGAAAAGACGAACCCGACACACGAAGGGGTAAGACGACGGGGGAAATTCGAAACTTGCTGGAGGAAGAAGAGCAGCGCTCGTTGACAACTGCGACTCAACGTTGCTTCATCTGAGAATCTTCCTCAGTTTCGTTTTTCTTAGGACGCATATAATTTGCTTGGGGATGTTTTAGTAGATCTTGGAGTAAGTTCATACCCTCCCCTTTAGCGTACTTCAGAACATGCTACTGCATTGATCAGCCTGACCATTAATCGATTGGCAAACGTTGAAACAGACCCCGAAGAGCCCGCCCCACAGTGAATGAATATCGCGAAAGCGACGACACGCAAAGAACCCCCGGAGCTGCGTATAACTCATCCCTCGAAAACGAGCAAGGTGGATCTCCGGCAGGAGCAGACTACGCATCCTTAACCTGTCCGCTAAAGCGGCGAGGAAAATCGAGTCATTACGTCCTGTTGCTTCCGACAAGGCGTAAAAAGAGTAACAGCCGAGGGCTCGGGGCGCAATGTCGCGTAAAACGCGATAGAGCCACGGTTCCTCTGCACCCCCGTGGTGCTCTACGCGTCCTCTCCCTGCTCTCTCTCTCTCTCTCTCCTCTTCCAGGAGTCATTACTTAAGATACGGCCGGCGATGAAGGGAAAAAGAGGAAAAGGATCCGACGCAAAATACACCTTTGCTCGCCGCTCTCGTGCCACACCCCTCGATTACGGTCGTTGCGTGGGTCGAGAATGTCGGGTGCGCGCGTAGAGGAGGAGGCGTCGTCGAGAACGAGCCTGCTGAAACGAGCAGGGAAAAGGAAGGGTCTTAAAGTCGGCCGCCCATATCGTAGCGGGCTTTAAACTTTCTCTCTGGTATGCGTGCTGGGCCTCTGTTCCTCCCCTGGCGAGCAAGGGCCAACTTCAAAGGGAGGCGTTTCTGCGTCTCGTCTCTCTGGGGTAGATACCTCGTCATAATCCCGTACGCTCGGTCGCGTCAAAGGTTACACGCACCCCCTTGCCGTTCCTCCGCGAAGCTATCGCGCGCTCGCGACGCCAGATAAAGCGATTCGTTCTGAACACGCACGGCCGACAGTCAATAAACTTCAGAGGAAGGAATAAGGCGTGGAGATCCGAGCACTAGCGCGGATATTAATACCCGAAGGGATGCATGCATAATGCAACGAGCGAGAATAGGCAACGAGCGCGCGAAGAAGGCGCGTATGGGGCTGATCGTAGCGGGGAGATCTCTGGATGGATTGTATAAGGTGGACTCTCTGAGCGTAAGGTGACTCAATTCAGGCGAATATCGCGAATATCGGGGCTCGGTGTAGGGATGGACGATACAGTATCAATACACCGCTGTATCGATATTTTGGGTCTTAAATATCGATATTCTGTATCGATATTTGGAGGTCCGATATTTGTATGTATCGATACATAACCTCCCAGTATCGAACTTCGATACTTAAATGATTATGCAATTCCATTTATTTACGAAACTTCCATTCATTAAACCAAATTAATATTTTAACATTTAGATTATGTTTATAAATAAACAGTTCGCATTAAACTATGTGTAAGTTTTTCGTTTTCTCAATTTTTTCAAATAATGGACTCACACCAATACTTTCAAAATAAATGGTCCACATCGTAAAATAAAACTACTCGTATTATAAATGTACGTGTATAATAAAACAATCTAGTTTTAATTAAACTTTAATTAATTAAACCTTCGGTTTGTTATTGTTTTTTTTTTATTTTAAGTGCCGGAATGTATCGATATTTTTATTCCGATATTTTAAGTGTATCGATATTAGGGCTGTTGATACGTTTCGATACGCTGTATCGATATTTTTAACAGTATCGCCCATCCTTAGCTCGGTGTAGGGTTGATGGCTAGTAGACACGCCAGGGAAAATGATTTCTATTGACTGAGAAGCTTCGTGAGCTCGTGTTTTCCAAACGTTTTCTTCAGCTGATAATTCTCTAAATCCACGCATACGGATTGCATACGCAGGGCTTGTTTGTCGCGGCTTGTTTTACGCGCGAGGGGTGCAGGACCGAAACACGTCGCGTTCAGCTGGCGAACGCGTCGTTAAGGACCACCATTCGCTCGAGCAAATGGCGTGGAAGGAGAATGGATAATCGTTTCTCGGAATTGCTTTCCCCAAGGTGGTCCAGGACGCGATCGGGACGCGCGCGACCTGCTGATCGACCGAGTTCCATGCAATCCCCCATGGCTCTTTCCTCGCCGAAATGGGTTATGAGGACCGGGCGATCCCATGGCGCGAGGGTGACACGCAGCTCGTCCTCAGCCAACGAGGAAAGAATTCGAGGGCGGAGGGACGGAAGACACGGCCAGAGACACGTACAGTGTGTCCCGTAACTGGATGCTCATAGCTCAACTACGCGGCCCTTGGGACCACATTTTCTGCTGGAAAGTGGAACTTAATCGTGGCCTCCATCTGCATTGTAATTTACGCTGTGTTACATTTGAGAAAAGTAAGAAAGGATCAGACTGGCTATTTAGCGACTAAAGCAGTGCAATTTATTTTTCCTACCACCTCTTCCAATGTAAATGCAAATAAATGAACCTAGACTTGTCGTCAGGCATGACAATCCCTCACGAATGAATTATCGCGGTAGCGCAATACTCGCGCAACGTGCATCCTGTCGCGGGACACCCCGTATATCCCATAGTGAAGGTGATGCAGGCGAAGCGGGGGTTGGGGTCCGCTCGGGTCGCCAGGGTGTCTGCGCTGGATCATCGGGGAAAGTTGGCGACGTCAGCGGAGTCAAGGCCGCGGCTGCGTTGCAGCGCCGTCGCAGCCGGGTGCTCCAGACCTCACCCCCTTTTTAACCCTTCTTTCTTCCTACTTCCCTCCGCGTGTACGTGGCCGCGCACACGCGTGCAGGGAGTGTCCGCACGCACCCAGACGAAAGCATCGCGGCCGTATCTTCGGGAAACAAGCCGCCAACCCTCTCCTCTACCATCGCCGGGGATCAGCCTGGCCTGGAGGGGCTGGAAGGGGTAGGCCGTGTCTGTGCTACAGCGACGGTCGATAGAATTGTCTGCGCACATGCGCGCAGCCAAAGGCTCGTCAGCTGCGCCATTGATTCCCGCGGGCCACCCCCTCGGCCACCCTCGCCGCCCTCCGTAGACTTAAAGCGGAGAGGGCGGAATATAAAGGTCGCTAATTTGTGTAACGTCACCTCGGGAACACCTCGTGGACGTGTCAGCGCGCTGCCAGATTTTCCAGACGAGCCGAGAACGTAGCTGGCGAACGAGACGAGAGGACCCTTCGATCGAGGGAGACCCACACTCCCTAAGGCTCTCTCTCTCTCTCTCGCTCCCTTCGCCAAATCTTCCCCCTGTCGAGCGGGGGTGACCTCCTTTGCCGTGTCTCGTCTCGTCTCGTCTCGAGGGGTGATCGTAGGTCCTGATCTCTCCCTCTTAGGGGCACGGAAGCGTCGAAAAGCATCGGGGATGATTGTTTTCGCGACGACTGTGCACGTGACGCGTCTCTCGTTAGGCGGCCGCTTCTACTCGGATCGCTGATACGCGAGGGTGCGCTATCAGAGATCAATTTGACACGATCCGCTAGGAAAGTCGCGGAGATTCGCCGCGAAGGCTGACATCGTTTCGCGGATTCACGATTTAACAGAGCTCTCGCGAGCGAGCCGGGGAGAGTTGTCTATCCAGGCGAATGGAACGGACAGGCGATAAAAGGCGAGCATCGAAAAACGTTGGCGGAAAGGGAAAGGCACGGGGAGCAAGGACGAGAAAGCAGGATATTCCCCGAGTACTCCAGGGAAATTGAGATTGGATCCCGCAGGAGAAACCGAGCGAATCTACTGGCGACGCTGCAGAAACGTGGGTGGAGGGTGACTCTTGCGGATAGCCTGGCACGTGTCGAATCGAAATCGGGCAGACTGGCGAGGGACAGAAGTAGCAGACAGATTTTCTGATCACCGTGAACGGTTATCGGTCCTCTTCCACCCTGGATCCACGGACATCTGCTTCCTCCTCTTTCGTGCACGCCCAGAGTCCGTTTCGTTTCGTTTCGTTTCGTTTCGTTTCGTTTCGTTTCGTTCCATCGCCTCGCTGGCTGTCCATTCTCCGGATTGGAGATCGAAATTAAGCGACGGCTTTTATCTCTACCGCAGCTGGCTAGGAATCCTTTGGAATCGAAGCTAGTTTCTATCGCGTTCACTTTACATCCAGGCGTGAAATATTGTTAAGGGGGAATGAAATGTGCAAGTAAATGTTCCACGTTCTAAAAGCAACCAGCGCACAGTGGGGAGATTTCGCGATTTTATGGCCAAAACCACGACAAAAAATTTTTTAATTCGACAAAATAAATGCAAATGTCAATTGAAGAACTAATATGAGTATAAAATGCCCATAATTTTGCTGTTAAATGTTTTAATACGAAGCTCGTATAGACTCGCAAATGTTTATGTTCATGTGAGATTGGACCGATCGCATAGAATTAATCCAGATTTTCAAGTTGCTTCAAACACTTATATTGTGTTATCCAAAAATCTGAATATAATTTCAAGGCATGGATTCAATTCCCGGTGGTGCGTAAGATATCTTTTTGTCCTCAAAATAATTATGTTTCGGTTTTTAATACGTAATTTTTACAATTTTTAAAGTATTGTTTTAGAAATAACCTTTTCATATAAGAATTAATTTTCAATACATAAAATAGTTATCAATCCCATAATATCCTGCAATGATTTTCATTCCTATTTTACATTGGACTATTTTGATTCTATAAATGCAATTTATTAATTGCTAATAGTAGTAACTGTGACCGAGACTGGTTCACATGTTATACATTACAAAACTTTTTATTCTTTTTCCTCTGTTTGATTGTTTGTACTATGTATGTTTCTTTGCCGTCAGAAGCGATAACCCTTCTGCTATGCCCTGCTGCACTGTAGCAGAGGCATGCTCTAGCAAAGAAAAAAGTGTATAAATGTAAATAATAAAAAAATCTTTATCGTTCGTAATTTTTGTAAGTTCTGTTTTTCGGATAATTTAGTTGCTCATATATTAGAACGTAAAAGTGCCGCATTTTATATATTAAAAATAAGTTTTGAGGTTTTGACCACCAAAATGAATATAGTTCTTCAATTCGCATTTGTATTAAATTTGTAAAATTCAAAAATTTCATTTCTGTAGTTTTGGCCATAAAATCGCAAAATTTCCCCACCGTGCAGCGAGATGTTGACGTATTATAGTTCCTTCAGCTTTAGCCTCCCTCGCGCTGACTTCGCTCGCCGTTACCTTGCTTGGCTTCCGAAGTACATCATCGAGTCACGGCGCCACCGAACGAACCCACCACCTTCCTTTCCCCGTGAAACTCTAAAAGTTCTCCAACGGGATCCCCCTTCTCGCGGGCATTCAAGAGGCCAACCTCTTGATCCCGCCATAGGAGGAACGTAGCAGAGTTTGAACGGTACCTCGGAGAATCATAACGACCTCTGGCAATGGCGTTCCTCGTCAGGGCTCGCTAATCCGTCAACGAGCTCGCGGCATTCCAATTACAGAGCTTCCACGCGTGGAGCAGTGAACTGGTCGATGCTCTCTTTCGAGCAGTAGGATTCTTTAGGATTCTCGCGGAGTCCATTAATAGTGGCAGGCATGCGTCAATTACAGCGAGAATATCAATTAGGATTCTAATGTACTTAGGTACTACGCTAGGCAGATATTAGCAACCACCACAAATATTTCATAAATATAATTTAGTCTCCTCTCGCGTAGATTATATTCACAAAATATTGCACGTATTCGCGAAGCAGTGCCATGCATTTCACGAGTGTACAACCCTTACACTTTGAACAGACTCTAATAGATTAGAGATCCAGCAGTTAACAAAACGGACAAGGTGGCCACCTGATCAGCTCGATCGATTTAACGCAGAAACGTGTTCGACCAGCTCGTAAATAACGGCAGCAACGACGGCGCAGATCCCATTCCGTTCGTCATCCCCAATGGGACCGACGGTTTTGGCATTCCGATGCCGTTCTTGGCCATCAAGCTGCCAGGGGTTGCGGCTAATGTCGTTGATATTCAAGGCTCAAAGTGGCAGGGGTCGCGTTAATGTCACCGGGGGTTTGCTGTCCGACGGGATGGCGTTACCCGGCCGTGTAGCCGATGTCTGGGTCCATCGAGGGGCCAAGGATAACGCTGGGAGGATTGCCGCGCCATCACCCCTGCCCACGAACCCGCACGAATGGCCAAAAGGGTTAGCAGCCCCGTACAGCCGTTCCAGGGATCCTTACGACGGGTCCGGTGATCCTGGACGGGCTCAACGAAAAACGTAGTCTCGGTTTACCTTGTCGCGCGGTCCAATCCCTTCCCGACCCACCGAAGTCGCGTTGATGAACGAGGCGAGCGACTTAGGGAGAGAATCGACACCCACTTCTCAACCCGCTCTTGAAAAAAGTCCCCTGGACTTCGAATCTGATCGCGCACAAGATCATTATTAGGAGCATCAACTATAGAATTTGCTATTTCTCTGTTCACTGCTCGAGCTTTGGTCCACTGAAAGGGCTTCAGCTTTCAATCGAAGGGAGATCGTGATGCCTCGAGCAAACTGATCGGCCAGTTTGTTTCCCTTGCAAATAACCCGTCAGAAATCAATGGTCGAATCGAGACAGGATCCATCAGACTTTGGCCAGTAGGCAAACAGAGGCTGGGGCCAGATATATTGCAACAATTGCCCGCACACCAGCTGTAACAGCCACGGCACCGCCTACACCGAATCCAGAGTGTTTGTAAAGTCTAGTTTAAGTACAGGGGATCTGTAAACACGGCAACCCACTACCGGCTGATTCAATCTCCCCTGACAAAGGGGTGGTCCTCCATTGAACAGTGGACGCACCTGCGAGTTCGCCTAAGCTCGAGCGATTTCGATCAATCGCGAACAATGACTGGAAGAATAACATGGAATCCTGTTCCGCGGGAACCCACGCTCCGGCAAGTTCGAATAAAAGCGATTTGCATCGTTATCCGCGACCAAACGACGCCCCCAGTCTATTCTAGAGCGACTAGCACGAGGAAGGGACGAGAATCTTCTTCCGTGAATCTTATTTCGCGGCGACGTGACTCGGAGTACAGACGAGACTTCTGGCGGAAAGTTTCCCGTAAACACCAACGACTCCTCTGCGAAGAACGGCCCCGAACGTCGCATTGCCCGTCCACCCGGCCCTGGAAATCGTAAATTTGGCTGATCCTGGCTGCTTCCAATATCGACCACCACCCACACCGCCATTACCGCACACACCCACCGCCCCTGATGGCGGGCGCCACCCTTTGCCCTTGACATTCAGCGCCGCGGGCGATTGCGAGTCCGAACTTTCCTTCCAACTCTGTATCGTCGCCAGGCTGAACTTTAAATTGCATCCTTCGTGGAAACGGGATTAACCCTCGCCAGCGGGGTGAACCGTGGGGGGCCATTATCGAGGCACCACAACCGTGTAACGTCGTCGTACGAACGAGGGAACTCTGACAATTACACGGAACGGTGAACGATTAGAAAAATTAATTCGATCGCTTCCAGCACTTTCCTTGGCGTTCACTGCGTCACACTTTACGAGACACTTGCCGCAGAAAAATGGACAGCGCCGACATCTGGTCCAGACGAAGCGACAATAGTGCGCGACTGTATCAATTTGTTCATCGTGGTATGATCTCGAGGACGTTCTCTTCATCTACAGGCCCCGAAAGCATGTTCCAGACCTGCCATCGATCGAACCTCTCTATACTGCTGACGGAGCAGAGGAGGCTGTTTGCTTCTTACACACAATCGTTCGCTGTAACTCGGTTAGAATCTAATTTCGCGAGTGTCGGTAAGTTACGCGTGGTGGTGTGCTCGGCGAGGGATGAGTATCGGCTTGCAGAAATACGAGCGGGGTACCTGAGACGCTGGGTCCTGCCTCCCCGACTATCTCTGGCACTTGGACCGAGGGGTGGAGAGAATGGGCCACCTTCATCTTGGGGAGGACTTTAATAGGATGCCATTCTCCGGTCCAGGACAATGCCTACCATACAGACAAAACTTCCAGGCTCGCCGCGTCCGCAAACGGTCCCACCCTCGAAAATAATGAAAATTCGCGGGCTGAATTCTGCGCGCGGCCCTCCAAGGCGAGTAACCACCTTCCGAGACCGAAACTTCCAGCGACGTTCCAAGGGGGGACTTGGTGAACTCGAAACCAATCGAACTTGGTGAACTCGAAACTGATCGAGCTTGGTGAACTCGAAACTCATCGAACTTGGTGAACGGAGAGCGAACCAAGTGTCCCGTTTCATAGAGGAATCGTGAAAGGTGGAAAGTGAAAACTCTGGATGGACTTGGCGAGTGTAAAGGGACACGTTTTCCTTCGAATAGGTAATGTAGTAATCTATTTTCAAATTCTGCAAAGAATTGAAATAATAGGAATTGGAAGCAAGCAAGATGCTCTGTTTTCGTTGGAAGTAACCTTACTTCTCGTCAACTCTTAAGGCCGTCGTGCATTTTGGCTAAGCGCGTGGATACGAAGAGAAGAGTTTATAAACAATTGATGACCAAAGCACAGCGACAATTATTTTATTATTAATTTCATCGATTCGCTTCGCCGCTCTTCGTCGAAATGCGCGACGGCCTTTAAGGTATTCGAAGCTCCACTTTCAAAGCAGAATTACTTCTGAATCAAGGAAGGTGTGTAGTTAGTCTACCATCCTAGATGTCCTAGGGTTAATCGAACAGGATCGAAAGGTCGTCGCTCGGAGTCTTGAGAGACGCGTTTGGCCGTGCTCGTGGGAACGTTTATCAGAAAACACGCTTTCCTCTCGCAGACAGTGCGTAGGTAACGTAGCATAGCTGGGAGGGAAACTGTTGTTCCCTCCTCTCTCCTGACGCCGGTGTCTGGGACGTTATATTGACCTCCCGCAGGCAAATTTCGCCGTTCCGTACCCATAAACGTTCCACGCCGCCCGCCTATCGGCCGAAATAATGGCATAATAAATCTAGCAACTTTTCGCGGGCCACCGTGCCCCGAACGGTTAAAGCGTAGGGCGCGTCTCGGTTCACCGAATCCCCCAATGGGAACCTATCTTTCTCTCCACCCCCCTGGCCGCTATCAAACAATCAATCTGTTTCTGCTGCCGTAGGCGATTACGTTTGCAGTTAATAATTCGCACGGTTCAGCGTTAATGAAACCCTAAAAATAGAGGGGGGAGACTCGAAACGGTTCGAGACGGTTCCACGGAGGTGTTCCCGTCTGAAATAATCACGGGGAGCAGGAGGAATATAAACAGTGGCGTTCTTTGTACGCGGTTGGATCCTTGGGGAATAAATTTAGAGATGATGACGAGTGAGATGTGCCTGTACGAATATTGCGAAACGCTCGAAGGGTGTTGTGCCCTAGCGGCGGATTCTATTTGCGGGGAATTCTAGTGTTTCCCTGCGTCCCCTTTGATCCATCCATCCCCCCGAAAGCTGAGGAATTATACGCGACACATCGATCCACAAGTGGGAGAGAGAAGCAAATCGTCGCGCGGATCGCAGGTCTCAAACTATTTCTCTATCAAAACCCACGCCCTTCTCGCAGAGGCTTTCCTGAGGGAGGCGGTAAGGAAAAAGCCGACGGGTACAGACGACGGGGCTTCGTGGACAAAGACACTGGGACAAAGGGCAGGGAAGAGAGACGGAGAGAGGAGAAAGGAGAAAGGGAAAGTAATACGACCGGCTGGGAAGAGCATGTGTCTCGTGATAATACGTTTCTGCTCGCTCTCTTTCTCTTCCCTCCGTTTCTCGATAATTACTTGGAATACCAACACAGGGTTGAAATCCGAAATGCTGTACAGCCAGACGCAGAGGAGTACCGCGATGGAGTTCTCTCAGGGAAAAATGGCCAACCGATGGACAATCGAGTGGAACATGGGAATGGGACACACGACCATTAAAACTTCATAGCTGCTCGATAATTCAGGGACTTCGGAATACATACTTCAATAATTCAGCCTTACCAACACAAGCTTCCCTCGACTTTTCCAAGCCTAGATGCCTCGCTCCCTATTTCCGATCCTCGATATTCCTTCACTCTGAACTACAATATCGAGAGAGGAGGATGCTAGGAGGCAGCGAAGGGGGTGAATCATCGTGAAAGTTCAAACCTGAGGGGGTTGAAAGGTCCCACAAGTAGAACACCCCATCGACCAGACATTCGCGGAGTTATCCAGGCTCATCCTTCTCCGCGGGACTTCCTGTTACGCAACCGAATTCGTTGCTCCCCGAAAACCGTGATCCGCGACTCGACCGATGGGGAAAAGAATCGAGACGCGGGACACGGTCATGGAGGAGCAATCGTATTCGGAGGAAGCGTATCGTAAAGGGGCATCAAGGAAGCCAATGTCCCCGGCCGTTTCACATTTCCATAACGGGATTTTATTTCCATTTTCTCGCCGGCGACCGCCGGGAGGATCGGGCGCCCGGCGAAAACCGTGGCGGAGGGTGTCTGCGCGCGAACCTTGCGGGGAAAAAAATGGTGAATTTATGCGTCGCCGGGGGTCGAAGGGCGGAGAAGCTGGTCGTCGATCCCTGGGATACTGGGCGACCGTGCCGCCTTCCGAAGGTTCAGGATAACGTTCAGCTGGAAAGCTGACATAATGCAATCGAGAGAGGCCGCGCGCCGCTGCGAGCAACGAGATCCTACGCAGACACGATTTCTCCCCGGTGCATGGCGCAAGAAAATTGAAAACTCGTAATTGAAAGTGGTAAACCGCGTCGACGCTCGATCTCTGCCAGCAGTTTCGGCTCGTGTATCGATCGATTCTCCCCGTACGATCGAGTATCCTCGGGCGTCCAATGGAACGATGGATTTTGTAACGCTCCAAGAGAGTTCGCGTTCACACGGCTCGTTTTTTTAAATTTCGATGATACCGCACAGCTGGATGTTTGCTTAATCACTTTGTTTGCTGTTCATCACTGGCTTCGAACGATTCTTCGAATGGGTAATCAGGGGAGTTTAGGTGGAGTGTCGTTTGTAGCGTTGTTTAAAGCTTCGTTCCGAGGGAATGATTGCGTAATCGGCGGAAAAGCTTCGAGGGAAGGTGTACCGAAATTTTAATTAAACCGTGAGAGCGGCGAACAGCCTGGTCTTATGGTCGCGTTTAAAGGCAGAAATTAACATGTTTTTCCCCGGGTCGCTCGCATGGAAACTTCCGTGGTGCGCGTCGACGCGAGCGACCCCACCCCTCCCGTGTTACTTCTGCGCGGGTTAAAATTAATCGCCATCGAAAAAGAGCCAGACGTCGTTCGAGTATCGCCGACAACGCAGCTGCGTTAGGCGAAATTACATTTCCAAGTACAAAACGGTCTCGGTTTTCGCGACAGACGGCGAATGGCTCACCCCAAACGACTATGGGAAGCTTCCTCTGCAACGGAAGTCGCTTGGAAGTTTCTCTGTGATACGTTCTGCAGAACCGGAGAGGAATTGTTGATCTCGCGTGGTGAGGCGGAAAAACTTCGTTATCCTTGTTCTCTGCGAAACCGTTAGCGACACTGTGCCGGGTTATCGGCTGGTGATGTAATGTAGGATGGTCGGATATTACGCGTAGATGGTTGGAAAAACATGGGTGTATCGATGCCTCGAAGAACGTCTTGTTCATTCGGAAATTCAGTAAAAATATTCGTATTCGAAATAGGGGACAAATATGACAAGTCTTTTTTTTATTATTATTATTTAGTTAAAGTGGACTAGCCTTGGAATACAAACTGTACAATTGTATGTAAATATCGTGTGAGGTATTATGTAGATATATAATTACAAACAATGTCGATGCAACGGCTTATAGTTAATCGGTGGGAATAATTTTATGCGTCGCGGTTTGAAAGGAGCGCTAAAGACTTCTTTAATAAGTCTAGCACTGGAGCTGTATTTGTTACTTTTGAAAATAAATGGTAGATAGCATGTCACAAAATATTCACCATCACTTCTAGATTATAAATTGCAATTCCTACACAAAGAAAACGTAAAGTCTTCAAGATGATATGAGTCATTGAGAGAAAAAACGGACCAAGCCACATTGTTTGCGAAATTGAGTTAGTAGCAATAATGTATTATTCCAATAGGCTGGACTAATCATATAAAATAGGAAAAATTATTTTTTTCCCAATGTGGGTTTGTCCGTTTTTGCTCTCAATGCTTCATATATCCTCCATGAACTACACCCTAGTAAAAATGCACCCTCCCAACCGCGCATACTAATAAAACCATACAGCTACCTCCAAGAAAGCACCCCAAGACAGCGACTTTCCACGCACCGTCCACAAAGTGATCGATTTAAAAAAAAAGGGCCGCCAAGTCCGGCAGCAAAAGAAAGCAAAGCCAGCCCTCGAGGTAATTACCGCTTCCTCGAGCAGCGTCGAAACAAGAGGAACGTTTCTGCCGGGTCCCTGCCGCAGCGGCCCATCGGCGAAGGGAGGCACAATTATTGAAAGAAATAATTAGCAGTGGGTTTTCTCTGTGGCCCAGTGCCATAGAAATCAGCCTCGGTTGAAAGGGGCCGGAGCTTAATGAAAAGAGCCGAGGAGGCTGGCTAAGTGGCCACCCCGTACCATCGAGTCCTCCGCGGAGAGAGAGGGAGGTTTTTCCGTTTAAGGAGGGAAGAAAGCTGGCCAAGCGAAAAGGGAAGCTCGTAAAAGACGGCCCTGAGACGCGTTTCGTAGGCAGCTCCGATATATAATGCGCCCGCGAGAACGGAAGTGCGCCAGAGTCCACGGGTGGCCACTGCTTTTCTCCCAGGGGCAGTCGTCGAGGCCCCCTTTTCGACCGTTCGCGCGGCTTCTTTTTGCCCGGGGCAGACGCGATCGCCGCAGGAAGAGCGACATTTGTCTCGTCGATTATGACGTGGGTCCGCTTCTTCTCTCCTCGCCGCCGTTTTTTTTCCCGCCTGCTCCCCCTGTCCCCCACATCGTTTATTGTTTCTCTGTCCCCCGTAGACTTGCAAGCTCCTCGTCGACGCCGCGACGATTTGTCAAAACGCGCGACCAATTGCGACTACGCAAGAAACGCGATCTCCTGGATTCGACGCGTTAATCTTTGGCTTACGCTGAATACAGCGGGTTTGGGGGATTCTTAGGGGCGAAGTCGAGGAATTCGAAGAAAGACCCAAGCGGAGGAATATGAATGATAGATGCTAATGTTTCTTGGGACTTTTTTATCCACGGCAAAAAGGTTTGCTGCACATTAGTGTTTGCTAATCCTGATTAAGGGTGAAAGGTCACCTCGTTACTCGTCTAAGGATGGAGAAAGTCGCGTGTCTTCGTCCCTTTCTCTTCATTACTATATACTAACCACTGGGTGTGAAGGATAATTTTAAGAGAAATCGAGGTGCCCCAATTATCGGCGAGTAATCGCACAGTTTTCTATCAAGATGAATTAAGTCCGATGCCGGTAAAAACATGGGACAGCAAGACGCAAGTATAATCATGCTTAAGCAGTTTTTCTCAAAACTGTGTTTCTCAAGACGGTGAACATCGTAACTCGAGAACGGATCGATATTTTTTATTGAAATTTTAACTGAACCTACAAAACACTTTTCTCCACAATCTGAAGTTCGGTCAATAAGATCGCATAGCTTTAACAATATTTAAGATAACATTTATCACAGAATTACTTCAATAAAATCCTTCGAAGTTGACATTTGTAGTATACCTGTGTGAATTTTTATTAAAATTTTTCGACCGAGTTCCATATTGTAGACTTTGAGTTGAAGGATGCTCATATACAGCGATTTTACTGTTAAATGAGTCGGTCAATCGGAATCTGTCACTTTGACGTCTTGTATATTAATTACTTTTTAATATTTTGTAAACATTCTTATTTGAAAATACGGCTTATATCCCTAGGAAATAATTGTTGAAAGAGCAAATAGTTTAAGTTATTACTGGCTCTACAATCTAGCCCAGAAACAATCGTTGATTTCAGCTGTCTAATACCCATGTACCCTTAAGGAACTGGAACGCAAGTGCAATCAGATTGAGAATTTATCGCGAGACACCGTCATAAAACTCGAACGGTACTCGTTCCCTGTTTCCACCCACGACCACGAAAAGCAGCCACGCAGCCATTTACGTACATCAAGTTCAGGGCCAAAAATAGTTGAGTGCGTGACGTGGGGGCGAGAAAAGCATGGGGCTATCTTGTATCGATCCGTTTGAGGTAGGTCTTGGCCTCAAGGGAGCCAGCACTTATCCCAGTTCAGGGAGGAGCTTCAAGGGCGATCCGAGTCCGAGCGAACGCTCTCCGCGTTTCGAAAAGGTCAATCACATTACATACTGCGAAAACTGTCTGGTCGAAAAATTCCTAGCTATCGATCATCTACGTCGAACAGTTAACAATGGTCCTCGGGCCACTGCAATTACCGCGCTGTCCAAGTTTCAAGTGGAGACAGAAGGGGTTAGTCGAACAAAAAATCGGCACAATTATTTCTGTCTGAAATGCGCTGGTTCGCGAGCTAGCGGCCCGGTGAATTGCGCGGGTTGCGCAACAGGAAGGCGAACGTTTAAGCTAATGACCTTTAATGCAAACCTCCATTGTACGCGTCGCGGGGTCGGGCCTGGAACGAGGGTTAACGGGCAAAATGTACCCATCAGGGAACAAAAAGGAGAGAAAAAAAGAATGAAGCAGGGAGCGGACGAAGGGAGGCGGCAGTGGAGCGAAGGAGAAGGAGAGAAGGAACGTCACCCTCGAACGGGTAACTCGTTTCTCGCAGCGAACCGCCGACTCGAATGTGCAATTCCAATAACGATGCCCGTGCGCATTCGAGCTCTCGCGAAACCCTTTAATAATTCCTCGCGTGAATTCGTCCCTCTCGAAAGTGCAGGCGCGACTCGAATGAATTCCTAATTCGCGTTTTAAAGTACAATCTTAGTCGGCAGATTCCCCATCAAGCGTGCCTGGAATTATCAATTAGTGGACGCGGTATGATACTACCCCAGCGAGGACCATTCTAACCGAGATCTAGGATCCAATCGAAGTTCGATGGGAGGGTAGCAGTCGCTCGAAACATGGATACATCCAGGGTAGTTTCGGTTACTGACGTAACGAAATTAGGCAGGCCCACTCCCCAAACTGGCGAGAAACTCTGGACCGACGAAACTTCCGCGTCCATCGGTTCCCGCTAGCTCTGAATTTAATCAACGCCGCCCAGTGGCGGGTGCAAACGCGTCGGGATTATATTACTTGGAAACTATCTTACGAATAACACGGCGCTCGCCACGCCCGTGGAGAAATTCGCCGAGTTAGGGGCAGCATAGCCGGCATCGATACGCCACCAGCCAATATCCTCTAATCCCGACACGCGCCACTTGTTATCAATTTTGCAAGCCACGTCCCTTCGTCGCGCCGCGGCTGAAACGGTGGAAAGCGAAAGTGCAAGGGCTGCGGTATATTTTATGCGGAATGCAGAGGTCTCTAGGGCACCGAGTGCTCGATAAATAGGCGCGCTCTCCACAGTTGCAGGCAGGAATTATTCCTGACAAGAGAATGGAGTCGTTCTACTGCCACTGTTGCCTAATTGCAACACGTCGACAGCTGTCCCACCTTCCTACGACTCGATTCGATCTGAATGCTATCGCAAAGCTGTTTCGAGACAGACGTCTCCTTTCCTCCGAGTTCTACCTGACTTGTGAATCGACGAGGTGATACTGTAATAAAATTATGCAGTGGCTGCAACTGTTGCGAAATGACTTCCAAATGCTGGGAGCCTCGAAATCCTCCAGCTCGCAAAGCTCCGCGGGGCCGCGGAGCAGAGCAGCAAGTTCGCAAGAGCGATCAGCCTCCCACAGAATAGATTTCCCTAGTAACAAGTCGATACGGTCAGTGTCTCTCGATATCTCTCCTTACACGAGCGTATGTACCGTCTCTCCCATCGCGGGGAACACGAGGAGCGAGCAGAGCTCTGGGCGACATCGATATCCACCGTTACACGGTGCACAATAAATTCCGCCTGGCGTTTCCTATTAGCTCCGACTGGTCGGGCCCCGCTGTCGTATATCAGCGTCAGCTCATTGGGAATCAATGTCCATCGAATCGCCGGGTCGCGGAGGATAGGAGGCGGACAGGGGATGGGAAAGATGGTAGCCGAACGGGCAGAGAGCTGCACGTCGAGGTAGAGCCGAGGCTGGAATGCAACGAAAGGTTTTCGACGTCGTCCTTTTAATTAATCTCCGCTCCCTCGACTGCGGAGTGCCATTCAGAACTCTAGCAGGGCACTCTCGCGAGTCGAGGAGGCTTCTGCTTTCGTGGCCGGGAACAAAATACATTTCGCTGCGAGGCCGCCGTCAAAAGGTAGCGGAGCCTCAGTCAGCTTTTTAACAGCCACGTTTTCCCGTCCACCGGGCTACGCGGAGAGCCTCCCTCGTCGAGCCTCGCTCGTTAGGTCACGGCTGTTCGTTATCGGAGGAATGCACGGTCGAGGTGTCTATAATCATCGGCACCGAGGCTAGACGAGTTCGCTGCACTTGCGGGACAACGGTCGAGGGACAGCCCCGGAGCGAGCATGAGCAGTCCGGCCGCACCTAGATCTATGAATTCACGCTGACTACCGGCAGTAACTGCACCGCGGCACGCCACTTTCCCATTTCCAGTGCTCCTCGTGTCCGATTTATCGCCCGACCCACCAGCAACGGCGCACGGTTTCGAGTTCACAGGGACGCGTGGCGAGAGAACGGACAGTGGGCGTGGTGGGATCGAGGTATTTTCTTAAAGGACGATGACTGAGCCCCCCGACGAGAATTCGCGAACTCCCTTCGACGTAGACGCAGACGGTGCTGCGTCCGACGCCCACGCGGGGCGAATATACATCGGTGGTCGTGAAGGAAGCCTGGCAGAGCGAAGGAAGGAGGAAAGAGACGCGGGGAGTATGTAATCGATCTTCTCTACGTCACTGTGCCTAAATTTTTCTTCAGATTCTCATTTGGATGATGTAACTAGTCGGGCACGGATCTGCTTTATGTAAGAAGCTTGGGTGCAAGAGATGGACCATCCTTCGGAGACGCAGAGCGATAATTCTCGATTATGCTTTAATGAATTTCGGGAGGGATGAAGAGTGGAGCTCTCCCTCGATGCCCGAGACAGGACACATCGAAGAGGAAACGCAGTCTGGGGGCGCACCATGATTTCCAATTCACTCCAGCAGCACCCTGGTTTTAAAAGCGACGTAAAACTAGAGGGGCAGTGTGCACGTCGGTATTCAGCGCGCAAAAGGCAAAGCTTGAATTCTGCAACTGGCGAGCGAGAGGAAAGGGCTGGCCACCCCTCGATACGGCAAGAGGCCAGCAATGGTTCTCGTATCGAACACGGCGAGGGAATATTTTATCCGCGGCCATATGGAATAATAGCCCGAATGTGCGCCGGGAAATATCGACAAAATGGGTGGGGTGGACCAATTTAAATGTACAAGAGGCATGAAAGTCACGAGGACTTTGAATGTCGATCACCATGATTCTGAATTCTAATATATTCGTGGATAAACTGGGAAGCCTGCCGATCTGTATCCTCGCAGATTTCGAAATAAGTATGCTTCAGAATCTTGCGCGGTGCACTTCTTTCTCGATGTTATAAACATGTATGCAGGTAGATTTCCCAAGGTGACACTGTGTTTGATTTCTCAATAGTCGCAAGGATGATTCTTACGTAACAGATGATTGACAGAAAATCGTTTCTATGGAGGATGGACTGTATTTTAACCACACCTAGATACATGGAAGCAAAATTCAAGTGGCGGCGATGCCATCCACGTCACTCTCATCTTCATGATGGTAAATTTTCTGAATCAGACTTCTCACACCTTTCAAGCTATTCGATGACAATTCTTCACGCTTGAAGTCTAGAGGAATTTGGCAAAGAACTTCCCCTACGAAATCGAATGCTCCGAAACACTGAGGCGTTTCCTAACCGTTCTCGAATATTCGAAGCCATTGAATTGCTCGAAAATTCGCGAGGCAGAGGTTGTTACTGGGGACGTTGCTATGGGAGGGCTGCCATCAGTGTTTCGAGGGTTCGAGCGTGGTTCCTCCTGCACATGCACGCAAAGCATGTGGATTCTGGTGGCAGAAGGGATCGATCGTGCCCTCCTTCGTTCGAGTTCTCGTATCTAGGCAATCGGCGAGCCCGCTAACCACTATTACCATCCCTTACGCTTCAAGCATATCTTGCAGACAGATAGCAACGCTTCAACTTCTATTCCAATCTGTATAAAGCAAAGATCTTCCAACGTTCCTCCATTCACCACCCGCAACATTAATCAAACGTACCTCGAAGATGCAGAATAAAGGAACAGGGGATTGCGAAACCAAAGCCTGCCTCAATGCTGTAACAGAATCCACAGTCGGAGAAGGCGGCTGAAGCCATCGATGACGAAGAAAGTTAGCGCGGAATCTGGAAGCAGCTCCTGTTTCATTTTCGCGGCGGCCCCGGAGGCTCGTAAAACTCCGCGCGGCTTTTCACGCGCTGGAAAATCACTGCCGCGCGATTCGTGGCCGGAATGAAAGGAATCCCACGCGCCGGCTTATCCCATACCGCTGTAAAACCAGCGGAACTGCTCCGCTCCGTGTCCATTGTTGCTTCTAATAAAGCGTGGCCCCTTTTCTGCGTTTGCGAAAGGAATAAATAACGCGCGAGCGTCGTCGGTCGGCGGGAAGTAGAGTCGGAGAGGCTTTTATGGGCTAGCTTGCTCGAGTACACGCGTTGCGATGAAAGGTTACGCGAAAGAGCCCCCAGACGTAAAAGGAGCACCCCTCCCCGGCCGCCCCCTAGTCGTATTTTACAAAATACAGAACGCAGTCGTGAAACGAGAGCCGCGTAGAAATATTCTAGCCGCGTTCGTAAGTCGCAAATTAACCCCCTTCGCGCTTGGCGATGCTTTCTTCGACGCCCAACCGACCCCGCGCCAAATAAGAGGCACAACGGGGTGGGTCCGTTATGGTTGCTCGTTTCGAAGCACCGCCACTTGCCCAACTCGAACGGAGTTAGGCGGAGGGAGCAGACCGGGCTTATTCCGCGAGTCATCCTTTCTTTTTTTGTCCGCTCGCACGAGCGAGCTCTCGAAACGGCGGGCAATTTGGAGGTCGAGACCCGGGAGGTGGTCCGTTTTGTGTACACGAGCCTACAGGGGCGCGTAATGCTTCCCAGGTGGAGGCCATTTTTGACGACATAAATTACCCGGCGTATCTGGTTACTAAATTAATTTTCCTCGAGCGATCCTATTAATCTCGCCCACCCCGCGGGCCCACCCACTGCCGCCATCGCGGGCACACGCGATGTAATCGCTCGTTATTGGGCAAATTTACACCGTCCGCGTGTAACCACGTCATTAAATCAATTTGTAATCCATCAATTCTCTCGCGCTGCTGGAAGGCACACGCCGCGCCAATGGGAAAAGTCGGATGGGAAACCGTTTGCAACGGCGACGCAATTCAGTTCGAGCTAATCGAGCAGTGAAAAATGATATTGTTTCGATGCACCGTGCAAGTACATTTCATTTCGGGAGTAAATTGAACGCCACTGTTGCACGCGACGGTGCTTCTCAATCAGACCTCCCAATTCCCTTGTCCCATCGCAACGTTAAGTGATCCTAGCCAGAGACTAATCATCCTCTACGACCCACAAAATCTTCGGGATACTTCGTACCGGCATATTAGCCACGATAACCCGAAGTGAATCCATCGTTCGCCGTTCCCAGCGCCCGATTTATTTCCAGCATGCCTCGCTGCCATTAGCAGGATCGAGGCAACTAATTTCCATAATTATTAGCTACGGTCGGCGTCCACCGGCACCCTGAAATTACTTCATCGAGTAATCCAGCGCTGCTTCTTTCCCAGCCGCTGATAAAACCTCGAGGCCCGCGGAAGGACGCGTCGAAAATGCTAACCCCCTATTAAACGCGCAGCTTGTCCGATCGCAGTTCGCCAGGGTAGCCCAGCGTAAGTGTGACGCAAGCAACCGCGGTATAAAACGGAAGGAGGCCGGCCATAAATCTCTGGGAAAGAGCTTCAGGGAATTTTTTCCACTTTCGCGGTGGCACAAGCCTTATTGCGTCGTACGTCCCGGCCTGGTACCTATATCCTTCTTCTTCATCGATCGACCTACCGCAAAACCGCGCGTACGCAGCTCTTCGCGTCACCCGAAGGCGATTTAGACGTTTCTCTTTTCGAAATCCTCGTTGCACACGGTCAGAAGCAGCGCACTGAGACTACAGCTTGGATAGTAATCGAGTACTGCGTCTCCAGTGAGGAACCGAAGAGGGTGAATGCACACCGAGCAAGGCCGAGGGATGGTATTGATTTTTCCCTCGTATTTGGGGTAGGACGACAGTGTCACGACGCAGTCCACCCGCGAAAGGATTCGTTTGCCATCAGGGCTGGGTCTGGATGAGGACATGCTCACGCGCATTGGGAAAAAACGAACGCTGATTCGCGTGAGCGATCGTTTCCAAGACGCTGTTGCGTAGATGCGCGAGATCTAGATCAAGGACGAGAGATGGGGGTGCGATATACGATTCCGTGGACGGCAGCAAACAAATTCTCGGGCGAAACTGATTTCGAGCAGCCTGGGCTTCGTCGAGTTTAGTGTGGCCGTAAGAACGATGTGAAAGGAGGATCAGTGAAGAGATAGAGGGATCTAGGATCTCCTTCGGGATGTAGCAATTGGAATTAGTACGTACCTCGAGGTACGTCGGTATTATCGCGTGGAATTGTCTCAATGATCTAAACCCCTGCTTTAAAAAATTTCTCAACTATTTTCCTGCTATCTATACTCAAAAACTGATCCTAAAAATCCGGTTCGAATCCCACCATTAATTCGAAGGAACCGCAGCGACCTAAATTCCGTAAGGTTTAAAGCTAGAGCAGCACCACTTCGCCGCGACCTTGCTCTATCGCGTGCACCGTCCGCTTTAAGGAGTCCCATGTAATAGGTTCTCTACTCTCCTTCCGCTCCAGCGGTGTTACTATCGCGAACTTTCCTTTTCCTCGGTAGATGCAGCGGACTTTTCGAATAATGACAGCGTATCGCGTGAACAATAATGTCGCTTCGAGTACTCACCTTGATGTGATAGGAGTTGAGCTTAGTGCGGGGCAGGCTGTTGAAGGCGCTGAAGTCCAGGCGACGCGAGAAGATCCCATTTGCTCCGCAGCTTTGTCTGCAACGAAATTCCAGATTGTACATTAGAACAGTTCGGGCATTTCGAATAAATGAAGTAATTTTCTGAAAAGCCGCGCGAAGGATATGATACATTCAACAGACTCCTCCCAAAAAGCGTTCCTCCTGTGGCAGCCCTTGAAACGACCCCTTTCTCGGTGCACAATCATTCCATTTCCCCCGCCCCCTAAGCTTCGTAACCACCCTCGTCATACGCGTGCATGAAACGCGAGGGTCGCGTTTTAGGACTCGCGCGTTTATCCTCGCGAGCGGATGAAAACGAGCATGGAGGACGTACGTACGTGCTCGTGGAGGAAAGCCAGTGTGCGTGCACTTGTATATTTTGCTCTGTCTGAGACAACAGGATGTAAGCCTCCCTCAAGGAAGAATTTACCCCGGAGCAGCGAGCTGGCCTCCAACGACGCGTGAAAGTTCGGGAATGAGGGGAAGAGACTTTTGCGACACGATCGAAATGCAATGTATCGGGGGTGGGATTTGCAAGCTTGGAATCGTTCACTCGTTTCGGTAATGTCTGCAGAAACGACGCAGCCGTGCCTCGGTTGTAAGGATACAGAGGAGTTCGTTCGATTGGAGGCCAGAATACGCGCGTATCAGCGTCTCACCCATGGCTGACTCTGATGTCTGATTCTACTGCAGCGTCTGCGACTGACGTCGAGCCTAATAACGGATACCACTGGTCCGCTGGCTCCACTGAATTCGAGCGGAATGGATTCGCTGGGAAATCTGGCTGGCTAAGTTCTGTTGCTTCAAGACATCAGCGAAAAGGAAATTGAAGAATTGATGGTGGAACTCAATGGTGAAAAATGTGGTCATTCTTAAAGAATTTGAGATGCTCTCGAAAACTATACGTTATCATAGTTTTCATTCGTGACTACTCTAACGATAGAAAACTATTACATCTCTACAGAATTTCTAGTCATAATATTATTACTCGTGGCATTACTAGTTCTAGTATTGCTAGTTATAGTATTACTAAAAATAGTAATACTACTTATTTGCCTATTTCTGAACTGAGTGCACTTACTATTATTATTTACTGGTAGTAGAAGTAGTGATATACTACTATACTAATAACACTATACTAATACTACTTATATTAGTAATATAATATTAATACTATTAATTACTAATTACTTGTACTACTAGTAATTAGTAATATAATATTAATACTATTAATACTAATTACTTGTACTTCTAGTAAGTAGTAATAGTAAGCGCCCTCAGTTCAGAAATAGGTAAATGATCTGAATTTACAAAAAATCAAAACAGCTCAATTAACCCCTTGGAGATACATACACCCCAGGGTTAGACACCCCTAGATTGAAGAAACCTAAAAAAAAATTCCCAACGACACAAACTTCGAAAACTCATCACTCGCCATCTGAAACTCCATACATTTCACGGTCACAGTCGATTACGCATCTCGATCGCGTGTCCGTCTTCGTTCGGCCGCGTCACTGTTCAGTGGAAAAACACGGCGCGAATTTTCGGCAGCGACGGTGCAGGGGAACCCGTGACGATGACCGTGTAGGTTGAGCCGCCGTCGTCGTCGGTGGAAGGAAGTTACGTCAGCGCCAGGAAGGCGAACAACAGGCGAATAGAGAGGCAAGAGCGCCAGGAGGCAGGCGAACCGAGCGCGGCTGGCAATTGTAAGGTGGGGGCTCGACCTTAACCTTGGCCTCCACTCGCGCGAGACCACCGCCGCCGTCCCTCCATTGTCGTCCTGTGTATCGCTAACTTTTGGCAATGACAACCGGGGGTCACGAAAATATCGCGCACAACCGGCGAGCGTAACGCAACACCGAGGAAAAATGATCACGGCTCTCCGCGACTGCATTATGCAACGCGGCCGGTGCATTCTTGCGTGGCTTCTCTGAATAACGTAGGAGCCGTGCGTTGACCGAATTCTCGCGATGTATCGCAAAACAACCGTGCACGGTATTCGAGAGCAACCGGTGCTGGATTTTAAAGTCCTCGAATGGTAAACCATTCGAAAAGCACTCGCGGGCACTCAGCGAGCGATACTGAAATTACAAGAACGGAGTCCTAGATTCTTTTTAGAAGCAAAGACAGTGGACATTCAACCCGGAGGAAGCATAATTGCAAAATCCAATTGCATCCATTTGCATTGTTGCAATCCCACAGCGCATTTGCATCGTTACAATTGCATATTGTTTCGCGATTGTTGCAACTGCATATCCTACCTGCACCGTTAGACTCGCGTACGGTACCTATCTTTTTTTGCGCGCTCGCGCCTCGCTCGATTATCATTGCATCTGCATAATCGGATTACAGGAAGCGTTTCTTAACCATCTTTCGCCAATCTCTCCCCCGTCATTTACAGGAGTACACGCAGGCCCACGCGCGCTGACGATCTCCGCAATCATCCCGTATAAATTCTGCTGTCAGTCGGCGTATTTACACCCTGCCACCGGAATCGTAATAGCATCGATGATTGAAGGGCAATTCGGGGCCATTAAATCAACGAGCTACCTCCGCCGTCTCGCACGAAAAACAAGCCACTGCCCAATTCGTCCTACGCGCCAAACAAGGCTCGTCGCGGAACCCCCATTTGCATACGAATCCTATACCGAAGCCGCATAATGCCGCGCGCGACAGCCGCGAATATTTACGTTCGATTTCGAAAGTCGGGGCCCCGTCTCATCGTCTCGCGGGGGGGGCCGAGACGAGCACGGCCCACGAACAAACAACATCCAGCTGGGCCCCACCCCCCGGGTCATTAAATCGGAATCATTCGAACCGTTCAGCACCCGCGTGCTCGCAATTATTTCCAATCAGCCGGCAGCAGTTGCACACCACCGTCGCCTCGCGATGACTAACGCCCGGTTGCGCAAGCTTTTGCACCGGTCCGCACACCGTCCAATCAATAGACTCGTTATTTCGCCCGATAGACGGCACCGAGGCTGTCCCGCGTCGCGTGTCCAATTCCCACGAAAACCGTCACGATTCGCGACACCGCATCGCCGCAATTAGCGAGCGCGTGAACTGCCAGGCACAACTTCGCTCGTGGTGTCCGCCGAGCTCGACGGGGTTGTGCCATTTACATAGGTACCATTTCGATCGCAACAATGCGTCGAGCTACTCGAGAGCCCCGTTCCGTCCGCTTTCTCTTTTAATCCCAGCCTCGTACAGCCGCGGAGTATAATTCCCGCGCAGGAGGAGCCCGATCCCAATAAAACGATGGCCGAGTCATTAAGCCGTGCGGTATACGCGAGGACGTAAAAAAGGAAACGGATCGATCCGTGGTTCAATTTATATTCCGATGGGGAACCGGTTCGCAGGCTGCCCGGCCTCTTGTAGGTATTATCGCGCGAGCGGTCGGCATGGGAAATCAACGGCGTGGTCCTTTTGGGGCTGGAGGAAATTATCTAACCTTGAGGCGTGAGTAGGCCACGCGCTACGCTTCCGAATTAACGGTGGCTCATTGTCGGAATGGAAGCTGGACACCGTCTTCATCGACGCGTCACGGGGTCCCGAAGTGTGCCGAAGAACAGGCCGCATTGTTCAGCCCGTGGGTAATGAGTGCAGAAGATGTGCACGCGTTGGTGTGTCGTTTCAACGGGTGCTTCTTAAAATAGGCTCACCATCGAAGACAGGAAACACTACGGTGACCGAGCGACGCCTATTTATAGTCAATTTCTTAGCATCGTTGCGCGGGATCGATTTGAAATTATAATCAGCCAATTAGCGAGGCTCGATCGCCGCGAATATAGAGAGGAGCGATCGAATGGGATACGGTTGCGAACGTTTCCATGACGTTGCCCTGGCAGGCAGATGAACGCTCAACTTTTTTCATCGGTAGGTATGAGCGAGCGTGCATTTTAATTTGAAAATTGCCGGGCTCGATAATTGAATTCTAGTAGGAACTAAATTAAATTTAAATAAACTTCGCGTGCCACTGCTAGGGTAAAAGTAGTCGAATACGACGACCTCTCCTAATTTTTGACCCCGGCTTATCTCCGTTATAGAACTCTTTAATGTCACAGCGATATTTCTTTACTAACTAACCGCGTATTTGTTGTTTTATCCGCACAGTGGCGTTGTAATCAATTAAGCGTCTTGAGCAAGCACGTATTTCTGAAATACGTTGCAGAAAGTTTTTGAAGTGGTTCGAGTAAATTAGAAATGCCTCTAAAGTGGTTAATGTGTATAAAAGTTTATAAATGATTTTCACAAATGCTGTTGTATAGTGCTTGCAATGGAGTTTAAGGCTTACTAGTTGTATATAATTAAATGATGAAGACTTATCTTCGAAGCTACTTAATAATTATCATGTTATTGTTTCCGAATATTAGACCCGTGAAAGTTTAACTGATGAGAGTGAAGAAGAAATTGTTCTGAATGATGAAAGTGATTAAAAAAGAAAATTATGATACAGAATGTTTGTTTTGCACGGGTCTTTATTCTTCAGATGTGCTAGGTGAACAATGCGTTAAGTGTACGTATAAAGCGTTATGATGGGCGTAATGGGCTCCTGAAGACTGCAGTATCACCTCTAGGAACCCCAAAATAGGAGCAAGTTCACAGGATCATAACTCCGGCAAAAATAGTCCTATCGATATTTTGAAAATATGGTTTGAAAGGGTGGAATCCCTACTTTCAGATGCTTTCCCCAGATTTTAGCTGTATTACTTTTCGGCAAAATTATAACGATTCAAAGAGCACTATGTCAATCTTAAAACACTTTCTTCAACTTGCGAAAGCTTCATGAGGTGTATGAATTTTTTTACACAAATTGCATTTACACCAGTCGAAAGCGGCTACTTTCCTGCGTAAAGAGAGAGTGCTAAATTTCTTGTGCGATTTTTTTTGGCCGAGTTATTCAACTTTGAAGCAAAGCCCGTTTTTTTTTTACTTTAGTTGCTTCTATGTAGCAGCAAGCGATGGAATCTGACACTGGAAGGCTAAACGTGATGATCTGTAGCAATTAGTTCCGCTCTAACCCGTGACGAAACTGTAACTCGTCACCCAAGTGTTTCAGTCACAAACTGCACGCGTCCGCCTCGTACCAGGCGTCTCGATTCTCGAAAGCACGTGAATCGAGCCTTGTACGCCCCGTCACGCGACGCTGAACAAGCGGCGCGTTCAGCGCGGCTAATAGCTTCAGGTGGATCGTCAAAAACCGCGGGCTCTGGGACTCTCCTCCGAGACCTACCGTTATTTCCACGCCGGCAGGAGAGCCGCCACCCCGAGGTAGAGTTACTAGGAACTGTTAGCAGCTTTCGTGGAACTGGTTACGAGTCCCCGGATCAGCCGACTTCTCCGTCCACGCGGTGAATTGCGAAAGAGGCACACACCATGCCCGATAGACAGACAGATAAGGCATGAGCGTACGGTGCACGCAATGTCATGCAACGCGATATATACGAGGGGGTTTGGCGCCCTGCGCAAGGAACGGACGGGTCGCGGCGGCCGCCGTCATTCATGTCGGCGAGAAACGAATCGACGATTACGACAGACTTCCTAGAAATCTAAACCGAGTACAGGCGGCGGATTGATACGCGGCGGACGCGTATCGCGCGGTGTCCGGTTGCAAAAACTGACTCGCCGGCGAATACCCGCGTAATACGGGTCTCGTGTTACGGGATCGTTGGAGGAGGGCTTGTATCTCGCCGACTTTTCGATGGACCCAGCCGAGATCGAACTCGAACAATGGTGTTCGTTGTCCACTGGAGGTATCCGCTGACGATAGCTACGCGAAGCAGCAAGATTGCCTTTGCTGCGCTCAACTTTCCTCTACCTCGAACACGGGGACCAGGGTAATATTGCGTTTCTATCTGGAACCACCCCTGAGAATCCGACCACCGCAACGGCTATCAGAGCGCTCGAACGGGAGACAAATGTTCGGCGATTGTACGCGAGCCTAACTTTAAAATGCGTTGGCGTGGCACGTTCAAGGCGGAGTTTTTACGCAAGCGGTGGACTGTCCCCTAAGGAAACGGAACGTACCGGAGCGAAGGACACGCATACGCGTCTCGCAAAGTGATTTGCGAACCTGGTGCGCCGCTGCAAGGACGCGAGAGCTGTACACGCATCCGGGCTGCAGCTTGTCGAGCTTTTCAAGGCCAAGCGGGCCCATCCTTGGAATTTTAATCAGTCCCCCATTTGCCTATCGCTCTAAACGACCACCTCCCTCTCTCTATCTCTCGTGTATTCGGCAATGGACGTCCGAAAATCCAACCGCAGCCGGAATATGTGGGTACCAGCCGAAGGCTACCCATCGCGTATGAAACTCTTTTGGCACGATTGCGACAGATCGATTCATAATTCCTGCGAAACGTTGCCAAGAACACTTCTCCGTCGATTAATTTCGCAGCTGAGTCAAGTCTGCGGGCTTCAAGGGCTCGAGGGGACACGTACGAGAACTTCCTACTATGTGTATCATTTTTCCACGCATCTCGTACTCGAGCATCCAAGCAGGCAATAATTCAGCGCGTTGCATTCTCATCCTAAGCTCGCGTGTCTCCCCTCTGCAACCGACACCTGTACATTTCCACTGACCTATTCCAATTCTAGGTCTAAGAAAGTGACGATTAGAGAGGATCGTTGACCACCCACCCCGTCGACACGCTGCACTAGCACGCAGCGCAAAGCCGAGAGACGAAGATCCACCCCGCGCCGATCTTGTCGAAGCCACGTGACCACCCCCACACACACCGTGAGCCACGCGTGACACCTGCGTACACGCATTCTTGGGCCGTGTGTATTTATAGTCGGTAAACGACTTGTTTACGCAGTCACGTGCTGCTTAGGCGCCTCTGATCTTATAAAAACTGACCTGGAGGAGAGAAAGAAGACGTGGGAGGGAAAGGAGCGTGTCGCCGTCGTTGGCCCCACCGGGATGAGAGGAAGAGAGAGAGAGAGGAGACAGGAGTGCAGGCAACACTCGTGGCTGACGCATTAACGATGTTTTTCACTCGGCAGGCATTTTTGCGCAGTTAGCCGATAAGCCTCTCCTGACTCAGATGCCCTTCCCGTTTCTGTCCTCAATGACAGCAGCCTCTCCGGCCGCCGTATAAGCCCACATATCTATATTATCCAGCGACCGCGTGCATCCGAGCAACTCCTGCTGATTAAAAAAAAAAAAACAAACCCGCCGCTTCCCGCGCTGGGCGTGTCCCGCCGCAGCCTCCCCCTCTGTTTTTTCGCGTATATCTGCCGTGTGACGCAACCGTGGCGCGCGACGCACAAAAGAGGAATCACGATGGCACACAGCGGCGAGATAACGGGCAGAGTTTGCATTAGGAGCGAGCTGCGCGCGGGGCCAGATAACACCGCTGTCACGCGAGCCGCAGATAATTCGCCCGGCCGCGAAAACGCGCGCGTCAGGGAATATTTTCGCGGCAGCGATCCAGGGATCTATCGCAGCCGGTGTCTTCCCTGCTATTTTCGAGCACATGCTATCTCGGATGATTCTCCCGGTGCACTCTACTCGCCTACGCCTTGAACTTGCCATGTCTCCAGACACCTACTAATTGCGCGCCAATCGAGATCGTTCATGGAGTACCTACTAACAGTTTTCCGGGGATCAGTATGTAGGGTTTTACTGTGGATGAATGCGAAAGGAAAGTGAGTCTCTTGAAGAAGGAATGTTGACTTAGCAAGCACGTGAAATGAATTTAAGGGGTCATTATTCTGCTTTGATCAGCTAAAAAATGAAGCTGTTTGTAAAGATTTTTTTCTCAGTAAATACAACGTATAATAAAATAAATCTTTTTGGTGATTATTAAACTACTCTTTTATTATAGAAAAATAATTAAAAAGAAATTCTTTAATTTTTTTAATGCTTCTTTTTGCAGCGTCAATATGACACCTAAAAAAGAGGTATGTTCGTGGCGTAAGTGTGATTTCCCGGCTCAGGCTTATCCGAAACAAAAAATTAGAAATGATTCTTAATCTGTACGAGTGTCGCTATAGCTCCTAGCTCAATTATCAATTTTTGTCGAGAAATAACTGAGATTTTTCAGCAGCCCCTTTTCGCAAGGTCTGTTCATAGTTGTAGCATTTGCGGTACCAAAAATATCTCCGAGATTACCAGACCAGTTTGAATAAAATTTTGCCCGAATATTATTAATTCTATAATATAGTACTTGTCGACGCCGATAATGAAAAACTTCATTCTTTGAAAAAGGGCAGCTACCCAAATCTTTTGTTAATAAAATACAAAACAACGCACCGATCGAAAAATCGTCTGGACAAGTACTAGATCATAGTCTTAAGAATATTCGTGCACAATTTCATGCAAATCGGTCCACTAATCTCCGAGATATTTTTGATGCCCCAAATATGAAGAGGCTGTTATGGCACCATTTCTTAAGCTATCAAATTTATTTTTCAAGAGAATACAGCTTAATTTATACACAACAAGGTGTATATCTTGATTTTTAAATACTGCGGTTCTTTATATTAAAAAAAAATCATAAAAGCGACCCTATTCTAGACCTGTCAAGGGTACGTAACCCCTTAATAAAGCCACGCGAGAAAATCGCCAGGCAACTCTGTTCCGATCGAACGGCCGAAGCAAAAGTGTTACATACAGCATCTGCACCGAGGCTCCGGTATCAAGGATCTAAAGTTACCTTTCCTCGTGTACAGCGCGTGGCTCGGATCCCAACGAAGGTGTCTTTTCGACGCTACGCTAAATACGACGCAGCCCCAAGGCTGGCTGCGGTAACGAGAAGAGAATCGTTTCGATACCTCTGTGTCCTTGAACGGCCTGCACCAGGCCGCGGGGATTCGCTTCACGAATTACGAAGGACGTGAGGATCCTACCAAGGAAGAGGCTTACTACGCAAGGCCGGCGCGGCCAGCTGGCTTGCCGCAATTTCCACGGGCAAAGAATTCGCGCGCGCCGTTCCGCCGCTCGGAGCCGCCGAATGGGAAGAGGGAAGAAGCTTAAGAATACCGTGGGCTCAAATCCTCCTAAGGCAGCTAGCAGGTGCGCGCTAATGAGTCGAACGACGATAATGGAAGTCTGGCAAGAAGGAACTCGAACACAATGGCCGTGTCCGGTTCGTCTGGCCGTTTTCACTTCGCTGCGGCTTTGCAAGCGATCTTGTCGAATGGACTCTAGAATCCGTGCGAATTTCTTCCTTCTTTCACCGTTCCGTCTACGTCACCGGCGGGAAAATGCTTTGCACTTCGAAAACAGCGGGAAAGAACGGCCCACTGGTGCGTTGAATTATTCTAATAGGATTATCCACGGATACCTTCTTCTTCCTGATGCATCAAGTATCTACCGCGGAACCTGTTGCTCTAACAATATGAGAGCATCAGACTCCATAACGCGCTCAGCTATGCTCTTCACAGAACTCACCGCTAGGCGAGTGCCTTTCCTCAAAACCAACTGCTTCAAGTGACTGGCGGTCTATCGCATGCCCGTCCGCCGAGCGAGCGGGCAAGCCGAGAAAGGTGAAACGAGAATTCCGTGTCCGTAGATTCCGCAGGATTGTGCATGTAGAAGACGATGCACTTCGATCTAACGACAGGCGAGCGAGCATATCTGTCCGCTCGAACGCCACTTTCGAATCGCGAGGCAGGAATCCGCTGGCCAAGGACCGTTGAAACGATCCTGCAGGGACACCACATCGCTGAGGAATCGGGGGGACCGGTTCTTCCGGTCGGTTTGAGGTTTCCTATTAATAGGCAGCACAAGCACGCGGAATGGCAACCGGCAAGGGAAGGAAAAAAAAAAACAACTTTCGCGAATGACGAGGCTCGCGAGGCGACACTGGTCGACGGATACGTGCATCGAATCGAGGATCGAGATTCCCCCGGGTACACGCTGTACACATCGCCAGGAGGCTGCGTGGTGCTGCTGCTTTAATTGTATGCTAATTCCCCTCGATCCAGCGCACAGAAACCCGAGGACCCACGCTAATTAACCGGATACCGTGGCAAATGTTCGAACGTTCGAATTCATAAAGCGACGTGACGTAACGAAATCTAGCCTTCGCGGATGATCAAGATCGGAGGCATAATTGAGGTTTGGTCAGCGGAGAACACGAAGGTGGTTCGATGCAGCGGCGCTTGGTTCTTCGTGGAGCATGCTAGCCTGTTAGACTTTCCGCTTTGGATTCGATGAAGCGCGAGTCTGTCCACGATTCGTGGGCGATTAAATGTTACCTATGCGGGGACCGCTGGTGTTCCTTTTTCAATTGCGAGGTGTTTAGTGTTAGATCTTGTAGAAGTTGGAGGAACAAATTATCATACAACCACGGAACTATCCCACGATGAAGAACCAGAAGACTAGCCTCTGTCCCCCACGCAAGAATTTCCCTTCCACGGAGCAAACAGATTACAAGCCCAACCTACTCAGCAACGATCAGGTGCGAAGAAGCTCGAACAACACACCGCATAGTCAGACTTACAGGCGTCAAAACTTCCAGTTTGCTCTTCGAAAGGACAGGTGCTCTTTCGGACGCGGTCCTGAGAACTTGCCGAGCATAATCCCAGTGGTTCCCTTCCCCGAAAGATTTGTCCCCGGAGCCTGGGTAACACCTTCTCCAGCACACAACAGCCGAAACCCTTCTCTCACCATCGAATTATCGAGGCGTGGTATCGATGCCACGGGTGTGTTTCCCTGGGAAAGCCGAACGGTACACCGAGTCGAGGAGTCTCGCTCGTGTACCCAGGGAAACCCCTGTCCGCAAACACGGCGACCCTTTCCACGAGTGTTTCGTCAAGTCCTGTCGTCCGCGGGCTTTGTCGCCGGGCTGCCTTTGACACACTGTCGCCGACGACGGGTGCCCGGGCTTAAAAGCGCGCGATTTCACGCGTCAGATTCAGGAATCGCCCCCTCGAAACCGGCGGCACGCGGGGCGAGCCGAGGCGTCGCCCGAATCGTTGCAGGCTTTGTGCAACGCTCGAGTGACTCGTCACCGATGCCAGCAACCGAACGGGGGTGGCGAATCGGGGGAGCAAAGTAAACGTCGCTGGCTCGTGGGAGAGGAGCGCGCCGATAATCGCGACGGAACATTTATATTTGCCTCGGCGGGCTGCGGGCCTCGTCCCGAGGACAAACATCCCTGAGGAGAGCCCGTGATGGGGAAAACAGGAGAGTGTATTTCTGGGGGGAGAATGACGGTGAGTTTGCAAATAATTATCTGGGAGTGATCTTGCTTGCTTATCCTCCCTTCGAGTCGACCAGCATACGGCTCTGGCGGTATGTATTTACGTCCCTGATGGTGTATTAGTCCTGGGCATAAATATAGAGTAAATAGAAATACAGAAATGGTGGATGAAGAGTTGCGAGCCTATGTAGCTGAGGAATAACGATGGACGCGATGCACTTGACCAAGAATCCTCGTCCTACGAGTCACACGACTGGAAGCACCTATCGCGGGGCTCGCCAGGCAGATTCTGCACGCGTCGTGTAACGTTTTCGAGAGAGAGGACCACTAGGAGGTGTTACATCAAGGTGGCGAGAAACAGGTTTCTAAAACACGGTGCTCGAGAGAAGGAGAAACTGGGAAGCGGGCCGGCGATGATGCTGGGCAGATGCCGCGGGATACACGTCGAGGTGCCTCACACACGAGCCACGGCGAAACCTCGTCCAATAAGCCGAAATGGAATCAACGGATAAAGAGCTCCTTTCCGGAGGACACGTACGCGTGTGAAAGGAGTCGAACGGTCCGTATAAGGACGCTGCTCGTGGCGCGGGCTTATCCCCGCCGTGATAACGGAGAATGAATCTCGTCCAAGAGAAAGGAAGCGAGGGGTTCACAGGGGAGGATTACCTGAAAACTCGTCCAGAGGTTAATCCGCTTCGAGTTTGCTCGTACGCAGTTATACGCGCCAACTGAGAGAACTAAGGGGATGGATCCCAGGATTAAGGGTCCAGCACGCTGCTACCCGGCGCAGGAAAGCGCGAATATTCCGGGGCAGAGTTTCAGAAAGCGGGGCCAACTTAGCCGGAGCGCAGATGTGTACCTACGAGATGCGTTACGGTGCTTCCAGCCGAAAAGCCCCGTCGCCAGTCGAAATACCGCGGTTAAAAGCACGGGGTGGCTCTATTATCTGCACGTTCGAGGGCTTTGCCGGGAGAGCTGACGAAAGTGCAGTAGGTGAAACGATTATTTCTTCGAGCATGGCTCTGGGGGGATCCGAGAAGCGCCTGGTAGACAGGGTTGATTACCTGGCGGCGGTATAATCCACTGGGGGGTGAGTTGGATTCTGGGACACGCTTGGAGTTGTTTTCTTTAAAAGGGAAATATAAAGGGCAGTTTTGAGTTTGCTGGCAGTTAGAAGCAGAGTGTGCTTCGATTCACTTGCAGTTTTGAGACAGTCTAGAGACAATCCTGTTCTATCTTCAACGCTGGCTGAGAAGCACCGTTGGAAATAAACGAACTTTCTAACTCTAATAGGTACTGCTCAACATTGTTTTCGAAATGATCGGTCCAAGAGACTTAGAATTATTCTTTGGTAATAATTGCGGGCAGACATGCAGAGGGGTGCAGCTTCAGCTTTACCAACTTCGAGCAAAATTAGAAAATACTGTTTATAAAATTATTCCTTTGACTTAACATTAAAAAGAGGGCACTAATTGAAAAATATATATTTGCACGCAATAAGTAGTAGTTACGGAATTGATAAGTTTTTATTGCTATTTTCGTCAAATTTTTCAAATCCGGAGCTGCCTAAACAAAAATATTGCACAAAACAGTAATGGGTGTAATTTTTGTTTACGTGTATTACGTCATAACTCAAAAACGGTCCTCAAAATAGTCCTCAATTTAGCTTTCAAACGCCTGATAACCTGACATCAGAGTTGCACTTGTATTCCACACCCGTTCGAAGGCACACAGAGTAGAAGGAAATTAGAAACGACATTCTCCTAAAGAGCTGGAAATATCGCGGGTGCAGCTTCGACCTGCGTTGGCCGCAAGCTGTCAGGGAGGCGCCGTTATTGCAGGTCTGGCACAGCGCTGCTGCAGGTAACCTTTGTCCGCCGCCTCTAATTAAAAAATTCTTGCCGGCGGCGAGCGAACCTGGAATCGCCGACGGCCGAGTCGAAAACCACCGGCGCCACCGAGTCGACTCTCGGTCGATTGGTTTCGTAATAGCTCGTTTCGCGAACTCTCCGCCGTATAATCGGTGTGTTACATAACGCGATACGAATTTTGCATATTAAGTCTCGAGATACTGCTGAAAAGTACACCGAGATAGTACCATCCAGCACGGAGCCATTCCCACGGGCGTGGAGCGGCGCGTATTAATTTGCGGAAGAAATTAAAACGTCGGAAATGACCGTCTAAACCACAAACGAAGCCAGAGGATCGTCGTTACCTCGCGTCCACGACTTTTCGTGTTCCACGAGGTCAGGTTTTTTTTTTACAGCTGCGAGTGGAACTGCAACCCAAGCTTCGTTACGAAATCCCGCTCCCAAGGACCACCCACGGTCTCCTTCGGATGATGTCACGCATTCCTCTCGAGACCATGTTGCTCGGATAAACTCCGATCCGAAGTTGTCGTCCAGAAGTGTCTATTGCAATTAATCTACCCCAGTAGCCGTCGCTTCTTTTCTCGGAATATGTAGAAGGACAGCGGGATGCTGGCGAAAGTGTATCTCAGGATGCAAGAGCGACATTGGAAGAGAGCGAACAGGAAAGAGCGGCGCGTCTCGGGAGAGATAAACATGACGTTAACAAACCAATTAGCAGTAAACCACCCTCGAGCCTGCAATAATTTACACTCGACTACAGGCGATGTAAGGCGTACAGCACCGACGGCGGAGGAAGAAACAACCCAAGGTGAAAAGGAGTCCACCTCTCAGCGGCCATCCTGTCGCGATTCCCGTGCAGCAACCACGAGGGAGGAAAACGAGAAGACGCGCCAAGGGGAAAAGGGAAGATAACAGGATCGCGTAAATAAGGATCCAAGAGTGCACCTTCCAGGTATTACGTACGGCACACAAGCGGGCAGTCTGCTTCTGCTCCTGAAGAAGAACCGATTCCGAATGTTGCTGCTTCGTCCAATCTTGTGTACAGTCTGCTTTTCCCACCCAGCGTGTGGAATAACGAAAGTGACTGTTGGAGAAAGGAAGACCGCGCAGACAAAACACCTGAACTCGGCGAAAGGGCAGAGGACAGCAGCTGGTCAACACTGCAGAGTGGTTCCTATGGGAAAACTGGCAACTCGCGGTGAAATCCTTTACTTCTAGAACGCTCTAAAAGCGTCTCGCGCGGAGGTAGCAGGGGAATAATGCATGGCTAGCTGTTTCTTTAATGGACAAGCTTTCACGGGCACGGATTACCTGATTCTGGGCGCGCGACAAAATCTGACGCGTACGAATTTAATTCGCCGGCTGAAGGGGCCTCGCGAGGAACTCGCGAAATCTTTGATGCGGTCTTTAAACGAACACAGGCACCTCTCACTGTCACGGCTACCGGGAGCTCTGTTATTCGGGCCAGACGGCTGCATTATTCATTTATACGCTCTCCCGACATTGTTCGCCGCTGACACTGTTAGAATATTCCTGCCAGAGTCCTCTGGCTCTGTGAACTAATACAATGGGCGTCTGGGATCCCACTCTGCACCGCGGGATTCGGAGGAAGAAGGTTCCTTCAAAAACCCTACGACGACCTGTCCTTATCAGTTACGTATTTCATGTCGCGTCTGTTGTACCTCATTAACAACGTGCAGCAAGGGTCGTGTTTCCGAGGAGGAGTGTGAATCTTTGATTCGTGATTAAATTTAGATTAAAGGACGTAAAAAACAGTGACTAGCTGAGGAAAATTTTAGGAAATATCCCTGCGCTACTCACATTCCCTTTAAGCGTACTTGAAAAATACATGATGTTCAATAAAATAAAAATGATTGCTTCAATTTCAGCATTTTTTGCATTCGATAGACAGCATTTATTGCACCACTCTAGAAATTATGGCTCTTGATGGGCGCCATCAGAACTCGTGAAAGGATCAGCTGAAATAAAAAAACCACAAATATTCTTAAAATATATGTGAACGGATATCGACTTATCCATCTTCGTTGCAAAGAAACAATCTGGCTATTTGTAACACATGTTTAAATTTAAACACGAGGTTGCAAAGAAGCATGTTGTTCTACGCATACATCTGTCCATAAAAAAAATGGGTGATCCAAAATAACTCTTTGTGCATAAGACGATAACCATTCGCATACATTTTAAGAATATTTTTGTCACGAGTTCAGATGACGCCTGTCAGGAACTCTAATTTCTACAGTGGTACAATGAATCCTGTATATCTAATGCAAAAATTGATAAAAGTCAAACAACCATTTTTTTGTTTGTTCTTCAAATATGTAGTAATAAAGTCCAAAAAGCTTTTTTACTGTTGTTCAGTTTCTTTTTTTTTAATTCGTGAAAATCAAGTAATTTTCAAGCGTTTTGACCGGAGGATATCTTAAATTGCGTTTCGAAGTATGAAAGCTTTCAAATCTCCAAATTCTAAGGTACTTGAAGTGTCTTAGCGAGATCCTTCCGAGGAGGGAAGGATATCCTTCCTAATTCAATGTCCCATGAAACCCCAAAATTAATAGGGCCCTTCTATTACAGTACACCATGTAAACGGTCAATATTGTACTTGGACACGTTTCCTACAGCACTCTGGCGCTCGTAGCAGCAAAAGGCACCGTAGCACCCTGTCTCGCGCGCAATTTGTAGCTGCAAAGCTGTGTTTGACGAGCAGATCCAGCACCCACGCGACCAGCTTTTTACCATCAACGACGAAGAAACCCGGCGCGATTTAATGACGTAATAACGATCCTCTTCTCTGTAACGACTTTCTTATCCATATGCGACGTACGCCCCCACCGAGGTCAATGCCGACGCCATCGTTAATGACTAAGGATTATATATCGGGATTTGAAATGTTGCTCGGCTTTCGCAGATGATAACGGAACGTGCAATTTATTTCGCCTCTCTCTCTGCGGCGATTAGCACACGGTCAGCGACGATTTTGGCTTCGTAATTGAACGAGCATGGGTTACGTGATTAAAGACCGTGGCGTAATCTGAGGACACGATTAGGCAACCGATATAATATTTGTGCTTATCTTGGGAAACGAGTCGAAGATATATTACAGCTGAGGCAAGATTAAACGCCAGTGCAAATGATGGCATAATGAGTTTCTTATTTTTTTTAGATTACAGCCAGCTTTTGGGATATTTCTTTAAAAGATACTCTTTGGGTGGTGACTTCTGACCTTTCTGATTTCTTTGATTTGAGGTCAGGTATATATAGCAACAGCATACTGGCTGCACCTTGCCTATCATAATAATAATAATAATCATAGAAGAATTTCTTGATATCGCGAAAAATTTCAACAAAGAAACTTCGCTTTGACTAAAACGCTATTTGCTCACCAAATCTCACAAAAATCGAGAGATTTAGACGTTAACTGATTCTTGTATACCTACCAACGAATTCCAAGTCTCGTACACCTGGGTCCAGAGAGACCCAAGCCCCGTCGTGCAAGAAGTAACACAATTTAGATCGCACAAGAAGATTACGCTATCCAGCGCTAAGATAATCAGTTTCACCTGGCAAAAAAAGGCGCTTCCCTCTCCCAGCGCATGCAAATTTCTATATCGGCCGACGTTTGTTTCGCATTCCCGAAAATGGCGGACAGGCGAACCGGTTCGGCCGGTTCCCTCCGACATCTCGTTCTTACGCGATAAACATTTCCGTGATAAAACATTCATTAAGTATCGTCGAGAGCAGGCCTGTGGGGCTCGCTCGTGTTTGTCGCTCCCGCGGCACGCGAAACGCCACGGTTTCCCGCCGCGAGGTTCGAATTCGAACGTCTCCGAGGAAATCTCGGGGAAAAATTATGCTCGAACCGCGCGCAGAGGGCCCGGAAAGAGAAAAACAGTGTTACAATGGTTCCACTGTTCATGAATGTTAATAACATTCACCAGGGTGTGCCGTTTCGTGGCAGCTTTGTGCGATCCCGAATTTGCATAAATTTGACAAACAGCTCGTCACGAATTCGTCGCCTTGAGCCTGGCTGCAGCACGCGTGGCGCATCCGCGCGAATTACGCGAGTGTTGGGTCATCGTGCGAAGGCTGTGTCCCCCTTAAAAATACTAATTAGCACATTCGTTTCGAGAGGTTTTCTCTTCGTTTAGTGCCTCCTTATTAACCCATTGAAATCGGCTGGCGGTCCCTGCCCGCACACGCAGGCGAGTTCCATTATTAGTCTTCTAGTCGCGTTCCTGTTTCATGAATCTAATTCAAGCCTCTCTCGCTAACAGCATTTCAATTCGAGCCGTTATATAATATGCATATAATTATCTAATATTCCCAATCACCCTTGACCAGTGAAGCTGAAACCTCGCGTATCAAAATCCAACGGCCCAACAGTCTTCGACTTATTTTTAACGATTCCGATGTTTCGCGCAGCGCACGCTGATACAATCGCGCGTGCCTGCGGCGTAAGCCCATAATCTCGGAGCAAGCTTACGTGGCTCGCGGGGGAGATGAAAGGAGCAGCACACACCTCGGCCAAATTGGCTGGTTAAAAATGCGCTAATAACGAAGTCGCCTGGTTATTATTAACCGCGGCACACCGTAGGGAGTTTCAAGTTCGCGGGGCACTGCCGCGCGCCACCGGATATAATAAACTTTAATCCCTTTATAAACTTTCCCGCTCGCCGCGGGCGATACAGCCGCGCCGTTTCGTTCGGGGAAAACCCGTAAGCCTTAACTAACTGGGCGGCGTTGAAATTACACCCAGGTGGAAAAATAAAGGAAGGGAACAAGGAGATTCTGTAAGGGGACGAGATACATCGGTTTTTTAATAAGTGGAATTAGGAACCGACTCCTTTATTCCGCGATATCTCCTCTTGTTTGGAAAAAAGAAAGGCGGAAAAGTTGGTTGAAATAATAACGCGAGAAATTCTCTCGGATTGGCCGAACATGAGGGAAGAGATGGATATTCCTTCGTCTCGGAGGACTTAATTAACGGTAAGTTTTTATAGAAGAAACGCGGGATGGGTGAATGGAACTGGTGGAAAGGTGGGAAACGGATTCCACCCCGTCGCCTTTAAGATATCCTTGGGGCGGTCTGTCAGCTCCAAGGGTCGAGGTTCAGGGTCAATCTCCGAACTCGTCCTTCCTCACCCGGATATATCCCATAAAGCTTATTTACAGCGTTACATCGCGACTTTTCGTAACGTCTGTTTTTTTTCGCCACAAACAACAACCGCCACCGCGCAATTTCCGACAAGCGATCTGCGCGTGAATGCGACTGACCCCTGATGAATAATCGCTTCTGCTGCTACTAAACAGTTGTACCGTGTCTCGGTGGGTATGAAAATGAGTCTGACTACGCACAATTGCTTGGAGGAGGAGATTGACTTGGCATCTGGTATCGGGCTTCCGTAGTGGATGCTTCTGTTAATAGAGTTTCTGATCAAAGGAATCCATTTATGATGCTAATGGGAGAGGGGTGAATAAAAACTGGAACAGGTTAGGACTTTTTTGGGGAAAAAATCAAGTTGAATCTTTTTTCAGAAGATGCAACTTTTCTCACAAGCCGCCTATGAAGAATCTGAGACAACTCTGGGCTAATCTGAATATTGCAATATAACTCTTTCACTAATTAAAGACTCTTTGTAGAAAACACTGAGGAGCAAAATTATTTTATTTTATCGAACAATAATATTCTACGTGCCAATTGTAATACTATAGTATAGAATTTGATTTTTGGCACATACAGTGTTTTTTACAAGAACTCTTCAATTCTTGTCACAAAGATTTGTAAAATTAATGCATCTACCAACGCACACCTCGATTATCGAAACCTGCATCACTTAAGACACGCTTAAAAATACACCCATCATGCAAATACCAAATCTACACGCCTCCTCTATGCGTGATGTATAAATCATTGCGCTATTTCAATAGCATCCGAGGATTTTCGTTATTCGCAGCGAAGGAGTCGCCAAAGCCATCGGCGCCTCGAATACACGATCGGCCCAGCGTATTTCGTCCAGTTCAATATCAATTCGTCCCGACAATCGAAGCGCTTGATTTTGAATATTTATCGCTCCGCCCGGAATATTCATCCGCAACGTGGACGGCAATCGTAAATTTCGTGCATGACGAAAACAACTTTCGTCCAACCGCGAAGAGTCCCGCGGAGCGATTGATTCCCCATTTCCGGCACACGACACACGCCCCGCTAACCCTGACATTTCGTTTATTATGCATTCGCAACCAGGAGGGAGGGGGTCATGCATATCAGCGCCGCTGCGAGTTCAGGTTCACTTGGGGCATTTCGTTTGATTCGATTCGCAAAAACGTCGCCAAGAACCGAACGAGGTCAGTGGAGTGGCAACCGATAAAACTCGAAAATACAAGTTGAATAATCGATCCGTATCGGGGGCATGAAATTTCTTTTCCCCTTTTAACGTAACTGCGCGCTTATTCGCGCGATAAATTCACTTGCCCCGTGTACGGAGATATCAAGTGCTTGGAATTAATAAAAATATTAATTCTTTTCTACACAAAAACACAGCTCGTGAATCAATTTGTTCCACAAACGCGTCTCTCCTAATTTCTGTCTACAAAGTATTTTCTGCCGCCGTTTAAGAGCCTGCGACTCGTCTCGGTTTTTACAAATCATTCTACATTCGAGTGGATGCTATTGTACCCGCCACTCCTCTCTTGCAATCCGCCTGACACAGCCGCGAACTCGAGCTCCGTGGCCAGATATAGGTATACCTACGCCTTCGTCTTATCGTTATCACTAGTAAGTTTACACGCACGTCGATCTCGCGGAACTCTGCAACGTTAGACCGTCAACGAGTAAGAGTTCGTTCGCAGGTGCCCTCTCGACTAGCGCACACCGATCTGACCACCCGAAAGGAATGAAAAATAAAAATCTCCCACGTTATTCGAGCGATCGTGTTTCCCATTAGACCGGCGAACTACTCGAAAGAATTCGAGATATTTCGCCACCCACGAAACGTTCCACCCGTTTGACAATATTGCCCCGAACTTCGAATTAAACTCGAAAGCGCGCGCGGAATTTCGCCGTTTCTCGCTAGAAAATTCAATAATTCTTCCGGCGAGAGTGCCACCCCCTCTGATCCCGCGCACAATGGGTACAACTGAACCGTCGAACTTTCAAAGATACGCTCGACTCGATGGAAACTACGCCACCGCTAACGTGTCTCGTCAGTTTTTTAATTAACCACCGGGGCTCGCGAAAATCATGATTTTCAGGACTGAAGGCCGATCTCCCCAATAGCTCCCACCGCGCCCCGTATTTACCCTTACACGCTTCCCCAACGATCCACTCATTCGCCAGACCCTTTGAACCCTTTCGAGAAGCACCGTGGATCCCTCAAAGCGATAGTTCTGGCAGTCGTGAGGCATCGAAGTTCAACCTCGACGAATGCCTGGGTGTATACAGGGTGCTGTTTCGGCAAGGGTGGTCTGAAGTGGATGAAGAATATTCCCGAATATTCGGAGTATGATAGTGTGGATTGTAAAAAATGAAATGGGGAAGACGGAGGTACGTAACGAGGTTTAAATTACAAAACTTTTTGTAAAACACAGTACACCCCTCTTTTCCACCCCCGATGTAAATGGAAGAGCTTCCAAAGTTGGGCAACTTATGTGCGAGAAACAGTGTGTACACGTGGTGGTGTGTGCAACGTCCCTCGAACACTCTAATAAGATCGTAAAAACGTGAACAAACAAGGACCTGCCCTCCCCCGCGGATATGACTGTACGAACGAGCGTCGGAGGGCATATATCGAAGCAGAGCGAATTCGAGAGACGGCCCTCATCGACAAATGGCCGCCGCCCGACTGCGGAACGCTGCTGCTTTCGAGGGTAATTTATTTTTGGTTAAAACGCGAGTAACGCGCAGGGGACAAACCCTCGGGCGCGTCGCACTTCACCGAAAGTGGGATTTATAGGTCGCGTTGCGGCGCCAAAATGTCTCTATGCTCGCGTTGTAACGCGAGGGTGATATCGAGGAGTGGGAGGGGGGCGGATTTTCGGCACGGAAAAAGGGAATCACGAGTGGCATAAATTCGAATCGCTTGCCGAGAAAAATGCCGTTGAAATATCAACGAGGAAGGGCTGCAGGAGCCCCGAACACGCCCCCTTCTTTCGTACGAGTTCCTCGCAACGACAACCCTATTATAGAACTAGTAATTCGATGTCCTCAGAGTATTTCTTTACTTCGGATCGAGCGATGGTAAGCATCAACTATAATGCATCCCGCGGAACCCAAGCCCCATTAAATTGAGCGGCAAAGAAGGGCCAAAGAAAAACTGGCTCGTAAAAATTTTGCAAATTTTCAACTGAAATTTTCTCCTCCCTCCCTTCAGCTACAGGTTGCTGTTAATTCGAAAATAGAAGATGCACCGACGGAGTTAATTATTATCCCCGCAACAATCAACCGTTCCCTCGAACCCAGATTGCATCACGAGCGAATCCATAAAAATTGGAGACAATAACACGGTTATCAAATCTACTACCTGTCGGGCAGGCTTAATGGCCGTGGAGTAGCGGAGATTTTCGAGACCCCTAAAGCCTGCAGCGAGCCCTCCTTTTCGGCGAAGCAAGAACGAGACCTCGCTGAGGGTTTTTTAACAACATTCCCGGAGCTCGGCCCGTTTAAATGCATCTCGGTGGCGTGATTCCATGCAGTTGGCCTTGGAGGCTGCTAGAGCGTCAAGCTCCTCTCCTCGCTGGCTGGCCCTGAGGTGGTGGCCACGGTCAAGGCTACGAGCACCCTCTCTCTTTCTTCTTCCCGTTCCTTCCTCGCCTTCCCTCTTCAGCCATCCTCTTGCACACACCATCGCCCGCCGCTTTATTCGAACACGCTCCCTCCTTGCTGCTGAATAAGCCGGCCTAAACTGCATTTCAGCGTGCAGGGACCGCGAAACCAAGAGGTGTAGGTACACGAAAATTCGTGTCATCGCGTTCGAAACTACAGCCCCTATCATCCAGTATTGCGTAAAATTGTTTTACTTAAAAACTGAGGAACCAACCGAAGAATTTGTTTTACAGTTCACGATTTCATTTTCCCCTGGGGATCGACTTTTGCGCGCGAATGAAATCCGAAGCGTGATTAGGGAGAAAGAAATCCAAGGACCTACAATTTGGTCACGTGTCTCGTAACGCGACAGATGAAAGGGACAGAGGCGTCGAGATAAGGAGTGATTCCGCGGCAAGGAGAGACGCGGTGAAAAATAAAGGATCACGTGACTTGGGTTACACGAGCGCGCGTGCAACGGGGGAAGATTTCAGCAGGGGCTGCCCATCGAACCGGTGGAAAATAAACAGAAATAGGGCAGGTTCCAAAAGACTGTATCTAAATATAGAATACACCATGTGTGCGTGTGTGTACTATGGGTGGGGCATCGCCATAATCGTCGTGTTTGTCGCCCTTCGTCTTCTCCTTGCTCTATACCCGTAACTCTAGAGGGACAACCTATAAGAGCCGTCTTTACAGCACACGTATATACCTACCGGCCTAGGTATCCGTGAAAACAGCCCCTGTGTTCATTCATATCCTGCTGAACGTGCGTCTAGAAAGTTCCTTACCGCGACATGTGACCAAAACGCCATAATTGACTTTTCTTTTCCCTCACGCAACCCCTTCTTATCACCATGTTACGTCCCTAAAACTGTCGCCACCAAATTTCTTAGACTAAGAAAGCGTAAGTACAGTGGCTCACACCCCAAATCGTACACTCTTTAAAATCGCGTAACATTTTTAAAATTGGTCCTAAAGACCCTAGTTTTTTTGAGAAGCTAGAAGGATTACTCGCCAAGTGACGTGTTGCGTCGTTTTGAAAAAGAGTGCAATTGGAATAGCAAAAAAAAATAGTAAAGGTCGTTTTTCAACTTATAAGGTGAAATTCCCGAAATCACCAACTTTTACTATTTTTTTTGCTACTCCAATTGCAATTTTTTTCAAAACCACGCAACACTTCACCTAGGCGAACTAATCCTTCTAGCTTATCAAAAAACTCAAGTCTTTTGGACCAATTTTAAAAATGTTATGCGACTTTAAAGAGTGTACGATTTGGGGTGTGAGCCACTGTACATATATAATGACATACTGGCAGACGTTCAATGTACATATATTTTTCTTCCCTTTATTAACGGATTAATCCTTCCGTTGCAATAAAAAACAGCGTGCCTGTGCACGCTGATTCATCTAATCCAGAAACGAGATGCGTCGGAAAAGAAACGGTTACGTGGATCTCGAAAAATATTGCACGTAATAAACACGCATTCCCAAAAGTTACACGGCCTGTTCGTATTTCCAACAAGTCCGTCCTGCTTGGAAACGTTCCGACTTTAAGCTACAAAACTTTGTTACGTCGCCCGTGATGAGACGGCGCGGCAAAGGAGGCCGACAGAGGATTTTTCAAAACAGGCAGCAACAAAGAGGAGCTACTTCGTGACCTATCTACCATTTAGATCTGCGTTCCGACCGCGAGCGCCTTTGAAAGAATCGGCAGTATCAAATTACAGGCTCAATTCATGTGTAAACTTCCGCGCGGCTGACTGTCGCGTGCTTTTTCGGGCCGGCGGCGTATCAGCTTCGCTCGAGTGTGCGAACGCCAAAAGCGCTTACCGCCGAAATACGTTATATTCCCCTGCCGCAGCAAAGGACACCCCTTAATTCCATTCTCGCGCACAAAGATTCCGACACGTCTCTCGTCTCGCGGGACATAAAAAAAGAAGTCCGCCTTCTTTCCGTCATTCTTACAGCCACCATCTGCGCTGCCCGTGCGAAAGTATTTCGCGAAACACACGGGGCTCCGCGCTTCTCTTCTACGCGCGATTATTTATAGCCGCCTATATACGCGCCGCAAGCGCGAGAAACAACTTCGCCGCCCGAAGAAATGAAAATATCCCGCGCCTCCTCCGCCGAGCTTTTTTTATGCGAGCTACGCGAAATCGCGTTATAAAAGAGGAGAGAGAGAGGAACGGGAAAGCGCGCGTGTGCTTTCCATACGGAATGCACGCGGCTTTCGCCCGCTTAACCCCCTTTGCCAGCCTGCCCCTAAACTTTAACGCGACACACCTTCGAGAGGGCGTGACAAAAGCAGCTCCGTATCGAAAATCCTCGCGATCCCCCGCACCCTCCGCGACAACCGCTACTTTATCTTCCTCCAGTGACACAGTGTACTAAAGACAATATTCCAGAGAACTGGCGAAAGGCTAGTCTGAAGCAGATACGCGTGGTAAGGCACTTTTTCTTTTTAAATCGTTGACACGTGATCTACGATGAAAGGTCCATTTTTATCGCCGTTGTGATCTGGAGGACTTAAATCGACGCGTTTTATGATTGTGATAGACTCTTCGAGATCCTAGTAGTCGATAGGCTTGGAGAAGGTGACAGTATGGGGGGTTGAAGAAGGTGGAAGGGTGATTAAAATTGCATGGGAGTAAGGTAGATAAGTGGAGGCCCGTTGAAGGACACCTCAAGGTCAGCTAGGTCTTTCACCGTGGAGCTTGGAAGATTGAAGGCTTTGGAAAATTCGAACACGATACGATTGAATATAAATAGGAAGCCTCCAAAACGTGGTCTATACAAATTCAATTTTCTTCCAATCATTTACGGGGAATTGTCAGTGGAACAAGGGAACGACCTTCGAGCCGCGGCTCGTCTTCTCTCATCGTTCTTATCGTCTTTCGAAAGCGCTCTCTTTTTACCTAGCGATTCACCCCCTTCGAAGAGACACGTTCGGAATGAATTCGCCGCGTTACGTTCGTCATCTTGCGAGAAGCACACGGGCGTATGTCACTCCAGTGTCTTGCCGCTGATGAACGTACATTTCGGGGACGGAATTTAAGGCGAGACGTAATTTACCGGGGCGAGTTTAATATCGTGTGATGAGACGAGAAGAAGGCTTGAATGGGAATGGGTAACTTTATCTGCGAAAGAAACGTTCCCTTTATCGACGTCATTGAAAGCGACCGACCGAGGCCAAAAGGAAGCCTCGCGTGGGAGAGAAACGTGACCAATTTGATAAGGGATCGTGATAATTGTATTCTTACACGTTCACCCGAAGACCACACACAGACAGCCATCAGCGGCATCGTGACCAGCCGAGCCAATTATTATTTGTAACGAGAGCTCCACCGTTCGACTCTAACCCTCTTGAATTTCAATCGAATACCGCGAATTTGAAAAAATACGCGTAATGGGGGTGCTTCCTTGCGAAATTATCTGCGCGTCTCCATTGGACATCGATTTGTGGAATTTAAACTGATGAACAATTGCGCAAGGTGATTTTCTTGATCTATATTTCTTTTACTGTGCTTCACTGATCGAGCAAGGGAAATTTTAATGGTATTTAATCATGGATTAAATCAGATTTGATGAATCACGTGACATTTCGATTTGCACACCTTTCAATTTTTGGGGTTTTAAAAAGCTTCTATATTCCGTGCTTATGTTACAAAAATTGTACGTTTTTACCCCTCAAAGGTAACATTTGTAAAGTTTGTTTAAATTAAATTGCACTGGTACTAATGTAACAACTTTTTCATGTAACGTTAGAACACTGATAAGAATATCCATAAAAAGTCCATAAGGATGTTATGAACATTGAATATTATGCAGAATAGAAAAGTATTGATAACGCTCTAAGCATCTATCTGTTTGCTGACAAAATTAAAAATAGAAATCTCATTACCATAAATGAATATACATTCACACAAATATCACGGATACATTACAGAAATTGTTCCTATTATTCTCACAGTGCTGCTTAAGTAACGCATGTGTATAATGTACACAGACTTACGTGACTGTGTAAATCAGGGATTGTAAAAAAAAACCGAGCAATTCAAACACCTCTGCAGTTTAGTAAAACGACAGAGCACAGTAAGGAAATGTGTTTTTATAAAGAAGTTGATTAACCATAGCCATCATAAAAGTGGCAAGCTAAATATGTATATACTGGAACGATCCGACTATTTTGCATAATTTTAAAGCAACCGTTAACGAGTAAATGACTTTTTGTCAGCTGTATTACTGGAATAACAAGAATACCTACATCATCCTACTTATACATTCAGATTCTATTGTCAGATGACTCACTCTGCACCGTGCATTCAACGAATTGCCCTAATTGCCATCTATTCTTACTTGCTCCGCACACTCATACATTCTCAAAACTCCTCTCCTACCTTGTGCACCATTCAAGAAAGGGTTCACCCGATGAAAGAGGTAGATATATATAAAAAAAAAGAAACTCACCGTGCTCGATCACTGAAGAAATCGACCTTGCTCTTCTTCTTCATGATAGCCTGCGGTTGATGAAGCGGGCTGACACTGGGCTCGCTGGTCGCTGGCGGTGAACTCGACCCGGTGCTGGATGACAGTGAACCGGCCCTTCCACGGCCAGCCTCGATCAACTGCGCCTCGGTGGTGCCCCGACCGTTCGCAGATACGTGATTACCATGGCCAGGTGGCCCGGCCGAGACGGCCAGCGAGGGCCTCGTGTTTTGACGGTTGCGCCGTTTCTTCTTCTTCGCCTCGTTCTCGTCCTGCCTGTTACCGGAAGCGTTGGCACCGCTGCCGGGCGGCATCCAGTCCAGGTCCTTCTTCAAATGGCCGCGACCGCAACGGCAGCCGCAGGCTTTGAACGCCAGATCGTAGCCCTTCTTCGTCCACAGATTCTGATGGCGTTGGCGCTCGGACCAGCTACGAGCGCGGCCGCAGGTCTTCAGATACGTGAGCACGGTCTGCTCCCAGGCGTCGAAGCACTCGCGATGCATGAACTGGCCGACCGGGCAGTTGTCGTTGTTGCACGTCACCTTCACGGTGTCGTGCAGCGCGTTCAGACGTATCAGCGCGTCGCCCCTGAGACACTCACCGGTCGGTGTGCAGCAGCGGGTCGTCTGGCTCATCAGCAAGTTGTTGTTCTCCATCGCGTCGTTTAAAATGCCGCTGCCACCGGCCCCGCCGCCGTTCTCCATCAGTGCACCACCGTGGCCGTTCGCGTGACGCCGTGGTGCCATCACTTGTCCCGATGGTGTAACGTGGAACGCGTCACTCGCCGTTTTCGCTCGAATCCTCTGCTCGGCGCGGCCACGCGGGAAAACGGATTATCGGGCAACAAGCTGGGTCGCGCCACTGCAGGCTGGGAAACCTGGCTGCACACTCGGCGCGCAGTGCGCGGCTGGCGATCGACCAATTAGGATCTCGGATCACTCGTTGACACGACGGGTTCCACGACAAGCACACCGATTATTTCATCTTCACGCAGTTCCCGCGTCTCGCCGGTCTCCTGTCACGAACACCCATTCAACGATCGGATGGATTTAGGGACGCGCTCGGGTCGCAGAGACACACCGCGGAAGTATTTAGTACTTGAGAAAAAAAGCGCGGTAGTCCGAGGAGACGATCCGAGCCGGCTGTCATCCAGCGATCCTTTTTGTCCCCACCCAGCCGAGAAACCCGGGAGATGTCAAGGTCAATGGGCGCCACCGCACGACAGCACGATCCTTGGCGCGTCTGATATTGCCGGGAGGGCAATTTCTTCTTGCCGCGGCGACGATTGTTTCCAGCGCAACGAAGTCAAGGTCAGCGTGGCTCCGCTACGCCGCGACGCGGTTCAGTCGGTACGATGTCGGCGTTTAGCGGCACGAGAACTGGCCCGTGTCGCGGGTAATGTTCGCGGAATGTCCCCCGTGCACTCGGTCGGACGACGATTCTCTGGAGAGCAACGCGTCGTCGGGATGGCTCGCGCCGAATGTCAGGGTCAACCGGGGGGGCGCAAAGCGCGCGCAGCGTGCAACGCAATTTCGCGATCGTGAAAATGTCGTTTCCCGGTGACGCGTTCCACGGCAGTTTGTCTCGTACACCACCGCGCGCACAGTAGACGGCCGATAGACGGCAAGAGGTAGTAGCGGAGAATTTGATGCGAAAATACGTAAGCTATACCGAGGCTCCTTCCTTTTCTTTTTCCTCTCGTGCACACACTGAGAGTCCACGACGAAAAACACTCGCTCGCACTAAGGGTGCACCAGTCACTGAGCACCGGCGACGACAGCGTGCCGGCTGCCGTGGTTCGGCGCGCGGGCGAGCGCGAAAGTGAGGCCCCATTGGGTGAAAGCGAAAGCAGCATGGTGGGGGTCACGGCTAGCGCGCCAATCGATGCGCGCCGTTGTCGTCCCTCCGACGGGCGCACGCTACCGTTCTATGTTCCCCTCTCGCTTCCGCCTGCACCACTGTCCTTGTCCCACTCGCAGATGCCAGCCGCTGCATACGCGAGCGCGCGTTTTACTTTTCGAAGCCGGCGAGCAGGCCTACGAGAGGAATAATCCTCGAGATGCGTGTGCGCGCACGTACGTGCAACGCGGGTGTGTGCGATGCCACGACGCGGCTATAGTTCGATGCGTGTACCACTCGAAATTAACCCGCAAGAGTCGTAAGCAATTTTCAAAATTCTATTCCCACTCGATTGAATACCGTAGTCGAAGGGTAAGTATAGGTTGGGACAAAACACTAGCGACATCCAATTAGCACAGTCGATAATAGCACTCCTGGGTCAGGGTGGTCAACATGGCGCCAGTCCCGCGTTTTTTTTTTTGCGCAACGATGTTATGTACGCTCGAGTGTAGAATTATCAATTCGGTCGATCGCGTTATTTCCGAGGCGAGGGCATTGTTGCTTGAAAGTTTTCGCGAGCTTCTCTGGCATTCGCGGAGCAAACGCGTACGTGTCCAATTCCACGTATGTATTTCTAATTAGCAATGACTCAGAACGCTCGTTTTAACATGCCAATTATAGGCGGATCTGTTACATTGATGCATCTGATACGTTGTTTTCTCAATTAGTCTTTTCAGTCACGAAACTCCTTTTAAAGTTGTGTATACACAATCGACCCGACCTGCGCAATATTTTCTACGTTTCTCAATGATCTGTTTCGTCGCTCAAGGTTGGCACCGGTGAGTTTTCGTTATCGAGAAACCTATAACTGCTGTTTACACGGATAGAGTGTCGTTCGAGACCCAGTGCACATAAGTGGTAAGAGGCATTTGCTTCTTTAACACGCGGGTTATCGAACTGCAGCGAAACGTCGTCTAGGTTATGTTATCGCATCGCGAAATTTAGTTGTCGAATAAATATTTCGCCCTGGCTCGGTGCCAGTCGCCAGTATTTCGCAAATGCGTACAAACTAGAAATCGTCGGTAAGATCGCGAGGCGTTTGTTTTTCTGTTCCCCGAGTTAGGGCGCGGACTATGTATTTCGTCCTGAAAATTGAACATCACGCCGCTTTGAAGCATGGCGTCGTAGGTATCGCACGGTCTCGCGGTCAGTAAATAACCTATGCATATACGCCGGTGTCAGTGTACTGTACTCGCGACAGTCTCTTTTTCTCGAATGTGACTCCTGTCGTGTGTGCTCTGGCTTGAAGGGAAGCCTGGCTATGAAACGGCTACGTGTCTCGCGAGGTGTAAATATTTACACCCGCCGGCCCTTGGGTATATTACGTCGAAATTCAACAGAGAACTGTTGCTATTCTTTTTGCGTCGCGAACTTGGCTCGGCACAGCCTGTGTTTTTGCCACGCAACCTTTTCACACGTATTCACTCGTACTCTAGCCGTCTGCTGTTCGCCAAGAATTTCTATATTCATTCGTCGTTCTTAGTGTTTACGGTGCGCTGACACAGTCATCTGCTGTGGATCAGCCTTTAGGCGAGTTGAGTGCCACTGGCAGCAAAAGCGCGCGCGAAATGTCGAGTCGTAAATCATCTCTAAATCGCTCAATTTTATTTTTACACTTTTTGTGCGATCTCCCGTATTTTCTAACAACATTTCCTTACATTGTTTCCTTCGTTTAACTTGGCGATAGAGATAGCGTGGTATATATTAAGCGTGGGTTGAAAATTCATTGAAACGATGAAGTTAACCTATTACGCACACTTGGTACGTACGCATACATCATTCGAATGCATTTTTCTGTTATATAGAATTGACATTACGCATCGGTGATGGGTAATTATCGAGCTCCGAGGAATGAAGAATCGCGAGTGACGTTCTCTCCTGCTTCGTAATTTAAAGCGTGCAAGCGAGGTATTCGCGGAAAGTCAAACATCGTCGCGGTACGTGGTCGCAAAATAGATCGGCCATCTTTAAATTTAACCAAGGTTGTGGTCCAGCGATCTTGCAACGTTTTATTTTTATTTTTATTCTCAGATGCCGGCCGCTCAACGGACGTCGAGAGCCACTTGACGAGATTTATTTGGAATCGAAGGCGCTATTCTGGACCTACATGACGATCGCCGATGACGTGAGCGCCTGCACATGAATCTTTCTTTCCCGTTTTCTTTTTAGCCGTTATTACATGCATCGAGAGAAATCGCTTACCCGTGGCTCGTGACAGGTGTGCTCGCGAGGCCGATCTCGCGGAAAGGCATGGGTTATGTTTACTCGGCCACGGCGCGATTCTGAAAATATCGTTGAATGCGTTTATTGATAAATAAATCGGGGCAGCTCTCTTTCTCTTTATCGGGGCTCTCGGCAAGCGAATTGCACAAACAACGCGCAGATTATATATTTAATGGGCAAAGCGTTGCGTTGTCGCTTATCGAAACGTTCGGTTTATCTGCGACGAAGGTCATTAATGGCAGAGATTTCTCATTCGGCGGTGTGCGAAAGAAAAAAAGTCCCCTGGCACGAGAATAAAATGCACGAAGCACACACTGTGAATGGGGAAAGTAACGATTCCATTCAAGTACTTGTGGTGAATGATTTCAAGGTACCTTTTTAATCGGGATAAGGTGCATCCGCGAGGATTCTAGTGTGAGAATTTTGAAGGAAATTCGGCAATGAACGTTACCGTTCTAAAGCACTTACCGGTCACGATATTGTAACCAATAAATCATTAGTACTTACACTGAATTATTCCGTGCACATTGTTTGAATAATTGCCCGTACAGAATATGCTGAGGAAACGGTACATTTTTATCCCATCTCCGTTATTCAAATAAACTTTGCTCGCTGCTGGCAAATAAAACGCTCTTAGTTCTTTGTTATCCGAATAAAATGATTTACAAGCGTTCCGCACATTATCAAATTTCCTTCAACTTTGGCCAATATAATCTTGATTCGCGCGTCACGGGATAGCCACAACGATGGCAAAACAAATTAGAAATTGATATTTCCATCCTATAGATAGAAATATCTTTAGTAACTTTAGACTTTGCTTATCAGGTCGGTGTCACTGGCCTGTTATATACAGCGAATCCGCTGATACTTTGCGACACCAATAATAATAATCCAATCCCTTTCCATCGAATTATGATATCCCTCTTATCACCAGCAGCGCGCGCTTTCTTTTTAACCGCGCTTCGCAAACCCCCGCGTACCTTCCACGCCGATTGAAAATCCCAATCGCGAGCCTCCACCCCGTTCGTCGTCCGGCCACCGAAGTTTCCGTCCATTCCCCTTATCGCCGGCCGTGTGTCCTAAATACGAACGTGCTCGTCGTAGGAAGCGAGGGAAAAAAACGGGAGAGGGAGACGATTATCGAGAATGCCAGCGTCTGCGAATTTTTATCACGCGATGCACGTGTTCGTTCGAGCGCGCATATTGCTGGCGATTATCGACACCCACGCGGGCGTGCTCGCGAAAGGGCCTCGCGCGGACGAGCGTTCCCAGCGCCGATACGTATTAAATATTAATGGGAAACACGGTGCGCCGACGAAACGTGACCCCGATCGCGCGCCCGCGCTATCCGGCTAGGATATTTGGCGTAATTTTTCAGCATGCTCCCGGGGGGCAATGGAGGGACAGCACCGATATCGGGAGCACGCGTAACAAAGAGTCGATTTTGCCCGGCTGTCGGCTCGCGTGTGTGCTCGTGCGACCGAAAACCACGAGGCGAGTCGGCTCCTGGGACACCGGGGAAACGAGATACGTATTAGATTACGTTGCATAATTTTATCGGCGATCGTAAAGCTGTTACGAAACGTGAGACTCCCAATTCTCTAACGACGTGAGCCATAAATAACGCGTGTTGATCAAAATAACGCCAGGCCATCCTTGATTCCGGCTTCACGGTTCCGTCGATACCACTCGGCGTATCGACTTACGTCGAGCCGTTTATTCTACCTATGCGAATAAAAAGGCGCCCGAGAAATCTTGCCGAATTGTAGCCGTCTCCGCGTTACTTTCATGTTACTGCCTCGGGGCCTCTGGCACTTGTGCTCTCAAGCACTACTGCTTGCGAATCCCCGGGATTTATAGTCTCTTGGGCTGATTTATTACATATATTTGTTTCCTTAGTGTGTTCATCTACACACTGTGAATATTAGTTAGCACTGAAGATGTTAGATGTTACTTCAGTAGAGACTCGCAATCGATATATCCTTTCTCTCCGAACTAATTGAATTTCGAACGTAAACTACTTTGGTCCTCCTCAAACACAACGCAACCCATCTCTCGAGCATTCTCTCGCCTTTCCTGCCCCCAAATGCCCTTCTTCGTAATCTTTCCCACCAGAAGACCTTCTCGCAGACGAAACACCAGTGGCTCGAGCCACGACAAATAACGCGTACGTGACAAAGAGTCACCCTCGGCTTCCTTTTCTGCCCCTTCGTTTTTGTTTAAACATTCCGCGGCCGTGTGAAGGAAGTTGCTCGGCATTTTACGATTCTCACGTGACGAACACCCGGACACGGCGATAAATAACACCGCGCCTCGCAGTTGCCGACTTGCAGCGCGCGTCCTCGAGTGTTCGCACGACGAGCAGCGAATCCGAATCTCCGCGCACAATGGATCCCCCGGGCTGTTTATATCGAATCGTGTAAATATTGCACGGGGAGGGAGGGCCGCGGTGCAACGGGGAATCCAGGTCAGTCGGTGGTTGAGTTTCGTGGAGGTTTAAGCAGGGTGCAGCAGGCACCCTGGTAACAGGACGACGCGGAGGCAGCCGAAAAAGGATAATCCAGCGTCCTCGAGAGGGCCCCGCATGAAAAAGTTGTTTTGATCGTTTCGGGTTTCTAGGACGGTGGCCGTGAATGAAGCTGGTATACACGGCTCGCTCGAGGGGGTTTGGGTACTCGGGGAGAACCAGATGTCACTGAAAGGGACACGGCCCTTTGCTTCACGCTTTCAGAAGCGTGCTTAGGGCGGCCGATTAAAAAATCCAAGGGTGAGGCGACCGGAACGGAGATATCGCGTAACAGTGGAGACAATTGGCCGGAAGAAAAATTTCTTTCATTCGGAAACAGAGAATCGAGGGGATCGCGTAGGGAACGCATTGTTGCTCCCTTCGAGGGAGCAAGCAAGTAACGAAGATTAATAATTTCCACAATGATTTCCCTGCGCGACTGGCTCAGGCCACTCGTAGTCGTGCGAGCCTTGGGTGGCGGCGTTGACTTCCTGCTAGGCCAGTGGTGGCGAACCTATGGCCCGCGAAGGCTTTTTGAATGAACCACGCGTTGATTTTTATAAACTTATTTTTTGTATCACAAAAAAGAGAACAGACAATATTAAAAAATTAAAGGGTAAATATCAAATATGTTTATTACTAACGAATATTTCGTAATATATATGTGCTTTTCTTTATTCTTTGTTCATTCAAATACTCAGTGAAGAGGCCTGGTGTGACCTGGTGCGGTAATTCATGGTATCGCCCCATTGATATCAATTTTTTCACGTCGACCTTTATATATTTGCTCTTCACTTGCAAAAGTAAAAGTTGTAAAACAGAATGGAACCGTAAACCTTTTGAGAGGATTTTAAAAGTGAGAACCAAGGAAAAGAGTCAACTGTAAAGTGTTTCTGTTAACAAAGTTTCCGTGTTTCCAAATTATTGGTACCCTTTTTACCACCCCCGCACTTTCTAAGCAACGCCACTGACTTAGTGACACACGAGCTAGTATTAAAAAAATTAATAAACAAATTTTGAGCCAACTTCTCAAAAAGGTTCGCCACCACTGTGCTAGGCTATACGGTACACTTGGATGTAATTACTTTTAAACCTGCATCAGAGAAAGATTCGTCCACCGAGAGTTGATGATACACTTCGCAGTATTAAAATCATCCCCCTCGACGTCCACCCTCCTCGCGACTCAAAAACGAGGGAAGGAGAAGGAAACAGCCACCCAGGTCCATGATTCGATTCCATCCCCTATGCGCGTGTTGTTCGAAAGGGTGTGCTGGCGAAAGCAGAGATTCAAAGTGCCGCTGCAGTTTCGCGCGGCAGCGGCGCCGGGTGAGGCGGGTGGAGGCTGTCGGTCGCTGGTTCGCTCTCTGGATGGGGGTTTTGAAGGTTGGGGGCACCGGGTTGACCGTGGGGTGCTGTAAAGCGGGGGTGTAGGTCTAGGTTCAGGGGCGGCGATGCCTGGGTGGGCGTGCACTTTCGGTTTCAGGCTGCGCATGCCCGCTGCACCCTGCTCCTCTTCCCCTGCAGTCGGGGGTTGTATGCGCTCGTAAACTTTCCAGCCACGTAGAATCCACCACCACCCCCGCGCGCAGTCGTTGTTCGTGCTAGCGGGGAGCGCGTCGTGTACGGCCAGCTCTCCTGCGTCGCTATTTCGTCCGGATCGAAAATCACAGGGCCCTCGATGGACGAACGGATTCGTACCCCTCTGTTCACGTTTCAATTCTCCAATTCCCTCGCTTCTCTCCCCCCGCGTTCCTCCTGCTTGTTATATACCCACACAGCTATCGAGCAGCGCCAGGTCGAAACGAATGCGCCCCTTTAGGATCCCTTGCCATCGTTTCGGCTCTCGCCGCGCTTACGCAGGCAACTCCTGCGAGAATCAGGACCTTTCCAGATGGGACACTTCCCGTGACCCGCGACTCGTACGTCGAACATACCCACGCGTTCTTATATTGTTTAATAGCTGACATTCTAGGTGACATTCTTTTTCTTCCTGCAATTCGCTTTTCTGATTTTGCAGGCTCTCTTTATTACTATTTACTACTAGCAAACTACACTCGCGCTTCGCTTCGGGCATAAGAGATTTTGAGGACTCCATGCAAACACATTTCACCCATTTTCACCACCCCTCTAGGGGTTGATTAGGGCAACATCCTGAAATTGGATTTTTAGCATTTATGCGGGTAACATTTCGAAGTAAAAACCAAGTTGATTTCTAATCGAGCATAAGAGATTTTGAGGGATCCGTGAAAATATATTTCACTCCTTTTCACCCCTTTAGGGGTTGGTTAGGGAAAAATCCTGAAATTGGTTTTTAGGCATTTGTGTGGGTAATCTTTGTGAGTAAGAACGAAGTTGATATCTAATCGAGCCTAAAAGATACATACGAGAAAATACATTTCACCTCTTTTCACCCTCTTGTGGATGGAATTTCCAAAGATCCTTCCTTAGTGGGTGCCTACGTCACGAAAACAATATACCTTCCAAATTCCACGTTCCTCACTTTAATTTCACATCTCTTTTTATATTGTAATTATTGTTATCTTCTATATTTTTGTGATATTTTCTTCTATTTTTGTGCGGTTTAATTAATAATACTCTTTTTCGTCCTCGAATTTTTCACGTACTTGAATTTTTTTAAATTTTTTTTAAAATTTTTTATAGATTACACTTGGACCCAAAGAGCGTCTCTAATAAGTGAGTACTTACGCCCAAGTTACGTACCAGTCGTAAATCGCGAAGTGTTGCCCGAAAGGCCCCTTGGATCGTTTTTACGCCACGTTCCGCATCGCCGAGAGTGAGGAGATTGATCGAGCTCGAGCGGGATTATATAATTTGTCCAAAAGGGACCGCGGCCGACGTTGACTGACGGTTACGGTTTTCACGAAAGTCGCCTCGGCGATTGGGAATCGCGGCCGACTCCCGCTTCGTTTCTCTTCCATTTATGACGAACCACGCCCCGGCGTGAGCGAACGCGCCAGAATCACTGGGGGCATCGTATTCCAAATATCAAGGGTTACACGGAGTAATTAATTACGTGCTGTAATTCACGTGGCCCCGCGCAAGCAATTAGTTTCTGGCTGGGAGGCAGCCGTATACGCTTTGCGTTCCCCCGCGGTCTCTCGCGTCGCGAGAGTTTACCCAGAGAATTTCATTCCGCCTTCAAAGATGCGCATTCTCGCTGCGACTTGGCTTCGCGAAACGCCGGTGCTGCGATCTCACATGGCCGGCTGATTCCGTTTAACGGATAATTACGCCCCTGCGAGAGACGAATGCCAAAAGGAAGAACAACGGGCAGAAATACCGACCGCATCATCGGAATCGAACGCAGAAGCTTGCTCGCGAGGCCTCGAGCCCGGTGCAACGAACGAAAATCGACGTATCTGTCGAGCGTGTAGCGGAAAGGGGCTTAATTAACAGCCTTCAATCTACCTGCTGTTCCCGCTAATGGCTGACGTTGCGTGAGATTCCGGAGAAGCGCAGGCAACGAATAATCGCGCCGAAACGCGCGGGCAATGGAAGAAAACTCGGATCGCGGAAAAGTAAACGCAACCCCCGCGACGATCAAAAAGACCGCGGCGATGTTTCCTCGACGCTGAACAGAGGCACAGTGGGGGAGGGGGGCTGTGGAGAAAAGGCGGGACGATCGGCGGAGTTTTCGGGGCCGTGGTTATTTGTTCACGGTGGACTCGGCTTATTTCCGTCGCTAGGCGAAGCTATTCATAGCGTACCGACATGCAATTGCATAAAGCTAGTGGATACGTTGACCCTAAGTGTTACGTAACCCGCGTCTAGTGCCAGCTATCAGCGGAACGATAACACAGCCGCTCGATAGTTGGCCCGCGTTGTATATATGTATGAGAGAGGCCGTTTCTGCCTAGATCGTTGTATTATTCGCAATCTCTTCGTGCCTTATCTTTCGGTAACGTCCATCGACTTTCGAAGCAACCGTTCCGTTTGTAACGTCGCCGTTACTGCGATCGCGGAGACTGCGCGTCCCATCGGGCTCCCCATCGGTATCTCTCCGCCTCCCTTCTCCCTCGTGTACGTGTGGGAACGTTACGGTAAACGACATCGGCGGGCATCGATACTCGCGGCAATAACGATCGTCCTCGATAAACGGGCACCGCGAACGGTTACGGGTAAAACAATCGGGATTAAAGTCGCGGCCGATAAGAGCGCGATGAGCACACCGACGAAAGGATTACAGGCATTACGGGACGCCCTCGATGATTCCATTTATCTGGCAGATAACTTTCGCGCGGCACGATCGCTGACCAAATATCAGGTCATCCGGTGAGTCGCCGGGCTTTACGTCTTTGATAACTTGTCGCTGCGGCAACGTGCACGGGGTGAGTCACTGGAGTGGCTCCTTTGACTCTCGCGTTCCTTTTCAATAGACGGGGTATATACTTCTGGGGAGAGGGAGATTATTTGCGGCGGTATTTTTACGGGCAAAGATCGTTGCTTGTAAAGATAACGGGCCTGTTTACGAAGTACCGAAGCTATCGCGCAAAGTGGCGATCTCTGGGGAATAGAGGAGCATCTTGGCGACGCGCGCAGGCCCACCTGCAAATTCATCAGCAAAGAGTGCAACGATCTACCGGCATCTGGCAGCGCACAGGCGTTTAACGCGCGCGTGGTTGAATCGCAAACTTTGCCTCGGGCGAGTTGTAGAAATACACAGCGGCGAGCGAAGTTTCCGACAAAGCGTGTCGGTTCGACGGCTCCTGGAACGCTCGCCAAGATCGAAACTGGGTTACGCGAGGTAGCTTCGAAATAAGCAGGGGCGTCGGCGAAGCGGACTTTGCGGCAGTTAGCCAAACGAGACGAAGTGCAAGGGGTGTTATAAATTATGGTGCACTTCGTCGGGCGGTGGATGGATCCACTGTACGCGCGCGAGTCGATCATCAGGACTTATAATCGCTAAAATTGAAAGGTCGGAGTGACGAGTGGCTCCAAGATGATCGGCGGAGCTGGAGCTCGGAATATTCCGTGTTAAGATTGAAAAGCAGATGACTAGCCTATGAAGCTGGCTCGGTGGTCGTCACCCGATTCCCCGGCGATCCCCTCCCAGCCACGTCACATTTACATTTCTCGGATTTCCTCTAGCTAACCCTCGGTTGCGCGCACGTTTTGTTCGAGAACTGGTCCGACGAAAGATACGTGTCCAATCTGGACCCTTTTGTGCGCATCTGCAGGCTCGCGCGTTCCCGCTATTCAACCGCTGAACTTGGATATCTGACCGCGAGCCTCCTCTCCCAGGGATTAAATCTCCTCCGTATAAATCCGATTCAAACGGGACGACTCACTTCGACCGGTTCGCGTGCGCCTCCGCGGGGTGTGCGCGCCTTTTTTCGGCCAGCCTCGTGTGGCGAGTTTGAATGGAGACGCGTGTCTTTGGCGAGATCGATTCCATGGTACGAGATTGATCTAGGAAGCGGGTTTGCACGCGGTAGCCTTAGGACTCGCTCTCCGCTCAGTGGGATTTGTATTCCAGCGAAATGAATGCGGGGTGTTTCGAAACTCCGGCGCGGACTTTACTAGCGCGATAGAACTCGTGAAAATAAACGAAGAGGCGTTAACTTTTTTTATTTACCGTCATTGTAGAGGAAGTATAGTGCATTTCGAATACCAGGTTGTTTAAGACGTATAAAAAATTACGGCGGAGCATGGGAACAAATAAAACTGCATAATATCATAGGGAAACTAATAAACTTTTATATTTCAAACTTTCAGTAAATAATAAAAAACAAAAAGCAACTGAAACTTTGGTCTAAATGAAAAATGACATTACTTAGTTAGCAGGTCATTAGCCCCTATTAATTACGGTGTTACAAATTAGATAGCGCTAGTAGTTTATTGGATACTTCGGTATTCCAAATTACCAACAGTATTCCAAATATGCCGCACTTCCTCTATTTCATTCTTTTTTGCTTGTTTTCTATTTTAACACTATTTCTTTTTTCCTTTCTTCCGATCATTTTTGTTTCTGCTTTTACGTATTAGTCCTCTGCTGGTTTTCTCTATTCTCTATGTACGAAAGGGTTTTCCCGTTTATATAAACGAATAAATAAATATAAAAAGTGTCAAAGCATCATTTGGCAGCCTCCTGTGTTTTCGCGCGAACCTTTGGATTTATTCCTCCATTTGGCTCAAACAATGTAGCTCATCCATCCGATTTTTCATCGCCCGTATCGCACGATCACGAGCTCTACACACGGTTTCCCCCGTTTTGCACAGAAAACGCAACTGTACTCGACGGAGGAGATAAAAGCAAGTTCCGCCGTTCCCCGTACCTAGTCGCGATAGTTGCACGTCGTCGTATTTCATCGGTGGCTCTCGGGTTCAAGGAATCGTCCATGCTTCGGTAGATCCCGGGGGAGAGGAAGTCGCATCGTTTCGTCGTTTATCGAACGTCTGTCTCTGCGGACGGACGCGGGGCAGCCATAACCGCGGCGCGTACACGATAATTGCACAACGGTGATTCACGGCGCGCATTTGTTTCGCCGTGGCCTGAGCAGAGGGAAGAAGAGAGAGAGAGAGAGAGAGAGGGAGCACCGTCGCCTTAATTGCCGAGCGAACGGATTTATGCCAGCGTACGTGCGCCTTGCCGTGGCGTAAATTTAATTACGCTCGTATCCGGACACCGTGAGCGGGGGTAATTAAAATATTCGGTCGCAACGCGCGGTCGCGTCTTCGAGAAGCAGGCCGCTCCTTCCTCCAGCTTTGCCTTTTTCCACGACCGAAAGACCTCCACCAACCTTTGCTCGCAGGTATCGCGCTCCTTATCGATCCCAAGACCCTGCTAGCTTCCTCCGGCTTTTAACGTCGAATTGTCGAAGCCAGTGCCAACTAGCTGTGCCGACGCCGCACCGATAGAACTTAATCAAAGGGTTGCCGTTTACGGTCGATTCCCCCGGCCGCTCGGAGCCATCGATTCAGCTGGCAAGCTCGATCGCCGCGAAATCCGCGAAAACGTGATCTGGGATCTTATCTGTTGGCCCAGTGATTTACGATACACGCTGGTGTGTACAATTCGACCGATAACCGGACCAGCCCGAGCACGAGTGCCGCGGCACGAGAGAGCGAAGTGTCAGCCGATCACCGATAACAGCCAGCCATCAAAGTGCTTTCTAAGATCTAGCCGTGGGGTCAGAAGCGGGGCTAGCGACGATTTACGACGCTTATTACTGATAGAGCCGTACCACTGGGGGAGCGAGGCTCGCGTATCGCGAGTCCCGACGCCTTCTTTAGCGACCACCTCGCGATTTTTGGAAAAAACACATCTCGGAAATAACTAGTGCGTAAGTGGCTCAGGGGTGGAAACAAGGGGCACTGAAGTGGCTGTAACTTTATGCACGGACAATCAACACCCTTCAGGGGTCTTTCACTCTGTGGCGCACTCAGGATTTAATCTTGGGGGAGCCGAGTTGAAGGGATACAAATATTTTTAACGCGAATTCGATAAAATTCATTAGGCGGTTATAAAAATTGATTTAGAGAATAAAATTCTGCTCTCTTTTCTTTTACAAAGCCTCTTCTTTGGGCGTGCCCCCTCTGGGTGCTCCACTGCTTTCACTCGCTACTCCAACTTCTCGAATTCGAGTTCCCAAAGGACTGATTCGATGTCGAACGCTCGGTTCCTGCATGTCGAATTTCTAGGAATGTTTTCACAGCGAACCGGTATTATGTACACTCGAAAGTGTTTTCTCGAACGGTTTCCAGGCTTACGTAAACCACGTGGCCCTGCGAGAGCCCCTCGTCCGCGTAAAACTGCCGCGAGAACGAGAGGACACCATTAGCTCGCGATGTTAGACATTAGGGTCTCGGTCCAGCGGCCAGAAATTCGCCCGTTGTCGAGCGACAGGGGGAATCGCTGCAATCGCCTTCTCTCCCACGTATCGAGCGAGCATTCGCGATTAGATATCGGGAATCGCCGGGCGACGGTTTTCTAGCTACTAGCGCCGATTAGATAGGACAATAATTGCGGAACAATGACCGGCCGTCGGCCGTTAGCACCAGGACATTGGCGTTGCAGCGGGAGCTCGCCGCTCGAATCGATACCGGGGCCAGCCTACGCTCGTTTTCCCCCTCGACCGTCGATAATTTCGATACCGAACAAATCGCGATTACGCGTATATACCTGTCCGTTCAGCCGTGAACGCTGAATTTACAGCGCCGGCTTTAACACCGTTCCACGCTCACCCTTCCCTCCCTCGCCACTTTTAAATCGCCCCCGCATTTACGGCCGTTCGTACATCTTTATTATCGAAACACCGTTATTTAGGACCTAGCGGAGTTTCACGGCTGCATCGGCAAGCTTTTCGATTCCACGGACAGTCCTTCCGATAGCGCTAAGTGTTTGAGAAAGTTCCGCAGGATCTGTCGGAACACTGTGTAGGTAGGGGTGGGTTGTAGCTTCGTTCCAGCTTAGTCGAAGCTTCCTTGAACAATGTGTAATTACGCTCCACTGATTTTTCACCCAGACCGATTCGTCCGATCGTTCTGTGCGTGGGAGTATTAGAGTTGGATGTTGAGGAACGAATACATCACGAGCTCCTTTCTTAACGAGGTATGTGGTTTATCCGAGACGTTCAAAGGTTCCAGCATCCCCGCGGTACGTAGCCAGCCGTAACGCTCCGTAATAACAGTCTGCTTTGGTCGCAAACGATCGTAAAACTGCCTTTCGTATCTCATTATATAAATGCTGCGCGTGACTTTCATCTGGCGAACGCTGCGTTTTGCTGCGAAAGATGATGATTGTCTATAATCTAATTGCTGTTCCTCGTGTATTAGGGAGTCATAGCGAAGCCATTAGCGAGGGGTACAGTTCCTAAGCAGTTACCCCGTTACGTTTATGCGTTTCGCATCGGGACGGGTGTGCAGTATTTCCGCGAACAGATGTGTGAGCTTGAATGGCGCGAGGCTGCTATTGAGGAACAGGAAGATCTCGGAAGGGTAAGAGGAAACGAAAAGCTTGGAGGACTTTCCCTGACGTCTAATAGCAGACGTTCGATACCCATCCCTCGGGCGTCCATTCTGTTCCCGTGCGGGAAGAGATTCCGCTCGTAAACGAACTTGCAGCCTATAGAAGCGAGCAGTCGAGGCAGACGCACGCTATCGACCAGGCTGAACGGCAACAGATTGAAAGGCGTAGCAGACAGGTAGGCCGTGTATCGGCGCAACGCGTACGTAACAGTCGTTACGTTAATGACCAGCCGCGCGCCGGTGAAGTACGTAACCGAGCTTTCGGTCAATAATGAGCATTACGTTCGCGAACGAGAGCCCGGGGACGGGGCGAGACTAATCGATCCTGCCTGCCTGGTGAATTGATTTCTTTTCCTCCCGTCGGAGCAAAAGTACCGTGCAGAAAAATTCATGCGCCTCTAACTCTTCCAATCAATTTCCTAACGCTGTTAATGAACGGTGACGGTGACGCTATCGTCGCGGAGCATTTGCGCAACAAAATCGCGAAGGTCAAGTGCGTTGAAGAATTGAGGACCTTGCGGCAAGAGTGGTGCAGAGGAGTAGAATAAAACTGCTTGTAAAATTATTGATTTAACTTAAAGAGGGAGGTCTACCTAGAATTTTTCGAAAAATCGATTTTTGTATTTTCTTGATGTACATCTTGAAAATATTCTCTGAAAATGTCGAGTTAATCCGACCAAAATTGACAAAGTTATACGCGTGTAAGTAGTAGATGTTCCTCGGTGCAGCGCTCAGACTCAAAACTGTTTTCCTCAAAATCACGTTTTCAAAGTCAGTGACAATTAATGGACTCAAAAATTAATTAACCGATTTACTCGAGACTTTGCCGGTTTGTTTTTAAAAATCTAAGCGCTATCGGGAGCTTTTCCCTTTTTTGTCTAGATTTTTTTTTCACTCGAAAAACGAGCGATTTTTTGCCAAATATCGATGCTTCAACTTTGCACAGCCGTGATTTTGTCTCAAAATAATTTTTCCAAATTCCGGCCCCATAGCGCCTAGATAATTTCGTATGTTATCTAAAAAAATTCGAATTTTCAATTTTACGCCTAAAAGAGGGCGTTTCGGGCATCGTCTATAACTGACAAACCTTTCAATACTTTTTACCACAAAAAATACTGAAATACCCGTAAGATGTACTCTTTCCAATAGACCAATGTTTAATAATAAAAGTTTATCGGTTTTTCTAGAAAAAATTCCCAAAGGAGCATGTTGTTTTGGCCGTTCTAGGTGGGCCTCCCCCCTTAAAATTAATAACGGACCACTAATTAAAAAATATATATTTCCATACAATAACCCAGTTATTGAGTTGATAAGTTTTTATTTCTATTTTTTGAAGAAAAAATTTAAATCTAGAACATTCGTATTGCGCAAAACGGGAATGGGTGCAGATTCAAAATTTGCAATAAATCACTCATTTGTTATCGTATTTGCATTAAACGGTGCATCACTCGAAGCAGAATTTTTTATATATATATTACACGTCATAACTCAAAAACTGTCGAAAATGGAGCTGCACTCCTCTTGCTGCAAGGTGCTCAATTAAATTTTTTGCTAGCATGGAAGAATTACAGGTTATGAATTTCTGAGAAAGATCAGCAATGGTTTGTGGAATGTTGTAATCGAAAATCGATCTAGTGATCTCTCCGTTCTCTTATGGAGTAGAAACACCTTGAGTTTCAGACGCAGAATTGTTGCTGGTAGATTCTTTGCATCTACGTGCGTAAGCCACTTTCCTGCTATTACGCACGCGAATTGTTCCTGAAATCATCGCCACGCAATCAACGGTCGTATTAGAAGAGAAATCCGCGGCGACTTCCCGCTGTTTTGCGACCATAGTCGCCCCTGCGAAAGCAAACGCGCGATTCTGTGCTAACATGTGTCACGGACCGTAAGCGATCGGTTCGTAGCAGTGAGCCGGCCTAGGTTCGTGGTAATCCAACCTAAGAAAAGGGAGAAGGAGAAGTGTAGAGGGAGAGAGAGAGAGAGAGAGGGAAAGAGAGAGGGAGAGAGGTGGAGAAGAGAGAAAAGTGGGACAGAGGATTTGTCGGAGGGCAACGACCCGTCGGCCTAGTTTTAAAATCCAAAACAAACCTGGTGGTCGGCGCGTACGGTCCGAGCTCGCTCGGTTTTCTGCGCGAGCGGCGTTCTGCGCGCGCGCACGGGCGAGCTACTGCAAACGTTCCCCTACGCGGCCGTCCTGGAGGGGGCAAACCCCGTGGGTTTCCGTCCCCTCCGTTCGCGGCACGATTCCCGCGCGCGGCGTTTACGAGCTCGTAAAACCTCGCGCGTTTTCTTTATCTACGGGAGGCCGTGGCTCCGTTCAAACGATACGGGAAGCGCGATTGAAAAATCCGCCGCGCGATTTAACGAGCGCAGCTGGAACACCGTGGCCCTCGCGAGCTTCCAGTGGGAGGAGCGGCACGCACGATCTCGTCGCCTTGTCGTTGCCTTCTGTTTGGGGAAATTTATAACGGGCCTTTACGACGCGCGTAAAAATACATGGGCGGCCGACACGACCCGGGCAGGCTCTCGGCCGTGTAGCTTTTGGCAAAGGCCTCGCCTTCCCCTGGCGCTCGAGGACAGGCCGAAGCACGAGGCACCCCATCACGCGCGAGTCACCGAGGCAACGAGACGCCTCGATCATACGCCTTTATGGCCGGTATTTATGGTTGGAAAACGTTGCCCTGGTAGTTAGCTTATCTATATTTCTCCTTTTGTTTTCAATTCCACCCGTGATTCTCGGGCCGCCGTAATAACTCGGATATCGCCGAACCAGCCGGTAGCCGTAAACCGAGAATAGCCCTATAACTCGGTAAGTTATGACGTCACTGTTTTCATCCGACCCGCGAGCAAGCGAAATGTAAAGAACGCGACACCGGGGGGGCTGTTCGCGCCCCATGGAACCTTCAGGGGGCGAGCATGGAGGATTGTTATCGCGAGAGAGCGGGCGTGTTGCGCCGCTGCCTCGTGATAGGCCACGTTCTTCTAGTCGAGTCTTGGAAGTCGTGTGGAAATCATTAGGGAAATGCTGGTGGTTACGATCCTTGTTTGCTGGATTAAATGTTGTAGCGATCAGATCAATGCGCTCCAACCATTATACCGAGGTTCTAATTCACACAAGTTTGGACTTTGTTCATACGTGCATGTTAACCCGCCGTGGGCACACATATTTCCGTACCTTCCGTGGGCACACTGGGTCGTTTATGTCCATGGCTGTTTTTTTTTACTGTTTTTGACTTTCAAAAAATCTGGAAGAATTATGGGATATTCATGCAAGTCTCTACTTTAATATGCAAGCGTTATTTGAGTCAAATGTTGAAAGGATCGATTAGGAAAAATAAAAATTCGAAGGAAGTTTAAGAAAAGAGGCAATTTGCCCGGACATGAACGACCCATTGTGCTCGCGGCGTGTTAAGAACGAACGAAGACTTGCAAACCTCTTCACCCGGCTAGGTTTTTAATAGCGCGTCAATTATTCTTGAGGGTATATCTGTCCAGTACTGTGTTATCCGAAAAAGTGGGTAGAAAGTTGGAGTAGAAGTGGGCCCAGAAGGAAGTAGGGGCATTAATACTGATGCGAAGCTAGAGTGCCACGGACGATGGTTATAGGAAAGCATAATTCCCCATTGGGAAGGCATCGATTGAACGAAACCTTATACTCAGGCAGGGCTGAAATTCGAGGACGTCACGCTATGGCTTTCTTCCTTCTATGAATTAGTGAGAAGGAAATTCTTGGGAGGCGGACACGATTTCGGGTTGGCAGACGGTTTCGTGCCGTTATTCGGGGAACGCGAATACATTCGGCGGCGTCGTGGGAATCGGGGATATGATTTCGAGGAGGCTAGTAATTTTTAGGGTTATGGTAGCCAATCGCTTGGATATCGACGAGGCATTCTTCTTATTGCTTATTACTCGCACGAATAAATATACAACAACTTCGGAGGGTGGCCAAATTATTATATCCAAAGCATTTTCGTCATTTTTTGGGATCATTTTAAAATGGATTTAATACGATTAAAAAAAAATAATAAATTTGCAACTAAAGGTTCTGAAAGGAAACTTTCTTAGCTTTCCAAAACACTCGTGAAAATTTGAAAAGTACCTTTTTTGCTGTGATTGCGAATAACTCGGCCAATAAAAATCATACAACAAAACCAAAAAAACGAAATTAAAGAGAAATGTTTGCTCTATAAGAGCTCCTCGTTGGATTTACCGGGAAACATTTTTTTGGCCCATGCATATGTTCAAACTAGGCACAAATTTTTGAAACCTCATTTCTCGCGCTTCATCTTGATAAAACAGTATCATAATGGTTGAAAAAAAAATTCAGTCCCTGATTCAAAAACTACTTAGAAACTTCAATCGTTAAAATGCGTTTTTTAAATATTCTTTGCGACCATTTTTCGCAGAGACACAGATAAACTTACAAAATTTCAAACCTTTTTGTTTGAGTATAATAATTTGGTCACCCACTGTACGTCACCTTACTTCGTCACACATTCTACCGAATATATTCAGATCTGTATGGACTAGTTCTGGTCTCGATGGAGCATTTAACTGGACGACTTCTGAAGTCCACGCTATACTTAGACACTCACTATATTATTTAAAAAAAAGACTGGATAATGATTCCACGATATTTCAAGGATATATTCCCATCTCAGCAGCCGCATATCGTAAAACGAATTATTGACATTCCTCGGCAATGCGACAACACAGAAGCAAGCTACAAGAACAGATCAATAAGTAGCACGTCCGTTCCGCCGTACAAGTTGGCCGTCGAATCCGCTGAACGATTCAGGCCTCGGCGAAACGTCCAGCAGAATTTGTTTACGAACAGCCATACGACTCCATTGTTCGTCGGGGAGGGGTATCAGGGTTCGTGGCGCTCTGATTATGCAAATTAGCGCGCATTCATCCGATCCCGGCATTGTTCGACGTTATTGGAACCGTGCGCCGGACGAAATATAGGCTCGGGGACGCATCGCGGCGGCCGGCCCGGCGAAACGCGTGTTGCCGATTTAAACGAAACAATTTCGGCCGATTCGAGGGTGCCGGCCGCGCGTTTTTGTTGCGGGCAACAAAAGACGTCCCTGGGAGCCGGCTATGTGGGGCGATTCCAGGCTGCGCACACGAGCACGGGCCCGCGCACCCATACCATTTACCGTCACGCGCAACAATCATGACGTATTGACACGCATCGCTGAAAGCTGACATTTATAAACAAGCGTGTCGTGCCGTGGTACACAGAGGCTTTCATTCAGCTCGGGCTTGATTACACGAGTCGCGAGTTATCGGAGAAGGGGCCTTGCGAAATCGCGCCGGTTTCTCGCGAACGGGGGGACCGGAGCGTGGATGAAAAAAAGAAAAGAGAAGAGGAACTGCGACCAACGTAATCCCTTTCTAAGACACCATCTGCGAGCTTGAAGCACGAGGCGATTAATTGGATGACTGTGATTGGCTCGACGGCCCCGGGGCCCGCGACGCACGCGAACCAGGGTGAATTCGATAGTGTGGCAGTGATTCTGGCAACGTGTGTAATCAGGCGCGGGCCTGTGACTCTGTAATCGAGGATAATCGATGGTAATTGCTAATCACGCTGCGCGGGCTAATGCCGGGTTTGATACGCTGATATTCAGGCAGGAATTAGTTGTTGTTAATTCTTGGGAGGCTCTTCGTGGTCTCCGGGAAGGGAGTTAGAATTATGCGCGCTCTTCGAGTCACAACCCCGACGGTTACGTGTGTTCGACAGGGCACACAGATAATTCCACGTCGCTTTTTGCTCGCCTCCATGGTCAGATTAATCAGACTGTTTTCCACGTAATCACGAGTCACCGCTCGAGGGAATCAGAACGAGGAATTCAGACGCGACGCTCGTGAGCGGGCGCTTTATCGTTTTTCCCCGGCATTTCATCTCCGTGCACTGGCGCACAAAGGCTGCCTCGATGGTTACTTACGATAGACGGGGCCTCTCGTAAATCGTGGACGATAAGAAACGATTATTGTCTCGATTGCGATCAGTTACAGGGACGGCGGGCTTCGCGGTGAAGTATGAGCTTTCACGCGAAAACAGGCATTAACCATCTCACTGTTTAAGGGACAGGGATGTAACACCGACAGAAGTGTCCATTTTTTGTTGTATATACTGCTCGACACTATTCTCTGCCGAATGTACGATTATAAACACATTAATTGGAAAATAAATGTCTAAGAAAGTGCAGAGGTATACAGTTTTCTTAAAAATCATGCGAGAAGTAAATAAGACAGAGATTACAACTTGAATACCTACACGAAATTTACATATAACTTTAGAAGACTTATAACGAGGGCTAATTTATTGCGACACATTTTTTTGACGATAAAGTTCCTGAACTTTGAATAGTCACTTGTTTACAAATTCTTAAATTTGAAACAATATGCCATCTTCTTCTAATAATTGATAATTTAAAACAGTACCATCTATGTATCACACGATACACTATTTACTTTACAAGAATTTCGCTTAACTTTTCGCGTGACCGATCGGTGAAAAATGCTTCATTATTAACCACCCAGCTGAAATTGAAAAATGCATCATGCGCACGGTTTTCTCGTCGATATTCTCTGCAAAAGTATCCAAAGTATTTGCATCCATTTTCACCTGAAAACCCTCACTTATCCATCGCGAAGATTCCCCTGAAGATTTAATAGACAACATAGAAGTTTAAATTTCCCCAAAACTTTCCCAGCAGAAGCGTTCGCCCAGAAACTTCTGCCCGACTAGAAGTGGCATTCTTCAAAGCCCTCTGCCACTCAAAGTATCAAAGTTCTTCCTCCGTTTCCCCCCGTTCGCCCAGGTGAGGCCACAGAACGTCTCCGAAATTTCCTTGTCGATCACGGTGCGCTAACGACTTTCGAATAGCGTCTGATTCACGAGCCAGTTTCCACGGTCACATCTGCCGGCGGTCGGATGAAAATCTCCGGCGGCGGGGAGGGAAGCGGATTGAAAAGAAGCGCGACGTTTTGTACCCGGCCGTGTTTTCTTTGTCCCGTCGTCGTATGCCTCTTCTTTACGCGGCTGCCAAACGTTCTCTCCCGACGCGACGATAAAAGCGCGCTAATCGCATTAGCAACTGTGAAGTGCAGTGAACCGCGTGCCTCGTCCTTGAAAGCTTCTCTCTCTCTGTTTCTCGAGGGTCCTCCAGAGAAAAGGGCCCATCTTCGAGTCCTTGGAGCCGGTGTGAATCGCTGGGAGGGAGCTTTCGCCGCGGCTGCTCGCGCGGGCCCTTTCTCGCGGTCCCTTCTTCCTCCGCGCTGACGTCATCGCGTACGTGGAATGTAAATAACGGTCGGGGCCACCTACCAGGCCCTCCGTGCCTCTCCCTTGTGTTTTAACGCGGCAAAGGGCGCGACAGACGCGTCTGCGTAGAAGAAGAATCATTGGTGCCATTCGTCTCTGACCACGTGCTACGCACACTGCTACCGAGCTTACGTGCGCAGTATCTTTATCCCCCAGCCAAGTTGTTCCTCGAATTTTTCTTCTGCTTAGAGTGGGTACTTAACTCATCCGGCATGATATAGAGCCGTTTCCAAACGACACGTTTACCCCGGGCTTCTTCGCCCGCCGTTCGAGGAACTGGAGCGAATAAATGTCTCGCGCAGAATTATACATCGGGTCGTTCGAATCATAATTAAACACTCGCCTATCGTTTTTCCCTTTGGCGGTTCCAAGGGCCCGTCCGCGGCGGCCGTCTCGTGGAATACACAGCCATTCCGAGCAAGCCAATTAACTCGAATTAAGGGTACTAATTAACCGAAGGCGCACGCTCGAAGGGGTACACGGTTGTTGGCATCAATGATTCATACCGAACGCTAATTTTCAGCGCGGCCCCGCAATTAGCCGCGGAGTCGGCTTTAATTGATCGACAGGAGTCGCGTCTGCCCGAGAGGAGCCCTCGCGTGCAGGTTTCGGCTGCCGAGACGCCGGCTCCGATCGGTCGAGTGCGCGGAATCCAGTCCAAGCACCATGAAAACCAGTCATTGACGTTGATTCGAAGCCAAGATCTAGTCTCATCGCTCAAACTCGATCCCAGCAGATGCAGCGGCTCGTCCCGCCGACGCTCCGCGCCGATGCAACAGCGACGAGGAAAGAAATCTAGAACGTTTAACCTGGCTTTACCGTTAGGCAATGTTCAGTCTCAGCTGGCCGACGACCAAAACGAGCGGCCCGCCGTTTTCAGGCCTTCCTTATTCGCTCCCCTAATGAATAACGACTCTTTCCAGCGCCTTATTGGTAATGGAACGTCCGACGCGGATGAGAAATAACCATTTCAACGGTGATACATTACTCGATCGTTAATCGTTAGAGCGCTAACCGGCCTCGTCCATAATGTCCCTCGATCCCCCCACGCTCGCTGAAAATTCGCCCGCGATTGTCCGCTTCTTCCACTCACGACGTCCAGCAGAATCCCTTTCCTACTGTCGCCCCGCTGTTTCCCTCCACCCTGCGTAATTTGTCCGCGAGTTTCTCCGCCGGTCGGCGATGTTAATTTTCCAACGGTGTTCCGCGTCCAGCGGACTGTTTCTTTTCCGCGACGGTTGCGTAAGCCGTCGGGGGAACAAAGACGACTTAATCGTCTACGTTCAAGGAGAAAGTCGATGAAAACGATCGCCGGGCTCGGTGGCATCGTGACGAACGGCCGGGCCTCGGAGAGTGGGTCATCGGATAGGACGGCGGTATAGGAAAGGACAGGATCCATTCATACATCCCAAATTCGGTGAATCTCGCGATCGCATCTGGCCGTTTCCTTTCGTGGAAGCAACCGTTGCGTAACCCCGCCGCGAAAGCGGGACCGTGCGTTGCGCGAACGGGATCGGCGAACGTGTCGCCGAGAGAAGGGGATCACGAAAACGTCGTTTCGAGTGTGTCGAACCGATCGTGGCCTTTTTTTTTCTGCCCTTTATGGGCTCGACGGTGTGTCGATGGAATAAAACGACGGGACAACGGCGCGCGCCCTCGTGTATCGCTTCGCGCACGAACGGTGGAAGCGAGCCGGCTCGAAGCTGCTCGTGACTCCAAATTCGACATTTCTTCTTGATGATAAATAAAATCTAGGGAGTATCTGGGGAGCGAAGAATAGAAATTTTAGTCAGCTCGCTGTAGCTTGGAAGACTTCACTGGCCACGTGTGAAGCCACAAGGATGTACAATGATATACGGTGCTCGCGGCGGCAAGAAAGGCGTCGCGCAGACGATCGTACAAAAAAGTCGTCCAGTTTCGTGAGAAGAGCTGCTCGCGCCACATGCTGGATCGCCAACGAATTCCAGGTCCGTCTGTCGTCGAAATCCGCTCGTCGGGCCCCACGCCACGGAGCGAGCCCGTTACGACGAATCGAGAGACGTTAAGCAGGCGCGTTGTTAGCGAAACACCGCGGTATCGTCTTAATCGCGCGATGATTAACGATCCGGCTGGGAAAGACAAGTGCCGTTTCGCTTCCCGTTCGCGAGCAACTTATTACCCGTTGCCGCGCGTCGTTTCTTACGATCCCTGACGATCTTTTTGTTGCCGATACGATGATTATCCTTTTTTTTGCGGGGCTTGATCGTTCGGTGCGATAGAAGCGAGGAAAGCGTTAGTAGTGTTCGCTTGGTACCGCACGCGATCGAGTAGTCGAATTTGTCGGGCTAACTGTGGTATCTGTGGTACATATTTGCGACTGTGGATTGGTCACAGTGGCGCGCTCAGGATTGAAATAAAAATATTTTTAATTAGGTGATTATAAAAATTTATGTAAAGAATAATATTCAGTTTCCTTTTCTTCTTACAACGCCTCTACTTTAAGGGATGCCAGGGCCCCTTGGCCCTTAGTTTTGGGGCGCCACTGATTGGTCGTAACAGATACATACAGTAGAGCGCAAAATGATTTCCATATTCAGATGCTAACGGGCTTCCATCGCAGAGCGCGAGACCCTTAATCCAGTCCTTGCAACTCTGCGATAACAGCCGATCAGGTTCAATCCCGAGTGATCTAATGCAACTAAGTCACGACCCTCGCTGATAGATATTCCATCGGGCGTATAGGCAGTTTCCACGGTAATTTCGAGTTAAGCCGCGTATTCACCTGCGCATTCGCCCCGAATGTGCATTCGGCGCGCACCGATTTTTTGCCCGTTCGGAGCTCAGCGCGCGTTCGGCGTGCATTCGGCGCGCATTCGGCGCGCGTTCGGGGTTGAGTGAAATTTGCGGCGTCCATTTCATGGTATTGTTCGGACCCGAATGCGCGCTTTGATGGACCGCCAACAAGCGGATCGGCCCGAATGCGCGCCGCGCCCCGAACACGCGCCGAACACCGGACGAGCAAAAAATCGGTGCGCGCCGAATGCACATTCGGGGCGAATGCGCAGGTGAATACGCAGCTTTATGTGAAACACTTCTGAATGGGTGTTGTTCAGCGAAACGTAAAGGAACTTGGCGATAAGCCACGTTTCCGTTCCCTCCGCTGCTCGGCTCCCTATCGATCGGCCAGAAAGAGGGCACAATCGTCAGCGGTGATCTACGCCGGAACGATTTTCCCATTTCCCCATAAAATGGTGCCCGATCGCCGATACGCGGCGCAAACACAATAATTTCCTCGGGACACGGTCTTATCAGGCCTCGCGTGTGTCGCGCGCCCGGACGTGACGTTATTCCACCACGAGCCTTGGAGGTTCCGTCAGCCGTGATTAGGAAGCCCCTGTTGAAATTATCGACCTTCGTCGGCTCGTCGAAGACCTATCGCCTCTGCTCCATATCCACAGGGGGTATAGATACAGCATCCTGGAACGCTTTATTACCGAATTTAATCGACGTGTTGTCATAAAGCTCTTATCCAAACTCGATAATTTCTTGAATCACACGGAATTCGCATATACTATCTGGGCCCATTACCACACCAAAAGAACAAGTAGGAAATACAGCTTGAAATAGTCTCAAATATCGAAATTATTATTAACAATAGAGCGAACTCTAGAATTCAAAATATCAATAGTGATGGAAAAAGAAATAAAGATGCGAACGGATCTAAACTGACCCAGTAAGTTAAGGGGGAACCCCACCCTGAAGCCACTAACAAAAGTCAAAGTTAGGGATTTTTTGTTCGTATAAATAAATATATATATATATTTTGATATAGTTTTAAAGCAACCTTTATTCTGCAAGAAAGAAAATTTTCTGTGAAAAATTGTACAAAATGGCTTCCCGGAGAACTACAAAAAACTGGCCCACACGCCCATGAGTGGATCATCTGAGAAAGAAATACAAAAAAGATATATAAACTGGAATATATAAACTATATAAAAAAATCCATGCCCTACATTTTTATTTGTACGAACAAAAAACTCCCTAAATTTGTCTTTTGTTAGCGGATTCAGAGTGGAGTTCCCCTTAAAAGTATACTGGAGGATTGTCTTCGATTTAGCGTCTTAATCACGACCATTAATATTGAATCGCAAATTCCCTCCCTTCAAGCCCAGAATACTACGCACCACCAATAACCAACCACCCTGCGTAGCAAGCTTCTCTCGATGTCCTTGCACATGGTATTGCATTTAAACTTCCTCGTTATCAGTTAAATCCCAGCTTCATTTATCGCGACTAAGTGAGAAATAAAAGACTCAGCCCGACATTCGTTGAATTTCGTGCTGGTCGCTGGGCCGCGTATCGCCGAAGCCCAGGGATCAGCCATGTTTCGCTTGCGGGGTGGAAGTTGCGCCCCAGTGGCGCAACAATTTTTCCCGAGCGCACGCTACGCTCCTTTTTACATCCTCCCCCTGTTTTATTTGAACCCCTTCCACGTGCCGCGGGCGGGAAGCCTGTCCTCCTCCATTGTGCGCGAGCTGGCACAGCCTGCATCTCTCTCTCTCTTTTTCTCTCTCTCTGTCTCTCTTGACCGCTTTCCTTCCCCAACTTTTTCGTCCTCCCGGGGCTTGGCCCACCCTCCTCCGCCCCGCTCGCTCCCTCCCCATGTTTGCCAGCGCTGCAGTCGACTGCATCGCCGAGACGCAGTACGAGTTTGACCTTCGCTTTGTCCTCCCTCCCGTGACCGCACCCACACACGGCTGGAGGGCGATTATAAAACACGCTCGATCGAGGCGAGGACGCCCTTCGTGCACGCTTCCACGTCGTCCTCCGTGTATTGAGTCGTCGCCATCGTTCCCTCGCTTCGCCCAAACTGCGCCGCAGATCTCGCCATTTGCTGCGTTATGCCTTCCTTTGGACTTGAGCTGTGTTGAGGCTAGGGCCGCGTGGAGCGGTCTTGACGCAGTGGATCCTTCGAGCCCTGGGACATTTTAATTACCAACAGCTGTTCCCCAGCTATTCGTCATTTAATAAAATGTCCATTTCGTGGCCTGAATTTGCGCAACTTCTCTGCAGCTTGTTCTGTAACTAGGGGCCCAAGGTGACTGTAGGATCAGTCTCCTGGTAAGTCTGACACCGCGGTGCGTGTAAGAGAAATCCCGCCACGCGATCGCGACGCGGATGCTTCGTTCCGCGATCTAAATTCGTGTTTTCTATTTAGTTAGGTGTTTAAACTGTATCCTCTCCTCGCTGTGAAATCAGTGGTTCTCTTCACGTCCATCCCCGCCGCTTAACGAGCACGCAATGACTGCTGATTCGCTCGAGGGCGCCGGGTCTGTTGGAAATGGTTGCGGAGCGGTTTATCGGCTCTCGACTGGCGGACAAAACATTTCGTTTCGCTGTTGAATAATACTTAATACGATCCAATCGCGGGGCATTCAGAGGCACGAACGTCGATTCGCGAGAGTGCAGTTGAATGTGACTCGGAACATTGCTCAAGGTCGAGGAGGCGTGCAACGTTAATGGCGTCCAGGGCAAACTCGTTCCATGGAGTAGTACATAATCGCTTTGAGCAGCGGAGCTTAATATGCGGGCTTCGATTGGACGCCGGCCACGGGAGCGAGCGCGATTGTTCGGGTTGCCCGCCTGACAGAAACAGAAATCTTAGCCCTGCAACGCGCCTTAACGCAACAAATTGGATTCGCGACGAAACGCTTTGTCACGAGCTGAAATCAGGCTCCGCGAGCGGGGGCCGCGAATCGTTGACAAAACGGCCCTCGTCCTTGTAGATATTTAGTTGAGAAAAGCCTCTCCTACCCACCCTACCAGCCCTGCGTGTGTGTACAAGCCGGGGCCTCGGCGAGAAGCACGAACCTTTCAAGAGACGGTACACAATTTTAGGACCCGCGCTTAGGGTTACATAAATAGCAGCAGTCAATGGTAACACGGCGATGACGGAGCGCTGCGGGACGCGATGACAGCCGTCTGTCACGAGCGCTCGTGGAATGCGCCGCTTTCGCAAAAATCCTCCGGTATCGTCGCAGCGAGCGTTCAAGGAGGCGGGAAAAACAAACGAGCCTCTCTCGAGCGCTCATCAGCTTGGATTGATGGTCGCGAGGGGTGACAGCGTTTGTTTTCATCGCGCTGGTACTGGACACCCACTTTATCTCCTCTTCTTCGCGGCCGTTTATAAATATTTCGCGGCGATAAGCCCGTGAAGCAAAAGAACCAGGCGATTAGATTAGCTCGGGCGCGTACGAGTTACGAGGAGCATCGCGGTGACGCGATGCGCCCGGCGTGGCGTTACTGAGCAGGGAGGGTGCGCGTACATTCTGTACCGAGAAGTACGAAGGCACTTGCATGGGCATCGAGCTGGCGGCGCGGCGCCAGGAATTAAAGAGAAAGAAAGAAAGGCGGTCGCGTTTGTGAGTCACGCGTTCTCGGCGACCGAAATGACGCTAAATCTGGAATAGGCGTGTCCGAGTCTAAGCCGAGAACGCTGACGATTCCCATCATCCTCCAGAAGGAACGCCGCTTCCTTCTCCCCTTCGATTTCCTCCTTTTCACGCGGTCGGTGGAAACGTGGCCGATTGTGATTCACGGGCTTACTAAATGTGGCGCAGCAGCCCGCCTTTGCGTAACAAAACGCGTGGCGTTCCTCCCGTGCCAGGGGCTGTTTACGCGGAATTTCAGAGATTCCCGGCCAGGAATCTGGAGGCCCGCGGGTATCCCGAATAACATCTGCGTCGTTAATCACTGGGAGACGAGTGGCAGCGGCGGAGAGGTCACTCCCGGTGGAAATTACGCGGATAAAAAAGACGATCCGTGTGTCGCACAGATCAGATAGGGACGTTTCGTTAAATGGCGATCGCGCGAGGCGAGTTTACAGCTGGGCTCGCACTTTGCGCGATCGGGGATCGACGCGGAGTCGTGGAAACAATGATGTCGGTGGGCCGTAAAAGCGCGATACGCCGAAAGAGGGCCGTTTCCAAGAGCAGTAAAAGAAATTAACGAGCGGCCGAAATTTCCTTTCCGATTGTGAGATGCTAGATAACCTCGTCTGCGTGGCTTCCTCCTGGCGGAGGACGCGAGACCGGGTGGCAGGGAGAAAAGGAGAGAGCCTCTGGCCCAAGCCGCTGATTAACATTCGCCCGGTATTCCGGTCGTGTTAATTATCTCGGTTGCGCGCGATTTTAGCGGGCCACTGCCGAAAAATGCAGCGGCGCGTGCACTCGCCCGTGTGCGTGAGAGTGTGAATTAACTACCGATACAATAGCCGACCCGTGCTCGCTCGTTCTTGCCGCTACCTTTTTCCGTTGCACGTTAACGCGAGCGTCGGTCAGCCGTGCGCGCGGCATTCCTGTCCGCTATTGCGAGACGCCGAACATGCAGATTTCGAGGGATTTGCGCTCGGCCCGGGGCGGGGTAAAAGTGCATTCGTGTATACAACAGGCACGACAGCCGCTGGAATTTTTGTAGCCCTGATCGTTCGGCGAACATTCGAGCAACGTGCCGTAAGCTACCGCTGCCGAGCTGCGAATGTGTGTCTGTTCCTTTGAGTGTGTGGTGAGGATGAGCGATGAGTCTGGATGCTTCGTGAAACTTATCTTGGGTATGTTGATACTGGTGTTTCTTATATCCTTGGTCTTCAGGGACGAGCTCTTCAGAATTCTGAGGTACATGTTGGTGAAGATCCAATTCAGAAAGAAACGTAATCACTTGGGCTGTTTCATTGGTTGGCGTTTAATTCGGGAGGTTAAACGTAGATGGTGCAATTGGGGAGTTACTTAAAGCTACTAAGCGAAAGAAAAAGAAATTCGGTGAAAGAATGGATGGGTATTTTTTACTATTTTTAAATTGTTTTTAGCGCAGGAATTTTTATTAGAAAATTATGCGTAGAGATTCAGAATTGTTCCCATGAATATGCGAGTCACCGTGGAAGGGATGGTAGTGGAGTGATTTAAAAGCCAGATTTATTTCGATGAATTGTTTTTGTAGAATTTGGGAGTAATACTTTACAAATTACAATGCTCCAATGTATGGTAGTTCTTGAATTTGTCATTTCATACATTCTGCTTTAATTTCCCTTGATCTTCCAATTTTGTCCACTCGAACTTTTCCTCCTACAAGCAATCGGTCCATAAGTTAATTACCAATTAACGAGAATGATGTGTGCACGTTTGATTCCCCTTGACAAATTATAAATTACGAATTCTCCAATTCTGCTACGAAGTGTATCAAAACGAGCATGCAACGTTAATTCGGGCCTCGACACATCTGGACGGCGTGTTCGCAATAAGATGTTAGACATTGCTAGCATCTGTGGGGCGCGTTTGGAGCGCAAAGGGTTAAGCGTTCGGGACGAATCGTCGAGGAGTTAATCACAGGTTTCGGGGGGGGAGGTAAGAAAGCAGAGCGTAGGATTAAGCAATGCGTCGAAACGATAAGAACGATGTGAAACGATAATAAACTGTTATGACGAATGCCGCGGAAACTCTCAATAAAGGGGGAGCGATTGCTGCGCAGTTCTCGCAGTCGGTAGAAGTTGAAATCACAGTTTGCATAACAAACATTAGTCATGGCATTCTTTCGGCTGTATTCCATCCCGAAACGACTCGGGGAACTCGCGGCCACTGGCGGAACACGACCGTGCCGCGGATGTTCTCCGCGCGCGACGCACCACCGGTCGGATCAAACTATGACGGCGAGTTTTCGAAAACCGCTCGCGCACAGTTCCGTTTCCCGGTGTCTCGCTGGTCGTGCACTGATTTCCCGTGAGAATGCCGAGAAATCGCGAGGGCGGAACGCGGTGTCGGGAGTCGCTCGTCGAATCGCAGATGGCTGCCGGAGACCCACTGGCCCAGTTCCGCCCAGTTCGCTTCATCCCCTTGCATCGCTGCACCCTGCTGCATCTTGCGTGACGTCATCGCCCACCCTCGGCCACCCGCGGAGGCTACCCCTTCTGCACCGCCGCCGCCCCTTCCTCGATCCCTCTCGCTCTCTGCTCGAGTCGACTCGGCTTCGTTCGGCTCCGCGCCCCTCTCCGCCTCTTGCTCTACCCCTCTGCGGGGAAACCGCCCTATACGGAGTGTGAAATTAAAGGTGCCGCGAATTAATACCCCCGCAACTGCGGCAGACAGAGATTTACGACGTTTTATTTGATACAAAGTAGGCTATTTACTTTTCGCCCGGCGTTTCGAGTCACTGTTTCTGCTCGGAACATTTCATTCGTAATACGTAATTCTATCGAGGTGCTCCGATGCACGATTGCTTTCAAACTTAGCATCCCCTTCTCAAGTGGAATAGTTGTAACAAAAGCCATCAACGATAAATCTCACCACAGCTGTTTTTTTAACAAAATTCACGTCCAAGTACGTCCACCGTTACTCACTCCCTTTTACGCCATGGATATTCTGTGCAGCGCACACAACCTGTATGCTAAGCTTCATCTTTACTCGACAGCTTTATCGCTCGTTCAGCCGTCGTTGGTATTACGCTCTGCCAATATCTCACTCGCCTGTCCACTGCAAACTGGACGTCCGCTTTTACGGCGTCTCCGCGAGCACCGTCTTATGATCATCGACGTAAACGCATTCCCAGCAGCGTGCGTTTAGTAGAATCATTTTCTCGCTGTGCTCCGAGTAATTGCAGCCGCGACTTGGACCGCGTACATTTGATTTCTGATAATATGCGCGCGCTGTGATAAGAGCGCCGGTTGAGGGTTCGGCGAGGCATCGCGCGGAGGCGCCACCGGACAGAAATCCATCGCGATTCCTCGTGATAACGCTACAGGCTCGTTTTATACTCGACGAGCGATCGGAGCCGCGGCACAGCTCGCTTCGATTTCACGGTTCCCCGGCTCGACTACGTCTGCCGGGGGTCGAGTCAGCCCGTTTTAATAAAATGTAGATCACCGGGTCCGATCATTGTGATTTAAGTCGCCTCCCTGAGGGAAATTATACCGCCAACTATATATATTTCAAGCGCACGACCTTTCCTCCACCGTTATTTATACGTTCCCCAGTCAGCCACTTGGGATTTCCTCGGTTCCTCCCACGGTAACTCAAACACAACGTCCTCGATCGACGTCCCTCGTGCGGCCCCCATTAACCACACACCCGTGATTCCCACACCACCGAAACTCGTGAAGTCGCTCGGTGTTCCCTAATTTTCATTTCATCGCGAGGGTCGCTTCGATCCAACGTTTCACTCCTAGCGCTGACCAACGTCGATCACTCGGACGCAATTCTTCGTCATTTAGGTGTTCTTCTCAGCCCTCAGAGGGTTATTAGCAAGAACTTCTTACACCCCATCGATCTCCAATTTTGTGTCTGAAAACCCATGCTCCTCAGAGTGCGCAGCGCCTGTCGTTTGCCGAAAGATTCGTGCGGCTGACGGAGCGACGGATTGGTTGACCACGGCTGCGAGCGATCCTCAGCCCCTGTTATTTTTCGCGACCCACGCGCTGCCTACGTGCCCGTTGCACTCGTTGCATTCGTGCACGCAGAGGGGAACGGAGTTAGTGCAGCGCGAAACGCTGCCCCTAATGAAACCGGCGGGCCGTGAGCGCGCGATATAGAGAGGCAGGCGAGTTTCGCGTGCAGCGGAGGTGATTTACGATGGGACGTGTGTGTTTTAAGCCGGGCTGCATACGGGAGCGCGGAATGTGCGCTTTTTATGGCCAGAAAAGAATGGGCCAAGTATAAAGGCATCGCGCGAACCCCATTGAAATTCAGCGGGCCTTTATGCGTGCACCGGTCGGCCATGCTGGCTGCTCGCCTCGCTACCGGTTTCGTTCCTCTTACCATCGTCTTTCGTGGGACCATCGCCGGGCCTATTGCGCATCACCGTAACGCCGATGGACAGGGGGAACCGGTGCCCAGCCCGAAAACAGATATGCGCGCGTGCACACCGCGGTGCAGGCATGTGGACAGGTCGGAGTGCAGCCCCTGCGCTGCATTCGGGCAACCACTGTGAATACGACCGGGAACCCATTCCCAGGGGGCCTCCGAGTGGTTCGATTTCAGGTATCGCGTGCCCTCAAGTAGCAATAAAGCCTGTCGATTTAGAAATTTCTCGATTTTGTCGAGCGGTTTATTAGGGGAAGCTTACTACCCTTCCTTCTTACAATAGCTTCTTAACTGTAGATATTGATCTGAATAAATCTTGGTATCTGCATTGTTGGTAGCTTTAGCATGCACTGATGGTGTTCACGGATGGACTCTCGCAGTGCTCGCGTTGCATCTAGCCACTCCAAGCACGTTTTTACACGAATGTGCTATTATTCTATATTCCACGAGTACATTAACTACGAGCAATTTTTTACGAGACTACGCCGCGGTCGTTGTCCCCGCACTGAATTAACCTAGGCGATAGGAGGGACGCCGCCATAAAAGGATTCTCCGCGGATAGAGTCGATCGCAGTCAATATGGCGCGACAAAGGCGAGGCATCTGCGTGCACCGAGCGCATTAATGCACACCACGCAGAATTATATACCTAACCTAGGCGCCAGTGCAGCATGTGTCACCCATTTACTATATTTCATTGCTATGAATGGTTACGCTCCTTTCAGCGGAGCGTAGACGCACTCGTTCCTCGGGCTGGCCATAAAGGGGCGGTGCAATTTCGCCAGCTCTACGACCTAAATTCGACCCAGCCAGGCAAGGGTACATCTGTGTCCCCGGCCAGTCGATGCATGGATTATAGAGGGTCGTGCGTGCCTCTACAACCGTGAATTTCCAGTTTCGTTAATCCGGTTTCTGAAGCTTGCGTCGGCAACTACCCAGCGCGGAAGAAATCGAGGTGCAGCAGCGAGGGGTGCGATTATTTTTGCATAAGGAACCACTATGATTTCATTCGCTATCTATGCGTGACGCGTTGAATAAGAATCTTCCCTGCATGCACCCGTGCGGACAAATATATTCGCTACAGAATTACCTAACACATCCACTGTCACAATAGGATTTTAGCTAGCCTCCCAACTCGATCAGAAATATACATAGATTTCGATGTTCAACCGTGGGGAAGTATATCCCCCTCCTTTATTTCTCACCATTTTCAACTTCAAATTTAAAAATCGAAGAATATTCTCGCCCCCCTATCGCAGACGTCAATGCATAACGATCAAGCAATCATCGGATTCACCTTCAAATGCAAGTGTCCCAAGGTTCACTTCGCCCATGCAGGAAACCGAGCTGCACGCTGACCCAAATACTCGCGGCAGATGCGTTCCCCGTGCGCGCCGCGCCCCAGCTAATTTGAATTTTAAAGCTCGTATTTTATTCGCGCATTTAAATGCTTCTCCTGCGTTTCCTGCGAGGCAGCGCAGCGTTACGGGCCCGGCGAGCGGCGTCGCCGATCATAATATCGTTCGGGGCGGCGCGCGATCGCAAAAAAAAGGAGCACACGCGATCGTGCCTTTACAGGAGGTTCCTTCATGGTGGAATGCCACGAAAAAAGGCGCCGCGAGACCGGCCCTGTTACGTAGACCCGTCGATCCGAGGGAATTTCATCCGTCGTTACTTACGATCGCGCGCGATCGTTTCGACGTCGGCGCCTTCCCTTGTTTTTTTCCTCTCTCTTTTTATTTCCCCCTCGTTTCAGGTCCCCTCCCTCTGCTCCCTCCCCGCGGGTGGATGGTACGCGAGCCAAGAGAGACGCGACACGGTCGAACAAAGAGCGGGCATAAATAATCCAGAGTTTCCAGCGGGCGTACTGATAATTAGATTCCAAGGACCGCCTATTTTGGCCGTAGAGAGTTACGCTAGAGAAAGAATCTCCCCGGCCGAATGCTCGGGCCTCGCTGTAGCAGCCCTCCTCGTTCCGCTTCTGCCCTCTTCACGACCCACTTTTGTCCCGCTGTTCTTTTTTCCTCTCGCTCCTTCCACCTCCCAACGGCGGTGTCGTCCTCTCCGTTCCCTCTTGCCGGTGCCCTTCCTCGCAAACTTTGCCAGCAGGAGCAAACAAAGAGGAACTCCCACCCTTGGAAATGCGCGCGGCATATTTATGGGCGAAAAGCGTCGTCCTCTTTACCGTCGAAAGCGAACGAGCAGCGGAGACGCCGTAAATGGAGCATGAAGATCGCGAAAATGGACTGAATTCGGGACCGGGACTGTTGAAATGTTATAGCAGGCTGAGTCACGTGGAGGCTGTGTATCAGTCACTATTGTGTCCAGGAAGAAGTGTGCCAAACTGGCACGCGTCATTTAACAAGGCTCGAAAGTTTCGCCGAGTGAAATATCGTAGATATTAAACTAATCCCTTTCGTAGATTAAACTAATCCCATAGAATTAAAAGAATATTATTATTATTACTGGTCGTCTTTATTACTCTAATAGAAGAAATATGAATATTTACAAAAGCCATGGAAAGGAAGAGTAAAGGCGAGGCTGCAGTAGTGACACTGTTGGCAAGCCTAACCGCGGACTATAAACAAAACTAAAATAGGGACCACAAAACAAACATTACAAAAAGTAAGAATAAACAAGTAAAGTAAACTTAACTTAAAGTTACCCTCTGGTCAAAACGCTTGAAAAATATTCGATTTTCATGAATTAAAAAAAAAGAAACTGAAAGACATACAGTAAAAATGCTTTTTGCACTTTATTACTTCATATTTGAAGAATAAACAAAAAAAATATTGTTTGAATTTTATCAATTTTTGCCTGAGATATACAGCATTCGTTGTACCACTGTAGAAATTAGAGCTAATACCATTAGCTCGAGACTTTCAGCTAAACGCGAGAAAACACAAATGTGAAGTAAAGTAAAACGAATAAAGTACAAAGTAAGAGTATCTACGCATATTTAAATAAGAAAATGAAGCTCCTCGTAAATCCTGCCATCCATTCACCTGCAAATCCTCGAACCACCTCCGCGCCAATAAAGCAAATTTCCCTAGACCTGCTAAACGTCTATTCTACTACCTCCACAATTGGCCACCAACCGAAAGGTTCCGCAAAGAAACGAGCCTGTTCGATGGATTTATGCCACCGAACGACCATGTCGATTTTACGACGCCCACCTGCCCCTCCTTTACGACCCCGGAGCACCCAGGATGATAAAGCGAATCGAATTTGAACCGCTGCAAAAAATGGCTCGCCCCTCGAGCAGCTTTCCCGAAGACGGCGTTCCATCGGGTGGACTCTTCGATCGAGTTTCCCGCGTCAGAAGGAAAGGGTGGCGAAAGTGGAGCCGAACGATTTAATTCCACGGGAGTATCGGTACTTTTAACTGCGGATTTTCAGTGAACAGTGGGGCTCCGCCTCGAAGGGCCCCCCGTATAAAACGCCATAGAGCGGCCCTTGCGGTACTCCATTGAACGAGGAAGAAATAAAGTGGAGGAACTCGAGAACTGCTCCAGTTCTGCACAATGGGGCGCAGGTAGCCGAGAGCCCTATCCCCTCGCTGTCTCCCTTCGCCTCGACGTCTCTCTCTCTCCCTCCCCGGCCCCCGGAGCGGGGCTGTAAAAAGATGCGCCCCGTAAAGATTGTTATGGCATAATGGGAGCGACAATGGCAGGGACTGTTACCGGTGTACCGGTTGCGGTGCAGCGTGCAATCGTCATAAATTCAGCGCGCGAACAGTGCCACAATGCGCGTTAAATCATCCCCGATTCGCTTTTAAAACGGGCCCTGAGTTATTGCCTCGCTCGAGACGCGCTCGTCTTCCAGCCGCTCGACTGATTGTGTGAGAACGTTTCCAACCGTTGCTGGCAGAAAACTCTAATGAATAATGAGTCGGCCGAGTAATGCAGCGGAGTTGGCCGGAAACGCGCAGCTGCGAGCCTCGCGACGTGTTTCGAGGGCAGTTGCAGCTCTTGTGGAAGTTTTGTTAAGACATCGAGCTTTTCAACCCTGAATCGTGCCTTTCGCCGGGTGCCTGGATTATCTCGCGCATTGAAGGTAATCAAGTGTTCCGTCGAACACAAAGCCAGTCGTTGGAGGTTCCAGCTTCCACTTGCCGATCTCCAGGCAATATCCACGAAGGGAATTACACGAGGACCTGTAACGGACGCACCGCAGATAAACCGAACGGGGAATTAAACGGCACGTCTCTCGAGACGATGCCCGTGATATTGATTTTCCTTTCTTGCCAGCGGGGCGTAATAAAGGGCCATTAAAAACGGTGATTCTTCACTCCCAGCAACAGTCCCCTCGTCCCTTTTCTTTCTCTTCCTCCACCACGCTATCTCCTACGCGGATCTTCGCCGGGATCGATGGATCGCTCGCGGGAGCCATTGTCATCGTAACAGAGCAACTTTTCGCCCCGTGGAACTCTTTTTAACGGAATCCGCGAGGTCCACGGCATACGTAGGGGAAAGTAAATATCGGTAAGCGGAGTGTGTATCTCCTGGGCCGGAAATTTCGTTGCTGTCTACTATCTGGCGCGCGTATATGAGAAATACGGGACGTCGGGCGGGGGTGGAAATATGAGAGGTGTCAGGAAAAGAGGCGGCGGAACGACATCCGACGACGAGAACGAAAGTGATTTAGCCATAAACATACATGCCACTCGCTGCGACGAGCGGCAGGCTAGCGGTGCCGCGGGGGTGGAAAGGAGGTCTGTTGAGTTAGCTGGCGCGCAGGGGTTGCCAGGGGTTCGCGCGATATTTCGCCGGTTGGAACTCACCGGGGCCACATTTCTCTTGATTTAGCGAAACAATCCGAGCATCTGAATTTCAAATACGGCGTCTGCGTCCCTCCCTGTCGGCGCTCGAGGCCCGCTCCACCCCACGGATGACCTGTGACAGTGCACGAGACGCCCGCGAATTAGCTCGCGGAAGAATTCGCCCTCCATTTATCCGCCATTCTCCCCGGCTGGAACCGAGCAATTTCCACCGGGTAGCATCTCCGTCGCGCGGTGTCTTCATCCCTCGAGCCCTCCCTTTCCCGTGCATCTCCGAGGAATCTTCTTTGTTTCATATTGCGGTTGATTGCGTTCGCTCCTCGCGTCCCCCAAGAAAGAAGGAAATTTTAGAGCAGCTTTTCTCTTACAAGGAGAGTATTTTAGGTGTCCGCCTCCGATCATTTTGATTTTTGGATATGTTATAGAGGACGGAAAAATAAGAAATACGTGTTTTTTTATTTTTCCCCGTTTTCATATTTGGGGGATGAAAACTGTGTTAAAAGTTAGGGTTGAAAAATCATTTTCTGTAGAATATCTCGAGAACTATTCCACAATTCCGTATTTTCGCTTCGGCTGTGAAGTATAAGAAAATAATTTTCCATGAAAATAGATGAAGGTTTACAAGAATTATTAACAAGAAAATAACAATTTCATTAAAATACTCTCCTTGTTAGTCGCACTTGGAACAGATCTACATTCCAGTGTTGTGAAAATGAAAGAGGGGTTCTCTGAACTAATTGGCGAACACGATACCTAGGTTCTGTAAGAATCTTTCTGTCCCTCCAGCGATTCATTTCATTCGTAAACGAAACAAATATCGTCCACGATCGGTCAGCCTGTCGAAGGCTGTGACGTCGTTTCCTATTATTCTCGATGGTTGATCGTTCGCCGTCCCCGTTTTGATTCCGTCATACGTCTCGGGGCTTCCGTAGGGATCGCGGGCACCGCGGTGGTGGGTATCGACGCTTTTTCCCTGACGTGTCCAGCGATTTGTCGACCGTAATCGTTGTATACCGAAGCGGTCTCCTCGATTAAGGGCAGATTCGTAATATCGTCGCGTGAGGGATCGCGGCCCATTGAGCAGCCGCTTTCCGTGAAAATAATGACCCAACGCCCCCGGGGTCCTCTCGAGGACCGTTCGTCGTTCTATAATTCCCGTACCCCCGATATCTACGACCATCTACGTCCATCTCGCTGCCCGAGGGGGCCTCCGAGACGCATCGAAAACACTTTCCTCGGCGACGACGCGGGGCACGTTAGCGCTTAACGCCACCCCATTGCGTTTACGTTCTAATTAATTCTGCTGGGGGACGGCGGGCACCCAGGGCTTCCTACGGTGTCGCAAATAGTTCTGCTCAGATATTCTCCAATAACTATTAGACAAAGGTGCTATTAAACTAATGGAACTGGTTATTCACGAGGTACCCTACTAGGCACTCTTCCTGTTCCACTGCTAACCGTACCTCGCTCGAAGATATTACGCGATTCGGGGATGCAGAGAGTATGTACCCTGATAGTTACGCGCGTACTTCGCCAGCAGGGGGAGTCTCTGACCAGACCGCGCACGAGTTTCGAATAACGAAGGCTGCCTGTCAAAACAGAAGGGTTGAGGACGCTTTTAAACTGCAGCGTGCGTAGAAAGAGCGCACGTGCAGCTCCTGGCTGACCGTGTAGGATCCAAGGCCGCGATAATTTGCAAAAGGGGGAGGCAGAAAACATAGGAGGCTGTTATGCGCGAGCGGCAGCTGGAAGGCAACCAGTTAGCTGGGTTATGCGGGGCCCAAGGTCTCTCCTCGCTCCTAAGGGCCCCTATTACGTATTAACTCGCCCTCTCCCTCTTTCTCTCTCACGCACACAGCCGCGGAGCAATTTACATCCGTCCATTCCTGTTGGATAAAAAGGGGGAGACGTCCTGCTCGACCTTCCCGCGAATTCGCACACGTGCGCGCGTATGTGGGTCAAACTGCGCAGCGTGGCTAGCTCCGGAGATGGCGTAGAACAGGTCCTCTGTTCTCTTCTCCTTTTGTGCCGACCCCGTTTGTTTTTTTTTCTCATTTTTCGAATCCTGAGCAGCGGGCCAGGAAGTTACGAAACGCGGGCGGGGACGAGGCGCCAGCGCAAGGGAATTCGGTGGCGCAGCACGTGTTCCACATCTTTTTATTTGCCCGAGAGATCGTAAAGGAGTTTGGGAACCGTGGCCGCGTGACGATTCCGTAGAATGTATTTCTGGAGGATGCCCTTGATCTCCTCCACAGATGCTTCTTTACGATCCGCCCGACGTGCGCCTCCGTTCAATTAATTCCTTAAACCGCCTTTAAGCACACTGGCCGCTCTTCTCCGATTCGAGGTTTGCTCGTGAACCTGGGTATCGAATCGTTTCATTCGATCCCATTTCTGCAGCCGTCACCTTCCTTTCTGCGGTGCTCAGCTTGCTTCCACTGAGAACTTCCAAGTCTCGGCGTAATGTTTCCATATTATTCTGTAATTTATTATCAATAATCACTCAACCTCCCACTGCAGCACACCTTTTCCTTCAAACTGGTTGGTGGCAGGAACACATGTGCGACGAAAGCACTCGATTATTTTAAACCCTGTCACCAGCGTCAGAAATCCCCGCTTGTTCCTCTTCGGCCTGACAAATGCCGGGGCCCGTCTCGCGTAGGCAGCCGCCTAATTTACCAGTCGTGATTTTTCCTCGCACCCCACGTGGAAGGGCGCGGAGACGTATAGAGAGAGGCTCCATCGATGAATCTATACGTACCTCCCCCATCTTGATACGCACGTGGACTCGTGTATATAGACTCTTTCCGTATGACGTATCGGCGTGATTACCTTGATGTAGATCCGCCGCTGCGTTTCGGGCCGATAACGCATCGAGAATACACGCGGCCCCCTTTTCTCTCCTCTCTGCTCGACCGTGTATCGGCGAACGCATCGATCATCGTTGCGCCCGCGATTTTTCATCGGGATCCCCCTTGGCAAAAAAAGCCTCGGCGAGATTGAAAAGCCATTCCAGCGTCTGGGAATGCGATAGCAGGCTTTTTCTGTCGTGTCGCTAGCCAAGCTGGCACGGGGCCTGTCCTCGAGCGAGCTTTTCGCGCTTAGCAGCGATTAACGCGTCGCGACACGCGCGTTCAGGACTTACGAATTCAGATTACGTGGTTCAGGGATGAACGGGCCTGGTAAATTTCGGGGGCTCAAGGGGGAATAAGGGACACGGTGCCTGTTTTAAGTGTGAACTGTTTCAAAACGTCTGTAATACCTAAGTATTTCGTTAAGGAGACATTCTACAGTCTCAGCCGAAAATTCGGCCATTTTTCGGTGATGGTTTTTATGATGATTAAGGAAACAAACACTTAACGTTTTCAAACTTGTGGGTGCATATTCTACAACTCTTGAAATACTAGAAAAATCTTTGATGCTTGTTTATTTCATTTGTTTAGTTCTATATTTCACAGTGAAGTTGGCGACTTCAGGATTTGACCCTTTGCTAGCATGGGGGTTGAAATTTGGGAGGACTGGATCATCTGAAATAAATAATCAAATATATTTTTAATTTGCAGGAGTTCTTGTATTTCAAGAGTGGTAGAATATACCCTCAAAAGGTTGAAACGTTACGTGTTTATTTCATTATAAAAACCATCACAGAAAAGTGGCCGAATTTTCGGCCGAGACTGTAGAACAGTGGGCCAGTTGGGCCATTAAAGGGTCCCGTTACTATGACAGCCTGAAAACGAGCACGATATTTGGGATTTTTTTAAGAGAAACCCTCAAATTATATTAATTGAAAACTTTATGCCGATAATTATACATATTTAAGCAACATTTTAAATAAAATTAATTTAAAAAAACGGTACCTAAAACTTTAAACGGGTTTTTCTCAAAACGATGTTTTTCGAATTGGTTAGCATGATATCTCAAAAACCAATCACCCGATTTACTTCAAACTTGGTATATATCTTCAGTAGATATCCCATTCTCGTTGTTATTAAAATTAAGTCGGTTTTCGCGAAATTAGACTTTTGCGACTTAAGAAACCAGCGAATTTTTTGTAGAAATCGGTGTCTATTTTAGACGCGGCCATTTTTTTTTACTTTTCAGTATTTCTCCTTTAATCTAGTTAAGACGAAAGGCACACTCATACAGTTTACACAAATTTGTTAATTTTCTATTTCCGTCAACAGATTTTATGCTAACCATGCGCATGTGATTTTCGTAAGGCGCTCTGTTTGAAGCACTATAACTCCAGATATAACCACTATTTTTGCATACAATTTTTTTCTTCATATTCTCTAAAGATTGACAAATAAAGCCACAAAGCTGGAAGTAAATATAATTAATGGTATTCTTTTAAAAAATTCCCAAAGTTCGCATCATTTTTCGTCCGTCAAGGTAGGGAGTCCGACTTCTATTTACCAGAGCTGCGCAGAAGAGGATATTGAGGCAGTAAATGTAGGATGTCTCCTTAAAGAAAAGAAGATTTGTGATGAATTGGGTCAGTTCTCAGTGGCATAGGCTGAGATATCTAGAGTACAGAGAATGATTTTCTATTTCGAAGTGGGAAGAGCTGCCAATGGTCATCTATCAGTGGACCCCTTAGCGACTCAAGGTTAACAGAATATCGGTCGTCCATTTCCTTTTATATGGATCACCCTGCCTTCCTCTAAATTTCTTCCCCAGGATGGATCCATTCCTCCTCGGCACAAAGCAATAGCACCGAACCAAAACGATTCCTTCCGCGTCTACCGTGAAGCAATCCTGCTCGGCGATTTACTTTCTCCATTCGATTTTATGGAAGCCTCTGAGTCCCGCTGTCCCCGAGCGAACGAATCGGGGGATTCGACGGCCCGGAAGCACGCGTCGATTCGCCTCAAATCGTCCGTGGCTGGGAATTATTGCTCGAAATTACAGGTTTCGCGTGTCGTTCCGTGCTACCTAGAGGAACGTGCGTCACCCCCATAGATCGTCGCCACTCCCCGTGACCGCTTTTCACTCGAAACACCCTCCCCGGTCCCGATGATCGAGCACGCGACTCGCTGGCCGCGCTTCGTGGAAGGGCACGAAATTTTCGACACCACTCCATCGCCCGTAGGCTGTTTATCGATAAAGCTGCGAGCACGCGAAACATCTGCCGCCGTTGACGGCGAAGTGTGCTTCGCTTATAGATCGAAAGCTGATTCGACGCGCTCTCCGTGCTCTCTTCCTTTGCCGGCTCGTATATTAATGAGCCCCTGTCGCGATACCGATCTTGGGAATTGAAATTTCTTCGCGAATCACTTCCCGTTGACAGTTGTGTCTTGTGCAAAGATTCTGCGGGGATAAAAGAGGCAGAGGAGTTTCACATATTCGATTTCATTTTACTCCAAGATTCGCCCACCCTCTGTGCCACGAGCGACGCCCCATTCTGTGCAACGAAACGTCCCTTCGTCCCTTCACCGAGAATTGCATTGTACCGCAAATATCCGTCCCTCCATTCACCCAAAGTCAGAACACTCTTCCAGGGATGAAACGCGCATAAACACCCTTGCTCATTTAGCGCGAGATAAAATACGACACTGCTCTCATGGTACCTACTTCTGGATGTGTTCGCCTTCCGCGGTGAAAAATGTTGCGAGTTCACGCGAGAGGCTCTCGCGATTCGTTGCTCGTATAGCACCGCTGTCGTCGCAGTGTTTTCGCCTGTTATCCGAATGTTATATGCATAAGGCGGCCCAGGGTAGTGCAGTCGAAGCAAGCGCGTGAGTTACGAGTCGTTCTTCGGATTCCGAGACGGAGCGTCATAAGCTACGCGCCCCGTTGGCAAGGGAATCCAAGGTGGAGTCGGTTCTGATGGTTCCCGAAAGCCTCCTAAGTCTCTCGGCTGAATTCCAACGGCTGGAGAAGGAACGGAGCGCGTAAACAGACGGGCCCGAGTCTCCTGCATGCGCGCGATCTAAACGGCACCGGAGGAAGCGGCCACCTAGCAGATACTATTACTTCCTTCGCGACTCGCGGCCGATGGTGAACCTTGAGTCAGACAAATCGTTATGATCTTCCGAACCGTCGAGCCTCCATTTATCTCTAGGAGCAATTCCATGAAGTGCCGGTTGCATGGCAGTCGGAAGAAAGACAACCACAAATTGCAAACGCTGGCGGATAATGCGGGGTTACGGCGTCACAGTTATCCCCATTATATTCATTTCGCCATTAGTTTCAATCGAGCGGCGGCCACTAGACGCGGCCTGCCGATTGAAGCGCGCGGGGTTATCGGAAAGGGTGCAGTCTCCTCTATCGATTAAATCGATTTCCGGGGGGGCAGATGGTTTTCTTCGACCCAGTTACCCTCGCTCATTGTTCCTTCCCGCTTTCTAAGGACTTCCCGCGCCAGGCCATCAATTTTTCTGTTACCCTGCCGGACCGTGAAGCAATCGGCCGACGGAGGCGTTATTAGCGGAGGAACTAGCCACCGTAATTACAGGGCGTTCGCGTGCCGACAAATTTTTATTAGATCGCCGCGGATCGCCGGGCGTCACGAGGCGCCGCGACTCTTTTGCAAGCCAAGTGTCTGCGGATTCTCGTGACGCCGCGCCGTACATCTCGCGGACCTGCCAGCTCTTATCTACCCCTGCTGTCTCGGCCAATTTATTCGTCGATCGGTCTCGTTTAACCGCCGTATTTCATCCCCGTCGCAAGCGGCGGCCGAGTTGCAACTATTACTCCCTTATTCCAACTTGGCTGACGTCCGTGAAACGATCTATCACAAGTAGCCTGGCGGATTCTAGTGCTTGTGACTTGTGAAGTCAGCGTCAAGTGATCACTTAAGCATATAGAGGGTGGTCGAATTGTTACACTCAAAATATTCTCAATTTTTCGGATTACTTTAAAATGGATTTAATACGATTTGAAACGAAAATCTTAAATTGGCAATCAAACGGTCCGAAAGGAAACTTTCTTAGCTTTCCAAAACACTCACGACAATTTGTCTGCGATCATGAGTTCGCAAGTTATAGGTGTTCACAGTGAAAAGTACATTTTTTTATTTGATCGCGAATAACTCGGTCAATAAAAATCATACGACAAAACCAAAAATATGATATTAAAGAAAAATGTTTGCTCTATAAGAGCTATTCGCTGGATTTACCGGAAACAAATTTTTTGGACTGCTGCATACGTTCAAGCGAGGCGAATATTTCTGAAACTTCGTTTCCTACGCTTCATCTTGATAAAACAGTATCATAATGGATGAAAAACCCTTTTTGTTTGAGTATAATAATTTGGCCACTCACTGTAGAGCTGTGGATGCAGTAATCCCTTAAATATGAAAGATGATAGAGGTTGGAGCTCTTAAACTTCCCTTTAACTCTCACTGCATCCTAAAATTGGTGCGAAAAACTTCAACCTTAGTTCTCAACTCTTGAATCTTCCACGTCCCTAGTTCAAGCTTTTCAATTTCCTTTCGAGGGGGTGAGACAAGAGTGTCAGATACTGGATATCAATCGAAGTAGCGCCAGCAACGATGGGGATGGTAATTTCTGTGGGTCATGCACGAGTCATTCCACGTCACCTGCATAAACGTTTCTTATTTTCGGTGGGTCACGTGGACTCCCAGGGGCGAAACTTTCCGGTAACAGGAAATGGTGAACGGGGAAGGGCTGGCCCTTTAGCTCCCTTCGGCTCCCTTCAGGCGCCGACTTAATGGCGACCGATCGGCCATAGCGTTGTTTACGATTAGGATCGTGGCTCCCAGCCGCTGCGACAGATAGGGTCCGCCTTGACACACAGGCAACGCTTCCTGGAATCTAGAATAGCGGTGTATAACCCGTTTTATGGATTTCGTTATCGTCTATTCGGCCGGTTATTACACGCCGCTGGGACGATACCGCGATGCCTCCTACCGATTGCGTTCCACCGATTTACGATTCTAATGGCGGAAGTGACACGTGAAAATGACGTCCTCGGAGCTCCAATCTTATTCCCGTGGAAGCTCGAAAGGCAAGGAACGGTTGGTGTCGGGATTACGTGGGAGGGATCAGACTACCCTGTCCTTCCCCTCTATTATTCTACGGGGTAGCCAAAAGAGAAGAAAACGCCCACAGAAATTCATATTATCCACTGCTGTAGAATTTCTCAGTTCATACACCCTGGCCCTGGGGTCTATCATGTCTTTAACAATGGAATAGGGAATAATAGAGCTCGTCGTATCTCCTCGAGTCACCAAACTACTGCTGCGCATCCATAAATGTTGCCACTGTTATAAAGGGTTCTAAGCAGCCATTGCCATCTCGCAGCGATGGTGGTCGCGCGGTGCTTAAATACTCCTCGCTACCCTGACAACGTTCACCGACGAATTACCATGGAAAATCGATGTAATTGTCCAACTACGGCGGAGGGAGAACGTCTCCGGGACGTACTATCTCCATGTAAATGGGGACTCGTGTTTTGGGGGCGGTGATTTTACTTTCTTTTTCGGGGGAGAGTGCCACGCGAACTCCCGCTGGTCATGATTGACAGGGGGCTCCTGGAACACGCGTGTCGTCCAACCCCACGGGCCGGCGCGATTGGGGTGAAACGAAAGAGGGAGGGGTGGTAGCTGGCAATGGCGACTCTCGTCGAGGGTCCTTCAACGTTGCCACCCCAGTCATTACTTGGGCATTAACGGGGGATGATTCTCCCTCTCTTCTTTCGCGGATTCACTGGTTCATCGGGGCGCGGATAGAGAGGGAAAGGGGGCAGGGGATGAAGTCGAAGAGAGACGCAGGAGGCCCTCTTGGGAACGAGTGTCGAGCGAAGTTAAATCGCTGGATTTACGAGCGTGGCCTTCGTGCGTCGATCGGCTTACCCTGTTTCCCGGTTGCACCATCGATTTTCGTCCATCGTCGTAGCTTCTTGTAACCAACGAATGAAATTCGTCTGTAATTAAAAGTATCGAGTAATGGAAGTTGTCATAGAAAGCACAGGCTTTCAATTAATAATTCTCAAATACAATCCATCGGTTCCATATTTTAGAACAATGGATAGGTACTTATGTTAAGGGGTTACACCCAGTCAGCAGGTAGAAAAAGGATTCTTTAGGAATTCATTTCAGAAAGTACGTGCATATTTTTATGCAAAGGTTTTTGTTAGTGCAATAGTTTATCTGGTCTTTAATCATTCCGTTTTATAAAATATTAATCTGGGACAAAATGGCGGATATTAAAGTGAAATGATCGATTCGCGTAGAAAAAAAACACTCATTTTTCCTCCATAAAATAAAAACTATGCACTGGAAAAACAAATGCTTCGATTAAAGACTAGATTCAAATATCTACAAGAAACCTACGAAGTTTCAGAAAGTTTCACTAGAGAACCCCCTTAAGAAATCGAGGGTGTAGACGACTGGTGACCTCGAGACGAATATATCTCCATGCGAGGTACTTTACGTTACACGTCTAGGAATACATACCGAGATCTGTGTGAAAGCAGCACGTGACCCTGAGGATCGAGAATAATCGACCTTGTTTTCGCGATGTAGCAAGGGCGCAGGCCCTGCAGGTGGCCAGCGGAGGCAGAATACCGAACACCGAACACCCCTATACAGGACAAAGTGCGTCTTGTTAGATTAGTGGATCGAATAATATTTGCTCAAGCGTCGGTCCGGGCACAGCGTCCCGAAGCACGCGTGACGCACCGGCCTCCGAGAAAGCTTTAATCTCCGTCTGTGGTCGTCCTTCAATTTCGTTCTGTCGATTGTTTTATACGGGCCAGCTCGCCACGGTTTCGGATGATTCGTCGTCGGCGCACATTGCGCACCGGATGGCCGCAGCTGCTGCGGTTTCCGGGCCACGATGGCCAGTTGGCCGAATCGTTGCTAAAATTGCGCTCTTCCTTCCTACGGTTCCCTGCCGCGGAGTTGGCCCCGCGTTTCGTGAGCACTGCATTCCTCGCGAAACTGCCCTGCCAGTGCTCCTGCGGATTTAAACGTGCTTCCCCCTAGCCAGTAGCTCAGCCGAAGCGAGCACGTTGCAGCAGTCACGATCTCTACATGAAATTCGCTGTGGACGCGATTTCCATCCGCGATCTGGGCTCGTGTAACTACGCTGCCAGCTACGGATAAGGCCAGCGATCGTAACGTTTCCATGCGTCCCAGGCTGGTTCTCCGAGTAAAGAAGAAGAAGAAAAAAAAAGAATGAAGAGATCGGGATCGTTCTCCTTTCACGAGTCTTCTCGCTCTCCTCGAGAAGAGGCGATGGATTATTGACCGGTACGGTAATACGACGCTAGACACGCGCACCGTTGCGCAATCAGGCGTCGAACCGCGGTCCTTGGACTCCATTCTGGATGGAAACACGCTCGGTGTGCTCCTTGGACGGTAGCTGTGCAAACTGCTGGCCAGTGCCGGCGTGTCTGTAACGACAACACGGTGAAAGGCTGCGAAAATGTCAGATCGCTGGCGAGCCGCTAGCCGCGATCGGCAATAACTTCCTTGTTTAGCGATAAATCGATTGCTGCTCGCGCAGCCTCAGGGTGAAGAACGACGACGCGGGGCCCACTCGGACCGCGGGACCGTTGCTCGACTGATCGTCCTGGATAATTTACGATGCAGCCTGGCCGGTACAGGGTGCCCCAGAACTGTAGGCGCGAGGACGGGGGACGGAAGGCTCTTGATCATCTGCGATCGACAATCGCGAAACGTTTGGAGTAGTGGTGGGTTGATTGAGTTAGGAGAGATAGATGTAGGTAATTATATGTTAAGTTGCTTTTCAGATAGTCTGCATGCGCAGTAATGCACTATGCAGTAATCAGATAGAAGCGAGCAATTATTTAGCAAGCAAAGGGGTATGTAAGTAATGAATGGAATGTCTCAGAAACGATTAGGTCTTCACGACTTCTATTGACCAGCTGAATCCGGACCCATAGCTTTGAGACACTCTGTACACCAACGTCAGACGATCGTAATGGGATTGTAATGGCGCTTGAATCAGTGGTCGTCTAGATTGGAGAGCGTGTAAATTGGAAACGAGGGTTTTTAATGGACCCACGGTGCTCGGTTTCCATCGATTCATAGAAGGAGCGATATAGAACAGACCGTGGTCTAGAAGCTTCCTGAGGTAATTAGGGATCAGATACAGTGACACACGAGCGCGCGAAACAGATTTGTATCGTGTCGAAAATATTTGCCATTAGCACTGTTACAAATATGGAGTGGCGATAAGAGCTCACGCAAAGCAGATTTGACACGCGTTACCTCTCGCGGAGCTAGCATATCGTCAACAGGATTTTATCAACGGCTTAAACAAACATATTATTCGTAACCAAAGTTTATGCGTGATCGCTTATCTTTCGTTTATTTTCCATAAACGTAACGAGACTCGAAACCTGACTGGTTGCGCGTTTTGCTAATTCTTTCCAGCTTCGGAAGTATCCAATGATTCTTAGTGGCATTTATTACTGCATCGTATAGTGACTCGACATAATAACTATTAAAACTGAATTCTTACAACACAGAGTTAAGAGGGGAGCCCTATTTAGGACGCTAAGAATAAGGTGATTGTTGGGAATTTTTTTCTAAGAAACTGATGATTGGATCTTTTCCAAACTTTCAGGGTATTTTAGTTCACATTCAAACAATAGATATGAATTTTTTCGTTACAAAGTGTACGGTAGAAATGGAGATATATGAACACGTTTGCAGTGACTCGCGCGCCGGAGTTGCAAATTTGCGATTATGTTGGAGGCTCCAATTCTTCCCAGAAACATAGAAATCAAGGGTTTTCTTATTAAGGGTTACCTATCCATCCCACGGAACACACATGCCCCACTGTTCCTAAACACTAATCAAATCGTTGACCCTACCGCGGTGCACCGTTCCGGCAAGGCACTTTCGCGAAGCCTGCCAATTCCACCCGAAAAATCCCGCAGGTACGTGCGCGCGTAGTCGTGGCAATTTGCTGGTCGAACCGTCGTGAGAAGAAGGCAGGTTCACGAACCTCGAACCAGTTCAAGGATGCACGTGGTTCGCGTCATCGCGGAATACGTGCCGGTACGCGGCGCGAGCGATTGCATCGCGAGAGGATGGACGAGCGTTGCTGCAAACGTGAGCCTGCCAGCCTCGGTAAACACTCCTATTCCGATATTTTATGCCAAGTGGAACGGTCCGCGGCGCGAATTCGCGCGCTGCATGCGAACGAGGATAGGAGCAAGCGCCCGTAGAAAGGGCAACGTACCCGCGGCTCAGCCCCGCGATTGGAAGCTGAACAGCGCGCGGGATCGCGAATTTTTCTAGCATACAGTCACCGAGGCTTATCAGTTGCCTCGTAGGAATATCGCGTGCCGCGTACTTGCGGCCGGTTATCGCCGAGGAAGCTTTGCTGTTCCTCGATGGGCGCGTGTGTGCGCAGGCAAATCATCTGCGGATCATTTGAATAGGCATCGTCGCGGGACAAATATTTGCGGCTGTTAACTGATACGAGCTCGTAAATCTAACGGCGAGTGTGGGATTAATACGGCTGAGATGTTGGGAATAACGCTGAGAATTTGGTAGCTCTTGGGAGAAAGGTTTAGGGGCATTTGAAAATGGCAAAAATTCTGGTGGGAATGCAAGAAGAATAAAATTTGCTGGTAAAGTTGATTGGTTCGTGAATTAAGGGCGAACACCACTGTGACGGCCGGAAAAGTGAGCCGTTTTTAAGAATTTTTTCAGTAACAATTTACAGTTTTTATAGAAAATTTGTATTACCTACCTTTAGTACAATGTCTCAAGAACTATAGAAAAAAAATATATTTATGCATTTTTTTCAATTTATTAATTTTTTATTTAGTCTTTTAAGACATTGCACTAACGGAATGTAATCAAAAATTTATTTGAAAACTGTAAATTATTGCTGAAAAAATTCTAAAAAATGGCTTACTTTTCCGGCTGTCACAGTGGTGTTCCCCCTTAAATTCAGGTGGAGGAACCCCTAGAATTTATTCTTCTGTCAGTGAATAAGTACACTCCACTTTGAAGTACCTACCTATGCAATTTTAATCCTGGCACACATCTGGTCCCCGAATTCCACGCAGACTTCTAAGTTCTAATTCGAAAATGCAACCAGAAATACTATTTAAAATTCAAAGTGGGAAAGATAAGCAGAACTTCGCGCAACATTTCAACCATGTAGGACACCGTTAACGATACTCCCTGCCATTTTTCTATTACGTGTGGCAAGATAAGATCGAGTAAACGCGTAACACCGGATCACCGTGCGCGCAGCATTGTATAACCAGGTAGATACACGCTAGAAATTAACAAGGGAAAGAATTGTGCACGTGCCAGCCGCCGTTCGACGTTATTGGCCGAGTCTAACGCCGATGTAACGGTGCAACGTCCGAAGCCGACCACCAACTAGCTCAAGGAGAAAGAACATTGGCTTCGTAGCCAAGAGTTTTCACGCTTCGCGGACGCTAGCCGCCTTCCTACGGTGCACGGTGCCACGATAAAGCACCTTTTCGCTCGTCTGCTTCCTTTTCCCTTCCATTCGCCCGCCTCGAGTCGACACCGCGCGAAAATCGCTTGTTTATTTCACGTCCTAAGCTGGCGAGCGACACGAAATACTGCCACCTCGCCTCGGACCTTTAATTATGGAGCGGCAGAGGAGAAAGTATAAACTGTACGAAGTACAAACCGACAGGAAGGCGATAAGAAGGAAGAGTTTAATTCTGAAATAAAATTGGCAAGGCATAAAATTTATATTCACTTGTATATTTAATATACAAATGCGAGACGCTCTTAACATCACAGTCGAGTTTATCGGAACGATCTTAACGCACCCACGTTTTCCAAAGACACTTGGACCAGGAGTGCCTGATAGCACGTAGGATTGCCTAAGCTTCTAACAATCACGTACGTAACGATCATTCGCCGATCGATGGCGGTTCGTGTCGCGAATTCCTGTACACGCGCGTCGTCTGCAACGGCCGTTCCATCCCCATTCGCCGTGTACGAGCAGGGGAACACGGCGACAGTTATCGTCCTTGCTGGACGCGCGAAAATGGTTCTCGCTTAACCCTCGTAACATCGTACTGGCACATGTTCCCCTGGCAACCATAAATAGGCACCTTGAAATTCGGCTGGCGCACCACCGCCGCAGGTGGTACGGGCTTGTTCTCTCGTACGAGCACCAGCCGGTGTAACGTCGCTCAAAAAGGGACGATGGCTTCCAATCGCAGAATGCCACGGGCTATCTAGGAATTCCGATCTTCTTCTTTTCGCCTTCCCCCGGTGTCATTCGACTTCTATGCTGCTAGTGATTCGGTCCAGCTTTCCTGGTGATTCGGGAGCCGTCGTTTGGTGGGCAAAATTACCAGAACACCGCGGAATAAGTCGTCGTTATGTACAAAGTTCGAGGTCCCACATCGCGTTTCACTGGTCCCCGTGAATGAACCCAGTAGATAAACTAATTTCTTCCAAATATTCCTGTCAGAATACTTCACTGTTCGGAATAGTTACAAGTTGCATATTTATTAAAGAGCTTTAGACCATTTTACTTGAATTGGTGCTTTAAATTAAAAGCAGCGAAAAGTATTCGATCTGCTCCAAACGTCACATTTTCTGCAAATACAGCAGGTGTCCTAACACTTATGGACGGCAGTGTACTTACACACCTTGCTCTAGAATTTCCAGATTGCCGAGGGAAACTCGATTTCTCGTTTGCTCCTGCATGACCACGGACCACGAAGCTGGACAGCGTCCAGTGTCCACGCGGCGGAGCCCCTTCGCGCTGCAACCGCGTGCACGAGTGTTTCCGTGGCAACCGCGACCAGGCGTCCCCGATATTTGGCGCTCGTGTCACGCAGGTGAGGCTTGTATAGTTTCATCCGCTGAACAGCGAAGCTCGGGGAGCCTCGCGTTTCTTCGTGCTTCTCTCGATCGCGCCGCCTCGGATTAATTTCCAATGGAGGCTCGTAAAAGCTTTCGCCGGGTCAGACCCGTCCCCGGGCACATTCTCCGGTCAGTAATTTCCCGTATCGACCATACCCGCCGAGATTTCGTCGCGTTACATCCACGGGAACGACCGCAATCTTCGTAATGGAGAGGAATCTGTCCCGTGGCGGGTCTGCCTCCGCCAACTTCTTTTCTGCACGGTAAATCGTCTCGAAGAAGGGATCGCTTCCCTGCTCGACTGTCCACCTCCTCGCTGCAAGATAGGCACGAAGGGGATGCAGAACGGGGGATGATTAAACGACGATCCTATTCAGCTTAGGAAAAAGAGCGGATGCGCGACGCAGGTGATCGCTGGATGTATCAGGCTTAGAGAAGAAGGAATATATATATATTATATTTTTTCTGCCTGAGAGCGACCAATCGGTTTCGAACCCCTTTCTAATGCTCTAGCTATGCCTTCTACACTTTATGAAATAGTTTAACCGCCACCATCAGTTCGAAGAAGGAAAAGGAAAGTGTGGATTGATTCGTGAGTCACCCTTCATCCTCTTTGTTGGAAATTACTCCGCAGAGGTTGAAAATAAATGTCACACTATAAACACAACTATGGTTTATTGTATAGATAGACAATACACAGTGTGTCCACGTATCAATGTTAGTTGGTTATATATATAAAAGTATACAAGAAAAAAGAAACTATAAGAGACGGAACGCGATCTGCACGGTTTGGTCACAATTTTCAGACTGGCTACGGTCGTCACCTTATGCCCCGGTCAAGACCCTTCGCCCCTCTTCTCCAGAAAAAGAGAAACGCAGCCCCTTAGTCCTAACACTGAGACTCGTTGAACTCCAACACTCTTACGATGTACTTTCTGCACAGATGCGATCTGAGGATCGTTATCATGAACGATCGTGTTTGCTCGAAAGGCAATCAGCAGACAATCAAACGCATGCACCAACGCACCGCTCTAATCTATCGATAAAGACGATAGTCTGCCGAAGAATCGGTGCACGGATCGAGCTAATCATATCTTGATGCAAACGAATATCTGTCGCGACCGACTCGATGGCGAGAGCTCGAGAAGAGCCACGGAACTCGAGGCTGATTAATGGACGTGCCCGTTTTAATTGAGATATAAATTCGTGGTCTCGGCGATCCGACTCACGGTCCAGTTTCATTAGAGTATTTAATGGCGACGTCGGTGCATAGTGTCCGATAAAACCGTCGGCGATATCTGTCCCAACGGTCCGCGACCTCTCCGCAGAATTACGTGGCTATCTTTAATCCGTCTAATCGGAAGAGAAACGAGGCGAACGGGGGGAGACGAGCGCGGATGAAATAAATAATTCTGCCGGAATCGCAATAACCCGCTGGCGGGGGTTAAAATGAAACTGCGCCCGTCGCTGGTCCCGGCGATCGCGCGTTTTTATGGGATCCATCCACCCCTTTCTCCTACTTTTTTTCTCCCAGCGAATTAGCATACGTATCGCGAGTTCCATGGATTTATTTCCCGACACTCTCGATCCAGGCGATTATCTTATCATTGAACAGAGTTGCTCGGCAGCTTTATTGCGAAACGGATCGATCCAACGTGCAACCTGACCTCCGATTCGTCCGCCGGAGCAGTTTTATTTCCCTCGAAAGAAATAGATACAGAAGTAGATTGATCGATTAACTGCTACCGTATAAAGACTCTCGAAGACTTGAATTAATCGCAACGAAGCCACGATCAACGCGTAATCTCGAGCACGGTGGGAGATTTGAGTTTTATTTGTTCGCATGTGACGATCGTTAAATTGAAAAACATCTTTTCAAAGCGACACCTTTTATTGTTCGCCGGTGAAAGTTTCGCCAGTGTTACGTCCCAGAGCTCATCATTTTGTGATTGGATATCCTCGAAGCTTCGTGATGAAACACTGGTAGCTAATAATGACTACGAAATATTCCACTATTCGAAGATAACGAGCGAATATGTGCATACGTACTCTTTCACAGCGTACGAACACGGCTCGGCGAGCAGAAGTGTATCCCCGACTACGAGCCAGCCGTTTTCCTCCGCTGTTCGCCGGGTCGCCTTCGATCAGGCGAGTAGCCTTCGCAGATGAAGCTATCGCGCACCAATTAAATGGAATCGATGGTAATTAGGCGCGGTTGCCCGGTAATTAAGTCGAGGGAACGGTGTAGCAGTGTTTGCACGTACAGGTCGAGGCCGCGAGGAGTCTGTCCCCCCTTATCTAATCGGTCTCTTCCTAATTCGTTATCTTGTTTTCGATCGGATAGAGCGTACCGCCGGCTGTTGCATAATTTCCCACCCATCGGCTGGATTGACCATTAATTTGTTTTCGATCGAAGCTACGAATTAGCGACATCGAGAAATTTCAATGTGGACCATGCGATACGAGCTTGCAAGGCCCACCAGCGATCGTTTCAGAGAAAAGCCTGTCCGTCTAGACCAGACGCAGCGCAGACGATAAGTTCCTCGAAGGATTTGCGAAAACGCCGTTATGTAGGCGTTCGATTTCCATAAATTGCGACCCAGCACGGCGACTCGTTCATTCAGACTTTATACGCCCTCTCCGCGGACTAAATTTTCGACCGTAAATGGACCGTTAGGGGCGAGGATCCTTTCTATCGCGCTACTTTATCTCGCGTCGAAGCGTCGTACGTTCTCGTGCTTTCCTTCGCGGCGAATCTTCATCCATCATACGCGCTCCTGGCGATTCCCGTGGAACTCTAGCGAAACTGCCCCAAATCATCCGTTATCTCCTATTTGTTTGCCGGCCCGGGGATTAACGGAGCGATAGGCAAATCAGCTTTGAATCACTGCGCTGTGACACGCGTTTCGGATTCGTCGCGTTGATTAAATGTTCGGTATAAATCCCCTGGATTTTAATGCTGCTATCTTCGAGTGCTCGGTCCACTGATAATTTATGCGCGCGTCTTCAGGTTCTCTCAATCGCTAATGCGCGTGTTTGTCGAGCTGCTATTTCATAGAGCAAATGTATGAGCATTGTAACTCGAGGTCTTCTATGCACGGGGATCCCTTAGAAAGGAATTGAAAAGGTAGTGCCGCCGATGCCATTCTTCAACCCGAAAATACCCATATCTCCCTTTGCCGAGATCACCGATCGGAATTCCATCCGCGTCCACGGGGACGACTCATGATTCATACAGAAAGGTGTATTGTCCGTGTAGCCCAGCCGACATTCTGCTTCATCCGCGGAGCATATTGAGGCAACCAACCGGAAGGAAACTCGGTTTCAGCGGAATATGCCACGAGTTTCGGCTGTTCGCCGCCCCTATATCTCGTTCCTCTAAAACTGACGATTCAGTGCCACCCTCGAGGGTGCTCGAGGACGGCTCGAAACGTCGCTGATGAAACCGGTCGCACGTGCCACCGATCGTATCCGTCACGTTTCCCTCGCGAGCCGATATTTCGTTTCAGCTCGTTGTACGCCATCGGAAAAGTGAAAATTCAAATGGGGTGAGGAAAAACTGCCGGTGGATTTATCTTAGTTGTCGTTCGTGTACATTCTGCGCGCCCAATGTCCCAGCTTTTTCAACACTGTGTAACTTTCACCGTTTTAAAGTTGTCACCGTGTAAACGAGGGAGGCTTGCACCCTTATAGGATAACGATTTCACGCGTCGTAGCTTTTCAAATTAGTCAAACGATTCCAACGCAGACACCTGGTCCACCCAAGCTTCCTTTTTCAGTTTTTGCCCATTCGGTAGCGTGTTGTTCGAGTCGGTAATTCGTGCGAGCGTTTCGCGATTTGGCGGAGCTGGCTTGTTTGCTCGGGGGCGTTAGTTACGCGAGAAAAGTCACGTTTGCGGTGATCCCGATGCGATTAACCCCTGGGCGTTTGCTCGCCCGCCGTGCACACGCGAGTAACGTTGAATAGACAAGCTGCCTGCTACAGAACCTACTGTACGCAACATTAACCTGTGCCTCGATAATTTACCATCCCACCCTCTCTTGATAAATGTGGCTGCACTGGCACCAACTCTTGAAACTTCACCGTGCTTCCCATTGGTCGCTCGTACAACGCATTGCCCCTTTTTGGAGCAGCTTCCGACGTTTGTAAATATGTATTACGAACGAGTGGAAAACTTCGCAAAATTGTGGTCGAAGGCTTGGAAACAGTTTATAATGTGTCAGCAGAGTTCTCGCATTTTTGGGGCACTTCCTGTGTTTCATAGTGTAGGTGGAATGTGTCACGATAACTGTGGGTACTTCAGAGACTGGTGCGCAGATGAAATGACCAAAACGTTTGATTTCCTCAACTATTCTTTTCGTAAGACGTGAAAGCGACAGGGTGGTCAGTTGTGGGACACGTGCATCGTTTGTGTCCACTTCCTTCGAGTAATTATAAATCGTGCCACGGACGATAAGTAGTGAAGAGGCACACCAGAAATGTTGGCGATAAACAGATAATAAATGGACGTAATATGTTTCGAAGGTCATCCGATTTTGTATAAAATCTAGCCTGTTCCTTGGTTCGATATCAGACACATTTCAAAGTTCGAAGAAGCTAAACCAACAAAGAAGGACAATCAAAGATGTCTCGCTCCGGTATTCTGCTTTTGCTTGTTGCTATTGCTTATATTGGTTGTAAGTATCCCGTAGCTTGATACAAGAATCGTTATTATATTTAGCAACTTTTCCAATTGCGCAATGGTAAACTTTTTACCATTTTCATTATTTATACAGTGAGCAGTGGCGCTATAGTTTGCCCTGCTAACGAGGAATTCAAACTCTGTGGAACTAAATGCGAGCCCACGTGTGCAATCAAACATTTCCCGAATTGCCTACAGGTTAGTTGCACGTGATATGTACATATTATGCTGCACCAAGAGCTTTATCACTCTGATCCCTTTGTCAAGGTTCTTCCAGCATCTTTTATCCTTGCCCTGCATTCATCTTTGCTATCTCATTTACGCATAGATATTCTCCACGTGTTCATCTATCTATCTATCCATATCGTATTACTGATACTCATCTCACCTGTTTCCAATTATTTTTATATAGTGCTGTTTATCATCTGTCTTCATTTTTCCTAAATTCATACTTGTAATATCTCGAAGTAGCAGCTCAGGCTCCGATATTCATCTATGTGACAGATACACTCCCAAAATTAGAAATATAGAATAAAGAATACTGGTATCTATCACAGATGACAAGGGAAACACGATAACAAGTCCTTAATCGTTTCCCACTTTTCGCAGCTTTCACGTCCCTTTTTTTGTCGATCCTACAACATTAACGTCAGCTGCACTTCGCTTTTTATTTTTATCATAACGCTTACATCTTCCTACATATCTTGCGCGGTAAAGATATGATTGATATTCTAAACAAATTTTACATTGCTTCTCTGTAGGCATGCGTGACAGCTTGTCAGTGCAAAAAAGGATTCTACAGAAACGCCCATAAACATTGTGTCTCGGAAAAGAATTGTTGAGAGCATTGATACAATTCATTAATCGCTAAGTCTACTCTCGAGAGAAGAAAATTGTAATTTTAAAAAATAAAAATTTGTAAATAATTATTCTATGAATCTTTCATCGGGTTTATCCCTTCAATCGTTGTGTTTCCTTAATTTCCGAACGAAACCTAGTTGTAGCGTCCAATTCGTTAAAAAAAGAAGCCCAAGCGTTATCGCCAAGAATGTTATCGATGACTCATGGGTTAACTTATCTAAACTAAAGACAAATGCGTAGAATCGGTGATTCAGCTACGTCGCCCCGAGAAGTTTTAACTTTAATCTGGACATATCGTTCCGAGAAATTTAAAACGCCACAAAGCCATTCATGCTTTCCAAGCTAATTAAACAGCAGGACATGTAATCTGCAATCTTATTGTTGCACAAGACAGTTGCACATCGATATCGCGGATGATCGATCAGGTTCGATTTTTCAACTTCCAACAAAGTTTCCTCGATATTTCACAGAAAGATGACGTGGGGCTTTTAACCCGGCGTTGGTAAGGTGGGGTCTCACAGACCCCACAGATTTTAAACTAGAGTATAACTTTTCAGCAACGCGTGGCAGTGTTATTTCGTTTGTTCATTATATAAGCTAGGAAGAATATATTTTTGTCGAAAGTTAAAGATGTTTAATTAGTTAAGTATTTTTGCGTAATAAAAATTGAATTAAAGATATGGATTTCTATAATACACTAAATTATTTGCGGGGTCTGGGGGACCCCACCTTACCAACGCCGGGTTAAGGAATTAGAAGAAAAACCACCAAGTACTTTGAAACTTTCTCTATATTTAAACACATTTATGAGAGCTTATCAAAAGTAAGCGACACAACGGTTCTTATAACATAACAATATAGTGGTCATCTCCAAGTCTGAGTAAAATTACCCACGCTCGAAGCAAACCGTCTACCGTACATAAATATCCTGGATATTTCAATTGTCTTAATTTAAGAATCCATCTTCGATGCACCCTTGGTGAGGATTTGCAATTAGCAGTCGCGAGTGAGGACACACTTGTTGTCCTTGTTCCTCACGAATCCAGATTTACATTCGCATCCAATCTTGCACGCCTGCAATGAAAAATGGCACCGAGATTAGACTCTTTCTGTGATCAATAGCGATCAAAATTCTTGTCACAGAATCACTTCGATTGATACAATACACGTCAAAGCAATTTGAGAGAAATGTCCCCCGAGTCCAACTTCACATTCGTCACAATTTTCCCCACAAAAATGTAGCCGCAATTAAATCACTAACCATTGTACAGATGGGTGGAGCTGCTTTCTCACAGGTGCTGACACACATCGATCCACAAGCGTTGAATACTTCGTTAGGGCCACAGTCTTCAGGGCCCTGAGGGTCCTGTGGATACGCACCTGTAAAAGGTAGCCAAAGTTTCAAGTATATACCTCTCGTGATTTTCGTTCGTGCGATGCTGGGTGATATCGTGCAGCTTTAGAAACACGGAGTGCCGCAATTGAGAAAAAGATGAATGAGAATCGAGGGTGCTCGAACGGTTTCTGGTTACTCACTGGCGTAAGCGACAGCCACGACGACTAAGAACAGAACCACGGCGCGGGACATGCTTGTAGGTTGGATTATACTGTTCGATTTACGCTGTTAAGAAACGAATGCTGATGTACCTCGGCCGCTGTCAGCTTTTATACGGTCTCTCTTCCGTGAACTTCACTCCGCGGCTTCCCCTTGTCGGGCATGTGGACTCTTCTTAATTTCTACCGCGTCCCACCTCTTCCAGTTCGTGATTTAGTCGTGGCGATTCACGCAAGTTATCAGGTAGGGGGGAATGGGGCAATCGCGATCAGCGGGCACCGATGGTCAGTATTGTTATTATAAAACGGCATGTCCGAAAGGTGCAATTTCTTTTTTTTTCACGTTCCACTTACTTTTTTTACGTGTCTTTGGGCTAATTGGGCTTCCCAAACGCTTGAAAAAGCAGTGTACAAGTGTATTATTTGCTATCAGTTTGACAATGATATTGAAATGTGGTTCGATGCATCTCTTGTGGCCTCTGGACCCATTCTGAATGTCGTGGATGGGACTGGGCGGATGGATACATATGCGAATAATCTAGCAGCCCCCAGACCGCAACGTGACCGCTATTACCCGTAGGTGTGGACAATGGCTGTCAAACACAACATCTCTGTATTTTGTAATTTTATTGAACAAATCAATATAAAATTAATTATTTTCGTATCCTACGAATAGGTTGACAGTCTAAGTTTATAAAAAAATCGTTTTCACGAAATATTGCACCTTATATCTTGGTTTTATTACACTTATTGCTCAAGTGTACCGCCATTACCCATTCTCCTCTACACTCGAGTACAGCCGTGCGATTGATTATCTGATACGATATTTCATTTTCTGGCGGTACAGTCAATACCTCGGGATTGGCTGTGATCGATGCAAGGTGGATAAACGATACTCTATCTCGCGTTAATCCGTGGATATCTGCAATTACAGTTCTGCCAAAGTCCTCAGACATCGGTTAGATTCTTTACGCTCTAGTTTATCTGAGCGTCGACCGATTAGAAATAGGTATGTATTTGTGCTTAGCGCTGCGCTGATTAAATGCAACGCGTTGCAGCGAACAATGAGATACAGTAATTACGAATCAAATTAGGAATCTTCCGGGCCTACGAAATTTAAGAAAATCAGCATTCAACGCTTATTTTATCCTCTCCTGACGGATACGGGGTCCACTTGGGTTACTTGTTATTAGCATTGCTTCCTGAAAAAATATGAGGATTCCAGATGTAAGTATACCCGCGAGATATCCTGCAAAAGAACCTATTGGTTTTTCCGCAGAAAAACTGCAGGCTTGCGTAACGTCCTCGCGCAATCTATTAGCACGTTTCGCGAGTCTCAAAGTCTGCTTTGCATCTCGAAAATTGAGGGGGCGAAGCGGAGGACGCGATTCCGTGGAGAACGCTAAGTGGTTCCCCGTGCCCAGGCTGATTATTATTATTACTATTCATTTATTAATAAGATATAACGATTTTATATACTTTAATAACACGAAGAGGCATAGTACGAAGGACAAATGAATTAAAATAAAATAACAAATAGTAAAGGAAAGAGGAAGAAAGGGGAGAAATAAAATAGAGTAACGATATCAGTGATATTGTTATTCTAATACTTGTTCCTCCCATTTTATCTCTCCCCTTTCTTCCTCTTTCCTTTGTTATTTGTTATTTTATTTTAATTCGCGATATCGTTCCCACGCGACTCTATTGCCCGCTTATCGCTGAACGGTAATCCGCGTGTTTCTCTAACTGGCGTCTCGCATTCGGAGTTAGCCGTCGTTCATCGATAGAGCAGCGTCGCTTTTCGATGCGCGCGATTTCGACATATTTTCCGCGGGACAGATAGCCGGGAAATACCATCAATTAGTCGAAACGGGACGGGGTTACGGTATATCGTGCAGGTTAATGAACTATGACCCCGATTTTTGTCGCTTGGAGACGGTGTTTACCGCGTAATCTCGCTTCTAGGAAGACAACCGCGGCCAATATGGGCGCGGTTCCTCTCACTTGGCGAGATTAATTGTTAACTGACCTCGGGTTCACGTAACCAAAACTGTAAACAACTGGCCACGAGTGCCGAAGGCGCGGGCAAAGATTCAGCTCGCAGGTCAGCTCTATCTTTAATTTCACGGTGAGAAATACGGTTGAAGGTCTGCCTTGGCGAGCAAGAATTACGCAGCCTCGCGTATCAATGAGGAACTATGAGTTCAGTGGCATTTGTAGGGGATTGACGATAAGTTTTGGTACGGAATCCTGTTTCATTTAGGTGTCTGAGTTTCGAGGTACCGCAGTTTGATTGGGTGTTACTTTACTGTGAATGATTCTCACTCAAGAATTAGTAGAACTTTGAGGTGTCGTTTGGAATAAAGTCACAGATGTTTTTGAGTAGAGGGACTGTGATTTATAATTAGTAAAGAATGGGGGGATTTGGTGCTTATTGCGAATCTGTTTTTTAGTACATTTTAATAAAGGCTTGTTTTCAAATTTTGTTTACTTTAATTTTTAATATAATAATTGATTGGCAAGGAAGAATTAATTAAGAAGGCAATGTATTTTATCAGTTTGGTACATTGTTGCATATCAGTTTCTTATTTAATAAATAATGTTAATTTAAAGTTTGGTAGTTGAGTTTATTGTAAACTGGCACTATACAGTCAAATGTCGCGAGGAGATACAGAATCGATGACTGTCAGCATCCATCCAATGACAAATTTTAATCCATGTAACGAATCAAGAAGTATTCTAGAAGTATCTGTGAAATTGGATCTCAAGATCGGAAATATCTCGCGAGATTGACACACCACAAACATCGCGATAATTGCTAAAAGTGTTAACAATCCAATTATCTAATCGAGGGTACAAATCAGCTGATCTGTTGCACCTCCGATGGAAACTTTCTCATGAAGTTTGAGCACCGATTATTAACTGGCAATCATGTTGTCAGTGAACGTGGCGGTAAATATTTTTCGGAATTTGTAGCTCGTGTCGCATCCCTTTTTTGTATTAACGATGGGTGATAATTCTGTTATCGCCGCATTTCTGGGACAGCACGATCTTCAACTAGCTCTGAACTGACTGGGAGGTCGTGTCCTTTGACACGCTGAAGATCTACTAAAATTTAATATCAGTAACCTCGTTTAACGCTGTATACACAAACATAGTTGCACAGACGCGCGAGAGAAAAGACTAATACACATCTATCAGATTTTCTTTCATAAATTTTTTATTAATGCAAAGGATATGTTACAGGTGACTGTATACGTATAAATTTTTCCAATGGAAAATATTCTGACGTGTTCTAAGTTTCTCATTTACTACACAAATGATTCTTAGTCATTATGAAGTACATATAACAATGCGGTATCATTTAACAGCTGTTTATTCGTGTTTTGGTACAATTCATTTTAACAATGATCCAGCAGAAAACATAGAGAACTAGAGTTCATAAAAAAAGCAAGAAGTACTGAAGTAAGGCCTAGGGAGGTTGGTAGAAACATATATTGGGTTCATATTGATGGTGTTAACAATCTTCTTTGCGGATGCAAGTTCCATCGCCGTTCCTCACATATCCATCCTTGCACTGACAGCCAATCTTGCATTCCTGAAAATAAAGGAATCGATGAATGGGTTGTTTCTATTCAATTCAGATTATCAAACTTCAGATCAGTCAAACAGCATCTCGCTTTTAAGAATCAGAAATATCATTAGACTGTTCAGTCGTCAAATAACGATGGTATGAAGTTCAAAGAAACAACCAATCGATTACGACTAAGCTTCATTTCACTAGAATCAAGTAGCATTCCGAGGACAAATGTTTCAATCAATATCCTTGCTCAAGGATACCCACATACACGGTTCGAAAGACAGTGAGCAGGAAACAGATTTATGGCACTTTAGAATGTGTTACGCGAGAAGAACTGAATTCAGATTGATTTCATATTTGTTTTAAAAAATGAGCTTGGATACAGACGAAAGTGCAGATGTCGATCTTCGGCGTGGCACAGCTGGGTTCACACGCTGATCCACAGGACTTGAACTCCTCGTTTAACCCACATTGCTGACCAGACGAACCTTGAAGGAAGACGATGCTTTAGTATCACGCGATCTTCCACTTTCTTCCCTTTTAATCCACTAATCGTCGCAGGGTGTCAACGGTCGAGGGCACAGATAAGAAGTATCCCCTTGCTCGAACTCAGAAATTGTGGTTCAACTTTCTGTGAGCATTTCTCATCGTATGTCCTCGAGCGAAGACACCAGGTTGCGTGAGTTAGTGTCAGGTACTTACTAGCAGAGAACACCGCCAGAACTGCGAGTAGAACGAAGACGATTCGAGACATTATTGGTTGGTATCGTGGACAGTCGATCTATCACTAGCTGCAAACTCGCAGAAACTACTTCCTTATATATAATGCCTTACGAAGCACTGCACATGATCTTCTATTCCTGTTTCTTTTCCACAGTGATTTTCCTCTTTTGCTGATCCTATCGTGCAGCGTCTCATATACTCTTTATGCTCTTCTCCCTCTCGCCTAGGCGATATGTTAACGTTGCATATAAACGAGAGAGCCTTGGGACGCGTCATCGACGTGACGTTCATTTGCTTCGTCAACTATGTTCGAACGTGACCAACGAGTACCTATACTTTACTTTTCCATAAACTGTTTTATGTTCTCAGCTTTTTATTCAGATACATATGTTGTACAACGTTCGGTATGTGCATTCGAAATATTTGGGTCCAAAGCACACTTCACAGGAAAGAGAACTCTGTATTAGTCTGGGGTTGTACGAGTAAAGCTGGATTTCTACATTTCATTACTGGTATTAAGAATTGGTAGTTGCTATTGACATCCTTAAAAAGCACCTCCATTCTAGTCCAATTAGCATATATACACATCCAATAGGAAACAAGTATTATTTATCGTTACGTGGAATAAGGAACTGGAATCCAAAACACTTTATGGAAAACTAAAGTAAAGGCCACATTCGAAGCAAACGTCACGTCGATAACGCGACCCAAGGTTCCCTAGTTTATGTGCAACGATTAACATATCGCCTAGGTGAGAGGGAAAAGTGCATAAAGAGTAAATGAGACGTTGCACGATAGGATTAGCAAAATAGGAAAATCATTGAGGAAAAAAAGCAGGAATAGAAAATCATGAATAGTGCTTCGTAAGGCATTGTATATAAGGAAGTAGTTCCTGCGAGTTTGCAGCTAGTGATAGATCGACTGTCCACGATACCAACCAATAATGTCTCGAATCGTCTTCGTTCTACTCGCAGTTCTGGCAGTGTTCTCTGCTAGTAAGTACCTGACACTAACTCGCGCAACCTGGTGTCTTCGCTCGAGGACATACGATGAGAAATGCTCACAGAAAGTTGAACCACAATTTCTGAGTTCGAGCAAGGGGATACTTCTTATCTGTGCACTCGACCGTTGACACCCTGCGACGATTAGTGGATTAAAAGGGAAGAAAGTGGAAGATCGCGTGATACTGAAGCATCGTCTTCCTTCAAGGTTCGTCTGGTCAGCAATGTGGGTTAAACGAGGAGTTCAAGTCCTGTGGATCAGCGTGTGAACCCAGCTGTGCCACGCCGAAGATCGACATCTGCACTTTCGTCTGTATCCAAGCTCATTTTTTAAAACAAATATGAAATCAATCTGAATTCAGTTCTTCTCGCGTAACACATTCTAAAGTGCCATAAATCTGTTTCCTGGTTCACTGTCTTTCGAACCGTGTATGTGGGTATCCTTGAGCAAGGATATTGTTTGAAACATGTGTCCTCGAAATGTTACGCGATTCTAACGAAATGAAGCTTAGATACGTAACCGATTGCTTTCTTATTTGAACTTGATGCCATCGATATTCGACGACTGTACAGTCCAATGATGCTTCTGAAGCATAAATGCGAGATACTGTTTGACTGATCTCGAATTTGATAACCAGAATTGAATAGGAACGACGCATTCATCGATTTCTTCATTTTCAGCAATGCGTGATTGGCTGTGGGTGCATAAATGGATACTTGAGGAACAGCCAGGGAGTTTGCGTCAGCCCTGGAGATTGTTAACACCACGAATGGAACATAATATAAGTTACTACCAACCTCCTTAGGCGTTATTTCTGTACTTCTTGCTTTTGTTGGTGAACTCTAGTGCTCTATGCTTTCTTCTGAATCCTTGTTAAAATGAATTGTTCCAAAATACGAATAAACTGCTGTTAAATAATGCTGCATTGTTATATGTAGGGAAAATCCGGGCTAGTTGGCTAACGAGGTTAATTGACTAATTCCCTTTAATTGTTGTATTATGCAATAAATTATGCTGCGATTTGCGATATTCAAGCATATGAATTACCAGCTTGCCATTTAATGTGTCGCAGTGACAAAAACCTGCGTGTTCCATCAGTGAGAATGAAAAATCGAAAAAGGTCGGCGGGAAGTAAATATTTTTGTTTCGACCATTTATGAATTTTTGTCCACTAAGTACAGTTTGATGTTTTTTCATGAATATTTTGTGGAAACGTGATACATTGACTATAATTTACGGTATTTTATTTTACCCGGTGCGTGGAGGTTTTGCACGTACGGCCCTTAACATATTAAATAACTAAAATAGCCAGTAAAATACGATAATACTTGGACAATAGTAACGTAGCCACTATCTCTGCACTAAATATAGCTTCCTCAAAACGTTAAACGTAAGAACGATTTGTAAAAGAAGAAAGAACACAAGTGAAAAACCATCCTCACATTTTAGCGTTTGTGTGTTTCATTAAGAAGGATTTATGATCATAAAGCTTCTCGTTCATAGAATTACAATTCCCCAAGTAGAAAAATCATAATTTAAGATTCAGATCGAACGAAAGTAAAAAAACGTCTCATAGACAATATTATCCCTGAAGAACGTATTCCAAGCACACATCTCTGGATAATTGTAATACTTATATCCTGCTTTCAACTAATTGTCACACTTTCATACCCACCCTCCATAAGCGAGAAGAAACAACTTTCTTCCTCCCTCTCGTACGAGTCTACAATTCCCTCCGCCCTTCTCGCACGCGTCTAAAACACGACCGTCCTTTTTTCGGCAGCTACTTGTTCACACTTTTTTTCGCTCGACCTATTGACCAGCGATGAAAGAAGAGACCATCGCGCTCGCCTCGTCCATTTTTCTTTGTTTCTCTTATAACCTGATACCACTTCGTTCGTCCTCCTTGCACGCGCCCGAGCGTTCATCTCCCTTTTTCCTAGACTTGTTCACACTTTTTTGCCCCCGGGTAGTTGAGCAGGGGTAAAAAGACGCGTTCCCCGTGGTTCAAGCCTAGGAGCGCTCTTTCTTTCTTCGCCGCGCTTACGATTGGGCTTGCTTCTTCTGCGTGGAATAATTCTTGTTATCAGTAATGCGCCAGCATCCCTCGGTACAATTAATTATGAAGAATAATGTGGAGACCAGGCGCCGTGATTCTACTTGTGCGATCCATACTGAAAATGTTAAAAGAAGCAGTTGCGTCTTAGCCACCAAGTGACCAGTCGAGTCGACACAGCGATTCTCGTCGTATCGATCTGTCAATCGTCGGGTATTGTACGGGCCAGGCAATTAGCTGACCTTCGCGTTGGATGGTGTGAAAATGGTCGAGGGAGTTTCGGCTGATTCAATCGGAAAATTTCAGAGAGACGGATCACTTCGTCAGCGTACAGGACCTGGCACTCATTCAGCCAGTTTCCTGAATTCACGTTTGCTTTTACCTTAAATGCTGTTTCGTCGTCGGGAAAGAGACCAATCGAATCTGATGGAACATTAACGATCGCTCTGCAAGTCTGTAGTTTGGACATTGTCGAGTAATTGCAGAATACGAAGCTTTGAGTGTTATTGGGAACCAGATTTTCTAATATCTACATTATTCAAAAATCATATTTATCAAGACTTTTATACCATTCTATGATCTAAGGTTTCTCCGGGTTTTAACTCTTTCACTACTGTTGGCACCTAAAGGCGCTTTGAAATTTGCTTCCGATGCACTGTAGGCGCCTGCAGTCGTTCACTTCATATTGCTCGAAGCGAACTGAAGGCGCCCGGCAAGTCTTTATCGGCAATAAATGCAACTTGCAACGAACTTCGCTTGCGTCAGTATTTTAAATAAATTCTGCTCATAAAAAAGTGTAGTGTGCAGACTGTAGAAGGCCTAATAGAAGAAATTTGGCCGTCGCAAAACGATTAAGGAACCTCTGCTGTCAACTAACACTCAGCCCAATTCAATGTGTGCGTCATATAATCGAAGTGATACGATGTGTCTTGAGCCCATCACTTCCAAGCTCTGAGCTCTCGAAGGTCTCGCTCCCTTTTCCCTTTTTATTTAGCCGAGGCTGAAGTCGACAATTGAATATCCCAGAGTCAAAATGCTATTTATTATTGAGCACTCGGAGCCAACTTCCTCCGTCTCGCCTCCTTTCATCTTCCCCGCCTCGTTGCACGCTGCGGGACGGATAATTCGTCTGGATGCTCGAGTGCCCTCCAGAATATTTCTCGTTCCATCGAGTGTTCCTCGTTCTCCTCCACTCGTTTCCCCCCCGGAGAATCACTTAGCTATGCTGTTCGCGTGTACGTTGATTACAGGAGAAATCGTAGCTTGATAGGCAGCCCTATGCGTAGCTCTGTAACTTTTCCCGGCCGCTGAGGGAAAACGCTTTAGAATACTACCCCACCCCCGCGATGTCTGATGCGGAACACAATTAACGCTTTGATTGATTCATCAAACGCTACTATTTGAATCGAAGCTCTGAAAAAAAACTCTCCCTTCAACGCGCATCTCTGCTGGTGTAACGAAAAAAAAAGCAGCAAAACGCGCAATTTTTCCATAGCCCCGAAATCAAGAATTTAATTGCTCGGAAAACTCGACCAGTCAGGTCGACCAGCAACCCTTCGACATTGTCTCGACCGACCTATTCAGCATTTCAGGGTGCCTCGGTGGCTTGGAAGCCACCCCGTCGACGACCAGCAGCCACTGACAGCGGAAAACTCGATTGGAAGTTGTCGAGAGCCGAGCAGGGCCAAGGTTTCCCTTCTTTCTCCCGCCCACTCGGCCACCCTTCGCTCTCTACTCTACTTTCCACCCTTGTGCAACGTCGCGTCACAGGAGGCGACCGTGGCTCCTTTGTGCCTCTCAAGAGCCACGATTCCACCCTCCCCTTAGCGAAACGCCATTCTGACATACTGACCTGATATTAACGCGGCCAATCAACGCCTCTCAACTTCCAACAATGCTAAACGTTTCCTGTTTTCGAAGGGAGCTCCTGTCGGCTCGTTTGTATCCGAGAATAACCCACCCCTTGTCGCAAATTAAAATTCAATACTTCCATCTCAGGTAGAGATGTACTGGAAATACAATTGCATTTGAAAGAAGACTCCTCGAGAACAGAGGTGACCCAGGGAAAATTCTACCGACTAAACTAAATTCAATCCCAATGGTAACTGATATCTTCGCCTGGTTACACTACTTAGATTCTGTGCTGGGTTCGCTCGTTGCGCGTAATAAATCGCGCGGCTACGAGCGACATTGTCTCGATCCTCCACCTTTCGCAATCACGTTACGTTTTCCTTGAACCGCCGTATCTCCAGGGGCATCGCGCGCGAACGCCAGCAATCATGCCGCAATCTTATTCGTCGGTGGCGCTGTTCGGCCGAGTTTTCTTCCGTCGCGTAGGCGCCGGATAAAACCCGCGCTTTCAGGAATTCCCAGCGTCGCGGGACATCCGCGAAAATAGCCACCTAGACGAAACTTGTCGCGAGATTATGGCCCCTGCGCCTTCGTGGTTCCGCGCGGCGCATTTCGATGCTATCTAGGAGTCCTCTTTCATGATACGCGACCCAGCCGCGTCAGGGACTTTCGAGATACGTACCGCGAAAGCCGGAGACGTCATCTGGTCATGCTGGCAGCTAGAGCGCGAGCCAGCTTGAGAGCCCGCGTTTAATTATCGCCACCCTCGTCCCTCGTTTCGTGGCGCCGTTAGGCGCAGTCGTTGGTCTTTAATAGAGAGTCTGTTGAAGGGAGGAATGAAGCGAAAAGAGGACACAAAAGAGGCAGGATCGTGGAGATAGTCCTCCGGGGATGTTCGTAGCTTTTCTTTCACCTAAAAGTCCAGTGGCGCGGGCGTGGGAACACGCCGAGGATGTTTTCGCGTGTTTGCACGAGGATATTTTCTAGGAAGCATTGAAAATATTATTGGCGGCATCCCGACTGTTTACTCTGAAAATAAACCGAGCTTCGAGTTCGCTTTGTACAAGGCTTAACTCAAACAGGCCATTTTAGAGCCTCGTCATAACTACAAAACGGTGGTTGCTTGTGGACGATCTTGAATTAATACGATGGTACTCATACGGACCACTAAATTGAACTAACCCCACAGCAACTGCAAAATTATCGCAAATATGTGGTCCGTCTGAATTTGTAAGCCCCAAAAGTTTCGCGGCAGGAACGATCGTTGGAAATAGTCTGGCTGACTTAAGTGTACTAGGCAGTCGTTCCTGTCTAAAATGAAGCATTTCTGTTTCAATTAATTACAAAGAAACCAATTGAAACCGAGACTCGTTCTTTGGCATGAAGTTTATTAACATCAGGAGCTTTAAAAAACATGTTTGTTTTGTCAATAATATGCATTATATATGACGCTACAGATGGATCATTAAAGAGGCATTTTAAAAATGTCTCTTTTGTTTTGCAGTGATAACTCAAAAACGGAGCTTCCAATCGAGTCAAATAAAATTCGAGCATGTTCACAAAATGTGTAGTTTCGGACCGGACTTAAATTGAAGTTAATGAAAACTATTATTCTTTATGATAAGTAAATAAAACTCCGTTGATGAGGCTTTACCCTCCCCATAGCCACAAAAGATGTCTTAGTTTAAATTTGTCTCTTTGTAACGAATTGAAACAGAAATGCTTCATTCTAGACAGGAACGACTGCCTAGTACCCTTAAAGGGGGCGTTTTTTAGAACCTTAGTGCAAAAACATTGTATGCCCACTTTTTGTGAAATCTGAATTTTTATATGTAACAAATAAAAATCACATTTGTATCCACTTGATAAATTTATCAAAAATAATATTTTCCTACCATTGCATATTTAAACCCATCTTTCTAAAAAAAAACGCTAAAAGTGGATGTACAATATTTGTGCATTAAGACTGACAATAGAGTGAAATATCGGCTAACTTGACATAATTTAATGATGCCTACTGCAACGACTGTGCATATATCTACACGTGGCGCGCATTTCAAAAAGCGACAGTAGCCAGGCTAATTAGTATTTTCCCGACGTGACCTTTATTAATTAACTGTTTACTTAGGGCGAAAGCTATTTTTCTGCCAGCTGTTATCTCGTCCAATATTACTTGGTGCGCGAGCATCGTTTCGCCGCCTGTGATCACGATGCAACGAAGAAAGAAGGAAACGGGGGGAAAAGGGGAATCACACGATCGCGATGCAGCCTTGCTGCATCGCATATTTAGTTGACTGATCCGACGTGTGACACATCTGTGCGACGTGTATATATAAACCGGCGTGGTTAGCTTCCGGGAGTCAGTTCAGAGGCAAACAAGTCTACAAGTGTTGCATCGTAATGTTCAGAATTATGTTCGCGTTGTTCGTCGCCCTGGCGGTATTCTCCTCGGGTAAGTCTTCCGATCGTGTGCTGTGGTGGATTCGTCCTCTCTATCTCGTTTCGACGCCACGGGAAACTCGTCCACGTTCGTTCAGAAATACAGAGATATCAGGAGTGTGTTCCGAGGTGCGAATCGATGGCAAGTATAGGTTTCGTTAAATGTTCGTTGGTTTTTAGCGACGTTCGCCACCGAGCTTGTCTGCGACAGGCCAAACGAGGAATACGCCTGTGGATCCGCGTGTCAGACCACTTGTGCGACTCTGGGCCAAACGTGCCCCATCGTTAACATTGTGAGTCACGTGACGGAGGCAGTTGCGATTCGCTGGAATATCAGTTCCAGCTAAATGTGCGTGTTTCGTCATCGAGTATCTGTTTCCAGAGATGCAACGACGCCTGCTACTGCATAAAAGGCTACGCCAGGGATTGTAGAGGAGTCTGCATCCCCGAGGAACGGTGTCCTGGCAAAAGATGTTACTCATATGGGAAGAAGAAGAGTGATATGGGCGGGTTAGATTGGTATTAGCTGGCCTGAACGATCGCCCCTGATGACTGTCGCGGATAGAATCATTCTGTAAACTGCTATAGTTCTGTTTCCCGCCTCTTATGCAAATATAGATAACACTCTGCTTGACATCTGCGTTTTTTTTTTTCAAAGATACGCAGTTGTGTGGCAATAGGATGGCGAATAACTTAAAGGAGATAGTGTTTCTGGGAAATCAGTTTCTAAATATCGTTACACTACGGATATGCAAAAAGTGATACCGTGATTTACGAAGCAAATTCGGCTTCCTTAGAAATTAAATTTAAAAATTCTTACATCGAGTGGAAGTATTAAAGGGGCTAGGTGACGTACCTCGTCGATTGTATTCTAATGTGACTAACGAGTACCTTGACTTTACTTTTCCATAAAGTGTTTTTGTAATCAGCCTTTTATTTCATTTTTCCTCAATACTTGTTTCCTGTGAGCTATGAAATTTTCGGTGTGACGAAGAAGCGTAAGCACTTACGAGGAATCCTTGTTTGAATAAGTAGAAGCAGGCTTAGTTCGAGCATTTTTGCGCACTAGGCGATCTTGCCAAAAGTTTATAATACATTTATTTCAGCTTTTTGATGACCGTGCTCTGAATTTGTATTCGTAGCTTTTTCGCAGTATTTTCTTTAAAGCTTTATTCGAAAAAATGGCAACAATGAAAACACCATTTTGTGCCCCTTGTGCAATTTACGCCCTAGGCAGCTGCCTAATTTTGCCTATAAGGACGAGCCGGTCCTGGGTAGAAGGGGGCGCAGATAGAAATTTTATGTGTGACTAGCAAAATGCCCATACATCGCTACGGTAGAATAAATCAAAGGAATTACTTTTATATCTGCTTTTTAAGTATTTTTTATGCAATTTTTATGACGTAACCTGTATAAAGTAACATGTATGTTGGTTTTAAGGCATTTCTGTGGGTAACTTTTGTAAGTAAAAACCAGCTTCATATCTAATCAGGCCTAACAGATATTAAGGGATCCGCGAAAACACACTTTACCCCTTTTCACCCCCTTGGGGGTGGAATTTCAAGAAATCCCTTCTTATCGAGCACCTACTTTCTAGAGTAAGTGGTTTGGGTTGGACGCTGATGAATCAGTGAGTGACGCAACGATTATATATGTACATAGATAGATATGGTATTTCTTGGTGAAGCAACTAAGTGTTTCCATCGAGTAGCTTGTAACTAGTGCAATTGCGTTGTGCGATATCCTATCGCACGACTTTCCTGTTAGTAGTGAATAGTGAAATCGATGGCTTCCAATTAGTGCAATAACATTGTATGTCCACTTTTTACGAAATCTGAGTTCTTATATGCAACAAATAAAAATCACATTTATATCCACTTCATAAATTTGTAAAAAATAATAATTTTCTTCCATGTATGCCCCTGCATCTTACCTACCATTGCATGTTTAATTCAAACTCGTGTTTCTCAAAAAAACGCTAAAAGTGGATGTACAATATTTGTGCATTAAGACTGACAACACAGTGAAATATTTCAGAAAGTAACAATAGCCAGACTAATTAGTATTTTCCCGGCGTGACCTTTATTAACTCAGGGCAAAAGGTATTTTCCTGCCAGCAGTTATCTTGTTCAATAATACTTGGTGCGCGACCATTGTTTGGCGGCATGCAGCCTTGCTATACCTACCGCATATTTAATAACTCATCCGACGGGTGGCACATTTGTGCGACGTGTATATATAAATCGGCGTGGTTGACTTCCGTGAGTCAGTTTAGAAGCAAACAAGTCTACAAGTCGCATCGCAATGTTCAGAATTATGTTCGGGTTGTTCTTCGCCCTGGCGGTATTCTCCTCCTGTAAGTCTTTAGGTGCATCTCCACCAGCGTTCGCGAACTGTTCACGAACAGTATGGGAATTGAATGTCCTATGCCCCTTTGGAATCGTTTGTTCGTGAACAGTTGTATTTATATTTGTATTTGTATTTTTTTGTTTTCCTGTGTATTTCTAACCCACAGGATGGCGTTTCAAGCATTTCGCTTATGTTGCCCAACGAACGATAGTCATTTTTCCTTTTTCCCTCCTCTCTCCTTCGGGTCCCAGCAGCAGCGACGCACCGGGAGACAGGTGATGGTCACCCATCTTTCCCCAGTACGCCGCCCCGTGATGTTTAACTTCGGTGATCTTACGGGAACCGGTGTTTCCATCACGGCCATGGCCGCTGGTCTCGTGAACAGTTCGCGAACGCTGGTGGAGACGCACCTTTTCGATCGTGTGCTGTGTTGGATTCGTCCTCTCACATCTCTCTCTATCCCGTTTCGACGCCACGAGCAACTCGTCCACGTTCGGTCAGAAATGTAGAGATATCAAGAGTGTGTTCCGAGGTGCGAATCGATGGCAAGTATAGGTTTCGTTGAATGTTCGTTGGTTTCTAGCGACGTTCGCTGCCAAGCTTGACTGCGGCGGGCCACACGAGGAATACTCCTGTGGATCCGCGTGTCAGACCACTTGTGAGAACATGGGCCAACCGTGCCTCGTCGTTAACATTGTGAGTCACGTGACGGAGGCAGTTGCGATTCGCTGGAATATCAGTTTCAGCTAAAGGTGCATGTTTCGTCATCGAGTATCTGTTTCCAGAAATGCAACGACGCACAGTGGGACGGATCGACGTTTAGGTAGGCATTCAGTTCATTTCTTACATATTTCATCATTTAATGATTATAATCTAAGATTACAGGTAATATATTGTATAATAAATACAATAATAATTTTTTTTGCTTCCTTTTTATTTGTTTCTGCAAAATTCGATTCCAATCACTCTCTGATTACATACATGATTCATTCTTATTTATCTAGCGTTTCATTCCTACTTTTACACGTTGCACACCTCTGCGTGCTTCACTTCCAACATATATTACTCATTATTATTATATTTGAACATTACTCAATTAGTGTAATTTAAAGCTAAAAACATTCAATTTGCACAATTATTATTGCAAATAAAAAATTGGAGCAAAATAGTATATTTCTCCTGACTTGCACCTGCGTTTGTGCAAAAAAATATCAATTTTTTCAAAGGGTCGGATGCGGTCGGATATGAATAATTGAATTTTGTGGAATTGAATTTATCCAGAATTATGAGGTATGCTTGAATTTACGGACAAATACGAACAATTCTTTTAATTTAGAAAAATACGAAAATAGTAACAAAAAATCTTAATTTGGCAATAGAATATAAGTGTTTATATTTTTCATTACAAGAAAAAGACTAACTAAAACTATTCCAATGTGTAAAAGCTGATCATTTTCTAAAAATGGAAATCTAAAATTTTTTTAGAATATTTAATTGAGGAAGCCTAGAACGCCCGAAATAATGATTTTAAAAACTACTGCGAATTATACGCAAAAAGAGCAGCCGAAAAATGACAAATCAAGATTTTCTAAATAATTTATTAATAAGCCTCGATCCATATATATGGATGTATATATATGGAAATCAACACGAAGGGACTCTTGAAGTCCCATTATTAAAAAGAGCGACGAGAAAAAAAATGATTATTGTATTTATTATACAATATATTACCTGTAATCTTAGATTATAATCATTAAATGATGAAATATGTAAGAAATGAACTGAATGCCTACCTGAACGTCGATCCGTCCCACTGTGCGACGCCTGCTACTGCAAAACGGGCTACGTCAGGGATTGTACAGGAGTCTGCATCCCCGAGGAACAGTGTCCTGGCAAACGATGTTAATTAATATAAAAAAGATTTATTTCATCATATGTTGCATTCACTGAGAAAAATATCTTTAAAAATAGCTTAATTTTTCTGCGGTTCAATGTAGAATGACCCCTTAAAGGGACTATGTGTCAAACAGTACTTGCCTAACTGTGAAAAGAAAATATTTAATTTACGTGCCTATTGCATAGTACCTAATTACTTAAACGTCCCGATCCACCCAACTTTGGCATTCGCCATTCTTCCGAGTCCACGTGAATCCATCGGTGAGTGAATCATCGTGGCGCACAGTTACCGAAGCGTTCTTGCTCGCAATATTCTCGGCGGTGGAGCAATTTCCAGGCCCCGGTCGGCTCTGAACTTTGGCTTTCGCAACAGTCGAAGACGCCCGAGATCCTTGTACCCGCGGGAGCAGCCTCGCGTTTACTTTAAGCCGCTTTCGGGATTAGCGAAAGCAGCCGTTGTCCGGCTGCTGACGAGCCAGACGTTGCGGCACGAAGCCGAGGAGGGGCCGTCGTCCGAGCGAGCGATCGGAAAGTCAAACAGTTTGACCAGCATCGGGCGGAAGTGGTGCTCCAATATTTGGATCCGTAATGCAATCCACGGCGAAGTCGACAGCGGCGCGGCGGGGCCTCCTATCGTTCCTTCGTCTCCATCTCCATCTTCTCCCACCGGCCATTGCACAGCTTCCTGGAACGTCGCGAGATGACGATAAGCTTTACGAGAAAAGACAGTTTCTCAATAAGGTCATCGGTGATAAAAGTTTATCGCGACGCGACGCGCTCTTGTTCTTCGCCTATCAAGTCTCTACGTTTATTCAAATGGTGCACGAAAAGTAATCTGCTTCGGGGAAGGCTGTTCGGTGGTTAGAGAGTCCTGTATCTCCGGGGGTGTAAGAAATACCGTTGATATTTCTAGAACTTATTTGTCAAAGGGAAATACTGAAGTAGTATAGGTACAGTTATATCGACCACCCGACGTCGTTTCCAATGGCCGCTCGATCACGCGACCATTGAAAGCGAGGCAACGTGATTTCCTCGGTCCTGTTAAGGGGCAATCAAACCCCTCGAAGGTCAAGTATTTCTTTGCGAATTAATTACAAGGAGATGAATACAAAGTGTGACTAGTACTTTTGGGTAATGTTTATTAATACTATAAACAGTATATGCTGTAAAGAAAAATTGTTTTAATAATTGTTTTTTTTCTGTGGCTTTGCCCTGATTACGAAAAAACCAAGGTTCGGATCGACTTGAAATTTTTACAGCATGTTCAAAGTATATTCCTTTTTTCAGTTGAACTCAGGATTGATTGTGAAAGCTCTAGCTTTTGAGATAAAAAACAGCCATCTTATCGTACAAACCGCATTCTTCTAGTCGCTGTTTTAATCACTTGGGTTTCATTTTTTTTTTGAGGTCCCTTTCAAAATTACAGGTTCTACGAGAAAGATATTCCCAGGAAACCGTTGTATCTTTATTTTTAAGCTCAATATTAGGGCAAAACTAAAGACACTTTTCTAAATTACATTTGCCGCGCCATTCGTAAAAGAGAAATGTGGACAAAAAGCATGAAAGGCTAATTAGGAATTCCGGGCGCGTGCGTGCTCGCGATCGAGAACGTGTCGCAACGATTTTCTGTGTACGCTCGTCGGGGCCCGCGAGCAATTCGCGCGCGTATGACGCACGCAGGAATAAGAAGGTAGGTCGAGTGTAACGCACACAGCCCCGCTGACGTACGCGCATACAAGCGAAGGCGACTCAAATTTCGCATGCCGCTCGACACGTGCGCCCAGCCGAAATCCCCTTCGTACCACTGAACAGAGACGAACTCGGGAGGAGAGGCGGAGAGAAGAGGGCCACCTATGCCCCGAGGGGTTGCTCGAGTTCCTACCAGGCATTTGTTTAATTGGGAACCGACATGGCCGCCGCTACATTCAACCACCCCATCTGCGCCACCGCATCTCGTGAAAATGCGCGCCAGCTCGCACGTGCATCCGCTTTTTCGCCCTGTGACCTTGATTTTTTTTCTCTCCAACCCCCTTTCGACGACGATGCACACGCGGCATTCCGTCGACGATGGACGCGACTGGTTCCGATTCATGTAACTGAGGGGCGAGAAGGTGACGACACAGGAACTGGGGGAACTTTTCACGTTCGTGGATTTTGGAAAAGGGGACTGGAAAGTTCGAATTTTTGAGAATAGTTTATGCGAATACTTTAACGTTACTTCTATCGAAGGAATTGTTATTATTATTATTTATTCACGGGTAAAGACCCTTTAGTTTGCAGTGAACAAATCATAAAGTTAACAAAGAGACAATGTGGAAGAAAAGAGCAGAAAAGCCAGTACATAAATAAAAACAATAATACAAGAAAATAATAGAACTAATGAACTAATAAAATTAAAATTAGAATTAAAATTAACGGACGTGTACAGAGACGTTACTGAAAGGCAAATACTGCAAACGATATTTAAAAGTGGCCACTGCACCAAAAAAAAGTCGACATGTTCGCTATAAAGATTCGCTAATTTACAGATCCTGTTAATGGAGTTATTCATACCAAACGAAGTGCTGTGTCTCGATAAGTAAAAAACAGAAGGCGATCTGAGAGAAACAATAGGCGTATAAAGATTAACCAGAGCCAAAATGTCCGCAGAGTCGATGTAACCATTAATAATGCTGAAAAGGCAAGTAAGATCATTTAGAGATCGACGATGTTCCAATGTGAGAAGACCGTTGTCTTCATCGGAGACATCGGAGTACTCAGTTTAAAAGCCAGCAGTCGCAAGAATTTATGCTGAACGCGTTCCAATAACGTAATATATTTTTCCTGATAGGGATTCCACACAGCAGACGCGTACAGTCAAGTCTATTGTCTTTCGTAAAGCATACACTACATACGCAAGCTATAGGGACATCTCTTTGTCATTAGTTTTAACCAACGATGTCCCTCCTGGAACATACTCTATCATCCCCATTGCACACGTACCTCGTCGAGCGTTTAGCAAGCAGATCACGCTGATTCGCAGAAAGTTGCGCAGCGGAGGCTGGAAAATCGTGCGACGCAACGAACGCCGGGCAGATTACTCCCCCTTTGTTAGTTCACTTGTCGTGCAAGCTGTTATCGGGAGCGGACCGTCGAAGGGGCGACCGCGAAATTTTCGGCAACCAACATGGCCGCCGTGGAGCTGAACCCCTGCCCGAGCAGCGACGCAGTTTCCCCTGCGGGCGAGCTAGGGGCGCGTTTTACGCGCTGCGTATATCATTATCACCGGCTCATTTCTGCTCGATTAGACACCGCCGACTAGACGCTGGATCAAAGCGACATTCTGCTGTGAAACGCCTCTACCTATAATTCGGTCTTTGCGGGATTTCCTACGACCGAGGGGCGGAGGAATCGACTTCGTTCGCGCCACTGTCAAATGTGGGACACGATTTTCGGCGGGAGCATATGGCCATACAGGCGTGCAGTCTTTTTTTTATTCAGCGTTTAGGGGTTGGGGAAATAGGGCGCTGGGTGGACTTGATAATGTGGTTGGAACGCTTCTTTATGGAAATATTGGTGATAGTCTTTTGCATTCGAGGAAAAGACTCCGGAGAATATTTTATTTGTAATGATACCTTGCACAGTTTTAATTTTGTGAATCGACTTTAAGCGCGGGGATACTGGCGGCGCCAGTAAACGTGTTCTACGCCACTGCACATTTTCCTATTCTCAGAGCTGTTTTATAATCTATAAACATATACCTATACAACGTAAAAACAATTAAACCAATCGGACTAATAGTTTATCACTGAATCACTCCCAAACACTGATCACGTTTTAGTGCCGAGAAACGTACATGGTCCCTTAAGTATACAATGACCCAAGTGCATCACAAAATTTCTATTTTTTGCATTAATATAGTCCAAACTCATGAGAAGAAAGAATTATATTTGTAGAAAACACTGTTTGTGCCACCTCAAACAATTGTCAATTCTGTTTGTTCCCAGCTAATTGGATCTTACATTGTTTTCTACAGAAGTGGCGTTGGACGTACCAACGGTACCATCGTTTACCCTTATTGGTAACTTATTTACAAAGAATTACCATTGGAACGTAGAACATTATCCGAAAAAAAAAATTAATTTTGGCGCCTACAGTGTTTTCTACTAGACCTCTTCAATTATTGAGCAGGCAGCTTTTCATTTACTATATCTAGATACTGCTACATTCGGACGAAACCTGTACACAATTAGATCACGTTACTAACGCTGTTAGAAGCTGCAGGAACTGGAATGTAAATGGCGAAACTACCCTCGGAGCGTTCTCTTGCGAGCCACAGGAGACGGCCGAATGCTTTCCAAGCGACCGTTGTGTTCTTTACACAAATTGAAGGGTGGTTTCTGGAACTCCGCAGAGGAATAAAGAGGGTCCGATCGTATCGTATTTATTCCCGGATAATTAATGAAAACGAGGGGAGAACGGGAGAAGAAAACAGGGTAAACACGGGCAAGCAAACTCTCGCGAGGCTGGCCTCGGACCAATACCGTTTCCACGCGCAAAGTCTCTCCCTTTCTCGACCCGTTTCCCTCGGCCTCGCGGTCTCGGGAGGGTAATTCCGTTGAGTTTTCTTGAGTAGTCGAACTCGACCGCCGGCTTTAACAGGGCGAGTCCGCCGATATGATAATCCCGACGAAATGTAAATACGAGCCCCCGCATGAATATTCAATCGACGCGCAATGAGCGCGCGCGTGTTTGTTTATGCGTCCAGGCAGACTGTTAAATTACTTAAAAGCGCCCGCGAGCGGGTCGATGGGGGACCGAAGGGCGGCTGGTCCGCGGAAACCCCGGCAAAAATCTGTGTAACTTCGTGCAGGGAGTAGAATCACGTACGATCTATTCATGACTCGAATTTCTTGCGACCTGAAGGGAGGGTCAAGCAAAGCCACCACTGTGCTGTGTCCCCCAGAGCCCCATTAAAAAAAACTCCAAACACTATACTTTTTTTCTGCACTTCTACACTTAGCTAATTTATAGTAAACCACCTCCTCGTTTTCCCCCCAAAATGGGCCACTCAGAACGTTTGCCACCTGGGTCCTTTCCCTTAAATCCACCACTGCCACTGTGTGGGGAAAAATAGGTTCCAATTCGTGGTAACTTCTGCCATGTGATTCGACTTTCTTCAGTCTCTTCCGAACTCAAGAGAGGCTTTCGAGCTCGAACAGAGGCAACGGTACACGGACCTACTACAAAAGCGAAATTTTTCAGTGCCCTAGCAAGTGGCTCGTTAAATCGCTGGGCTACCTTTCTTCTCCATTCGAAGAATCTTCGACCCGCCGGCTATTACTCGAAACGAGCGTTCGCTCGTACGAATGATGGACAAATCGATTGGAAAAATGATTGGGTGGTTCGTAGGGGGGTCGTCGAATCGGCCGGGGTCCGTCGACCGGGGCGAACGAAATAACGGCCGTGCGCAAGATAAATACGTTCTTCTACGTGGAGATCGTTTGACAGGGGAGAGATGCCCCTTTGCGCGAAGGATCGACGCGGAGATTTCTATTAGGCCGCTGGAAGAATACAGATCTACCCCCTGGTTGACAAGCTCCTCGGGTTTCATTCCGCAATTAGCGTGTAACAAGCCGGCGAGGGAGGCAGTTCATCGGGAAACGATCACTGTTTCACCGTCACGTACCTGTTACGGCCGAGTCACGAACCCGTAATGGACACCCTCCGCGGTAATCCATCGGCCGCGCAACCCTCGGTGAGTCAGCTGGCCGACTGCAATTGCAGGCCGCGCCTTTTGTCGCGTCCGTATCTTTAGTACTCTACAGTCTACATTCTGCATCGCGATCGTGAAAGGATACGCCATTGAAAGTGCTCCTGTTGGATGTTAAAACTCGAAAGTCGAATGTGGGTGAGAAGCAGCCTCTGCTGCGAAGAAAATCGATGGAGAGGCACGCTTGCTCGGCCCTCGACGTTAAGAGGATTCCGTGGCAGGGGGCTGTTAACAGAATTCACCCCTTGTAAAGTGGACCTTGGCCGTGGAGGAACGCGTTCGTTCGCGGAAGCCTGCGAATGATATCGATAGCCGCGTACACCGGTTTCCGCGGCGAGAAAAATGATATTCGACCGAGGAGTATCCACTCGCGGAGATTTAACGGCGGGGCCTCTCCCTGCCTCTATGGAGATCAGCTTGAAAAATTCTCGGAACACTCGCGGCTGAGTGCTGGGGGTCAGATCGCTCGCGAGCGAAGATACATCATGGATGGTAAAAAATTCGAACCGGGGCTGGAATCACTAAAAGCGAAAGCAACTTTCCTCCTATGAGCTCGAGCAACTTTGGCGAACACATGAAACACTCGTATCCATGCTCCTCCTCTGGAAAGATCTTCTGTGCATTTGGAAGTGTGTGCAAAGTCCTTTCTTTCATCCACAAGGAATGCAACAGCTTCGAATTTTTTAGCAATGCTACGATTAAGCTAAGAGTCTCATCCGTCTCTATATCGTCCATCGATCGAAGCCCTTCGTTCCTCGAAGATTCCCCGCTGCCATGACCAGAATCCTTTCGAGACCTGCCCCGGAGAGTCACGCATACCGCTAACTACGAGGGGGGCGAGATGAAGAGAAATAGAGGCGCATCGAACGAGCCGAAATCCTGGCATTGTCTCGACGCTGCGTGCTCTGCTCCCCAATACGGATAATCTCGGATGGCGTTCTCTCTGTTTCCTGTGGGTGGAGCGATAACGCTCTGGAACACATCGAAGGGTTGCCAGCGGCAGGCCCCGCTCGATCCACGGAATTTAAAGTCCTCCTCGCTGTTGTATATAAATCTGGACGCTAAAATCCGTCGATAGGCACTAGACACCGGGGATTAAAAAGCAGGGGCGGCCACGGGGGCGTAAAACTCTGCGCTGCTCGTTTCCCGCGGACTCTGGGGTGTAGTAACCTTCCAATCGGCGATTTCATCGCCGCCTTTCGGTGCTTGTTCTACTCTTCGCGCAGAGGGTGGGGTACATTACGCGGCTACCTAGGTCTAAGCGTGCACTTGCGCTTTTATCGTGGATAGGTTGATTTAGAGGGGATTGCGAGGTATGAATTGGAAAAGTGAGATTCGAGGAAAGATTTGTGATTTAGCATTAGGCTAGGGATCATGTTAGGGTGCTTTGACTCGTATTAGGAATTTCTACTCTGTGTTCTTATGATTACTTAAGGGGGAACACCACTGTGACGGCCGGAAAAGTAAGCCGCTTTTAAGAATTTTTTTCAGGAATAATTCACAGTTTTCATATAAAATTTTTATCACTTACCTTTAGTACAATGTCTTAAGAGACTATTAAAAAAATAACTAGAAAAATATGCATAAGATTTAATATACTGATTAATCTTCTAGACCTCCCAATGCGCGCTGGTCGATTGTGTAACTATGGGGCAGCAGGTCTGAAATAAAATTTCATTCTTTTTTTATAACCCAGACCTAATCCAGACCCCTTAATTTTTCAGATAATCATATTTTTGTGGAGTGTTTGATCGAAATTGTATAGGTATTTTGTAACTTAGAGAAATATATGAGAAAGGGGGTTGCTTTTGGGAAGATGAATGGGTAAGGATGATGATACAAGTAATGGTAGAAACTATCGGGTTTTGGATATTTTATTTGAGAGCACACAGGCGCCAGTAAGGTAGTTGCAGAACGATTATTCATCGTTTAATCTCTAACAAAGGAACGTCAGCAGTAAGCGGGCTGCAGTAGCCATCTCTCCTCGCGAATCCATATTTGCAGCGGCATCCAGGATCGCAATCCCCCTAGGGAGGAAGAATAAAGATGAATTATAGCTATTTTAACCTACCTTCTTCGTAGTAGAAACGATGTTTACAGCAGGCATGCTTGGCATGAAATACATGAGCAGTGCATACATCGGAACAGTCTTGCAACACGGAATTCTCCCAAGTGGGTATATACATATATACACACGAGGCTCCACGTGGCGCTAGTTCCTCGTATTGTCTGCAATGTTGACTTTTCGCCACTGCAAGTAAAAAAAAAATCTGCTTAACCACTTCCACTTTTAAATAAAGTTAATCCTTGCAATTAGTACTCCTTCAGTTAGTAAAATATCCTGGAAAGAGTGGTCGTTTTTTAAAGGCGAAATGCAAACTTGAAAAATAAAAGGTTGATCTTATCTGAAGACCATTTTTCACGAGCCACATTCGTTATTCTATTATATTCTTACCTCACTGACCATCTTTTTATACGCCTCCACGTGAACACGTTATTTATCTTTTAACGATGCACATTTAAACAGCTGGGGAATGTCTCGACATGTTTATTTAAACGTGACAATGATTACGCTAACAAGACTGAAACGTTTCAAAGTTGCAAATGCAAGAGTGGTTAGATAAACTGTGAATCGAACGCGATTAAAAGATTGTGCTATTTTCCATCGCCGGTGCTTAAAAAATGAAGCACCTTTCCATAAGATAACACCTTAGCACTGTAGAAGACACATTATCAGTGTGAAAATGTCAGTTTCACCTATATTCAAGTAACTTTCAATTACGAGTATTTAGCAAGCATTACTATTCATTGGACAATTTGCAATTGCGAAGCTTGAAGTAAATATTAGCCTATACTACTTAACACTTCTCGATACCCACTGAATTATTAATACTTAAAGAAAACTGTAAGTTTCCACCGGAAGAAATTTTCACATAATTTCCACAATTTTAAATAAAAAACTCAAAACTCAGGAATAAAAAGTACAATTGAAATTCGAGCCTCGTACAAAGAGTAGCTCCAGCAGTTCAATCTACTTCGATTAATAAATCAACATCCACCGACAATTTGCAAAAGCTCCCTCGAAATCGACGCGGCAAATTCAGGTGTGTCGGTGATTCGCGCATCTGTAAAATTCGATAATACCCGCTCCACGCTCGCCGATGTTATTAACGTCCGTTTGGAAATGAATCACGCGCCGACTTAATCGCATTAACGATAAACGCCTCAGGGAACGCTGCCGTAACGCAAATATTGGCCGACGATATTTTCTCTCCAAATGTTGTAGAGCCGGCTGTGCGCAGGATCTTATGTGTGTGTGCGCTGGTATTTCCAGATCCCATCGATGGAGTCCTTCGGGTCGACGGAGAAGCCGCGTGATAAGGACGCGAGTCGCATTAGCAAGTGGTTTCCGCCACGCGGAGCGTTGCGTCAGACGCTATTTTCGACTGTCCGAGTGCCAACACCGAAATCGGTGAGTACCGCGTTCAAACAGTGCGTTTTTATCCTTTCATCGGCGCTCGTTAAATGGCCCAGCCCGCCGCCAAACCAGGAAAATCGTTTCCACGGTTTGCTTTATCTGTTTGACTTTACTATCGGCGCGGGAGACTTGAGAGGAGGAGATACCTTGGACATGATTTCCGCGGAGTTAAATTCTGTTGGTATTGCGTATCTTGTGGAGGGAGTCGATGGTCGGTTGATGAATGAAGAAGTTGCGTAGGTTTCTTGCGTTTCATGGAGTTCATTTAATGGGGGATTAGTACGGTGAAATGTACCATTAGATTTTACAATATTTGTTCACACCTTTTATCTCTTCCTCAAATAGATATAACTCGCATTACACTTAACCCTCCGTGGTCACACCTTCTTATAATCACAAATTGGTCCCACGAGGTTCACTGCATCCCAGTTACCAATTTCGTATTTTTGAATCTTTTAACTTTTCAGTGATAATTGTACATTCGTAATACTCGTGCAATCATACTGTAATAGTCTTTTCCTAGAAATGTAAATTTCGATATTGTTGAAATTTGTATTTGAGAAAATAGTTACGGATAAAAGCGGTTTTTCTGGTTAAAATTCAGTGAATTTTTAAATTTTATTATTAGGGTCTAAAAATTTACAGAAATATTGGCAAAGACTTATCCTGAGGTCTGGCACACCCCGTATAACCATGAAGGGTTAATTACCCCCAAGAATTTCTCTTTCTAACTGTTTTCTAGTACACCACGCATAACAGACTTTCTCCTCTAAAAGAAAAAAGGGTGTGGCCTCTAATCACAAACCGCAGAGAGTGAATACCTTATATTTCCATTAATAGTCGACGGTGTGGCTCTTCTAGCCAGAAGAAAAAAGTCGACAGAAATTCGTTTGTTTCCACAAAAAAAAAGGAAATGAAAATCCACTTCCTCCTCTCCACGATGCACAGACAGCAGTTTGAACAGCGTTTGTTTCCGATAGCAAAGCGACCGAAACGTGAAATAACTACGCGCGGCCAAACACGCCCATTATTCCCTTTACCGTTGCAAAGGTGTTGGTAACTTGAAAGGCAAGCCATTAGCATCGACGTCAGCGGAAAGCGCAGTGAGGGCATCGCGCATCGAACGATACCGCGCCGATAATCACAGCGAGAGGGCTAATTGCGACAATAGATCCGTGGTTGGGATGGACGGCGCAGAGGGGTTCGCGGGTGCAGAGGGAGAAAAGGGAAAACGGTGTACAATCGGACCGAGCGGGTGTTTGGCCAGGCTCGAGCCTATCGAATAACTGGAGCCCCGTCCCAGGGGTATTTGCCCGTGGAAGGAGAGAGCAAGGTATCCCTGGCTGTGGATTCACGTAGTACAAATTTAGTAGCCACCCTTGTGTGTACTGTCTTCGGCCGTGTTTCCCTTGTAATCTCCCGAGGGCCGAGCCGATGCACGTACGCTCGATATTCCTTTCCTTCGATAGAACCCTCCGACACGCTTGCCACGGCCCTGGGATTGTTTCCCGGTAATGTCCGACGATTACTGCACGCGCCAGGGATGGAATTCTCTGGGAACAGGGGGATCTGCTTTACTTCCGCGGAGGGTATAAGAAAACACCGAGATGAAACATTTGAAAAGTGATGCGAAAGCGTACAGGGTTTATCGAAGGGAAGAAAAGAATTAGCAAGCCCCGAGAGACTTTCCCGGGCGAGTGGAATCCGTCCTCGGAGCTGGTGACGGCTGGAGGGCCGATGGCCGGTAAAAATTGGGCCGATCTACGTGATGAGAATTTAGGGGACGCTTCCCCGCGACACAGACGAACGGCCACGGGGCGCTAACTAACGCTATAATCAAGTAAGCAGTTTAGTCGAGCGATCCGGTTACGTCGACTTAGCCTTCCGTATCGACGAGGCGTCACTGATTGGTTTACAGATCTGCTGAGCCGAACTCAGACACGCTCAAAGGCCTCTCTAGTTAGCTCTCGGTCCCTTTTCGCTCGTCCCTTCTCCGCTGTTGCATTAATTTTCCTCTGATTCCGCCTCGCCTCGCTCCTCCGCGTTTATCGAACTTCGCCTCGACGGCTCCTGCACCTTTGACTTCCCCGAGCGGCGAACCCTCCCTCCGTGGATATCCTTCTCAGAAGACGGCTGGGTTACAGAAGCGTGGTCTATAAATAAATTACGATTAATTAGGAGAAAAATTGATGGTAGAAGGACGTCTGTAACCGCGTTTATCATTGACGATGCTACTCGAGGGGTTATTTATACAAACCTTTGCTTCCTTAAGTATGTGTGCAAAATGTGCACTATGTGCTTGTTGCAGTTGAAGTAATGACAAAGGTAAATACTTTTATCTTACGCATTAAACCTTGCGTGACTTATCTTAGAGAACGTGGGACTCGTTCGGTGTATCAAGACTGATAAGGCGTTGGCAAAATTTCAAACTGGACTGCGTTGCTGTTTCTATACTTTCTTGGCTTCTAAAGTGTTCTAACAAAAGGCAAGAATGTCCAACCATTCTGCTAACCTAGTTGTACTTCTCGTTATCTTCGATACTTACATTGAAACTCGCAGTATCGGATAATTTAACTAACCCTCAATTTCTTTTCGTTTTTCGAATTCAAAATTCGATTCGATTAACTAGCCCGCAACCAAACCATTGTTGATAAACGGGAATACTAAAAAGTGTCCATTAGTCGAGTGTATCTGCAAAATGTAGCCATCGAAGCCACCCGACTCGATAGCTTTCGCAGCTCCATTCTCTGCGCATCATAAATTGATTTTCACCGACGGGACGGTTCGCGTGGCGAATCGTGAGCTGCGATGCGTCGGGTCCCAGACAAAAGCCCGCGTAGAGGCGCGTGCACGCGATATTAAAATCCGCTCAAAGGGATGTTCGACGCGAGAGCGACGTGACGCGAGGGTGGCGAATTTATCGGTGGCGAGTAGCGGAAAGAGCACTCGCTGTTGGCACAACATTAAGCGAGATAATTCATAGGGAAAGGAAAGTTACGACGAACGTGTATTTCCTTGCACACGTTGAATACCTGGCTCTTGTTTTCATGTCAGAAGGACTCTACGAATCGTGCACCAGCAGAGCAGTTGAGAGGTTCTCTGCTCACTTGCTGGTGCCAGAGGTGTGAGGAAGCATAATTCAGAAATGTGTACGTCGATTCGCCAAATTCACCTGGCGGGGCTAGTCTATTCTCACGAACGAAGTTGCACGTTTCATATCAGTTCGGTGTAGGCTTTGATCCTTAACGTAACGTTCGATACAATTCTCCTCGCGCAACACATTCTGAAGTAAAATAAATCTGTTTCCTGGCTCACTGTATTTCGAACCTTGGATTCGGATATCCTTGAGGAAGGATATTGATTGAAACATTTGTCCTCGAATTGTTACTTGATTCTTAGCAAATGAAGCGTAGATATGTAATCGACTGGCTTTTTATTTGAATTTGATGCCATCATTATTTAACAACTGATCAAGTTAATGAAATTTCAGAAGCATAAAAACGTGATGTTGTTTGACTGATCTCAAATTTCATAACCTGAATTGAATAGAAACGATGCATTCATCGATTTCTTTATTTTCAACCATGCATGATTGGCTGCGAGTGCAAAGACGGGTACGTGAAGGGCAGAGCAGGAATTTGCATCCTTCCTCAAGATTGTTAACACCACCAATGCCGCGTGATATATGTTTCTACTATTCTACCTAGGCATCACTTTTGTACTTCTCGCTGTTGCTCATGAACTCTAGTTTTCTATGCTTTTTGCGGAATCAATGTTACAATGAATTGTACTCAAACACGAATAAGCAGCTGTTAAATAACGCTGCATTGTTATATGCACTTCATAATGATTAAGAACCATTTAGGTAGTACATGAGAAACTCAAAACGCGTTAGAATATCTTCCATGAGGAAAATTGATGCGTACAGTCTTGGAAAAGTCTAAATCCTAGTGTCACGGCGCGAACCCAGCCACGTGTCCTCTCTCAGCCGGCGAGGATCACAGAGCGCGCGGAACGATTCTAATTTCAAAGGGGGTGTCGGCAGGGGCGCGTCAGATTCTTGACGGACGTGAAAAATGTCGCCCGTATGCAAAGCAAATTGTGCCAGCGCGTCGCGCGTTTCATTATTTCGCTGCAAACGTTCTCTGCAGGGGATTTCCCTCTCGCGGAAAATTTAATTCTCGGCCCGGGGAGGGAAGGTCGTCGCAGCCATGCCCCGGGCAGCTCTCCCGCCCTTTAATATAAGGTCACGGGGAGCGTGGCGCAGGGACACCTGCGGTCGGCCCTTTAAAAATGATTAACCTGCAGAAAGGAGCGGCTGGCTGAGCCCGCGCTGACGCTCGATGAAAAATGGATCCCTCCTCCGGCTTTTAGGGCGACACAGAGGCGTCGTTAACTCTTCCTCCCGGCTGCGTACTTACGAGCCTGATTTTTAACGATTTCCCGGGGGCAGGAATTACCCTCTGGATGATTCTTCGCGGCACGTCTCTGAGCGACGTCGTTGTCTTCGGCAAACTACTGATCGTACTTTACTGCGATGCCGGGACTGTGTACGCCGAACCTTGTCAATGAAAAATTATGGATGCTTAAGATAAAATCGGTTGTCACGCTGGGTCAAAGTTTGACTTCGAGGTAGAATATCTTTGAGGCACCATTGAAAATGGTACTATCGATTAAACATCATGATACTTTAATTGGCAGTTTTCAACGATGAATATATATTCTACAATGTTCAAACTTTGTCTAAAAAATTTCGCGATCTAATTTAATAGATAGTTTTTAAACAGCAGCTGATTGATAATAATTGGCTTGGGTCGAATCGGCCCAATGTGACAACTACGTTCGAAAAAATAGGTGCGACAACCGAGGGTTAAAGAAAGGGCGTAAATATTATATTCTTCTTGAGTGTACTAGTTTTTTTAATCCATTTCTTTTATTGATATTGAAAGAAATTCAATGACTTGTAATTCTTAGTCTAGGAACTTGATTTCATTGTTGAGTTGATATTACCATTTCTTGGTCATTTCATTGTTGAGTTGATATTACCATTTCTTGGTCATTTCATTTTTGAGTTGATATTACCATTTCTGCACCATTTCTGAGAATAACCTCGGTTAAAGTGCTCAGTTCATCTGTTTCTCTTATTACCTGCGTTGCCCTTATTCTACCAATATGTACTCGAAAGACGCTGCACTCTCAGCCTGCCGCCAGGTCCCGTTTATTAAATTTGCTTGGCGGTTGGCTCCTCGGCCGATTGATCTGCGATCTATCAAATCATCGAATACCCTCAGAGGAACAACCATACGAGCGACGGGTGACATGTCCTTTTGACAAGCGATTTGTCACGCTAACGAGCCTCCATTAACGATCGCGTCTGAAGCAGATGCAGACACACGAGCACGTGTGCCGCGATCGGTGATTCCTCGAGCCGATGCACGGAATCTGCTCGCAGGGAATGCCGTTGAATTAAACTGAACCTGCACGAGCGCGGTCGAAGAAGTCGGGAGGGGACGCCTTTCAAATTAGCATTTCGAGGGGGAAGATTACTCGTCGCTAAGAATTCTTTTGTCAAAGAGCCACTCCCGCTACTTGAGAGTCTCTCGACTCCAGCGGCCTCATAATATCCTCTATCGATCGCTCGTTATACCACGCAGCCCTGGAAATACACTGCGACGAGCAATCACGCGTCGTATTATCGTGCAACATGTGCCTTTATATTAAAGCAGCTCGTTAACTCGTCGTCTTGCGTTTTAAATTCAACCTTCGCTGCATTTCTATGAGACTCCAGTACCATCCAATTTCTCTAATCATCCTATACTACTTTACGTTTCCCAGCTTCCTACCTCCACGGTGGAATACAGAAATTTATAAATCATGTCCCTTGATTCTCGCCCGAAACCACCCGGCAATCCAATTTTGGGCTGCGCGCAGTGGGGCGATAGTAGAAAACTTTCCTCGTTTCCTCTACGCCTTCCCGCCCCAAGATCTCCCGTTGCCGCGTTCGATGAAGGAACTCGTTCAATCTCGCCCCATATCGCGTAACGAGTGGACGACGTCCAATTAGCCATCGAGGCATCGCTCGCAAGGCGATGTCAGGAGCGAAAGCAACAGCTTCCACCGGCGCTGGCTGACGCGGAGAACGCCGGCCATTCGATACCGCCGCTCTTCTTGCCCTCCGTTGTCCAGCGAGGCTTAATGAAAACCGTGATTGAAGCTGGTGCACGAGGGTCCAATCGATCGGGCGCGAATCACGGAGAGGGTGTTTGCCAGCCAATCACCAGCCACCATCCGAGGGACGCTTTTTTTCTCTCTCTCTCTCTCTCTCTCTCGCCCCCTTTGATTCGACGGGATTCATGAGTTGACTTTGTGCACAGCGCACCGGCTCCACTAGACCGTCGTCGCTTTCTTTGTGCCCGGGCTAATCAAACTCTTATAACAGCGTCGAGGTGAAAAGCCCCGAAATTTGGGACCGGCTCCAGCGCTGCCGTTTCTCGAACGCTGGATTTCTGGGGAGATGGGTTCTTTAGATAAGCAGCTCTTCTATTAACCCTCTGCTACTAAACTTCTCAAGCACATTCATCACTGTGGGGACTTTTCCTTTCGAGGCACTCAACCGGTAATTAAAGCGCCGTGATTAGCCACATGTCAGACTCCGGAAGAGCATCGCGAATCTCCAATGCGCCCGAGACAAGTCCATTTTGTAACTTTTCTACAACGAGACGCTCGAAGGCTCGGGGAAGCATCGGCTGCATTAGTTAACAGGTTGATCAACGCGAGTTTATCGTCCCTGGGCGTTGAAGGGGCGGAAGGAAACACGGGCGGTTGTCGAACGGAGGGGCTTCTGGATAAAATCCTCAAGGAAGGGCCCGGCAAGGGGAACCGTAGGGCAAACATTTTTCCTCGCTTCCTTCCAGAGCTAATAACCTCTGCATATTTGATGGGATTCCATTCTGCTGGGAAAGATCGTTCTCGGAGCACGGTGTTGCGCGTTTCGACGTTCCCGTCGCTGCAAAGGAAATCTAATTTCTTTCGCTAACACGATACAATTTTGATCCCGTGCCGCAATCTGAAAGCTTTTATGTCCCCGAGGCGGGGCAGATCCCTGTGTCCTCCCGTCTTTTCACCTTGCGCCCCTCTTCTCTCTCTCTCTTTCTCTCTCTTCCGTTCCTCTTGACCTCCGTCTCGAGGACCCCGTGTCAAATTGACTGGCGCGCCCGACCGATCCTTGTTTGTCTCGGCCCGCGAGTATCGATCCCACGACCATCGAAGAGGGTTTTGTTTCGAAGAATGACAGATAATTTCTTCCTTTGCCTCTCCGCCCTCGGAGCATCCCCTGTCCCTCGCAGGGGGGCGGGCAGCCTCCTCGGAGACCGCTCGTCGGTTTTCTTCTGTCTCACGGTTTATTAACTCTCGGTCGATTAGTCGACCTCGTGATATCCTCCGTTAGATGGGTCCTTTGGGATTTACGCTCGAATTATTCTTTCCTTCCTTCGCCGCAATTACTGGCCCTATATTGGAGCCTTTGTGCAAATGGGAGCTGTGCTTCATTTTTAGGAGACGCGTTAAGCATCGTATACTGAAATGTGATTAAAGGGAAAAGTGAACGGTGGATCCAGTCGAATATATTCAGAGAAGCTACAACCGGCGCCGTTTTGCATCTAAAAAAAAACTATTTCAGTCACTGCTCTATTTCTTTTGTATTTATTATAATTTTACTGATATAATTTTTTTTACTTGTTATAATGTTAAATGAAGTACCCTTAAAGTTACGAAAGGTTTAGTGCATTGATATCTTCGCAAAAAATTTCAAAAAATTGATACAAAAATTAGCCGTTTATACGGGCTTCTCCCCTTAATAATACCCTCAGAGATATTCCACCGTTTTATTGACTAGTCTATACAGTACGTCAGGTACAATTAAACTCGCGATTTTACGAATCGTTTATGTTTGAAGCAACAGCGCAACGCCAGCCAAGGTCCACTTGGCAGGCTTCTCCTTGGTCTTCAGATTAAAAGTCCACACGTAGGTGGGCCCTCGTGTCCGCGTCTTATAAACAGGACACTCGTACATGTTCCTTAAATCCTGCTTATCCTGTGTGATTGCGCGCACGTTGATCACAGGCACCCCTGGGAAGAGCTCCTTGGGCTTCGAGTCGACTATGATGCCCGTTTGAACGTCCCATCGCGCGCCTTCCATGAAGATCCCGTGGATGTACGCGCCGTCTCTGGGCGCAGAACTATCACCAAAAAGAAAACGCAGATCAAATCGTATTCGATATTACGTGAAACGTAATTCTACATTACGTACGTGAACTCTTCTTTGTTCTTCTTCGTCACGTCGCACTGCAAGCACATTTTGTCAAGAGGCAGCTCCTGCCTCCTCGCAGTGGACTGCATGATAGCTGTCAGCAGAGACTGAGGATTGAAGAACCCAGCCAACCACACAGAAGGTGGTAGCTGAAACAAGATCCCCGTGAGTTCTTCCAGTTTACTGGTGCATAAATACTGATACGCTTACAACAAAGTCAGTGGACCAGGTCTCCAGTTCCCTGATGCGTAGTAACAGGTCGACGAACCACGCAGCCAGGCCTAGTAACGAAGGATAAGCTCTTTGGGCCCAGACCGGTGGCACTTGGTCGAGGAACAACGCGTTCTCCAAGTCCTCCATGTCCGACGTGATGGTCAGCTCGCCCTTGAGGCCTAAGTCTAGCTCTCGCAGGGATCGCTTGATCTCCGTGGTCAAATAATTCATTCGCTCGCATTCTTGGAACGCAACGATCACGTACGGCGTTCTCTCCTCCACTTTGCCCATTATCTCGACCATGTTGAACTCGTCGGGCAACTTCTCCATGATTTCGTCCAGTATGTGCTTCACCTTGAAATAAGAGGCGATAGAACGTGATATCGCTGCCGGTGAATTAAATCCTCACTTTGTCCTCCCTGGTCACTGTTTGCCCGCCAGAGCTGGCTGCATCCCTCGGCTGCATCTCGAACACGGTCTTGAACAGATTCTCAGCTGTCATCGTTAGAAAACCGATCTCCGCGTTGGGGTGCAGACCGTAGAGGTAGGGTGACTCTGGTGGCATCGCCTCGTCGATGTAGGCGTGGTAGCCTGCTAGATCTGTGTTGGGTGGCGCTGGGAAGCCTGAAATAAGATTCCGTTATTTATGTTTGGAGAAAGGAGGACGAGGTATAGCTCCCAAGGTAAAATGGACAAATTAGGGAAAAGTGAAACCGTAGGGAAGAAGGAAGTAGAACTCGACAAGATCATTCTATAATAGAAACAGGAATGCACTCTACCTGGTGCTAACTGTAGTTCACCGTCAACCAAATCAGACTGCATCAGCTCTTCGAGGTACGAAACACAGAGTCTCCTGTCCCAGTCGTCAGTTATATGTCCCCCGTACATAATTTCCCCGAACAAGTACCTGCATTGGTCACTCCCGTTTAAAAGCAGCCCTGAAAAGCTTTAAGAACGTGAAGGCGAACCTCAAGTCCTCCCATGGCACCTTGGACGTCGCTTCCAAGTAATTGTACAGCACGCTCACGCTGATGTGCAAGTCCCCGACGTTGAAGGGGTAGATTTTATTCCACCCCTGCGGGCCGAATTTCCGCCGTTCGGCGACCACCGCGTGGAAGTAGCAGAGCGAGAAGAGGATCGCCTTGAACTCCGCCTCCTTGCTGCACATCTCCAGCGTCTCCTGGCTGAAATTGTCCAGCGCCTTGTGCAGGTTCGCCTGCATCCCCGTGGGCGGCTCGTTCGTGATCTTAATGGACGACTCCAGTATGCCCTAATTTGTGCCCGCTTTCAATCTCGCCTGTCGCCTTAAAAGGGTCCGAAGTTACGAGAGACCGAAGTTTTTACTTGGGGGATGATGTGCCCCGCGGGCGTGCTGGCTGGCTCCGCGCTCATGAACACCCTGTAATCCGAATGGGAGCCGTCCGCTGCGATCTCCAGCTTCTTCTCCAGCAGCGGCAGCCACTTCTTCACCAGATGAATGTTCTGCAGGACCACCCAGTGGCCATTCCTCGCCGCCACGTCCATCGCCTGCTCCGCGACCGTCTCTTGACCCTGACCCAGGGAGACGTTGTGGAAATTCTGGTTGTCCAGGGTGTATCCCAAACGACGACCCAAGTCCTCCACGTCCTGATTCGACGGGGGGCATCAGATACGTTGCGCGCAAGCAGATCTCGTTTTCGTTTTATGTACCTTGAGAGGATTCACCCCGGGCGAAAGGATGAAGAAGATTGGAGTGGAGGGGCTGGTCTCCTCGAAGGACTTGGCGAACTCCACCGTTCTACCCTCGATGTATCTGGGGCCCAGCTTCTCCTCGATAAATGCAGCGATTGCGTAGGTCATCCTGTCGGGTCGCAGGGCTCTGAGCATGCACAGCCGCTGTATCGTTGTCTTGTTCTTCCACTCCTGCGGGAATTTCTCTCGCTCGGGGCACTCGCATTCCACCAGCTTCTTCCACCGCTTCGCGGAAGTCTCGATGTCCCTGTCCAGATTGCTGTGCACCGAAAACACCATAGTTTTCCCGGGAAGGGTGAAATGGGATTTTTAAAATTCTACTTAACATGCATAGCGCATTGTTCGGTACTTTTATAAGCTCCGAAAGAGTTCTAACTGGACTTGCCTCGTACACAGAATTTTGTTATAAAACTAGGCGTCAAAGAAATTACAGAAAGGAAGCACGCGAGTCCACCAAGATTAAATAAAGGATATTTCAGTGGCTGACCGAAACTCCTCTCGGCTGGCGAGGCTCCTTATTCCGCCCCAACTGGTGTTGGTGAGGAAGTCGACGGGCGAGGTGACGTGGGGCGTTACGGGGAAGCGTAGAAAGAAGTCGAGCTCGCCGGTGGTCACCTCGTTCCTTGCTAACAGAATCTGGAACGCCATCTGCGACGCGAAGATGAGCTTGTCGCACTCGAACAGCCCCCTGGTCGTGTACATGAACACGGAGTAGGTGATGCATTCGATCAGGTTCCTCACTCGCACGGAAACGTCCTGCGCCGGGTCCGCCTTCGAGATGGCGTTCTGAAACACCACGCTGAAAGCTTTCAGCGAAAATTGATAGATCGGATTGATGGTGTTCAGGTCGTTCAAGATGAAGTAGAGCAGAGAGGCCCTGGCCGCCGCCGGTCGATACAGTTCCCTCGCCGCGTCGATCTCGCGGCTGGTGCCTCGCGCCTCCGTGACCTTCGATTCGATTTCCGCCGCCGTCCTCTTGGTCGTCTCCAGGTTCTCGACCAGCGACGTGTCCTCGAGCACGTTGCTGCCCGCCGACGACAATCTGCGCGCGGAATCGTTATGTCGTCGTTCGCTTTTCTTCATCGACAAGGGTGAGATATATATTGTCGGAGTGGCGCGGCAGATGCGGATTCGATACAAGCGGAAGGAAGTGGAAATGGAAAATGTCAGAGGGTGCGGCGTACCTCGACAGGAGGGAGTCCTCCAAGCTATTCAGCGTAATCTTGAAATCGTTCTGCTGTCGGGTAAGCTCAGCCTTCAGCTCCTCGAGATCAGGCCGCTCGGCTTTTACAACCTCCGCGAGCAATTGATCCTCCAGGCCGTCCCTCGTTACCGTGAAATTAATTAGGGTAGTTTGGGCCTGCATCTCGGGCTTGTAATGGGGATTAGCTAGCTTCGTGTGCAATAGTAACCTGAACAGCGGATTGTACTCGACCTCCTTGTCGCCGATCTTAATCGCGCGACCCTTCTTAATCAAGTTCCTGCCTAGGAGAGGGTCCAGCACCGGGTCCACCGTTTCACCGATGTTCTCCACGAGAACGGTGGCCCCGGTTGCCAGCGACTGCTCGATGACGTCCAAGTAACCCTTCTGCCCTAGCCTAATGACCCTCAGTTCTTCCCCGTACTTCTGCTTGATCCACTTGATTCCCTGGAGCTGGGGACGAGCGGCGATTAACATTTAAGCGTTGTCGAACGTGTTCACCGTGAGCCTACGTACTTGAGGATCGATCATTAGGGGCCAACGATCCGAGTTCGTGAGAATCGTGGCGTTCTCCGTCGACATTCTATCGTTCGGCAGGCCTTCATTATTCCATTTGGCTATCTGAGTGTCGTTCGTCAGAAGCGACAGAGGGTCCAGCCCCTCTGTGATTGGAACCGTCGGCTCGATGCCTCGCAAAAATGGCAGCCATTGCTTGTGCTGCAGATCCTGACGGAACTGCTTGGTGAAGCAGCCGACGTAGGAGATGAAGGCTGTCACCAGGAGCACGTCGCCGGGCAACGTGGACGATTGTTGCATGAAACTTGAACGATGCTTTCGTTATTCTAAGGAATCCTTAAGAATAGTTGATACGTGGCGAAAGTTGAGCCTTTACAGATTATCCAAAGTAATTAAAAGATCTTGAGAGACTGTATAGATTAGGCAAGTAGAAGTAACCAGTGATAGTCAGACGCACAATCTGTATTATTCAACCTAATTTTTAAAATTTCTTTGCACATCATCAAAATGTAAATGTTAATCAGAGAATGACTTGGAACAAATCCTTTAAAGTCACAAGTGTGACTTACTTGGCCACCGAATCTGCCCATCGCACGTTCTCCGACGCCAACCCCCCGACCAGCCTGTTGGCAAGTGCAATTGTAGCATTCGTCGCGTCCGCCTCCTGCTGGCACTTGAGCTTCTCTGTCGTCGCCAGCTCGAAGTCAGCCGTCAATTTCGCTAATTGCTCCTCCAACGACTGTCTCCAAAACAGCGCTCAATTTAAACTCACCCAAAGCCACCCTTCACTCATTCATTAGTGTCTACGTACAACAACTTTGCGCTTGATCACGCCGAGCTTGTCTTGAGCAGCGGCCAGTTCAGCGTTCGCTGCTGCTAGAGCCTTCCTCTTCGGCTCCACGTCGCAGAACACCTCGTAGAACTTGATGATGTTGATGACCCAGGCGCAGAGGCCTGCAGCCGCGGCTGACTTCGATCTCACGAACTCCGGTTCGAACTCGGAGTCCTTGAGGTATGGTTGTATCGCCTTGATCACTTCTGGGTGGATGTTCTCCTTGTCGTAATTGATTAGGGCGTCGAGGAACGCGTCCACCTTCGCCATCGTGATCTGTGAAACCAATGATCTGTACGGGTGTTCATTTTTCCATCTTCTTCTTACAATTAATTATACGTCCAATAATGTGGACCATTTACATTATCAATGACCCTGGTCGTACCTTGGCAGCCTTCCAGCTTCTATCCTTGGGTACCTTGCCAGACGGAGCCAGAAGGACCATCACAGCCGCTGTTACATTCGTCACAGCCCCAGGAGGCGAACCAAATGACTTCAGCTCGGTGAGATTCGCTTTGTTCAGTGTGTTCAAAGCTTCCTGAGCAGCCAGCAGCGCTGGCTCTGCCTTCATTAGATCTACCTCGCAGTCCTTCTGCTTTTTCAACACCTCCTCCGCTATTATGGCGACTTTGGATTCCTCTTCATCGGCTGCGAGAAACAAAAGACATTTACCTCAACGCCTACACTTTATCGTCCTGCTTTACCTATGGCCTTCTCCTTCTGCACTTTATCCGTTTCAACGCCGACAATGGCGATCAGTGTATCAGCCGCCTCGTTCTTCTGCTGCAACTCCACTTCTTGATCAGCCAGCTTCTCTTTCAACTTATCCACTTGCACTGCTGTCGATCGCAGCTTCTCCAAACCGTTCTCCAGCCTGGCAACTCGGGCTCGTAGCTCCTTGGCCTTCGTTTTCAGCAGCCTAGTGTACAGACTGATCTGCTCGAGGAAGGATTTCGGGGTCGTGTAGTTGTAGCGACGCTCGTTTGCCAAATAATGCCGGCTGGCCGCGTTGACGCTCGTGTGAGCGTGGGCCATGAATTTCGCGGCTGAATCTCTGTATTTGGAGCGTCGATTCGTTAGTTGGGCATGGGAATCGATGTTGACACGGCCGTCGAATCTCTACCTGTAACTTTCTGGAAGCTCGTCTAGCTCCTGCAGGAACCTCTTCGACACTGACATCAAAGCTTCCTGCGGCCATTCGTGGAACCAGTTTATCGCCGTGCAATTTATTATGGCCGGGAACTTCCTCGAGCGCACCCTTAAGGTCGAGCCGACGGGGGAGAAGCAGAGGACTATTCGTAGCTGCCTGCGTACGCGGTCGATGAAGAATTTCCAGCAGTTCTCGCGGGTGTCCAGCATGCCTGCACCCTTCACCTCGTTTCGAACCCCTGCGAACGTCGGTTTAGTTCTTTACGTTGCTAATTGGCTGTACCTACAGGGCTTGAAATTAAGAGTACCATGGGACAATGCCTCTGAATCTGATGCATGCCTTAACTTTTTGAATACCCACATTCGTAGTCCACTTTTTGAAAAAGTAACGTGAAGTAATATAAAGTTTATAATATTAATTTTAGAGATTAGCCTGGAATGCTGTTAACATTCCGAGTAGCGCAAAATTTGAAAAATTGGTCAGACTTTTCCGAACTATTCCCTACTGAACAAATTTTCAAATTCGATCATAATACTTTCGATATTTTCTAAAAAAATATTAACGTGAAAACGCCACTAAAATTGTTAATTCTACTCTCTGTGGATTCTTATTCAGCGCAGCTCTAAATCTATTGACCTGCTATTATATTCTCCACCTCGTCCTCGGCGAACAGGTCTGGTACCTCGCCAGAAGCGAGCATATCGTTGATCAGCACGAGGAACTGTTCATTCGGCACCTGCGCGTCCGTCATCAGAAATACGAGCCCCAAGTTCTTCATGCCCGACTTCGTGTATAAAACAGCTAACTCCAGCTTGAGATCCGTGATCCCGTAGCCCTTCTTCAGCTGGATTTGGAACACCTCCAGGGAACTTATGAACGCAGCCAGCCGTGACAGGCTTTGCTTGCCAGAACCACCCACGCCTACCAGCAGCGCGCTGCCTCTGGGCGATTCTAGGATTCTGTTTATGCGACACACGTGCATCATGGCGTCCTCGAATAAAACCAGGTTCATGGCGGCCACCAGGTCGTTGTAGCTGACCATTGCCTCTGATAACAGTCGGTGCAACGTCGCCCAATCTTTCACGGGCATGTACTTTGGTTCCCCAACGCCGCCTAATGAGTTTTAGTTTTATACAGTAGTTGTTACTTTGGAATACCACTTTGTGGCATCGTTAAGCACTTTGCCATGCCTACAGGTATTTAAATATGGTGGGAGGATAAGGTAGAACTACTACTCCCTATTGCTATGGTCACTAAGTTTCGCAAACGTAATCCTCTTTTTTTTTAAACCTCACTATATGCTCGTCACACGTTCCAAGAAGCTGACTACTATCGAGACCAGCTCCCTCAGTTCGACACCACTTACCCGCAAAGTGGCAGTAGATGTTGGGCTTCTCCAGCACAGCACTCTCGTCAACCTCTTCCACGTTCTTCTTCAGGATATCCAACTGCAACTTAGAGAAGCTCTCTATGTCCTTCTCATCCGTCAACTTGTCTCCATACACGCGATGGGTCTCATGGATCCACAGTCTGATGATGTCTATGGGGGATTGCAGGCACTCGTTGCCACTGAACAGCAGCCCTTGGAAGCAGTTCGACAAGTCGCGAAGATTGAAGATGTAGTGGAACTTAACGGCTGTGGGGAGGAACATTTGGGCGCAGCGATGGTGCAGCTGGATAGAGGCTTGCACGATGTTGTTGCACAGCTCAGTGACGCAAAGTGGAAACCTATGAAGCAGCCAGCAATTTAAATACATTTCAAAATACCTGAGCTATGAATTCAACGATCAGAACACACCTGTGCTCGATGTTCGACAAGTGCTGCGACAGAATGGAGGAGTAGATGGTCATCAAGGAATCCATATTAGGAAAGCTGACTGCAAACACGGAGAAATGCCTCTGCAGCCTCGGGTTGATCGTGAAGGAGCCAGCTGTGGGGTTCATGCAGCTCACGTACTGGCAGTTGTGAATGTCCTTGAGGGTCAGCTTTGTTCTGTCGTACCAGTGGCCATAATCCAAGTATTGGCGAATCAGTGTATGAGGTTGAACAGTCCCATACCCATCGACTTCGGGCATATTCATGTCGTCGATGAAATACACCAAGGTCTTGTTCCCCGGGGGTCCGTAATTTCGCCCCGCCTTTTTCTCCAGCGACTTCTCCAGGATCTTCTGCAGCATCTCCGAGGAGGTGTAGAAATTGAAGGGGACATTGGACACGGCGTAATTCTCTGGCAACTGCAGAAGCTTCTCAGCCATGAGGACAGTCTTGCCACAGCCAGCTGTGCCAACCAGCATCACTGGGTGCCTCTCTGCCATCAGCATGTCCAAGAAGTATTTGATCCTGATAGACTCGGCTGTATAAACTAGAACTGCTTGCAGAGGCATTTCCGGGTCCAGCTCAAACTTTGGCAAACGTTGCGTCCATGATACAAAGCTCTTCGTCTCGGAATCGATGTAATAATCGAAAACAGTGCCCTGAGAAGGGAACCTAACCTGCTTGAACTCGTTCGTCCACCATTTACTGAACTCCACTCGATAGTCGATGGTCTGGTCCTGGAACATGGAGGATCCGAACGCCCAGACAGCAGCGAACACGAAGTAGAGCTCGTAGTACTCCTTCAGGAAGTCGGTGGATGTTAATTCTGGCTTGAGGAGGCAGTGGAGTAGGTGGCAGAGCATCTCGACGTGCGCCATATCGGCGATCGGCGTGATCTTCTTGAACCTGGTCCTCAAGGTATCCAGACAAGGAGGAATATACTTGTCAAACAGCATCACCAAGTTAGCCTTCTCGATTGGCGAGGTCCTCCTTTCCACCCAGCTGGTGACGTAAGGATTCCAGCCCAGATCCTGAGGGTTAATATACAGGATGCCTGCCCTGGACACAGTGGCAGGGGTGGCAGTCCTCAGATTCGAGATCTCGAAGAGCAGTCTCATCACAGGCGTCAGCGCGATCCTCTCGTTGCTAGCCAAAGTCAGCACTTTATTGTCGTCCATCACAGTGTTCAGAGATTCGATCCACATGGGGTCTATGTCGCCGTCCAAAACAATCCATTTGGGATTCTCTCCGCCCAGGTTCGCTTGCTCCCTCATGATCACGGAAAACAAACCGTCCTTCCACTCTCTGGTCGCTGGATTGATGATTCCAAACAACTCGTCGTTGGTCACAGCTTTAGGATTCAGATCGTTATACACAGGCTTCCTTTTCATGTTCTGGTAGGTCCTGAACAGAGTCTTCCAGACCTGGGTCTTGCCGGACCCAGCAGTGCCTACAATAAACACGGAGTGTCTCACCTCCAACAGCTCCTCTAGCTGCACGACCTTGAGGATGAACCCGTCCTCGGGTTGAAGCATCAGGTCAGCCGCTGCTTGCTTCACCATTTTCTCAAACTCCACGTCCCGTTTCCTGGGGACATCTAGCGCGGGAAACAGGTCAGCTATTAGACCCATGAAGACAGGCAGGTCGTCGGATACGACTTTGGGAATGTTGAAGTCCCTGAGGGCCCTCATGAGCACTTGCTCCTCGGGTCTGCCAGGATCGCCCCGTTTCAGACTTCCAGCAACGACGAGGACGGACTTTATCGCTCGAAGTCCCCAGTCGTAGTGGTCCTGCTTCGACAGTAGCTCCTTGCACAGCGTGTAGAGGGTGATGAACTTTCTGGCCAGGATCCTGGCGTCCTGGAAGCCCTCTGCCACGAGCATAATCTCGCAGATCAACTCGAAATCCGGGACCACCATAGCGCACGGTCGGAATAGGGCCTTCAGATTCTCAGGTAGCTCTGTGCGCCCTGCGTAACCAGGATTCATGGTGATGAATATACCAACCGTGGGTTCTAAACTGATCATCTCTCCCATGAAGTTGAATTTCTCTTTCTTATCCCTAATGGCGTCCTGGATCGACTTTACTTGCACGGCGACTACTGACAGAACCTCCACGGTGATTCGGTTGAACTCATCGAAGCAGCCCCAGGCACCTGTCTGGGCCAGTCCTTTGTAGATGTTGCCACAGGATTTGTAATCCATTTGCTCGGAGCAGTTGAACACGTACACCATTATCCCCAGAGCTCTGCCCAGGTCCTTGGTGGTTTCGGTCTTCCCAGTGCCAGCTGGCCCCGCTGGACCACCGCCCATAATTAGATGCAGGGATTGAGTCAGGGTTATGTAACACCTGTCCGTCAAAGGCGTTATCACCAACCTGAATTGAAAAAAGCAGTGATGAATTGGAAAGGTATATTGTCACGTTCGAATTTAGTTTTGTGTGTCTAATAGAAATTGCTGTGTGACTCGTTCTTCCTCCCTTTCTCGAGCTCTGTGTGACGTTTTTATTTATGATAAACATTGATAATTTTATGGAAGAAGGAAGAGTGGTGATTGAAAAGTTCTCTCAACAGTTGCATTGATAGTGATTATTATCCTATTTGAACTTTCCACCAACTTATCACAACACCTTCTAAAATTCCTGTAGTTAAGAGATGGAAGATATCTGGATAGAAGTTCTTAAACCCAAGGCTAAAAAATAAGTCACACGCAGACCCTGACCTGGGCGTATTTCCTAGGTATTCATGGGAGTATTTGAACTGCGCGTCGCAAATATTAGCGAAGCAATCCTTCTCCTTCTCGTCCCAGCGATGTCGCAGTTGGCTCTGCCACTGGAACGCCTGTGACGTCTCCACCTTGGACTGCACCAGCTTGGCCACCACGTCCCTCGAGTGCACGTCGATCGTGCAGATGGTCATCACGTTCTGCCTCTCCTGTTTCGTGAGCTCGCCGATCAGCAGCGCGATCAGCGTGCTCAGCTGGGAGATCTGCTTCTTCAAGTAGTCCTTCAGCGAGTTGTCGTAGCCCTCCTCGAGCCTCGCGAACGCGATGTTCACCTCCGTGGTCCACCATATTTGCGTGCCACAGAGGGACACCTGCGCTGGGTAGTCGAACAACCATTGTTCGCGTGGCTTCTCCTCGTAGGACACCACTGCTTCGCTGAAATAGTGCCTTATGGTGACCCTCATCGCTCGTTGCAAACGGTTCAACCAAGCCTCCACTGGTCCCTCGCAGTTCATCTCGCAGTTCGCGAATTCCACGTACTCACCGTCCTTCGCGAACATACCTTGAATCATGATGAATGACTATTAAGCTCTTCAGCATTCAAAATAAAGAAAAGAGTCTAAACAGGTTTACTCCTCACGAATCTCACCTAGTACACTTCTTGGCGAGCCGTCATCCACTTCATTGAACTTCAAACGCGCCATAGAGTCAAACAGCTTGGTCAGATGCTTGGCCACGACCTCGGGTTGATTTCCGTTCGACAGAATGTCCAACAGATCGCTGGACGAGACGAAGTAGAACCTTGGGAAGGCGAGACGCTTCGTCTCCAGGTACTCAGCCAGAGCTTTCTCACACAGGACTAGTTCCTTTTGCAGAATATCGAGGGAAGACACGAGGCCCTCTTTGTTTGTCGCCTCGACGACGTTGGGCGTCTTGGACATCTCCTCGGTCATCTGCTTGAACTGCTTGTCGATTCGATCGAACCTCTCGGCGTCCACTGGCAGCTGATTTCGAATATCCTCGGAGGACGTGAAAATGCTCTCGAGGTGCATCCAGGTTCGCTGCACCTCGAACCAGACGGTGGTCACTTGGTCAGCGACGCTCAGCTTCCTCTGCCAGCTGGACACCTCCTCCAAGAAGTGCGCGATGAACTTGGAGGTGATTAGATTCTGCAGTTGCACCTGCGATAGCGGAGAGCATGCTTCTTAATCCTGTTCGAGCGTTCATCGGAGCTTGAAGATTATTTAACTGGTTTCACAGAGCACCTGGTTCTCTTCCAAGGTCTCGATCAATTCCTCGCTAGCTCTGATCAAGGTTGCACCAGTCCTGGCGTGGGTTTCCTTCTCGAACTCCATCTTGGACCACGTGACGTTCAATTCCCGCATGTACTTCTCCATCGACATCTCTTTTACGGCCTTGTCCACGATATTCTTCACCTCCTCCTCGCATTCGTGGAGGCTCAGCTCGAGCAGGTCCGCCAGAGTGGTGGATTCATCCATAACGAATCGCACCTAATCGTAGGGACCTCTGCTGATTCACTTCGCAATTGTTTCGGTAATGCAAAGCTCAGCGATGAATATCGAGAAAGAAACGCAAGGGTGAAGCAAGGCGAGTGAAATGAATACCGTGTTTCGCTTGGAATCAATTTATTCAATGAGGTATATACAGCGAAGCGTATAACGAACGAGATAATGATGTTCTATCTTCTAAATGTACGAATTGTGCAGCATGCTCTGCTGACATGCTCGTTAACAACTTATTCGTGACGCGAAGAAACTTGCCAGGGAAAAGTGCTCGTACAGCATATTCTATTCTAGTGTCGAGGGTTTGAAAATGAAAAGTTGATGAGGAAAATGTTATCGTGCGCGTATTTACAGTGGACTTACGGTCATTTCTGGAGTCATGTCGCCCAGTTTCTGCAACACCGATAGCGTATATACAGCGGTGCAACTAATTCTAGTATCTCATCGTGAGTACATATTTGAACATTTTAAAACATTTCCTAGCGCTTTCATCGCCACGTTAGTATCACAAAAATGGCTCCTCCGCGGTGGTATTCAAAGTGGGTAAAAAAATGTACAGTATTTTACAAACAGAGGGGGAGATTATATAGATATATTCACAGTCCTAAATCGTGTTCACCGTTCTTTGAAGCCTGGCGGTACCTTAGTGCTGTTCATCAGCTGCCTCCAGTGTCTTTCTCGAATGGCGGGGTTCTGGAGCTCTCCAACCGCCCTCAGGGACGTTAGCATGTTCTTCACGGTTCCTTCGAGGGACACGAAGGTGTCCCAGGACCTCATCTCTTTGTCCAGTGCTGGGTATTCCAGGGAGTGTGTCAATACACTTGTGTCTGACCACATATTCTTCTATACTACTTGGGTACACGGTGGTGCTTGGGCCGTTTTGGATTCAGACTTGTAGCAAATAGTGACATGGCAGTATTCCAACGAAACAGTTATTTTACAGAAGCGTTCAAAGGAAGAGAAAATTAGAGTCCCAAGAAAAAGTCAACGTGAGTCAAAATGGACCCAGGCATCACCGTCCAAGATAAACATCCCCGATTACCAACCCCGAATCTCCTTCGCGAACTTCTTGCACTCGATGTCCATGTTCTCCACGTCGACTTTCCTCCAAGGGGTAGTTTTCCAGCCCTCTATGCTACTCTTAACAATATTCACGTAATCCCAGAGCTGCTTCAGCATCCTCAGCTCTCTCCTGCACTGCCTCAGCACCTTGAACTCTGGCACCATCACCTCGAACAAGGACGCAGATTCTTGTATATCCTTCATCTGCCTCTCCAGCATCAGGATCTCTTTGTGTCCTTCGTCCAAAAGCTCGTACGGGTTCTGGCACTCGTACCTGAAGAAGCTGTAGCGTCGAAAAGCTTCTCGGTAGTGGGTGATGGTCGTGTCGAATGCGGATATCCGACCTCTTATTCTGGACACTTCGCCTGTCGCGGAAGTGGGCAATTGAATTTTAAGGAAGCTCGAAGAACGACTTCACGTACCTGCCTGCAGGGGGGCCACTTGCTGCTTCACCATAAGCGCTAGTTTCTTCGTGTTAGCCCACTGCTCCGGCAGCTCTTGCAGCAGCACGTTCACCTCCTCGGGGATGTCCTGGTCGTAGAATTTGAGCAGCTCGATCGTTTCCTCCAGAGGCTGAAACATCTCGTCTGTTCTTGGCTGTCGTTCTTTCACTTGCAAGAGGTACCCCATCACGCTGACGAGAGCTGCGTAATCGCCAGGATGAATTGGTTGCAGCAGGCCCTCGTCTGCGCGTCTGTTAAATCGAGCATACCGATATATTCGTGTGGAACAATGTCACCCTAATTTATGTCTATAAACATTACCAAAAATTCACAACGCTAATCGCTTTAGCAAAATTACCGGCATCTTCTAATTGCATTTATATTAACTCGCAAGTGACTGGGTCAGTGGGGACCCTCGAATCAATTTCGACCTCCAGAGATTGTTTTTTAATATAGATTAAAAATATTGAAAACGTGAGTTAACATTGACTCGAGCCTTGCTCTCAGAGAGTTAACATCAACGCTGTTGAGATTCTTAAGTACCATTCACATTTGAAAGTTCGAAAACCTTGAGGGCCACAAATTTGTAGCTTAATACCCAAGAAAGTGAAAGCTGTCATTTCTCTATGGTTAAGACTGGAATACTATCCGACTAATAGAACAACTAGCTTTTATCGGGCGCCAGGGAGCGGTTCTCTGGAATGGAACACCTTATAAACGATCCCAAATCCGAGAGGCTGCTGGTAACGCGGTCGACCAGATGTCTCTTGAACATGCTCGACCATTTGCAGACCATGTTCAGCACCGACTGTCTGAAGGGTCTCAGGTCTACCCTGAACCAGCCGCAAAACACTTTGGACGCCTCCATTTCCTCGATCTCGAGATAGAGGCCCTCGTAAAGGTCGATTTGCTCGCGGAATTGCTCCATTTTCGGCGGTGACCGTGCCGGCCCCTTGGGATCCTGCGCGGCCACCATCTCCATTTCCTCCATCGTCAATTGCCGGCTATACTCGAGGAACTGTTGCATCACCATGTCTCTGTCGTCCAACCAGAGATAGGCGTATCCTGATAAAATAAGATGACGGAGGATCAGGAGCGATCATGGGGCCACATGTGGACGCTCGATGAGGCTGAATAAAAGAACGACGAGGGTAGGGATTTGTAGAAGTTTGATTGCTGAAGATTGCTGAAGAAGCAATGGCTACTCGAAAATTGTACGGGCTATGTGGGAGTATTTTATACGATCGAGCAATATGTATAACTCTTTCAAGGTATTACTTCGCTTAACATATTCTATCAGCTATTTCAGCTATTTTATTAGTATGTCATTAACGCCATTATAGACACCCTTAGTAGCGAAAGGGTTAAATACGAGTCTGTGCGTGGTGCAAGTGACTACTTTCGAATGGGTGCGTGGTTTAATAGGGACAGAGGTTTCTCGTGCAATAATAAGTCAAAGGTGCAGAGTAAATATTCTCCCAACAATTTTATTCACCATTGTTTTACACGGAGCATGAAAGGTACCTTCGAAGTTACTGCAGAATTCCGTGGCATCCTCCACGGCAGTCGCCACGTTGCATAATATCTCATTTTTCATCCCCTTTATGTCTGGATCTTCTTCCAGTTCCTCCGCGTACCCTACAGAATCCTTTTTCAGCCTGTTCACCAGCGCAGCCATTCCAATGATATCATTTAATAAAAGAAGTGTCAACTGTTCCAGCCCGTCTGGATCATCGGGTTCTAACGAAGGTACGTAATAGAGATCTGGCTCTCTGAGCTCCAATTTAGCTTCCAGAAGCGGCTCGCACTGTCCAATCGAGTCCATGTTCTCCACCAAGTACCCTGCCGCAAGAATCAAATCGTTCAAACACGCTCAAATAAATAAAGATCACTGAAACGCGTGGCAAATATTAACCTAACGAGCATCCCACGGCCCTTCGAAGGGATTCCATCACGATGCCATCGACGTAGGCCACGTATCTCTCCCATCGCTCCTCCATTTCTTCAGAGACTCGATAAAGCACCCTGTTCTCCCCCACCAGCGAGTGAATCTGCTCAGCAGCCCTCTGAATCTCCCCGCAACGCTTCGACACTTTCTCCGATCTCTCGTCGAAGGACAGCAAAGAGTCCTTACGCCGATCCTTCCTTTCAATGAGAGGAGTCCTCATCCATGGCTCCAAAATGCCTTTGATCCTGTCGACGTTCGCCTGCGCGGACCTTATTCGCTTCCAGAGGCCCTCGACCAGCTCGCCCAGCTCCTCGATGTAATCCAGAACGCCGTCCGACTTCCAGCACAGTTCCGTCTCTCCCCGGGACACCAGGGTGTCGATCCTCGTTATCTCCATCTCGATCAGCTGAAACTCCACCCGCCTGGTCGACCTGCAAACGCTGTTGTACGAGTCCACCGTGGCTCCCAACTGGCTGCGAAACTTTCGAAACGTCTCCATGTTCTCCGACACCTAAACCATCGAGAAGAAACATATTACGATTAAAGTACCTTCTGATCCTTGAAACTAAAAACAGAAGCACCTTCGTAGCCTCCTCGGGGATGTCCGTCCGCGACATCTGCTTCAAGTAGTTCACTTCCTTCAGAACAGCCAGAAGCTCGGGATCAAAGTTCAACAGCAAGGTGGATTCCCTTCCGCGGGCTAGGATGTTGCGGTTCAGACCTGCGTCCACTGTATTGGGAACTGTTTGCGCCCATTCTGTGAACAGGTCGTCCTCCTTGTCGCTGAAGATCTTGATCAGCCTCTGGTATCGTCTCTCTATGTTCCGTCCCTCTTCGCTGCTCGCTATACTGAAACCGTGCAAAGTCCACGGTCACAGTTAGCAGTCGAAGCCTCTGCAAAAGGCACTCACGGGTGTTGCATGGCCCTAAAAGATTGAACCGGCAGATCGATGCGCTGCCTCAGCATGCTGGTGAATGTCAAGGCCGCGGCCAGAGGAGGAAGATTAATTAGGGCGCCCCTGGTGCCGCGATTGAACAGCACCTCCACCACCGTCAGCTCCACGTTCAGCAGCTCCAGGATCCTCGAGTAACGGTCTGTGAATTGCTCCCTTATCACTGGCCTGTCGAGCACTGATCCTGCGATGTTTATCAGCTGCAACGCATAATCCAAGCGCGTTTAATTCGATCGAAGCATCGAGTGTTCTTGTTTCACAGTCTTGGGATTGCTAGGCTAGAGAGTACCTTGAAGACGCTCTCGAGGTTCCCGCAGTCGTCGAAAGCCTGACAGAGAATGGCTGCCAGCTTGCTGTCCAGGTCGGTAATGGCCTCGTTGAACTTAGCGCAGTCGGCGGTGAAGGAATTGTCGTCGGGTTCGAGGGCGTCGTTGGCTCGCACCGTGAACGACACGAACAGGTGCTGGAACTCTTTATACACGTTGATGATCCTGGTGCTGAGGGATCGGCCTAGTATACCGCCGATCTCGATCTTCTCCAGCTTGGAGAACTCCATGACGGTGTAGAAAAGCCACTCTATGTCCCCGAGGCGCTTCAGGAAGTCGTTCAAACGGGCGAAAATGGCGCTGGAGTTGAAGGTCCATGGGGGCGCGTGAGGTTTCATCGCTGGCATGTCTTTTCGCAGCTCGAACTCGCGCTTGAACTCTTCTAGAATTCCTGTGAAACAATCGAAACCTTGTTTCTAAGATACATACATCTCTCTCACCAACTGGTCCACTGACATCGTATACAAATAAGTAAAAGACAGTTTGTGACACCCACCTCGGGATATCTGCACGCGTTGCAGCGCCTCGTCGACGTCGCTCTGGAAGATGGATGCCGGATCGAGGAATCGACGCGCCTCCTGTATCAACAGGTTGCAAATCTGTCGCAGCATGATGATCACCTTGGAGGAGCTCTGATAATAGGTGGATTTCGACCAGGCTAACCCCAACGAGTGTATCAGCGTGGCCATTAACGGCGTGACCTCGGCGAAGTCGACCTCCTCGACCGCCTTGAAGCACTTGCCCAGAGGCGACAGATACAGCGATATCTCCTTCGCCTCCGCCATCGAGGACACCACGTTGTCGAACAGGGCGCGGAAGCAGGGATAGTAGGCGCTGCTCGTCTTCTCCAGGATGCTCGCCATTTTCTTCACGCGGTCCTCTTGCAGCTGATCGTAAATGTACCTGAAGGAAACGCATTATTCTGAACACCTTCGTTTAAAACAATTTAAGCTCTTATATTTATTATTAAAAATTAATAAGAAAAGAGCTGCAACTTCTTCAAAGATGCATAAAAACATGATCCAATTTTCAGATGAATCGAATCGGTAGTTTCTTCAGAAAAAAATCTCAAATTTGGCTGTTTTAGCCCCAAAAATAGGATTCCCCTTAAGAGGAATCTAAGGGTGAAATTGACGTTGACGAAAGAAACATATTTGGCAGAAGATGTCTGAGTAATCGTTCTACCTCAAATTCGCTAATCTGGCGGCCCAGTATTCCAGCTCGACATCGGGGGTGGGATTCTGTCCATTCTCAAAAGCAGCACTCGATTCCTGTGTTACGACGTCGTTCACCAAGTAGGCCCATTTGATCACGACGCCCTCGATAGCGCTTTTTAAATACAGATCCACGGATTGCGGTCCCTCCGTGCGAACCAGTTTCTCCACTTCCGTCACCTTCTCCATCCCAGCTGGCATGGGGAGAACCGTCCTGCCGTTCACCTGTCCTTTCACCTACATTTCATCAATCAAAAGTGAATCTTAGCTTCATTCAGAATCGTTCGTGAATAGAAGAAGTACCAAAGTGACGTTGACAAAATCTGTATTACTTGGTACAAGGTACCACGAAGAGAGTGCACGTGTCTACAGATGTCCTGAATCGCGACGTCAGGCAGGTCCTTGTGGTTCTCCGCTTTGCCCAGCAGCGGGGCGAACACGTTGTCCACCAGGGTGGCGAATTGATCGACCACGCGGGGCGATAGATCGCCTAGGATCAGCATAGAGGAGCACGCCTCCTTCTCCTTTGGCAGCGGTATCAGCTTCAGCTTCACCGCATAGATACCTGAAATGTCGCATGACTTCAAATCAACAGAATCTGCCTATCTTCCTTTACCAAAGAAACTAACTTCAAAACCAATCAGTTCCGCCCAAAACTCTTGAACAATTCTTCTTCCACTCACCCTTGGTCCTCTGGCAGGGTATCGGGAACGACGAAGAGGCGACCAACTGCGCGTTCGGCGTGAGTACAACAAACAGCGCTGCGGGCACTGGATTGTCCAAGAAATCCAGCACCGCGTTCCTGTACTCCTCGGTCAGCAGCAGCCTGCCCCATTTCTCCGGCTTTAGTTTCAGCGACTTCTGCACGAACCCTCCGACGTACTCGAGCCTGAAGTCCACCGGTCCATCGAGGGTGGTCATCTCCGCGCTCGCTAACGTGAGACGGGTCTCGTATCAGCCACGGCGAGGTATCGTTACCGCGGGCGGTGCAAACGTCCCCTCGAAACGACCGTAACGGCCTTCAAGACGCGACGGGGAAGAGGACGCGCATATTAGTGACCAGAAAATACTTGTAAAGGCTTGCTTAACCGCAGAGCTCGGGGGAGGAGGGCGGTTTGGTGCCGCCGAAAAATGCCAATCGTTCGGTGGCCGTCGTGCAAGCAGGTCAAGAGACCAGGCACCGACTGAACCCGCCAGCGACTTGCTCTGGCATTGGCCGGATCGTGTCTTTTCAGTCGAGCCTTCCCCGCTGGCTCCCTATTGTCACGGGACGCACGGAATATCCTGGTGAGCGGCTGACATTGCACGCGATCCCTGGTTTCCGTGTACTGGCAGGTACCATTTTCCTCGGCGATATTAGTCAGCGTTCAGCGACCACGGAGGTCTTCCATCGCGAGCCTTCGATCGCGATGATCGACACGCAGGTGCGTGTGCTTTTCTGTGTTGTGTGTCTGTGTTTGGTCATGATGATCTGTGGATGTTTGATTGGAGCTTGATGGGTGATTGGAAACTGGATGGTGGTACGACTTCTGGTGTTCCTTCAGGCAGATCGACTCTTCGCTGCGAGTTACGGCTATGCTGATACGCGCTGGTTAAAGTAATTAGAGGATTCATCGGATGTCAGACTAGCGAGGGTGTACCAGGTATCAGGGGGGATTCTGTAAGATTTTTATTTTTAAAATAGCTGTTGAGTTGGTAGAGTACAGGACCTTTGAATTATTTTGAACTGTGTAACGAGGAATAGGGTAGTTCTTTGTGGATAGTGGTGGTTCGATTAACCTTTGGGAGAGTATGAATGGCTTAAACTCGTGGTTGATTAATACCCAAAGACTTCTTGACAAAGAACTATCACATTCGCTGATTTTGATTCTCGTATTAAACGCAATTGTGTTCATAGTAGCGATGTTATATCCCAAGAAAAGGTAATAATGGTTCGTGAGAATATGTATTTAGTGGTTCCTTGTTGCGGCATTGCAGTTACCACAGAAATAGGCAAATTAAGGTAGAACTTTCTCAAATAACACACTTCTGTGCCTCGTTACTACTTCCCTGATCATATTCACAAATTCCCCACCCATTTAAAAGCCTCTCTCTAATCCACTGATGTTTCTGCCATGCAAATATGCCTCGAACACCTGTCGTCAGCCAACTACTGCCCCACTCGAAGTACCTCCCACTATGCAAGTGTTTAACATATGCAACAGCGTTGATTCTCGATCGATAAAGCGTCCCAAAAACGACGTCGCCTATTGTTCGCCAAAAAACGTCACCCTGCCGCGTTGATCCCTTGCCAAGAGCAAGTTAGCCCCGATCAGTTCGATCGATCGGCCATAAAAACGCTGAAATCGCAGTGACGTAAAAATAGGAAGCTTTCATTGCTGCAGCTGTTTGCCCTTGGATCTCAGCCAGGGTAAAATGGTCCGCGACGCTCTACCGCTAGCGCCACTGGCCTACACTTTTAGCAGCACTAAAACACAGCAAACCCATCTGCCACGCAATATAAATAAAAATTCCAACCCCTCTCCTTCTACCCCTTAGAACCACAACGTCCACTATTCAGCTCCCCATAAAACGTCCACCAACAATATCGATTCCCAAGCCACTCCTCTGAATGCCGTAATCAGGAAAAGTCTCAAGTACCAAGCGCAACGTAAACGCAGCGCGGGGCGATCGCTAAACGGCTAAAATCCGCGTAAAAACGTGGAAACGGAGGGGGAAGGGCAGGTTGCGAGACCATCTGCCGGCCCGCAGGCATCAACTTCAGAATTTTCGAGAGCGCCGTTCAAACATCAGAACTAATTTCTACCGACAGATTAGCCGTCTGCCCGTTTCCCGAAAGGCTCGAGATTTTCCGCTGCTCGAGCATGCATGCGAGCGGCTCGCGCGCAAATGGACGCGTGCTCGCCACGCACAAAGGGAGGTCGCCGCGCTTTTCATTTCGCGGACGTTCGCCCCTGGTCGAATTAGGGGCGAGGAGGAGGCAGCGGGAAAAAAAGGAACCCAGCACCCTCGTGCCGCGTCAAATTACATCTACCGGGGCCCTCCCTCCGACGCGCCACGAATTTTCGTCCTTTCTGAGCGCGCACTCGTGGCACAAATTGGATCCAGCGCGAGGACGACAAACGCGAGGAACGTGGAGCTTCCTCGAGCGCGATCGGTAGCCTGGGTTACGCTCTAGGGGAAACAGATCGAAACAGGGGGAGCGTTGCCGAGGATCTTTCATACCGACTCGGGCTTAGTCGCGGTATCGTTTGATAGGATATTCTCGCGCCGTTTGTCCTCCTCTATACGGAGAATCCTATCGGTGTTCTGTGTGGGAGGGTGACTGGAAAAGAATCGAATACCTTCAAGCATGTATTACTCATTACTAGACTTTGGATGTTTATGCGCGTAACATATGCAAAAAGCATTTGCAAATATGCACGTAAAATATGCCATATTCATTTTTATCGAATTTCTTAAGCTATTCTGAGCAGTTGCAATTGCAACGACATTATTGCCGTTAAAAGTTTCCACTGCCTATTTGCAGAAATAAAATAAACAGTGAAAATTAATAATTTTACTATTTTCGGGTGTTAAGGACTGTTTACAGTTTTCGTAGAAAATTTTTATTACCTACCTTTGTCCCTACCCTAATGTCTTAAGAGACTATACAAAAAATGAATAGAAAAACATGCATAAATTTTTTAATATTATTTAATTCTCTAAAGTCCCCACGCGCGCTGGTCGAATGTGTAACTATAGAACAGCGGGTCCAAAGTCAAATTTCATTTTTTTTTTATAAACTAGGGTAGATGCACCATTTGTGGCCACTTTAAGGTTCACGAGTTATAACATAAAATCGGAAAATAAACAGATTTTCAGAGGTCAATTACACCCCCTTAGAGTGAATTGGGGCAGCAAACAAAAATTGCGTTGTAATCAGGAGGAAATTCCCAACATATTCACAAAGTTTCAGGATTTTTTGAATTTCCGGGTTCGGAATGTTTCCTTATTAAGTAGTGCAATAGCAGTCATGAAGTAATCCCTGCAATCCAATTGAAAAATTGAGGAACGAACAAAAAGTGCGCCAAGTCAGTAGTACAACTATGGAGCGTTCTGAAGTGAAGATACCTACTAACAGTACATAAATAAAATAATGAATTCTTCGTACACTCGTCATCGATGCATCTTCTCGTATTATTATACTGAAGAGACAGTTAGGTCCCACCCAAAACGCGCGACAGAGAATCAACAGCGTCCTGTTAATGGATTCATGCGTCAGTCAAGAGAAAACTACCCTTTTCTTGCCATCCCAGCGACGTCTCGTCATCAATCACTTTTCCTTCGAGTTCTTCCGCTCGCAAATTGAAATCGTCGAGGCGCGAGAGAAAAGGAGCCGCTGCTCGCGGTGCTGGATGCCCGAAACAATTTGCGCCGGCGTGGGTAATGATTTCGGACGTTATCTACCCCCGAGGCGAAATTTGTCCCCGGGCCCACCCCCATTCGTCATCCAGGCCTGGCTCCTTTATCGCCCCGCCGTGGATGATCGCGAGCCACCCGAAACGGATCATGCTCGCCCCGAACGCTGGGCCTCGGAGACGTTTCGCTTTTTTTGCCTGGCACGACTGTTGACGCTGGAAATTGATGACCCACGGCAGCCCCGTGAGCCCGCGGCCATTTCGCTTTCGAGCTTTCCGCGTGAATAATGCACGGTCGCGCGGCTTCCAGAGTGATTTCTTATTTAGGCAGCTTTTGAACCCGGTGCCATTATTCACGCGCGCCTCGTTCCCCGGCCGGCGAACCTCGATACACACACCTGTCGTTCGAACTTCCACCTTTCCTCGTGCCACTTAGCACCAGCCAGCGTTTTCCAATTTTCCAGCAACTCCGAACGCTCCCACTTTCAAGCTGGCGCCCATTACAAATCGATCTTAAGGGGACTAGGCAGTCAGATCGCTCGAGAATCAAGAATTTTTTGCGAATTAATTACAAGCAGATGAATACAAATTGTGACTAGTACTTTTGGGTAATGTTTGTTTATACTATAAACAGTAATAAAAAAATTATTAGAATAATATTTACATATTTATGACAGCGCTACAGTTGCCTGATATGTAGATGTTTTGTCTGGAGCCGCTGTAATTTTGCAGATTCCGAGAAAACGCGTTTAAAGTCTCGAAAGTGGAATTAGTCTACCTGCGTGCGCGCAGAAACGGTTTATGACGCGCTCGACCTTTTCGGCTGTAAAATCCTTAATTTTGCGAATTTTAACATAAACCAAACGGCATTTTACTCTGGAAGGGTGGTACTTTCGAAAACTGTAACAAAAAAATCGAGTTTCTGACTGCCTAGTCCCTTTAAAGCGACATTCTTCGTAGGAGTCAAAGTGTTTCCCGCACTTTCCTATCTTCAATGGTAGCGGTGACGTTTTTACGTTGGCTAAATTCTCCGAAGATTCTCAGTCAACTCAGTCACGCTGCTTAAAAAAATGTATGTCTTCCTCTCCCTCGTATCCGATACCGTGCACGTCGCAGAGGATGTCGCGGACAAGAGTGACTTTCGATTCGACCTTTCCCGAACAATTGATAATCCCGTCGATTCCATGGTGCTCCAGTCATCCGTCAATCTTACCCGAGCCACCCTCCTCGATAGGATCGAGGCTCGTCTACTGTACATCGAGATAAACGATCCTCTCTAACCCACCCGAGATATCCATCTCTTTGAAGGTGCCCGATTTTTGAAGCCTCCATCCGGGCGATGGAAACGCCCCCATCTTTTTTTTTCTCCAAAAGTGTATTCATTGCGACGACGAAAAACGAATGCAACAAAAGGCGAGGGGGGGCAGGTGGCGGGGGATTGTACGCCGCGCGGAAAGTTGTTATAGTTTGGCGTAATCCGGAAACGTTGGCTGCGACAGAAGGCCATTCTGGAGAACGAGCCGAGGACAAATAAAAGTTGAACAGGGCTCCATGAACTCGACCCTAATCGAGTGCCAGCGGGGGCCAGGGGCGCCGGTGGGTGTTCGCGAAAAAACGGCAACGCATCTGGCGGATCCAGCGGCGGAAAGTTTTCCCGGAGGGTGGCGGGGGGGCTTAAAGCTTCTCGCGAACAGGGGTGGCAAGATGTCGCTCTGCGAGCATGTAGGCGCATACGGGACACACCGAGGCACGATATTATGATAATCCCTCCATTGTATATTGACACTCCACTCGGAAAGCGCCGAGGGGGCTGTTAATAAGACGCAACCTTCAGAAATGGAACCGTGTTCGCGGGTGAATGGCAGAGGAGACACGTGTCGCTGAAAACTTCCCTCTTTGAATCTTGTGTGTCTAGCGGCGGTGCGAGTCGATAATTGGGGGTGAAATGCTGTTTCATAATTAACTCTTTGCGCGCTAGGGGTATAGACTTGCGCAATCTGAAGCAGCTTGATGACGATCTGATTCACGATTCAGTTGATTATTTTAACGAGGAGGTGCGGCGAAATATTTATACCAAAAGCTAGCGATAGGAAAATAGTAGTTTTTATTCGAGTAGATTAGGAATGAATTAAATGAATGAACTATGCAAAGGGTTGATTTTTCCTTGGGATCGGAGATTTGTATTTAAACGCCCATTTTCTTGGAGATAAAATTATCATATCAGGCAGGTTCTTTATTGTAAATGAAAAACAGATAGCTGATCGAGGAAACAATACAGAAACCACTCCCAAACGAGACTCGTCTCTGGGAATGCTTTTTCCACGTCCAAAGGTATCCTAGGCTTTCTGTAGATCTAGTGATACAATTCCCAAAACGAGTCGACTGTGAGATCGAATTGGCCCGTCGCCAGGTACAGAACCAACGTTGCTCCAGCAAAATCTCCTCGTCCCTCGGTTCGCGAGTGTTTCCTTACGAGAAGCGGAAGGCGACGCCCTACGAAGCATTTATAATTCAAACTATCCTCCTTTGCGGTGCGAGAAACGGCCAGCATTAGGGGATCGTGCTCGATGCAACGCTAACTTCCCTGAAAATTTATCGTTCTAATTATACACGGGTGCTGGACACCTTTGCCTCTTTTGTTCCCTCATCAAGAACACCAAAATCGTGTAGAATTTATATTCTATACCAATTTCTAGTCAATGCCTAGTATTATGTTCTTAAGGTTAGTCTTATTAACAGTTCCTACTGCTGCTTCGCCTTTATTCTTATCTTACTTTCCCCACATGTATTATATCTTCCACTTAATCAATAATAAAATTCAAACTCGCCATCAGTATAGCCACAGAAACTCAAGTTCAACTCCCACATTTGAAAGAGGATCCTAATATTCATACACAACTTTAAACTACCGGGTTCAGGGCATCAACCCTCGAACGCATAAATTATTTTCCAAATCTCAAACCTTTTAGGAGCTCCCAGGTTAATCGCCCCCACGAAGCACAGGATTCCACGTCCGCCACTGCTGCAAGGCCCTCAAGGGTTAATCGCGAAACGACCAATCGAATATTCCCAGAACGCAGCGACTATGCAGCAGCGAGAATTCGGGGGGTCGCGTTGCGGGAATATACGGCCACATCGTGTCGTATAATTTCCGGTTCCATTCGAGATGTCTCGCGCGTGCTCCCGGCTCTACGAGGCCGCCCTCGAACGCCCGTCGGATGCTCGGCTGGTACGTCGGTTTCGGGCGTTTTATGAGTTTAATTTGGAACGCAGACGGGCTCGCCCGACGTCGCACGGGGCAGTCTGGGTTAGCTTTCGGTTTCACGGGAAATTCGTCGAGAAATTTAGGACTGGCCCCGGGGGTCTATCGGCGGCAGAGGGGCGAAGGGGTGCGTCGGCCCGCGACGACGCGAATTTGGCAACAGCTGCGGTTCCCTCGGAAAACAGCGGTGTCGTTACACGCCGCCCTAAATCTCCGCGGTGCATCGTAATTAAAGCAGTTATTACCCATGCACGACATCGCGGCAGGGGAGGGGCACTCGAAACGAGCCCCCTTCTCACAGGAGGAACGATAAAGCGCGCGCGCGCTCAAGGCGCTGCTCCCGCGCGTTTGCATGACTGCCGCGGGTGATTCATCGCGACTATCTTTTGCGCGACGACTTTTCTCCCCCGGCCTGGGCTTCTTTGGGTGATTCACGGCCGAGATCGTCGGGTAGTTTCGAAGTTGCCGAAGAGACACTGCTCGGTCTCCCATTATTAATAACGGATACAATAACTGCTCCGTGCGGGGTGATTCTTGAAGAGCCGTTGCTGCGACTCTCTTCGAAGTTAGAGGGCGCGTGGAACGTTGTCGCGGGCTCTTAAAGGCAAGTTATTATCGTGGAACTGCTCCCTTTTGTAACTTTCTATGGGTATCGCGAGGTCTTTTAGCCCGTGGAGCGTGAAATCCTTGCTGTACTTAATTAGTTCGATCTTGAGGTTCGGTATGCTTCCTCTGTGTGCTCTGGCAGGCGCAGTGATGGTTGAAAGAAAGTTCAGTGGATATATGATAAAAGGAGTACTATGTTTTGAAAAGAAAAATTATATTAAAAAGGTATATTAAATCACAAACCTCAGAAAATTAGTTTTAAATTTTCTTTTAATCGCCATTGAGTGTTTATATAGAATATTCCTATATTATTTTTATTATTATTATTATTATTATTATTATTATTATTATTATTATTATTATTATTATTATTATTATTATTATTATTATTATTCGGCTTTATTACTTAGAAACATACGAAGACGAGTAATACATAAAGAATAGCGAAGTAAAAGGCGAGGCTGCGGTACAATACTGTTAGAAGCCTAACCGTAACTAAATAAGTGAAACTAAAACTAAAACTAGGAAAGAAAAGTAAAAACAGAAGGAGAAAAATTATTAAGATAAAAAATTATTATGACGCATATTAGAAAAACATAAACGTAGATGGACGGACAGGGGCGAGGCAAGGAAAAGAAGGAATATGGAGGTGACTTAGGAATGGTGTAGAAATATATATCGTCGAGCTTTACATTTAAAATCAGGAAACGAATTTCGCCCTCGAATCTCAGGTGGAAGCGAATTATAATAGTGAGTAGAAATATACGCGAAGGAGGATTCAAATTTAGATGTCGAGTGTGCCGGTATGGAAAGGAGATTTTTGATGCCGAGTAGAAAGAGAATTAGACCCGCGGTAAGAAAGATTGCAGCGACGAATATTATAGAGATAAGGCAGGATAAGGCTATATACTTCTACTATTCAATTGAATAGTTCTAGAAATAACCAAGAAGTGTGTTCGTAGCACCCACATATCGCGTTTCGGTACAAACGGCCCTCCGTCCGACCAATCGCTTTCTCTACCACTTGTCGCGCCCGCAACCCGCGCGCCACGTCCGGTTAATACTTGGACGCGGGGATCGTTAATTCCATGCGCGTAACAGAGGGTTAGAACGCCCGTGGCCTTCATCCGTGGAATAATTTTTCCCCCCTCGATGGAGTTAATCTTCGTCCGAGCGCTCGGAGCGATCTCGAGAGACCTCGCGTCCCCCGTCGAATCGGCGATTCCGCGCGCGTCGATTAACGGGAAAGAAAAACGAACGGGACCGATGTAAATCCGTGCGCGAACTATCGATCGGGGAATTTGAAAAAGGGTCTATTTTCAAGTAATTCCACGACGCTGCCAGGCATCCGCGAAGGGAGTACGAAGGGAGGCTCGCGAAAACGAGCTCGAGGAACGGTTCGAAAAATCCCTCCCTCTTCCTCCCCTTCCTCGTCGACGGATCTCGCGACGACTGCGACGACGACGAAGGAATACAAAGCGCGGGGGCTCCCGGCGAGCGGGCTCCTCGCTAATTTCCGGCCCGGGTCTGCCGAGCCACGAAAAAGATCATTAAAGTTCGCGTTACCATCTGGTCCCCGCGGTGCCCGCTCGTAAAAGCGGGGCGAATAAGAATGGAACGGCGAAAAAGACGGTGCCGAGACGTTCCGAGCGGCGGAACTTAATCCCCGGGGCCAGAGATATTTCTCCCTGTCGCCCACCCCTCGGAGCAGCCACTTTCCCTGCGAATGCCCTTGGTGAGCGTCTGGGAAATTCTCCAAGTTAAGCTGCAGCAACCTCTCCATTCTCGCCCACTCCGTACCCTCTCTCAACAGGTTACCTGAGTTTCTACTGCGAAACTGCATCCCCTAGGCCTTCGCCCGGCTCCCCCTGCCCTCTGTCGACAACGACCAGCCGTTCCGTCGACGCGAACGAGGAGAAGGATTCATGATACACGAGCTCCTTCCCCCGCTTCTCCTTTCGCTAGTCTTTCTAGGGATGGCGCTGAAGAGTCGTCGTCTCATCGTGCTGGCGCACAAAAACACTTGGACGTCTGCGGAGGTGGGACTTCGAAAATGGGAGGTCTAAATGTCCTTGGACAGAGGAAGGCCATTTAATTCTTTTTGTATGTACTTCGTACGTTACGCCATCAAGGGGGTATACCCGTTTGAACCCTCGGAAAATGTATACATTTTGTGGATTTTTTTACAAGTCAACGGTTTGATGCAGATTTCCCGTTTTTTAACTATGTTTACATAGTATTATGAACTACTTATAAAAAAAGTTTCAGTTAAAAAACTATTGTTTTTCGGAAGCTACGGATACATGTCCGAAAGTCTCTCGATTTTAGACGGCTAAACGGTGGCCCTAAAAACTCGCGCTACGTTCAACCAATTCACTTCCAATTTTGCATGCAGAATCATAATAAGATTCCGCATCGTCCAACGAAGGCTTTTTTTATTTCGATTCCCCGTTTATTATTTATAAAGGAAAAAGGTGGATTTTTCTCTTAGAAAAATTTAACTTTACCTTTGATCTCTCACCATTTCTTTATTTTTCAAAATTTTCAAAATCGCCTTCGTTGGACGATGTGGAATCTTATTATGATTCTGCATGCAAAATTTGAAGTAAATTGGTTGAACGTAGCGCGAGTTTTTAGGGCCACCGTTTAGCCGTCTAAAATCGAGAGACTTTCGGACATGTATCCGTAACTTCCGAAAAACAATAGTTTTTTAACTGAAACTTTTTTTATAAGTAGTTCATAATACTATGTAAACATAGTTAAAAAACGGGAAATCTGCATCAAACCGTTGACTTGTAAAAAAATCCACAAAATGTATACATTTTCCGAGGGTTCAAACGGGTATACCCCCTTAAGTTTCCTTTTCGTCTGCCTATATCCAAACAGTAACAGTGAAATACTTTCTCTGGGAAGAAACCGTGACTGTCTCGTGGGTATCTACTTGTGGCTCGTTTCCATTTTCGTGTAGCGTGAGCAACTTGCTTGAGTGTGCATAGCGAGTGTAAATTTCGACGAGCCTGCGGTGGATTTGCGCGAGGGAAAGGGTAGCGAAGGGTCCAAAACCGCTGGATCCACGGGGATCTTTTCTCCGGAAGGAAGTTGGACAGTGGCGTTGCGTGGCTTAGTCAAAGGCTCAGGCAAGGAAAAATGGAACAATAATTGCAGCGACGGCGTGGCTTTCTGCTCGCCCCTTGCTGTATCAAAGGATCAGAGATTCGACCCTTGAAAGTTTCCCGATACAATATGACGACGTTCGTTCTTAGACCGCGCGAATCTTTAGCGAAAACTACACGATATATAAAAGACTTGAAGTATGAGTCCATTCTGTTGTTTTCGAAGATCCTCGAAACGCAATTGTGGCTTTAAGTGAGAGGATGTTTTGAAGAGTGTAGATAAGAACAATTACGATAAGTCTTTATTACATTCCCATCTGCGTACAGTTGACAAAAAAAATAAGACCAGTGCTAAAGTGATACGAGCCTAATTGCTCGATGAGATGAAATGAGAAGAATAGAATGTAAGAAGATAAAAAGAATAAGAAAATACTAATAATAATTGTAAGAAGAATGTAAATACAAACAAGTAGAAAATATAAATACAAATCGAGGGTAGCAGAGAGTTGCAGTGCGAATATTCGTAAAGGAATTGATGCTAGAATAGTAGAAAGGAAGTTTACTTGGAGATCGATTGTTTAGCTCGAAAGACGCACCTATCTTTCTCTCGATTTCGTTTTCCTCGGGCTCCTCCGCCTCCTGCGAGGGTGAACGGGAAGCCATCATCGATTGGAGCAGCTTCTCGAATTCCTCGAGCTTGTCACCGCTGGGATTCTGCCGATTCGGCAACGGTACCGCGATTTCTTCCCGCGTCGCCGACTTCTCCGACCCGCGGAAGCTCTCCACGCTACCCTCGGAATCTGACATCCTTCCTCCCTCGCCTCCAAAGACAGTTGGCACGAATCTCACGCTAACGGGGCCCTGAAACATTCATCCACGCGATTGCCATTCTATAATCCAAACCTCGGCAGTTCCCAAAGCACAGTTCATTATTCCCGCCGCATCTTCTCCTGAATCACATACCGATTTTCTGAAAAATTTTCCATACAACATTGAAAACACTGTAAGCGCCAACAATCAAAATCTACCCTACTATTACCAATGGTCCGCAATGGTAAATTATCCACAAATCCGCAAGATTCATTACGCACGAATTCGACAAACATACCAAAGCATTCGCATAAATCAGCCGTCTGTCATACTTTCACCCCCAAAGCCGCGCACCACCGTGCATCAGAATCCGTCGGATGTTTTGCACTCTCTTGTAATTTCCGCCCGGGATCAAGCAGATCACGCTCGAACCGGAGCAATAATTTTCAGACCACGGCCGTGATCCATTGCAAAGCTGATTCCTCCAAGGCCGGGGAAGGGCGACGGGTGCACGACGAGCGGGAAGGAAAGTCGAGCGTGGAAAGCCCGTCACGTCTCGGATGTTAGCGCGGCAGCCGCGGAAAATTGAGCTATCCGCATTCATATCCGCGTGGGTTTACGAGCGACGCAGTCGCCGCCGCTCCTCCCTCAATATTCGGATATTATTCGGAGGTTGTATGCAGCCGTGGCCCTCCCCCATTCTTCCCCGAGCTTTCCAATACCCGCAGCCGCGGGGAAAGAGCTTTCGATCTGCTGACGTCGAGTCTCTTCTCTTCCTCCGCGAGCTTTCATCCCCCTCGCGCCGACCCACCCTGCCTGGATACCCCTGGGTCTGGCGACGTTCTTTTGGGGCACACTTTGCCCGGGACACGTCCCGCGCCCTCTTATCGCGTGTCACGACGGCTCCGCGTCAGCCGGGCACGTGGGGGCTGCGAGGTGAAACAAGTCGAGACACGGGATCGATGGGCCTGATGGAAATTCGCAGCTTGCTGGGGTGTCTATCCGAGGTAGCTCCAAAGCCCCTTAAACGTGAAATAGAGAGGCACATGCTCGAAAAGGAAGTTGATCGATGCACGGTGTTTGCATACGAACTTGGGGTGGAGATTCCAGGTGCTGGGTTTCTAGAGCGGTTGATCTTTTATTTAGAGCAACCTCGTTGTCCAGAATGTTCGTCTTTCGAAGTGGAGCATTAATGAAATGCTTAGAACAGAAGTAACGCGGCTTCAGGTATCACATGTTCGGAAAATTCTTACTCAACGAGTAAGATCCCCGAGCTATATGCTCAAATGCTATTACATGCTATTTGAGCCCCTTAGTTGACAAGTGAGTTCAGTCCCTTTTCTTAGTATTTTGAAAATTAGACGTTCGTGCAATGCTTTATAAAATATTGAGAACAGAATGTAGCTTTATTGTAAGAAAATAAAGGGAAAGGATAATTATTATGATAACATAACTTAAAAGAAAAACTACATTTCTTTCAATAGTAAACTAACGGTAACATAAGGAATAATCAAGTGCCATTATGGCACTGAATTTTAATATCACTTCTTTGTAAAAAGGTGACTTACGCCATACGCCAATTGATGTATTAATAATCATAACTTATTCGAATGTTATTTTCAAAGCACTACGAGAAAAAAATGTCAACACTTTCCACTAAACACAGTATATCATAATTTATTATAATAGTATGACGAATCGGAGGAATAAACTTTAGCAAATAGTCCAAAACCTGGACTTAAGTCACTATTCCAGATATTTTGACAGTCACTTTACTTAGGCTGTAAAATTAACTCTTCTTTTTTATTAACATAAAAGAAAATATACGCAAGTTAGATTTGTAAATAAAACAAGTATTCTTAATACGTACCATTTCTATAATAAACTCATTTTTCGTAATTTTGGACTTACGCCACTTGTCAGCTGAGGGGCTCATTTTTAAACGCGTCTGCTTTTTAAGGTTTAACCACCGTCATTCTCAAATTCTAATTAGTTCTCACAAAGGGTGTGGTGATCGCGTCGGCAAACAATTCCTAGCAACCAGGTGTTGCCACGTGATGACGTGCAAACACTTTCTCACCGAGAATTTCTGGCCACTGGGCAGGACTTTTACGAGAAATAAGAGAGATGTAAGAATCCGTGCCAGGGGTAAAGTCGCCACCGATTCTCCGATAATAAATACAAAGTCGAGTTGGAAGGGGCAGTCGTGGGCCTCAGTCGTGTATTTATCCTGGCTTCGAGTGGACGTATTGCTACTCCTCGCCGTGTTTACGTTTCGTGATCTACGATAGAACCTGAATAATTCTTCGATTCCGCAAGTGGATCTGTTAACTTTTCGAGTTCCGCGCGCGCGAGTGTTTTATGGTGTGCACACTCACCCACAGCGTGTGTTCTCTGTGGTTCCCTTTTCCTGGGTCACTCGACGCCTGCTTGGCCACCTGACAGGCATGGAATTACGACGCCAGCGTCGCGGCGCCACTTGCCAGTGGTTTTTCATTGTAGAAATTATTAGCTACCCTATCCAATTTTTTGGGAATTTAATCCTGTCACTATTAAGAGCAAGCGTAGTCATATTATCATGAATAATGTTTGAGTAGAGATCTCTGCATTTTTGAAAAGTCTTCGTCTTGTGACAAGTATTTTTCACAGTCACTGTCATTTACCTTCAAAGCATTATTTTTAAGTCTCGAGGAAAGGGTTCAAGGAATATGAGCTTTTCAAAACTTAAAATACTTTACCGAAATAATTTCTTTCCAGTAACAAACTGTGTCCTTCTAGCAATGTATAAAATAATATACCACTGCTTGTTACTTTATTTTAAAATATAAAAAGAGAAAGTGTAAATTTGCTGGGGGAGATTTCTATGATGTCATTACGTATGCTACCGCATCTTAGTTGCTTCCACCTCTTTTACATTCAGATGCAGCGACGTCACAAGGGCGTAGTTCCCTTTTCTTCCACCCTTTCGCCCTGGACCCACGTGACACTAAAAGAAGATCCTCTCCACCGTGTATGCTCGTTTCAGGAGGCCTCTTCTGCCCTCTGCCATCCCAGTCCCTTCTAATGAATCTGTTTCTGGCCAGGAAATCACGAATGGGCTCCGGTTTCACCGTTACACCCTGTAATTTCACCGTGCAGCCGCATTATCAGCGAAACATTTCGAGGCTGGGTTTATGGCGTCGCCGGCAGCTACACCTCTGATACGGTTGGCAATAATTCAGCCACAGCCGCGATCGATGCAACAAGGGAACGCTAATTCTCAGCAGCCGTGTTCTGCACGCGAGACAATAGATAGCTGGGAGATTAAAGGATTTTCGGAACTGTGGGCTCGTCTGCGGACTATCGCTGCCGATATTAATCTTTTATTTATCGCGACCAGCCTCCACTGCGGCAAATGCCTACTCGTTGCGCGTAGAATCGATGAACACTGTGCGATAGATAATAAAGAACTGTTTCTTATTCGCATGATTTTTTTAATCTTAATTGAACCTTGAATTTTTCCATCAGTGGCAAGCGGAATTTATGCTGATGAGTTAGGGGATTAAAAGTTTGAGAATTTAAAAGTCCAACCCTAATCGTTGATAAAACTAACTTTCCAGCCTCCAATTATGGAATTAAAATCGAAGAGTGAAGGAGTTGAAAATAGTATCGCGAAGCTCTAGAAGCTCGCAACTCGAGGACCCTTCGGTCTTCGCGAAGATGTAATCTACGTTCGAATTCTCCTCGAAGGACATCAGCGATATCGTTCCGCGGGCATGTTAAACACTTTGCCACGCACTCGAGCCTCGCAACCCCTCCGAGGGAAAGTCAGAAGCCTTGGTTATAGGAAGGATACCACCGGATCAGAGTAAGCGACGGCCCGCGAAATGAGTCGGAGATCTCCCCTGTTAATTGAACTCTTTCCCGCTTTCAAGTAACAAGCAATTCATTAGGGTCTGTTTGCACGGTTGAAGGGCCCTCGATCGAGCCTCCCGTTCGAAAACGAGAGTGGAAATTTACACGTGCCACGGGCGCAGACTGGCTGCGCAAACAGCCTCTTGTGTACAGCCGGCCGACAAACACGGATGCCATTAATTGCCATTAATTCGGCCGCGTTATGGAGAAGTTTCCAAGCTCCACCTGCGTTTCGAACCAACGACTACCGCGGATAATCCATCCCCCCGCGGGGAACCTCGATTACATCCCTTTCTTTTACTTCTTTCATCCACCGAACTCTTATCATACACTGTGACCCCAACGCTGTTTAATCGTACGATCGAATAAAGTATGAAGGATTTCCAAATGGAGCGTTGAATGTACCTCGAAGAAGTCTCGAGCGAATACTGCTGAGTTTCTATGGAGTTTAGGAGAGGATTCGTAAAAATCGTGGGGCAAAATCGTAAAAGGAAAGGGGTCCGAAGCGTGGCGCTGACACTAGCGATAACAGTATTCGCCAAAAGGGGCGTAAAATTAATCGCGGTCAGAGAGGAGCTCCTCCACCCTAGCCGCGCTAGCCACTTACGTTCCTCCCGCAGCTATTACGACGGACTGGCTCTGCCGTGACAATAATAACAGTAACAATAGCACCAAGTCGTGCAGCGCAGATATGAATATGTATCAGGTACATCTGTTGCCTCCTAGACCTCCCCCGCGCCCCTTCCGCTGGCGTTATGAGAGACGAGAAAGGGTGCAGACGCGATTCAATATCAGTCGGTTCCTTCCTCGCAGAAGTTGCCAACCGAGGGAGGCTAATTTCGAATCGGCCTGAGTTGCTCGCATATTTTTCTCCCATTTCCTGTTCACTCGCTTGCCACTTTAATCCGTCCTCTACTTGCAGTCAAATTGTAAGTTAAGATTAAGGATAAGGGTAGAAGAATTTGGGAGAAAAGGGGATGGAAAATGTTAAACTGATTTACGATATTATCGCTGACTTTAGTCTCAAGGGGAATCCTATTTTATGGGCTAAAAAGATAACAAAATTTAGGATTTTTTTTTTAAGAAACTTGCATTTCGATTCATCTGGAATTTGGACCATGTTTTTATGCATCCTTGAAGAAGTTGTAGTTTTTTTTATTCCTTTTTAATTTATGTATATCTACAGCTATGCTATTATTACCTTAACCTTCGCAGAAAAATTATTCCAAAGACATTCCATGCTGCCCATTTATCAGCGATTTTTCCCCAATCTTCCACCATCGCCAAGATCACCCCTCTGCCAGTAAGGGACACAGTGCAAATTTCCAGCAACGCTGGCATTTACTCTGAAAGACGAATTAACTGGTGCCCGCCCCAGGTAGGGTTGACGTACGCGCCATTTCCGCCGCTTTTGTCAGGAGAAATTCGAGAGATCGGTGCACCGAGGCTTCCTTTCCGCGGCCCACCCTCCCCGGCAAATTATCTTTTCAAACGTCCTTCGCCGGCGCGCAAGCTGAAGCGGCGAGGAGACGCAAAGAAGGATTTTATCGGGGCGCGGGAATGGAGTCCCCCGTCTCTCCGGCCTTTCAGCAACAAATTAAGGATTTTAAGCCGAAAGTAATTAGTCCCGGCGAACAAGGTGTCACTCCGTGGAAACGAGGAGACGGAGCGTCGGCCCTCATTGTTCTCGCCCGTAATCCGCGGGGAGCGTTCATAAGTTTCTCAGCTCGTCTGTGTCCAAGGAGCTGTTCGAAAAAAATCATTCCTCTTCCCGGCTAGATTAATCATCATATCGACGTGCTTCCTCGCCATTCTCTTCTCGTCTGGCGTCGAATGCCTGAACATTGCTAGAAAACGCTGCCTCGCTGAGGGCTGTAAACGAACTCTAACTTCGAGGAGGGAAAATTCTAATCAGGCCGTCCCCCGATACCGATAAAATTTCTAGGATCATGGATCTTCGCTCAGAGTAATTACTCGCCCAAAAGGAGGTAAACGAATGGAACGTTTGAGAGCGTTGGCGAGCGACGAGTCGAGGTAAGGATCCAGAGGACGAGGGCACATAATTCGCATCAACCGACCGACTGATCGTCACAGAAGAATCGCAATCAATTAGAGGGAACTGGAAAAGAGATTACTGGATACGATCTCTCTGTCCTTCTCCCTTTCCCTTCGAGAGCCAGCGAGACCCGACGGGATAATCTTATTTAGCCTTTCGCTCGGGGAAATGGATTATTTCGGGCGGCGCTGAAAGCCTCGTGCTCGAAAATCGCGGATCCTCTTTAGTCACTCCACCGGCGCAGTTAGTTAATTAAAAGGTAAAGAGAAGAAGGGGTGAACAGGGGCGAAGGGGGGGGCCGAAGGCCGGCCAGACAGCTTGGGATTTGTATCCCGATCGCGGGCGAACAAACCCTTCGAGTTTCGCTGCGATTGCGTCGGGATTCCGATGTTTGCGCCGTTTTATTTGCGATTCCAGCGGACACTCCCGGGCCCGCTCCCTGCGAAATTACGAGGCGATCCCTTAAAGCTGATGGGACCCTGGCACCCGTGATTCTCGCTGGCGTGACGGGGAAATTTTTGCGCTTCTAAGGGGAGGAGTCGGGAGGATTTTTTGGGAACGTATTTGAAGAAGTAGGTGCGTACTTTTGTGCAAAGATTTTTATATTTGGGGAAAGAATATTTTAGCAAGCTTTTGTTTTATATTTTCCTGCTTAAATATTTATTCATTTCAAAGTTACAGTCGAAGCTGGTCGGAACTGAGTTATCTAATATAAAAAAAAAAACAAAAAGATTTAGTTAGTATATTAATTTATTTAGTGTCTGACCACATATCGAGTAGTTCCACTTGCCCGCCTCGGCTTGAAATTCTTCCCCGCCCTTAGGCAATTATTTTTTCAGTAGAATCCGTGTATAGAATCATTTTACTCGTCAAGGAATGAACTACAGGTGTAGATATTTAAAAACACATGTCGCCATTGGAAAACATCAACAATACCCCTTTAAGACTCCCAAATACTCCCTAATGCTCAAAAACTTCGTATCCCTCTTAACTTTAATATTCTGTTATTCATTAAAACTACTTTAACTGGCTCGCCAAGATTAAAGGCCATTCAAGTTACACGTCGCCAAAAGCTAGCCATGATATTCCGACGCAGCAGCGTGCGGCCCGCGTACTCTGCGCGAACAAATGCATCGAAACGAGTGGACCAGTGAGAAAGGGAGGGGAAAAAGGGGTGCCGACGGTGAAAATAAGCGGCTGGCTCTAGATGGGGTGCGTTTATAAGCCGCGGGCTTTTTTGTAGTGCAAATGAATAGGTCGGACCCTCGGTTCGCAGCCGAGCCGGAGTGTCCGAAACTTTTGCAATTTTGCACGGCGGCTGCTGGACGCGTTCGTTTCCCTGAAAAATTTAAACTCACCCCTCCGTGCGTCAACACTTTCTCCCGGCCGTTGTGCCAGTTGCCAGCGAGCGGAGCGAACGATTTCGTGGGCGCCGTGACGAAAGGTTGACGCCGGGACAACCCCGTTCGTGTTCCCCTCTCTAACCAGATCGTATCGCGCTGATAATCCCCGAAGGTGGAGGAAAAGCCAACGGGGAGTGAACGCGGAGAGCTTTCCCTGGCGCCCGATGAGCTGCGAATCTATTTGGCTTATCTTCTAAACGGAGCAGCGCGACGAGATGAAGAGAAAACGTCTCATCCATATCAATGCGAAGAGCCGCGCGAGAAGCACCGAGGAGAATAGCATCTCGACAACCCCCCCACGAACCGATCACGTACTCGTTTCCCCCCTTCGGTCTCTCCACCCCTTCGGCAACTTCGTTTACTTTCGATTTCAATTAAACGGAGCGATTCTCCCCCCAGGGGCCTCTACCTACTCGCTGATAGGGGCGGTGGGGAAAGAAAGGCGACAGAGCGGTGCAGTTCGCTGGAATTTTTATTACAAATTTCAGGCTGAAACAGTTAACGTGGGTGATTAATCTTAGGAGTACAATGAAAACGGCAATGGGCACGTGTTATACGGTTAGTCGAGACGATATTTGCGCTCAAGACAGCTATTGCGTTGGTCGGTCGAGCGTAAATATCTTTGGGTAATTAAGACAACTTGGTAGGTAATCTTTTATTCGTAGTTTGTTGAGATACACTGCTCGAAGTAATTAGGCAACTATGTTTCTCAGCGATTTTAGATGATTTAATTTCAGCGAGTTTTATCTGTCTTTTTGGAGTCCGCTGTGGAAGTTCCAGTTTCAAACAACTCGTCGTTCTTAGTTGACAAGTTAATATACAGTTTTATGTATTTGACTGACAAAGTTATTCGAGTGGGTGGTTCTCTAATTACTTTGAGCAGCGTTCGATCTCAGGCGCTAGGATCAGCTTTATTTAACTGACGCGATCAGGCACTTATTTCAATTGACTCGCTGTGTCTAGAATCGAACGCAACAGAAGACACGGCTCACTTTCGTATCTCATACAGCGTGTAAAGGAAGCATGAGTTCTCCACAAAACGTCGCATAACAAAGCACGAAATTCGCCATTAATATATAAAAATCTGTATCTACAAAAATCGAGGATCTTGTATAATATGTAGGTCGACTTTTCAAACGTACAGTTAATAGCAAACTCCTATTATAAACTATAACAAGCACTTTATATACATAACTACGGCACGCAAGAAACTCTGTCTGATAAATCGTTATCGTGTGCGTCTGGGATGACGCGTGAATCTCGATCAGAAATATAGAAATACAACAACAAAACGTGATTGTTTGCACGTAATAAATATCTTCTCTTGTACTATCAGACTGGTGTTTTAAGGCACTACCGTTCTCTGCTTCTCGAAAATATCTTTACGCGAAGCTAACTGTCGCGTATAAATAATTCCTCGTCTTTCCGATAATTACGCGGGAATGAACAAGGATTCATTCGAAGCTGGCAATTATTTCCACTAACTCCAACATCGTTGCCGCGTTACGAACGCAATATCCCGGCGTAAAACATTTTGAGAGCTCGCAGGAATTGCACAAGCATTCCTTTACAGTTACTTTAACTTTCATTGACAACAGTGAACAATCTACACGCTTTCGCTTGGCTCTGTGCGAAAGTAGAAGGCATATTCCTCGGATAATATCAGATTCTTCTTCGCAGTAGTATCGATAGAACGTCTCGAATTTAAAGTAAATAATTTGAACCGCAGTACCGATTTCTTTCAAACGTGGCAAGATCGATATTCTATATTAACGTGTTGAATAAACAAACTTTGCATACGACCAACCGAGGTACAGCAAAGCTACTCCGCGTAACAATACTGATTTCTATACAACTCTGTTTAATATACCAAAGAGGTGAGAAGGTAACAAGTTTATTTGAAAAAGGAAAATTTGTATGCAAAGTCTGTTATATGTACACAACTGTCTCGTAACTATCAAATACTCTGTGTTTAGGAACTACAAGATCAACTAATAATATCATTGTGCGAAGACACGGTCCACGGACAGGCATATTTCAATTCTTATTAATCATCTAAAAGCTTCGCTCCATATCGTGGCAGCCACGTTTTGAACAAGTACTTTACCCTGCATGAAGTCAACCAATTTCTCAATGTTGTACGTGATTTAACGTTTCTCTTCTGTCGCTGATCAGTTGCCACTGCTATCTCGATGTTTCAATATGGCTTGCCATATCCTCAATTCGATCCCTCCTCTGAAAAAGACAAATAGGAAAGCGATTGATTAAGCAGTTATATTTTACGTGGATCGTCAGGGAAATTTTTAACATTTACTTGAGATTAATCCTGCGAATATCGTCACGGGTGACGTGACACAGTACGTCGTCCAATGTGTATTGCTCGTACATAAACTGTAAGTAATGGCAGGGATAATAACACTTTATTACACGAAAGAGACATTTTCACAGCAGTTGTAACGCTTACTGTTTCAATTGACCCTTCGTCTATTTGCAGATCCTGTAACCATTCGACGAGAGCTTGGTCTGCACAGGAAATTGACTCAGAATGCGCGTCACTAATGATCACTGACACTGCTTGATGAGGTGCATTTCCAGATACAGCAGAACTGTAGCTGCAGGAACGAATTAGAAGTGAAGTATATTTTCTACGCAATGCTTTCTGAAGTTGCGAAGCGAACAGAAATCTTACCCCGACTCTTGCCTCATAGTTGTTTTATTAATGTTCTCGCAAAGTCGCGTCAAAGTGTTCACCTGAGCCCTTTGCTCCTCAAGAGCCTGCTGCAGCAAAACCTGGTACGACTTTTGATTCTCGATTAATTCTTGAAGCAGTCTCATGTTCTCCATTTTCAAAGCTCCCATTTGATCTCGATACTCCTTCCAATATTTGTTATCGATGGAATCGCCGGTTTTCTGCGATTTCACGGAGTTCACAGTCGACGCACCAGACGTGGATCCTTCTTCCGGGCTCTGGCCATTGGGCTGCACGCGTTCCTGGCCGAGCAGATTGGCGCCAAGCTCTGCGAATCAAACGCACGACTTTTCTTTCGCTTTCACTACTCGGGGCGGAATCATTTATAACAAAGAATCACTAGCTAAATATATGAAATATCTAATCACAAGCAAGCCGCCAATGTGCACTGATATTCCCGCGTAGTAATACTTGGAAATTCTCTCTGGCGATTTTTTCGAGATACTGGACACTCGTGGAGAGCACTAAACCTGCTTGCTGCGGTCTAGATTCACAAGAGATCCCCTTATTATTGGTGATGACTTTCCTTTGAGATATTTTTAGAGTTGACACGATAATGCGTACCATCTCCATCTGTATCGCACTTGATACGCGTATACAATGCACATCTGCTACATCGCCGGATAACGTGGGATCGTGCGAATGTACCGCGCGAAACGGGTTTAAATATCTTTCTCGTAAAAGGGAAATCTTGAGACATTTACCAGGCGACAGTACAGTGATGGCAGCTTGGACCGCATTTCTCACTAAGTTATCCAGCGCGAACATCCAGTGGGGTTTAATACTGTGCATTCGTAGAACTTCGTTCACAGCTGTTTGGAACAGATAAATCGCCAGATTCAGATGATTGATAGCGGTCGAATCGAAATCCAATTCTTCTTTCAATGTCCGGATGGCTGTCACGATTACTTCGTGATTCTGCTCGGCGATGTAATCCCTCAGAGCACGCATCAGTAACGCTAAATGAGTCTGAAAGGAGGAGGCATAAAATCATTATTTAAATCGCTCGCTTTACTATAGTAAAAGTATGATAGCAATTACCATTTGAAGAACAGTTTGGCCTTCCGCTTGATTTATTCCTCTCATCCATACTTCACAGATCTTTGCTTCGTCTTGTGTCAGAACTCTGGTGAGTGTCATTCTCCTCTGACTGTCTTTTTTCAATAAATAGAAACCTTCTTGTTCCTCGCCAGTCTTCTGCCCCGGTTGACCTATTTGGCAATAGAAAAAGGAGATTGTAAGCAAATAAACATGTAGAGATTTTAGGGTTCTGAGGGTGCTTGCTCACCTCCTAATTCTACTTCTGGCGATAATAATCCGCCAGAGGAACTTCTTCTCGTCATGGATGCTCCAGCTGTGTCGGTTTCACTTGTTTCTATCGACGGCGTATTTCCTATTGCACTAAAATTACAACAGAAAAGAACAACCTTAACTTTATACATCGATTAATCCGGCGTTCTTCAGCTTTGAATTTTCGGTTTGCACGATGCGCGTGTCACAAGGGCAAGAATATTTCCTGGCAGAACTTCTGATTGGAAATAAACCTGAATACATATGCCAATCACTGAAGCCATGAGTATATTCTAAACACTGTCTCGAGACAAATACAGTAACAGCTGACGATTAAGAAGCGTGTACGCAGCAAGTTACATTGTCGGACTTTTAATACGATTCTATTGTACTTGCTTGCTACACCGAACCTCAATTTATAGCGTAATTGGCTGAAATGTAATTTGGAAAGAAGATTACATATCACGATCGTAAACAGGAAGCTCCATTGCCCAAAACACAAAGCATTGCAAATATTAAGATCGTAGTTAATACTAATACTGGTAAGACACCTATGACACCTAATGTTAATCATAATTGAATCTCTTATACCACAGAGACTAATATTGTTACTTTGTTTATCAACGATATATACTATTGTCTGTTATATTTTTCTTCGTGGACAGCATTAGCCGTTTATGACGTTAGTACCATACCTGTTAAAAGAAAGGGTTGCACTGGGCATGCTGATGGGAGACAGAAGGTGTGCTGGACTGCGCTCCCTCAGGGGGCTTGACTTTGTCAGCCCTCCACTGTATGTAACACTTAGATTATACTTCGTCGTAATACAATCTTAGCAGAAATGTAACAGCATAGATATTTAAAAAAAAATATAACAATTCGAATATAAAATAATTAATAATACATTGTATGCAATGTATTCAGATTTATTACTTGTTTAACTATAATACTGAAAGAAAACATACTGTTCGTCGTATCGTACGCTACAAATCGCTTGCGATAGCATAAAAGCTATTTCAACATGGAAATGGAAATATGAGATCGTCATTTCTGACGGCGAAGCGAGACAATGTGCACAGAACTGTATTAAATAGACGAAACATTTACGTTACCTATCGTCCGATTGGGAAGTCTGTATAGCGGCAGCAGACACGATATGATTGTTATTCGTTTTATCAGATTTTCCTAAACGTTCGAGCCGATCAGCCGGTACTGAGATGCTCCGACTGAAATCTGGGGGCGCCGCCAATCGAGTTGTTTTCTTTTTCCTGCGCGTATATAGGAAAAACATTATTTATAACACACATGCCTATATAGTAATTAGCACATACAGAGCAGAGTGCATAGATCAATCGATGCATCCGTTCACCACGGTAAAATTACAATTAAAACTCGATTTAAATGGAATCGCGTACTCGTTTAAAAATGGATCTTCTAATAACTCAGCTGCGGTTGCCCTGATATCAGGATTCGGCTCGAAGCACCGCAGGATGAAGCTCTTTGCCCTTTCAGTCAGCTCCGACGGAATCTCAGGATGTATTTTATAGTATCCAACCTGCGATAAGGGGGTGAGTTGTAAGTTACACCTACGATTTCATGGTTCCCAAAGCGATTCTAATAACTTACTTTAAATACCGCGGCTTGCGGAGAACCCAACTCGATGAACGGCGGTTTACCAGTTGCCATTTCGACTATGGTACAACCCAGGGACCAAATATCCGCCTATATTTGAAATTGCAACGTAGTAACACTCTCGTTGTGCGTGGGAAATACGGTACATACAAGATACAACTTACTGGAGCACCATATCCACGTTGACCCTTGTCGATAACTTCTGGAGCCATGTACTGTAGCGTTCCAGTGAAGGTTTCTGTGCTGGGGCATAAACCAGCTAGTCGTTTCGACATTCCGAAATCTGAAATCTTCACCACTCCGCTGTACGTATTTACCAACACGTTATCGCCTGAAAATAGTAATCCATTAATGAATATTCAGGAATCTCCGTAAATAAAATGCACGCGTTGTACTACATTTTACCTTTGATGTCTCGATGAACGATCTTCTGATCGTGGAGATACTTGAGACCCTCTAGGATTTGTTTAGTGTAATAAGCGATCGTGGATTCGTTCTCCTTCAAAGGGCCCCACTTCGATCTTAGTAAAGCTGATAAACTCCCTGAAGAAATGACCAAATGATAGACGCGTTGCATTTCTTTTAAACTGTTTCATCTTATTTATTCACCTCCAGGAACCTGCTCCATGAATATCTTGAAGTACCCATCCTCGCTTACAGAGCCAAGGTACTGTACGATATTCCTATGCCTCAACTGACTGTGCAATTTAATCTCTTCGTGTAAAGGTTGCACGTCTCCCAGATTTCGCTCGCGAATCTCTTTAACCGCGATTCGAACTTGGGTGTTCAAATCTCGGGCAGCGAATACCACTCCGTACGTGCCTTTGCCGAGCATAATTCGTTTATTCTGATCGTCCAATTCATACTCGAACTGTAAGAAGGTAAGCCTTTATACGCGAACTTTATTTAAGAATGAACGTCGGGAAAAGGTATCCACGAACCTTCATCCTATCATCCGTCATGTAGGCGTCCAAATCTGTAACCATACCCTCTTCGTCTCTGGTCATTTCCAGGATTAAATCGTAAAATCGCTGTCTGCATTGAACAGACGGAAAATACATTTGGAAATCGTCGGAGTTTTGATGTACGTATAGAAAAAGGCAGCGCTCGTCTCTTTTGTACAAGCTTACGCTGCGTATCATGTTCGCGGTGAACAGCCAGTCGTGCACCTGCTTGCAGTTGCTCTTCATATTGTCCAGGCACAAGTTCCAGATCTGCACGGACTTCTCCTCGGCGCCAAGGTTCACGTTCACGTAGCTGGGCATGAAGATCTTCGTCGGCTCCAGCACTAAGAGCTGAAAGCGAAGGCTCGGTGACTAATTCACGTCTTTGCTGGCCACGGGGCGTAATAGAGAGTTGCCTCATTTAAAGTCAATCTAAGGATTCTGCGCTAAGAGCAGTTTTATATTATTCTTACTTTGACCCAAAATGTACAGAAGTAAGCTGCATTGGTAACGCAATATTATAAGCCATAGTCTCCCGAAATTGGAAACTGGATCCTTTGTAGAACGATTCCATTTATCAACTTACTGGAAACCGTATACTGTCTCCAACTTCCGATTTCGTGGCTTCGACAAAGTAGTCCATCCAAAAACTAAATATTTGCTCCTCTGGCGAAGCCTCGGCCTCCTCATTCTTTTTACGGAATCTATTTATCAGCGATATGTTCCCTATCGTCGATTTCAGGTACCTGTGGAGCGGGGATTCATTGAGGCATTAGTGCACGGTGAGTATCGTTTCGATTCGTGATTATTCCAATGGGTTTCCGAGATATGTACCAGTTTGGCGGCTTCAATTTGAACATGCACTCCGCGGCTTGGATAGCCTTCGAATAATCCTCCGCCAACACACTGATCTCGAAGAACGTGGCTACGTCCCAGTAATCCTTTAAGCTCGACAGGCTACCCTTCTTGCCGATGAGATTGTTCAACACCATGCCTATGTGCTGTAATTCCTCGCTCTTTGAGAACTCGTTTCCCGCTATGACCAGCAACGTGGCGAGATTTATTCCAGCGTATTCGTTCGGTTGGACCTACATAGAGAAACCAGTCGGTTAATTCGAATATCGTCTACGTTGCGAAGTGAAGGAATCATACCTCGAAACCCTTTCTGTACCAATGAATCGCATTCTTCAAGCTCTCTTTGTCCTTGTGGCTACTTTCTACGAATTGATCCTTGTAAATTCTCCCGCACAAACATAACATATCAGGAACATGATTCTCTCGCTTCTCCAACGCCTTCTCTATCACCTTCAATGCCCTTTCCCTATCGCCCTCTTGGTTCCTTCGGTTCAGAGCGAACGCGTACAGGTAACGGATAGCCGGTGTGTTGATGTAATTCTTGTGGGTCGGTATTGTTCTCAGATCGTCGACCAACTGCACCATTGCGTCGTAATCCTACACATAAACGACCGTTTATAATTGTTCCAGCGGTGTTACTTTTTAAATAATCACCTGTATCTCGCGAAAAGAAATGAGAACGTTCAGGACGACCTCCCCTGACAGCACATTTGGATCGTCCAGGCGTTTACGCATATTGTTCAAAGCTTTCGAAAGCTCTTCGCCCGAGTACGTCTCGCGTGCTTTACGCAAGTCCGCTAGGAACTTTTCTTTCATGTGTGCTCTGTAAAAATCAGCATTCTTTGTAAAGCAGGAAGTCGAGCTTACGGTCATTATCGTAGCGAGTGAAACGTACTTAGATTGCACTTCAACGTCTTGAAATAACTTCTTAAGCTTCAGTGTGAGATGTTGCTTTGGGTCTATTGCCTCCTCCCCAGTAATTCTAGTCGTAGCTGGGTTCGTAGCCACGCAGGAACCACATTCCACCACGCGATAGGAAACGAACGTATAGCTGCCGCATGATAACTGTGATTTATAAAGTTTTGTAGTACAGGTGTAATTGTTACTGGGAACTTTCAGGTTTGGTTGTTATTACATACTGTATATACCTTGAGCCTAATCGTCGTTTCAGTGTCCATATCATTATGTAACAGGATATTTTCTTTCATGCCAAAGCTTTCTCTAACACCAAGGTGGTAGAACAGAGCAGATTGCTGTAGCTGAATGCTTAAATCCACAACAGCTACGTCTGCGTTATAGAATGTATCTAGCACATTTGTTTCTCCGAAATCCAGCTTCTCGAACTGGAAAAGTAACGAGCGAGAATATTTATACCCTCGAGATTAAATTATATAATCCACGACTGTTGGAAATAATTATACCTGTATATGATGCATATTGGCGTTAACTAGATTGCACGCTTGCCTAACTTCCTCCAAGGCTCGCTTCCTCTGAGCCAAGTGTTCTGGCTGTTGCAGGTCCAAGACGCAAGCCACATCCATCTTGGGCCTCCCAGGGATCGTAGTGTGCCCGGAGACATCGCTGTGCGTACCGATGCTGTCCGTACTAGAAATACCCTCTATAATCACCGATTGCGAAGCAGCTATGGAATATTCCTCATAAGTACCAAGAAACTTGTAATCCCTTAAGCAAATACATAACAAGCGACTAATTACCAGCCATGTCAACCGCATCCCCACAGTTGGAAATCATGTTGCGTAATTGTTTTTTACAAAATACAGTCGTTACTATCTTAAACTTCTATTTAACGAACGCTTGGAAGCTGTCAGTAGACACAGGACTCGCGTGTTTACCTGTTTGCGAGCAGAGTACACAAAGTAGTAACGTACGTGTATTATATTTACTTACATATATAACTTTCAACGTTACCATCGCATACAAGTCTACGAATGATTGTCTACGGAATAACTTGGCAAATATACGAGAGAAAGTTTGCGCGGTTCGTATTACTATCGTGTCAAACACTGTAGATAAGTGGAACCATTAGTGGATAAACATTGTTGATCTCTTGCGAGACTTTGAACCACAGCGAAACAAGAGAAAAACGTAAGAGAACGTTGAGCAAATAATCTGCTTGTAACATTAGTCCGCGCTAGACTAACGCAGGGAACATCGCGGATCGTTTTAGGTAACAGAGAACTCACGCGACGGGATTTTTGTTTTATGGAGCAACGGTGCACGAAATACCTTTTGCGGGGAACATCATAGACACAACCATCCGTTTCTTCTAGAACACACAAATCCGGAGTGGAGGTTGCGCACAAGGGACAAGCCGTGTAAAAAATTCTCTTGTTGGTTCACAGATGACAGAGGGAACCATCGAAACTCTTAAGATAAATCCAAAGACGAGGAATAAACTACATGTATCATATTACGGTAATTCGTGTAGTGGAAACTGAAATACTGAGTGAAGGGAACGTAGAGTAGGTCTGCCGCGCCCTCTACGATTAATAACGGTGACTTTGGGAACTATTAATGGTCTCCTTTTTCAGGTTAATTTGCAATTTGTAATTCGTAGCAAAAAATGTATGTTTGTTATGTACTCAATGTGGAATATGCAAGCATTCAAGCATAAGGAACATTCGTAACAAGGAATCTTAATAGTAAATTCTTTTTATCAGTGCGTTGATTATTTTAATCGTAACTAGTTCGACTTTTGTACACGCGTTTACTCTAGAATAGTCTAGTCTAGAAGGACACGTCGCGGAACTTAATATAAATATTAAGGGATCCATCCTTGGAGCATAGTTGTTAACGACGATATCGAATTAATTAACTCCCAAGTATGATTGGAGGCTAACGCGAGGTCATGGCTAGCAAACTCTACTGTGTAGAACAAAAGTATTTGACGCGTGATAGTAAGAGTGCTACTACCGCAAAACACTTTTGTCGATCGACTAGAGTCGACCCTTCACTCAGAGAGCATATATGCCGAGGAGGTCGCCATGCTACGTGGAAGGCGGATAACGAGTTTCTAGGTCACTCGGATTCAATTGCATTGGGTGCTACAGTACGGAGCACGGTGGAAACGTACCAATGAACTCCACGCGAGCAGAAAACCAGGAACACGAGGAGCCTCGATGGCGAACGTATTGCAGGAAGCTACGACTTTTCTACGCACGCATACTCGGCACCCCTGAACGAAAGGAGTGCGCTGGCAAGGTGTTAATAAAAGTAAACATTTATTTAGGATCGTTTCTACACATCAAAATAATAAATGAAAGTTCGTATACATTCATGTCTGGTAACTCTTTTAATCTTTAGTTGTACGATATTTTGTGTTACTATAATTACTTATCTGGCGAAAAAAGTTGCGCAGTTATTTAGTAGGGTCAAATGTAATGCTAGAAATAAATGTTATCCCATGTATTATATTTTTTTTCTATTCTCAGGAGCAACAGAGGTATTTTTAGGATTTAAGGCAAAACTGGGATGCTCCCTGTCTCGAGACTCCCTGACTCCCCTGCAGCGCATACAAAATATCATTCGCAACAACTATTCTAATTAATAAAATTGCTGCTGTATTCTTCTATTACGCATGTCCTCCCTCTATTCATGTTGCTATGAAATGTTCAAGCTGCATGCAAAATGGAATTATGCTTCAGATTGACTGTTCAGTGAACTGTGTCAACAGTCTGCTCCGACGGAGAGTAAAGTCGACCACTTCTAATAATAATAATGCATGCCTACTGCTCAGTGGTAGTAGTAAGTGCAATTGCAGGCGGAAAGGGTGGGGAAGGTGAGCATGATTCGTATGTACGCGGTTTACGAGTGCGTGAAGAATAGTGGGGCGCAATGATGCGCGGAGCGGCCACTCCGCAGCGCTCCCCTTTTATTAGGAGCGCAGAATACGCGAGGAAGTTACAGCTACAAAGATGATAAAATGAGATTTCTTTTATACCGACTGCAAATAACACAGGAATCTTTTTGACAGTTAAATCATATGGTAAGTCTGCTGTCGCAAGTGTCGATAAGTAGGATAATTTCATCAGTAATTATCACTAGTCGGTAAGAAAATTTAAAGCTGATTGTGTCTAAATTTAGTTCAGGAACACATTGCTTCCTAACTCCTTTAGCACGTCCACTACCCAAACGTGCTTTTTGATTAGAAATACAGAAAATAAAACCAAGTATAATCGAAATCCGGGGATCAATGAGATGGTGCTCTTCGCCACTTCTGCAATCCTATTACAGGGGTTCCCCAAAAACTGGCCTACTCCACGATCGACCCACAAACATGTCATTTCTCAGACAGAGTACACGTCAAGCTTTTCTTGGGCGTTTAATCGACTTCCGCTACTTTTTACTAATCAGAAATATTATATGTATATTCATAACATTGAAAATAGCTGTGGAAAGTATATTATATAGAAACTACAATTCGATATTCAAATAATATCGCCGTAACTTTTCCAGAAATACATTTCCTCGATTGCAAAGGTGAACCATTCAACAAACATGAAATTGTTTGGTGGTTAGAACGTACGGTAAGAAGTACGTTAGGAGGTATGGTAAGAAGTTTCTTAACCGACGGAATTACCAAGCGAACCAACGTGGAATAGCAGTGACGGACCGTCTACGCTCCTAGGACCAGATGTCTGCCTGATCCTTGGGGAGCCTGGCGGTGTAGAAACCGTTCAAGGAACGCATGTAATGCGTGTACATACACGTCACGCCCACTCATCGTCCCTGTCACGTACGTGGCTCGTCGTCATGTACGTGTCCTCCTACCTACATGCGTAAGCGGAAACGAACGTGCATGTACGCCACACAAGTTGACCTTAAAAATGTGTTTGTTCCTCGACGTGCATCGGTGTCTCGTACTACTTGCTCTACGGCAAATAACTACGTGCGGCTACAGAGAACGGAGGCATTCTTTCGTTGGCATTACGTAATATGTTTCATCCGTCGCCTGGCAATAATATATTGTTCGCAAAGCATTCAGAGGAATATTGAAGCACGCAACTGGGTTAGGTTCTTACCCAGGTAAAAGAAAACTTGTACGGAAGCAACTGTGGTATATAATTGTGTTTCTTCTTGTTGCTGAAAATACGTAGGGATATTAAAGTACTTGACAGTTGTGTGGGAAAATGCAGGTTCGTTTTGGCTTGTGGGCTAGTTAAAATTACCAATTTTGTGGGAAAATTTGTGGGTCGTGCCGTGCGCAGGCGTTTACAAACTTTGCAGGTGCAGCGCGAAATTCTGCCTCTCTTGCAGGTGCAAGAATCGCGCAATGAATTTCGGAACAAGAGGTTTTTGAAGTGCCCCGCACCTGCAAGAGAAGCAGATTTTCGCTTCTGCACCTGCAACAATGTTGCAAACCGAAAATCGGCTTCCCTCGATATCGCACAAAGTTGCAAACCGGGATTTTCTTTCACGAACACGTCGATTCTGTTTGCAACATTGTTGAAAAAATTTGTCCCTTGCAACCTTGTTGCAGGTTCGCGGGACGTTAGATTTTAGTTTGCAACATTGTTGCGCCCGTACTAGTCGTTTGAATCCGGTTTGAAACTTCACCGGAGATTCTCATGAGAATTATTTCAAAATGCCTTACAATTAGCGATGGGATACGCAAGTAATTGAAAGCAGTTTCTATTAACACAATTAATTTCATTGTACTTTATATTCTATACATATAGTAGTGTAAATACATTTCACATAAGTAATGTCGAACTATTACAGAAGAATAGTTCCCACAAAGCGTTGACATTACTTCCCCAGAAGTATTTTTCTCGTGGCACCGAAGCTTTGGCCAGCTTGAGTTGCGCCCTTATTGGTACCCGCCTGCAGGCCGATCAACCCTTCGCCGGCTCTCAATTGCTCTTCCGTGAAGTTCCGTTTGTTCTCTTCAGCTGGCTTTGGTCCTAGCCAAGGACCACGCCATTCCGGATGCTTGTAGGTCTGCGAATCAACCCCATCACTGTTTCCGTGGCCACACAGAATTAGACCACTTAAAACGAGACAACATAACAAAGATAATTACCGCACGACCGATGGCGAAAATAGTGTTAGTCACTTGCGCTATGTTCTTCCTCTCGACGAGATCCACCGCTTGGAACAGATCCACGTCGGGCACACCGTATTTCACGCAGGCTTTCTGGAATCTGCAACAATAGCGCGCGAAATTCTGTCGTTATGGTAAAACAGTTAAGAAAAGAATTTGGGAAGGAAAGGAATTGCTAAGATACACAAGAATGTTTGCTTTATCGACTTTGTCGGTAAATGTAGATACCTACTGATGTACAGAATCGAAGAGTCATTGCAGAAGACACTGTAACTGCCAAAATTAGAAAACAAATTGTATCGGGAAATGTTCTACGTGCCAATAGTATAGAACGTAATTTTTGGAAGTCGCAGTGTTTTCTACAAGGGCTGATCAATTAATTCTGAAGAAAGATCGCATATTTGTATCAAAATCCCGTATTCCGTTCTCAATACACAATATATTCAACGATAGTATCAATGGTTATATGGTTAAAGTATTACCAATCGTGATGAGAAACTGATCGTTCACAGTTTGCACCCCATAAAGCGCCAGAATCGCTAAATATCACCTCGGTTTGCGCGGAACGCGTGCCTGCACAGCCGCCATTTTGTTTGTGCCGAGCAAAGTGACGACCGTGGTACGCGAAAAGTGAGGCAGGCCAGTGTTAACGGGCTCTCTGGTTATCAGAAGCGCAGGAACGAGCGGAGCCACGTGCACGCGTGGCGCGACCTCCGCGATGCTGCTGCTCCCTGCGTAGAAAGGGAGTAACGCGGAGTGGCCGCGCTGCGCATCGTTTGCCCCACTACTCAGGAAAGCGCTCTTAAGCATTGAAAACGCGCCAATTGGTGGCATGCGCACGCGACACCGCGGTCAGATGCAGGAGACATCGTGTATGCTACGATGTGCGCGGAGGTGGAATCGCCGAGTCGTTTCTAACAGCTCGAGGACTCAAGTGCACTTTGATATCATTGTCGCGCAGAGAATGTGATACAGTGTAAGCATCAGCTTCGTTTGATATTGCATCAAATATTGACAGATGCATAGAAGAGTGCGTTGAAGATAAGAGAGCCGAATACTATTTCTGCCACGGACTTGTGCAGAGCCATTGGCGAATATAAATTTAAAGACTGCAAAGCAAAGTAATCGACTACTCATCTTGTAAGAATCGTGGATATAGTATATCGAAAGTCGAGATTCGATAATTGTATTGAGACGGATATAGAACAGTGGGTAAGCTTATTTATCTCCATTGTATCCGTTCGAAGTTCACTGCAACGATCCCGACCTCAGACTTTGTTGATACTTATTTACCAGGCTAGCAGGTGCGGCGAGGAAGGCAAGCGCGTCGAATATTCCGGCGGCTGTTCCGGGAACGCTCTCGAAGCGACGGCCGCTCGAGGTCAATAGTCGCGCAACGTTTGATCTCTCGATTCCGACCGAGAGTCGGGTGACCGGGCGCTCTCGACGTCGATAGGTTGCAGTCGAGAATCGTTCGGAAGCAAAACACTGTCGATTGCGTAAACTCGACTGTGCAGCAAGGGAGCATGAAGTCAAGAAAGCTTAACGGTACCTAGCGGACGAAAAACGGCGGGATACCTCCTGCTTATTCATTTCATCCACGCGTATTAATTGATAATCAATTATTCAGATACTAGTACGCGCTAAAGCGAACGAAGCGATCTTTAAACAGCCACTGACGTATGTAAAACTATCGCAAAGCTGAGTGAGCCGTGGACAATGGTTAGCTCGTGTAACGGATATTCCTAAATTAATATTTCCATTTCAGTATAATCATTCCCTCCACGCGATACGTACTGATTCAGATTATCCATCATCTTATAATCTCCACCAGAGGTGTTGATCTTCGTGACAAGTCCGGGCTGCAGTTTGTTCATGAGCTTGCAGAGCAGCAGCCCATCTCGTAACGCGTCTTCGTAACTCACGCCTAGAACACGGGTAACAAATTAATAAAACAAATTAATAAAACCTCTCACCATCGCAGCTTCCCAGTAGCATTGTCCCTCATTCTCCCTTCACCATTTAACGAATTTAACCCAACAAAATTAATACCTCCCGCCCCCCACAGAGCGTTCTCCCAAAACGGGGTGAAAGAGAAAGTAGTCGGCCGACGAAAAGAATGCTGGAGACTACACCGGCACCAGGATAGCAGGGAAAAAGAAACCTCCGCCACCCCTCGCGGCGGCGAGGCTTTAAATATCGCACAAGGAGCACGACATGCGCAGTTCACGGTCGGCCATCGATTTTTATCCCGAGCGCACGATTATCGCCTCTCGAACGAACGACTGTGTTTGTTTCTCTTTTTTTTTTCAGACCACCCCGCCCCTCCCCGCACGGACCCCGCCGGCCCGAGCGGACGGTATCGCCCGCGAAATAATAACGGCGAGGCCTACCGCGCACCAGCACTCGCTCATGGCGCCCCATTATGCCAAGAGGCTCGCCAAGGGGGCATGGAATTTTTTGCCGCCCGACAGAAGGTTCAGGAAAGACCAGCCTCGACTTCCGCTTCGTGGCTTTTTTTGCACTTCGCCGGGGATCTCAACGGCCATCATTGTCTTGCGTTGCCGAGGCTCTCCGCTGACGCGTCTCGTCGCCATTTGAAAGACAAGCTGCATCTCAAACTGCCAGGAGCGCAGCTTCCAGCAGGAGCCTGACAACCGACGCGCGGTGTCATGCCTTGTATCGTTATGCCAACTTTACCTCCCCCCCCCCGCGAGCCCCCACCGCGCCGTCCCAATGGTTGACGTTTCGATGTATCGAACTTATCGACGCGTCACGCTACCTGGTGACCGGCTTCGTAAATTTGCATCGATGCGCCGGCCGCGAAAGAAAGCGCTGCAATCGAGTACCACGTGACCCTCGCCTGGCGTGCAGCGTTGATTTAAATTCGTGCAATTGATTCGCCCTTTGGGGGCGATGAATTAATTGTTTAATCAGGTAGCAGAGGATTTTCAAGGGCTTTCAAGTTAGAAATTTAACAAGTTCACGTATGGTAGCTTTCTAATTCTGTTGCAGGACGAGTTCCAACGCGTTACGGTACGAAGATGTTATTTAATTGTATTTTATTCTTGCCGAAGAACTCGACCCGCGCGTTTCTTGAGATTTAATGTGTTGCGAAGGTATTTCCAGTAATATATGTAGGGATGTTAGGTGATCAGGGCAGGAGTAAACTGCACACTCGTGGAAAAGTAAAAAAGGCTTATTTATTGTAAAGAATAGGTTCAGGCGAGGATGCCTCTCGTTCGACGGACTCTGCAGGACTGACTTCATCCATTCTTATCTTGCGCTCCACGAGATTCACACTTACAACACACACACTCTTGACACGCACTCGGGTCACCCAAACTCTCTGCATGCATTCGACGAAACCATTCAAACCTCACACCCCTGACGCATTCGATACTCCACTATAAACATCCGCTCTCGATCCCAATCGCTCTGGCCCAAACATACTTTGTCAATCAAACAGTCTTCGCACTCCCACATATATATACAGTATATATGAATACGAAATTTACAGAGTCCCGAAGAAAACGTATGAAGCTTTGAATAGTGCCTTCTGAGTGTACGTGAATTGTAAAACGGTATTCACTGTGATTGCTGGGAATATGTAGATCATGGCGGGAATTTATATTGGCAGGAAATTTCGCGAAGCCTCGCATAACAGAATTAAAGTGCCAGAGATCGATGTACTCGAATCTAAAATTCTAAAAAAAAACTCCTTTCATTCGATACACTCAGGAAGCACAGCATCAGCTTTACAAGAACATTTTCGGACCCAGAAATACACGTTAGCTGTTCAAAAGACTACTATCCTGATCCTACAAGGACGACGTGTCACGTGGTCCCCGGCGGAGAGGGCACCGCCTCTAATGCCTACCCCAAAATCTGCTCGCCTAATACAAAACTGGTCGTCTGCTTGAATTTTCGATTGACGAGCCTTCGACAGCCGATCGCTTTCAGATACGCTGCCCACCCCCGTTCAATTAACCGTGCACCCGCCCCTAAGCAATGAAACAATTACCTACAAACAGCCACCTACCACAAATTAAAACTCAGAGAACCCTAAAACAGCAGTATACATACAACATAAATACAGCTAAGTATCATCAGGAAAATCCACTTGGCCTAATAAAAAACAATAGCGCACCTTCAACAAATTACTTTCTCGAATTCGATGCTGAATTTCCAAGCAGATTAATCCGCTAAAATGCTATTTAGAAAGTAATAATTATCGCTGACTGAATGGAGACAATTGCGAAGAAAACCATTCGCAGGAAGAGCTGCCAGTTTCCAAGCGCAACATGTCCAGTCCGACCACGCCAATCAAACGCGTCGAGGGAGCCCCGCCGCTTTTCCACGATATCCAGGAAACAGCCGCGACCGACAGCAGCATCCAGCCTCCGGAGCGGGCCGCGGTAAACAAGCGTGACAAGCTGATACGTTCCTGGTAGCGTCGAAACGCGATGAGATGTCGTAAACGCGAGAAGATGACAGAAAATCGATAGAGCGCCTTCGGAGGCCGGTGGCCCGCGGTGCCCCTTGCGAGACTCTTCCCCCGTTTCTTTCGCGCACCGCCGAACGGAGGTGCCAGTGATGCTGGCCTGGTATTTTTCAGACGCCCCGTGTCTTATTGCTGTCTTTGTTCCCGTCCGATATCCGTCGAAAAAATATCAGCGCCTCGGCGATATGTATTGGTGGATCGGGGCTGTTTCTGCTTCTAATACTACCCTGATACGTTGACACGTCATGATCGTCATGTCTCGACAGTTTGACGTAAAATCGATAAGCCGCTGCGGGCGCCCGCGGGCTTGTGTGCATGCGTGTGCATATTTTAATTGCTTTCTGGGCTGGTGTAATGCTTCGTATTGAATTGGAACGGGTGGTGCCGATTAAGGGGCGCTGGTCGGTGTGCAGTTCGATTTGGGATAGAAAGTAGCTGTGGTATTAGAATTATTGCGATGTATAATTATTTTTATACAGCGGAGTTGTAATTGTAAATTGACAATGAGTCGGGGGGATTGGACGCGGGGAATGGATGTCGCGTGGTTTTAATGAAACGCGTTACCGTGGCGAGAGACCGCGAGACAGCGGGCAGTTCCGCGGTCAAAGAACGCGCCTGCTCGGTCCGGTATCGATTTACCGTCAGTTTCATGTCATAAAGACGTCAAACGCACGGTTTTCACCAGGACAACATCCCCGGGCTGAATTTACGACCAGCTGCGAGCAACAGGTCCGGCGGGAAAGTGTTATCGCGCACGCTGAATCACCTTTTCCCCTCCGTTCCTGCAACGCATTCTACCATAACGTAACTATCAACACGCCAACCTGGAGTCTACAGTCCCTCGATGTAACTACGTAATCAAAATACCATCGAGTCTAAATAGAATCGAGCAAATAACGCCATTTCTAAATCTAAGAAAGTCAACAGTTAAATGTCACACAAGAGGGTGCCTAAGAAAGTGGCTAAATATTTCATATAAATATTACATTGACTCTGTAACAAATATTATTTCCTCTGCGCACGAAATTACGCATAAAAGCACGCAAGCTTGACCGACGAAACCGTATAGATTTATAGAGCATAGGCGCCCCCAGTGCTCGCCCCGAAGTGAAACATAGCTCGGGGTGACAACCTGTTGCGCTCGCTCGTAAATCTACCCCGAGGCTGCAATCCTGGTAGGCTTGTCTCAGAATGACGTCATTGACGACCCTTTGACAGACAACTGACATCCGTCGACGTCCTCCGTAGGAGCCCTTCCCCCAATCGAGACGCGGCTCCTTCTGTGTCCGACGCGCATTCTTATTTTCTGAACGTATGTAGCTGGCGGGAGGGGTGCACGAACACAGCGGCAAGCAAGCCCCGCGTCAGTGCGACGGCCATAAATTCATCTACTACCCCTCCGTGCTACCCTAGTAACCGTGAGCTTTCGTGACGTCACGCGACGTTACGTGACGAACCGCTCGACATATCGACAGCTGACACCCGGAACGCCTATTGAAATCGGCGCGAGGAAGGGGTTGCCTTGTTTAAGGCTCTAAGGGCATTGTTGCGCGAAAAGAATCGATGCGCGCACGTTGACGTCGACGTGGCGGGCAGGCCATAAATCCCTCAAACGTCTGCTGGTGCCCTGGTGCCGGCAAGCAGTTTCTGCCACCGTGACGAACGGATGAGTGACATTTCCCTCCCTCGAAGCTCATCGCGTCTCCCCTGTCGGGCTTTAAGCTACCCTTCCGATAGAATCACGCAGCACGCGTGGACTTAGTTCTGGGAGCGTGGCAGCTTCCACTGTGTTATCTATTTAGCCATAGCGGACGATCGCTAATTAATATCGAGGCGAGTGGCACGATAATGTAAATACGAGGGGGGTGGGGCGCAGGGAAGGATGATACCGTGGTGTGAATGTGTTTGACACCTTAGTAGACCGTGTTGCTCTATGAGGGGGAAGTCGAAGGGTGTGTGACGCGAGGAGGAAAGAAGAAATGACCAGTGCGATGCTCGTGACTCAGCTATCCGTGGCGATGTATGCGACCCTGTTACATTGGCGTCCTTACGACGTATCATGATGAACAGATGACGCTAAATCAATACTCGTCGTCGGCATGCGAGCGATTGTTAAACGTCGTTTAACGAGGCTCGATTACGTGGCAAGCTTTTGCCACGTTACGTAACTGGAGACAAGCTGACAATCCCAATAGCAACATACCACGAACGTAATTCTAAATAACTGTAACAAAGATTTTTAAGTTTCTACAGGTCAAGATTCATATTTAAATAATTACTAGTACGCGTGAAATCAAATTGGATATCATTCTTGAGAGATATCTTGTCACTTGTACGTTCCAATGTATTGAACGAAATCGAGTTTAATATTCGTCCGAGATAATTCCACAGTCGAGGGGGAGAAGACTCCTCCCACTCTCTGGCTTGAAAAATGCTCCAAAGTATGTACAAATTGTTACGCGAGGGTCGTGTCCAGCATGCCTCGCGAGCTTCCAGGAGCAGGCTAACATCACCACCGAAAGATTCAGGGATTCTGGAATCCGTCGCATTCCGATCGCGTTATCGCGGCGGGGAATGATCTCGGGGGCGAGTCAGAGGCAGAAGAAGCGGTCGACCGCGTTGGCGATCGAGCGACGGTCATCCAAGTTCAATTTTCAGCGAGTCAATAACATCAAAAGCTTCGAGTACCCGGCTCGCATCATCGCGTGGAGCTTTCGCGCCTGGCTAGATGGGAGTGACACTGCGCGACGACGCCTCGAGCGATAACCCACAGCACCGTGGACAAAGCCGTCTGAAGTACATTCCCCGATTGCTCTAATATCGCCGATAGCTCGATAGCAATGTATTAATAGAGTTAAAACCGAAGGAGAGCTTGTCATTTAAGAAGCAACCTCTGAGTAAAATCAGTAGAGGAATACAGTTGAACTCTTCAAGTAAGAATACTATATTCTTTCTGGTGTGTTTCTCCGCGGAGGGCTTTGTATTTAATTTCTCTTCTGCTACCTAGAACGGTGCGCTCGTGACAGGTACGCCCCGAATCGACTGACACCAGGCGCGCACTTGGATAAGGAAGCTTCCTGGGAGTAAAAGAACCTCTTGCCTGGGCAGCGTCGCGGGGGGTTTGCAATGGCGCAAAGAATCTAGAAAAAGGAGCGCGAACAGAGGGGCGATGAATGTTACTGATACGGATTATACGATTGATTCTTGCGCAAACCGAGACGCGCAATCCTTATCCCCAACGCGACGATTGCGTCGACGCCTGGCGTATTTCTTGAACCAGGGGTGCACGTGTGGCACAAGGGTTGCTGCGCGCGTGCCGTTCAATAGGGGTGGCTCCGGTGACGTAACAAAGCGCGCGTTTTAGTAGGAGAACATGTAGAAACGGAGGGTGCGACTACCCCAGGAATTCCAGCCGTCAACCCTCTTCCCTGTGGCACCCAACCTCCATTCTTTCCTTCAGGCTTTTGTCACAAAAAACTACCAGCATCAAGATCTACGTGGAGTGGCGATACTATATGTATAACTGCTTCTCGTTCTGATTGTCTGTAATTTCTAATTAATTTCTTTAAGCTGCAAACGAATTGAAAGCATTATTAACGTATTTGCCAGGTGTTCTTTTAATATTCTTTTCTGTTCCGGTCATACGTAAGGAACCCCAGTAACTGACCTAGCGAACAAGCTTAACCTTTGCGACGTCACCCAGCCTGACATTCCTACCCGGGCACCATAGAGGTCCAGATAGCCCCGCGTTTATTACGCGGACCGCGAACGGGGGTGGTGATATTGACACGCTTTTCGAACCACACCACCTCCGAAGAACAGGAGTTCATATATGGAAGGCGCGTATGCCAGGGGAGTGGTGTCATCGATAAAGTTCAATCAAACGTGTGCGCGGACCTTTCCGTCAGATCGGGCGATTCAATCCAAGCGTGATGTAATCTAAGATAGGCATATTTCAGAGGCATAGATCGTGAAATGTCAAGTTAAAATAGTTAGATTGACCAGGTGCAGGTGTAGGGAGAAAAAGAAACAATAAAATAAAATGTATCAACTATTGATTGATTATAAAAGATCATTATTAATGAATTTCACAGACCTGCTGGAAACTTCTGCCCAATTACTGTCTCGATCCATTGCTGGGCTTCCGCCTCCTGGCTCGCTTCACGTTTACCAGCAACCTACGAGCAGAACACGAAGACTATTTTAATACTTTTTCACATTATCGATACTTCAGCGTGTGTATACTTATGTCTCCCCTGGCGTGATTAACGATGGCCGAATATCTTGGGAGATGGATGAAGTCTTACTTAGATATTTTTAAGTAACACACGCTTCCTTCCTTCTACACGTGTCGAATATTCATTAAGTTTATTTTTGAATATGGGAGGAACGCGACCACGGGTAAAGTATCAAAAATTTGTATCGTTTAAAAGTGTAAAAACGTCATATATCACGTCATACGTCCCCTCATCGAAACTAAATAAATAAACGAGAGTATAAAACTACTTATCTCATCTCTCTCGCCTGCGCCGAGATAATTCTGCTTTCTGAATAAGTTCATCAGTTTCCGCAGAAACTTTCAAAAATTGCCGTAGCCGATGGTATTTCACATCGTCATGGCGGGGTATTGGTAAAAGTTTTCAACTAGCAATAATCGCACCTCGGTAGAACCTCATTGGTTACGATATCGCCACTGCGCAAAGCTAACGAGTTCGTCTTTCCCAGCCCTACTAATAACGCCGCCGTAAGCTTTCAGCAGTGAGAAACCTCTCCGCCACGTCTCCACCTGGCGGCAAGGTGGAGAACTAACCAAGGAAAGCGCAGATACTGTATCCAGACCCTACATCCTACATTCGCACAAAGTCAAACATAAATTGAACAAAACCGACAAACTCTCACGAGCCTAATATAATCCAACAATATCCCAAATGCAAATAACCATTTAATATTTACTACACTACATTTAAAACAGCGAACACCTATCAATTACGACAGATACTCCTTTTCTATCTAAAAAGAAAGTTCCCCGGCTGTCGCGTGACGAGCGGTAAACAGCGGATCTGCAATTGAGTGTAAGTAGAGATCGGTTAAGTATTTGCTGGAAATGCATCGTGGCAGGGAAGCACGGCAGCAGGAGGTGGCGTTTTAAGTTACGCGCGTAAACGACGCCCCGCGATAGAGTCTTGCTGCATTCTTTGCCCCCCCCGTGTACCTGTTGCTCTTCAGGGGGGGCATTTTGTAAAATCAACTTCTGCCACGCGAATTCGATTTCCGTTGCGCAACTCGAGGCCACGGCGTGCGAGCCTCGGGAGGAGCCGTTCCAGGCCGAACAGGCAGAAGACGTTGCGTTACGATAAACTTGGAAACGGCGTCGATTGACGGGATCTAAACTGGGCGGTGGCCTCACCCTTCGAAGTGGCCAGGGTCCAGAAATTACGGCGGTTTTTGCTTATCGGCGTTTTCATCTGGCGTCGGTCCACCGAGTCGATTAGCCATCTCCTTTTCTTGCGAAGCACACCCACTTGTTTGGGATTCCCAAGGCGTCGCGACGTCAGCGTCAACAATAACGGGCGGATCATCGTAAACGACGATCACGCGCTGCCGCTGAATAAATCTGTCCAGGATACCTACGTGTTCTATTTCAGCGGATCGAACAGGTTTCATTGTATGAACGTGGAAACTTCGCGAAGGATTCCAAGATTGCTACCCTTTTTAAGGGGTGCACATTTTATTGGGGGAGGGGAGGGGTGTATCGAGTCTTCCAATTTTAGTGGTAGTATGCGTGTTGAGGTATTTACTCATAGGTACATGAATTAATCAATATTTCTCGAGTACGCGATATTAGGCACACTTTTTTCAGGACCCGATTTTTGCATGTTTAGATTTGTTGAATTCCTAATTAAAAATTTGCAGGTTTCAACGATTCTAACTTATGCCACATGAAAGATGAATATTTTCTCTTTACTTTGAAACGAATTGCATGCAAAAATATCAATTATTATTCAATTGACAGCGATTTAAGTTTTACTAGGCGTGTTGTATTCCGTATTTTTCGTATTACTTTTATTTTATTAAATAACTTTATGCAAATAACGGAAACTAAGACGATTACAGATAAATACTAGATTATAGATTCAGAACTAGATTCTCGTGTCCAGACTATTCGGACTGAAGTGCTCAAGTGCTTCTGACTGGAAGAATTGCGTGTACGGTTTTCGGTAAGCTGAAAAGTGGGGGTTGTCCTGAGTTTAACGGTCGTTAAGGGATGAGGCATAGAGATCGAGGTTGAAGGATGAGTAATAGGGTACGGATAAGGTCATAAAAGAAGGACTTCAGGATGCTTACTATTGCTATCTGGAAAACTACCGCGCTGACTAATACTTTATATAGATTTAAATGACGTTGGTATACAACAGGCGATATTATGTACAGTCACCCTATACGGTGTTGGGTTGAAACGGTTATTTCACAGATAGGGAAGTGAATCAGATATTAAAACAGAGCGCAGAATATTATACCGAGCAGGTGAGTCTCTAATTATTTTCGGCAATGTATCATCGAAGAGTTTTCGTGTAGGTATTCTCATGTGCAATAGGTAGGATGTAGGTACGTTTTTAGAGGCTCTGCAAAACTTCAAAGGGAAGATCGCGCCGGGAAGGGCCAAGAAGATGAAGAAGGCTCGCGAGACGCAAATACAAGCAGCCTAAATTGCAAACCAGTTATGATGTGTAACGGAAGGGTCTTTGAACCACAGCTGGGAATCTACGGTGAAACTTGCACCACTGCGGCCTCCATTCGATTAAAATCAATGCCTCCTAGACTCTAAATTAACCCAATCCAAAATTCTCTGTAGGGTAGATATTTCAATATTGTATACTAAAAAAAAATTGGTTTAATAAATATTTGTTGATTTCACCGAGCAAAAAACCCAGCAAAAAATAACACTATTAACTAACAACTTTGTAAAAGCGAAGCACAATAGTTGTAATTTATAAAAAATAACACCGTACATCTAGATTGTTATTACTAAATTTTACATCGGTTTATATGAAAAACGGGACTTTCAGCCCCACCCTATCCTACCTAAGGAACACATTACACCAATAATAAAAATAGGAGAACTCCCAAACTGTTCGATCTTCCCCCACTGATCTCCGTAAATACTCCACTAGCCACCAACACACGTATACAAAATTTACAATCTACTCGGCTACCTTTTCCTTCACTTCCCCAAACCACCCCTGCATTCTCCTAAGCAGAAAGACCCTTTAAGCCCATTAGAAATCCCCATCTCGTCCAGCAAACGAGACTGCAGTGTCAAGATCTGGTTACAGGGGCGGGGGTGTGTGAACAGCGAGCGGGCAAGCGGCCAAAGAACACTCGTTCCTGAATGTCGGCGTAAAGGATACGGCGGAGGGGAGGCTGGCATATAGCGTCGCGACGCACGGCGTCCGTCTTAGTCTTTGGTCAGCGTGATCGTTCAAAAGTCGCTTATCGGGACACCTGTGTGCTCGAGTCAACGTCCACCAGCGAACGAAAAAATAAAGGAACAGAGGAAACATGCCGGTACGTCCTCGCCAGCGAGTGTGCACATAACGAGGGAGCAGTGTTTCAGCCGCGCAGAAACGCGATACAATAACAATACCGCGGCGTAGCCAGCGAGCCACAGAGTTTAGCAAAGTGAAGCTCGAACCAGCTGTCGCGTTAATAGTTTTCTGTTTCGTTGTCGCGGTTTGGCCGCGGTTATTCGTAGCATCCTAATTACGTTAGACCTTGGGCTATTTCGTTCTGGCGGTTCTCCCAAAATACTGGATTAATCTTGACGCTAGGGGGGACGCGCGACGTTGCAAAACAAGGGAAAACGTGGCTTGCGAACGGGGGACCGTGGAGGATTAGGGGGAACGGTGTACGCGGCGGAGTCGTAAGCATCCGATTTTAGTACCGCGGACGAGCTTGTGTACAGATCGTTGACGCAATGGGAATCGCGGCACGGTTCTCAAACAGCGATTTGTGCCGCCGATCGACTTTGACGCGTAAGTCCGCCCCCGCCTCGCGAGCAGTGGGGTATTTATACCCTAAGACAAATATCCTTGCGTAATATCGAGGCTCGCGATTCCTCCGCGCGGAAATAGTGATTTAAAAAGCCTGTGGCTCTAGCGACGACCTTCGAATGTAAATTGAAATCATGGGGTGGGATTTGAACGTAGAATAATAGATAAGCTTTGCAGAGCTGCAGCTTGAATTGAAATTGCAGGGCTCAGTGTTACCTAACAAGAAACCCTGGTCTCTCTCTAATTTCTCAAAACGCTAGCAGTAAATCATCGGAACGACACCGTTCGAACGTCGAGATGGTGAAATAATGGCGGGACAAATGGCTAATTAGGGAGGATGAATCGGGCGCCACGCGAGACACCGTCGTTCGGAGCGTGCCCCGCGGCCAAAAGCGCAACCCCCAATGTACGGGTGCTAGACGTTGACCGATGTAACTTTAAATTTAGGGAATCGTTGCACCACGTGTCACGTTCACGAAACGTCCTCGAGAAACGGATACTGATCCCGACGAACGAATACGCCGCTCCTCTTCAGAATGGGGCTTAAAATACACCCCGGGCGCGCGTTCGACGTGGAACACGTTGCTTGACACTTCGCAGACAGCCTGGAGATTTCCCTGCAAACCAGCTGCCGATCCTCCCGCTAACTAAGCTGCAGCTAGGAATGCAGTGGATCGGACACACCGGGCTGGTTGTTAAGCAATTCCGTGGCCCTTCGATTATTAGTAACTCGTCGCGCGTAGCGAAACTATGCGTAGAAGATACGCAGCTCGAATTTCGCGGAGCGTAGAGGCTGATTTCTGCTATAAATACTGATTTATCGCGGACAGACGGATGCCAGATCGCGTTTGCGTCGGTCGGCCCGCTGGCGTCGTAAATCAACGCGAAAGTAGTTAACAAATTGCTTACAATACACGCTTAGGTAGCAGCGGACCTGGCTCCAATAACTTCAATTATTTTTACCAATTTCATTCAGAGGAACGAAATAAAGACAGGGTAAGGAGGGTTGAAAATCAGTTGGCGATAAGTGGCTTTCATTTCACGGAGTCGAAATGATTTTTGCGGGTGCGTTGATAGGAAAGCGACGGGGCAGAAAATCGTTGTCAATCTGCCAGGCGGTGTAATTCCGTCCGATTGCGAGGATTTTACTAGAAATCAGTAAAACTTTCCGGGGTTCACACGGCACGGAAACAGGTGGCCGTCGAACGGTTCTTGCCAGTTTTAATAAAAGCCAACGAATCGGCCGGCGTATTTTATTTCCGACGTTCGTTTTATGCCCCCCGGTAACGTAACACCGTCGCGATCTATTTTCGCGCACCCCTGTCGGACGTTTTTAAATCGCTCGAGGGCTCGCTGGATCGCGTCGCGGTTCTCGAGGGGGAAGGATGTCCTGCGCGGATCTTTGAGCTCTTAAGGACGAACCTCTGGTCTCTGATTCGCAGGCTCGCAATAAGGAACAGGAAGCTGAGGTGTTGGCCTGGATCGAGGCCGTTCTTGGGGAGAAACTTCCGCCTGGAAACTACGAGGACATACTGAAGGATGGCGTCGTCTTGTGCAAGCTCGCCAACAAACTGGCGCCAGGGTCGGTGAAGAAGATCCAGGCCAAGGGAACCAACTTCCAATTGATGGAAAATGTGCAGAGGTATTGCGAGAGCATCCGCGTTTGTTAAAGGAAGCCTGCCACTTTAGTGGGTTTCTAATCGCTCGACGCGTTTATGCAGATTCCAAGCCGCCATCAAGCAGTATGGAGTTCCGCAGGAGGAAATCTTCCAGACGGCTGATCTGTTCGAAAGACGCAACATCCCACAAGTTACTCTGTGCCTGTACGCGCTTGGTAGGATTGTGAGTATCTTCGAGCAAAGGTTCTCGAATAAACACTTTGCACGGCGCGTGGGGTGTTCTTCTATCGGTATTTTCTGGGAGGCATCGGAAGTATTGCCTCGAGTCTTGATGAATGAAGTCTCGGGGTGAGTAGCCCCGGCCTTATACGGAATGTATAAAGTTACACGGAGAAGTAAATTTGAGTCAAATTGACCCAGTATCATATATTTACGAGAAATGTGGACATAAAAATAGATCACAGTTCATTTAATTATTAATTTAATTTTTAATATTTCAATGTTTCAATGTTTCAATGTTTCAATGTTTCAATATTTCAATATTTCAATATTTCAATATTTCAGTATTTCAATATTTCAATATTTCAATATTTCAATATTTCAGTATTTCAGTATTTCAGTATTTCAGTATTTCAGTATTTCAGTATTTCAGTATTTCAGTATTTCAGTATTTCAGTATTTCAGTATTTCAGTATTTCAGTATTTCAGTATTTCAGTATTTCAGTATTTCAGTATTTCAGTATTTCAGTATTTCAGTATTTCAGTATTTCAGTATTTCAGTATTTCAGTATTTCAGTATTTCAGTATTTCAATATTTCAATATTTCAATATTTCAATATTTCAGTATTTCAGTATTTCAGTATTTCAGTATTTCAGTATTTCAGTATTTCAGTATTTCAGTATTTCAGTATTTCAGTATTTCAGTATTTCAGTATTTCAGTATTTCAGTATTTCAGTATTTCAGTATTTCAGTATTTCAGTATTTCAGTATTTCAGTATTTCAGTATTTCAGTATTTCAGTATTTCAGTATTTCAGTATTTCAGTATTTCAGTATTTCAGTATTTCAGTATTTCAGTATTTCAGTATTTCAGTATTTCAATATTTCAATATTTCAGTATTTCAGTATTTCAGTATTTCAGTATTTCAGTATTTCAGTATTTCAGTATTTCAGTATTTCAGTATTTCAGTATTTCAGTATTTCAGTATTTCAGTATTTCAGTATTTCAGTATTTCAGTATTTCAGTATTTCAGTATTTCAGTATTTCAGTATTTCAGTATTTCAGTATTTCAGTATTTCAGTATTTCAGTATTTCAGTATTTCAGTATTTCAGTATTTCAGTATTTCAGTATTTCAGTATTTCAGTATTTCAGTATTTCAGTATTTCAATATTTCAGTATTTCAGTATTTCAATATTTCAATATTTCAATATTTCAATATTTCAATATTTCAATATTTCAATATTTCAATATTTCAATATTTCAATATTTCAATATTTCAATATTTCAATATTTCAATATTTCAATATTTCAATATTTCAATATTTCAATATTTCAATATTTCACTAGTGCAATATTTTAATATTTTGAGAATTTAAATTTCTACAAAAAAAATTAAATAAAATTTTTTAAAAATTATTATCATTATTTATTACTTAATCATATGAAAGAGTTTCAAGTAATACCTACACTAGTAAAGGAGAAATGAGGATTTGTACCTCGATTTTGGTTCAAAATGCCGGTTCGAAATTTCCGTACAAGGTTTAAGTAACACGTTCCCGCCAATACCGGTCGCCATTCAAAGTGTTGCTAGTCTTTGCCTGTTAACAAGGGTTACTCGCTAATTGCCACTACGATTTTTCTGTCCAGACGCAGAAACATCCCGAGTACAACGGACCTTCCCTAGGCCCGAAGATGTCGGAGGAGAACAAACGAACGTTCACGGAGGAACAGCTTCGCGCGAGCGAAGGCCAACTGAATCTGCAAATGGGTTTCAACAAAGGCGCCAGTCAAGCTGGCCACGGTGGTTTCGGTGGTACTCGACACATGTAAACGTCTCCTTGCAACGTGCACAATCGCGTTGCTGACGACGTTCTAGGTATAGATACCCTTTTTGCTACTTGCTACCGATCTCCGAGCGCTATGGACGCCAGGGCGCGACCGGTTCGAGATCTCCTCGTCGTCAGGCTCCGCCGAAATTCGACCGCGCTCAAAAATCACCTATATCTGCTTTCTTTTCGATGGACGGTGGAGGAGGAGCGTTCTGAGGTCGCTGGGAAACTGTGCAGGCCGAAATCTGTTTGTAGGAACATCTTGCTGAGAATTTGTTGAATCGTAGCGTTCTCTGTGTACGTAAATGTGAGATCCAAGACACAAATGGTGTTAATTAAATCCTCTACGCTGTAATTATGCATTCATACACTGTACACTTTAATCTTCCACTAAGCACACATAACACACACACACACACACACGATGCAACACGTAGGTACACTATACATACACACACACATTCTAAACACAATTTATACTCACACGCATGCACACATACACATGATCGTATACACACACACAAACACTTGCTAAGTGCATAATTAGCAGAAACGAACTTCTTGGCGATGATTTTTCGTTGCGACACGACGCAAAGTGCCAACAGAGCATTTGTCACTAGCACCGCATGAAAGAGAGGAGATTTATCCGCGACGAGCTGGATCTCGCAGTTACTGCAGCATGTGTTGTGAAATTTAGATCTGTCAATTGGAATGTATAATCCCTTTTCTATGATTTCTAATCGCCCTGTCGCAACTTGCGAACGATATGTAAACGGCAAGTGTATCGAATAAAGAGGCAGCGCTGCTATTTTCTATTACCTGTATTATTATGAACGTAGTCCTATTAAGTACTTCTATTGTCCAAGGAGACCCCAATGACCACGCTAGGCTACCTCCATGTTTACAATAAAATGACAAGAGACAAGAGATCCGGTGCAACTTCAGAGTAAAATCTAGTGAAATCACTCAACGGTTGAGCCTGCTGAACGCAGGCATTGATAAACCTTTCTAACGAACGATAAACCAACTAATTATTTTCCACATGATGTTCCAAAAACTGAGGTGAAGAAAGACAGTGCAGAATTCGAGGATCCCTCTGTCTCGTGCTAAGTTCTTGAGACATTAATACACACTTCTTTCCGCGGGTAATGTGGCAATAACAGAACCAGCATGAAAATACTGTCAATTAAGTTGCGCGGCTGGCAAACCTCGTGGGAGCAACTGAGTGGCGGATTTAACGAGCAGTCGATGCACATAGGAGTATTTGTATAATAAAACCGGACAAAAATATTGTATGTACATTGCAAAAACAACATAACACTTTTAGGCATCTTGTTTTAAAATTGGGATTCATTAAACCTATTATTGATCGTTCCACCAGGGTGGAATTCCACGATGAAGCTGTTAGAAATACTTCTAAAATACAAAACCTTTTGCGTACAAAAAAAGGGTCCCATCTTCCAAAGAAAATTATGATTTATCCCAACACTGTATTTTCTTTTGTTTCCCATAATTTTCATACCACGCGCGAGTAAATTTATTTGTGTAATTCTATTAGGTACATGGGGTGTCCCAGAACGTTTGCCACCTGGGTCCTTTTTCCGAAATTCGTCACTGCAACAACGCATCCTCGCTAATGTAGTATTCAAAGAGGCGTTATAATATCGTTTTATCAAAGTCTATATTAAAAATTGAATCCTCCAGGGACACACGGTTTCGATCTCCATCCCGCCCGCGCAGGCCTCAAGTTGGGCGAGCTAATTTCGGCGCACCAGCCACGGAAATACCGTGGCGGCTTGTTTGTAAATAAACCTTGCCGCGAGACTCGTGCCGTCATCGCGACACAATTTTTTTTCATTCCCCCTTTTTCAGTTTGTTTCTTTTGGAAAGTCGAATGCAACGCGCCCGTCGCATCGCGAAACTTATTCGCACTTTTGCTTACCTTGGCACGTCGCGACGCCTTTCGGTTATTTCTAGATCGTTCTGTAGACTTTAACGTCGCGTTGCGATACCTATCCCATTTTTATCGGTTGAGAAAAATTAGGAAATTAATGTTAATGGATCTAATACACATTTTCTCGACGATCACCTTTCAATAAATGATTATATTCGAAGTGGAATGTGTAGAAATTTAAATAGTTTGCCCTGCGTTCCTTCGATCAATTCATATTTATAGAAACCTTATCTTACGTCTTGAAAGATAATTCAGCGTGGTTCCTTAATAAAATTCTGCTTCGCTCTGGCGACTAACTTCACGCCGAAATCCTCGCGCAGCCTTTCGATTAGGGCTGGGACTATTTGTCGAATTTTTCGGTATTCGAATATTCGAATACTTCAGTTGCTCAATTATTTGGCGAATATAATTCGAATATCCAAGTATTCGAATACTATTCGAATATTTAAGTATTCAAATACTGATGTATTCGAATAGTATGGTGTGAATTATAAATCAAGTTCTTTAGGTTCACTTGTCAGCTAATTTTGACCGACTTCACATCATACTATTCGAATACTGAAATATTCGAATACTGAAATATTCGAATACTGAAATATTCGAATACTGAAATATTCGAATACTGAAATATTCGAATACTGAAATATTCGAATACTGAAATATTCGAATACTGAAATATTAGAGAACTGAAATATTCGAATACTGAAATATTCGAATACTGAAATATTCGAATACTGAAATATTCGAATACTGAAATATTCGAATACTGAAATATTCGAGTACTGAAATATTCGAGTACTGAAATATTCGAGTACTGAAATATTCGAGTACTGAAATATTCGAATACTGAAATATTCGAATACTGAAATATTCGAATACTGAAATATTCGAATACTGAAATATTCGAATACTGAAATATTCGAATACTCAAATATTCGAATACTGAAATATTCGAATACTCAAATATTCGAATACTCAAATATTCGAATACTCCAATATTCGAATACTCAAATATTCGATTACTCAAATATTAGAATACTCAAATATTCGAATACTCATATATTCGAAGTTTATTCGTAGCATTCGAATACTTGTAAAATATTCGAATATTAAATTATTCGAATAGTCCCAGCTATACCGATGCGAATTTCTCCGGAGATCGTTAAAAACGTTCGCAGTGAAAATGAAGATTGGAGCGTCCTTCGCGGGAGCGATATGATTGGCCGTGTTCCCACGTGTAAATCAAATTTAAATAGTTTTAACGATGCACGCAGTGACGCACGGATTAGAAATATTCCAGAATTAGAAGCACTTTAATGAAAGCCCGTAAAAATATTTCGGAGACGCCTGCTGAGTCAGATGTGTTCGAAATAGATGGCTTTTGACTGTGTCAAGGGGAAGAAATTCCGCCTCCGCTCCTGTATTCCACGAACGCGTCGCGTGTCTCGCGATACATATTCTGGAAGCTTCGATAAGTAACAATCTCCGAGCTCTGCAACTCACGGCGCCTGGGAGTTGACAACCCGCGCGACACTGCCGTCGAACCGGAGAGTGGCGCGAAACAAACAGTGCGTCACGCTCGACTGCCACTAAATGAGACTTATTAGAGTGCAATCGTAATTTCGATGAACCAGCTTAATAATAATAACCACACTAATCGCCGTTAATATTACCTCGGGATAAATAATAGCCTAGAGAAAACTTTGCAGTGCAAAAAGCAAAGTATAAGGCGCACAAAATAATGTACGTATAATATTCCACATCGTGTCACTAATAAGTTAATGTTCTCCCGTCAATAAACGTGTTATATAATATCATTGATTCTTCTAATTTCAACGACGCCACAGTGTCATCGATTTTTCTTCACAATTTTCTGTCTTCCAGCGTGCACACAGTCACAGTCGATTTATAAGGCCCATACCTAGACTTTGGATCCACTAAACGCGCAGGGAACGCGTAAGGGAGCGACAGTTTGTTCAGCACGTCTTACCTGCCAAAGTGGACGTCCAGGCATGACGAATGTGGTTGACGGGTGTTCTCTTGCGGTCCAGGAAACGTCGGGAGCCGTCAAGTCGGCAGAGCTTAACCCACTCAAGCACAAAAAGTGTGCGCTTCGGCCCTCGTGCTGCGTATATATGCGTGACAGGTGTGCGCTCGTGTTGGTGAACGTGGGGGCGCTTCTATATATGGACCACTTACTCACCACCCTGGTCCACACGCGGCCACCTCCGCCGATATCTTTTCAAACGCGTTCGTAAAGAGCCACGTGAACGCCGACTGGAAATAGTGCGGAGGAACTTTTTCAACGCCCTCTGGAGAAGCCTCTACTCGACGTTTAAGCAGATGCGTACAATTTACAAGCTTCTATAGGAACTCACCAATCCTACATCGTTGGTCGAACTCGATCTCTTGCATAGAACCGCTATTTTACTCCAAATAATAATGAATCGTTTCCGAAATCGATTTTTTGAGGAACTGAATAAAAGCTTGCATAAAAGGTTTGTTCCGTGTTTCTGATTTGCTGTGCCTGTTTGGGGAAGTTACTTTTTAGATTGTAGTATTTTATGAGTGATTGAAGTATTTGTAGCGAAGGTGCTGATATTACGTGTTTGGGAAACGCTGAGATTCCAACGGTAGCGTGGCCGAGCGGTCTAAGGCGCTGGTTTAAGGCACCAGTCTCTTCGGAGGCGTGGGTTCGAATCCCACCGCTGCCATTTATTTTTTTTCTTTTTTACCTCCGCGATGATCAAGTGCACGCGCGATTCCTGGATCCTCGCAACCTTCACGGCACGCTGGCAAGCAATTAGCGGAAGAAGGCAGTGGTAGCGACTTTGAAGGTGCAATGGGTTGCGTCGGCACGCGGCGCCGTGGTTCACACCTATTAGAAACGCATGAGCGGCAGGAGGTTCGAGCATTGTGCGTCCTGAAGAACCTCACCTATCGACGATTTTGTGAACCTCGCAAACACGTGGTTCGGTCGATAAAGCTGCATTGCATGTTACTATTTTTGTACTAACAAATGGGCATCTTGTCCGTGGCAAATTTCATAGAATTATGAGCAAAACGTTTATGTACTTTGCAGTGTAGTGACACTCAGCTTTCACGTAGAATCTAGAACATGTAATGTATATTTATATGATACTGTGAAAAGGGTAAATCAACATTGCATTTGACGATTTGAATAAAAATGTTTAGTATTTTAGTATTTTACCTCTTTAATGATCTCTGTTTACACGAAGAAGTTTTTAAGCGGTTGGAAGATTTCAGGCACAAAGAAATGCAGCATGGGGAAGGGTATGTATGAAATTCTATGCTCCTGCATTCGGATAGAAGCCTGTTACTATTGTTATCATCGGGGGCTAGCCACTCTTGACCGTTTCAGTTAATAGGGTCGATTATTCAACAACTAATCAGTTCCGAAGGAGAAGTAGAGCCGAGGAATAATAATAATCATACCCCCTTCGAAAAAGTACGACGGAAGTGTGCTCCTCGATAACATGTTAGCCTGATCCGTGTTTCATTCTGAAGATGCCACTACGAGCCACACCCAATTGGTGCGCGAGATATCAATACCATTTACTTGTCCTTTTAAATAGGTCCTCACAAGAGTGACTACAAAACAGATGCAGATCACATGAACTAATTAGGCATTATGAAATATACTATTTTCATATTACGAAGGGTATTCGAATACTTATCACCGTCTATTATTTAATTTGCAGTTTAAAAATATGTATTCATAGGTCAGATGCGTGTATCATGCTGCGCTTGCCAATGATCATACAAAATTAGCTATTGGAAAATGTTTCTCAAGCGGACTCCGTGGCGCAACGGTAGCGCGTCTGACTCCAGATCAGAAGGTTGCGTGTTCAAATCACGTCGGGGTCAATAGTTCTTTTTTTCTTTTTTAAACTTCAATTTAAATATCCTTTACTTTCAATGAATCTTTTGCATCGATGCTTCCCATCTTATAACTATTATTTATATTCTTTTAGCTGCACCATCTCTTCCTCCTTCTTTAAAATTATGACAATATGTTACGTACAATTTCATACGTTGGTGCTAGATATATAAAATCATATAGGCAGAATGTGACTTATTTAAAATTTAAATAACTTGTACGTTATGTGAAGAAAGGACGACACAGACTTTATAAACGTGTCTGCAACGCGCTTTCCTTAAACGCTTAAACTCTTAAACTTGAAGCACGGTGTGTGCTCACATCCCGCACAGAAGACGCGAAGTATTAGGATAGCAGGAACGAACCACATTTCTCCTCTCTCGTACAGTCGAGCGGCATTCGCGCGGGTTGTCTCATTTAGCCCCTCCTTGGAGCAGGGCAACACGTTCGCTGAGAAAGTCGCCGTAGTGACTGCCTAACTTTTTACCCTACTGCACTCATAGTTATCTACTGCTATCTACATAACCGACCATTTAGATTTCCCAAGAAATAGAAAATAATGGTTAACAAGTATTTTGTACGCTGTACTTGTATTTGAATACAGTACTTCGTTACCATACTTACTTTTTAATGAGTTTCCTAAAACTCTAATTTCACATACACTTGCTCTCTGTTTTACCAGCCGAAGTCGGCTACGTAGATCACAACCTTAACAGTTAACACATTTCGCACTGTCGGTACAATTTCCTCGGCTCAACTTTAAGCACAATCATGTTTCCCTGCTACAATGCACCAACTGATTGAGCCTAAATGATTCTGATTGTTAATCATTAAATCCTCGACATCACCACCTACGATCACCGTGATAAATAACACACGCAACCGGTGGGACACGGGGAACTTAACGTAGCGAAAATTGTATAAGAAATTCTTGACGTCTCGCGACGCAATGTCCACGAGTCATGACCGAGATATTTAACTGTCATTTCTCCCCGCATAAATTGGATCAGACATTGTCGCCATATGAATGATTTCAATCGCACACAATTCGCGTCAACAAATGTTTCGCGACACAATTAGATTTTATAAAAGCTTCTAACGTTCTACGAAACAATAGCCGACATTTGATCACCAGGTATCATTCGCACTTTCGATAAATTACAAAGAACAATGCTACAGAATAGAACCACTCATTTAATAATCATCGACCGCCCCCAATGCATGTATTCATTCAGCGCACACGTGTATACATCTATCCTTGTGTGACACAGTGAACATATGGCGCAATCGATAATGGAGTCTGGCTCGCCCTCCGTCATCGAGGTTTATCTTTCACCTTCCCGTACGGTGCGCGAGGACTATGCTAATTTACGTGCAGCCTCCAGTAATCTGTAGTTAGCGGGTAGAATGGACATAATCAACAAATTAACCGACTCGAGAGCAGGAGCGCATGAACGACGATGGATACCCAGCGCGAGCGGCTGTACCTCCGTTCGATTCATGTTAGCCGCGGATTGGAAAGACACAATTTTGAGGAAGAGCCGCGCGGGCCCTAAGCACCTCTGTGACGTAGCAGTACCTTATTGGCCCCCAACGATCTCTTTCCACTGCTTATTGGTCCACCGACTCCGGCGTGGGCAGAATTTCGGCAGGACCGCTGGTCCAACCGCATCTCCAACGGCAACAATCATCCGTCCCCTTTCAAATTACCTCTAACCCCACCTGTACGCGTCGCGCCGCGATCGCAGGGCAGTGACACCATTTTCCCCAAAATTTCAATCAATACCGTCCCTTCTACGCGCTTGCACGCAGGTGACACTCTCTGCAGGACTCGTTTCTCCCGGTACCTCTCCCTGATCGTTGTGCAGCGCGAAGGTGATCCATCCGCGGCGCATTGGCAGACGGATCAAGCCTTATTACGTTTTCCCCTAAAATTAATGCGCAGCTCAGGGCTCGGGTGGGGGCATTAGCCTTCACGCAAGCAACCGAAGCTTGGAATATGTAGGTGCGTGTGCATGGATACACGTCAGTGTTCCTTGCACACCGACGCTTCTATCCGTGGCGTCATGAAATTACTGTTAGCCGCATGTGTTCCTGTTGAAAAAATTCCTCACGGGCGAAAGTCAAGGTATGACGGAATATCGCAACGGCCAGGCCAGCCGGGCGTCGGTAACTGCGACTCCTGCTCCCCTGCTACCAGGAGGGGCTTTGTGAGACAACCCGCGCGAAACTCTTTCCAACGTAGGGAGAGAGAGAGCTTCCTGCGCCAGCATGCTATTCGGGTATTTCAGTGCTTGCATGCGGGATGTGAGCATGCACCGCGTGCTTGTTACCGAACACATTGTAACAGTACTGGCGATTAATGACACGTTCACAACGAGATGCTTCTCCTGCCGCTGGAAGTCCCCGCGAGCATCGCGTACGAAGGGCATTATACACGATGTATTAAATCCGTTTAATCGCCTTTAAGTTTTCACAAAATTACCGAACATCCATGCCAGGATTGCACCTTCTCGAAGAAGTACCATTCCAATGGTGCTTCAGTTTCAGACTTCGTTTAGTATTCCTGCACTGCGCTACAGCAAGTATCTAAATGGGACACTTGAACTGCTTTTAATTTAAAGTTCCACGATAAAGTGAGAGGCAATAACATCGTAAATACACTAATTGACTAAGTAAACGTTTAAATTGGGGCCGGATCAGGATGGAATTAATCTGCAAATAGGATTTGAATAATTTTCGTGCGTTACTTACTCGGTTCATACCCTGTGTCGAAAAGAATATATATTAAATATCCTGAAAGACGAAGAACAGTTCTAAAACTGATATTCTACGGATTCTACGTGTCTCATATTTACATACTTTCTTTTAAAACATTATGCTCTGTAGGTAATGCAGTGTCTTTCGTGACGACGTGTCCAAAGGAAAATACGAACTTGGTTTGTAGAATTTCTGTGTGCATACGCACCTGCGGGCATAAGTATGGACCTTCTATAAATGTAATAAATATAGGCGAGTGTATATAATGTTAATAGTCAATACTCTACTTCGAGAAACAAAAGTGTGGTTAGTGTACGTGTTACACTGTGTCGACAGGCTTAAGTGAGAGGTACGTGATATCTTTAAGAAACCGAACGATTACGTGCGGCGGCGAGTATCAATTCTGCTATTTCAAAGTAAAATTGAAGAAGACAGAGTAACGTGAATAAACGTCAATGAGATAGAATCGATTCTGCTCGAAATGCCCGACACAGGAGAATTCAAACTCGTAACTGGTCGAAAGAAACGCGCATCTAGCGTTCGAAATAACTGTGACTTGAACGTACCTTTGCCAAATAACGATGGTTACGAAAGCGACAGCGATGCTAATTACGAAACACTTTATCGGTAAGAAATTGCTCGTATTTCAAAAGTGTGCACGCGATTTTCCTGGCAGGTCCGTTCTGTCGTTCCAAATCATTGGGCCTTCTAATCTCCCCGTATTTTACAACAATTTTCAGAAAGCTGCGCGAGGCAGAGATCGAACTGAAAAGTTCCTCGTTCGCCGACGATGTTTTTCATTGCTTGAGAGATTCGTTGAATGCTTTAAGCGCCGGTGGTATATCTGAAATATTGTGTTACGGTTTGGGTCGTTTCTCCTGTCAGAGGTCTTCCAAATATCAGCTAGCGTTGCTTCTGTCTTTGAAGGACCGGTACGGTTCTCGGATCTACGTATACGATCCTGTTTTCTCTTCTAAGGAAATCGAGCTTTTGAAGAGGTTCGGTTTTAATATTATAAAGAACAACGAGGAGGGGAAGCGAGTCGTTCGGGGGGATCTAACGCTGGTGTATATGCCGCATTGCTCCCTGCACTTGACTAATAATTTTCTTTACGCGAACTGGAGTAATAACTTGAGCAGATGCATTCTCCTGACGAATAGCTTCCAAGCTGTGGCGGATAACTTGATAAAGACAAGTACCTTCGCCCCTGTTGAATACATTTTACGTATCCAACCGCACGTCACAGAAATCGCTTTGAGAAATAGTTTCGCGTGCGAGGAGGCATTCAACGACTTAAATATTCACATCTTTCTCGAAGGAGATATGAATGCGCTGCCTCGAACTTTCTGGAACAGAGGAGAAGAGTCCTGCTATGAAAATGCAGTGGTCGATTATTTCACTGCTGTGCAAACGGGAGAAGTAGATGCTAAAAATTGTAATTATATTTTTAGCTCTCCGGAACGCTAAAGCAACGCTGCTAAATGTGTTTTCCTTAGAATACAATGATTTTTATGTCAATAAGTAATTTATTTTGTCTGTTCTAGGCCGCAGCAAAGATGAAACCTAACACGAAACTGATCCGCTCTCTCGTCCAAGAAGTCCGACGAAATTCGTCAGAACCGATCGCGAAGGATAATATCATGGTGCGTTACATATTGGAGCAGGCGCAGTCCCATCGAGAAACCTCTGAAACTTTGTGTAAGGCACGGGAGGAGCTGAATAATTTAGCCGCGACTTACCACTGTTACTTACGCTCACGGCGAATTGGCAAAGAAATTCAAGTTCGGTACACCGGTAAGGGTGAACGGAGTGTCCAAGAAACCGCAGATCTCGTTGGTTTTAAATTACCTCACGACCCAAAGTGACCGCAGCACGGATCGCCAAGGGGCTTAACGCAAGATTTATTAACTAACTTTTATGGAAAAGTAGAAAAAGAGTGATGTATTAAATGTAGTATATAAAATAAAAGATTCTCGATAAAAGTAACACAGTTTACGAATATTCCTTGCGGATACATTTGGCTATAGTTGACAATTGCATGTTACTGGTACCTTCGTAAATGGTACCGATCTTGGCGTCTCTGAAATACTTTTCTTGCGGGAAGTCGGTCGTGAACCCTACACCGCCCATGAAGTCGATGCACTTCGTTGTAACTCGCATGGCCGTTTCTACGTTCGAGAATGCATGAATCGTTCGTGCTACTACAGATATTCCAATATCGAATATTCATCAGTAAATAAAAACGTAGAAAATTACCAGAGGCTACGAGTTTTGCCATAGCCGCCTCTTTCATCACGTCCTTCTTGGCGTCGACCAATCTGGCTGCGTTGTAGACTAACAACCGGGCGCACTCGAGTTCCGTGACCACTTGGGCAATTTGATGTTGCATGGACTAAGACAGGAAGCCTTCGTTACATTTGACGCCCGTTACACTGCGGGATATGGTAGCTTGGTATCTTACTTGGAACGAGAATATATCTTTTCCAAACTGCTTCCTTTCCAACGTGTACGGAATTGTGGCGTCCAAGCTACCCTGCGCTATGCCAATCATTTGCGCGCCGATACCGATGCGACCTTCGTTCAAGAATCCAGCCGCATACTTATATCCGTGGCCGAATTGGCCCAAGACATTACTTTCCGGTACCTAAGTGCATAACAAGCGCGTCGAGGAAATTGCTATTTAAACGCTGCTCTATGAATTTTCGCAATGGTATCGTTCAATTTACTCTGACGTTATCGAAGTGGATCATGCAAGTGCCAGACGCCTTTATTCCTAGTTTGTCCTCCGGTTTAGCGACCGTTAGCCCGGGCGTGTCCCGTTCTACCAAGAACGTCGTGATTCCACGGTACCCCTAACGGACAAAGTCGTTGTGACGCACTGCGATAATCTTGGGAATTATATTTTAATCTCTATGCCGCGTACAGAGTTCCTATTAAGGGGTTACATACGTTCTCGGCGCCTAATAGTTGATCACTTTTGGGATTTTTTTCCACGAGAGGTGTGAAATAAATAAAAAAATTTATAATTGTATATTGTTCTTGGGATCTTTATTCGTGTAAAAAAAATTATTTGACACCCTTTTGTCATATATTGCTCTACGTTTTCTGTGGTTGCAGCATCCCCTGTACCAAGCAGGGGGCCTCTTTATCAGTATGATAACTTCGACAATTTACAATCTTTTTTAATGAACTTTGCGTTCATCTATGCAGAATGACATTCTCTAAGGGCCATCGGACCAAATTCTTGAATTCTTAGAAAATAAGAAAATTATGCCCTTTTGAAGAAAGCCGTCGATTTTTCGTCTACAATTTCCAACTTTAAATGGTAAAAAAATATTAAAAATTAAAAATGTAAAAAATGGCCCGATGTCCCTTAGAGAATGTCATTCTGCATAGATTAACGCAAAGTTCATGGAAAAAGGTTGTAAATTGGCGAAGTTATGATGCTGATAAGGTGGCCCCCTGCTTGGTGCAGAGGTTGCTGCAAACGCAGCAAACAAACGGCAATATAACACAAGAGTGTGCCAAATAAATTTTTTTATATGAATAAAGGTCCCAAGAACAAGATGCAATTATAAAATATTCGATTTATTTCACAGTTCTCGAGAGAAAAAATCCCAAAAGTGAAGAATTATTAGGCGCCAAGAACGTACGTAACCCCTTAAAGTCTCTCGAGCTTCAAATTGGGAAGGGAGCATCCCCCGCGACTTACAGCGGAAGAATCCGCGTTCGCGAAGACCAGAAACAATCCCGCGACGTCGGAGTTCGTGATCCACATTTTTGTGCCGTTCAGCAAGTAGTCGGAGCCGTCCTTCTTGGCCTCGGTTTTCAAAGCGAAAGCATCCGATCCGGAAGCCGGCTCCGTCAGGCAAAAGCTACCCGGCTGAAAGAAGCGCTTGCATGAGAAAGGAGGCAAAAAAAAAACAATGTGCAAACAGAGTGGCGGTTTATCGCACGCCTACTTGTTGTCCGCGATACGATTTATCGCCACCCTTGCGCGTGTACTCTTGACTTACGTAATCTTGAGCTAATCGTGGCAAATATTTTGCCTTCTGCTCCTCGCTGGCGACTTTTGAGATCAATGAGTTTACGAGCGTGTTGTGGACGTCGACCATGGCGGCCACTGAACCATCGACTTTCGCCACTTCTTCCACGGCCAATATCGTCGACATGAAATTGCTGCCGCTGCCGCCGTATTGTTCCGGCACCTCGATGCCCATTAACTAATTATTGCCAACGATATTAGAAATCGCACGCGCTTAGCTGCTCGCTTCCAAAGTCAATAAGTTCATCCAGATCAAGCAGGAAGCGAAGATAACGTATGCGCGATTAAAGTAATTTTTATGTGCATACCGCTCACGGACAATCTGCGGTCGTATACTTACACCATTTTCGAACAGCTTTCGCACCAACCCCCCATCCATTTTCCCTTCCTTGTCCATCTTTCGTACAAGCGGGCCGATTTCCTCCTTCGCCAACTTGCTCACTAACAAAGGTTTGCAGATATGTACGCACACGTGTGTAATTTGTAAAGCGCGATTGAGCGAGATCGGTAGTAGAAGCTACCAACTTTACATGGGCGTAGCTAGGATTGCATTCAGGGCGGAGCAATAAATAGTGAATCAATTTTTGTTAGTCCAATTTGTGTACGTAGGTAGGAAGCAATATAACCGGGTCGTGTAATGTGGAATCACTTGACAATTTAATTTATTTTTATTCTCTAATATACTAATTTAATTTTGGACGAACGATTAATTTATTTTTCTTCCTGTGTCGGGGAGAGGGGGAAATGCCCATCTCGGCCCCCTCCCCTTCTACTACGCCCGTGCAATTTTGGGTCTACTTTTCCCCATCAGGGATAATGGGAAATTAATTACCACTTTCTTTCATCATAAGTTCGTCGTCCGTGAATTGGGACAGCGATGCGGGGTAGTCATTGAATCTTGATGCACTCGTGCCCAAGTGCCTTCTAGCGTAAGTTTGTCGCGGTATCTGCGATTTTCGAAACGGGACTATGGTATTACAGGAACTACTTATTACAATTACAAATTATTAACGCATAGAGAAATGTCTCTCCAAACTTTTCTCTATGATTTTAATCAGTAGAATCATCCTACAGCAGGGTTTCCCAAACTATGGTGCTACGCGGAAGCCTTCTATGTGTTTTGCGAATACTTTTTGTTCAGTTAAATCCATAACAGGTATTTTTTGCGTGTTCTAACATTTTGTTGAAGTATAGCACACTCAGGCTACACTGCAGTATTTGTGTTAATATTAATTGGTGAAGCGTGACTGTTTTTCTAGATATTTATTGGCACGCGAAACGTTAAAGTTTGAGAACCCCTGTCCCACAGTATTATATGTATACTATAAGAGGCCAAGGAACAACAGAATCTAGCGTAAATATAATCTTATCGCTGTAGTAGAACATTACAATAATCTAGGGGGTCAGTGGAAAATAAGCACATGCCACATGTGCATAAATTTTCGTTTCTTAAGGATCCATAACTTCTTTTTAAGAAGAATATTTTTGAGAACTTTCTATTTTATAGAAATCTATGAACGTTAAACTATAAACCGTGATATTTTGAATAATATTTGAGAACAACTAATACGAAAATTTTTAGGTAAAAAAATCATGGTGGCGTGTGCCTGTTTTCCGCTGGGCCCCTCAATTATTGCACTGTTCTATCCGTGCCATTATATGAATATCAGGTTCAATAGTCGAGATGCAAATAATCAGCTATTCCTCTTCCGATAGCTATCGCCCCGTTCGAATCCTAATATTTACGTGCCACGTAATCAAGAACAGTTTCTGTTTCCTCAACCTTCTTCCCTGTCTGCCATTCTAAATCAAAACCACTGATTCAACGGCCCATCGATATCGTTACGTCTTGCTGCTCGCAGATGATCGTAAATGCGATAAAGAAATCGACGGGCGTCGAAAGAATTTATTTATGGGTACGTACGTGGCGCATTAGCGATGTAAACAAGTCCATCCTCAGCTTGGGATTCATGGTCGCGAAAGAAATTGGTCCCGTTGAAGTTAATGCTCGGCTAAGTACTTGTAACTGATAACGGTGAACGTAGACGTCCGGCCGCTTAGACGAAAGAATGGAAATCGTTGTTGTCTGGTCCCAAGCTAAACTAATACTGCCTGGATTGCAATGTAGACATCGGTCCCGCTCGGGACTCCACTCACATTTGATTCACTACCAGCGTTCAACAGGTTCTTATGTAATAAGAGTAGAAAAAACAAGTTTTGGTTGATTGGCGAGCCAATTCCGATGATGCATATGTACGTATTCTGTTCGTAGATTATTTTTTTTTTGTGCCAATCGCATGAATATACAAGCTCTCAGATTTCGTTATCTTAATACAGACACAACTGCAATTGTGTAGAATTATCGTTCGAGGTCGATCTATTTCAGACCGATTTCGAACGCTTTGTTGTTGACGCTCGTAAGACACACCCAGCCTTTTTGCTGAATCGGACAGGAGATCGAGGAAAGAAAGATGTTTCTCGTTATCAAACGCGTTGTAAATCTCCGCGCTACAATTTGTGTGTGGAGCAGGAGGAAGCTTCGCGACATTGTAACGTAACGTCGGTTTCAGTATCACGTTAATTTATGGTGTCAATCGGGCCCCGTTTAGATCTACACATGACGTCATAACGCGGGCGCATAATTGATTACTCCTCGTATGCCTATATCGGTGTACTTTAAACCGTGCACGACGAGTAGAGCGGGATAAAAGAGAAATCAACTGGAACAAACGAGTGCGTGGATCCAGGGAAAGTATTCCATCGATATGCACTATGCAATCTGTCATGATTTCGTAACGACGCTGGGCGAGGCGTTGCCAAAGGAAAATGGGAAAGAAGAAGCCAAGAACGCGACAAAATGAAGAATAATTCCAGTTGCATTGCGTGGCTTCGATACTTTTCAATTGGACTTTTAGAAGTTCCACGAGTTACGCGGTAATTTTATACATATCAGTCGTTAGAAAATATAGGGAGCTGTTAAGTGTTTTTGACTTATCAGTGACAGTACCGTCTTTGACATTATATTTAAAACCATCGTCATGGATACATAGATACGATGTAGGCTGCCTACGAATGTCGCTGGAGTTTACGAGGTTTACGAAGCTTCCCCCACTGTTTTCCATTGTTGAACGCGGGTGACAACCGTGTGTGTGTGTATGCACACTCGCTCAAGCGGACAGTAGTGAACAGTGAGAACGCGCCCTGATGGATCGCCACGCTTGGAAACGAGCTTAAGTAATTGCTCGTAAATCGCGCCTAGATCCTCCACTCGGAGACGAGCTTTCAAATAGCGTCTATAAGCCTGTATCTATCACAGGAACTACGAGATCACGATAGTCTCAGATTTCTTCGTATCCTTCCTATTAATCCATCACATAACTGAATAAAACTTCTGTAATTATCTACGAAGAAGAGTTACGAAGCTATCTCTCCCAAATCCATCGCTCTCCAGCATAGACCAAGCCGTCTTCCCTTTACACGGTATCATACGACTCCTATCATTGGCTGTTTAAACGTCGAGCGCTCTGATTGGAGGCTGACTCGAGGCGGCGGCCAACCGGGCTCGCGCGCGTTCGAGAATCGATCTCTCGCCGGCGTTCCCTCTGAAGTTTCATGAATCGGTTGCGCAGCAGCGTTGTGCGCACGTTCCGCGTGCTCGCCGTAGAATTAGGTGAAGAAAAGGAACAGGAGATGTAGGATAGAACGGAGAGGAAGGAGAAACAGTAAGAGCGAGTAACGGAAATCGTACGCTACGCACGTTTCGTACTGCCTGGCCGTAAGCGACGGAAAAAGAAGGCTGGGAAGCATGGAGAGTCGCGGTGATCTGGGTGAGATCTGAGTGGAAACGCGAAGCGACAGGTTAAACGGTGGGCTGATCGAGACAGCCAGGCAGACGGTGAACGGAGAGGGCACGGTTTGCGAGTGAGAACGACAAAGGGCAGCGAGGGGCGGCGGTGCGAAGGTGGTGGTGGCAGAAGTAGTAGTGACTAGTGGTGGTGGTGGTAGTACGGGAGTATCAGGAGGTGGAGAAGGCTCGGGGAAGGCTTGCCAGCCGCCGGAAGAGCATCGACGGCGACGGGGGCGGGGAAGCTGTCCACCGAACGGAACGACCGCTCGGTGATACGAACGGCGAGTCGAACGATTCCCCGAACGGATACGGATATACCAACGTTCGACGATAGCCGCTGATTTTCTGCCCAGGTAAGTGATCGCAAGCCACTGCTAGGGAGGCTGTGTGCCTGTCCGCCGACCGTTTCGAGCACCCGCGGTGCCGCGTAGACGCGACAGGGCCAACGCGCTTCCCAATAATTGACAGGAATGACGTAGCGTAAGGGGTGTGTCGTCGATTAGGCGGCAATCTTGGATGTTTCCTTGTGTGTCGATAAACGCTCCCGTACAGGTTTCGATCGGCGATTATCGAGCGTCCTGTCCTCGCCCGGCCCACAATCGACCCCGTGAATGCATTTCAAAGGTGATTACTGTAGTACTTGTTGCGATAGTTACGCCATCAGAAAGCATCGCTCCGTGCCGCTGTATCGCCATTTGCATTGTTAAATCATTGACCTTCTTTTCCTCCTGTTTCCCCCCGCGAAAGACAGGACACCTCTGCTACGCAGGGATCGCGTTTCGCACGGGAACGCGACGCCATTCTGTCGTTTCACTTTTTTCCCCCCCATTCCCCCGTAATCATTAATTGAATTACGTTGGGCGAGGGAGTGCAACGAAAGTAAAAATTCGGTACGAGCCCGTCGCGCGAGTTCACGGTGCCCGACAGGTCGTGCGTTACTCGTGCATTGTCTGAAAGGAGAGGCAACTGTGCCAGGACTCGTCCCCGTTGGTTCCTGTTCCCAGTGTACGCGTCTAATCGATCCGTTAAGGATATCCTCCCATTGTAATCAACAGCAAATCGTTACACCGCCTCGAAGTAATATCTCGCCAGCAGATCGACGCGCATAGTATCGGCGAGTCTCGTCGCGCCGCGACCGAAATACGATTGATCATTTCGTAACGATTAATTCGACCCCCCCGATGTCCCCGTGCGTATCTCGAATGCTCTTCAGCGGTTGGGGTTAATCGATATGAGCTGATGTTCATTTGGGCGTATTCGCACGAATAACCGTAGACTGAGTTCGTCTCGACGTCCTTATGATCGCGACGTTGTCCCGCTTGCATTCGCGTCGCGTGTACGCCGCGATGCTCACGCGTAGCGCAGCGGGGGAAAAAAATGCCCGCTCCCTTTCGATCTTCCCGCAGAAAAGTCTAGTTTAAAACGAAGCCGCGAGAAACGAAAGCGCATCTCCCAGCAATGAGCGTATCTCCTCTTAACAAACCCGAGACCGCCCGCGCGCAATCTATCGTCGCTTGGAAATAAACTGGCTGGCTCTCTCGGGTTTCGATTCTACAGAAGGCACGTTCACCTGTGTGCGTACGCCCAAAGTGTGCGTGCGTGCGCGCGCGCGCGCGTGCGTGTCGGTTTATCTGCACGGTCTCCTTTACCGATCCCAATACGCGCGTCGCTTCGTTTCGATTTACCGGCTAGCTGTACCTGCACATTTTTTTACGTAATGTCCAGCGATTAGTCCCCGGCGTTTTATTGTCGCGGCTGGTGTCTCGTTACGTATTTGACGACCACGGGGCGCGCGGGTAACGGCTGTCCGTGCGCGGTCCCCATCGGCAAAAGTATCTCTGCGACACACTCGGTGGCACGTAAGTAAATTATGATCGATACATTTTTGGTCGCTCCGCGAGAATTGCGTGCTCCTTTACGGAGACCCGGCAGGACACGGCTGGCTCATCGACCGAACGTGGTACCGCCCAGCCAGCGATGATAGTGCGAGGCTTTACGTTTTAAGTTATGACATCATCGGGTCGAGAAACAGCGGACACGTCGCATTAAATAGCTCGCGCGCGATACGTACTCGGTCCACGTTATCTTGCTAGTTCGATGCGTTATCGGCTCTTTTTTACTCTCTCGTCTCCACGGAATGGAGGTGCAATCAACGCTGTCGGCTGCATTCCATTTTTGAGTAACCTTACAGTGCCGTTAAACGTTGAAACGCGTGGTTTTAAATGAGATTCACGAGCCTTTGGAGACAAACTTGACAGCTCCTCGGAACAGGGTGTGAAATAGTAAATTTCGTGCTCCTTTAAGGTACGCGCGCGCGTAGTAGACCTCCGCTTCCAACAGCGCGTGAGTATGCTTGGCCTTTTACACCTGTAACTGTGCATTTATATTTCATTCTTCCTGTCGGGTCCTATTAACCTTTCCTACGTGCCGCCCTGGCGCATTAAAGAGGTATTGTTACTGTTATTAACACCGGTGATTGCAAGCGCCGAACAAGCGAGGTTCAATTGCTGTTCGCTGTTAAATAACGTTGATGGACATCAATTGATGGCGTTGCGCTATTTAGTAGCGGCGAATTGTGTATTAGGCAAGATACCGAGAGATTGACTTGGCAAAGAAAACAATCTTTCCTCCTTTTTCAAGCCGCGAGAGGAGTAATAAAATTCGTCGGTAGAAACGTGTGTGCGAGCGTGTTGGTTGAGTTTTTTATGCTCCGCGCGGAGGCTCCGCTGCCCGTCGTAAAAATCGAGCGAGCCTCGGTGCGCGAGGAACGGAAAAGAAATGGCCGCGAACCGAAAAGTGTATCGATCGTTACGCTCTGCTCGTGGTTACCGTGTACTATCTGCTTTCGTTCAGGCTCGAGCGTGGTGTTCGAACCGCGGTTTCCAGTGTGCGCGGTTCTTTTGAAAAACCTTCCTGACGTCACCGTGAAAATTCGCGCTACTCGATCGATAACTTATAAAGATTGCATTCTTCCCTGCTCTCGTTCGTTCTAACGGGTCCCTGTAGTATTCCAGTTACCACGCGGATTGGTACGGACAAAACGAAGGGAGTTACAGTAGCCGAGCGCTAAAAGTGTATTACCCACGGTTTATTAGCATTTAAAATAAAGGAAGTCAAATTCTTTTCCCCGTTCTACACAATCGCGCGCACAATGGAGCCATTCATTCGCCGAAGCATCCGAGGCCGACGATAGAGTGGAAACCGGCGGCCCAGGAGGAGCGCTATTAAAATGATTTCTTCACGAAACGCTGCGTCCACGATTCGCCCGTTTAGATTAGGATTCGCGGAAGTTGTGAATTCAGGTTAAGCGCGCACTTCCGAGGTTATGAGCCGTTAAATACGGTTATTAGAAGGCTAATACGTGGATATTGAGCATTCAAAGCCACGCTAACGTTCGCGCAGCGCACGGCGCTTCATAGCTCCGGGTCACCTCAGGAAATCTCTAAAAGCAGGCGTGTTTAATGCGTTCAGCGTCACGCGGCGCGCATGTGTGAACGCAGCCTAAAGCGCGTATTACTATATCGCGTGCTGCAGACGAACGTGTACGTTGCATTCTACTGTTCCCGTTATCTCGTCGCAACAAGTATTGCGCCAACCAGTATCGGAGGCCTGGTACTTTCGTTTGTTCAGCCTTTAGCGTAATATGTGGGACTCGCGTTTACGCGCAGTTCACACCGCGGCGACTAATAGATTTTTTAGCAGAAAACAGGTAGTTTCTGATTGAGGCTCGTCGTTCTCTTTGCTTGCGAGAAAGGGAATAGGGGCGGACGTTAAGCGGGAGGGCCAGGAACGTGGAAAAAACGCAGGGCGGCGGGATGCTAGCGTGATATAAATAAGCGCGGTAAGAATTCGAGAAAAAGAGAGGCACGATTTCAGCCGCTCTAGGGATTCTTGTCGTCAGTCACCCCTGCTGTCTACGCATTCGACGCCGCGTTACACTTGACTGTTAGCCGCGGGTTTATTGATCGTTCGCTGACTTCTGCCGGTTTTCCGGACGTGCCATTCCCCTTTCACACTTGAAATCGGATAACGGCCCGAGAGAGCAGCGTGCATTAAATCGATGAGGCGCCGATTCGTCGCCGGGGACCATAGAGCGTCGAGACGGAACGAAGACCGGCGGATCGATATTATTCCTGTAATATCGACCTTCCCCTACGGGATTAATAAACAACCGCCCTTATGCTTCCCTTCGTAATTTAAAAATAAATCGGACATATTTGTCTACGGTTTAATCCTCTCGAAATCGAAACGATCGTACGAAGCAGCAGAGTGGTGATATTGATTAATAGACGGGGGAAAAAATTTTTGTTTCAGTCAGTGTCCATCGAAGGGGGAGGGAAGAGGAGGGGAAGGTGGCGGTGGCGGAGGTGGTGGCGGCGGTTGAGAAGGTGGCGGAGGAGGAGGAGGAAGAAAATAACGGCGGAGTGATATAAAATAGAGATAAAGCAAGAGAAGTTTAGATAAAGAGAGGAATCGTAAACCTCAAAGATGGCGGACACAAGTCAACAGCAACCGTTGTCCGAGCCACACACGAACGGAGTAGTGGACGGTTTGACGGAGGACGAGAAGAGCAAGATGAGGCCTGCCGATATCGACGCGGTAAGTATTCCCGAGGCCGTTCCTCGAATTTGCTTTCTCGGTAAGAAAAATATATATATACTCAATCGCGTTCGTTGATGTCTCTGTTGCAGGATATGAGGGAAATGGAGAGGAGGAAGAGGGTCGAGATGATGATGAACTCGCGACTGTTCCGCGAGGAACTGGAACGCATTATCGAGACCCAAATGAAGGATGGTGCTGGGCCATCCGGTCTTCTACAGCAAATCTCGGAGATGATGGGCGCCCAAGGTGCTCGGCTCAATGGGAACGTTTTTAAAAGTAAATCCCCTTTGCTTCTGGATGTTGGGTTCTATTCTCCTGTTTACTCATTCGTCTCGTTTCAGACTCAAATTGCGTGTTGCCTATAAATGATATACGCGGTGTCGAGAGCATGGGCTACGCTAAGGGTGAGAAATTGTTGCGCTGCAAACTATCAGCGGTGTTCAGATTGCTCGACCTGTACGGCTGGACCCAAGGTGTCGGCGGGCAAATAACGGCGCGCCTGAACCAGGACCAGGAACACTTCTTAGTGAATCCGTACGGGTTGCTCTACCACGAGATCACCGCCTCGAGCCTGGTGAAAGTCGATATGCAGGGGACGATCGTGGAACAGGGAACGACTAATTTCGGGGTCCACGTGACAGGATTTCAATTGCACTCGACGATCCACGCTGCGAGGCCCGACATCAAGTGCATCATTCACATTACGACTCCGTCCGTTACTGCTGTGAGTGGCTTTCCCTGTAATACTTATCTGTACAAGGGTGTCGCGGAAGTGTAGTTGTGGAATTAAGGGGTGACACCACTGTAATGGCCCGAGAAGTAAAGGTATCTTTGGAAATTTATTAAAAGCAAACTTTGTAATGAATCTTTTTTAAACTTTCAGGACTTTTTATTGGATATTTAAGTTATAAGAATATATTTTTTAAAATTGATTCAAAGCAGATTTGTAAGCTGTAAAAAAGATTCATTACGTAGTTTGCTTTTAATAAATTTCCAAAGATACCTTTACTTTTCGGGCCATTACAGTGACGTCCCCCTTAACTGTTTAATCGAACTCGTAACACGCGATAGATTGCATGCTATTGTGAGTGTTGAAAAATTTGTATTTCTGAAACACCCGGTATAAAGAAGCTCCTCTGTTCTTAGATCTCATCGCTAAAGTGCGGATTGCTGCCGATCGGACAAGAGAGTATAGTGATAGGAGAGGTGAGCACGCATCAGTATATAGGTGGATCCATCGAGCCAGAGGAGAAGGAGAAGATAGCGAGAAACCTCGGGCCCATTAACAAAGTGATGATGCTGACGAATCGCGGTGCTCTGTGTTGCGGAGAGAGCGTTGAGGAAGCTTTCTTCAACGTCTATAACATGGTGATGGCTTGCGAGACGCAGCTGAAACTCATGCCAGCCGGCCTTGATAATCTAAGCCTCATCTCCGAGGAAACTAAAAAGGCTATATTCGAGGCCTCGAGGAAACCACCCACGCCCCAGCAGACGAGTCAGACCACCGAGAGCTCAGCCCTCGCCGAGAAGCTCGAGAAGCGCTGGCGAATCGGCGGAACTGAATTCGAGGCCCTTATGCGGATGCTAGACAATGCTGTAAGCATTCGGGATCCTTTTTATAAATCTCCACGCGTCTTCTTCAATCGTTCAATTTGAAAATCATTATTTGCATTTGATTTTCTAGGGATTCCGTACTGGCTACATATACAGGAACCCATTAGTGAAGGGTGAACCTCCGCGACCTCGGAACGACGTTGAAGTACCACCGGCAGTCTCGTCTTTGGGATATCTACTCGAGGAGGAAGAACTATTCAAACAAGGGTAAGTGTATTTGCCCTGAGAACGTGGTTAATAATGTCTGCTGTGAGCCTTTAACCACATGCGTTCTTTAACGCTTTCTTACAGGCTCTGGAAAGGCGGTCGCAAAGGCACGGATAGATCGCGTTGGCTGAACTCGCCCAATGTGTACCAGAAGGTCGAAATACTCGAGACAGGGACTCCTGATCCGAAAAAGATCACGAAGGTAGAGGTCATCACTTTTGAGAACAAAAACGAGTAGATGCGAGGGGGCAAATTTTGCGAGAGCGCAAAGAACCTAATATATATATATATATATATATACACACACATGAGTAATTAAATTTTTGCGCAAGAGTGAAAGAGTCTTGCGAATGATATTATTGATAAAATAGTATACTATTATAAAAGAGTCAATATCGATGTTCGCCGTGAATGTTTTACATGCACTTGTTGTTACATTCCTGATTCTTTAAAGAGCTATTTATCTAGCGAATGAAAGTAACTATCGTGGCCGTTCGTGGTGAGTTGAAATTGTACGTGTATCTTTGTATAAACTTCGCATTTCTTTTCTGTTAAATTACCGGAGAGAACCGTAATCATTGAGCATAAGGGTCCTTCGCGCCCTTCATTATTCGTTATCGTATGTATCTCGACGTTGGTGAACGGACGACTGTGTTCAACCCTGTTGCATCGATTTGCTTGTTCGTGACACGTGGCAGTCACATTTTCATATTTTTGGTACATTCCAGCTTACAATAGTCTGTTAGGAAATTCATTGCGAAAGCGCGGATTGAGAGGGGGTAGGGTGGGCGGGGGTGGGACATGAGCGCGCGATTAAAGAGCATAAACATACTTCATGACTTAAAAGACTGTAGAGATTCCGAACGGGGCAGCCTACACGATTAGCGTGAGATGTAATCCCGCCTAAACTCGCCGCAACGATATATCGCGCGCCTTTCGGTCAAACACTAGGAGGGAAATCATTGTGAACTTTAATAAATTTTAATGCACCTCTCTCTTGTAGCTTCTTGATATTTAAATAAATATATGTCTACTGTTCATGGTGTACATGTAGGTAATTCTTCGGAAGGAAAGGACCTCTATTGTTTGATTTTGCCACAGCGTGTGACGGCTTACCTTTTAAGAGAAAGAAAAGAATAAGACATCGGGTTGCACCGTTCCGCGTATTTGCGTTTCGACGAGCTCGAGTTCCATGAGCGACGGGTTCGCGTTAATTTTTCCTCGACTGGACACGGACGTTGTTTTAACGTCGTTTAAGACTGTGTATGAATGTGTGCCTGTTAGTCGTCGAAACGACGAACGTTCGATTCTTCGTCCCACTGCATTTACAAAACCAGATCGATCGACCCTGTAAAGACAAAAAGAGATACGAACGCGATCGGTAGACGATAGAAACATCGAACGATTGTTCCTCCTAATAGAAGGAGGAAAACCCAACACTGGCCAGATTAGCCGAAGAACTCAAACTCTCGAATTCGATGGACGAACGATTTGCAAAATTTCAACACCAACGTCTCACACACACACAGACACGTATACGCCCACACGACATACAAGACTTACGCACAGTGGTAGCAGGCGGTACGGCGACCTGACCAGCAGAGCAGGCACACATTAGCATACGCAGATAGCGCGAGAAAAGAGCTTAGCGATGCTTTTTAATCGGATGTCGAACTTACTGATGATTTGATGAGATAATGGGGGTCGACTAACGTTCTGGTTTTGTGTGCAGTGGGTGTCAGACGGATCTCCGACCCATAGCAGTACGCCGGTGAAGATCGAGAGTGCTCTTCAATTCGTGCCGAAAAATACCAATCCCAAGGAGTTTAAGCAATTACAACAGCAGGTAAGTACTTACGTGTGAGTAAGTACCCGTTGGAACAGACTATGATCGTTTTTTTTTTTTTAAGTATAACAATTAGAAAGGGACATAGGTAGAGTAGATCTTATTTCTTTTTAGATCAAAGATTATCGTAGGGCGGACAAGATATCGGCTGGACCACAATCCCACATATTGGAAGGTGTTACGTGGGAAGAAGCTAAGAAGATGCAGGTAACAACGTTTCCCTTGATCGAGTAATCGTGAAGTTGTAATGGTTATTTTGCTTTACGTTTTGGCGGAACGAATTAATAAGAACCCTCGTTTAAACGTGCACTAAAGGACGCCACCATCAGCGGAACAGGAGAGCAGGTGGTTTTGGTAGGTGCGGCTAGCAAAGGTATCATTCAAAGAGGCTTTCAACACAACGCAATGGTCTATAAAACGCCGTATGCCAAAAATCCTTTCGATGCTATTACGGACCAAGAATTGGATCAGTACAAGAAGGACATCGAGCGCAAACAAAAGGGGGATCCTTGTGAGTATATTTTCAAGACTTTCAGATGGTTAATAAGGAAGCTAATTACTTGTATTCGTTGGTAAAAATGAATGTGTATCGTTGACGATGTTATTTCGTTCAAGATGACGAGTCGCAGTCTGAATCAGAGGCATTGTCGTCGTTCAACGTCAGCCGCGCGACGCACGAATCAAGCACTGCCAAAAGCCCCATTCAGTCTCCGGTATCGGTGACCTCAGAAACAGAAGAGGAAAGTAGAGACGGTAAGTTGAAATCTCCCCGACAATTTCGTGAGCCCGATTTCCAGTTAGAGTAGAAAGAATCACTCTCAACCTTTTACAGAACCCCGAGTACTGCGAATAGAAACGAAACAAGTGCCTGCACCGAGTCAACCTGAAGTTGTGTTGAGCGATGGTAAGTTTCATCTTGACTTTTAGCTTGAGCTATCGTTCGCTTTCAAGAACACAGCCGTCTTGAAAACGAACGAATGGGGGATGTGGTTCATGTATTTGGTCAGGGATGGTACGTGGACAGCCTTGTGCCGCGCTGCTTCAGCTTTATTCTCCTCATTTCTTGATACCTTGAACTCGTAGTGATCAAGAGCGCGAGCAAGGCTCTGTCCACGAGCACAAACTCATTGCAACCCACTAATGCGTTTGCCCTGCACTTTGCCTTATATTTTCATTTTTCTTTCCATTTATGATCACTAACGCTTGCACCGTGCATGCCTGCACACCCGCGTATCCGCATGTCTATTAGTTTTACGTGTGTCCGTGTTCGTCAGAGGACCCCTGGGTCTGTGTATTAATTTTGTCCTCTTTTTAACCCGCTGTTTGTTCTTGTCTATTTTTTTTTTCTAATTCCCGTAACGCACATCAAACGCTTTGCGTCGCATCACGTTACGCATTTCTCTAACAATTACGAATCGTCGTAGCCGTATGAAAAGCCACGTAGGTACCGCCGACAAAGTCAGTAGATGAAAATTCAACGCGAACAAGTTCGTCGCGATTGGATCTGTCTCCCTCCCATCCAGCAGTCCGCGAACGCGACGAGTTTCAGATACACAGGTGTGAGCATCCGTGATCATAACGCGACAAGTGTCGTCGCGAGAAAGAGGGTAGTCGAGACACAAAGTGGGGGATAAATGAACGTTTAAAGAAAGTCTACAGTATGTGGTGTTTTTTTCTCGATAATGTGGTTGCAGATCGTGATTGGTCGGGGAGATACTGCAGTGAAAGCGAAAACGAAAATGATCGAGAGAACAGGAACGAAGTCTACGTTGCTCGTAAGCGTCGTGACTACCGAGTTTCAGACATCTATCAGAGCCAGCCTCGTTTGGAAATCACTCGAAGCAACGTTATCGCTGAACGCATGACACCGATCATTGTTCCCTACACTCCTTCGGCCATTCCATCCAACGTTAGTTCCTTGATCGACTGCAAGTGCAAATTCTTCGAGAATATCCCTAACTCGGTTCAGTCCGAAGATGAAGGATCGAAAGAAGCGTCGGGGAAAGGAACAAGAAGAGTTAATTTGAAACAGAGAAGCGAGAGTATTCCTCCTGATGGGCAAGTGGAAGAAGAAGATAGAGGAACACTTGATAGCAACACGGTCAACACGAATTCTACAGAACAGATAGCCGATCTCGTTAATCGTATCGATTTAAACGTTCCCTCATCGAAGACAAGTTTAAGTACATTGTCCCGCTCGAACTTCAAGATCTCGACTAAGTACAGCTTGGACTCCGCCGATATGAGTTTAATATACAGCCTCACGCCACAAATGGACTCCGATCCTGCAGAAAACGCGGACGACATGACTTTGCGAGGATCCTTGTCGTCCTTACCGTCGCTTTCGGAACACAACAGTGGTAGAGATCACGTTTCTTCGCGATCCAGCGAGGAGAAGCGGCGGCAACGTGCATGGGACGAGAGGAGGCGTACTTTGGGGGAAAATCGCGAGCCCATCTGGCTGGATCCGTTCGACGCTGACGACGGATACGAGCTTTGCAAGATGGCCTCTCCGGAGCTGGCACATAATCTTTCCTCCGACAGTGGCCAGTCAGAGATTCACTCTAATTGCGGATCTGACTTGTTGGAGCTGCCTGCTGATACGGTTCTAGAATTGCTCGAGACCAATGGGGAATACTTTCGGAACGGCATTAGCAATAGCGCGAATGAGATTATCGCTGAACTCGACGCGAACGACACGTACGCCAACATTTCTAGTCTCGTGGCAGAGATCTTGCAAAGAGTCTGCACCATCTGCAGTATGCAGCTTCATATCGAATGCAAACCGTTGCGTTCCTCCTCGCCTATAGTCTCTTGCCCACTTTCGATATTAACAAACGAGATGCTCAAGGAAAATGCAAAGCGGAGGACAGTTTCTCCTGCGGAGCGACTCGATGCTGGTCTTTTGGTTGTGCGAGAAATCGTTTATCACGTGATCGACGCGAACGAAACCCCGCTCGATGAGACTCTCAACTATTCGTCTAAGAAAGCTAAAGACACTGCTAACGTGGAATTAAAAGAAGCACGAAACTCTACCATTAACGAGCAGCCAGAGATACTGGCCACCGTTTCACCCCCTGGTGATAACGACGAGTCGAAGAAGGAAGTTTGCCAAAGTGCTGAAGTTCCACTAACTGTTACTTCCATTAGTACTACTGAAATGAACAGGGACGAGCCTGCCAAGACAGAAACTGAGGCAATCCTTGAGTTTCGTACAGTAGCGAGAAGAAAATCTACTAGCGATGCGGACGACGCGTTCGAATTGATTTTTCGAATTGAGAAGAACAATAATGCTAAAGCAATTGCTGATAGAGAGAGCCCAGGTGAGAACTCCGTTGAGAAGACCGGGAACAGCGAGTCAAACCCGTCCTCGAATACTGAGAGTATAGACTTTGCGGAGCGTGATGATAACTCGTCCGAAAACGAAGATGCTGATATTGCTGAATTGCCGAAGCAGTGTGATATCTGCGACCTCACGGGGGGCTGCAATTGTTACGAATTGTGTGATGAATGTATTTATTGCGACATGAATCCCACTGAAGAGTATTTGCCACCTATATACGAAGAGACAGAGACAAGCGGGAGTTTGAAGGAGGCGCCGAATAGATCGTCGCTGTTGAGTAACGATGAGGCGCAAAAGAAAAATCGACCTGACGAAACTTTCACGTGTTCAAGCTCCAGCGAAAATGGGGGAAGTGACAAAGAACTCCTCGATGGCGATTTAGGAAATGCTGAAGAACTATTCTCGAAGATATCTCAGTTAGAGGATCAAGCAACTTTTTTTCCCGGCGCGATGATTCTCCTTAAAGACGCGAGTTTCACCTCTTTGGAAATAGCTCTTGAGTCGACGACTTAAAGAATTGATTGTAGTTGTATAGTTAATACGCTGATACGACTGCAAGAATGCTTCCTTTTTGTTAAGTAACATTATTCCGTGCATTTGTCTAGTCCTGTCGAAAAGCTTGCTTCTTTTACAATTATTTGTATGTTTAATTTGCGACCTTAGGACTAATGTACACCAAAGAGTACGTTTTATTGATTCGGGATATTAGAAGTAAGTAAGGTGATATTACGCGTGGTGCTACTTTTCTTTTGTTTTTATGAAATCATAGTTCCTGTTTCATTCCTAGAATAGTTGCTGGATTACTATTGTTTATTTTTTTTATTTTTCTACGATTATTTGTACTTCGTATTTGTATGCCAAGCGTATTTTGTTTACGAAATAAATATTGTCACGTGAAAATTGAAAAGGGAGAGATTCAAGCTCTTGCGTCGAAGTTAGTCTTCTATGAAACGCGATGAAAGTACCGAAACGTTCGAAGGTGCAAGAATTATTTTCATTTCCATTTATGAGGTAAGCCTTACGCTCTGGTACCGACGGTTCGTTACGCATTTTGCACATTAGCGTCCTCGCTAAGCTATGGCACTGAGATGGGTGTAACCTGGTGGTGTGCTTGACATTATCATGTGTGAATACTGCATCGGTGTGTAACACTTAACACTTTATGTTTCAGGAGAAAATACCGTAAACGGCGATCATTCAGATGCGCATCACAGTACATTTTCTCAAAGTAGCAAAGAGGTTTGTTGCTCGTACTCGTTTATAAACTATATTGTCCTCGAGCTTCGTATGAAGCCCACGATAAACGATATTCTTTTTACAATTCTGAAGAGTTCACTTGGAAAAGGATTTTGTGATGTTTATATTAGTAACGTCGAAAGAAAAGGCCAGATATAACCAGAAGCTCGAGGACTCAAAATGTGTGTGAACACGATAACGAGATACTATCGTTCCCGAACATGAAGTCAAGCTTTCTTTCTAATTACTTTTTTTTAACAACCAATCTGTGTTGCACAAATCGCGTTCATTCGCGGCGTGCAATTTCGGGAGCAAGAAAAGGCCCATCGCAAAACTCCCACCGAAGTAACTCTATGAGTGGCCATTTTCGCAACTCGCACTCTCATCTTTCATGGTCAAGTGCGTTCTCTGGATCATGCAGAAAACGGTGCTTTCATTAACTATTTCATAACGCTGCAAAGAAGCTAGTTTGCCGATAGTGTTCGCTTGCATGAATCAACGAACGATTTTTTTGGGTTTATTTTCAATAAAAGTGTGGGTCATTGTTTTAGGATCGATGAGACACTTCAAAATAATGAAGAAAGTTCCTATGCATGTATGTCTGATAATTCTTAATTTCTTAATTATATATTTTATATTTCCTAAGCGCCCGTAGGGAAGCAACCCATCACACAGTCGCGCGCAACAGGTGGTCTACTACCCTATTATTTTAAATTTCGAAGAAACATCAAACTCTGAAAAAATATTTCTATATTTAAAAGCAACAGAGATAAAAATAATAATAATCATTGGACATACAACCTACACGAACTCTTTCCATTACTTTGATGGTTAGAATCGATGTTGAAAAAGTGCCCCACACTTTTATTAACATTCTGTATAATATTGTGTGAAACGTCAGAGAATGTGGGAAAGAGATAGGGGATGAAAGAGCGAGTGCATGTACTTTATATCTGTCCTCTGTGTTACACAAAACTTGGCTGCCTGCATGTGCATGTAAAAAGGTTTATGGTTACGGTTGGGACCTTCCGTGTTAAGGGTTCCGTGTCGCAGGATGTGAGCGTTAGCGAGGAATCGCCAAAAAAGGAGAAGAAGAAGAAGAAAGGCCTTAGGACACCGTCCTTCCTAAAGAAGAAGAAGGAAAAGAAGAAGCCAGTCGAGGCGTAGGTAGTCCGAACTTTGGTACGTATTTGCAAATTACAACGTTAGGGTTGACTTTCCATCATACGATTGATCTCTATGTTGCCCCCCAACACTACACACCCTTGTACTGATTCAACATCCAGTTTCACACACTATTGATCTCTACATGTTTTTCTTCGAATGTTCATTATTCGATGTCGGTAACATTGAACTCTATGCCCCCGATCGAGCGGCGAGTCGTCTTGAAGAAGTGCTCGGTAAACAAGTTGCGAGACACCTTGCTTACCGATCATCTAGATAGTTGATTCGCGGCGTACCGTTAGTTCTTACTTTCTGGAAAGGCTAAGAAGACGGTGAAAGAAAGGTAGGCAGGAGGTTTCCACGTCAGAGCATTACTTATTTTCTTAGTGTAGACGAGCTGGCGCTGTTGTAAAACGCATAGACGCAATTTAGAAGCCGTTTCTCTTAGTCGCCAGTTAGAGTCGAAATCATCGCCGCCGCCAACGGATACCGGTCGCGTCGTGCGCGCGAGAATTTCAAATGAGAATTTCATCCGATGATGGATCGAATAATAGCAGCGTTTACTGAACGCCATTTTTCTTTGTCCTCTATTTGCAGACACTGCCACGAGCAAAAGCTTATCGCAAATAGAAGAACAAGTACCCGAATGAAGATTTAAAACGCGAGACAGAAGAGTCGAAGATCGCAATTGCGAGTCGAAAGTGCATATACAGGAGATGAATGAAGAAAGAAACTAGGAAATAGGAAAATAGACAAAAAAAAACAAACAAATAGGATCGATCGGAAATCGAAGTAACCATGCAACAATCACAGCATCTTTCCAGGACTCAAGACTGCCATCGCATTACGTCTACGATATAAGAAACTATATTGTACTGTTAATGTTTTTACGTTTTTAATTTGTTAAGGCGTCGCGCTGATGTATTTAATCCGCTATTTAATTTCGCCTCCCCAGCCCCGTTTGTGTAATTGCAATAAAACAAAATTACGTCTACAATTTACGACGAAAAAAGGAACGAAAATATGCCATCGTATTAATATATTCACCGTCTCTTCAATTTCTTCGCCTGTGTCGCCGCTTAATACCCTTCCCATATTTCTGCAAACTGCCTCGTGGCAAGGCTTCTATCGTTCAGGGTTTAATAATTACAATATCCTTAATCACGTCATTATTATCTCTTTATGGTTCATTAATACTCTATTCCGCTCAATCTACATATTTTTACACCGAACTGTATCAGATAGCAACCTAAACACCACCCACGCCAACACATGCTGTATATTAAAAAACATTAATCCGCACCCATAGCTTACGCCTATTAATTTCATTAATTTCATAATACGATTCGACTCCTAAATCCCACCCCGCGACTGCTCACAATAATGCATTTAACACCATCTCCGTTTTAAACTTCATCAACACAGCTCCCAACAATGAAAACTATAGAAATATCCTCGGTAAAAAATGGAAGTAGTAAACATTGAAGGAAAAATACTAAGAAAAAAAAAGAGGCAGAAGAGTCTATATCCAAGAGCATGAATTAAAATGGCGTTAATATTCAACACTACCGTCTGCTTCGGGATCAACCGAATCTAGCCCAACTTCTTCGTAGTCTTTCTCCAGAGCAGCGAGATCTTCGCGAGCTTCAGAGAACTCCCCCTCTTCCATACCCTCCCCAACGTACCAATGAACGAAAGCCCTCTTGGCGTACATTAAGTCGAACTTATGATCGAGGCGAGCCCAAGCCTCGGCGATGGCGGTTGTATTGGACAGCATACAAACAGCTCGTTGCACTCGAGCCAGATCGCCACCAGGCACCGCGGTGGGCGGTTGATAATTTATACCGACTTTAAACCCAGTCGGGCACCAGTCCACGAATTGTATCGATTTTTTCGTCTTAATGGTATTAATGGCGGAGTTCACGTCCTTCGGGACCACGTCGCCCCTGTACAGCATGCAGCACGCCATGTACTTGCCGTGCCGTGGATCGCACTTGACCATTTGATTCGCTGGCTCGAAGCACGAATTAGTAATCTCCGCGACCGTGATCTGTTCGTGGTAAGCTTTCGCGGCGGAGACCACCGGCGCGTAAGTGACCAAAGGGAAATGGATCCTCGGGTATGGAACTAGATTCGTCTGGAACTCGGTCAGATCCACGTTCAAGGCTCCGTCGAATCGCAGCGAAGCTGTTATCGAGGAAACTACCTGACCGATCAGTCTATTGAGATTCGTGTATGTTGGCCTCTCGATATCCAGATTGCGTTGGCAGATCTCGAAAATCGCTTCGTTATCGACCATAAAGGCGCAGTCGGAATGCTCGAGAGTCGTGTGTGTGGTGAGAATGGAATTGTACGGTTCCACCACCGCGGTGGAGATTCGTGGCGCCGGGTATATCGCGAATTCTAACTTGGACTTCTTCCCGTAGTCGACGGACAGTCGTTCCATTAGCAGGGACGCGAACCCCGATCCAGTGCCGCCGCCGAACGAGCGGAAGATTAGAAATCCCTGCAGTCCCGTGCATCGTTCCGCCAGCTTTCGTACTCTGTCGATAACCAGATCTACAATCTCCTTGCCGATCGTGTAGTGGCCGCGGGCGTAATTGTTCGCGGCGTCCTCTTTGCCGGTAATCAGCTGCTCGGGATGAAAGAGCTGTCGGTACTGTCCGGTTCGTACTTCATCTGCGAACATGACCTACGTCGGCATCGTGCGTGCGTTTTTAACACCCAAACCAGCTCAATGCGTTTCCTTACCAACCACTGTCGGTTCCAAATCAACGAACACCGCCCTGGGCACGTGGTGACCCGAGCCAGTATCGCTGAAGAAAGTGCTGAAGCTGTCGTCCCCTTGTGCCTTATCTGACGGCATCTGACCATTGGGTTGTATCCCATGCTCTAAACAATAGAGTTCCCAGCAAGCGTTCCCAATTTGAACACCGGCTTGGCCGACGTGGATTGATATGCACTCGCGCTGGAATAATATAACGATTATATTCAGGGCCGGAGTGAGTTGCGTAGAACTCCACGTTCGAAAAATTCGAAGGGGTTATACCATTTTTTATTTTTTGCCCGCGTACTACTTTCAACGTTTTTTATGCTGTTGAAATTTTATTTTTTTTTTATTTGTATTCCCCCCCGCGCCCCAACTCCACACTCGGGAAAAATTTGCTCAGCCGACCCTGATCCTATTCCTTATCGATCCTCTCGGCTGTCTCTTTTAACGGAATGCAAAATGTAGGGAACAGCAACGACCATAAACGGACCTCAGAATTCCTCTACTGAGTTATGTAAATGTGTCAAGCTGATTCTCATAAGCATGGCCGGTCGTTATTCACTAATACTCTGAGCCTTGTTTACACTAGTCTCCACCTTTGTATATACAGAGGCACGCTGCAAATGGAGTCACTCGACTACATTTAGCGATCACTTCTATATTACTACGCCGTTCCTGTCACTTTGCCTTCGATAATAGGTGTCCCTTACCATCTCGGGTCCCCTGCGCAGTCGACGAAACTTATAGCGCGTTACTACGTCGCCGAACAGTGATGCACAGAATCTGATGGGTAATGAAAGGCTGACGCCGCTACTCTGAACGATTGTGACTTAATGACGCGACTCGAGAACGGTCGCCGGTCGACGCGACTGCCTCTTATATCCTCCGCTTCGCGTCGTCTCGAAATGATCTCGGTGTATAATATTGAGCGAACATCCGGGAAAGGGTATTTTAGTTTTCTGGTACCCCGCGTCATAGTTGGGTGCCTTATCGCGTAGAGGTGACAAGGTTTTGCATTGTTTTCTTCACCATCGAATCGTTCTCTCATGTTGGGCCCCGTGGCGACACCAGGAATCAGGCATGCGGTGTGTGCGCTCCCGAACGGTTGCGGTCGCGTTCAAGATTGAATCTAATAAACGGATATAAATAGAGTGTCGCAGCATCGACCAGCTATAGCCAGCTAAACCGTGCGCAGCCAGTTGTACGAGAACTTCGTGATGCAAATTCCGCTGTTCTATTTCTACCCAAGTATATACCTTCCCCCCTCCACCCCCCCCCGCCGTCAAATTGTTCTATTATCCGAGTACGTTATGTCCTATTGTTTCTACCGTTTATTACTAACCATTTATCTATACACGCGAATGTCTACGTGTGTTTTACTCCGTGGATGTGGCATTGATTCTATAAGTGACAGTGATTGACCAGTGTATTAGAAAATGGATTTAACCCACAGGAAATAATTCTACCCACAGGAAAACTAGTATCGTCATAGGGTGCCTCCCTCGAAACTAATCAACTTGTCTGAAGCATTTCTCCATATTATCAATTGTTTCGAAAATATTCGAATCGTTCGATTGCTTTCAATTTTGAGTTTCCTCGTTGTAAAATTATTTGCGAAGAAATATTAACTATCTTCGGTAGGCGGTGAATTAAATAACGTTACGATTCTTGTCGCAAATCGAAATGCAATAATTAGGTTACGCACGAGGATATAGGAAAAACTTTCGTCAAAATATGCCACGATAAAGTAGCGTGTAGCGACATCTGCGGATAAGAGAATGAACAGAGTTTGCAGATACTAAACAGTTTGGTTGATAAGCAGTCCACCATACTCAAATTTCAATTTGAATTAACTGTTGTCTATTCAATGTACTTATTTAATAAACGAAATTCATAATACGATCCTCTAAGAAAGTTCAAAGCTGTGCGAGAAGATTTCCTACGACCAAGCTACTCCTAAGATAAAACAGAAGTCACAACCATCGGCTCCACTTTTTTGTAATATAATTAATTATTGTATTAGACAGTCTTAGCCTTAATTGCGATCGAAAAAGGAAATATTCGAAATTAAAAGAAACTTTCGATAATTTTGAAACTTTAAATTGGGAACTTAAAGAAAGAGTTTATGGAAACAAAACCAAAAAAAAACATTTTCAATGAAATACAATGATACTTATATCGTTCTCTTCTAGTTAGACTCTAATTTCGCGAGTTACTTAAATATAAACGGAGAATCTACTCAGAGCAACTGTGCCCTTAAAAACAACAAAGCTTTTACAGAAAGAAATCCTGGTTAGAGAGGTGGGGTAGAGAAAATCAGTAAACACAAGTGTTCCCTATTTTTCCTATTTTTTTCGAGCGTTCGTAAAAGAAATGCTGCTGTTGGAAATATTAATTTAAATTCGCCTATTATTTGCACAAAATATGTAGGTATAATTAAATTGTGTATAGACAATAGTCGAAATGTGTAATCACGATCGGAATACAGTAAAATGTAAGTCACACCGATATTCTATTAAAATCTAAGCAATATTATTTCGAAAAGTTACTTTTAAATGAAAACTGAATAAAGGAAGTGAAAAATACATTTACCATAATGTTTCCTCATTTTATCTTGGCGTTAAATTATTTTGAAATTACGTATCATGCTTACCACCGACAATTCAATAAAAAAGAACCATAGAAATGTATATATAAACATATTACCATTACACCAGTTGTTTGTTACAATAAATTAAACTTTCATCAATCCTCGTCAATAAGGCGTTCGTAAAATTTCAATCAAACGTCTGTAATAGAAAAGGAATACATATTACAAATAAATGCAAGTCAAAATTGAACCCGGAATATATATCAAAACTCGAACATATATGTATATGATACACCGCGTGTAAATCCGTGAAAACCGATTAAACTTTTCCGAAGATATTTTATAAATTTGTATTTAAAATCGTATTAAGCACAGATAGGAGCGATAATAGAGAGTGAGCGGGAGTGCTAATAGCGATGAGAAGTGTTTAAATGTGAACGAGGAAAGTAAACCTACCTTAATATTCACGAAGCACTTGAGGTGATCCTATGTCTTGTCACTTCGATGGCCACGGAACAAATGGCGGTTCCCGCCAGTTCACGCTGTCCTCAGCTGGTCGCTCGGTAGAGGTCGGTATCGCTCGGTGAGAGTCGCTCGGCGGCTAGTCGTTACCAAACGTTGAATTTTAAATATTTCGAATATGTACCCGTAGCAGGATGGAAACCTAGTTAACTAATTCTACCACAATTAATGCATACAACCCATTTGTATTTGTAACACCGCTGTATATTTTAATCATGCGTTTTTCCTTTCGAGAATTAAATAATTCGAATCAAGCAAATGTTCGTATTTGCGTGCAATTATTGTGTACAGCGACATCTAAGTACTACAGGGAAGCAAAACAAGCCCGTTAGATTTAATTTCTTTCTTGCCGACAGAATTAATCGGAATTAATTCTACAATTTGGTTTTGAATTTATCACTTTCTACGTAATGTTATTTTATTTCGTTCCTAACGACATTTGATGCTTGTAATATATGTTAATCGTTACTATAAAATCCTCGCAAAATAAAATATGAAAATTAATTTATCAGAACGTGTAAGAAAATCATCGAGTTCCTATTTCACGCCAGGCAAGTTTAAATGATTAATTTCTCAACAATTGAAGATTACAAGGCAAGTTATTTATTTATCGAACTCCAGCGTTCTGCGCTATTGTAGCAGTATGGCCCAACTGTCTGTGACGATTGGATGTCGCGTATAAACGTAGTTATTCAACAAAAAATGATCAATTAACCTTGTATATTGAGTCCTGACGCTAATTATATTATCTGCCATATTGTGGTATACCTGGACTATCCATCGGCAAGTACACGATATCACAAGCTTGTGAAGTACGATTTGTGTTGTAAACATAACCTACTTTATAAGCCACGTATATTAATCCTTTTTAAATTACACAGGTGCTTGAGGAACGAAATATAAATAAGTAAACCTGTAAATCCAATGGTCTTCGTAGCACTTAGATTACGTTAATTCTGAATTAAGTAAAACATGGGACGTAGTCGTACACCATCGCCGAGGAGAAGGGACCGATCCAGAGATCGAGACCGCGAACGTGAACGAGATAGAGATCGTCGAAGGAGACGGTCACGCGAAAGAAGAAGAAGGTACTATATCCCGAAAAGTGCTCTACCTCGCGGAATACGAATATGAAATCATTGTAGGTCCGTCGAACGGGACCGAGCTAAATCGAGGGACAGAGAAAGGGATCGTGAACGCGATCGAGACAGGCATAGGCGCTCGTACAGTAGATCAAGATCAAGAGAGAGGGAGAGAGACAGGCCTAAACCCAAAGCGAAACCCGCCACAGCGGAGCGTCCTGTAATCACAGGTGAGTCGAAGGCTGAGGAGAAGCAATAGCAACCTAGAAGTTATCGTTCCTATATTTTAATATTACTCTACAGAGGCTGATCTCCAAGGGAAGACACCAGAAGAGCAGGAAATGATGAGGATGATGGGTTTCTGCGGCTTCGATACTACTAAGGGTAAGAAGGTCGAAGGGAACGACGTGGGCGCTGTGCACGTTATTCTGAAAAGAAAGTACAGACAGTACATGAACAGAAAAGGAGGATTCAACAGGCCCTTGGACTTTGTGGCATAGAGCCCTTGATGTTGCTTCACTGCAAAGTCCTGCGCTTACACAAAGCATGCAAGCGAGTGTGTAACGTGTAAGGTTGAAGATGAAGTAAGTCCGCGAACATCAGATTTTCTGTCGGCACGAAGGACTTTCAAACCAACAGATTCATTGATCAGTGTCACCGACGTCACGATCAGACAGCACTGCGAACGGAGTGACAAGGGTTACAGCGGCAAGCGCATTTATGCAAAACTTTATCCTGGATGTATCGAAAATACAAACTTAAATGTTCACAGTAATTGTGTTAAGAACGAGTGTTTCAATCATCCATCCTCTGCCGTTTCTTTGAGGGCGCTGTGTCTTCAGTATCCACGTTGGAGTCACCCACGCTCGAGCTGCGGGTTTCACTTTCCGTGTCTTCCAAAATCGACGGAGTAAGCTATCAAAGTTAGAAAGATTATAAAAAAAAAAGCGTATAGTGCAATTATTCTGCTCGGGTATCTCCGGAACGACGTTAGGATTTACGGGAACAGAAGTTATTCTTATTACCAGGCTGACATCCATTCTCTCAAGACCCTCTACCAGTTGTGGATTTTTAATTCTGAAATCCCTCGTCACGCTGTGCTTAATGTAATTCTCCAATGGTATCTGGTGAAATATATTTCAAAGAGTGAAAACTCGTTTCGTGATACCGACAAAAATGTTCGTACTCTTTCACACCAAATACTCACTCCGGTCCTCTTGCCGAGTAATAATACTTCTTTGTTGAACTGCTCGATCTCGTATACTACGCGCGGTATTACTTTGGTTTCCTTCAAAATTTTGTTCCTTTGCGCGTGCGAGTCGGATTTCGAATTCAATTTGTTCTGGTTTTCCTTTAGAAAACACGGTGAAAGAAGAGATGAATGAACAATTTCAAATTCGTTTAAATGTCAGAGAGATTAAATGATTCGAACTCGATACCTCGACATACGTCACCAAGTTATAAAAAGCGGATTTTAACGGTTTACCAGCTAATTGTATCACTTGAATGAATCTGTAAAAATGTTCTATTAAAATACTTCTCGAATTACCACTGTGGACCATTTGTTCAAAACATACTTGACTGTTTGAAACGCTGCGTTTTGCCCGTTCGATTTCGCGTAGAAATATTTTGTAAGGTTTCCAAGCAAATGGTATAAAGCCTGCAAATTCTTAAACGTGAAATCTGTACACGTGCCTTTTAGTTCGATCGACGTGTTGGCTAATGTGTGCAGTACTTGTATAAGGTACGACAATTGTTTGCACAAATTTCGTTCCTTCTCCCTTAAATTATTGTTCCCTGTCACAATCAATTTTTGTATTAAACACGCGAGTATTACTGAAGAATTCTGTTCCGTGACCTCGAAGTACTACTTACAGGCTTCGTCGATTGTTACAGGTGCTCTGCCAATGGCGTCTTCCGCCTTTAATCGTGATAGCAGCCAAGAAGCACTATTCAATTTCTCTTTTATGTAGTCGTTGAACACATTGTACAGGTGCACTGCAGTATCCCCGCGTATAATTTTGTATTGTTCATTTGCTGTTAATTCGGTCTACATTTATGCAACGGTATAAGTTAACTTCAGGAGCAAGGAATATGTGGAAAGAGTATTTCGAGACTTTAGAAGTATCACTTACACCATCGATAGTGCCAACTTTCTCACACAGTTCTAAGCACATATCATTCAATGTTTCTCCATAATTCCGAGTATATTCTTCTAAATATAACAAAAAGTGAGCAATGGCAGGGGCGAGGGAACTTCGAACGCTATCGGTTTGAGCCATATTTTTTGCGTACTTCAGCACCTTTCGCCAAAAATAGAAACAATATGCGTATATGAAACGATTCTCTGACAAAATGTGCAGGGCAATTGATTAATCTACTAACTCTTTCGGGATTACATTTCTCAAAATTGATTTTATATGCGAACTGCTCCGTGATTTGTAATAGTAGGTATGGTATTTTCTTTCTGGCGTCATCATCTGTTTCGTCGATGATCGATGACATTAAGCAAGTCTTTAACGAGAGAATAAATTCTTGAATTTTTGAATCGATATCCTCTGATGTTAAATTCTTCTCCGAACGTACTTCAATATGGAAAGCAAATAGTATAATGAAATGAAGTTCACTTGTTACTAATTTTTAACTTGTTAATAACACTTACAAATCGTGTCAAGAAATCGTGGCAAATCCGAAGGAAACGTTGCACATATGCAACAACTAATTTCCTTGAAGCACTGCACAGACAACAACGCTATCTGTTCGTCGTTTTCAAGTGCATCGTCCAAATCTAATAAACAATACTGATAAATCAACCTAAATAACAGAAATGAAAAATAAATTACTCGCACATCATTAAACAGGTACGATTTTTCCCTTTCCTTTGCTTACCCTCCTATTTCAATGTACGTGTCTATGTGCTGCTTGTTTTGCGTTTCAGAGATATCGCTCATGAACGATTTCATGCGTTGCAAAAGCTGCTCGCACGTTTGGAACACATAGAGGCAAAAGTTGCGGTTTTCTCGAAGCGCGACTATCTCGCTTTGAGTCGTGGAGGATCTCCTGTTTGTAAATCAATTCAATTAGTTATAAGAATTAGATTAAATTAGAAGTAACGTTATACTCACGAGTATAAGAGTAACAAGATTTGATGTATCGCATTCAAATCCATAACGGTGCTTGGTACTTTAATACTGTTCGATTTAGCGAGTTTTCGCGTTGTATTATTTCCGTCCTTATCTTTCTTAGCTTTACTGCTATCGGCTTTCTTTATCTTTGTAGATTGCTACTGGCATAATTTCAATCATATAGTAGAAAAGACAAAATAGAAAACGTTCGTACACGCTACTGTACCAGTTTAATGAAGTCCACCGATCGGGTGTATCCCTTAAACAAATCATTAATCTTGCGACAGCTTTCCTGATTCCCTTTCGACCATTCTCCCACACGAAACGCCATTAAAGCCTCATAGATGGTAATCACCATGCCCAGATTTTTTAACTTCACTTGAGACTTCGCTAGATCCTCCAGCACATCTATTCCGTGCTCCTGAAACGATCGACACATAAGGAACACTTGAATGGACCTTCGATATCAACGTTTCAATTACCAGATTCAAATGCTCCAATTTGGTGGATGCCATTCTTGTACATAGCGATTCTAAAATATCGCGCAACTTGTCCAAAGTATTCGACTTCTTCGGTATCGTATCGATGTATATCTTCTGTAGCGCAAATATCATTTCCGCGATAGGTTCTTGCAAAACTAATTCCGTCCCATGGTGATCTGCGCATAACTCGAATTTCACGGGTGGCAAGACATCAACGTCTGTTTCCAAGTAGATATTCAAATGTGCAAGGAGCATATCTAATACGATCTCTATTATCTCGGGATTCTTTACCACAGCCCCATACAAGCCTAAAAACATATTTGAATATCGATTTGTTGCTCGTTTAAGAAATAAGCACGAAATCTTTCCGACCTTGGTATAAATGTAATCTGACTTCAAATTCATAAGTGAGGCTTTTCTTCAGTATATCCAGTATTTCGTAACACAGAGTTTTGTCGTTCTCTCCGTTTAGCTTCCCTTGTTGCGTATTGCGCTCTAATGTCACCTGAATAACGCAATTAAACTTACTGAAATAACAGAGTATCTATCCTCGATGAAGGAATTTAGCACCTCTATTTGAAACCTATGTACCTGAGTTAATGTTGACCTGGAACTGGAGCTTATAGCGTATGCAGAAGTGTTGCACCGTTGGCTGAGTCTAAAGCTACCCAGGGTATGCATTTTCGAGTACTTTAACATTTCGAGGAATCCCGTGACTGCCATTTGCCGTTTCGATATTCCTTTCCTGTAAAGCGCTTTCCTCAAAGTCAGAAGAAGATTCTCTCGTATTTTGGGCGAAACATGCATCAATGGAAGAATGGCATACAAAACTTGACTAGCTACTATACAAGGCAAAAAGAGCAGTCGTTCCAGAAGAGTCACGATCCAGATCTGATGATCCAAGACAATGACTGATAGATTGCGGCACGCGTATTTTAAACAATCTGCAAGACATTTGTTACAAAAAGATAACTATACCGATATTGGGTTCGCTGATTAATGGGAGTTCCGGTCTAAAAATCGATTTCATTTCATGTTTATTTCAGATCAATGGTTTAGGTTCCGCCGTTTTGGATGAATTTTTTGACGCCTCGACTTTAACGACACCCCAGTGCCGTTTGCAATGATTAATTATAAAACAAAAAAAATATTTCTATAGTTTAAGACATCCCCAATGCAATGCAAAAAGTCTCATTAAATTATATGAAGTAGTTTTCCTTCAATTAATTCCTAAAGATCACCTATTTTTATGGGCTCCAGACCAGAACAGCCCCTTAAGCTTGTACATATCACGATGTCATTTTTCTTACCTATATAGTGAGTCGTCGATACGCCGCATGCTACTATTTTGTCAACCAGCTCTTGCAACATGAACGCCACCGTTTCATGACGTTTTTTAATTACTTCTCGAATTATCTCCGATCCCGTATGCCACACGACCGTCGCATTATTTTTCCCTTTCTGATCCGTGCTCATTAACATAAACGCTAAACCCGTGAGCCCCTTCAGTACCAGGTGACGATCTTTGTTGCTGCAAACGGAATAAACAATAACGCGAACAAATACATACGCAGAAGGAGAAATACTGATTCGTCACCTGCTGTCTATGACTTGTCGAATAACTTCAATTATATTACAAGAACTAGGTAGAAGTTGTCTCAACCAGGCGCTACTTTGTCGTTTCTCCTTGTCCAGGCTGCTGTTAACGATTGCCAACCTCAGTATCTCGAAGATCTGTTACATGCATCTTTGATTAGCGGAATAGAACAGGAAACGAATCTTTACAGAGATTAAAACAGCTGCTACCTGATCTTCGTATATACTGGAAACCGACATCAATACAGCTAACACAAATGGTTGTAGTGTGTACTCGGAAGCATGGGACACACTTTTAAGATAACGAATGAAATCTTTCATACTTTCATGGTTCAGCTGCGCAGCTTGGTACACATGGTACAGGACAGTGCTCTCGATATCTCGTACCTCTTTTATGCTTACTACGCCTGTAAGCATATACCCGAAAAGAAACTAGTTAATACTCAAATATTAATACTAAATTAATACTAAAAAATTAATTAATACTATCAGCCTACATATTCCTGTTCACGTACCAATATCGTCGAAGCTATCCCTATCTTCCGCAGGCACTGCCTTCGAATAATAAGATTCAAAATATTTACACAGCGCGTGTAAAAGGTACTGATTGTCTCGATCTTTACATAATTTCAGTGCTTGATACACGAAAGGAGGAACTTGGTCCATAGATACATCAGGCAGCGCACGACACAATGCTTTCAGGACTTCGTTGCGATCAGTCTTTTCCAAAGCGATTTCCCTTTAAATATAAGTGTATAGAATTAATGTTTTAGAATTAATAATTAATGAATTAGTCTATTTAATAAACATAGAAGTCCATTTACCCAAACATTTTTGCCAAAGATGGTAAGATATCACCATTCCAGGTACAATTACATATATCTTTAACAGTTAACGATTTATATTCAGCTCCAGAAACTTCAACGTCTATGCGGGTAACATATTTATCAGTTTCCAACGTTTCGAGCAATACAGGCAACAGATCCTTCCAACTAGGGCAAAGGCATTTTATTAGAAACTTATAGTACTTTGAAAAACGAGCAGACTGTAACAGAGGAAAGTTAGGTATTCCACCTGTGTATTTCGTCGTCATCGTTGCGAATACTGGCAACACAAAACTCGACCAGTTTAACAACCTGCTGCTTCGAGTATATCGGGAAATCGAAGATTATGCGTTTGACGATCGTATCCGCTTGTCCTGTGGATACTTTAGCTTTTCCCAAAGCCTTCAGCGTAGATTCGATTAATCTACGTCGCTTTAATTGACAGGCTTCTGAATCGGAAAATCCTTGTAAAACATCGTCAAGTATCTTTGGTGCGTCAGTCTTGGAAATGCTGTTGCGTATTATCTTCACGAGCTGTTTAAATGCTACTTTTAACTAACACGTCTTGCGGCCTTAACTAACGCTTATGTCTTTGAAGAATCTTATTTACCTCCTCCAAGTTCGAATCCTGGATAAAAGCGCGCAATTTTGATCGATCTCCAAGATCTCTTAGCTTTTGAAATTGTTGGTACATGCTTCAGTTGTTTCAATTAAGCGGTGCTACCTGTTGCTTTCATTTCCTTTTTAGCGCGAAACCGGCGAAATTATATTTCCTCTGTGGTGTATGTATCATTCAGCAGACAATTCCAAGTCTGACTTACGCCTTTGATACCGACATGTTGCGATAATGTTTGGTAAAAAGTCGTATAGAGGACGTTTGATGCTCCTTTAGAGATGTGGAAATGCCTTGATCCGTCGAGCTTAATCAAATCATCGACGAAGTGTAGGCACAGATCAGGCATAGTATAGACCTATCACGCAATGTAGTTTTATGTGTCACAAGCTCGGAGGCTCGCGAGCCCCTTTACCATTTTCCTGTCACACCCAACGTTATCGATTCAGTCTAAAATAAGATAACAATGCGATGAGTGGCAGGAATTAAAATTAAATGTTATCGAAAACATTTGAAATCTAAAATGGTCTGAATGTTACGCAGTGACGGATTTAAGAAAAAAAACCCAGGTGACAAATGTTCTGAGGGGTCCATTTTTCGGGAAAATGAAGAGGCAGTTTACTAAAAACGGGCCAAATGTAGTAGTAAGAAAAAAATTGTAGTATTTGGATACGTATACGTAATCATAATTTTTGTTGGTCATGGGACTCTGTCGGGGCCTTCTGTGCAGGGGCCTAGGCGGCAGCTGCTCATCAGCCGCCCTGTTAAATCCGCCACTGTACATTTTCCTCTGTAAAGAAATTAAAGGCCCTGAGTAATTGTTTCTTCAAGAAAATCGCTTTAGAAACCTCAGGAAAATGTTTCGAAATTGTCAATAGAAATATCGAACAAATATTTGAATACATTCTACTCCTACTTTTATGATACACTTTAACAGACACGCTAAATCAGTCAATCTGCTTCGTAAATTCACTCAGATCATGTGCCACGTTCGAAATGAGGATTCATTTAAAACAACTCAATCGAAAGGTTCGAATTATTCAATTCGCTTGAAACTTCTAATAAAAATCTCACGCGTCCCTGATCTTTATCCCGACAAACGACTAAAATCACCGTACGAACCAGTTAAGCCCAATTCCGTCGCATGTAAGGTGGTACAGGTATTCGTGCACGAAGTGAATTTGGCGTTTCGAAAGCGCGAATAGAGGCCGCGTGGGAATGACGCGCGTTATCGTTCGCATCGGTGTGTCCAGCTTGTAATTTGGCAAGAGGGTACAGAGGAACAAGAGTAAACGGGATCGGGTACGTTCTTCCCCCCGCGAGACGGACACCCGACGCCTTTGGATTTTTAGTACAAGGTCAGGAACTATATGTGCGACGAATTTGTCGGAAGAAAAAACAAAAGTGAGGGTCGGGCGTGGCGGAGAAAAGTCCACTCGAACGATTACGCGTATATTCCTATGGCGAAAGTTTTTTCGAGGCGCTCGCTCGAAACACGCCCTTGTACCCCACCTGATCCCATCCAGTTCGGCGTGGCCGGCGTATCTCGTTCCCTAGCCTCGGCGAGCTATATAAGATTTCGGCTACGAAACCATCGGCACGCACTTCCATTCGTACATCGTTGAAGACTCAACCGATCCACTCCAACTCACAATGTTCGCCAAGGTGGGTGCTGGATCTCGGAAGCTCGACACGCCATCGAGCTCGCCGGATCTCGAGGGAGCTCTTATTAGCTCGCCGATCACAATTCTGTATACTCGTTAGACTAATGTAATTATTACATATCGCAATGTTCTTTGTTGCAGATCGTAATCCTCGCCTGTGCTCTGGCAGTGAGCAACGCCGGTTACTTGGCGTCCCCTCAGTACACCCTGACCCCGACCGCTCTGACATCCACGTCGGACAACATACTCCGCAGCTCAGGGAACCTGGCGCAGATCGCCACCCAGTCGAAGACGATCTCCACGCCGTTCTCCACCTCCAGCAAATCTGACATCCGTGTGACGAACCCTGGCATCTACGCACACGCTACTCCCCTTGCGTACGCCGCACACGCTGCACCACTCGCATACGCTGCACCCGCCGCACCACTCGCATACGCAGCGCACGCTGCTCCGTTGGCTGCGTCCCACCCGAGCCCGCTCCTCGGCGTCGCTTACTCCCCGGCCGTTGCTGTGTCCCACATGGCTTACAGCAGCCCCATCGGCGTCTCCTACTCCTGGTAATTCGCTTCTCTAAACGGACCTCTGCTGCCCCTGCAGCAATTTCATGTTACCATGCTGTATTTGTATCTCAACTCTGTCTATGGTTATTTATTAAATAACGGTATACCTTAAATATGCAAAACGTCTCCATTTACTTTGTTCCTATTCACACCCTCGGCTAACATGGGCGGTTATTATTAGTGACTGAGGAGTTAACACGCAGCGAAGAGGAGGCGGTGAAGTCTGTGGACAATGTACGAATACGATTGATGATTCCGTGGTGAAGGATTCTTGCATACGAAATGTTTTAAGCGTTGAAATCTTTGAAACTACCTCTCAAGTAGCCAACAGCACATAGGTGGTCTATTCTCTCACTTATAAATGAGGGCAGTGACTACCTGTGCCCAGGGCAGTTTAACTTCGGCGATCTAATGGAAACCAGTGCTTTCTGCCTTAATAGTGATCGTAGTTATCCAGTAGATCTATCACGCTGCTATCTCAGAAACGAATGGAACCAGGTAATTCGGTATTGTAATGATTTCACATTTATTCGGTGTTCGGTTATTACATTCTGTGACACGTAGATCGCTAGCGTTGACAGCACGTCGCGGACGCGAACATTAACGCATGGTTAATAGCGTCGAAGTATCGAGTCCCCGACGATCCCTGGCCGTTCTAGTAAAGCCCTTAGAGAACCTTGACTGCCCCCAAGCCTCCCAAGCCTCCCAAGGTACCCAAACCCCCCAAGCCGTTCAGGGCCAAGCCGTTCAGGGCCAAGCCGTTGAGCCCCAGAGGAGCTGCGGCTACGCCGGCGAGAGCTGGTCCAGCGCCGAGGGCGGTCAGTCCAGGTGCGAGAACCGCTGCGTGCCCGGCGAGAGCAGCTGTGGTCAGTGGAGCTGGAAATGTACGAGGTCATGAATTATCACGTATCAACGCAGATAAAAAGAAAATCAGAGTAAATCAGATTATTAGCACGGTATCAGTGGTCATTTTATCAGTGACAGACCACTGTAATTTGCGAATTTTTGCCGATTTTCAGCTACCATTACCGTCTATTTTACATAACTTAATGGTATCCCACGTATCGTGCGATAAAGCGTAGTATGCTTAGGGAGCAGAGATCAGAACAAGGGAAATGAAAAGGCAAGATTGCAGGATCTGAAGAGAGAATGTGGCTAATTAGAAAAGCGGACCAATGTATCGGGCTCTAGTGCGTAAAGGAAGCGTGTCGGCAAGCGATTGCCAAGCGCTCAATATTCTCGATAATTAATTGTTTCGACATCCGCGATGGAACCTGTGCCACTGCACAGCCGTAGATCGGTATACATAATGTAATTAAAGGGTGAGCTGCGGATGTTAGAGGGAAAGTAAGTCGGCACCCTGCGACCAGGTACCTGCTAGGGCGGTATTTGCGGCCGCGATAAGAGGCACGGGCACAGCGGCCGCCGTCACGATTCCAGGATTGTTAACGCGCACGTCCGCTTTCCTGACGCTACTGAATGGCGTATCGACGCTCTTCGCGTCCGCCGATATGGCACCTAAGTTACCAATACCCCGTAAAATGTTCGAGGAGGACGTCGCGATGGTCGGCACCGCGACCGTGGACAGAGCCGCTGCTGGGTGCACCGCGACCGCTGCAGGTGCAGTTCCTGCGAGCAAACCGCCGCCGATCACTCCAGCCTGGCAGACTGCCACCAAGCAACCGCAGATCATCAAGAACTGAAAAGAAAAAAAAGTTAAATTTCAAACGTTGAAGTCTCAGTCTCTTAGGGCCCTTTGTAGTGGCAAAGAGACAGGAATCATTTTTGTACCTTACACCTGAAGGGTGTTATCGACGAAGATAAGGCTTTGATTTTTCTGTTACAGAGATATCGTTACTCTATTAGACGATTAGATATTTTAATTGAAACACCAGTTCTAACTGTAAAGTCACTACTGATCACTCAGATCTCGGGGACTTGTTTCAGAAGACTCTAAGTTCTTGGGAAAGGCTTGCGAAAGCTTCTTAGACTCACCCTAAACATGATGATGAGTTGTTGAGTGTTCTTCTATGCTGTGCAGAACGAGCGAGGGAATTGAATGCACTTGCTAGGCTCCTCGGGGTATTTATACGCGAGTCCTAGTAAGCCTAACTAGTCTTGAAATATATTTTTTCCCGAAAACTCGGTGTCGAGTGTCGAGCATATTGCACGAACGGTTCATAGCAAGCCGGCATTGCGACACGGAGCTGGAGCGCATTCGATACCCCACTGAATTCGAGCTCATTGCCGCGCACTCCGACTTTTCCCAGCGGCGGGGTTTGTCGTCCAAGGTACGATGCGAAAACGATTAAATTAAAGGTACAACTCCAATCTCCATTCGAAAGGGTGCTCAACAATTCTGAGAACCCTTCGACTTCGTTTCGACCTTGGCCTTCGCGTGGGTCATCAGCCTCGAAGGCGGAGGAAACGAAATCTCTGCGAACTTGGATGAAAGGAGGAAGAGACCTAGACAAAAGCTGACTAGTTCACTTTCGAAGTGTCCAACAATTGGCATATTTCATCATCCACGGCGTAAGTGTACACCTGCGATCCGAGGGCGAAGGACAAAACGATATTCCTGCGATTGCCCAACGCGAGTGTATCTCATATTCCAACTAGTATGGTCTCGTTATTGAGACGCGCTATAGGGTTACGATTTAACCATCGTGCAGGATCATGCGACGGACAAACATGATCCAGACATGGATCGCGAGATGGTTTTATCGCATACAGTGTCAGGCCATCGTGGAGAACGGTTGCAACTTCACAGCTTGGACGAGAAGGTAGCCTGTGCGGCTGTTTTGTGAATTTCCAACTAGTCGATTCATTTTCTCAATGATGACCGTGATATAATCTGTTCGCTGAAGATTAACGTCTAATCTACTTGTCGCAACGTATACAGTGGTTCCCTGGACAGGCTTAAGTGGTATACAAGGTAAGTCGCGTGAAACAGCCTCTGGTTTAACGATACACCGGGGCGAAGCGGTCCGATGGGCTTAAACTTGAAGATCGGGATCAAGGCCTGGGCCCACCACGCCCAATCCGTCGATTTGTAAAACGACCGTTGATGTATTCCCGAACAATTAAGGTGCAATGGTACCCACCCCGCCGCACGACTCGGAGAACGCTAACAGGTTGGACAAGGTCGAGCAAATATTAAAGTATATCAAGGTTCATCCTGCTTCGCGAAAATGCGCGCAGACTTTCAAGTGTCCGTACTCTTGCATTATATAAAAACGTATTTGCAGGACGGTAGAATGCAGAAGTGATTCGCTACGAGAAAGTAGGTACGTTCGTCCCACCCGAACCATTCGCCTGTTGGTTTCTCGCGTTTAACTGACAGTATCTGTTAATACAATCCTCTAACGGGAGATCTGGTTTTAGGCGGGCTCCAAAACCACCGATTCGCAAACGGCACACGGAAGTTTCAAGATAATTTATACACCTGAGCCTGAAGCAATAAGAACAGTATGTAATCGGTGATTTAAAGAAGCCCGCTGATATTCTATAAAATCCTCGTGTTCGCTTGTCAATCGCCGCAGTCAATATATCATAGAAATTTAAACGAGTCTACAAGTCTGTGATCGCTGAAGAAATCTGTAACAGCTGAATGATCGATGGATCGAAAGGAGGTTTCGAAAGGAGGAGAAAAAAGCGAAGGATCAGAAAGATCAAGATCAAGATCGGTGGAATGGTAGGGTAGAGAATGAACGTGAACGCGAAGTGAACGGGAACGCGATCAGACTGTTGCGCAATTGACATTGGCAAAGTGTAGCAGTACGGGCACGGCCAAGAACTCCGTGATTTCATAAGCGCGCCGGGGGCGATGGATCGCGTTATACTTTTGGTAAGCTGTCGCTGTGTCTTTCTCGTTTTCTAATCCAACAGCTTTGGATGTGGAGCGCCACTCTTTCCCCTCGGCTACGGGCCGGGCGCGTCGTTACGCTCGCGCGCCACTTGTCCGCTCGAAGAAAGAGAAAGAGCGTTGCGAAATAAAATTCGCTGGCAAGTTCGAGACGGATTTTATAAAAGGAGCAATAAACGATTCGTGGCGACGCGCAGTGTTGCTGGCGTGAAAAGCTTCTCCGATTTATTGCCTCCCTAAAAAATTCGATACAATTCGCGAATCTCGCGTCTCTGTAATTCATCAAACCCGAGCGCCATCGGTCAGCGGCAATAGGAATTCAGCAATTTATCGATTCATTAGCTCCTGCTGTAGCATGCCATTCAGAAACTTAAATCAGTCTCGACGTCAGCAGCACTGGTAGCTTCTTCAGTTCCAGTGTATTCGTGGGTCCAATTTTTTACATCGATTGAAATCACATCGTTATGAAAGATAAATATACACCGAGATCAATGAACCACGTCAACGGTAATTCCATTCTTTTACGCCCGTTACAGAGTTTCCACGTTTCAGAAAATAACTGACAATTCAGCTGCCAATAACGCGAGGATCGAAACTACAGAATCGAGATTGTGTAATTAAAATCGGGGGACGCTCGCGTACAACGGCACCAGTGCTGCGATCATCGAAACACAGGTATTGATAAGTCCACGATTAGCAATGAACGTGAAATTCATTTGGCCGTGAGCCTGCATTCAAACGAAACCTCCCAAAAACGATAAGACTCCGACGAGACACTCAATTACACGCGTCTATTCACTTTCATCCTGTTTCATGTACTTCTACGGGGCACGCATACTGTATAAACGTAACGGACAACACATGAATCTATATAATACAAGGTTATTACTTTCATTTTACCTACAATTAAATAAGGTCAAAGAATTGGCTAAGGGCGGTAGTCGATGCGTTGCAATTAAATTACTTCCAAATACAATCCTTCTCGATGGGCAGACAGACGATCCTTCGGCACAATCGATAACCGTATCCGATACACGGGCGTTCGTGTCTATTTCTCTATGGTACAACTGTTACGTCGAGAGCGTCTAAGAAAGGTGACTTTCGCGCGAGATTCTATCGAGTAACGATACAACAACTAAAGGTACGGTAAACGATACATCGTTGCTAAAACATTAAATTAAGGATAGCTGCGAAATAAGCAGGACGCTCGACTTTACGGACGAGTGTCGCGAACAGGGACAGTTAGGTACGGGTCCAAAAAAAAACAGCCAAGATTTTGGAAGCTCCGCCTTTTATCAACACTTGCTTCGCGAGGAGGAGAAACCGCGGAGCAGTTATTAATATCGACGGAGCTTCCCAATTAAATTTAAGAAAAACGTGTCAAGAGGGCAGAGGATGAACTTTACATGGATGTCGGGGACCAGAAGTTCATTTCCCTTAATTCAGACGGCTTGGCCTGAAATATGTTCGAGTAGACAACGTTAGATTTCCCAGCAGACTTGTCGTCAAGCCCTACATAGGTAAGGTTCTGCGACGATATCGATTTCTTTCGATTCAACGACCGCGACGGAGGGACTGCCACGTCTATGTTGCCCTCGTCCTCTTCGTCGATTTTCGGGGCAACGATTTCTCTGGACTGCCCCAATATGCTACCCAGAATCCAACCTCCTTGGTATTTCTCCCGGTCGGGGAGAAATGCGCCTGTGAAGTATCGATTCGAGGGCACACGACGACGAGACTTCGGCGAGCTGTCCGGGGTGCCTATGGGCGAAGTTAAGGGAGTGGCTGGCAACGATTTGCTCCCTATCTTCGGCAGAACCGCGGCCTGTTCGGCCGCGAGCGTCTTCTGGAACTTGTTGGACATTATCTGATTGGCTACGAGGACGATCGATTTCCCGCAAAGCGCTGGCTCGCTGTGAAATCCATCGTCCACCCCCTGGGACTTTGTCTTCGCGCTTCCAAGTGACAAGATCTTCGAGCCCTGCCTGGTTTCGTTGCCTGAAAGCAGAAGCAAACAATGCTGAAGAATTTCCTGGATGTAGACGAAGACGTACGAAAACGCGAATGCTCACTGAGGAAACAGAGATAACGCGAGCCACCAGATGTGTCAGTTCTACTAATCACAAGATCATACAACGTCAAAATGTGCGAGGTATATAATTATTATGTACTCGTATCCAGGAATAGTACGATAAAGCTAAATATAACTCTTGACTATAGACGACCAACATTTGAGTACATCTACTGCCTTCACCCTCCATTACTTCTCTAACTTAACTATCGAGGATGTGTTTTAGAACTATGCGCGTAAATTTAATTATTCGCTGAATAAACTCAATCGCTCGAGGAGACCAATTATCATATACCAGGAAGATCTTCGAGGAATATACCAGCGTGTATACCAACGTGCTACAGATGTTAGCAACATCAATGTAATACCTCTGCTAGCTGCCGAGGCTGGCACGAACGGTTGACACGGCAGGGGATGCTTGCTGAAGTCGATCTGCTGGTTCTTCTTCGAGTCGGAGAGCAGTTGTTGCTCCGACGATTGACTCGTCGACGAGGCGATATTCTGTTCGCTCAGGACCTCCTTGATGGGCCGGTACTCTTGCTCGACGGACAACTGATTCTGCGTCTTCGAATATCGTATGTAGAAGAAGCTGTCGTCGTGGGACGGGGGGCTGAACGTGCTGTCGTCGAAATCAAATCTGCGCAGAATAAAAGAGAAGGATTAGAAGCGGGTAGCGAACAGCGACAGGTAGAGCACCCGATCGAAACGTCACAAGGATATTCGATGACATGAGCCATGTGCTTTTGGTCCCGACCCATATACAGGTCACGGGCGCGCGACTCGAAAACGTCCTGACCCATATATGGCTCGGGGTAATGTGCACGCGTTAAAAATCGAAGTTCGCTGGTCGGCGGTGCCAGGTTTATGCCATTATATTACTCGACGTACGTCGCTCAGATAACTATAGACCCGCGCTTATAGATCCTCCAATTCACTGACAGATATTCCAGTCCACGGCCACTGAAAGATTCGCCAGGTCTCGGGCCTCTTACCATTCGCGAGACAGCACTCCTGCCACCATGCACAACTTCCAGATTCTAGTAATACAGCGGTCCTAGTGCCAACGATGCTTTTCGCACAACTTAGCGCGTTACGCGACAGAACGACTTCGAAATTACCACAGGTGCGACCAGCTCGGTCGCTCTGCGCGACGACGTACGTCACGCGCGCGCGAACGAAAAAAAGACGTTGCTCGAGCGGAGCTTGTGACACACAGAGAACCGATATACGCGTGTGCCGTGGGGAACGGTAACGAATATGCACGGAGAGAGCCACGAGGGCGCATCATCCGTGGACGCTGGTGGGCTGCTCTAAGATCTAAGAATAGCGGGCACAATGCCCGTGCAACCAACTGTTCGCTCGCGTCGGCCAAATTCCGCGTGTAAATATTCTCTGTCGGCCGAGTACGCGCTAACAGAAGTCGGGTGTACACAATGAGAAATCGATAGCTTCTGAAATGTTCGAAAGTGCTCGATACACTCGGGCCGTAACAATAAGTCGAACGATCCGACGCTACTTGTTATTGGACTCGTAAAATCTCTGAAGGCGAATCTCCGTCCCGCTGGTCGGCGATAATATTAGCGTTAAAGCATCGCCAGCCCTGAAAGTGTTTAGAAATCCAAGTCTGATGACTCAAGGAGGATCGAGCTTTTGTAAACGTTTCGAAGAAAAGAATAATATACCTATTATCGACCTTTCCTTTCATCCACTGCGGCAAAGATATTCCGCTGCCCAGCGATCTATCTTGTCTCGTGGATCCCATTTTCGCGGTTTTATCGGACTTCCCTTCTGTTTCTTAATCGACCGAAAGTTGCAGTTTACTGTCTTGCTGGCGTCACGGGCTTTTCTTTAACGAAGCGTGATTCCGAGCGTGAATTTGAAATACCGGGGGAGGTGTGCTATCGACGAAAATCGGTTTCCTCCAGAAGCCTTCAGTGGTACAAACCGTCCCCTAGGAGATCAGACTGCATGTCATTCTACCAACCTGCAACAGAAAACGGTGTATTTGTTAGTACGTGCATTTGTTGTGTAATCTGCATGATAATTCGGAGTAATATTTGTATATTTTCGGATTATGGAGCGCCTCGTATCTCCAATCCTCATTTACAATTTGAAAAGAGCGAGAGCAACCATTGGGGAAATTGTTTTATTTTTCAATTCCGTGTAATTATGTAACTGTGGAAACTGGTTCTCGTGACTTCTAATTACAACGTCGTTAAACGCGGTGTTTCGGAGTATATTTTCGGAGTATTTTTCGGAGTATAATTACTCGCAACGCTCGGATAAGGAACAATCTTTTAGAACACTTAAAGAATCAAAATAAACACATATTCGTTATTAACGGATAAATATTGTGATAAATATGCCTATCAATTAAATACTTTAGTATATCTGATTATCTGGAGCACCACAGTGGCCCAACATTCGATGCTCAACAATCTAACGGATTTTTCGTAGTCTGTATACTGTTGAATCCGGGTCTTGACCAGTTTTATCTGGCTTGATTGAAAAGTGTTGAGTTGCAGTAACAGAACTCTCTTTCGTTTATTGTACAAAAGCCTGAAAAGTCGCTGTGTCTGCTCATAATCATCGAACTACTGCAATTTCTAATAAAATGTGTCTCGAAAGATGTACACGTAAAAGAGTAATTGCCGACGCGCTTTAATCGGACATATGTAGTGCCTGAAGTGTATGGCTTCCGAGGGACAAATCGTAAAACGCGCCATAGGAAGAGACGAACACGAAGGAGGAAAAAGAAAAATCATCTTCGTATTACATACTGACGACTCGACAAAGTACAATTCGATTTCGCGATTAACAATGGCTTTAATCAGATAGACTCTAACGGCTATCGCATCGATGGCACTTGCGACGTTTGCGCATCGCGACGCCTATGCTCCGAATAGAAATATAAACAAGGTGTTTTGCTCAACGAAATGACGCATCAACTGGTCGTGTACTTACTCGATTTTTATGGTACGCTGAATAATGTCGCGTGATTAATGGCCCCATAATTACGACACTTTTGCCAGACTTTAGAAACGGTAATCCCGTAGTTCTGAAACGATCCAGCCACCCACTGTCCACAATGAATGACACAAGCGGACACAAGTATCACACAAGTACGCAACGCACGACAAGTTGTGTAACAACGAGCAGCTTCTCGACTACTGTGCTCCCGTTTTAGGGAGAACTAGAAAGAACTAGAAGGATCTAGAGGAAGTAAAAAAAACACTATGCCATCATTCGCAGTGGCTCGTTCAAGATAGAGTAATTATTTTCAACGAATCCCTGAATTTCTTATACGCAGGCAGTTGATTGTCGGTAATAGAATATGTCGAATGCATTGGATCGCGAGTATAACGAAATCTTCAATCATATTCAGTGTTATGAATGAGAAGCTGATGCGCAGATATCGATTGACCAATTAGAGTGACGTAGTTACTTTTCTCATCGCGGACTAGTGAATTCCTACTTTTCCGGCGTTTGCGCTGGTAAATACTCTTCCGGTTGTGACCGCGGTACCGAAACGTCAACGGTGAGTCCGTTGAAATCCGAATCGGTTCCAATCGCAGTTAAATAAGCAGCTTCATCTTCATATTTCGTACCAGAAACGCGTCGTTTGTTCTCTTCTACGGAGATGCAAATATTTTCCATATTAAGATACAAATGAAAATTATAGTTTTATCTGTGATCGTTAACCTGTCTGTTTGTATCAGACAAAGCCACGTGACGCACACTATAGCTTGCCAAAATTTCTGATTTCGGTTATTGACGCCGAAACATATTGAACGATCTTTTATGCGCAGGTAACCAGCAACGATGAAGTTCAACCGACTCGTCACCTCTTCACGGAGGAAAAATCGAAAGAGGCACTTCACGGCGCCTTCTCACATTCGCAGAAGGCTTATGTCAGCACCTCTCTCGAAAGAACTTCGCCAAAAGTATAATGTTCGATCTATGCCCATACGCAAGGATGACGAAGTCCAGGTAAAATGTCGCTTAATTTAATTTCCCGAGCTATCTCGATACACGATTTCGTGGAACTTCATTTTCTGATACATGCGTCTCTTTGAAAAGGTTGTACGTGGTCACTATAAAGGGCAACAAGTAGGCAAAGTTGTTCAAGTGTACAGGAAAAAGTTCGTCATATACATTGAAAGAATACAACGTGAAAAGGCTAACACTGCCAATGTGTACGTTGGCATAGATCCATCCAAGGTAAGAAGCGATTCATTTTCTTGTTCTATAAATGCACTTGTTTAGTCTTAACGAATGATGATCCAAACCATTCACATAGAAGAAGACACAGAGCTAGACGATGGCATTGAAGCTCAGGGTTTTCCTGTGTTTCAATCTGTCTGTCTTGCTCAGTCTCTTCGATGCAGAGAAATTGGCACTGACATTACCATTCTCAGTTATCTTTCCTGATATTGGATTTGGAATCTCCTTTAATTCGAATATCTTTGCTTTCACAGACTGTTATTGTAAAACTGAAGATGGACAAGGACCGCAAGAAGATTATTGACAGGCGAAGCAAAGGCAGACTTGCGGCGTTGGGCAAGGACAAGGGAAAATACACAGAAGATTCGACCGCAGCCATGGAAACTTCGTAAATTTAGACCATATTCCGTTTATGTATTTCAATAAAAATATTAACATTGGAGTCTGTATCTGATCTTTATTTATCATTCCCCGTATTCGAAAAGGGGCGTCGCTTAAACTATTAAAAAATTTGAAACAAAGATTTCTTCAGTTAGAAAAGTAAAATTATATGAAGCAAAAATAAAACAGTGCAGACATCCATTGAGATCTAATTCTTCGAGATTGTGAGAATTCTCAAAATATACAGAAACAGATTAATTACATCGAGATAAATGTTGATAGTCGCCAATATATACTCCTCCGGAGAGAGTCTATGCATTAGTAACCGAGTGTCGTAAACGATGAATATAGACATTATCACTGCTCCAGCAATGCACAGAGCAAATTCTAGCTTTGTGCTCTGGATAAATATTTGCATGAAACCTCCAAACAGCAGGATCCAGAGTCCGATAAACAAGCTGCGAATGTAGAAAGATATGATATAAAATCTTCAGAATCGTGATAAGAGTAAGAAAGGTGGGAATAATAAGAATGGAGATGTACCCGGAACTCGAGATGGATAAATCTCGTTTGCTCTGGAATGTGAAGATGGTTAGTCCTATCATAACTGTTAGCGTTATGAAGACGGCTTCGAGGACAGTAGCCACGTCGTACATCGACACTATTATCCCGACAGTGTAAGATTCTGCCAATGTCTGTTACACAAATTATTTATCACTTACAATCAAAGTTACATATTCCAAGGACTGCTTGATTACTTACGAACAAAGTTAACAGTATCAAGTTAACTGGATGGTCTCTCCTTTTTATGAACAGAGCAACTAAAGTTCCCAAAGTTATGACGAACGACAAGAGAAATGTCCAAACACTAAAATTGCAAGATACAGAAATACATTTCTTCAACTGTTTTTTTTTACATTAAAATTACATAAGATCGAGAAATGTCATCTTACTTTTGTTGTACGAAAAGTTTTAAGGGTTCAATTGCCATAAACGTTCCAGCTATTATTACTGTTAGTAAAAGTTGGATGCTTAACAAGCCATACACCTTTCGGAGAAATCCTGCAACACACATGGCAGCGAAGTTTATGTTTCGAGGCAAGTGTATTCGACGAGAACGAAGTGATTTTTACATCGACAGGCCATCCCCTGATGCTAGTGCAGTTACCTAATCGTATATTTATACTGCTATTCTGGACATTATTATTGTAAGTGAAATCATTTTTAATATCATCCGTATCTGTATCTTCCTTTCCACCACTCTCTACATCCTCTGTGATCAATTTCGTGTGATTGATAGACATGCTTGCAGGTTGGTTCAGTAAAACCACTTTGGGAATAGTACCTGAAATTATATCTTTAATAGTCACTGATGTAGTAAAATATAGAACGAATCAAGTGGAAGTGTAGTAACGATTGTCAACATTGATTATTTCTTGTAGAAATTGTCAGGTTACGCGACAGTTATAACTGCGATTTCGCAAAAAAAAAAAGCAAAAACAGTGACACATCGATCGCTTGGCGTTTGTTTTTTACGCTTGATGCACTTCTGCTGTACATTACATTTTTTGATAGTTCCACTCACGTGACAGATGACTTAGAAAACATACATTTTGAAAATTTTATTGCGCGAGATGAGCGAGACAAAGAACCGATAATTAATGTTAATCTACGATGTACAGACCAATACGTTTAAGTACGTTTATCCTGTTTCAACGGAGAAAGTTGATTTAACACATCTGCTACTTGGTTACCTCGTTCCTTAGTAGTTAAGGAGTCTTCGGCGATAATCGGTGACCGTCGACGCTCGTCGGCAGCGCACAATACTTTTACCGTTATCTGAGGCGTGGTTTACAAGGGAATATCCCGAACCCGGAAATTCGAAAAAATTCTAAAACTTTGTGAATATGTAGGGAATTACCTCCTGATTACAACGCAATTTTTGTTTGCTGCCCAAATTCACTCTAAGGGAGTGTAAATTGACCCCTGAAAATTCGGTTATTTTCCGATTTTGTGTTATAACTCGTGAATTGTAAAATAATTTTTTACCAAATGCTAGATCTAATTAAAAGAAGTGAATTTTGTCTTGAAACTTTTTTTCTATCTCTTACAGTTCGCAAGTTATAACACAAAATCGGAAAATAGCCGAATTTTCAGGGGTTAATTTCACCACCTTCAAGTGAATTTAGGCAGCAAACATAAATTGCGTTGTAATCAGGAGGAAATCCCCTACATATTCACAGTTTCATAATTTTTCGAATTTTCGGGTTCGGGATTTTCCCTTGTTAGTCAGATATTAAAAATAATTTGTATATTAATTATTCCTTCCCAATCAAGATACTGTTAAAAGAATTTTCGAGTTGATTTGTTTCCGTGACTCGCGCAAATGTGGGACATTTGAAAGGAATTCTGAACGAGTAAATAGATGAAATGTTTTAATAAAATATATAATTTACAATATGTATAAACGTGCCTTATAAACTACTTGCTGCTATTATTAATGGCGCATCTTAGCTGAATAATGATTTTGCATTGCTTGTAAACCTCTTACGGTCATTGTCATTCTATCGGATTTATTTCCGAGTCGGTGTTTCTACAATGGTACCTGTATATGTCTATTTTATCATAGAGTTTTTGACAGCTTTTTTTTAAGCGACAGACTGTGTTTCCTGCCGTCACGTTTCTTTATCGGGATTACATGATTTTCTATTTTGCTTGTACTTTCCGCACAACTTACCGAATTACTCGTGTGTCAATCCGATGATTTTTCGAACGACGATTTAAATATTTTCTGATGGGCTACGACCCTCGCTATTGGCTTAATATTAACTGAAATAAAAAAGAAAAGGGGAGGTAATGCGTAAAAGTAATTGATTTGTGTACTAAAAATTAAAAAAAAAAAATTCTCAGTCATTGTATACCTGTCTTATACGGTTTACGAGATTTGCCAGTACCAAAAACACAGGATACTCGATCTACATCATTGTACGTGATTTTGTATTTCTGCTTTCCAAGCTTCAGCATTTTTTCCGTCAGAACTATTCTTTTCCCCACCATTTCGCTTTGAAGCACCTGCATATTACGCAACAGTATTAATGTATTTTCGTAAGTGAACATGTTATAATTAACATACCGTGGATGGAATGTCTAAAACAAAGATATCGTCGTCGTCCTGTATGTCTTTATACGTAAATGAAGGCATGGCTCTTTCGTGTACCAAGTTCTCCTCCTCTATGAATCCCTGTAACTGCAAAAGACAAAGACATGTAAAAACGGACCAAAAGATATAAACAACGAATTTGAAATTCAAAAGTAGGAAATTTTTGTTTCTACATTGCGTGGCCTACTGCGCCTCTCTGTATTCGTAGTTTCCACCATAGGTCCATCTTCTAAATTCTCTCCATTCAACTCCTTTTCATCCGTGCTTCGATTAAGATTGGTATTCTCTATGCAACCTAAGTGACTTGATTTAGAGTTGTTGCCTTCCTTCCTTAGATAAGAGATAGCCTCTTTCAAGCCGTCTTCTGAACTACTTAGACAGTGAGGTGTTATTCCATTCAATTCTTTTTTAGGTGATTTCGACACGTGTTTGTGTGGGCTTGTATTACTTTCTGTACGTTTTAATGGCTGCACAGATTTCTCCTTCTCAGATGTTCGCTTATTTTCCCTATACATCTTAGCTGGGTATAAAGTTGCTTCTTTTCTATGCTTTCCCATTCTAGACTCATTATCATACTTCAGTCTTTTAGGAAATCGTACCATAACAGGCTTAAAATCTACATCATCGTCCTCATTGCTCGACACATCAGAAGGTCGTTTGAGTAACTTATTCCTTATATTTCCTAAGTTAAAGGAGGTATCTTCATCTTCACTGAGGCTGGACTCGCTATCTATGGTCAAATTTAATCTCCTCAATAGCTGCAATCGCTTTTTTGTTAACGGTGATATACTATCTTCTGCATGTTCATCCATCTCCGTAGTGTCAAGTACTTCCTCGTCACTGAAGTGGTTTGTGCTTCTTTCTACATCTGTACAGTAATTGCTTACCGAATCGCTACACGATATTATTCTAAACCTTCTCTTAACAATTTCTGTACAGGTAACTTTAGGCTGTGATCTCAGTTGTGGTACATCGTTTTCATGGCCTTCTCTTCTATCCTCCACAGTTCGAACTGGAGTCAACATCATGTTTTCAGTAGCCTCTTTATCTTCTATATTATTCGCATTTTCAACCGGAGATGGTGCCGCGTCTTCGATATACATTTCATCTTTTATATCATTCACACCTCCAACCGCAGATGGTGCCTTGTCTTTGATATACATTTCGTCTTTTACATTATTCACATTTTCAGCTGGACCTGATGCCGTGTCTTTGATATCCTCTTTGTCTTCTGTATTATTTACATCTTCAACTGCAGTTAGTGTCATGTCTTCGATATTCTCTTTCTCTTCTGTATTATTTACATTTTCAACTAGAAATGCTGCCTTGTGTTCATTATCGATTTTGTCGGAGTCATCGGTGTCCTCGGATGAATCAGTATCAAAAAACGACAAGCTTGGTTCCACCACAGAATGATATTCATGATCCAAAACTGTGGAAGTAATTTGCGTACTTTGATAAATTTCATCAGCTTCGACTTTCACGCTCCTAGAGATTCTTTTCCCATCCTCTGAAAATTCTTCTTCTGTGTCCTCGTCAATGCCCGAATCCTTAGGTTGATGATTTGTACATCCATCGGGCGAAGGTTGAATTTCAGGGAACTTATCTCTGTTCTCATTAACGGGTGTTTTGAGCTCTGGAGCTTCATCCGACCCAGAATTCAGATCCAAAGAAATCCCTGTACTTGTACAAGGTTCCTTAATATCCTGGGATAGGCCTAGATTTTCATCGCTCAATACAAATTTCAAATTATCTTTTACGCTTTCCAGTGTTTTCTGGCTTTCAAATGATTTATAGCTATTTCTTTCCATTGCCTCAGATCCCTCGCTAATTTCGTCTGTAACACGATTTGTTTGCCCCATCATTTGACTCTCATTGCCTCGTACTTCTTGTTTTATAATAGAATTGTGCATTACCCTGCCCGAATCCGGCGTTTTAACACGTAGCTTCTCAATTTTCTCTGCGATAGATGCTTCATTATTTTGTGGGGCTTCATTCTCCTGGTCCGAGCTATCCTCTCGCTCGAAAAAGTTACGCGCCGATCCTGTATCATTAGATACGTTTAAGTCTTCCTGCGTACGTCTTCGAACGTTATCCCTAAGATAGTAAATTGAACTGCCGCGTACGCGTTCCTTTCCATTTGTCTTATTTAAGGAAAGGGAAGTGCTTTCATTCCCTTTCTTCTTAATGACCTCCTGCCAACCCACATTCATATTCTCATAGGATTTTCTTTTTGGTTTCTTAGTTTCCTCCTTCTTACTTACTGTAGGCTGAACATCATTTTTAGCTATTACATCAACCTCTTCACGAACGTGGTTTGTATTTTCTACAGACGTCCGCCGCATGTAGTTTGTTACAGACACATCCGATTTATGCAAAATGCTGTAGTCATCTTCGCTGAAGCTAACATTATCGTCAGTTTCGCTATCCTCCGACATTTGTCGAAGAATTGAGGTCTTCAGTTGAACGTACTGGCTGTACGTCTTCAAGCCACGGAACTGCTTAACCTCTGCATTCATAGCTTTGGTCCTGTGTCGCAGTTTTCGGCATGGTACTAACTTATGTACCAACGAGAGATCTATCATCCTGCTCGCGACAGTATTCCTTACCCTTTTCCAAGTAATTCTCTCGGACTCCATTATATACGAATATTTATCCCGTGTTTCTGACACCTCTGATATGGTCGACTAACCTAACTCTCTCCGCAGTCCACACTCAAACCGATTTTCTTCGCGACATTATTTCAGCTATATACGTGCCGGTACATCGATGTATGAAGTGAATAAATGAAAGCTGATATATCTTGTTTACAATATTCGTTAAAGGTGAAGGAATGAAAAAATCGTACTAGTAAACTCGCAGGCAGGTAGCTTTTGAATCATAACACGCAGAAGAATGCAGAAGAAACAGGGTCCAATAGGCTCGCACATGCGGCACATGGTTTGTGCGCGCCTCTGCGACTACGCAACGATACAGTTTGTGGAAAAAGCATCGCATACAATATAGTCATTTCCACCAGTGTAAACTATGGTCATCGATATTCTACTTAGGAAAATTCATTCGCTGAAAAATGTCTGGCTAAATAAGTCCCGGAATATTTCCTGTCCTCTTTATTACAGAATATACGACTCCCGCGAAATTCTCCTCAGCCGAAGACCGCGTGAAACGCGCACTACTAACTTCGATCGGTGAGATCGATCGAAGCTGTGCCGCGTGTTCGTCACACTTGTGGAATTCGAATCCGAAGTAATAAAGCGGATGAACATAAATCCGATTTATTAATCGAGAGTAAAGCGAATCTGCTGAAACGAAAGCAGAAAATTTTCACAGTAATCGCTGCAAAGTGTAGTAGAAGTCTCCCTGAACCTAGAATTTCTTACAAGCTATTTTATACTTCCCTCCCGAAGCAGAATACACGAACAACGAAGTTCAATGGATTTGTAACTGAAAACAGCCGAAAGGTCAGCCCGTGGGAAAATATGAAAGGGATTAATTCGAAGGTATGCGATTTTTTTTGCGCCACTGGCAAGTGGGAGTGGTGGAAAAAAGGACGGTAGAATTACCGAACGTTTGAGAATCACGATAATGATTGATTGCCGCTGGATGTAAAGGGGAAAAAAATCTCTGGTCGCAGAATTTCTGTCAACGGGACATACCTGTGCACCGGAAGTGTGTGAATGGATGGATGTAGGTACGAACAATGTTGTAAACGAAAGAAAGGCAGGAGGTGGAGGGAGTGAAAGGATGGAAATAGAAGAAAAGGAGTAAAGCGACTATCAAAACATTTTGCAATTGCATCGAATTCGTGCGATGCACGGGGATCGTCCGCCGCGGTGAATATTCCCGTCGAGGATGTCAGAGAGCATACGGGAGCAGAGATATGTTCGAACGCCTGTTTTTAAAGTTTAGTGACGATAGTGATATCGTAGTGTAGGAGAAAAAGGTGCAGGAGCGGAGAAAGAACGCCGTCCCGATGTTGTGCAGCTTAAACGGTCGATAACGAATTTTATATGGGAATCGATCATCGATGATCAACGTGCTCGATCGCGCTGCGGAAGAGAGTCACTTGGTTTTCGAATACTCGATCGGCCCATCGAGAAAAAGTCGAAGGAATTCGATAATGGGCATAATCTAGGCAGGGATGGTCCGAGAGTACTTCTGGTTTGTGAAAGTGTCCGCTCAATGATAAATCGATCGACAGGTTCGGTGAGAGTTGATGAAAAGACGACGTGAGAATGCACCAAAACAGAAGGAAGAAAAAGCGTGTGAATTACGGCGTAAGGACAGTGGAGGTGTTGCGCGGAACGAAAGGGTTCGGTTTCACGATCTCCGGACAGCAGCCTTGCATCCTTAGTTGCATCGTTCCAGGGAGTCCAGCGGAAAATGCTGGCCTACGGGCTGGCGACTATTTGGTATCTGTCAACGGCCACAATGTCAGCAAGCTGCCGCACGACGACGTCGTGCAACTGATTGGCCGGTCCAAGGGTATTCTCAGACTGCAAATAGCTGAGAATTATTATTCAGACTCATCGGACGAGGAAGGCGTAGCAACGGTACGCTGCAAGCCCAAGTACACTCATAAACCGCGCACCAGTAACATGGGAGCGTTACAGCTGCAATGCAGAGTCGCTAAAGTTGTACGAGACCTACAGAGCGGTGCTATGTTTGACTCGACTGGCAGACTACCGAGCGAATCGCAGGACCAAGGAAGCTATTACGGTTTACATTATCGCTGGGATATGTCCAGCCCTCTTCCGCCGCCGCCGCCGCCGACCTCTCACAAAAGGGACTCGGAGAAAATAGTGCACAGAACTGTGGTTGGTTACCTTGGAACTATCGACATCCCGAATCAATTGCATCCGTCCTCCATGATGCAGGTAACGTATACGGCTAAGGTCATGTTCAGATATAATGGCCGGTGAGTTTGGTTTCGCAGGTAGCGCGCGAGGAGAAATCACCCACTGCTACCTGACAATCGTGGATTGGCAGTTGAAATTGCTGGCCCCCGAAGGGTATGGTGGGGTAACAGGAACGCTGCTCGGCTCCGCCTGAACGAAGCTATCCGTAGACCAATACGAGATAAAGCTATTGAGAAAGAATCAATGTTCTGGCCAATAAAGCTCCTGATTTTTTTCAGAGCTAACGCACACCTATTCTGATGTGCGCACTATCCCCACCACTTCTGGCTCACTCTCGTTCTGCGAAGACGAGAGCGAATCAGAAAATGTTGAGAAAAGGAGCACCGAGGCAGGCAAGCGGTGTGGTGGGAGAATACCCCTGATGAAACTCACCGGCCAATATATCTGAACACGAACTTAGTAGTATCGTCGTTATGGTTGCTCTAGCGATTAAAAGACATTGCGAAAGTGTACAGGCGTTATGCTGTTTCACTCCTGTTTATTCTTTCAGGTGTTGAGGAAATGCATCAAACGATTGAAGGCTGAAAAGAGAAACCCTACCACCGTGCTCTTAACTATACACGTAGCGAACATAAAGCTCACCAATTCGGAGAATCGTGTCATAGCGGAGTACCCGTCTTATAGAATAATATTCTGCAACTCTTTCTCCGAACAAGACAAACAGTATTTCGGCATACTGACTAAATCTGTTAAAGACAAAGAGAATATTGTATCGAACTCCTGTCACGTCTTCACGATCTATTACAAACTGATCGACCACGCTGTACATTCCAGTGCGTGTAATATATTCGGATTCACGTGCACCAAGACTTCTGAACTGAACGTGTGCCAAGAGTTTCCAGACAGTTGCAACGGCTTGATCGGTGCTATACAAACTCTGTACATATCGGATTCTACTAGCACGGATACAAATTCGTATAATGAAATGCGGAGGCATCAAGACGCCGCTTCCCCGCAGCCGAGTAACTTGAGCACGTCGACTGCTCATTCGAGCAACAGTGACTCTGGAATCGGCTTTAAAGATGATTGCGCGAGCCGCTCCGATAAAAACATGGTGCACAATGCCTCCCGAAGAAGATGCTGTGCTGCTTCGGAATACAGGGTATGTTGATTACAGAGATTAGCCAGGGAGATGACTAGTGTCTATACTTATGTTCGTATACCCATAGAAAATTCTTAAGACATGGTAGATATTACTTGGGATATACTTCCGAATGGCCCCAGTGGCCGATCGACACGAAGTTTGAGGGGAGGGGGTGTGGACCCTAAATCTAAAATTGTAGCTTCGGGTATTTATTAGTTTCCGAAATATTAATAAAAAATTATTGTTAATTCTTTTTACAAACTATTTTTTTGAACTGCGTACACATAGCCCTAACAGGGATCCATCCTGCCCCCCCCCCAATTTATTCTACGGACAGTTGGGCGCGTGCCCCTCAGACGCCTAAAAGGCACGAGTATTTAGCTGAAATTCAAAGCCAATTTTCTCGAAAACGAAGCGCGATATTAAAAAATTGTATTCTATATTTGCGTCTTATTTTGGCCCATAGAATCACCCCCGTAGAGTATTGGCTATCAGGTATCCACCCTGTATAATAGGATGGATCGCATCGGCAAGTTTCTGGTTCAAATTTCCAAACTCACATCGATTCGCTACCATGCGTCATACGCCCGCAAGCGGGCGCGCGCTCCCCGCGCTAATCTAGCCCCAACCAATACTAATACCCGGAACAAGTTGAAAAGTGGAATGTGTTATGTCGGAATAAGTTAACAGACATACTAAAACTTGTTTTTATTAATATCTCGGAAACTAATAAATTCCCGAAGCAACAATTTTAGATTTAGGGTCCACACACCCTCCCCACCCTTCCCCTCAAACCTCACGTCGATCGGCCACTGGGGCCATTCGGAAGTACAGCCATTACTTGTACCGGTAGCTTATTCAAATTTGCAGTTTCTTTATCGATGCTTAGAGTTTGATGGTTGGAAAGGGGGAATATTGAGAGATTAGTTTTAAAGCTGTCGCTTCAAATGAACCCGAAATATACTTTCAGGACGCGTGCGAGCATCCGTCGAGAATGTACGGTAACGACGTCGGAAACGTTGATTTGCGATTGACGGTCCGAGCCGTGTCGAACGCGTGCTGGAACGAAACGAACGAGTCCGACGCGTGTAAGAGCAACGCGGAGCTGTCCCGCGAGAGTGTTGTTTTCAACGATTTTTGCAACGGAATGAGTGCGTGTGCGGCGACGATCGAGAATCACGAGATGCATTCCGATGTACAAAAGGTAGCGAAGAGGGGGGACTTGCCCACCTGCCCATTGCCATCTGCCTCTACGGTTAAGCAGGGGTTGGTTAGTACGTCCGTTGGTTCCCTCGCGTCCGTTTGCACCACTGCGATGCTGCACGGTATGGAGGATACCGTCGAGACATCCGACGATCCGATGACCAGACCGAAAGGACTGCTAGGATTCACGGGATTCACGGAATCGACGGAGATCGACACGCGGGATAAATTCAGCCCGAAAGTTTTCTCCGGCATCTCCAAGTCCTTAGTTCACAGCTTCGAGGATCTGAACACCAGCATGGATTACGCTCGACCCCTTTGCCAGACCTATTCGGACAAATCGGATAACTCACGGCCGTGGGGAAGTTTGCAGGAAATCCGAAATATTGGGACCTGTGCGCAGGACACTTGTCTGGTAAGGCTTTACTTCTTTTTTTTAACATACTCCACATAGGTACTGTGATTCTCTGCGGTAAAGCATTTTACAAATAACTTAATGCTCTCGGCGCGAAGGCTTCAATATTCAGCATGCACTGTACAGAGATCGCTCACTATAGATCAGCGCCTACATTTACCGGACACCTATTAACATCCACCGTACGTATCCCTGAAAATCGACTGGCCGCTCCTAAACACTGGCCCATGCCAGAAGGATCCATTATCCAAACTATTCCACGAAAGCTTCCCTAATAAGACGAAGCGAAGTACAGTAAAATGGGAAACGATAGGAAAGAATGCGCTACGTTTAAACGCGCACGCGTTCGTGCGTGCCGATAGGCGGGTAAACGAACGACAGAGCGAAGGAGGGAATGAGAACGGTAGAGAACGCGCAGAGAGGGGCACGGTGTACGTATGAGCGAGAGAACGATCGGGTTTATGGGACGCCGGGAGGGGAGTGCTCGAGAGAGAAAGAGAGAGAGAGAGAGAGGAACGAGCGAGCGGATGAGTGAATGGAAGATTGAGGTTCGCGCGAACGAGCGAGCTGCCGGCCGACCGAATAATTCGAGTACACAGAGGAGAGGGAAAGAGAGAGAGAAGGAAATGAAGTGTACAGGCGGGCACGTACTCGTTAGCAGTGTGCACATGAGAGTGACATGTTGAGACACGAAATGAACGTGACGTTGTTGATCGTAAACGGTTATGACGGTGTCGATTGATGAACAGTGATCGTTGAACCGCGGGCCAGGCCAGGGGAATCCTGCCGATCGAACGTTTCGTGAGAGCTGTCGGCTGGATCGCGGCGGATCGATCAGTCGATCGGGTCGGTTCTGTTCGGTGTGCGCCGTGCTCGGCTGGCCCACCGAGTCGACGGACACCGTGCGCGGAATCGCAATTGTCAACGGTGCATCGTTGCAGCTGGGCGGAGCCCTTATTATTACGTATACGGGTCAACAACGTTCGCTCGTCGGGAGCTGGTTCCGATCGGAACCTTCGCCGTGAAACAATTCTCCTCGCACGCGGATTTTCATATCTCCTTCCGATAAATGGGACCGCGGCGCGGCTGCACGAAGGAATACGATCTTCAGTCACGACATGGACACCGTGGTGAAATCGGTACGTGGGGCGCGCGGCGGGTTGATCATTAGGGACTGCGAAAGCATCGTTTTCATGTATCATAGCTATTTATGTTCGCGGAAGTCAGTTGGTTTCTGGTTTTCAATTAACCAGATAAGGAAATGAACCTGTCACGCCTCATTTTTGGTACGTCATAAAGGAACGAAGAGATCGAGGCACGAATCAATTAATTAACGATCGTCAAGTCGACGCGATACGTCGGTAACGTTCCGAGAATCGACCGCCGCTTCCTCTTTCCGCACTTCTTTTGAATTTTAATAGATTACCTCGGCGTCTATCGGTTACTCATTGCGACAGAATGCGTTAATCGAAGTTTCCGTCGGTGAATTAAGGAAAAATGACGATCGAAAGGCGCTCGGAATTATCGCGGCGTGTGAGAATATCGTTCGTTCCCACGGTGTTTCCGCTTCTTTTATACACCGCGGTAGGTAAATCTGTGTACGTGCAGGTAGGAAACGTCCGGTTGGTTCAATCGGTGAGAATCGTAAAGGGAAACGCGCGCGTTCCGTTCCCTTTTGTTCCCTCTAAATGGAGGCAGTACGTTCAGCTCCCTAAACAGAAATCTCGCCACGTATTTTTCAGTTTTCAGACCCATGTAGCAACAAGTTAAATATAAAATTCGTATCGACGTGATCGCGCACGCGCTAGGTCGCTCCCCCTTATGACTCGTTTAATCTTGATTAACGACGTTTATCAATGAGGTGTAATTTTTTAATGCTTTTCCAACGCAGCACGGTAGTACAGAATTATGCGACAAGAACACGGACTGCAAGAGCATACATGCGTGGGCCAGCGGCTTCGAGAAATTGCTGGAGGATCCGAAGGGATTACAAACATTTGCGGTAAGATTTTAATTTCATTGACTGGACCACTGGCTCGAATGCCTCTTTACGTGTCTACTGTTTTATTAAAGGAATTCTTGAAGAAGGAGTTCAGTCATGAAAACACTTATTTCTGGGCTGCGTGCGAGAGATACAAGGACACTAAAGATGTCGCCACGCGGCGCAAGCTGGCTAATCAAATTTACCAACGCCATTTGTCCAACACAGCGGCTGAACCTGTGAACGTTGACAGTCACGCTGCTGGCCAGATAACTCAGGAGCTTCTTAGCGAAGCACCCGCTGATCTTTTCCTGCAGGTGAAGATGCTTCTCACAGATTTTCTTGCTGTTATTAATTATTACTAGCAACACCTTTGCCACTCGACGGTGCCACGAAAGCAATCTACGTACTTATTTCCAGGCTCAGAAGCAGGTTTTCAATCTAATGAAGTTCGATAGTTATCCGAGGTTTCTAAGATCCGATCTGTACCGTCGTTGTATAGAAACAGGAAGTTCTGTAATTGGCGCGGAAGATTGCGATTTAAATCTTACCAGTTCGCCGAGTGTAAAATTGAAGAAGAGCCACTCGGATGCTGAGGATCGATGTAGGAAGTCTATTCTCCCTTGGAATAGAAAGAACAGGTAACGAGCAACCATTGATGCGCGACAGAAATCAGTTGGGAGAAGCTTAAACACGATAGATCGTGTTTAAATGTGAAGACGTGTTTGTAGGTCCAAATCGAAAGACCGTGGCGAGTCTGAATACAGTAAAGTGCCCAGCAGAAGCGAAACGATATACAAGAGTTTCACTACGATGAAAAGAGAAGCAGAAGGTAATAACAATGACGACAGTATTTCTATATCTAGTAGCAGATCTTCATTAGCGTCATGGGATTTGGCGTTGAGGCAATCGTTTCACAAACACGTGAGTATTCTCTCGCTAAATGGCTCCACGTAGCAATTAAGCAGAGGTAGAGAAAAGTATCGTTCTCTATTAATTCTGGTAGAAGTTTCTATATCAGTTTGTACCGCGATACACGTTACTTTGGTATGCGTTGTAAACGTAGCTTGTATTTTGGCATTGTCTACGGGGTCTACGCGTGGATCGTTAAATCGCGGTCGATAAAGAGAAACGTAGCAAGGCGATACATAATTATTAAATGCACAATTTTACTTCGAATCTACAAAGCTGCTGTATGTGTAACTTGTAGTCTTTATCGTCCTACGAAGGACAGTCGAATGAAACGAAAGAAGTTCGCGCCAAATGTACCGGGTTGTGTCGGGTAATATTACCCGATGGATCTACTACGGTTGTGCCAACTAGCCAAACGGAGAGCATTAAAGATGTGGTTACACGCCTCCTTGATAAACGAGCTCTCCGATACTCTAACTATGACGTTCTAATACTAGCCACAGACGAGGTTTGTGTTCTCTCGTACTTATTTTAACGCATCCTTCGAAATTAATGCTCGATACTAACAAGATTAACTGTTTCATTACATGGGGCACGCGTTATTCTTGGAACGTGCTTGTTTCCTGCGCTCTACGCATCACGACTTTCCTTCTTCCAGATACGCTTCTGCTATCTAATCAAATTGCTCGCTAAATTCGTACTTTACTCATGCCTAACTGTAATTACTTTACGATAAGAACAGAAAAAGGAGCGGTGAAATGGTAGAACATTTACGTGGAGGTTACATTCTAAGGCACTCGTGCATGCATTCTCGGCACAGCTTCCGTGGTCACACGCATACACACGAACATTAAGCACACGCGTATATCGTAAACTCAGTGGAGCTTACAATTCCGTAACCAACGATTGTAAACTTCAATACCTGTTCGTGACGATTTTATTACAAGCATGGTTCAAGGTATAGCCAACGGTCAATCTTTCGTATTTTTAGACGATAGAGACGAAATATCCATCATCGGTGTTGGCTGGACAAGAAGTGGAAGTGGTTCCAACAAAGATACTGAAAGTCGATTTACCTTCGCGGCGCGTGATAACCGTGGTCGCGCATAAAGGCAGAACCCTGAAAGAAGTCCTCAAGCCGCTTCTAAATAAATATGGTTTTAGTTTGGACACGATTGTTGTGTGGGGCGAGAATCATTGTATTTGCATGGATATGCCAGCTATCGATGCTCCTGCCAGATTGACTCTGACGAACGTAAAAGACGAAGGTAAAATATGTAGAAAGGGTTGAGCTCTCGAGGAACTCGGGATACTGTGATAGATGCTATAAAAATAATTCTCACATGTTACAGATCCACAAAAAGAGTTGCACATGATTAAGTATCCGCACGACGTACTGCACAGTCAACCTACTCTAGACGAGATCACCAACAGGGTATTCGAAGAGCTCTTAGTGGGCAAAGGTACAAGTAAATATCAGTACAACGAAGGCTCGTGTAAGGTAATGGAAAGTGTATGTTTAAGCAGTTAGCGAAAAGAATACGTTCAAGCCTAGATCTTCCCCATTTCTTAAGTCCTTCTTGCTTTTGTCTAGTCTGACGATCAACGTTCCGAAGGCTCCTCCATTCTACCAAGCAAATTCTTCCTTCGAGACTCAACGATGCATGGTAAAAAGAAGGTACGTATAGAAATCCTTTCGAAACGATCGATCGAAATGTGGGAATGAGTTCTGCGCATCAGAGCGAGAAGAAAAACGAGCTAATGCTAATTTTCCTTATGTGTAATGTTCTTATCAAAGGGAAAGTCCAAGTGTAATTTAACCGAAAAAGGTAACCCGACCGATTTTGCACCCGAAGAAACTGCCAAGTCTCACCCTCCTCTGATAGCGAAATGGCGGAACGGCGTGAAGCTGCAATTGCCAGGGAAATTCGACGGCGAAGGTAAGAGAATTTCGTTTCCTCGTTACTAGCGGTAGCTACAGTGGCAATAAAAATCACCAGCTCGACGTTATTCCGTTCGTAGATCTGTATGAAGGTTTGAAACGAGCTCAGAGATCCAGACTGGAAGACCAGAGGGGAACGGAGATAAATTTCGAGCTGCCAGATTTCTTGAAGGTAAACTGAGAATCACGTTCTCCGAGGCTCATCGGCACGTATCTTTCTGACGACACGATATTCCATCGGTGCACAATAATTTCGTGTCCTTTTTAAATATATGTTATTCTTGAAAGTTTCGTTATGTCGCGCTTCGACCCTTAAAGCTATGAAATTACTGAGCAGAACAAGGAGAATGGGAAGCCGACGGATCGCAACAAGGTTCGGAGACCTAGGATAATGCCGGTCAATTCCGAGGCGAACTCAAAGTTCTACGGCTCGATAAACGAGCGGCAGAACTGCGGGCACGATCAGGACGCGACGGGTCCATCGCAGAACGGGATTGCGAACGACCGTTTCGCCGGCTCCGCTACTGGGAAGGACTCTCAGAGCACGTCTCCGGACGGCTCGTACATATTGGACACGACTTTGATAGACGGGGATCGGACGATCGTTCTGGAAAACGGCTCTCGTCCTCGAGCAAACGCTTTAGACAGTTTCGACGCACAGGCATCGCCAGCCGCGAAATCACCGAAGCCTCCTCCCCTGCCGCCGAAACCGAAGAATCTTATTGCGAACGCAACGAAAACTGGGTATTTCGTGTCCTCGAAATCATTACCAAAGTCTTCCCGCGCCGTTCCCCTTAGCCCGACCGAGTCCAGTAGGAAGAATATTTTTTAACACGCCTGAGGATTAATTCGACTTGTCGCAATAGTTGGTACAATTTCTACAAACTGTATTTATGTACGCGTGTTTCTGGTATTTGAGATACGAAGCGCGTTACAAGAAGAGAGGAATATTTTTATACTTAGCTGCGCATGTTTTTACGGCGAAACTGTGAATCGTGGTAAATGTAGACTGTTTAGTAGCACGTGTGTGTATTTACTGCAGTTCGCAGTTCTAGTATAGTATGCAATTCGTATGCTCGGTCTGCAGCGGCGCGAGACGAGTTTCTAATGAATAATATCCGACGCATGCTAAGACCACAGTTCCGCGTTATCGTGCGTTCTCTGATAATGACGTAGAAACTGAGATTTCGTAGATGCCTTCGATTCAACTACATTCAACGTACTGCGTATTTAAATTTATACGGCAATCGTTGTAGTCAATAAATATTTATGATCTTTTTACAGTACAGCTGTTACTCTCCTGGTTATACAGGACATATATTTTATTGTAATTTATAGTCGATGAATGTTGTTACACGCGAACGATGAGAAGAATATTTGAGATTTTATGCGAAATAAATAAATTATATAAACTTTGTTTTACAACTAAGTTCTTTTACATTTATCCTTGGTCTTTTATTATTGCCCTTATCCCGAATTTCATTCTCCTGGGCGTTTAAGAATATTAAAGATGACACTGGGGATTATTTATTTATCTGGGTACAGTGTGGATTATTGTGTATGCTTTTACGCGATAAGGTTGTTAATTTATTGCTTTTTAACATAAATTAAAACTCCATTTTACGAACACGAAATGTCGGAGCCATCTATCGGTGGTGTCTAGGAACTAATGTTTTCGTTCGAAATGTGGAACCTTGTTAAAACTTGTTTATTTTTTGGTTTTCACGAATTCTGAATATGCACACGTATTACAGAGCCACTAAAAGTAATTATGCAATAAGTTTTGGCAGCATTATTCTTCATTAACTACGTTTAAAAGTGTTTTAAAAATTTGCTCAGGTTATGGACACACAAATGCTAGCGACACGTAGCGGTGAAAGGTGCGAACTAAAATGGGTGTTAAAACCTGGCACTGGCGTGTTTAAACGCCCGTTTTGACAAGTCATTGAATTGCATTTTTAGCAATAAATAAACGGTTTCCTTAATAAATATTATTTACACACTGATCGGTAGGGACTCTACGAAGAGTCTAGGACTCCAGATAATAAATAAAGGAATAAATAATTGAGGTATTTCTATTCTGGCACAACAACTTTGGGAATGAGTTGAACTCTACCTGCCAAATCCAAAATTAAATGTTTTCTAAATTGGTGTTTGTACTTTAAGTAAAGAATCTCAGAGTATAGACACTTGTAACTTTCCCAGACGAATTTTGTTACAATTGCATCTCTAATTAATTAGTTATAAGCAATTATTGAACACCGTGCAAAGTGAAAGAATCGACGTTAAAACACGCCAACGCCCGGTTTCTATGTTGATTCGTTTGCTCCTCAAGCCTGGCAATTGGGCGACTTTTAACGCTCAGTTTAGTTCATACGTTTCACCGCTACGCGCCGCTAGCATTTGCGTGCCCATGATTTGAATACATTTTCGGAAGGCTTTTTAAAACAATAAATAAACAATTTTGATGATGCAAATAGTTACATAATATTCCAGCAGAGCCTGTAGAAGACTCATAGGACCTTAAATTATAAATAAACAAATAGATAAACAAATTTATATATTCTTGCTTACTACACGATCACGGAAGATTAATAGATTATCAATTTTCCAAGAATAATTTATACACTTGCACAATTGGCTTTCAAAATACAAACCCGTCTACTTCCCAACATAACACTCGTAATAATTTCCATCGAATTAATTAATTTCTCGACACTTTTCAAACCGCAATTCTAAAACCCCTTTAAAAGTAATAAATTCTTCATCCTATCCTCACCAATTGTTGCATAACTAATATCAGTGCTTCTATAAAAGCTCCAGGCCCTCAAAATACAAATAAAAAAATCGTCAAAACAATCAAATAAAACGTCCACCAGTTTCCTCACCCTAAATAGCAACACAAATCCTAAGCTCACGCCAAACGCATTATAAAAATATAAATATTAAGTAATACCTATAAAAATAACTATAAAAAATATAAAAATAAAATTTCACATAATATTAAAGTAATAATTAATGCATACTCTCGCTGCAAAGAATAATCACAACACACCCCCAAAATAAAAAAAGCAATCCTACCCTCTTTTAAATAAACAAAAAAACAAAAAGAATCTTACAGTACCCAGAAAGAATCAAAGCTACCTCCACGTGTCTCTTTAAAAGAACCAGAATTACCAGGAATGAAAAAATATTTTTCACATCAATTCACAAGCCGGCTATCGGCGTTCTCCTCCACCAACGTCCTCCAACTGGCGGTCGTAAAGTACAGTTCGTTCCGTGCCGCGTTAAAATAATATTCGCGTTTAAAGCGGCATAACTAACGGCGCTCTGTCACGAGATCAAAACTCGGCTGGGAGACGCGGACGCGACGGAGATGCAGCGCGCAGACCCGGGGCGAGCTGCACAAGGGAGGAGCGCGAGCCGCGCGCGGGCCTTACTATTTCAAGCGAGATCAAACGAGCCAGATTCACGTGGCCATCGGCATTTCGGCCGCGTCAAGAGTCGAAAAAGAACGGCTTATTATTCACGAGATGATGGACCGTCGCCTGATCTCCATTTGCCGGGCCTTCTCTCTTTGAGAAGCCACGGTGCAACCAATCTTATTTTACTTCCTACTGTACATTTTTCATTAAACCTTCTTTAATTCGTCCCAAGAGGCACGACGCGTGGTGTGAAAATACCCACTCGAATATTTTACAAAATATCAAACGAAAGGGGGAAATAAACAGAATAAATATTAGCCTAGGCATCGTTTGAAAATATATTATTGCAGTACTGAAGAGTGTAAGAATTCTTTAACTGCTTCTGATTGCTATAAGGCAAGGGGGTAGTTTCAATTTCCACGTTCCATAGTTTTTTTATTATACCAGATTTCTGTGACGTATAGAGTCATTCGAATTGAGAATTGGATCGGGAGAAAGAATTGGTGAAACTGTAAATGAGTGAACTAATATCGAAGACAACATGGGCGTCCGGAGGGGGGTGCAAAAGGGTAGATGCCCCCTGGCTTTAAAAGATCGCTTATTTTAAAAAACTAATCTTTATTAAGTTTATACTAAAAAAATGTACGGATCTAAATTTCTAAATTTAGGATTTAAAAATTTAATTAAATTGACACTATAAAACGAGTTAAAAAAGCAAGCGGGCTACTCGTTTTTTCTTTACAACTATTTTTTTCAGAGTCACCTTAAATTTGCCCCCTCCTGGAAAAAAGTCTACGGACGCCTTTTGAAGACAGTAAGAAGTATGTTTTATTTTTTTTAAAAAAGATGGAGGAAGAAGCTTACCTGTATTTCAGTATGAAAATTTCCCTGCATCTAGCAGCAAGAAATAGGATTCATAACGAAACGACGATGAGCTGCCTGGCAACAAGTGGATTTGAACCGATGCACTTGGCTGCGCATTGCGATGCACTATTGCGGAAGAACAATTAACGAGTTCATTTAACCTGGATGCGGTGTTCTGCGGCTCTATTAGCTGACTTAGCTTCCTCAGGGACTCGAGGAATCCCCGTTGCCCGAGTTATACGAACGGAAAGCCGCACGTGTTTCGCTTGCTTTTTTTAACCCCGGCGCATTCCTCCGTTTCTTCTAGAGTAATCTAGAGAATCGTGAGCGCGACGAAACGATTTTGCGCTGCTCACCACTCTAGCCCTCGCGGCTCTGAAGTAATTGGGGACCTCGCAGCCAGAGGGGTGCAGCTCCATTTTTTTTTTTACAGTTTTTGAGTTATTTACGTAAAAAGAATTCTGCATCGTTTGGTGCACGGTTTGATGCAAATCCGATAGCAAATGAGCGACTTATTGCAAATAAATAAAAACAGAAATATTAATATTAATAATATTTAATAGTAATATAATAATATAATTTAATAATATTAATATTTTTATTATAGAATATTTTTCGCCAAAAATTTGCTGCAAGGTGCACAATAAAATTATGGGTCTCTCAGTGATACTTGAACCAAAAGTTCAAGATTATTTACGTAAAAAGAATTCTGCATCGTTTGGTGCACGTTTGATGCAAATTCGATAGCAAATGAGCGACTTATTGCAAATAAATAAAAACAGAAATATTAATATTAATAATATTTAATAGTAATATAATAATATAATTTAATAATATTAATATTTTTATTATAGAATATTTTTCGCCAAAAATTTGCTGCAAGGTACACAATAAAATTATGGGTCTCTCAGTGATACTTGAACCAAAAGCTCAAGATTATTTATGAGAGCGTAATTTTTATGAAAATTCTAGCAAAAGCTCCTACGAAGCTACCACAATTTTGAAATAATATTAAGTTTAGGAGTGCGCCTGAATTAGCATTGAAAATAATTTCAAGATTACAAATGCGAAGTCACAGTGGTTTCTTTAACCCTTCGTAGTCACACTTCTGTAAAGTTCCGCGGTGGTCACACTGGGTCCAACGGGCCCAGCCGATTTTTAAACAGTCACCTTACGAACTGTACCAGTCCAATCGATTCCCCAAAATTATAATACACACTTTGAACATTGTAGAATATGGAATAGTCGCGTTTTAGTAAGAAATTAAATGACAACAGGTACCAAAAAAATCGGAAACGAAAGCCAGGAACTTCCCGGAATCAAGCTCCAAAGTTAAAAAGCGGGTCCATTGGACCCAGTGTGACCCTGAAGGGTTAAACAAAAATAGAGACACCTAAATTGCGTTCCCAACTGCAGATAGAATTCGAAAACTATGAACGAAGAAACTCGCAAAGAATTGAAAGGGTCAAGCATAAACTACGTCCGCAATTTCTTTAGATCCTTGTCCATGAAAGAAAATCGATAAAATCTTTGCCTCGCTAGTGCAACTTTGTTAGCAATTAAGGTGAGAAATTCTCCAGCGTTAAGAAGACCAGCAATTATAAGCGGAGTTCGAAAATTCTGCTACAAAAGCGGCTCGCGTTTCATCTTTCCACCCTTTCCCCGGCATTCCTCCGGTTCTTCTCGGACGGTTTTGCCGGCATCGACGACCGATCCTTAATTTTAGCGCAATCGTGGATGTACGAGCGGCGCCGTATAAGCGAGAAGCGATCATCACCCGAGCTAGAGGGGGAGAGAAAAAAAGAAGTTCCAAGGGAGTCGCGCGGCGCAACACTGCTCGTCGCGATTCGAGAGATACCTAGTTCTTGGGTTCTTGCGTTTGAAATGCTGCGAATGCTCGGGACGCTCGCAGAGGAATTGAGTAAATGTTATTTACTCGGAACCGCGATATTTTGCTACGCCCAGCTGGCCAAAGAAAACACCAAGGCAGAACGGGGAATCGCCGAGAAGAAACTTGGACACATTTTTGCTGCTGTCAGAATTTCAGTACCCGTAACGAAGTTGGCATGTTTTTCCCTTTCTTTTTTTTTTTAAATTGAAACAATCTTTCGTTCCTCGTTTTGAGATGGTAAAGGTGGAAGCAGAAGTGAAGTACTTTGAAGTGACTGTAGGTGTGGCAAAAAATAGTGAGATTTCTAAGAAATATTTTTGCAGAGGGGTTTTTAAAGTTTTTAATGGATGTACTTTCTATTACAATAGGTATGAATCTATGGTTTGAGCCGCAGATTTTTGAATATTGTCCATGGAATAATCCTGCTCGATTTGAGTATAAAGTTATTTGATTAATTCGTTCAGGAGTGGCATCTATTTTTATGCCTAGTTTGGTAGCTTAAGGGGGTATACCCGTTTGAACCCTCGGAAAATGTATACATTTTGTGGATTTTTTTACAAGTCAACGGTTTGATGCAGATTTCCCGTTTTTTAACTATGTTTACATAGTATTATGAACTACTTATAAAAAAAGTTTCAGTTAAAAAACTATTGTTTTTCGGAAGTTACGGATACATGTCCGAAAGTCTCTCGATTTTAGACGGCTAAACGGTGGCCCTAAAAACTCGCGCTACGTTCAACCAATTTACTTCAAATTTTGCATGCAGAATCATAATAAGATTCCACATCGTCCAACGAAGGCGATTTTGAAAATTTTGAAAAATAAAGAAATGGTGAGAGATCAAAGGTAAAGTTAAATTTTTCTAAGAGAAAAATCCACCTTTTTCCTTTATAAATAATAAACGGGGAATCGAAATAAAAAAAGCCTTCGTTGGACGATGTGGAATCTTATTATGATTCTGCATGCAAAATTTGAAGTAAATTGGTTGAACGTAGCGCGAGTTTTTGGGGCCACCGTTTAGCCGTCTAAAATCGAGAGACTTTCGGACATGTATCCGTAACTTCCGAAAAACAATAGTTTTTTAACTGAAACTTTTTTTATAAGTAGTTCATAATACTATGTAAACATAGTTAAAAAACGGGAAATCTGCATCAAACCGTTGACTTGTAAAAAAATCCACAAAATGTATACATTTTCCGAGGGTTCAAACGGGTATACCCCCTTAAGCATGATACAGCTTTCTGTTAAATGACGTCCACACTGTCTAAAGACTTCATTATTCTTAGGGCCGGCCTTCTCTACAAAGGGGACCGGGTGTAAGACATATTTCAGGCCCCAAAACAATTTCTCAGCGGTCAAAAAGCATAACATCTTTTCACAGAACGAAATCAAGAAAAATAACTTTTTTTTATTGTCATATCATTAATAATATTAGATTATTATATTAGAAATTATGTTCTAATTTCTTTTCACCTTAATTTTAATAAGATAAAAAAATTTCGTTCCCTTTTTTTTTATTTTCTCTTTTCTCCCTCTTTTTCTGAACCCTCCCCCTCTGTGGCCGGCCCTGATTATTGTTCGCTGCAGATGAAGCTCTAAAATGTCTGGAGTATGAATGAGGGAATTTTCGGAAAGTAAGTATTTGATTGCCTGTTTTGAATAAATTTTGAATTACTCAAGTAGGGGCACAGAGGTGTTTCAGGAGATTTAGACTTTCCGTTGCACCTGTACGCGGGGAGTCGTGGGAAATCCTCGGGAATAATCGAGAACAGTTGTGAAACGAACGGGGTCGACTTTCGAAAGCGATCGATGCAGCGACCCTGCCGATCGCCACCCGTTATCCTAGATAAAGTTTCCAGGAATCTGGTGAAACCAGCAGCAGGAAGTAAGGAGGCTGGGAGAAACCCGCGAATCAAAATGCATGAGTTTCCTACTCGAATGGATTCCGAGCGGTACTAGGACCGTGTTGAAAGAAGAAAACGTGTTAGTCGAGGCGCAAGAACGAAAGCAGCCTTGCGAATCGCAACGGCGGGGCACAGTGAGCGGATAAAAATTAGGGAAGTAAAATATTAACGAAGTCGAGCTGTACGCAGAAGAAAGCACGAAGAAAACTGCACCGTAGGTATCTATCAGAATAATGCTTTATCAAAACAAGAATTTCGAAGCTAACAAAAACAATCTGGCATCCCCCAAGGAAAAAGGAAAAAGGAGATTAATGCAACCACGACTCAAGTAATTCAAAAGCTTAGTAAAAATAAAAGAAAACTCGATTCTCATTCTTTAAATAAATTCTTATAATCACCTAACGACTTTTATTGAAGTTGTATTAAAAATATTTTTATTCGTTTAACTCGACTCCCCAAAATTAAATCTTGAATGCGCCACTGTCCCTAATAAACCTCACCAGACGTAGGGACAGCTTTTAAAAACGAGAGCCTCTATATCAATTCAGTCACGAACTTCGAAACAAGTTCGTTCTCTCAGCGAAGGTATCCAAGCTCGCACAGAGCTGCAGGAAGATCGCGCCAACGCAGAGGAACTGGAACCGCCGCGGAGGCATCGAGGTCTTGGTGCACTTCATTGTCGAACGAAGGCACGTCGAGGGAACCTGGTCTTACACGCGTTGCACGCGTCAAGAGGCACGTCCTTAGGCGTTTCTACTCGAAGAAAAAAGAAAGAGAAGGAAGAGGAACTCGGAGCGCTGCATAAGAAGGCACGAGCGAAGACGACAGACGCGACAACACGCGTGTGGCGCCGCTACCCTCTCGCGCTCCTCCCAAAAGAGGATGAAAGTCTACGCTCGACGAGTTTGGAATAATGCCCACTTATCCAGATATCGAGTAGACCCTCTTTCGATCTGGAAGTAGTATCGCTCCACAGTGGATGAACCGTCTTCGAGTTCCGCCTCGGTGAAGTGGCTCTTACCGAGCAGCTTCCTTGAGCGCCGAAGCGCATTCCTCAGGGTGCCGACACTGCCGACAGCCGCGCGAAGTTTCCTCTTCGGGGGAAATAAACGAGCTGAGTTCAGCGCGCTAGAGATTCCTCTTTTTTTGTTGCTCTTTTCGAATTCATTCGGTCGTTTAGAGTTTTAGAGAGGCTCACTTTCGAGGTTTCCCGTGGAAGCAGCTTTTGGAGAGGGCAGTGGCGGGTTTAAGAAAAAAGGCCCAGGTGGCAAACGTTCTGAGGGGCCCATTTTTGGGGGAAAATGAAGAGGTAGTTTACTAAAAACGAGCCAAGTGTAGTAGTGCGTAAAAATATAGTGTTTGGATAAAATATTTTATTCACATATTAAGGGGAGGTTCTGGTCTAGAGCCCCAAAAAATAGGTGATATTTAGGAATTAATTAAAGGAAAACTACTATATATAATTTAATGGGACTTGTTGCATTGTATTAAGGATGTCTTATGTTATAGAAATATATTTTTTGTTTTATAATTAATCAGTGCAAACAGCCCTGGGGAGTCGTTAAAGTTAAGGCGTCAAAAAATTGATCCAAATCGGTGGGACCTGTATCTCTAAAAGTTATTATCCGATTCGACTGAAACCTTTTTTATTTTGAAGATTATTCTATTTTCTAGGGGGGGGGGGACTAAAAAAATTACAAAAATTACATTTTTTTTAGAAAATAACGACACTTCACGTTTGAAATCACTTTTCCCTGTATTTTTCGTCCTTTCAACGCCTTTAAAAATTATAAATTTTCAACTTTTTGTAATTTTTTTTAGCCCCCCCCCCCTAGCCAGAAGTATATTCTTCAAAATAAAAAAAGTTTCAGTCGTATCGGATAATAACTTTTGAAGATACAGGTCCCACCGTTTTGAGAACACTGTTTCGAGAAAAACGCATTTGAAGTTTTACGTGAGCGCCGGAGTGGACAGTTGTTGCCCATGCGTTTGCCGCTACTCAAATGCCTATAACTTGGGGAATTTTACGAATTTCAACCAATCCTTTTAAACACGTTTTCCTAAAAGGTTGAACATTCGAAAAATGAAATAAAAAAAAATCGACATTTAGACCAGAACCTCCCCTTAAGCGAAAAGGTATTTGTATAGGGTATTATCGCCCCACAAAATTTGCCACCCTAGGCTGCACAGTATACTTACCCTATTGTATAAAAGCAAATATTTACTCCAAGGTACTTCGTACTACCACTCAATCACTTTTCAACCCTTTCAAAGTTCAATCACTCTAGAAGTGACTCAACGCAATACAAACCTACCCTCTAAAAGGAAATCCATCTAACACACACTATAAACAATTCCATACAACTATTTCCACCAATTTCGAGCACAGAACAAACTATAAATATACATACACGTTGAAGAGTGAAATCCTAAAACAATGCTTCCACTGTGCAAGTCCCAAGTTATCCCTCTATCAGAGATCTCCAAGCTCACTCTGCGCTTCTCGCCAATTAAACTCCCGAAATTCTCCACGGGGGACAGCTCGTGTTCCGCGTTCCCGCTCGTTATAGCAGCGTCACTGGTGAAATCGCGGGGATCGTTAGTCGAATTTTCATCGGTCGTTCACCGGCGCCGATGCAGCTTCTCATTAGGGACGTTTGTCAGTCACCTCCCGAGGCCCCCGTCCCCCCCCCCCTTTCTCCGTCTCATTTTCCAGAGACTATTCCTGCATGCTCATTACGTTTCCGTCGCGGTCGCCGAGCTAAAAGGGGCAGAACGCTCGGACAAGAACGGCGACTCGCGGTGCACGACGACCCTGGGAACCGTGTTTGTTTGCCCTCGAGGGAAACGGCCACCGGTGTCGGGTGGGTAACGAGGACAAAGGAGATTAAGGGGTAAAAGAAGAAGCTGCAGGAGATGTTAATTAGTCGATGTTCCGGGCGACTGGAACAGCAGCTCCTGGCACCGAGCGAGAATAATTGGATGTACGTGGGCTATCTTTGATGTTTCAGAGCTTTCAGTGTGGCTGTGTTGCTTCGAATGCCTCCTGTGGGTTGTTCCCTTTGAGCATTGTCCCTTTTGGCTTCTAGGGAATGTTGTTTTTAAGGAGCAAGGGAATATCGCGATGAAAGTGGAGGAATTCTGGTAATGGACTTGCAAATATTTTTTATTCCGATTTTAAACATCAGTGACGGCAGTGGCGGATTTAACAGGGCGGCCGATAGGCAGTTGCCGCTTGGGCCCTGCCCAGAAGGCCCCCCCAGGGCCCCATCCTTTAAAAAAAATTTGATTTTATCTAAACTATATTTTTTTTTAGTATTACTACCCTTAGCCCGCTTTTAGTAAACTACCTCTTCATTTTCCTGAAAAAAATGGGCCCCTCAGAACGTTTGCCACTTGGGCCTTTTTTCTTAAATCCGTCACTGGCTTATGGGCTTCAACGAGAGGTTTTATATCTGTATAACTAATAATAGGTAATAATAATAACGTAAATAATTATAGATACATGCAATTATTATGGGAATAGAAATTAAGAAGTAAAATAAGATAATTTAAATTCATCTGAAACACCGATGACAAGAGGCACGTGTGCTGGTGGCGTCACGGGTGGGAAAAAGTTGCAGTCACCTTCCCCATTAAGATTCACGCCGCTTTGAAACGCACGCGCCACCCTCCTAGCTAATAAAAAGTATAGAGATACGGTTTTTCGAAGTCACTGGGCTATATTTAAACTTTGGGGCACATTGCCGAAGGGTGGATCCTTCCCTTCGCTATTTTCTCCACATTTTTCTTCGCCCTATTCTCCGCGATCTTCCAGCTGGATCAAAATTACTCTATTTCCGGTTTGAGCTCCGCGCAAATACATTTCTTTCAATTCAACGAATCAGTTTAAGGAACTGCTCTGATAATTTTGTAATAAAGAAGCTTCGTGAATATTTTACGCGTATTTTTTAAAAACTCCATCTCCCAAAAAGTGGGAGTAAAGTACCTACACAATAACTATTATTGTAAGACCAAAAACAAAAAATTAAAAATATTAAATATATTAAATAAATTCACGCGAAGATTGGTGAATATTTTTAAAGAAAAACGGGCAAAAAAGTGTCAATATTGTTTAAATAAAATAAATTTTCCAGAAACTGAGCAGGGGCTGAATTAGCCTGTAAAAAGAAACGTTCAACGCAAAATAGTTCTCGAGATATTCCAGAAAATATGTTTTCAACCCCCAACTTTAAGGTGCCATTTCCACCTCTTCAACATGGACGATTGCCGATAACGAAAAATCCGCGAGAACTATATTTCTGAGAACTACTTCTCACAAAAGCCCCATTAAAATCGGTGCTCCCTTGTAAGTGCAGCTACAAACTAAATCATTGATCCTTCGAAGCCTCCTGCAGCCACCAAAGAAACCAGCAGTTCAATTATATTAAAAAACGACTCCACTTGCTACACGCCTCGTCATGGTGGTGCTTGAACCGTTAAATACGACAGAGTAGCATCTGTTACACGGATTGAAATGATTTTCGATTAATAAGTTCCAGCTATTTCGGTGGCCGTAAAAAGTCGCCGACAGGGGCCCACGCAAGGGGAAGAAGAAACACCGATTTCATGGAGCCGGACGAGGAACAGGCCCTTTCCTGGAACTCATGACCGTCTAAATTCAAACCTGAAGGGCAGACGGGACAAGGTCTCCAACAGACAAACCGTCTGCCCGGCCAGCTTCGCGACATTAACGCCATTTCCTTTTTTTTCTCAGTGGGGTGAAATAGAGGGACGAGGAAGAGGCGTCGCGCTGCGTCGACCTTTAAACCCTTTTAGCCCTCCTAACCCTTTCAGCTCTTGACGAGCCAAGGGCAGCTTCAACAAATGCATCCTCCTTGATTCTCTTATCAATTTGTAGGCATGTAGCGATTGGGTACTTTCCGAGCAGACTTTATAGTCACACGCACGCGACTCGACCTTCAGCTTCGCCTTGCTTTATTTTCCGCCAAGGATTTCCGCGGCAGAGCACGGGTGTAATTTAACCAGTATATTCGAACGATGAAATGAGGTAAAAAGCATCCGAAGAGAGAAACGAGTCGCGTCGCGATAGGAATGGCAAAACACCGTGAGATCGTGTAACTTACGGGATGCTGTAAGTATACTCCGTGGGGGATGAAATTATCGCGCGAAATTACGATGCTTTCGAATCGGGGAAAAATCGTGAGCAAGCGAGACCGAGCCTCGTTCACGGATACATTGATGTTTCTGGTCATTAAAGTTCTGCAACGCGAGGTGTATTTTACACGGCGCCAGGGTTGCTCGGATGAACGTTTGAGAGATCTGTTTGTGGGCGTGGAGTCTTTAGATCGAGAATAACGAGGGTCGTAAAGAAAGTGTACGAGTTAATTTTCTGCGCGCCGGAATAATTTGTAAATAAGAACGCGATATAAAGGAAATTAATGGACCGCTTTCGTGTTATAAATTCCGCTAGCAAATACAGCAGGGGTTCATCTAAATTCTGACTTATTATTAGCTTGATAGCTAATTCACCTGGAAATTGTACCCTTTTGCACAGGATGTCTCAAAATCGCAAGATAGATCGAGGCATGTAAATCCCTCGCGGCAAAAATAAATGGAAAAATCGCTCACCATTTTGCAGGCAGAGGTCTTCGAAACACAGGCAGCCTTAGGGGCCCTCAACTTCCGGTACACGCTGTTCGAATGGCAGTGGCACGTGCAGTCACTCGCGAGAAACAGTAACAGATGTACATCCAGCTTGTGACGATGTACCGTGCGCCGAAGTTGCACGCTCCGGTCATTTTCGCAATTCTAATGAAAGCAGTCGAGTCGGATACCCGCACTCTGACTTTCAACCCCTTCGATTATTCAAGTTTCACTCGGTCCAATCGGATTTAAATAACCACGTAAGACGGAAATCTGATTTAAACGCTGTGCATCGATAAGCGATGATTTCAGTTGCCTCGAATTTGTTTAAAATTCATAAGAAAATTAACTATTTGAAGGTAATAAAAATTAATTTCGCTTCACTATCGCGTCACTGAACCGACAAATTGTTCTCTAAAATAACTGTTATCTCTCCCGGGGCCGAAGCAATTCTGAATGTCGAGTGTGCCCCTGACATTGCCGGGATAACGTTTGTTTTCAAATTCCGAGTAGGTAGGTGCGCAAAAACTGTGGGGTAGGTCGCGTGGAGTGGTGGGGCGAGATCTATCGATGGCAGGTAGCAGGCTGACGCTTTAATTACCTACGTATGAGCTATGTGTCCGGCGAAGTAGGTAAACACACCCGGTTTTTGTGGAAACTCTTCCACTATGGAAGTAAAACACGAAGCACGAAAATACGTATAACTGAAAGACGAGGATCTTCGTTTATACGACCCCTTTTTACTGTTTTCACATGCTAGACTCGTTGTTAATGTCACAGTACTGGAAATATTTATTGCATGTTCGAAACGAGACTGTTCAAGTTGAGCTGCACATTTTTGCAATAACGCTCGCAATAAGAGAGGCATAATTGATAACGTGTTTAATATTACAGTGACGCAATAAATGTTTCCAGTACTGTGTGCGCGTTGATAACGAAACGCACTGTGTCAACAAACTTGACTAATCTTATCGTACTATTACTACATTCCCCGATAAAACCCACTTCAAAATTACTGAAAATTCTAAGAATGGCACAATCAACGGCGCCTCTTCTACGTCCAATAACACGTGCACTTGCACAGATTCTTTCTGCCAGAACAAATCGATAAGCTCTAAGAAGCCCTTAATTAAAGCCGGGAAACCACCTGGAAGCTAAGCTAAGCTACGCTATGCTATGCTATGTTTTACAAGGGGGTTTTCAGGTTTGGAAAATGTTGATACTTATGCGTACGTGAAGGTCTTTATTCGGACTTTAATTTCCCAAAGCAGTAAGACGCTCTTTTCACCCAAATTAGAGAAATTCGACTTGGAAAAATTCTGAGTTCTCTTATATATAGGGTGTCCCTCTACCTATGACCAATACTCTAGGGGATGATTATTCAGGCAAACATAAAACCAAAAACAAAAGTGACGAAATACCGGTAAGGTGAATTTCCCAATTTCTGCTCATTTAAGAGGTAACTCGTCAAAAGGAAGGTGTAAAAACTTTGTTTGTGATCAAAATTTGCAGAAGAATTGATTAATTCTTTGATAATAAATCAACCAATTCAAAAACTATTTAAGAAAGATATTTCAAGATGTTTAACTATTAGTAATTTGTAATTAAATATATAATCCTCTAAATGTCCGTGTTTCTGCTCATGAAAAATGCTCGTGCAACACTCGCGTAAATGTTTAAATAATTTAGAATTATTTTCTTGCAATTATAGTACAAACGTAACGCATATAATAATAAGAAAAATACAAAATGAGCAGAAATTGGGACATTTAGAGGATTATATATTTAATTACAAATTACCAATAGTTAAACATCTTGAAATATCTTTCTTAAATAGTTTTTCAATTGGTTGATTTATTATTAAAGAATTATCAATTACTCTGCAAATTTGGGGCATTCACCTTAACGGCTGCGTTTTCGAGAAAACTGACTATGAATTTCATCTAAATACATACGCGCGCATCTTAGGCGCGTGTCCCTCAAGCTCAATGGAACTCAGAATTTTTCAAAGTTGATTTTCTCAAATTTAGCTGAAAAGCGCGTTTTACTGCTCTGGGAAATTAATGTCCGAGTGAAGACCTTCGCGAACCCTAAGTATCAACATTCTCTGAAATTTGAAGGTCCCCTTGTTAGCTTAGCTTTTGGTGGAAGCGGTTCCATAAGAATGTATCGAAGCTAATTATTTAAAACATAGCAGGAGCAACAACCACCGAACTGTCCTTAATAAACCCCCAAACCAACAAAACCACAGAACATCCTCCACGCCCAGCTCACCATACACAACAATTACCAGTACCTGTCCATCAGAAACAACCGAGGAGAAACGCAGAGCAGACCTACCCCAAAAACGAGCCTTTTCCCCTTCCCAAAGCCTGACGGTGTCCGCGTTAATGTACGAAATCGCGAATCAAAACAGCATAACGCGCCAATAACGGGCAGAGTATCCATCGCGATTGAGGCTCGCTAATCGTCGAACAAAGACGACGCCAAGGAATCGACCCCCTTTAGTTAGCAGCGAAAAAGGAAGCCCAGGGGCCCAGCATCGCCGTCGCGCAGCCTGATCCTGGGAACGGCGGCGCGGCTGATGGAATTATAGGCGCGATAAAAGCAGCTCGGCGGCTCGTAAAGAATAGCAATAACAGATGAAACATTGAAGGGAGCAGCGTCGTGAAATCGTCGATCGCGGACGTGCACCGCCATACGTTAATCGGCGTATTTACGGGAGGCTGTGGGCAGGCGACAGGAAAAATCCGCTGCGAGAGGCGCGGGATGGAAAGCGGGGAAAAGGACGTGGGACGATTCCCGTAAAGATATCGGCGCAGCGCGAGGGATCGTTTCATTACGGGCGCAATAAAGTTGCCCAGCGGCCGGCGCGAGGAGGGAAAAATGCCCGCCGCGCGTTCGGGAAAGGGCACCGGGGGATTATTAACGAGCCGATGCCACGGAGGACGCGCGAATGGCCCCGACGCGTGTCATCGGGCGCGAAATGCAAATGCAGATCGACAGTGAAACGCGGCGAGGCGGGCAGGAGTGCCGCGCGACGGGGTGAGAAGGATCGCCGGGGATAAAAAGGAGAGAAAAAGCGAGGAACGGACTGCGAACGCGTGTACGCGCGCCACCTTCTTGCACAGCACGCGCGCAAGGGGACACGTGCTCGACGGTGATTTACGCGGACGCGGATTTAGCGGCGACCCCCGCGGGCCCGCGGGCAAGGCTGAGGGTGAGATTTTGCTGGGGAGCTGAGGTTGATGAGAGGGTTGCCTTGAGATGGGCTGTGTTTTGGGAGACTTGGAAGTGGAGCCGTTAGGGGTGTCTGGATTGATTTCGAGGTAGATGTGGGAGGTTGAGATTCAACTGGTTTGTTGTACCCTGTGATAAGTATAAGTACTGATACAGGTTTAGAAGAGGAAATTGGAATTTAGAATTTAAAATTCAGGATCTATCTAGTCCCAGTACCTGCAAAGATTTGGCACTTTATTTCACTATATCGATAGAATTAGATCCAAAGCAGGGGAGGCTGGGAGCTAGAATGAGTGGTGTAGGTGTTCCTCGTGTTGGAGATTATAATTTGGAGAAGAAGATTGATCTAAAAATGAGGCCTCTCTTCGCGTCTTGTTGGTCCCATGATTTTCGAACTGAATTTTATGCCAAACGATACCTTGCGATGAGACATTAATCACACGAAATTTTCAAGTCGAGGTGATAATTAGTTTTTGAGAAATGGGAGGTCAAAGAAGTGAAAATTCGTTAACGCGGCAGCCCATAATTTAAAAAATTATTCCCAGGGGTTTTGCTGGCTGCTAACAACGAATTTGGAGTTAGATTTTCGAAATTCACAATGGCCGGTTCAATATGCTGGACGATATATTAAAAAAGCACCCACTACTAACGAATTATCAGTTCTTTGACCCCCCACATCTCAGAAATTAATTGTCACCTCGACTTGAAGATTTCGGGTGATTGATGTCTTGTCATAAGGTATCGTTTGGCATAGAATTCAGTTCGAAAATCGTGGGACCAAAAGGGGGCGATTTCTTGGGTAAAAAATTTGGGGCAATAAGAGTAATGATTCTAGCAATCTAGGTATCAGAGCCTATCTACGAAGCAGTTGTTTCGTACGATTTACGAATACTTGAATAACGACCAGCGAGAATCGAATTTATGGCTAGTTTTTCGACCGCGGACCATTCGACAAGCACCTTCGGCCACGAGCACACTCGCGTGCGCGTATGTAAACGGGGCCCATGATTTACGGGACAGCGGATTTAGACCAGTGGCAGCGTTCGTTCGCTGCGATCGTAGGTAGGAAGCTCGTGGTGTTCTTTAAATAAAACGCTACGAGGCTTTCAGTATCAGCTGCCACTGGGTATCGAGGCTTCCTCGAATATCGGTACTCGCGGGCCTTCGTTGCAGAGACACTTGCTGGCCCGTTAAAACACCATTTTATTCTGGTCCGTGCGGTGCTTTAAATAAGCTTGACATGTTCTCCAATCCTCTGAACACCTAATGCACATTGCTACCGATATCGCGAAAGGAGATTTATTTATCGGAAGGAACATCCCGAAGTAACCGGGATTATCAATTTTAGAATCGTTCCCCTTTAACAGTCATATTTACCCCCACTATTGAAAGCTCTCGTCTATTTGATTGTGCTGTAACTGCTCGACCACAGATTTTCTGTAGGAGCAGATTGGAGCTCGTGTAATACAATGTCGTCGAAATTAATGCCGCTGCCACGCCCAAGGCAGCATCAACGAATCAATCTGTAATCGATGTGAAATCCGGTTCCATCCACATCATGTTCCACCTGGGGCGATGCAATAAAGACATCGCGCAAACGATCCAATGCTGGCCCAACATTAGTTCTTCCCTTCCGATCTCCTTTGTGGAGGATCAGCTTCCTGGAAATCGAAGGATCCCCGTTGGCCGCGATACGGTTTCTTTCTAACGAGCCAATGAAAGCCCTTCCTAGGACGATCTGCTCGCGTAGCTAACATTAAAAGTAATGGCAGCAATAAGATCTCTAGACGATGATCCGCGAACGTGACACGAAGTCCCTGTCCTTCGAGAGACGTCGATTGGTCGCCCGTCGTCCATCCTTGGAATCGAAACATTGGTCCTGGAATGGCTTGTTGATTAGGGTGATTTAATGGGACGAGAATCTGCGTTTCTCTTCACGATTGCTGATACCGTTTTCTAATTGATCGCGGCGCTGCTGGATTCACGAGGTTCGAAGGAAACTTTGATCGGTGGGACAACGAGTAATCCTTTGCTTCTTCTTTATTGAGGTTTTGCACGATAGAGGGTTCAGGTGTTTGCATATTGGGAATTTATTGTATTTATTGGAGCTGCGTTGTCTTGAGGGCCACAAGTCCTTCATCCTTCACTTCTGGACACACTCGATTCTTCCATTTCCTAATTATTACACTCTTCAATTCTTCCATTTCCTAATTCTTACACTCTTCAATTTTTCCATTTTCTAATCCTTACACTCTTCAATTCTTCCATTTCCTAATTCTTACACTCTTCAATTCTTCCATTTTATAATTCTTACACTCTTCAATTATTTCATTTTATAATTCTTACACTCTTCAATTCTTCCATTTCCTAATTCTTACACTCTTCAATTCTTCCATTTTCTAATTCTTACACTCTTCAATTCTTCCATTTTTTAATTATTACACTCTTCAATTCTTCCATTTCCTAATTCTTACACTCTTCAATTCTTCCATTTCCTAATTCTTACACTCTTCAATTCTTCCATTTCCTAATTCTTACACTCTTCAATTCTTCTATTTCCTAATTCTTACACTCTTCAATTCTTCCATTTCCTAATTCTTACACTCTTCAATTCTTCCATTTTATAATTCTTACACTCTTCAATTCTTCTATTTCCTAATTCTTACACTCTTCAATTCTTCCATTTCCTAATCCTTACACTCTTCAATTCTTCCATTTCCTAATTCTTACACTCTTCAATTCTTCTATTTCCTAATTCTTACACTCTTCAAATCTTCCATTTCCTAATTCTTACACTCTTCAATTCTTCCATTTTATAATTCTTACACTCTTCAATTCTTCCATTTCCTAATTCTTCCACTCTTCAATTCTTCCATTTCCTAATTCTTACACTCTTCAATTCTTCCATTTCCTAATTCTTACACTCTTCAATTCTTCCATTTCCTAATTCTTACACTCTTCAAATCTTCCATTTCCTAATTCTTACACTCTTCAATTCTTCCATTTTATAATTCTTACACTCTTCAATTCTTCCATTTCCTAATTCTTCCACTCTTCAATTCTTCCATTTCCTAATTCTTACACTCTTCAATTCTTCCATTTCCTAATTCTTACACTCTTCAATTCTTCCATTTCCTAATCCTTACACTCTTCAATTCTTCCATTTCCTAATTCTTACACTCTTCAATTCTTCCATTTTATAATTCTTACACTCTTCAATTCTTCTATTTCCTAATTCTTACACTCTTCAATTCTTCCATTTCCTAATTCTTACACTCTTCAATTCTTCTATTTCCTAATTCTTACACTCTTCAAATCTTCCATTTCCTAATTCTTACACTCTTCAATTCTTCCATTTTATAATTCTTACACTCTTCAATTCTTCCATTTCCTAATTCTTCCACTCTTCAATTCTTCCATTTCCTAATTCTTACACTCTTCAATTCTTCCATTTCCTAATTCTTACACTCTTCAATTCTTCCATTTCCTAATCCTTACACTCTTCAATTCTTCCATTTCCTAATTCTTACACTCTTCAATTCTTCCATTTTATAATTCTTACACTCTTCAATTCTTCTATTTCCTAATTCTTACACTCTTCAATTCTTCCATTTCCTAATTCTTACACTCTTCAATTCTTCCATTTCCTAATTCTTACACTCTTCAATTTTTCCATTTTCTAATCCTTACACTCTTCAATTCTTCCATTTCCTAATTCTTACACTCTTCAATTCTTCCATTTTATAATTCTTACACTCTTCAATTATTTCATTTTATAATTCTTACACTCTTCAATTCTTCCATTTCCTAATTCTTACACTCTTCAATTCTTCCATTTTCTAATTCTTACACTCTTCAATTCTTCCATTTTTTAATTATTACACTCTTCAATTCTTCCATTTCCTAATTCTTACACTCTTCAATTCTTCCATTTCCTAATTCTTACACTCTTCAATTCTTCCATTTCCTAATTCTTACACTCTTCAATTCTTCTATTTCCTAATTCTTACACTCTTCAATTCTTCCATTTCCTAATTCTTACACTCTTCAATTCTTCCATTTTATAATTCTTACACTCTTCAATTCTTCTATTTCCTAATTCTTACACTCTTCAATTCTTCCATTTCCTAATCCTTACACTCTTCAATTCTTCCATTTCCTAATTCTTACACTCTTCAATTCTTCTATTTCCTAATTCTTACACTCTTCAAATCTTCCATTTCCTAATTCTTACACTCTTCAATTCTTCCATTTTATAATTCTTACACTCTTCAATTCTTCCATTTCCTAATTCTTCCACTCTTCAATTCTTCCATTTCCTAATTCTTACACTCTTCAATTCTTCCATTTCCTAATTCTTACACTCTTCAATTCTTCCATTTCCTAATCCTTACACTCTTCAATTCTTCCATTTCCTAATTCTTACACTCTTCAATTCTTCCATTTTATAATTCTTACACTCTTCAATTCTTCTATTTCCTAATTCTTACACTCTTCAATTCTTCCATTTCCTAATTCTTACACTCTTCAATTCTTCCATTTCCTAATCCTTACACTCTTCAATTCTTCCATTTCCTAATTCTTACACTCTTCAATTCTTCCATTTCCTAATTCTTACACTCTTCAATTCTTCCATTTCCTAATTCTTACACTCTTCAATTCTTCCATTTCCTAATTCTTACACTCTTCAATTCTTCCATTTCCTAATTCTTACACCCTTCAATTCTTCGATTTTCCAATTCCCATACATTTTAATTTTTCAGTTCCCTAAATTAGCCCTCTCAATTTCCTAATTACCCCTCATCAACGCCTAAATTTAAATCTTTAACAAGCCTCGACAAACAACCCCATTCCCATCCTCCACCCAAGGAATCCAAGATCCTCACCCCTCGTCCCCACCCTCAATTATCAAGCAAACAACCCCTCCGAAGACTCCTTTAAAACCCCACCACCCCTCTGCCAAATAATCCCTTCGAAACACCACAAAGCTCCCTCACCTGACTTTAAGGGGTCGTTCCGGTTATTAGCGCGTCAAAAATTCAGGAATTTATTGCGACGTGAATAATTATAGTAATTCAACTACATTTCTACAGTAAATAAAAATATATAAATGTAACTAATACAATTTTGACAGATTTTTAGATTTTATCTTCACGATGTGGACAAATAATGTTTCGAGAAAAACGCGTTCAAAGTTTTCATCTACAGAGGCCGAGCCTTTTAGCTCTCTACAAAATGCCTCTGTAGAAGCTAAAGTACTCGGAATTTTTCCACGAAAATTAAACAGTATATTCTTGAGGATATGTACTTTCGAAAAATATTTAAAAAAAAAATCAATTTCTTTCAACCCGTCTAACCGGAATAGCCCCTTAAACGCCACACGGAGCGTGCCCCAAAGGCACCCTCCAACAAGTGGGTACGCCAGTACGAGGCAAGACTATGCTCGCTTAGAAGACTCGGCTCGCGTCCCGGGAGCACGGGCCAGTGACAGTAATAGTTGGACTAACCACTGGACGGTAATACATCAGTCACCCCGCAGGGGAGTTCACGGAATCCGAGGACGGCGGAACGAGAGAGCCCGCGGGGCAGTGAACCACGGAATTTATAGTCGGCCGAGGGGGCAGCGAGGTTGCCCGCGGTCGGAAAGCCGCGTGTCCGAGTTTCCACGTAACGTTTCGGCATCTGAAATAGACGAAACGACGGGGCTCTAAATGCGTCGGGGGCGACGGAGAACGACCCGCGGAGCAACGGGCGTGTGTCATCGTCTGGCCGCGCGCCGTTACGCTTTCTCCGCGCAACAAACGTTGTACCCCCTAACAAACGTAGAGGGAATATAATAAGAACCTGCTGCACGGCGCACAGCCGCGCCCCGACGCTTGATTCGCGGCCAAGCTTGTCCATTTTTCCGGACATTTCTGGCCGGGCTGGCTGCGCATTCGATTCCGCGCGAGTAGGTATGTACTTTGTGCTGGGCCCTCGCATAAGTGACGTGGGATTTAGGAGGATTTCGAGAGCTGGGTGCTTCTTCTTCAGGGTGCCAGGCGGGGTGGCGGTGATTCTTGGATGGGTATTAGTTGTGGGCAGAGTGGGTTTGTTTTGGCGAGGAATATTGGGCAAGTAGATTGCGCGAGTGTCTATTGTTACAGTGTCAGTAGGGAGCGGAGTACTTCGGCTTGATGGAGTGTGCCTGGTTCGGAAGTTTAATGCGCAAGTGGAGAGGAAGGAATGCAACTGCAGTGAAACTATATTCGAACACTGTTTGCGAAGCGCCAAAGAGGGTTTGGAGAGTTTAGGTCGAGGAACTGTAGGCTTGGTGGCTTCATTCCGGGCGAAGCAAGATATTTACCGATTGATACTGTAGTAATCGGGCTGGGGTTGGGAAGTTGTCGCCATTAGGGTCTCCCAGAATCACCAGCGAATTTGACTTCCTCGGAGCGACGAAACACGGACAAAGGTCGGTCGCGAACAACAGGAATCGGGCCGAAGATGCAGCGTCGCTCGTGCGTCGCTGGTCCCCCGATGATACGTAAATAGAACCGCCGGAGGAGACGTCCAACTGTCTGGTGCGCTCGCAAAAATAGGATTATGTCGCTGTTATCGCGTGTATCGCCACCGTTACGTAGCCGAAATCGAGGCTACTGCTACTGCTGGCGTACAGGGAATTGCGCGTCTTCCTCCTTGCCAGATTCGCTTGAGGAAATGGATCGGGTAACGTGTCGGGTGGAGCTTTTGCCCAAGCATCGGCAACCTCCTCATCTGCAAAAGGAGATTCCAGGAAAAGGATCTTGAGTGTTGCGTTATTTCTTAAAGATCGTTATCGATGGATTAGGATTTTTCTAATTCCAATTTATGTGCAAATGTATTTCATTGAATTTTGAGTGCTTAAGGGGTCGCCCTACTTCGACGCCCTGGAAAGCAGCGCGATGTTTGGGATTTTTTTTAAGAGAAACCCTCAAATTATATTAATTGAAAACTTTGTGCTTGTATTTGTACATATTTAGGCAACATTTTAAAAACACTGTCTAAAACGTTAAACGTGTCTTTCTCAAAACGATGTTCTTCGAATTAGTCAGCATATCTCGAAAACCAATCACCCGATTTACTTCGAACTGGGTTTATATCTTCGGTAGATGTCTCATTCTCGTTGTTGCTAAAGCTAAGTCGGTTTTTGCAAAATTAGACTTTTGCGACTTAAAAACCACCAAATTTTTTGCAGCCCCACTCATACAGATTACACAAATTTAAAAATTTTCTATTTCAGACAACTGAAACGGCTGATTATATGCTTACCACGCGCATATGATTTTCGTAAAGCGCTGTATTTGAAACACTATAACTCCGGATATAACCACTATTTTTGCATACATTTTTTTCTTCATATTCTCTAAAGATTGACAAATAAAGCCGCAAAGCTAGAAGTAAATATATTTAATGGTTTCGTTTGAAAAAAATCCCAAATTTCCCATCATTTTGCGTCCGTCAACCCCTTAACCGATTAATAAACTTTGTAAACCTCTGAATTGTTTAAATAAAATCAAACTATCGATGGCTTAGTGCACAAATAAACATACAATAATTTATGAAATAGATATAAACGTGATTTTTATACACCACGAAGAAACGGCCAACAACTATCTGTTGCACATAAAAACTGAAATTTCACAAAAAGTGTGCATTTAATATTTCTGCACTAAGCTATCGATATCTACAAAAACAGTAGCGTTTCTTCTTCATCCTCGCCTCCACTATCAATCCCCGAAACAACATCAACTGCACGAGCCAATAAAAATGTCCACGACCAAGACTCTCGAGACTACAGACACTGAAGCACTCGCAACCAGTTTCGAAGTGCAATCGCACAGTATAAAGTGGCAGAGCGTCCGGGGAAAAAAGGGAAGCCCGACTATCGATCCGACTAATCAATTCGCGAGTAACAGAAGTTTACACCGAAAGTGTAGTTCTGCGCTACCCTAAACGAAATCAATAGGATCCCATAAAAAAGAGGCCTATTCCTTCTTCAACGTCCTCGCCTCCCATCCCCAGTCCCAGAATGGCATCGATGCCTGCAAAACGACAGAGATTTCCATTAAACCAGAGCACGGATGTAAGAAGCGCAAGGAGCTGGTTCAGCTACGAGGCACGATCATAGGCGTCCGTAAAGGCAAGACCACTGAAAAAAATCCCATCTTATGTCCATTATTTCTCCCTCGGTGATCTGTACCCTGCAACCGTGCTCCTTAAACCATCCTGCACGCGGGCTGCGTGAGGCAGTTAGATAAATCACGGAAATACCGGTAAAAATGTCCGACGCGGAATCGAGGGATCCCTTTACAAGACGACCGATCGTCAGACCTTTTTCCTCGGCGATCGCACATCGAGCCTGCTCGCGGCTGCACGTTTCCCCCCCCGCGCCGGCAAAAAACAACCCTCTGATTTTCTTCGCGACTGCTGACTGATTGCTGAATAGCGATATTGGCGATCCAGTAAAATTGTAAAGGCTCCTTGTTATTCAAGAAGAATACCTCGAATTCCGCTCGAATAATTCCAGAAGCCATCTACAAGGCTAGCTTGACAAAGATCGAGTGCTACACGATCCCGTAGAATTCATTTCGAATCATCGTTTCGCTTATCTTCAAATTTATTCAGAGATCTATAAGGAAGCGTTCGCACTACGAATATTCTGATCTCAATGGAACTTCGCGCGAATGTGGAGCACATTGGGAAACCAACCCTTAAAGTTATCGCGTTTTTCGTTTTTTTTTATTTTGATTTTGTTAGCGTCACAGAGCATTGGACTATTTATATTATTGCGATTTTTCGTTTTTTTTTTCATTTTTGTTTTGGTGGTATTGCAGAGCTTGTACTATTTACAACGAGTGGCCAAATTATTATACTCAAACAGAAAGGTTTGAGATTTTGTAAGTTTAAGCGAATGGCTGTATTTCTGCGAAAAATGGTCGCAAAAAATATTTAAAAAACGCACTTAAACGCTTGAAGTTTCTAGTTTCTGAATCATGGGCTGAGATTTTTTTTCACTCCATTATGATACTGTTTTATTAAGATGAAGCGCAGGAAACGGAGTTTCAGAAATTGTTGCCTAGTTTCATCGTATGCCCGGGCGAAAAAGAAATGTTTTCAGTAAATCCAACGAAGAGCTCTTATAGAGCAAACGTTTCTCTTTAATTTCGTTTTTTGGGGTTTTGTTGTGTGATTTTTATTGGCCGAGTTATTCGCGATCGAAGCAAAAAAGGTACTTTTCACTTGGAACTACCTATAACTTGCGAACTCATGATCGTGGACAAATTTTCACGAGTGTTTTGGAAAGTTAAGAAAGTTCCCATTCAGAAACTTCAGTTGCCAATTTAAGATTTTTCTTTAATCGTATTAAATCCATTTTAAAATGACCCCAAAAATCATTTTTAGTATGCGAATTTGGCCACCCTCTGTATAGAGTGGTGCGATTTCTATTAAAATTAGATTTTCAGGTTGCAAAAGTTTCCTTATTATTTAGTCACGCTTGAATTACCGATTCCTTCTCACGCACGCGCATTGGAGCTCTCCCTGTTGCTCCATACACCCACAGAATCCAAATCTCTCAGCCCAAAATGCATTAAAAAAATACCAATCTTTTCATTTCCTCCAGGATAATTCCCCAGGTATACATAAACTCTTAGTGCTCGCCGAAAGAGTTGAAGAGCACAGGTGAAATGACGAGCAACGCCGCCTGGAGACGGCCGACCGTCAGCCCTTTTTGTCCTCGAGCTGCGCCGAGGCCGGCTGCAGCCGCCTGCAGATGCATGTCACTTTACGAGCGGCCGCTTTTTTGCCGTCTGTGTTTGCGTTCGTCGTGTAAACGGCGCGAGAGCCGTGTCCGACGGGCGCACGCGGGTGGCATTTATCGTCGTGGCGGGGTGTTGAGCCCGCGAATAATCCAAACTAGCCAGCGCGCCCGTACGAGTCGGAGGGGGGCCCTGTTCGTCGCCTTGAAGAACAAGAACAGCGACACACTTGGGACAGTGTTTCGCGGGCTTGGAGACCGCTGGGGTCTTCGCGCGATGCCGGATTCGTGGACGAATTAACGGGGGACAGAATCCAATGATCGCGGGAAGAATAAAGCGGGAATTTATGGGGGTGTAAATTGCGAAGGTCGAGGCGGGAAAATGCGAGCTGACAGAGGATGCCGGTGAAACGGAGCACGAAAGCTGTGGCTGCCTGAAGCTGCTGGGAATGGGTGATGGTAGATGGAGGAGGAATAATATTGTGGAGGTGGGCGATGTTTTGGAGAAGGATATCTAAGTTGGCACCGAGAGATTATGCATTTTTAGATTATGGAGTATTATAATTATTATATATAATATAATAATGATTATGGAGTTTTATAACTGATGCTTTTAAGGGGTTACACTAGGGTTACTTTTGTCCGGGAAAATATAGCACGTTACGGCCAAATGTGATATTGCGAAAGAATATAGTACTTCTCCGGGGAAAGTGGTACAAAATTAAATTACATTATACAACCACATCTTATTTTTAAATGTGTATTTTTTTAGCATTTTGCAGTATTAATTAATTTATTATCTGTAACAAATATGTCAAAGGTTTGATTGCACTGAAACTCGAAATTAACATATTTATATGAGTAGCTGATTTTTTATGATAGACACGGACGAAAAATATAGGGGGAAAGGGATTTCAAACTTCAAGTGTCGTTATTTTCTAAAAAAAATGTCATTTTTGTAATTTTTTCTAGCCCCCCCCCCTCCCCCAGACAGAAGAATAATCTTCAAAATGAAAAAAGTTTCAGTCGAATTGGATAATAACTTTCGGGGATACAGGTCCCACCGGTTTGGATCAATTTTTTGACGCCTTGACTTTAACGACTCCCCAGTGCCGTCTGCAATGATTAATTATAAAACAAAAAATATATTTCTATAATCTAAAACATCCTTAATACAATGCAAAACGCCCCATTGAATTATACACAGTAGTTTTCCTTTAATTAATTCCTAAAGATCACCTATTTTATTGGGCTCTAGGCCGGAACCTCCCCTTAAGCTTGAGAAGCTTCCTATTGGAAGTACGTAATTCTCTGTGTCGACGTGAATTGTATTGATGTACAGTGGTGTATCCGAGCGCTAACGGGTCAATCGCTAGGCCGCCATTACCGGATCAATATTCCATGGAAAGCGTAGTCGCCTGGTAAGCAATTGAATCACGTAAGCGAGGCGCCGTCGCTAATGCTTAAAGGGAAGGAGGAGTTGCGGGCGTTGGGTCACGTGGACGAGCACTTCCTGTTAATGTTCCGTCCGCTGCACCGTGTACTAACAACGAACCTCCGTGTACCGACCCATCCTGGCGCTTTGTTACTTGAATATTACAACGTAACGCGGCCAACGTAATACCTTCCGCGCCGACTGCGGCTGCCACTCCTTCCCCTCCAATTAGCTCCTCTAATTCAACCTCACGCTCCGCTATCTAACATCCCTTTCAGACAAATTACGGCGTAGGAACGTTTCCTTCAAGCCCAGCCCTTGGCGATTAACCTAATCTCTTCGCGGGCACTAACAATAAAATGGAGCCGAAAAAGGCGACAGGTGTCCTTCACCCTCGGCGGAAGAAACCGATCGGCAGTGTCCGGCGAGGCCTCAAGGAACCTTCACGGAGGACGTCGGGGGATATCGGGGGATTTTCTTCGGCGTAAATCGACGAAATCCGCGCCGCTGATAAAGCAGAAAGAGCGTGTCCTTGATCCAGATGCCTCATTAAGGCAGCTCGCTGCTCGCCTAGCGTTTCCACGACCGGACAATTCATATGATAATACCGCTGGGCATTTTTCAGTGCAGCCACGTCCCCGTGCCTCGGTCAGCGACGCGCAAACTGGTTCCCGACGGGAACTTTTGCGTCGTCTAGTCGCGTTTTATCTTTACGGTTATGGGGAGGCAGCGCCGAACCCCTTGTCACCGTTTCGCCAGCGCGCACTTTTCCGAATCCGATCCCCCGTGGCGCGAACAGAGGCTACTTAACGAACCCACGGTACGCGCGAACCCAAGGAAATTAAGAGGTCCGTCGCGTTTTAATCGCTCCCTCCAACTCGCGGGAACACGGCGCACTTAGTAGCCCGCGGCCTGCCACCGCAGCCCTCTCTTCCCTTTTCTGGGGGATTATTTAAGGTCTTCGTTAACGTCCCTCCCTCTCGGTTGTTCTGGCGCTGGGAACGCGCGACTGCTGATGGAAGTGATTGTGTGGCGTGGGTGGATTGCAGGCTGATCGGACTGTCACCTTTGCAGAATACGCTTCGATGTTTGGAGGGGTGGGATTTAGGGAAGGGTGGCTCCATTTTTAGGGGAAATATTAGGGTCGTGATCCATCCTAGGGAAGGCTTGGTTTCTTTTACAGAATTGTTCAAGGGGACTACTTTCTCGCAGTCGTTTCTCGCGAGAAAGAGACTCTGTCCTTTATTTATTTGTAAAGAAACGAAAGCAAATCCTGATGTATCCTTTTACCCAATGTTTATTAATACCATACGGACTGAAAAATAATTGCTGTGAAATATATATGTGCTTCGAAAATGGCGCTGCAGACTGGTAAACATTTTAACGTTTTTCTGTGGTTTTAGGCGGGCGTACGCACTAGAGGGTTAAAATGTCACGCAATCCGATTACAAAGGTGTGATTCTTGTTTGTTCGATTCGCAGTTTTCAGCGGAACCTATAAAAGCGTAAATTAAAAACGACGATTTTCCGGGGAAAATTCGTTCTTGTTCGTGCGCTACTAAAAACAGATGACTTTTTAATTTTTTTATAAAAATCTCGAATTTTTATGGACTACATCAGAGGTTCCACGTAGAATGGCACATGTTTTACACATCCTGTAATTTTTTCAAGTCGATCTGAACCTCCGTTCGTTCGCAAACACGGCAGAACCAAGAGAGAAAAAGATTCGTGAAGAACGCGTTTAAAGTTTCTGAGCAAAGGCCACGCTATAAGCACCGCTTGACCTTTTTAGCTGCCAAATCAACAATTTCGCGAATTTTAGTACAAACCAAGCGGCATTTTATTGAGAAAAGATAGCACTTTCGGAAAGTGCAATAAAAAATCGATTATCTGACTGCATAGTCCCCTTATTAGTAATTCTTTCCATCATTCGAATTCTGCAAAGATTTTGCTGTCTTGGTATTTCTGGGGGAGAAAGTTTCGTACTTCGAGCTTGGGTTTGGGGTACTTCGAGTCTGGATTTCTTCTCAGCTCACTGAGAAGATGTTTCGTGCCAGAAAGAACCCTGTGCTATCCTCGAAAGATCTTCCCTTCGAGCAGTTCCCTCGAGGGCTGATTTCTCTCAAGGTTGCACTACTGAAATCGCACTTTCAGCTAAAACACGATCGATCCAACGAAGGTGCCCCTTCAATTCACAAACAGCGTTCATCCTCTCTGCCTCGTGGGTCCCAGCGAGATCTTCGCGCCCAATGATCTACGAGGGTCGAAGATCGAACCGATGGCTCCGCCGCGTGATCGATAGCCGTGGAACGAAGGCGAAGGGAGACAAAGATCTCTGGCGCGCAGACTCCTTTTAATTGGTCGTGGTTTGTTTACACGCGGAGCAAGTGTTAGTTTCTGAACGATCGACCTTGAAGTCCGCGACGATCGATCTCGATCCAGCGGGTCCTTTTTCAGGACGATCAGATCATATCCCGCACGGCCTGACGATCGGGACTCGTCGAAATTAATGAAGCAATCCCTGCTTTCTCGTACCGCTCCATTCATTAATGACACCTCCGACGTGAAATATTCCTCAATTAATTATGATTAACGGCCCTGCATTACGCGCTTTATCAAGATATATGTAATACAACTCGTACCAAGGTACACACTATTAAATCCATGTTATCCGGTGATAAGCGCAACAAAGTCACCTTTAAACACGTTCGCGCGCGCCTGTACAGCGATCGTGTTAAGTAATCTGCATTCTCGGATACACGCAGACGCTTCTGGCTAGTTTCACCGAGTCAAACATACTGATCGGAGATTACGTTAAGGTGGCATCGTTTCCTTCGTCCCTACCACCTCGATTATCGCCCATCGATTCTTCGTTCCTCGTCGCTTCCCGTCCCACCTGTGCCCTGCTCCGGAAAATCCTTCCCCCTGGAAATTCCCCGCCCCCGTGCGCATCCTCCGTGAGCAGCGCTGTAGAGCAGCTCATCTCATTTATCACGAGATCGCCTTCATGATGGATGGCCCTTTTATGTAAACCGAAGAAAATTACGGCAGAGAATGAGTCGTTCCGGTGCGCCGGTAATTACAAGCTTATTGCCAGCGTATTTGGCTTATCACTTCGAATTACAAAGACGTAATTACAGCCGCCACTGGGGATCGCGTATTAATCACGCATGAAATCCTCCATCCACGTCGCCGCTACACTTTTCTCCTTAAGGGGGCAGCCTGGTGTAGCGGATCGAAGAAATCGATTTTTTTCTTTTGCATAAATCAATAGTTGAACATCACGACAATATGTTCCCAAAGCCGCAAAACGAAATTCGAAAAATTAAAGCGGATATAGCCGGTTTTGCTGCGGAGCGCCAGGCTACCACAAAACATTAAATGCGTTTTTCTCGAAACGACAGTTTTACACTTCGCGGGCAATGTAACTAAAAATATATTCAACCAATCGACTTGGCCTTGTGCACGGATATTTGTGAACATTTTCTTCATAGTACTAAGTTATTGGTATAATGATATTGTTTAAATAAATAACTTTTTTTTAGACATTTAAGGCAAAATTTCGTTGGAAACCGTGAACTTTTTATTCAAGAGGCCGCCATTTGTTCATTTTGCATCTGTTACGTTTCAAATTTCTTCATTCTGTGCGTACACTCATAAACTGAAAGAAAATTGTTCGATTTTTGGTTTCAGACGAAACCAAAAGACGCCACGTTGCCCGCAGTGCAATAATTGCGTCGCCAACGGACTGGGCATAACTTTGTTATTTGCCGCTCTTTTTTAATAAATTTTTTTTGTTATATACCTTAACCTGTTAATACAATATCCTGAAAGTTTCAGAAAGATCTATCAAATACTTTCTTTAAAAAAAATTCCCGAAAAATGCCTCGATTTTCATTTAGTTACACCAGGCTCCCCCCTTAATCGATCTCCGCACCGTCGGCTACGAGAATAAAACCCTCGGGGCTACCATTCGACATCGCAGTTTACCTTATCAGCCTCTGAGTCGCTCGCGAAAACTTCGAATGCCTTGGCCGCATAGAGCCCCGGCGCATAAATGCGATCTGCTCAACGATAGAACTCCGATTATCCCATCGTTCCCTTTCCTCGTGCCCTTTGATAAGAGAGCGCGCTCTGGAGCACTTGGATTCCATACACTTAAAGCCTACTCTGTCCCCCATTTTATCACGCCGCTGATACTTTCTCCCCGGCCATCCTCCGCCGGAACTAACGAGCGTTTCGCGGGAATCGCGTGGCTTCCCGTTTAATCTACGCTCATTCCTAATTGAAGTCCCATGTATCAGCCTCGTTATCGCGTAACGCGCATCATGCCCCGCGTGCCACCCAAAGCCAGCGATCCCGAGGCTCGTCCCCGTCCAGCAGCCCCGACTGGCCTAAGCGGCGCGGAATCGTTATGGGAATGAAATACACTGCGACGTGCACCGGCACATCCGAGCCATTAAACCAGTGAAAAACAGCGGCGTTTTATTTATCGACAGAGTTAGGAGGATTAATATTTTACAGGGGGCTTGATTCACGGCCGCCGAGTGGACGTGTCGTCCAGCGAGCAGGAATCCTCTTTATTATCGTCGAAGGGGGCCATATTTTCCCCGCGATCTCTCAATTAGCGAGGGCTGGGCGAAGGGTGGCTGAAGAAATCCGCGTTTAATGATCGCGCGAATGAAGTGGAAATTAATTTCGAGGAGGATAGCGGGGGTTGGAGCGAAAAGAAGGGAACGGCTGTTGTAATATCGCGAGCTTTTAACGAGCCTGCAGCAGGAATCCCCTGCTTTTCTTCCCTCCGCTCCGAGGTAAAAGGCTGGGCGAGCACGAGTCTAGCCGGAGCCTCGTCCGTTCGGCGACTCCGCTTCTAATTACGGCCAATCATCGTTTTCCGCAAGGATTCCCTCGTCCCCAGCACGGCCGTATCTCTTTTTCGCCCCCCTTTTTTGCCCCCGCGCGCTCGCTGCTCCTTTTCGGGACGACGATCGGACGGCACTGCGACGTCCAATTAACCTTGCATTTAGAGAATACGGCGGAGCAATTAGCTGAGCTTGCATTTCTTGCCGCAGGTTTCGGTCTAGTTTCGCAGCGATCGCTTTTGCGACGGCTGCGGAGATGGTGGGCGGGAGAAGGGGTCCTTAACCGGGTGTCCATGGAATAATTTTTATCGTCTAAATATCGAGGGGAATAAGTTTCAGGAATGGTAAGTGGATAGTGTTATTAAGTAAGTAGTCCGCTGCGAGACAATTTCATTCGGTATTTGATAACCATGTCTCCAGTCCTAATTTGTACTGTTGGATGCAAGAAGGGCCTCAGTGCTGAAGGTTAGTTTCGAGAAAAGTGTCCGTAAACTTTACGAAATTACCTAGATATTTTTTTACAAACAGTGGAGTTGTTGTAAAACCGTCTATGTTATTTAAAAATTTGAGATATCTCCTTCGTAGTTGCATTATTGCGTTATTAGTTGAATTACGTAATAAATGAGTGAGTGAAATTAATTTTAGATGTAGTCCTCTCAGGCCCTTCTTGCTTTAAACTGAGAAATATAGAAAAGTATTACTCGAGTTCTCTGTAGAATTTTCTACAAAAGCTTTTCTATAAAATCTCCCAAGCATCCCGACGTAGACTTGAAACGTTCAAGCTGCTCGAAGGAGTCCTGCAAAAACACTTTGCCACAGCTGCTGCACCAACATCCAACGTCCACTTGCTCCAAATACGTTACTATTCTCGCGAGAGTAAAGGGTTTCCCTGTCCGCCAATAAATCAATCAATTATCCCTTGCACCGAGCGATCGGTTAAACGAGACTCGCCCCCCAATACAGCTGGTCGCGATTTTGCAGCGCCCCTTTTCGTCCTCGTCGCTATTCCCGGTGCCGCGGAGAAATGCCTGCCCCTCGTTCGGCCACAGGGAAGGTGACAGGTGCCGAGTGCTTCTATAAATTGCGATCTCGAAAGAAGGAGAAAACGAGAAAGGAAGACGGACCGCGAAGTGAGCCTCGCTATCTTTAGAGGCTCGTGTCCCTTAAGTAGTCTCTTCCACCATTCCTCGTATCTACGCACATTCTACGTGCTTACTTACTTCCTTGCGCGTTCATATCGATCCCCGCTCCCCCTTCCCACTCCCTCGCAGATTCCGTCGCGTGGTCCAAGTATCCCCGGTATTTCGTTTCGATAGAATTTCGCGCCGAAGTGTTTTCAACACTTGGTACTCGGGCAGGCGAGGTTTATGCGAATTCCATCTGCGCTATGTTTAGCGACCAGTGTCGTTCGGAATCGTAATGCATCGATAAATGCAACCCAGCGCTACTTTGACTATCGAGCTTGCGAATAGCTTCTGACGTTTCTATGCATCTACTTGCTATGAGCTGCGCTTGGACCAGGTTCGCGAAGATTTTCTGTTAGCTTTTAACCTTTCTTACTTCCTACAACATCACGATTTTACAGTTTTTTTTAAATTTTTATCTATTCTTTGGTTTATTTGGTATCCTGACTTTTTTTCAAGTTAAGGGTACGAGTTTAAGATTCTGATTGAAGAGGAAGTTTGGTGATCCGCGAAGTACTAGGAAGTCACCTAATTTTTGAATTTTGGACAAAGTAGATTATATTTTTCTTGTGAATTATTTATTTATTTTTATTTGTAGGGAGGAAGTCGCAGGGATGCAAGGGAAGCTGCATGCTTAATTAGAATCGAAGATGGAGATATGCATTAGGCAGATAGTGATAGGAGGAAGAATTTCTTAAGAGGGGATTCTCGTCTAGAGGGACGAGATCCTTTAATCTCTTTAGGAACGACCCGCAACAAAACTAGGCAATTTTTACCGATAAGCATTATCCACGCGTACTTATTAACAATTCAGTAAGTTGTAAAAAAAATTTCAGTTATATATAATAATAATTAATGGAGATATGGGTTTTTCTCAAAACAATGTTTTTCATGACGGTACACACGATATCTCAACTTCTAGTGGGCCAATCTGGTCCATCTTTTTCGTACACCTTCAGAAAACATATAATTCTAGCCGATATCAGAATCAAGGCGAAATAGTTTTTTTTTCACAAGTTTAAGGCCGTTTAAAGAATAAAAAAGGACATTGAAAAGATGAGTTTAAATTCAAAGTCCCGCCATTTTGTGAATTTTTAATTTATTTTCATCCATCTGCTACCGGCTATAGCCATACTCTTACTGGTTAAGAATCCTTTTGGTTTTTTCGTTTTGGATCAGCGGAACAGCCGGAATCGTGTGTACCATGAGGCAACTTTTTTTTGCAAACGCTTTACGAGATGACCCATATCTCCATTAATTATTATTACATATAGCTGATTTTTTTTTTACAACAACGCGAAGTGTTAATAAATACGTGTGGATAATGGTCATCGGTGAAAACTGTGTAGTTTCTTTGTGCATCGCCCCCAAAGAGACGCGAAAAATTTACCTTCTATACGAGAATACTCCCTTAAGTATTCCAGCGATTACACGGGAAAGGGTCATTCACATCGAGGGATCGATGGTGAATGTGTACACGTTGGCATCGTCGGGGGAATGGAATTATATACGTAGGTAAGTATATCGATTATGAATGGGCCTCCAGGTCCATTCAGCTTGAACGTGACCCAGCCTTGGTCCATCCTCGCCTCGCCTAGGAGCTTGGTCACTTTCATTCCGCCACAGTTCACTTTAAGCTTCTGTTAGAACCACTCTCGCCCACCGATAATAATTTTCAACCATTATTACACCCTTCCTTTAGAACAGCTGCCAAAAATCAACACAAATACTCTCCTCTTTTCTAATAACAAACAATTACAAATCGACCAGACGAAAAATGCCCAAATCTATAATTCTACCACGATTTCTAATTGAAATAAAATGGGTCGAAGATCTCCCTACTCCCCTTCCTCCAATCTCCGCTCCCCCGATAGCCCCTTCGCCCTTCAAAACCTATTCCGCAGCATTCGAAGCAACCTGCACAGACCGCAGCCTCACGCGCTCCCTGCGCTGCGCCGGAGAGGGCAGATAAAGAGGAGCAAGAAGACTCCCCTCATCCACAGGGAGTCCAACAAGATACCAGCCGAACGGCGCGCAAAAACGTGAGCGAGGGGCCCGTCACAGATGAAAATCAATCGATCCGTCGAGTCGTAACAGCGATCTAAAGTCCCTAGCCGAGTGTCGTTTTGCTCCGGCTCGGGTAGCTGAACACGGCTAGATTAACATCGCGTGTTGCGCCACCAAATCGTGCACGCTTACCCACCCCCGGACCCCGCCCCGGGCCACTCCGGTGCCCCGGGCGATCGCGAGACTATTTCCAGACGGGTTTAATTAATCTTGAACCAAAAACGTCCAGCGGGAAATGGCGAACGGTCGGTCAACCCGCCACCTGGCAGAAATAGCAAGGCATGGTAGAAATGGTTCTTGACGGTTTGCCCTGGACGCGGAAAGGCAACGGGGGACAGGAGGGTGGGCAGGATGGGAACGGGGAAATAAACGAGGCGGAGTTGGCACCTGCTCCAACCGAGGACACTTTCCAGCTCCCTCGATTCAACGTGGAAATTCTGTTTCATTCACAACCCACCCCGTTACCCTTCGGCGTGGATTAAGCGGCCGCTGCTGCGAGGGCACAGTCGAGTAGCTCTCGGAACAGTTGTAGAGGCTCGGTTAGGTGAAAACTGTGACGTTGGCTGGAATGGACGTTGCGTTTCCAAGTACGTAGGCATAGCTTAGTGGATAACCGTCTCCGACTGCAACTAATTACTGCGTTTCCTTTAATTATTCTCCTTGGGATGCACAGTGGTTCCTGGATGATGGGCGGAAGTTCCTGCGAATGGCGTATACCGCTGTTCAGAAGTACCCATTTCATCGGTCGTTAGAAAACGAAACGAAACGTGCCACGTCTGGGAAAAATTGTCTCGCAACAGGACCAGGTCAGCGGAAGCTAGAAAATTGATCTTTCGAAAATCCGTGGCCAGGGGCCTAATAATAATCCAGAGGCGAGTTAATCCGCCAGACCGGAAACCGATTCCGAAATACATCGCCGTAGACTGCGGAAGTGTTCGGTGGTCGGTTGGCGGACGCACTTCCCGTTTACTCTTGCGTGACCCGCCCGTCAGGGCGGAGGGGCACGGTGGAGATTTTGGGAAATTGCCGTCCGCGTAATCGCCAGGCGATCCTGAGGTGATTTATCGTGGCCACGCGCCGCCACTTCCGCCAGAAAATTCGCCCGAACACGCGTCTAATTAGCGTTACGACGCCCTTCAATGAGGAACAGGTTTTCCTGAACCCTCCGCTGGCAGGGGGGTCGACCCCTTGGTAATTTCGGTTGCTCGACTTCCAGCTGGCTTGAATGAGAGCCACGTGCCATTGCGTGGGCAAAATTTAATATTTTGCGTGTTGGGATAGGTATGAATTATTTTTCCATTATTTTGGAGAAGGTGGTGGGGGTGGTTGGGGAAAATTTGGGTGTTTTTGAGGAGATATGATAGTGGCGGGGAAAATTGAGTTGAACAGTTTAGGGGATGTGGAACTTGAGGGATTTAAGAAATTGAAATTTGAAAAATCAGGAATTTATAAGTTTGAAGAACGAAGGGACTTGGAACTCGAGGGATTTGGGAATTCGAAATTTGAAAAATTAGGGTTTTATAAGTGTGATGAACGAAGGGACTTGGAACTCGAGGGATTGGAGAATTTAAAATTTGAAAAATTGTCGATTTATAAGTTTGAAGAACGAAGGGACTTGGAACTCGAGGGATTGGGGAATTTAAAATTTGAAAAATTGTCGATTTATAAATTTGAAGAACGAAGGGACTTGGTACTCGAGGGATTGGGGAATTCGAAATTTGAAAAATCAGGGATTTATAAGTTTGAAGAACGAAGGGACTTGGAACTCGAGGGATTGGGGAATTTAAAATTTGAAAAATTGTCGATTTATAAATTTGAAGAACGAAGGGACTTGGTACTCGAGGGATTGGGGAATTCGAAATTTGAAAAATCAGGGATTTATAAGTTTGAAGAACGAAGGGACTTGGAACTCGAGGGATTGGGGAATTTAAAATTTGAAAAATTGTCGATTTATAAGTTTGAAGAACGAAGGGACTTGGAACTCGAGGGATTGGGGAATTCGAAATTTGAAAAATCAGGGATTTATAAGTTTGAAGAACGAAGGGACTTGGAACTCGAGGGATTGGGGAATTTAAAATTTGAAAAATTGTCGATTTATAAGTTTGAAGAACGAAGGGACTTGAAACTCGAGGGATTGGGGAATTCGAAATTTGAAAAATTAGGGATTTACAAGTGTGATAAACGAAGGGACTTGGAACTCGAGGGATTGGAGAATTCAAAATTTGAAAAATTGTCAATTTATAAGTTTGAAGAACGAAGGGACTTATAACTCAAGTGATTAAGGAAGATTGAGAGGTTAAGTAATCAGAAGATCCATAACGCGAGAAGTCGTAAAATTACAGACCAGAATTTATAAAGCGAGGTAAAAAAAGCAATCGAGATTCCGGGCAATTAGAAGCTCGAGAACGCGAGGTGGAAATGCCCCCTCTACGTTTAAACCCCCAAACAATTTGTCTGACGAGCCGTGGCATCGATTCCTCGTTAATCTGAGCTCGAAAAATCACGCTCAATAAGATGCCGTGCAGCTTTACGTTTACGGGGCAATCCAATCCATCAAACGGCTCAATTACAGGGCAATCAGAGCACAGAAGACGCCAAAGGGAGGCTTCGAACGTTGGTCCCGAGTAATGGCGGCGTAGGTACTTATTTTCATTCAATCAGGAACGATCTTTGATAAGGCATCCTGATACGTGGCTATTACTAGTGATGGATTCAAGACGCTGCGAGTCATACCAAATGGATCACGGTGGCTTCAAACCGATGCCAGCGGTACAAGGACGATTAAATAATGACAGCAGGTAGAATTTTTACATCCGACCGAGTAATAAGACCCATACGCTTACTCGAACCCCCCACTAAACAGTAACATAAGCGAAGTATTTAAAAACGAATTAACAGAAGAAACGAACGAGCGTAATTAGCTGTTAATCCGCGTACGCATCCTTAACGATGTCTCCGGCAGATTCAATCGGCCCTGCTACGCGTAAAATGTAGCACAATTAAGGAACGATTAAAACGGAGATCAAGCCGTGTAAATATCAAGTGGTATTACGGGTGTCCTCTTGAAACACATCCGTACATCGTAAAATTTCGCCGAGCAACATTCTTTGCCTTTTTAGGGGAACATCGGCAATCGATGCACAAGTCCACAGCGATACAAGTAATGCCTCTATCTCCGCTTTATCTGTACCGCCTTCGACCGCTGTTGCTCGTTTCTAGAAGCGATTTCTGTCGCTCTCTGATGGGGCGCGACAAGGCTACAAGTTTCCCGTAGAGTGGCATCGAAGTTGCACGACAGGATCGCGCTACGTCAATGCAACTCCTAGAAGTGTAACGCGGCTACGAACGGCGCGGGTAACATCTACATCCCGCGGTATTACGTTCCGCGGTCATGCCACATTTCCCTGCGAACGGGGCGGCGACGATGTTGCGTGACGAGGTTGCATCCAGATACTTTATCCTAAGCGGACACGCGGCTTTACGCGATCCTTATCTGGTGATCGCGGTGGAAACGACACCGTGTACCTAATGTCTAGCTTGTCTTACATTCAGACTTTATACGACTAGGTTGCAAATTTTTCCGTAGGCGTCACAGTTACGCGACATGGCTTCGTTAAGTTCTGCCAATTTGTGGATCGACGTCAGTCGATTCGTGTACCAACTACTTTGGGTTGTATTTAAACGTTAGGAGGCAGAATTGCACGCTTCCTCGTGGACGAAGACTATTATGCTCAAGTGTGAATGTGGCTTTAAGTGATTACGATTTGTGGATCGTGGATATTTCTTATGGCTTTGTTGTGTGGTATCAAGATGTTAATCAATTTTAAATGTGGACCTTGCAGCGGGAGGAGTGAAGTTCTATCTTTAACAACTTTGGCTGATGGTTTACGAAATTATTGCTTTGACTTAAAAGAAGAGAATAGTAATTGAAAAAAATATCAGAAAATAAGTAGTAGTTATTGAGTTGGTCAGTTTTTATTTCTATTTTTGGCGAAAAAAAATTCTATAATAAAAATATTAATATTGATATTAATAGAATATTAGTATTAATAGAAATAGGAATAGAAATAGAAATAGAAATAGAAATAGAAATAGAAATAGAAATAGAAATTTGAAAGTTAAAAGTTAAAAGTTAAAAGTTAAAAGTTAAAAGTTAAAAGTTGAAAGTTGAAAGTTGAAAGTTGAAAGTTGAAAGTTGAAAGTTGAAAGTTGAAAGTTGAAAGTTGAAAGTTGAAAGTTGAAAGTTGAAAGTTGAAATTTCAACTCTCAAATTTCTATTTCTATTTCTATTAATATTTCTATTTTTATTTATTTGAAATAAATCGCTAATTTGTTATCGGATTCGCATCAAACGTACACCAAACGATATAGTTTTGTTTTATGTACATTACACGTCGTAACTAAAAACCTGTCAAAAATTGAGCTCCCTTGCTGCAAAATCCTCAAACATTTCAAGCTTCTCAGTGAATAATTCCTTCAGTTTTCCACAAGTGGGATCGCGGCTTTACCCATTACTCTCTCGGCCCTCCAGCACCGACTGGCGTTCAACTGTCAGAGCCTGTGCAGAAGTTCTCGACGCTGAAGATGGATTCATTCGATGCGCAGCGATAGGTGGAATCGAGAGATCCGTACCAATCGTAGCCCCCCATGCACCGACGGAAGTAGAGGAACGCGGCCCCAGATCGCGACAGATAACACCGAGCGAAAAATTCTCGGCGCTACGGGTGAGGTAGAGCAGCAGGATGAACCCAGCACCGCCTTTTTGATGTCAAACGATCGGACTGATAACGATGCCGCGAACGACACAGGTTAGAAACCTTACCAATCATCCAGGGGTTCCTCTCTTTTCGTGGTGGCCAAGGGGATTCGTTCCGTTCTAGATCAGACCGCGGGCAAGTTCCCCAGTTGCAACGTTTCAGCGACGCGCACTCGTCCATCCATCCAAAATGGAAAAACTGTGGTTGAGTTTCACGGACGAGTTTCTATTTTGTAAAAAATTAATTGTACAGAACGAACACAGCTAAATTTTGAGCAAAATTCGTTTCTTTTTTCAAAATACGATTACTAAAATGCTGCGAAACTTTATTGTAAGGGGGCGTCTGCGGTAGAGTAGATGCCACCTTAAGTACAGGGCAAAATTCAACGTTTCTCCCAACAGCATCCCCTTTCTTCCAGATTCCCGGTTCTCGTGTGACATATGCAGAATATGTCACATGGGTGGTTTCCCCAGAGCCGAGGAGGACCGAGGCTGCCAGAGCGAGGATATTCGAGGAGTCGACAGCCAGATCTCGACCTTATCGTCCTACGCGTATCTCGGCCCTTTGATCTCGGCTTGCAAGTGAGCTTATCGATATTCATTGCAATTTCTCAATTTCATGGATCACATAATCTATCCTAGCCCGCGGTGCTCGCGATAGACTCGATCTAGGTTACATCTAGATTAAGCTACTGTCACGTTGCTCTCGACGTAGAGGGTGCTCGACTATGTACCTCCCAACGATCGACACACGTAATTTTATTGCAAGTATTTTTGAAGTGAGGAGGACGTGACGTGGACTGTACGAGTCGAAAGCCTTCCTGGTCAAGTGCTAATGAAAATTTGTACATCATGCGTAGCATTCTCGAAATAAACTTCACCCCTTTTTGTATCTTTACTTTCTGGATCTTCTATTCTTCCTCTTCCCTTCTGATAGTTCCCATATGCTCCAAGCTTCGATTTTCCAATATTTCCATCACCTGCATTCTCTAATTCCTCAAATTCTCATTTGGACCCAAAGCTAAACCTCTGATTGTCTTTCCTATCCTCCCTGACGAATGCAAACGACTGTTCTAAACCCTGTCCCGTTGCTTCGCAACGGATCGGTTCAGGATCGGCATTCCAGCGCGTCGATCAATCAAAATTGAAGGCTAAGTCCGACCAGCGATCCTTATTGAGCCACGATTTGATGAAACCTGACAGGTGTCGCGGTACAGTGGCCCTAGTGCACGCGGAGTGTCTGGAGAGATGGCTGACAGAATCGGGTCACACGAGGTGCGAGCTTTGCGGATACAAATACGCCACTAAGAGGGTGCTGCGTCACAACATCCTTCGTAGTATCGTGATATGGTTCAACACCGTAATAGTGACGCGACAAGTAAGAGCCTTATCACTCTCCGTCAGATAAAGCGGGCCACTTCAATCCCCAATCTTCTGCCCTACTTTCACAAGCCTACGACAAGTGACTCTTGTTTCTTTTACACCGAACACTCCTATTGATATCTGTCACTCCAAACTACGTTAGATGCTGGAGAATTTCAGGATCATATCGAAATTATTTGAAACTGAAGTATGGAAGCGACTACTTTAATCAGATAATAATTTCTCAGAATATTTCAAGCTCGAGGATTTTGATATAACTCCAAATAAATGATAGCAAACGATGATAGATGGTGGACGATATTTAAAGACACTGAAAGCTTTAGCATCTCGTCTGACAGAATTTTCTCAAAGTATCAGCCACTGCAGAGCTCGTGATCTTTCTTAAATCCAGAGTTTCGAAGGGGTCACGAGGGAATTCGAAATCTCTGCGTTTCCTCGTTTCTAGATGCTTTTAGATATCCTGTACTTAGTGGTCACGACACCATTGGCACTCTTCTCATGCTACATCTGCGCGCTGGCCCTGAGGATGTTGCTGAAGAACGGGCTGCGCGAGATGCCCTGGATGATCGTCGCCATGCTACCCACCTGCTTTCTCACTTTGGTGGCTTACTGGGGTTGGATAATTACTTTGGGCAGGTCCGTCGACTCTTTCATTCCTCGGGGGGACATTTACTCAAAAAAGAATTAATCTGATCTTGCATAAATTGAACTGCTTTTAAATTCCAATTAATACCACCTGTCGTCGTTGACTTTCCCAAAATCATCGTCATTAAATTACGATAAAGTATCATTCAAATGTACAGATTGCACGGTCGTCGATGGCGTCGCTACTGGAGGAATAATTTCGTGATTCGATTGGTCCCTGACAACATAATTCTAGTGGAAGCTAGTGCGAGAATGGAAGGTAGCTCACTGCAGAACTGGATCGAGGAGGCAGACCGTTGGGTGAACGAGGAACCCGAAGAAACAATGGAAATCTTCGACGCCACGAATCGAACGACCTGACAGATTCGTTTTAAGTTACCCACCCCCTACGTGCTCGCCGCGGTACAAGATTTAATTGCAAGTAATTCGATTCCATTAAAACGCTGTACTAATCGAAGCTGATAATTCATCGCCATCAGGGATCATTAATCGCGCTGGATAGTATAAATGTCTCGGCCACTTCCGGATGTCAATCATTTCAGGCAATAAAGTGAAATTAGCTGGCGAACGTTGGGGATTCTTGCGTTTAATTACGCGGCCATTTATTGCCAATTAATGGCGACCGTATTTAATAGTTACGTTAGGGCCGTTTGTTACATTAGTGCCGACGTATGGATATTATTAAATCGAATCTACCGCAATGCTTATGGTTTATTTAGTTACGTGACTTTCTACGGAACTAGAAAAAGATGCGGGACAAGATCGAGTGGTGTCGCGAGAATTAAGGCTTCCGTTTTTCTGATTGCAATGTATGGGAATATTCGATGAAAAGCAGTTATAGCTTGTCAGCCGTCGTTTGCATACATGAATGGGTACTGTCGATTCCACGGTAAGTAGAAAAAGGACGCAGACGGCAACGTGTTGAGGGACGATGTAAATGCAGCACGGAAGAAAGTATTCAGGATGAAAGAAAAACGAATTAACCAGGTAAACCAGCTCCCTGGAGCTGCCCCTCGGTGAAAGATCCCGTTGGGTTTCACTCTCGACCGATCGAAAGTTATTACGCGAATGACGCGACTCTAACCCACTGCCTCGCCGAGAAAAAAGGATCTCCGACTGCCTCCGTTCAGGCATGATATCTAAATCGCGGCATCTCTAGTCAGGCATTTTAATTAGTTCAACTTCACCAGCAGAACTCGGAGCAGATGCGAAGCTTAGCTCGGTACGTACTCCGATTGGTGAAGCAAAAATAAAAGTACCAATTTATTTCTAATTCTCCAGTGTCGCAACTTAATTTTAATTTAATTGCAAGCTAATTTATTAGCGACTTGATTCCCCGATTCCCTCACTTTCAAATTTTTAAATCTCGTCTAAGGAAAATTAAGGACGAATTTCAGGGACAATCTTTGCCAAAAGTTAATCAATTTCCAAGATATTAATAACGCTTTTTCCTGTGTCGAAAACCAGTCAGAAATGGCAATGGTGTATTTTTATCGTAAGCTCGGTTGAGAATCAAAGAAAAGCCAAGTTTCCGTGTCATTATCTTTCATTTAAAAAGGAACTATCGAATCAATTGTCCGGAATTTTTGTGACAATTTGCTTCAGTGTTTGATCTCGCTATACACAAGATTTCAAAAACCTTGGCCTATTATTTCACTCTTAATTTTGTAGTTACCTATATTTCTCGACATCGCGTTTTCCCATAAGAATAAGTACACGTTAAATTGAAAGTTAAATAATTTAAAAACTACCGAAACAATTTCCCTAAAATTTTGCAGGGTGTTTTACTGTTGCATAAAGATTAATTCCTCCAATTTTCAAAGATTTCCGTCCTTAAATATCAAGCAGTTCAATGCTCCAAAACTGCACCAAGATCGCGCGAAATATCCTGGTGCTCGATCGCTGGATCTCTCTAAACCCAATGATCGAGGGAAGCCCTGAAATCGAAAACGTCTGGGCGAGAAGGGAATATCAGCGCACGAAATCTCAGCGCACGAAATCTCAGCGCGCAAATCCCAGTCGACACGTCGCGAAATATTCAAATGAAATGGACGACCGCTGTGTATCGTCGCGGTGTCGTGAATTAGGTTCGCGCAGGCACGTGGGCGACAAGCTGATCGAATCTGAAGACGGGCGCAGAACTGATCGAGGATCGGGTGTCGATTCGCCGAGAGTTCTTTGATCGCGCTTATCAACGCTTCAGTCATCACGGTCCCATCGATATTCGTCTCCTTTCCCCCGTTTCCACCCTTTCCCTTTTCACCATTTCGTACTTGCCTAACGAGCCAGCCTCGTCATTTGTTAACGTCCACTCGCGGCCGACGATTTAATTAACCGTCAAACGAGCCGTCTACCTTTTAATTATCGTCCGTGCGACGATCCCACGGTATTAGATATTGATCACCGATTGGGCCAGCCTCGCTCGGTCGTTAATGGTTCCGGGGTAATCGCGAGCAATGCGGCGATAGTGGAAATGAAACGAGTGGGAGTGAATGGGAAATAATCTTCAGATTTATCCAACCTCCAGACGAGGAGTGAATGAGAAATCTTGAAAGGCACCTAAGTGGTTGATGGGATGTTTGCAAAACAAATTAATGAAAGACAGATAAAACGTGCAACTGGACTATCTGTGCTGATTGCGTATTGATTTCAAAGAAGGATCCTGTTTCCAGCTGTTATATATCGGTTCCGAGTGAAACAGTTATGAACAGAGGATTGGAGAAAAAAACTTGCTCCCGCTCCGCTCCTGCCCCGAGAACCGAAACCGATATCACAACCGTTTTCAACTCCTCAGATTTACCTGAGAAGAATTAATTATGAGATTTCCAGCAACTGTAAAAAGGGAATTAGATTGTAGAAGTGGATGCATGTAGTTGGGAAGGATAGCACTGTAGGTTAATGGGACAGTGAAAATTAGTCGAGATTCAGCAGAGGAGGAACTAAAAAGAAGGTCCGATTCCACCTACAAATGATAAGATTCCTGAAAAAGGTGGTACATAGTTGATTGAGCAGTAGATGTATAACTTTGTTTTCTACCTTTTCTAAAGTGGCCCAGAGTCAGGCTACGTGCCTATAAATAATATAAAAGCTCCTGAAACATATGGGAGAATGGTGCGTTTCCCGTGATAAGACCGTTATCGAACGTCAGTTCGTCTCCTGGGTGTAAATTGGTACATTATGCAAACGAAGTTTAGGAGTTCAGATACACCGAGACCAATCAGTGCATACCTACAGGTTTCGTTAAGCACGAAAGAATCGAGCATACTATGCTCCAAATGTGCATGCTGTGCATATCAATTTCACTTGCACACATCGTCGATAAAAAATGAAAATTGATGCCTCCGAGAGTTCCAGATACCAATTCACCTGGTTTTGAAGTGAGAAGAGCTTGATTCTTATACAATGCCCACAGACTATCTTCGCGATCGAGTTCCTCGGTATCATAAAATCGGTATGAAGCAATCCCATCTCATTAAGAATTCATTCGGCTTCGGAAGAGATCCAACCACCGAGGAACTCGCGGGTAACACAAATCGAATCTTTAATATCATTCCCGTTTAATTTACATCACTCCGATTACCAGAGAATCGATTCTGTTCCTTAGCCGATCATATCCGTAACCATCGTCCGTGTTTATCGCGCGATTCCGGCGCCATCCCTCTGCAAGAAAGTCTACGCTGCCATAAGCTTGAATAGCCTCGGACGCTAAGCACCAGTACTTAAATGTCGGATAAAGTGCCCGATGGGTGAGCATTTCTGTATTGAAATTCGCATCGTCCGCGGTGAACAGGAGGCCTGTGGCGACGTTCCTCCTTTTGGCGAGAGGATCCGCATGGTCGATCATCGTTATCGCCACGGTTTCTCGTATCGCCAGATACACACCGTAGTAAATAGAGAGCGGACGGGGCGGGACGCGTGGCGAGGGGGGGAGCGCTGCCCGGGTCCCCGTGCAATTATGCGAATCTTTATTAAAACGCCGCCGCGCTATCGTCGCCAATTTCACGTGGAACAGGCAGAAAATTGAGTTTCTTCCTCTGGCGGAGGGGGACCGGTGGAAAAGGGACGAGTGTAACGGCCAGGGCAGATCGGGGAATGTCGGTGCCGGAAAATAAACGAGCGGGCTTGGAGGAGCGCGGCAGTAGGTGGTGCAAAAGGAGCACGAAGACGCCGGGGGATCTGGTTGCTCGCGCGGTTTATTAACCTCCTCCGTCGTTCCTTTTTCATCGTGCAATTTCCCTGGGAGCGAGCGTTACCGAAAACCTCCCCTTCGCGGACGAGGAGGGTCCCGTGGTCGCGGTGAAATTCATTCTCGCTACGTGAAGCGACGCAAATTAGGAACAGAGAAAATGTTTTCTTCGTTTTAGGGGAGAGAAGGAAAGAGTAGGATTTAGGTAGTATTCTGTAGGATGGGAGTAGGGGATGGAAGATGATGAAAGCTTCAGCTGAGCTCCAGTAAAACAGAAGCATTACGTTAATAAAAATCGGGATATTAAATAAAAATCGGAACATTAAGTGAAAATCAGAATATTAAGTAAAAATCAGGATTTTAAATAAAAATCGGGATATTAAATAAAAATCGGAACATTAAGTGAAAATCAGAATATTAAGCAAAAATCAGGATTTTAAATAAAAATCGGGATATTAAATAAAAATCGGAACATTAAGTGAAAATCAGAATATTAAGTAAAAATCAGGATTTTAAATAAAAATCGGGATATTAAATAAAAATCGGAACATTAAGTGAAAATCAGAATATTAAGTAAAAATCAGGATTTTAAATAAAAATCGGAATATTAAATAAAAATCGGAACATTAAGTGAAAATCAGAATATTAAGTAAAAATCAGGATTTTAAATAAAAATCGGGATATTAAATAAAAATCGGAACATTAAGTGAAAATCAGAATATTAAGCAAAAATCAGGATTTTAAATAAAAATCGGGATATTAAATAAAAATCGGAACATTAAGTGAAAATCAGAATATTAAGTAAAAATCAGGATCTTAAATAAGAATCGGAATATTAAATAAAAATCGGAATATTAAATATGAATCGGAATATTAAATAAGAATCGGAACATTAAATAAGAATCGGAATATTAAATAAGAATCGGAATATTAAATAAAAATCGGAACATTAAGTGAAAATCATTTTGAGACCGAAAGGCGAAAAATAAACCTATTTACTACTATATATTTTTATTATTAAGAATAATAATAATAGAAATATCATTATTATTAATAATATTAATAACTTTTCTTTTGCAGATACTGGAAAGTTCCTACATTTTGCACGAAAGCTATTCGAGCAAACAAATAACATGCTTCGTATCCATAAAGCAGCCGCCACCCTAGAGCCGTGCCGGACATCTTTACGACAGAATAATTACACTACCCACTATTATCCCCCCGTGGGAACGGGGCGTAAAGGGGGCGATATCGACGAGGCGCGAAACGCGGAGACTTTACGAGGTGTTCGCTGGCGAGCGACAGACGCAACGCGGGACAGGGCTCCTCTTATTTTACGATTGGCTCGAGGAGTGCGTAAAGCCGGCGCCGATAACACCAGATAGCAATTACACGCGTACTTTCAGATAACTCGGGTCCCCGGCTCGCGGGGGAACAATTATACGTGGTCGAAACGGGAATGACGTACGATTATAAGGAGCCGCGGTGGAAATTACGGGCGCGTCCTCGACATGCCGGGGGTAATCGATGCCCGGCGAGAATCCTCGCGGCTCCGCGCCTCGAAATGCGATTTATTAAGCGCGGGGCCGATAAATAACTCGCCGTGCCGCGCTGGAAAACTCTTTACGGCTCAATCAGCGTTAGCGCGACTTCGTAAATCATCGTCGGACGGAAAAATCCAGATAGAGGACTCGCGCTTCACCGGGCAAGATGGGCGCCGGTCCATCCCCCGTATCGACGACGACGCTTTGAAATATCGTGCCGGAGCATCGTCAGGAATTTAAATGCTCGCTTAAGGGCGTTTAAGTCTCCGGCCAAATGGGACCAAGGACGCGTCGGTTTCGCCGAGCGACGAAGGAAATTAAAGGTTCTTACGGCAGCGACGCGAGTCGCGAGCTCCGGGTTGCGCGTGGCCTGCTGAATACTGATCGAAACCAACTGCAACGAGCTGCTTGGCGTTTTATAGTTAAGGTACAATTAATCGGCTAGTCGAGATCGCATTCTTTTCTTTGCTGTGATGCAATGTTTGTGGATATGTGTAGGATCATGTTTAATGAGACGGGATTTTAATAAGATTTTGCGACAGGGCTCTATGATTTTTTAACGTTATTCGCCCTTCGTTGCATAAATTCCTCGATTTTTAAAAAATGCATTTTTGGACTCGTACAAGTGACGATAATGAGGGAAAAATAATAAAAAATATTTGTGTTTGGAATTTATTAAAAAAGAGGATTATGTAATGTTGCAGATTTGCAACATTGTGCAAAAGTAAAACAGAAAATTAATAACTGTAATTATTATTATTTTAACTACTTATGATTATAATTATTCGTGAAATTATCGAAAACAATTCTTATCTTTTGTTAAGTATAAATTAACTGCACATTAAGAGCATTTGAAATGACTGTAACCTGTGCAACCGAGAAATTTGCACCTTTGACGATTGTTTTCATAAGTCAGCCAGTGATTTATTTCGTCTTGTCACACATTTAACGCTGGAACATGAGTGACTGATTTCTTTTCTTTCACTGTCTTCCGCGTTTTATATTTTTCTGGCGGATGGTCTAAATTTTTTTTGAATTTTGTGGAATGATTTTCCCACTTTTTCCGCCATTACGCGCATGATTCCTTATAAACCTCAGAACTACAAAGTTCGGCGCGATTTATATAAATGTTTGGAAACTAGGATATGTATCCTTCGCGATAAGGTAGTTACATCGCACTACGTGCTGGTTATAACACCAAAAATTAAAAAGAAAAAATATGTTGCATATTTGCAACAGAATGCAACGAAGGGTTAAGTATCTTATTCGATTTGTATTCTACAGGATATCCAAGTGTCCCATATTTCAGTGGATAAACTTTGCTAAGAGGTTTGCTTCTTTCTAAAATTTTTGTTACTAAAATCAGCAACATCTACACGTCTACTATTAATAGCAACCTCGATCAATTCCAGTACACCATTTAGGCCCGTATCGCCGGATAAAAGGCCCTCGGCCCGGTATTGACTGCACGCCGTCCCCTTATCTCGTTCGACAAGACTCCTAACGAGGGTTAAAAAATGCGAGACCGACGGGGCGAAAGTCGGGGATTAGAAACCTTGGATTATTTATGCAGAGATTTCACGCGTTCCTGCTCCCGATTCGGTTCTAATCCCCAAAGGATGCGTATCCTTCGTCGTAAAGTCGCCGTGAAATCTCGCGCTGCACGCCCACCGCTTCCTCTCGAGGAATTTCTGCGTCAGAAGTCTTGGAAATAAAATTCTCGGCTGATAGCATATCTATGCTTAATTGCGGCTGCTTTTATTTTGGTATGGAAAAGGACGTTTCATCTGTCACAACCCAGTGATTCATCCCCCTCGCTCTTTTTACCCTTTCGGATTTACAGGGGCTGCAGTTGCCAGCCGTTCTCTCCACGTTTTTTTTAATCGTCTAGGAGCTAGAACGTCACGTGCCACTCGTGCTGGAGATTCTGGAAGAACCGGATGCATCCGCGGTGATGGCGCGTAAAAGATTCATTTCTTCCTCGCGTCGAAATCCACGTGGAAGGATCGAGTCGGGGACCTTCAGACGGCACTTCTATTTTCAACTGAACCCCTTGATTGCCGAGGTGGCATCGCGTTCCCACTGCGCACCCATTTCCCTCAGTGTTGCTCCTCCATTCAACCACATTGCTCCGACTTTACGACTTCTTTTTTTCTGCGGGCGTCGAAGTAATATCAATTTGTAACCCTCTTGATTGTCCACGTGGGGCTGCACTTCCTCTCCGCTACTACTTCCCTAGCTGTCTTTGTTCCTCTGAGACGACGCTGACACTTCGTCGAAATTCTTACGCGAGCAGAAGCAGCTTTGCGTCATCTTTTGTGGAAAACTTGTAAGTATACAGAATACAGCTCGAGTAGATGACAAATCGGTTGCTCCACTTCGGGCAGAGTTGATACAAGATCGCTTGATGTTGAGGCAGTTGTCAGATGTTTCCTTACTGTCGAACACCAGTTGAAGAGTTTGCAGCAAGAGGGGTGCAGCTCCATCTTTATCAACTTCGAGTAAATTAGAAAAAACTGTTTATAAAGTTATTGCTTTGACTTAATATTGAAAAGAGATCTGTAATTGAAAAATATATGTTTTCACATAATAAGTACCTAGTAGGTATTGAGTTGATACGTTTTTATTTCTTTTTTTGGCGAAAAAATATTTTATAATAAAAATATTAATATTAATATAGATAATATAATATAGATAATATTAGTATAGAGAAATATTAATATTCGTATTAATATTTTTATTTTTATTTTTATTTCTATCAATATTAATACTATTAATATTAATACTATTAATCTTAATTCATTAATATTAATATCTTCTTAAGCACTATTAATATTAATACTATTAATCTTAATTCATTAATATTAATATCATCTTAAGCACTATTAATATTAAAACTAATTAATTTTGATAGATATACAAATAGAAATAAAAATAGAAATAGAAATATTAATATTACTATTTCTATTTCTATTTCTATTTCTATTAAAATTAATTAGTTAATATTAATATTAATATAAGAAATATTAATATTAATTATTTCTATTAATATTAATATAAGAAATATTAATATTAATTATTTCTATTAATATTAATATAAGAAATATTAATATTAATTATTTCTATTAATATTAATATAAGAAATATTAATATTAATTATTTCTATTAATATTAATATAAGAAATATTAATATTAATTATTTCTATTAATATTAATATAAGAAATATTAATATAAGAAATATTAATATAAGAAATATTAATATTAATTATTTCTATTAATATTAATATAAGAAATATTAATATTTCTATACACTTGTGAACATTGTTGGACACTTGAGGACACTTGTGAAGTGTTCCAGACACCGACCCCTCAAGAGTGACCAAGTGACCAAGTTTGCAATCCCAGCATTGCCGAGAACTCAGCATCCCCGAGAACTGGGTCCAACGAACGTCTCAATTTGTACAGGGACACAGCGATTCATTTAAACAACTAGTACGATATCGGCGCTGCTATATTGTACTCGCGATCGCGGGCGTGCACCGAAAATCGACAGGGCTCGTTCCCAGTGCCGCGGCCCACGTGAATTATTGCCAATTACAACGCGGACCCTTTCTATCCAGCGCTGCCGAAATTTATAGTCGATGATAAAGGTATCTGGCCGCGGTCGTGGCGGCTGTAAAAGCGGTTTTAACAAGCACAACCACCACCGCCGCCGCCGGATCTCCAACACGCGAGCCAATAAATCGGCCGGCCCTCTGGAATCACTTTTGTGGACCCCGTTTCCTCGGCGCAGCCCAACCCCCTCCCCGTGTCGCTTCTGGCGGTCCCGGCGCGATTTTATAATTGCTTTATGATACTTATTTATCGCGGTTATTAATAAACAAACGGCACAGACCGGACGCCTCGTCTCGTAAATATTGTAATTAATGCTCGCGATAATTTTCGAGCAACGCCGCCATCAATTCCCCAGCCCCCTTTTACGCGCCGCGGGTTCGCCTCGCCGGGGCATGTTTTTTCTGTTTCGCGAGGGGGGGGGGGAGGGATTTTACAATGTCCAGCCCAGTTGCACGGATGGACAACGGTGATAAAATTGGGTAAGGGATCCCGCAGCAGATTATTGGTACACGGTTTCTGTACCGTAGGTATGATTCTGTAGTAAAGCAAATGGGTGGAACGGTATGATGTGTGATCATGGAGTTTGCAACAAATTTGCAGGACTTTCTTCTTCGCGATAAATTCTGCAAAATTGAATGGCACTTAACTCCGTCCTCTAATTGGAAGTACATAAATGTTTCACCTACAATTATCAATTTTTCAAGGTGCTAGGGTATAATGCCATGGTGTTAAGGGTACAGAAATATCGCGTTGCGCAGCCAGATTGAAAATCGAGTTCTACGAGATAATAACGCATGTTGGCCGGGGGAGCGCAAACGATGGAGCCGTGCCAAGGAACACGCTTTAATGTCCACATTGTGTGCGCGGCCCGCCAAACGAAAAGACCAATCGACAACATAGTATATTTAGATCAGGCAACCCCCAAAAGTTTTCCACGCTCGCCAGACGAAAGTTTCTTCGCTGCCATTTTACGTCCGCGAGGATAACGATCCTTCCCTCCGTTCCCGGCGCGAAAATGCAGCCAGGATCGCGTATCGCGATGTAGGACACGGTTCGTGGAAGCGGTGTGCAGAGAAAACTTGGAGAATCTCCAGCTCGTGGTATTATCGAGGGTGCTTGATGAATTTATTGCCTCGCGGTTATCTACGGCTAGCTTGTACCAGCCAATTTGTTTCCACCCAGGGAACGGTCGTGGTCCAAGGAATTTTCGCTCGGGTTCTAGGAAGTGGTGTGGAGAGGCCAGTCTCCTCGACGAGGTAAATATTGCGCCGGTTAAATGTGTCCTTGCGACGAAGACCTACCGCAATGTGCTACACGCTCTGCTGGATCTGAGGCTGCGACCGCGGCGGAAGGAACCGTGGAGCAAGTAGCATCGAAGTGCGATGCAGTGTGCTTCGAATAAAAATTTCGATTCTAATGAAGTTATGCGAAAATAACGAATAATTTTTTATTCCGGATCAAAGTTTATTCTAATAAAAATTTATTCGGCTAAATAACGCCCAACTCTGCTGAGGTGCAGAATACATCTTAGGTCACGTTTGTACGTGTAAGATATGCGCTTCGCGATATAAATTTATTATTTTTTTTGTTTAATTTTAAACTTCACTTTGAATTTCTGTGCTTTGCAAGATAAATTTCTTAGTGTTACTCTGATTTACTTAAAAGGTGGAATTAAGGAATGAGTGTTTTAAATTCAAATTTTACTTTGAGGTGCAGATTCACCTTAGGTCACGTTTGTACGTGTGAGATATGCGCTTCGCGATATAAATTTTTTATTTTTTTTCTTTAATTTTAAACTTTACTTTGAATTTCTGTGCTTTGCAAGATAAATTTCTTAGTGTTACTCTGATTTACTTAAAAGATGGAATTAAGGAATGAGTGTTTTAAATTCAAATTTTACTTTGAGGTGCAGAATACACCTTAGGTCACGTTTATACGTGTAAGATATGCGCTTCGCGATATAAATTTTCTATTTTTTTTGTTTAATTTTAAACTTTACTTTGAATTTATGTGCTTTGCAAGATAAATTTCTTAGTGTTACTCTGATTTACTTAAAAGATGGAATTGAGGAATGAGAGTTTTAAATTCAAATTTTACTTTGAGGTGCAGAATACACCTTAGGTCACGCTTATACGTGTAAGATATGCGCTTCGGAATATAATTTTTGTATTTTGTTTTTGTTTAATTTTAAACTTTACTTTGAATTTATGATTTAAGATTTTACGCGGAGTTCGAAATTATTAGTTCTTACTGGGAGGTGAGATTCCCTGCAAGGTTTTAATCAAGCGTTATAGGATTTGAATATACAGATACCACAAGAAAAAAAAATTAAACACCTCCACCGTGACAATGCGTCGGTTTGGCACATTGCCGTGACCAGGATTCGAACCTGGGTTACTACGGCCACAACGTAGGGTCCTAACCACTAGACGATCACGGCTGTTGGAGGATTCGAGAGAGGTGCTCTGGATTGTCGATGATCGACAGCAGCGGCGATCTACTTGGTCAGCCAACCGTGGAACCCCTTCTATGTAGACAATACCGTGCTGGAAAATTTAAGTTCCACTGCCATTCATGACTCCGTCGAATTCTATTAAAATCATCTTGATTCTTATCCTGATCATTTTCCATCGTTAAAGTCGCCAGCAGGATATTCCCACGAGAATCTAAACGATTCTACGCGCTCCTCGTAGAGCGTGTTTACTCGCTCGTGTGCTCTAACTTGTTATCTAAACGAGTCCCGCGAAATTGCGTCGAAAATGTTAATCGCTGTTAGATAAAGAAAACGGTGTGCTCATCTGTGCAAATATTTCTCCCCTCTCGCGTTTTCTGTCGGTTCTACTACTTGTTCGCGCGACCCTGCTATCTGGTTAGGCACACCCACCAGAGTGGCCTCCCCCATTCGCAAATATAGTCAGGGCAAACACCCCTGCGGCAGGCGAATGCCACTAGTTATCCCTGATTAATCAGGGCCTCTCCGTAATTAACTCTATCATGATGGATCGATGGAATGTAAAAGTCAATTAGCTTAATCTGTAATTACTACGTGAAATACAACCAGTTCAAGCGCAGTAAAATGAGCCCTCTGCTTGAGTGAAAAATTGCTACGATAGTGGCGCAAGGAATCTCATAAATACTTTCCAGAACCATACTAATTAATTTGCACTACTTCGCAACACACACATGTTCCTATATAAGTGCTGGACAAAAGTGTTGGGCCACTTTTAAAACAGAATAACTTTTTTAAAATTCGTCCAAATGAGTTGAGCTTTTTTGAGAAGCTAGAAGGATTAGTATATTAGTTGACGTGCTTCAATGAACGTTTCAGCATGTATACAAGTTACTTAAATATACAAAGGGGATTTTTAAATTTTTGATACAGGCTTACATAAAAAAAAGTTGTAAAAGCGACCATCACTGTTTTCTTCGCTGCTCCGACCAACTGCAATCTTTCTTCAAAACGCCGAAACACGTCAACTTGCAAACTAATCCTTCTAGCTTCCCAAAAAAACTCAAGTGGTTTGGACCAATTTTAAAAAAGTTATTCTGTTTTAAGGGGCTACGCTTAGTCGGGAGTCCGAAAATGGACGAATTGTGGCTGAAAATTGACATTTTACATTTGAACATTTGCCATTTTGTCCTAAATCAATATTTCGAAACACCCTTCGCTTAATGACTAGACAATTTAGTTTATTAACTAAATTTTTTTTTAATTTTCGATAATCCACTTCCGACTAAACGTGGTCACCGCAAACCCCTCTTTCGAACAGACAATCTAGGAGATTGCAAATAACTTTGCCATTAACAAATATTTTTTAACGCCAAAATTCAGAGGCATAGCTAAATGTACTCCCTTTCAAACAGAAAAAGTTTTTTGACTAAAGTCTTACAGTTTCTGAGAAAAAAATTCCTAAAAATCACACCTTTTCGGCCCGCAGTCTGAGCGTAAGCCCATAAAAGCGCCACAATACCTTTGTCCAGGACAGTTGAGTACATACAGACTAGCAAAAAGCATTTTCGATTTTAAATACGATTCTCTTAAAATTCCATCGCGCTTAACATCCAAAGAAATCACCACCGCACCTCCCACATTCTTCCTCCGCAAACTCCTCCGTATTTCCTTCAGCTGTTAGAAGCTGCCACGAAGACTCTCCACGAATATTATTTCCGAGCGAACCTCGGTGGACGGAACTGGTGTTCACAAGTGAACCCAGCGGTAGCTCGCTTGCGACCCGTTAATTGGTAAAAGCCAACACCCCTTCCGCCGGTCGCGTCCGCGGGATCAACGTGTCTTCCGGTCGAAAATTCGATGCGGAAACCCGGTCACGTTTCTGCGGGCGGGCCCGTTTACGTGCCACGTGGCTGGGAAAGCTAAAAAGAGTTGTAACGGAAAATCTGATCCCATAGAAACACCCCGGAAGCGCGTGTAACGGGTGAACCCAGTGGGCTGGCACCGCGACACGGAGGATTCATCTGTCGCCGGGAGGGTGGCTTTTCTTATTTAAAATTCTAATTCTCCGAGCCCTCTGACAGCATCTGCAGCTTCTTTAAATTAAGGGAGGCACGTTCTAGATCCCCTGATTACGTACACAGGATCCTTGATCTTGATTTTCGGAGCCGCAAGTGTAATTCGGTTGTAAGTCTATCTTTCTACTCGTCCTTGCGACTTCACGTCGCACAGTGGGACGGATCGACGTTCAGGTAGGCATTCAGTTCATTTCTTACATATTTCATCATTTAATGATTATAATCTAAGATTACAGGTAATATATTGTATAATAAATACAATAATCATTTTTTTTCTCGTCGCTCTTTTTAATAATGGGACTTCAAGAGTCCCTTCGTGTTGATTTCCATATATATACATCCATATATATGGATCGAGGCTTATTAATAAATTATTTAGAAAATCTTGATTTGTCATTTTTCGGCTGCTCTTTTTGCGTATAATTCGCAGTAGTTTTTAAAATCATTATTTCGGGCGTTCTAGGCTTCCTCGGTTAAATATTCTAAAAAAATTTTAGATTTCCATTTTCAGAAAATGATCAGCTTCTACACATTGGAATAGTTTTAGTTAGTCTTTTCCTTGTAATGAAAAATATAAACACTTATATTCCATTGCCAAATTAAGATTTTTTGTTACTATTTTCGTATTTTTCTAAATTAAAAGAATTGTTCGTATTTGTCCGTAAATTCAAGCATACCTCATAATTCTGGATAAATTCAATTCCACAAAATTCAATTATTCATATCCGACCGCATCCGACCCTTTGAAAAAATTGATATTTGTTTTGCACAAACGCAGGTGCAAGTCAGGAGAAATATACTATTTTGCTCCAATTTTTTATTTGCAATAATAATTGTGCAAATTGAATGTTTTCAGCTTTAAATTACACTAATCGAGTAATGTTCAAATATAATAATAATGAGTAATATATGTTGGAAGTGAAGCACGCAGAGGTGTGCAACGTGTAAAAGTAGGAATGAAACGCTAGATAAATAACAATGAATCATGTATGTAATCAGAGAGTGATTGGAATCGAATTTTGCAGAAACAAATAAAAAGGAAGCAAAAAAAATTATTATTGTATTTATTATACAATATATTACCTGTAATCTTAGATTATAATCATTAAATGATGAAATATGTAAGAAATGAACTGAATGCCTACCTAAACGTCGATCCGTCCCACTGTGCGTCGCTGTCCCAACATAAGCATTTACTAAATCGAGAGCACACAGCGAAACCAGAAAGCCACCCCTAATGCCTTCATTCCGCTCCGTGACAACGCGTTATTTGCGCCGCGGGGGAAGAGACGAAACGCGAAAACTCGGTTAGCCGTCTAAAAGACGTCGTAATCACTGGCCAGCGCAACAGCGAGTCGAATCGCGCGCGCTGCGCAAAGGCCGATTAATAAGCGACGCTAATCTGAATTTTACAATGGCGAACAGACGGAAGCGACAGGGTCCCCGTCGCAGCCAGCGCCTCCTCCTTTTTCCGCTCGACAGATGAATATCCTGCCGCGCACGTAATCGGCTTGTATTTAACCGCGAATGTGTATCCTGCCCGCTCGTTAACAACCTAACGACACGAGCGTTGTCGCGCGAGGAACATGATAAGCGAGTTTTTACGCGCGCGCCGCGTTTTACCGTCCCGCGGGGAGAAAAAGTGGGGAAAATAGCAAGGATGCTCGTTATGTCGCGTTAACCCCGACCTGGTGCGCGTCGCTCCGTGAAGGCGAGATTACCGGTCGTTCCTTTGATGTTTCATGGAAACTCTTGGGGAATTTTTTGGGAGCACTGGAACTGGTATTTGAAGACACTGGTCGGGGGAGATTCTTTTGGTGTCTGCTTGGGACGCTTGGGGATGGAATACAGATTGTGGTAAGCTAGCGACACTCATGCAGATCAAGAACCTTTTCGAATTGTTTGTTTCAGATAAGTAAGACTTTCATGAAAAAATTAAGAAGTCACCGGATTTTGGTGACACTCAAACATTGACGTTTTTAACTGTCAAATCTACAATTTTGCGAATTTTACTATAAACCAAGAGGCATTTTATTGAGAAAAGATAGTACTTTCGGAAAATGCAATAAAAATCGATTTTTCGACTGCGTAGTCCCCTTTATAAACGAGGGTTTCAAAAGAATAAGTATTTTGTGGTTTATTCAACAACCCATTTCCAATAGGGGAGGCCGGGGCTAAAAGTTCCGATTTCGATAAACCATAAAAATGACTGGAAAATAATGTAGTTATTCTCTTCACTATGGACTAATTTCTTGTTAAATTTATTATATCTTCTGATTTTAAGCTTGTGTTAAATATATTGTAATAGGTTTCCCATAGAAAGTAGTTTATTTGTGGCTGATCGAAGCGGAACTTCTTACCCCTACATGGGGCAAGTTGTTATCGCATTGGGGTAAGTTGTTACTATGATATAAGAGTTGCCTTTTAATGAAATATTTCATTTTCTAATGAAATAAAGCAGAATTTTATTAATAATGGTTATTTATGAAGGTTCGGACCAACAAAAATGTATTATCTTTAAAAGAAAACCAAAAGCGACAGTTTTTATTTATCTTTACGCATAACTTCGATCGAAGTCGTGTCCCTTTCCGCCTTTCATTCATATGTTCGCATCTTAAAGCACAGCGGAAACAATTTATACATTTGCGGTAGGTCTGTGACGATAGCACCCCCAAATTCGAATTTTTGGAAAAACTCAACGGCATTCGTTTGTCCATCGTTTGCCCACGTTTGCCCATAAAAAATTTTTTTTGCCCACCCTCCAAAAAAAGTTATGAACAAAATAAAAAATTTGTCTTCATCACTCACGATGAATTCATTTCAATTTTTTAAAAGAAGGATACGAATATACCCGATCTGGCCACGTTTGCCCACTCTCAGATTTCATTTGCCCACCCTCCAGAATTTAAATAAAAAATAAAAACCGCGAAAACATGGGTATAGATGAAGCGATCGCGTTAAAGTTCGATTATTCTCGAAAATATTATCAAAATCGTTCTTTCAACGGTCCAGTTCGTTAGTTTAGATGTAGAAGAGATTTGCCCATCCATTAATTTCGTATGCCCACCCTTCAGAATCGAATTATTAATGAAGATAGCCAAGAAGTGCGGTACCCGTTAAAGCGATCGCGTTAAAGTTCGATTTTTCTGGAAAATATTATCAAAATCGTTCTTTCAACGATGCATATCGTTTGTCCAGATGTAGAAGAGATTTGCCCATCCATTAATTTCGTATGCCCACCCTCCAGAATCGAATTATTAATAAAGATAGCCAAGAAGTGCGGTACCCGTTGAACCGAATACCTTTCCGTTCGTTTTTTCCCGAATGAATTATCAAAATCAATTGTACTTACCGTAAAGGTTGAAGGTGTTTGGTGACATGTTATCCAAAAAATGTTGCACACACTTCTTTCTCACTTTATTGGAACGACACTTAAATTTGTATCGCTCATCGAACACTTCACACTTTTCACACATCTGCAGCATATGCAGAATAACACCAGAGTGGTTATCTAGTCATTTTTCACTAATTACCGCAATGATATCGCACAACGAAAAATAATATAATCTCACAGTTACTTCACAAACCGTAAATGAATGCACGGTCTTGCAAGAGTTGCGTCCGAACTCTGTAGACCGACCGACTTTCGTGCGTCGTTGGAAGGAATTCGAGGGTATCGCAGACATCTGTTTACGCTTCGGCACGTTCGATGACGACACGCAGTGTTGATACCCTAAGGGGTAGCAGCGCCGAGTGCCACTGCCGAAACGTAAACAAATGTCTGCGATAGTCTCGAATTCTTTCCAACGACGCACTTCTTGGCTACCTTTATTAATAATTCGATTCTGGAGGGTGGGCATACGAAATTAATGCATGGGCAAATCTCTTTTACATCTAAACTAATGAACTGCATCGTTGAAAGAACGATTTCGATAATATTTTCCAGAAAAATCGAACTTTAACGCGATCGCTTCAACGGGTACCGCACTTCTTGGCTATCTTTATTAATAATTCGATTCTGGAGGGTGGGCATACGAAATTAATGCATGGGCAAATCTCTTCTACATCTAAACTAACGGACTGCATCGTTGAAAGACCGATTTTGATAATATTTTCTAGAAAAATCGAACTTTAACGCGATCGCTTCACCTGTACCCTTCTTTTCGAGGTTTTTATTTTTTATTTAAATTCTGGAGGGTGGGCAAATGAAATCTGAGAGTGGGCAAACGTGGCCAGGTCGGGTACATTCGTATCCTTCTATTAAAAAATTGAAATACATTCATGATGGGTGATGAAGACAAATTTTTTATTTTGTTCATAACTTTTTTTGGAGGGTGGGCAAAAAAAAAATTTTTTATGGGCAAACGTGGGCAAACGAAGGACAATCATTTCCCACCGAGAAATCATTAAAATGTTTTCATGGGGGTGCTGATGCAAATTTTTTTTTGCCATAATTTTTTTTTTGAAGGGTGGGCAAACGAAATTTTTTTATGGACAAACATGGGCATACGATGAACAAACGAATGCCGTTGAGTTTTTTTAAAAAATCGAATTTGGGGGTGCTATCTTCATAGACCTATTTGCGGCGGGGCAAGTTTTTACGGTAACAACGTGCCCCAAGTCACGGTAACAACTAGCCCCTACCGACACATGTAGCAATTTCAAAGACTATTCTGCTTATACATGTATTCAAACGATAAACCCTATTACACCATGTTCTTAAATGTCATTTGATCCATAAGAACGATTCAATCTATAATATCGACGTTAAATAATTGAAATAGACCAAAATGTAATGATAGAAAAATTTTTACTTATCTGGTACGCGACTAATAGGTCCTTGCTTACAACCACACAATTCGCTGTCGCGGACGCAATTAAAATGGGCGAGAGAGTGGCGTGATCAACTCACGCGGAAAAAATAATTTAAAGTACAACGCTCTTTTTATTTTGAAGATAGAGCCGTCGGAACAACTTACCCCCGGAACTTTTAGCCCCGGTCTCCCCTACATACCTCTTTTTTGCAGGTGCCACATTGACGCTATATAAAAACATTTGCAACACATTAAAAAAAAATCTTTTTAATGTTTTGTATAAGATAAGAGTAGCTTAATAAATTCCCCCCAAAATTATATCATTATTTGTTGTATTTACTGAGAAAAAAATCTTTAAAAATAACTTGATTTTTCGGGCGATCAAAATAGAAGGATCCCTTAAGTCGCAGGGGTACTGGTATTACCAAAACACAAGAGATTTAAATCTTCCTCTAGTGAGACCTCACAGTTTAAGCTTCCTGGTGATTTATACCATCGATGCACCGGGATGTTAATGCACTGGAGCATTGAAGCTTGAAATACTGATAAGGCTGATATCGATGGGTCCAGAGACACTGATACAGCATTACCTCGAAACTGATCCTGAGATACTGTCACATCGGGAACACAGTGGCTTAAACCGTCTAAAAGACACAGGCAACTAGACATATCGATGCCGATGATCTCGAGACGCTTAAACTCTCGATCGATCTATGCACCTTAAAACAGAGCTTCGCGCACTGAATCTAGAAAGCTGCGTCACTGGATCGGTAATTTATTAACTCGCAGAAGGCACTCGATGCTGAAGCAGACACCGGAACCTGTGCGCCACCAAGCCACTGAAATATCGCAGCGCGGAGGTTTAAAACCACCACTGGCCACTTAGCTACCGCGACACTGGCATTTACAATATCATTACACTCCGCTAAAACCTGAAATTAAAACTCGATACACCGAACCGCTGGAACCCCGAAGCTTGCCACATTAAGCTGTTGAAATACTGTTGCAATGAAGCTCGAAGAAATTCAGATAGCGTAGCGTTAAAACCTGAGATTAGTCTAGCAGCTCCCCGCCGTAAATACCCCCGGCGTAAAAACGGGCCCGCTGATACGGCCGCTGCCTCGATCCCCCTAAAAAGTTACCAAAGAGCGCCAAGGAGACACCACCGAACCGTGGCCCTAAGTATCAGATAAACAGCCGCGCTACATCAAATTAGAAAACCGCTCGAGAGGGGACAGTGATACCGCGACAGAGTCCCCCGGAGACATTACCGTAAATGCGTGGATAAATCAGCCTTGGAAGTAGAGGGGGCGAAGGTAGGCGTCGTGCCGGCCAATTAAATTTTCTGCGATCCTCGAGGGGCACCTACGGCGCCCACCTTTCCCTTTTATCAATTAAAACGATCCATGGAACGAGCGTGAAGCTTTAATTGCAGTTGAGCGCGTACTTACAGCGCCGCTGAAATACCGCGCCGCGAAAATCCATAAATACGTTTAACGATAGGACGAGGATCTCTGCCGCGGCAGCGGTCCCACGGGTGCAACGCGGATCGATCGTTCGCTAGATCGAGATCGAGATACGGCTGATTAAATTGATCCTGCGTAGTGGATGGGAGAAGGATTCGAGGAACGTTTCCTCGGCCGCTTGCTATTCGCGAGTGGAGACAATGACGGAGTGAAAAGTCGATCATTCGCGAGGGATGAAGGGGCTTCGGGCGAAAATGCTGGTGTAAACTGGTTGCCTGGCGATCCGTCACCCATGCAACCAGTCGAAAGTCTAAAGCAATTCGGAGTAATGTCCCTTCACGTGGAGATTAAAGGGGGACACTGTTAACGGAGACGCTGGTTATTATTTAAGTGCCATTTTAAGCGTGGCCCCCCCTGTTGGAAAGGTTCTAATTGATTAGTCGGCTGCTTAAAGGGCTGGGATTGGTGGTTAATGATTCGTGATATGGAACACGGTTTCTCGTACTTCGCTGCGCACTAGTGTGGACATTATTTACTGTCCCCCGTGCAGTCGCGATTCCGGCGAAATGTGTGGCATTCCTCGAGGATAAGGCTCGTGCTCGAGAATCTCAAGTAGGTAGTGTTACTTTGGAGTTATGGTTTACAAGCTATTACTGCATTGCGTGTTAAAGCTACAATTCACTGTGCACGGCAGTGGTGGAGGGAAAGTTTAAACTGTGGACCGCAATAAAGAGGAAATACTTCAAGATACATATTTGTCGCGGGGTTGCTTGAATCGTACTATTAAGTTTTTTAAAACATTTGATCTAGTCGAGAAGAGAGCACTGATCGAGCACTCAAGGACATAGAACACGTTTTTCCATAATTTATTTGTAATAATAAATTTATTAACGGGAGCCCTTTGATACAGAGTAAGAGGCAAGCAGATAGGTACACTGAGCGTCAATGAAAAACACAGAGAAGAATGTTAGACAAAGATTAGAACAACGATTATGTAGATACTTACAAATTAGCGTACATGATATTGAGAACAGCTCGCTTAAATGAGTGGGAAGAACACGCAAGTAGATCGATACCGTTGGAATATCTATTGACATGCATTATCATGCGACTAATGGGATTATATTTCCGCATTAAGGGGAGGTTCCGGTCTAGAGCCCAACAAAATAGGTGATCTTTAGGAATTAATTAAAGGAAAACTACTGTATATAAATCAATGGGACTTGTTGCATTGTATTAAGGATGTTTTAGATTATAGAAATATATTTTTTGTTTTATAATTAATCATTGCAGACGGCACTGGGGAGTCGTTAAAGTCAAGGCGTCAAAAAATTCATCCAAATCGGTGGGACCTGTATCCCCAAAAGTTATTATCCGATTCGACTGAAATTTTTCTTATTTTGAAGAATATACTTCTGGCTAGAGGTAAGGGCAGACAAAATTACAAAATAGTCCAAATTTATATTTTTTAAAGGCGTGGAAAGGACGAACAGTATAGGGAAAAAGTGATTTCAAACTTCAAGTATCGTTATTTTCTCAAAAAAATGTTATGTTTGTAATATTTTCTGGTTTACCTCCTAGCCAGAAGTATATTCTTCGAAATAAAAAAAGTTTCAGTCGAATCGGATAATAACTTTTGGAGATACAGGTCCCACCGTTTTGAGAACACTGTTTCGAGAAAAACGCGTTTAAAGTTTTACGCGAGTGCCGAGTGGCCGGGTGTTACCCGTGCATTTGATGCTACTCAAATGCCTATAGCTTCGGGAATTTGACGAATTTCAACAAATCCTTTTAAACAAGCATTCCTAAAACGCCGAACACTCGAAAAATGAAATAAAAAAAAATCGACTTTTAGACCGGAACATCCCCTTAATGTGCGGTGGGGTTCAGTATACACATATTAGGGAAGTTTGTCTGAAGTTCCTGGATGGCGTATAAAATTTAATGAGTTGCAGAATTTCAGGACAAGATATATCATTATTCACCAACTCGTACATGAAAAGAAGATCGAACACGATCCTAGAAAATTTATGTTCAACTTCGATTAAACCACAAATAAACTGTAACCATCCCAAAATCACAGCGAATAGTTGAATGAAATGAATGAAGGAATGGCGAGCAGAGCTGCCCGTGCGCAACACAGCGCCAGAAATAGGAGAAGCGCTGGCTTGAACGTGGAATTTTTTTATATAAGAAGGCAGAATGTGGCTCCGACGAACTCACCCCGCGTTAGGACGTACAAATTAGACTCTTCCCCTTTCACAACCCTTTTTTTCCAGCGCGGCTCGAGACGGACGCGCGACCAGCCTCCGAAAATATCCGCGCGCCGGAATACGAAACCAGAAGTAACCAGCCGCAAGGGTCTGGCATCCGGCACGAGCAACAAAACATAATAACACCACGTGCACCTACTTACACCCACGACAATCACGCGTGACCGTGTGCGCGCCGTGCGTGTGCTCTGTGTCATTGAGAGCACAATTTTCTGACCAAATAAACGGAGGCCTTACAAGAAACAGGTACCTACCACCGCGCCAGGAATTCGCGCTTCTTTTCCTGGCTTCAGCCGTCTGCTTTCAATCGAAGCAGAACGAGTGCCCATCTACTTCTAGCGTAACTTCATGAATGAAATTTATTCGATTAACCGATTTGGGGTGTAGGATCCTATTATATAAGCATAATAATTTGTGTTGGGGTAAAAAGAAGGCGTTGAAATTTGGCATTCTGGCTGAAGGAAGTATCGCAGTTGAAGGTTGCTCGGGGGGCCATTTTTCAGAAGTGTACCGATCTTCTCACGGGTCCTGGGGATCGATTAGAGCGTGATAATGGGTCATCCTCCGCCACGTGCTCCTGCACGCTATCACGCGTGCAGGCGCGAGCTTTTTCCGGCTGGGGCCCCGATTATCGTTTACACGTCTCGTGCTTATGTTTGTGTGTCAGCGGGCTACACGTGGTCACTGTTTTACTCGTGCCCCGATGTAAACACCGTGTCAGGAGACGTCTCGCGTCGTAACCAGAGGGGCCCCAGCTCGAATCGCACCTCTCTCTTTACGATTCGAATGGAGGCGCGCGTACTTAACGAGCCGAGAGCCGGATGCATATCTGATCGCGTTTAACCCGCCTAATTCGCTGGTTTAAACCGGGTGCAACAGATTCGCAACCGAGCGTTGATGGTTGGCAGTGTGCTTTCGTGGAGAGACCTCGTGGATCCACGAAACATGGGATTGTGGTGCAGGTTTTCTCGACCTTCAGGGGTTTAAATTCTTTGCAGTTTTTTTTTAATAAATTATGGAACGGACGGTGGAGTCTTCTGAACGATCTTGGGGCTGTTTGCCTTGGGTGGAGTGCTTTAATTGTGGAGGGTAGTGCTGTTCTAAGTAGCTTGGGACTAGGTGGAAGCTTCTGGAATCCTTTGGGACTCTATGAAATTTTTTGGAAACGAGTGGAAGTCATTGAAGTCTCTTGGAATTCTTTGGAATTCTGTGGAATTCTTTGGAATTCTTTGGAATTCCTTGAAATACTTTGGAAACCCTTGGAATTCCTCAAAATCCCTTGAAATCCCTTGGAATTCCTTGAAATCCCTTGGAATTCCTTGAAATCCCTTGGAAACTCTTGAAATCCCTTGGAAACTCTTGGAATTCCTCAAAATGCCTTGGAATTCCTTTGAACTCTTTGAAATCACTTGGAAACACTTGAAACTTCTGGAAATCACTTGGAAACCCCAAGAACTTCTTGAAATCCCTTGGAAACCTTTGGAATTCCTTGAAATACTTTGGAAACCCTTGGAATTCCTCAAAATCCCTTGAAATCCCTTGGAATTCCTTGAAATCCCTTGGAATTCCTTGAAATCCCTTGGAAACTCTTGGAATCCCTTGGAAACTCTTGGAATCCCTTGGAAACTCTTGGAATCCCTTGGAAACTCTTGGAATCTCTTGGAATCCCTTGGAAACTCTTGGAATCCCTTGGAAACTCTTGGAATTCCTCAAAATGCCTTGGAAATTCCTTTGAACTCTTTGAAATCACTTGGAAACACTTGAAACTTCTGGAAATCACTTGGAAACCCCAGAACTTGTTGAAATCCCTTGAAAATCTTTGGAACTTCTTAAAACCCCTTGAAAGCCCTCGAATCCTCTACGACTCTGCTGCAAGTGCTATTTCTATCTCGCAATAAGTCCGTAAACAAGTAAGCCAGACCTTGGAATGCTGATTCAACAGATCCTCGGAGAATCTTTAATGTTCAAGCACGTGGATGTAGCGCGAATGAAGCGAGGTACAGAATTGCAATAGTAAGTAGGCAGAAAGCAACAAAAAAATCCCGCGTATCGTACGCTGCCTCTCCTCCCATTCATGCCCCCTTGAATCGATACATAATTAATCGCATAAAATATTCGCCGGTCGTCGATCGTGCATTACGGTAATTATGAATTATCGTTGAATTGCACGATACCCACTATTACGCGATGCAATCGTACAGAGAGCTTGAAACACGATAATGATATACGAGGCGTCGTAAATCGTCTCCGTAGCCGAAGGCTAACCATCTATTTCTAAGCGTTTATTAGCCCGCTCTTCTTGTTCGATTCAACGCCTCGTATCTCCAGCCACTCGTGACACACACCATTTTAATGATCCTCCAAGAATCACAACACGAGAGCATTGAATAAACTACAACAACAAAAATCCAGCACGAAACCTGCCCTCCAGAAGTGGGTACACACTGTCCCCTCGAATCCTTAAAACCCACGAGGTAACAAAGCAAAGCTCGAAAAATGAGAAATGTCGAGCGACCGAAATGAATCACTAAAATAAAAATCTTGAAAAGCAACAGCCAAGGCTTCAGCTGTAAATCTATAAACTCAAACGGAAGAAAACGAAGACGGAGCGGCGTCTAATCATCTAAACACATGGACCGAGAAGAGAGGACCAAAGGAGGTCAAGCAACGAGCACTCGCGCGGCGCGGATTTGCTGGAAAAAATACGATGCTAGCTGCGAAAAAGGGGTGGAGGGCTAATCACAGATCGTGGCCGAGGGCGAGACCCAGCCGGCACCGCGATTTTAACGAGTGCCTCTTCTCCAGCGACGGCACACCGAAGAGGGGAGGGGGGGCGAAGAAAGATCGAGGCTTCTGCAAATTTATTCGATTGCCCGCCACGGCTAACTTCCACGATACCCGCATGCGGCCTCCTAACCCCCTATGGCGTTTATTTATCTCGAGTGTAGAGGCCCCGTCGTCCAATTTGCGCCAACGCCAACCCGCTCGTCCAGCACACGCGGACACGAAACCATTTCGCTCGTTACCGCTGCTACTATATCATAGCAGATATACTAATCTTTCGTCGCCACTCCGCAGCAGACTTCTCGGTGCCCCATCTTTGAGCTCTAACCTTCTTAGCTGAGCCGAAACAATGGAGGGGTTGATCGTGGGAACGGGTTGGTCCAGGTGTTTGGAAGAGGAAAGAGTTTAAGGACGAAGGATTCAGAGTTCCGAGAACCGAGGGTCCGCGAAGCTTGAAAATTAGTAGCTCTAGCAGTGGCGTTGCTCATAGCTGTGGAACGAGATGAACGGTAAAGCTCGAGTGGTAGAACTCGATCGCGATGACAGTCGAGCCGTTGAACTCGATATTACAGACCCCCGATGCGCGGTAATTGCTTGCTATGATTCCCAGGTTCTAGGACTCGGGCACGAGTAACTGTAGAGTCGTGGAAACCGACCTCGAGGTCCGCAGAGGCAGGGAAAACAGCCGTTGCCGGTGGAAAATCGTAAAGCTTGCGAACGGTAGGGACGGCTTCGCGAAACCGTGGCACCTCGAGCGCAGCAGCTCGTGGGATTATAAAACCCGACCGAGGCGTCTCGAACAAGATCTTCTAAGATTGCGAGACGCTACCGCGGCGTGCCCCAAAGTCGATGAACTTGATAGTAATGACTTCAAAGGCGTCGAACCTAATAGTAATGAAACCGAAGTCGTGGAACCTGATTGCAACCACTTCCAGGTCGTTAAAATCCGATTAAGATGCCTGCGATGTCGTAAAGCGCGGCCGCCGCGTTTCCAAAGTCATAGAACCTGACAGCGATAGCTCGAAAACAAAGAGACCAGGCCTGAGAGGGGGGGGGGGGGGGAAACATTGCGGGACTGGTACGAGCAACGTTCGCCGGAAATTCTGCTCCCCGGAGCGTGGAACGCGCTCCTCGATTCCCCCGTTCGAAATGGTCCATCCCTGCCTCGCGTGCCCACGAGAGACTTCCAATATAAGTGACAATCAGACGGCCAATTGTTTCTTCTTTTCAGGAAACACTTGTGGACGCTGCACGCGTGTCTATGGGGTCAAGGGTCGTCAACCTCCAGAAACAGCGCGCAGCGTCGGTGTACGATAGAGTGATAGTCATTATGTTAAATGGCAATCAGGATAATGCTGTCATCAGCGTTCGTGCTAGGCAATAACTATAATGCAGCCATTGCGGGCACTCCCGCGTAATCTGGCCAACGGTTACACGAGTTTTCATTGGACACTACCGGGTACGATCGTCGATGGCTCGCTGAGAAGAGCTTGGCAATGGTCCGAAGCATCGATGAAGTTGGAATGATAGTATGGTTTGGAAAGTGAAGCTACTGTACATGCCAGGGTGGGATACAAAGTGTGTACGGTTAGCAGAGACCCTTCCAAAGCGGACCACGAAGTATTTAGCTTAGGGGGTCACGAGAGCTCAGAGAGCTGAAAAGTGGAACACTTTGGGGAAGAGATTGAACTGTTGCGTGAGTAAGTAATGGAATGGTGGATGCATTGTTCTGGACTGTGACAGAGGGTGTGAGGATGCGAGTGTTATCTGTGGGGTGAATAGGGGTGGATGGGCTGGGTGAGGGCGGAAGAGGATTGAACTATGTACCTTGCGAATTTTTTTTTGGGGGACTTCAGGTTTAGTGTTAAAGAATAGAAATGTAGGAATTGTAAGGAGAATTGTAGGGAACGGATACGTGTCCCTTGAATTTCGTAATGGAGCTACTGGAAATTCAAGATAGCGCATTGTACTTGTGTTAGTTTTAATTTGTTTAAGATTTTTTAAATCTACTTGGACTCGAGCACAAAGTAGGTTAAATATTAAAGATTAGGGTAAATATTAAATCTGAATAAAACGGTACTGTCGAATCTCGATAACTCGAATCTCAAGGGAAGGGAAACGTTCTTCGAATTATAGAGGTTCTTCGACTTGTACAGGTCGAAGTTCTTCTAAATTCGAGTTGCAGAGCTAAACTACACAATTTAACATGCAAAATATAGTTCGCGTTAAGGAAGTTTTATTTCCAGTTGTGTTTACAGCGGAGCGGAAGGGAATGAAGAAAATTTTCGTCTGATAGAGGTTTTCGAGTTATCGAGGTTCAAGTTATCGAGGTTCGACTGCATCGAAATATTTGTGTAAATAAAGTTCAAAGGAGACTTTGGTAGATATCCCCAAAATAATATAAACTGTTATATCCCCAGTTTCAATGCAGATATGGCTTTCTTATTTAATATTATTATTATTATTATATATACGGGATAGAGTCCCATCAGTGTGCAAGAGCAAAAACAGAGAAAAAGACAAAAAGAAAAAAGAAATAGCAATACACAGCGCATACAAAAAAGCGTACAATACTTAAAGTTGGTAAGTGGTTCACACACTCTAAACTCGCGCACAACGAGGTTACATAAGTTTATCAAGAGCCTTGTTAAGGGGGTATACCCGTTTGAACCCTCGGAAAATGTATACATTTTGTGGATTTTTTTACAAGTCAACGGTTTGATGCAGATTTCCCGTTTTTTAACTATGTTTACATAGTATTATGAACTACTTATAAAAAAAGTTTCAGTTAAAAAACTATGGTTTTTCGGAAGTTACGGATACATGTCCGAAAGTCTCTCGATTTTAGACGGCTAAACGGTGGCCCTAAAAACTCGCGCTACGTTCAACCAATTTACTTCAAATTTTGCATGCAGAATCATAATAAGATTCCACATCGTCCAACGAAGGCGATTTTGAAAATTTTGAAAAATAAAGAAATGGTGAGAGATCAAAGGTAAAGTTAAATTTTTCTAAGAGAAAAATCCACCTTTTTCCTTTATAAATAATAAACGGGGAATCGAAATAAAAAAAGCCTTCGTTGGACGATGCGGAATCTTATTATGATTCTGCATGCAAAATTTGAAGTAAATTGGTTGAACGTAGCGCGAGTTTTTAGGGCCACCGTTTAGCCGTCTAAAATCGAGAGACTTTCGGACATGTATCCGTAACTTCCGAAAAACAATAGTTTTTTAACTGAAACTTTTTTTATAAGTAGTTCATAATACTATGTAAACATAGTTAAAAAACGGGAAATCTGCATCAAACCGTTGACTTGTAAAAAAATCCACAAAATGTATACATTTTCCGAGGGTTCAAACGGTTATACCCCCTTAAAGGAATAGGTTGATTCCGTGAAAAAATCAAGAAAATCGCCAAAAGCGTTTGCAGCATTGCAAATACGATTTATCGGGTCTGAGAAACCGCGATTCAACTTATAAACCGATGGATAAAAGGACTGTCTCAACCGCAAAGATTTTGTAGGGGCATAAAAATTAATTAACCGAAGGAGTTTAGGACATTTTGTCATTCCATTAATCAACTTGAACACGAACAGAAAGCCAATGCGATATACATATAGATAAACTATTTTTACGCTACCTGGCAGTAATGACTCAATTTAACCGAACGTTGCAGGTACGCCCTTTCGAATTAACACGGCAGAGTAGCGCACACAAAGAACTCCTTTAATCTCCAGTCTCATCAAGCGCACCATTAGCTACTCGCAGAAAATTCGCTTCTCGAATCGAATTCCCTTCACGTCTGCAACTTCCACGTTGCAATTATCAGTGGCGATGCATCAAAGACCACTTGGCCATAGAGACGACGCTTAACTGTACCCCATTTCGCGCTCCCCAGGGAGGCAAGAAAAATACTGTTACTCGCTCGTCATTCGCCGATCGGGCCGAGTGTGCATCGCATTGAAAATCGCCCCTAGATTCGTGACGACGAACGACAATTGCCCGGCACAACTGCAATTAACTGCGCTCGGCGACAGTAATAAGACACCGCGCTGGCAACCGTCTAATTAATAGGAAAAGTAGAGTAAAAAATCACGATTGATCGCCGAGGAGAGCCGAAGCATGTTACATTCACGAGGAAACCATCGATGCACTAACTACTTAGTAACTACTGCAGCCGGAGGCCAGTAAAGGAAGAGAAGAACGAGCCCAGGAATTCTGTATAAAATTCCGCACCATTCGTTTCCTGGATACGCAGCATAAAATTTCAATAAAATCAATTAAAATCCTCAGCAAAATCACCAAATGATACCACCCTTCTTCCGCCTTCGCAGAATCAATCCAACTGATAAAAAAATCTCGCGTTAAGCTGCCTTGTCCCACCATCCTTCTGTACCGAGCTCGCGTATTCTGAACGCCCACTTTGCTTGTCCACAAAGTCCAAGCAGATCATGCCTGGCAGAAATCGTCAGGCCGTGTGTCGCGGCGGGCACCGACGATGCATAAATCAGCGCGCACGTGCATTAATCGTGCTCGTAAAAATGTAGGAGGAGTACTTCCGGCAACGAGAACCGATCGCATATCCGGAAGCAGCTGTGCGTAGTTACGTACAAGCGTAACGCGCGTCACACGACCGATCCTTTCAGGGCGATCGATGCTGTTGTGGACGGAGCCTTAACCGCGCTGGATGCACAACCGTGTGTAACGGTACCCGCTCCACTCTCTGCCCGATTAATCTTCATAAATATCGGTTTGATGGACGGTAATAGAATTAGTTAATTGACGGCCAAGCGCACGCGATTAATTTACTCCACGCTACCGCCCGTTCCGTGCCTCTTCCTGGTGGGAAAGGCTACCGGGAATCGAAGATTCCCAGTCGATTATATCCGCACCCTCTATGGATCATTTACGCATTTACTCTGCGGAGAAATTTGCACAGGTTTTTTGTCAGAAATTTTAATTCAACATGTGTTTGTTAATGAAGTAATTATTTAATGATGTATAATCGAAATTTTTGTAAATGTAAATTGACGGAGTACTCTTCAATTTCAGTTCACAAACATATTATGTAGTGTCAAGTAAAGGCTTGTGTTTCCTATTTTGTAATAGTTGAATCAACTACAGTGGCTCGCATTAATATTCGGACACTTTTTAAAATCGCATAACTTTTTTAGAATTCGTCCAAACGACTTGAGTTTTTTTGAGAAGGTAGAAGGATTAGTTTGCTAACTGACGTGTTTCGTCGTTTTGAAAAAAAATGTATTTCGTTGGAATAGCGAAAAGAATAGTAATGGTCGATTTTTTAAACTTTTTTTTGTGAGCTTGTAATGAAAATTCAAAAAATCCCGTTTGTAGATTGCAGTAAGTTGTATACGTGCCTAAAATTTCATCAAAATCGGTTAACGTTGCTCCGAGCTACAAACGTTTAAAGATCGCAGAATAAGAAAATCGCTGATTTCGGGAATTTCGCGATTTTCGACCTTATTCTGCGATCTTTAAACTTTTGTAGCTCGGAGCAACGTTAACCGATTTTGATGAATTTTTAGGCACGTATACAACTTACTGCAATCTACAAACGGTTTTTTTAAATTTTCATTCCAAGCTCACAAAAAAAAAGTTTAAAAATCGACCTTTACTATTCTTCTCGCTATTCCAACGAAATACATTTTTTTTCAAAACGACGAAACGCGTCAGTCAGCAAACTAATCCTTCTAGCTTCTCGAAAAAACTCAAGTTGTTTGGACCAATTCTAAAAAAGTTATACGATTTTAAAAACTGTCCGAATATTAATGCGAGCCACTGTATGTTATCCGGAGTCTCGCGGAGTTGTAGCGGTTTTGCATTTTCACTGTCTCCTTCGTGTTTCCACGTTTTTCCGTAAAGTGCCATTTTTCAAGGCGCATAATTCCTCGTGGTGGTTATCTGACGTGCCAATCGAGTCTCCCAGCGAATCTGCTTCCGAGTTGCGATCAGCGATGCACAGGGAGCAGATTTGTCAGGCTCTTTACGCGTCCTCGTTATCGGAGCCACGATAACGGAGAGCAGAGGAGGGCGTGGGGCCCGATAAAAGGTGGAGATCGGAATCCGTGTGGTGGGCACAAAGGCCCAGCGGGGCAGCGCGGCGGGCTCAGGTGTTTTAGGGGAATGGTGGTATTTAAGTCACGGAGAAATGCTACTTGCAGCGGCTACAAAATAGGAAGGTAGATGGACGAAGCGGATAAGATTCTTTATTGCCGAGATAGACGGATACAAACAGTTTCACGGGGAGACGGTAACAAGCCCCCGGGCCCAGTGATCGATGCGACCGTCTCGCGATGATTTAACTATCCTCGGTGCCGCGCCGGAAAGTAAATGTTGAATTGCAGCGGGAAGGAGTTATGCCAGCGCTCCTAGGAGCCCGACTTTTTCCACCGCGGACGTAATGCCCTTTATGTCCCAGACACCGTGTATTTATTGCGACCCTGACGCACTGGAAGCTTGACGTTAAGTACACGGTATAAATAATATTAATAAAGTCGTGCATCAGCGGGTGAGCGATACGAAAAGAGTTGGGAGCCGCGGCGAGTATTTGCGTCCGCGGAGCATGTAGAATTCAGAATCGAAATGGGACGAAAGGGGTTTGGTTTTCTAGGGTGAAATTAGTATGCGATGAGAGGAACGTGTGTTTAAGATTTCATGAGTTTGTTGTTAATTGGATTTCATTTTTATGGAATTAAAAGTTGAGCAGTGAAGTACTGAGCATGATGAAGATTGATACTTTTGGAATTTGAGTTTGAAGCAGCTGCGTGTAATAGTTTCCTGGTAGATGGTTACAGCTCGCTTCAGTTTCTTCTTCAGAGCTCAGGAGTCGCGAGAATCTAATACCAGAGGCAAGTTATCAGTGAAAGACACTTTAGTGGGTAGTGAACTGTCTTTCCATTTATGGACCTTCGATTATGTGATATTTTGCAGAAGAATTCCCCGTGCTCGCCGTGGTTGTAAAAAAGTTGCGTTTAATCTTAAAGCGCTACCGAAGCACGAAGCTTTACGACTCATTCTGGTCGTTTGATTGAACGGTTTACGACTGTTCTACACCCTGCAGTGGTACCGGCTACGAGAGATTCTCCCCCGACCGCTTCTTTTTCTCTGTTTGGTTTAATTTCCCCGGTTGGCGGGACCTAGCCGAAGAGGGATCGGTTCGTTATCGCGAAACACCGGCGTTGAGAGCGAAATAATGCATCGTGGGCACAGATAACCGGTTTTACACGCGTGTCAACGATAGTCAAAGCCCCGCCTTAATCATTCTAATGTGGCCCCCGCCCTCTGCCAGGTCGGGGGCTTCTTATTTCGGCAACTGGCCGGCGAAAATTACGATAAGAGGGTAATCGTTCTCGATGGCACGGTCGCTGGTCGCCCTGAGTTCTCAGATCATGAGGCTTCGTCGTGAGACCCCAAGTTCTAGGCTTCCTAGTTTCAAGCTCAACTTTAAAGCTCCCAAGTTCAAGGCTGCGAGGTTTTAAGCTCCCTAATTCAAAGTTTTTAATTCCCAAGCATCCGAGTTCCAAGCGCTTAAATTCGAAGCTTCCAACTTTGAAGCTTTCAATTCCGAAACCCTCAAGTTCAAAACTCCCAAGTTAAAGGCTTCGAAGTTCTAAGCTCCCAAATTAAAGTTTTGAATTCCCACGCATCCGAGTTCCAAGCCGTCACGTTCCAAGCTTGTATCTTTGAAGCTTTCAATTCCCAAACCCTCAAGTTTAAAGCTCCCAAGTTAAAGTCTTCGAGGTTCTAAGCTCCCAAATTAAAGTTTTGAATTCCCACGCATTCGAGTTCCAAGCCGTCACGTTCCAAGCTTGTATCTTTGAAGCTTTCAATTCCCAAACCCTCAAGTTTAAAAAAGTTCCCAAGTTAAAGTCTTCGAGGTTCTAAGCTGCTAAATTAAAAGTTTTTAATTCCCAAGCATCCGAGTTCCAAGCCCCGAAGTTCGAAGCTTCCAACTTCAAAGCTTTCAATTCCCAAGCCGAGAAGTTTAAAGCTCCCAAGTTAAAGGCTTCGAAGTTCTAAGCTCCCAAATTCAAAGTTTTGAAATTCCACGCATCCGAGTTCCAAGCCACCACGTTTCAAGCTTCCAACTTCGAAGCTTTCAATTCCCAAACCCTCAAGTTTAAAGCTCTCAAATTCAAGGCTTCGAGATTCTAAGCTCCCAAATTCAAAGTTTTGAATTTCCACGCATCCGAGTTCCAAGCCACCACGTTTCAAGCTTCCAACTTCGAAGCTTTCAATTCCCAAACCCTCAAGTTTAAAGCTCTCAAATTCAAGACTTCGAGATTCTAAGCTTCCACCTTCAAAGTTTTGAATTCCCAGGCATCCAAGTTCCAAGCCACCACGTTTCAAGCTTCCAACTTCGAAGCTTTCAATTCCCAAGTCCACAAGTTTAAAGCTTCCAAATTCAAGGCTTCGAAGTTCTAACCTTCCAAATCCAAAGTTTCTAATTCTCAAGCTCCTAAATATCAAGTTTCCAAATTCAAAGCCTCCAATTCCCAAGTCCTCAAATTCTAAACTGCCAAAAATTGAAGCTTCCAATTCCCAAGCTCTAATATCCAAAACTCCCAAGTTCCAAGCTCCTAAACTTCAAGTTTCCACATTCAAAGCCTCCAATTTGCAAGCTCCCAAACTTAAAAGTTAAAATCCACAACTCCCAAGTAAAATACCTCCTCTTTTCCATTGCAACATCTCAATGCGACTCGCAAAGCGAAATAACTGGCAATGAGTGTACTAGTCTTAAGAAAAGGTTAAAACTGAAGCGTTTTCAAGAAACGTAGCCTCATAAAGTTGCAACAGCAACGACGTACGGAGTAGTAAGACGCGAAAGAAACGGATTTTGAAAGTTTTCAGGCACGTCGAGCAAGGATACTTTGCCAATTTATAGCACGATGCACGGGCACGGCTCAAGCTCGTCGATCGCGATAAATCTTGATCTTTATGGTGATCCAATGCCCGCGCCACGTGCTCTATGGTTATATCCGCCCACTTTTGCCCCCATCGACATCCGCCCTCTCGCGATACACGCTATTTATTTTCTCATGTTGGCCCCCACGACGGGCGACTTTTTTATCCCTCTTAGCCTCCCCCTGCCCCTCTGGATTTGCCGGTAGATCGCAAACTGTTTTCGTTTATTTCCCTCCTCAGCCACGCGCGATTTTACGTCACTGCATCGAGGAAGTCGTCGAGGAATGCACCAATGCATCCGTAATCTTTCAAACCCACGATCCAGAATGTATCAAATTAATTTCAATGAAAAACTGCATAAAGTGAATAATTATATTCAGACTTGGAAACCAAAAGCTGCGAAGTTATTAAACATCCAAGCCCTTCTTCTCCGATGAATCCTAAATAATTTCAACCCACGATCCCACTTCAATAATTAACAAAAAAATTGTCACTTTGACAAACTACAAAACGACTCATTTTACATAAACTTCTCTTAAATTCACCGGTGCCATAAATTCTTCAAATCTCGAAGGGGAAGAAATCACTTTTTCCCAGCGAGCCGGCCGAGCCCCGCCGATCATTTCCATGCAGTGGCATTCTCGATGGATTAACGAGGAAAGGTTCCAAAGAAAGCGGACAAATTACACGGCAGAAACGAGCGGTGCTCAAGGCAGCGCATCAATTTATGTCGAAGCAAACAGCACGACGGGTGAAGCTCGCATTAGCATAATATGGCGAGCGATCGATTATTTCAATAAATGTAATCGGAACCAGCATTTAACAGAACTCCCTCGACCGGGGATGATAATGACGACCAATCACGGGCCAGATGGGAAATAATGAGGCGCGTTTTGCATTTCCTATCCAGCCCTTTACATATTCATTGTCGCGCTTCTCCCTCGCCCAGGTTCATTAACGTTTTTACACGCCGCAGCCTGAATTTCCCTTCGTTTTTCTCTCGTAAAGACGTGTTTGGAAGCGGAACGACTCGTGCCCTACGTAATTTATCTTTTAAACCACTCTACTAGCTTGCACCGTCGACGTTTAACATCGATTCGGCAACTAATGCCCTCTTCTTCTATTTGCAAGTATTTTTCCTCGCCGTTTTACGAAGCAGGTATAACCAGAAGTTTAGATTCTAAATATATTAAATTATTGAACACTATTAAATGCAGTAGGAACGATGGCTGACAGGAGAAAGTCCCTTACGTAATCCCTTTTTAAAATTAGTTCTTCGAGTTCCCAGTTTCAGAAAAAAGGCGATGATTTATTCGAACCGTCGCCAATCACGCCAGACTAAAAAGACATCGACTCCTTCTATTGAATCGACATCCCAGCCAACGTTTCCCTCCCACACTTGCATACAAACTTCCACCTCGGACCGCGCTTTAACTCCAGAGCCACGTAAATATAATCCTTCCATAAAATCCACCTTTGAAATCAAAATACACCGCGAACAACTTTGCCACTCGTTTAACGTCGCGTTTCACGATCAAACTAAATCAATCCGAGCTTCGCGGAGTGAATTGCCAAGGAACACACGCTTCTTTTCGAAATGGAAGGAAGCGTTTCTCGTCTCACGTGTTCTCACCCTGTATTTTCTACACTGGTGCAGGCATTACGGTTGAAATCATCGAGAGGAGAGGTCGAAGAAGTCTTATCGCTGATATATAAATTACATTTTTAACAGTTCATGAATTAATAATTATTAAGTCGATCTATAAAGGGAGGGGTTCGTTGTAACTCGACTGATGAAATAATATAATTGCAGTTGAATAGGATTCGTAATCGAGTGGCGAAGTAGAATGGACGTTGATATTCTCTTTCGTGTGACTGTACTCACCGCCTAGCACCTTCCGCAGAATCCTGACATGTTTTTGTCCCATTCCTTCTGTTCCACCGCTAGTCCTCCTTTATTCCGACACTCGGTGGCCTCCTCTGGCTTTCCACTCCATTAACCTGCCGGCAAACGTTGAATGAAAAAGCCACGATTTTTCACCCGGGCAAGTATAGCTATTACGCGTCCAATTACGGTCGCGCTGCGCACTGCTCGAAATAATTAGGGGATCTGGTTTCCGGACAATCCAGGGGAGCGAATCGTGTGTCAGGGACTAAACGAGCGTCCTGTGTGTTTAGTGGGCTAGCACTTTGATTGTGTGTTTAGTATAGTTACGCGAAACCTTCGAATGTCCGAATGAAACGTAAAGTCTGAGTAATAATTAGGAAGCGTGAATTAAGGCACGATTGTAATTAACAGTGCGATATTATTTCCCATGCATCTCGGGCTGGACGCTGTACGCGTAGGGAGGTAGTGGTAAAAATTGCTCAGTCCGCGATGCATGAAGATAAGATAATATTGAGGAATAAGGATGAAAGATTTTCCTTGAATTTTTATTATAATATACATGCACAGGTTAGAGCCTCAGCAACCCTAAGACCATTGGCTAACAGCAAAGTCCACGATCCCCACGCATCACTCAGCCTACGTATCCAGCAACGTTTCTTCCACGGTTCACAAACAAGTAAAAGAAAAGAGCAACGAAGGAAGTTCCCGTTTTTTATATCCTTCTTAACCATTAAACTTAGTACAGGCGGATAAAAAGGAAAATGAACAGCCACCATTAGGTTCCCACTACTATTTCTATAAAACACAACGAACCATCTCTATAATTAGGAAAAACCCAAATTCATTTCCTCTCCCACTTCCTTCATAATACCAAAATCAATTTTATACAGAAAAATATCTGAAATTATACAACGAATCCTAAGCCCAAAAATCAAGATCAACGACTGGCGAAAACCGTCCACCATTTCCGTTTCTCAATGGCCCAGCGGCGTCTAGCTACAAGCAACAATGCTCCCGCGATGCGCCGAGCAAACCGTGGAGACAAAAAAAGAGGAGGAATAAGAAAAAGAGCATCGAAAGAAGCACTCGTCTTCTGTATTCTTCCTAGAGACTGTACCCACCTTCTAGCACCCTCCTAGGGTCCACGGGCATGTTTTTACGTCTCTCTCCCTCTGTCTATTCCCCCCTGCGCGCTGTCCTCCCATCCATGGTGCCACTCACCGGCCCTGACTCCTGCCGGCTCGCCGTTACGCTGTTAAACGAGCGAATCGCCAGTAGCTATCGGCGCGAGCGCATCTGGAAAGAATAAAGTACACGTTACGAAGGGTAAGCAAGCAGTCGTGCAGCAATGCAAGCCGGGTAACGTAGACTGCATAAGTAATAGGGCCGCGGGGGCCTCCGCCGGGGTACACCGAGGATGTTCCCTCGCGAGGAGGAAATCGAGTGGACCATCCCCCCGATAATTTCCACCGGGAAACCCTTCGGCCGATTGGTGGCGTTTTCACGGGATCCGCGGCCGGACAGGCCGAGACACGCGAAACCTGCGAGTTGCTGGTCGAGGAACCATCCGTGCGTGTCGAGGGGGACGAATGAACGCGAACGTACAGGCTGCTGGGAAACCGTGGCGCTGCACGCCGTGGATTGATAATATATATCATTATTGTTGATTGAAAGTCAATGGAGGGACGGGGAGGTTCTGCTCGTGGGATGCTACATATCTTATGTCAATTATTTTAGAAGTTATTCTCGTTAGTTACTGTTAGGTAAGATGCTTGCACAGGGTGCTTCTTGAGGCTTGATTTCGGAAATCGAGGGGGGTGTTCCTTCCACGCGTAATGTTTCAGAAGAAATATTAAACGGTTGGTGTCGTGTACTGTTCTGATGAAGACGAGGGGTGGTTTTTAGTTTAAAATTAATATAATGTGCTGTTTATGTGCTGTGTGAATGCAAGATGGGGTGGTTCGCTTGGCTATTATAGTGGAAGAGAAATTAGGAGGGTCCATAAAAGGGGCGCACCCAGAGGGGGTGGGGCACGGGCCCTGGCACCCCCCAAAGGAGCTTTGTAAAAAGAAAAGAAAATTGGATGTTATTTTTTAAATAAGTTTTTATAATCACGTAATGAATTTTATTGAATTAGCATTCAAAATATTTTTATCCGCTCAACTCGGCACCCCCAAATTAAATCCTGAGTGCGCCACTGGACCACAAGATTACAGTCTTTGCTTTAAGCGGAGGTTCCGATCTAAAAATCCATTTTCTTTATTTCATCTTTCGAATGTTCAACCTTTTAGGTATACGTGTTTAAAAGGATTGTTTGAAATTCGTAAAATTCCCGAAGTTATAGGCATTTTAGTAGCGACAAATGCATTGGTAAGAGCCGGCCACTCGGCACTCGCGTAAAACTTTAAACGCGTTTTTCTCGAATCGTCATCTTTTCACATGTTGAAGATAAAATCTCAGAATCTATCGAACCGATTGCTTTATAAATTTTACTGCTTATTCTGCACACCTGTGACTTTCGCAGGGACTACAACCAAGTATTTTCATTAAGCCTAACCTACTTTTAAAATCGAAAGTAGCAAAACAAAAACGCCGAAAAACTTTTTTCTAGCAATTTGTCTGCCATTTTGCTAATTTTGAAGATAAATCACTAATTAAAGTCCGAGCGATAGCGACAGACATACTGATCAAGAATCTGTTTGGAATTTTGGGTTCAGATAACTCTAACAGCTGAAATCGCCTTCGCGAGCGAAGCGTGATTTTTAAACATGTCAGCAAGACTGCTTTCAAAAGCATTTTAAAAGCAACAATTTTACTACTTTCCTATTTTTTATTTACTGTAGAAATGTAGTTTAACAAATAGAAAAAAGTTGTGTTCCATTACTATAATTATTTTCGTCGCAATAAATTCCTGAAAATCGCCGAACATATCGACCCCTTAAATTTCGTTAATCATCCGTAGTACCTACGTCTATCCCTAATCAACCCCTTGGGCGAGGTCCGTATCATGTTCAGATTAAGAGAAATTAGAATTTGATCCACACCGCGTACCATACTCCGCGCTACATATAGATTACTACCTTCGCAGCGTATCACCAATTAAAATCCAACTTCCCTAAACGCCCCGAGCCTGCGTCACTTTCCTGCTTATTTTATTCCGCGATGCCGATATTTACTGCGCCCTATCCCATTAACACGTGCACCGAAACTTTTGAACGATAATGTATTGCCCGAACGTCCCTCGCATGTTCCCGTAAATTACGACCCAAGGGAAAACAAGATTTCTCGGGGGAATCTACGAGCCGCCGGTTAAGAGACGCTGGCACAAAGTTATTTTCTGCAACGAGCCGATAGCTCGTCCTGTAGGAAGGCGCAATAATGATAGCCGCCAGTGGATCACAGGCAGATTATTCCGCCGCTGGATAAGAATGCCAACAACGGAGCGTCGAAGCCCGTGGAAAGCAGCGGACAGAGCGAGGAAGCGAGGATCTGCTCGCGATCGCGTATAACATCAGCGAGATTGAGCCTGACGCGCAAGGATACACTGGCGTAATGGGCCCTGTCGCTGCCACGGGCCGTGCAAACCGCCTGGGAATCCGTAGAATTTTACGAGCAACCGGTAAAACAAAACGCTTTATTTATTCAGCGCCGTGATTGAGGCTTAGATCGACTCCTTTCGTGATCCGAGCCAATCTGTAGCAGCGCCACTTGCCACGGGGAAAATGACGCTGCCGCGGTAGCCGGGCTGTCTTTTTACAGCGTCTTCTATAGATTTTTAAGGATAGAAGGTCTACGGAATTCTATCACGTTGGAGAGGTTGTTGACTGGCATGGTGAACGCATATTGGAGTAATGCGATGGGGCTTTTTGCGAGAAACCGCAGGAGCTGCCGGTGGCAGCTGATAAATCTACATCGCGTTCGTGTTCAATGGTACGTGGATCATGGGACACTCGGAGTTGGATTATTAATAACCCCTCCGGTTGGGTGGAAATCCGCATAGACTCGGTCTATTAATAACCCCGCGCTCGGTTTCAAAAATCCATCGAAATGGGACTATTAATAATCTACTTGGATCAAGTGATACACTTGGACCACTAATATTAAACCCTCGCTGGAGGCAGAGCATACTTGGACTCGTACTACTGGTAATCCTGCGGTAGCATCGAAAGTTATGTATTTCTACTTGTAGCACTCTCCTGGCCGCACTAATAATAACCCTGCGGCTGGACCGTGGAGCATAATACGCGGACCAGCAGCATGCGCAGCCGGTGGTAACCAGAGCGCAAGAGTCGAGCCAGAAAAGGGCAAAGAGAGCGAAACACCAGTGGCCATTATCGCTTCGTTCCTTCTGCAAGCCTCTGCCTGTTCCCCTAATCGTCGCTAAAGCGAGGGAAACGGTCGCCTCCGCCGCGATAGCAATAATTTACAGGACGGATAATAGTGACAGCCGGCACAGACGAGCCGTGCGATTACTGTTTAAGGGAGGAGAGGGCTTATTAACGAATAAAACGACTGATTATCGTTGCCCGCGAGGGCGGCCGGTGTAATCGGCCGTCCGGCGTCCAGTCGCGCCTGGGCGAGATCGAAGATAATCCCCGAAGCGAGCGGCCATTATGATTCCGCGGTGGGAAATAATTAAACGCGAGTGCGCCGCGTCTGTTCGGGGAACGATTGACGGGCAAGGCGGCGATAAATCGTTTCCCTCCGTGTCGAGCTGCCGCCTCGAAACCGCCGTGGAAATTCCGCCTCGGGACGTGCCGAACGATTACGCGCTCGATCGTTTTTCCCTCTGCGTCGTCGATTACGCACGATCTGCATGTTAGATTTCGTGTCGCGAAATTATCCCGTCGCCTTCTCCGCGGACGGCGCGTCCACGTCACGCTGGATCGCTATGATGGACGGCGACGAAGAGATAACAGGGGGTTGGCTCTAGGGAGGTGGACGGACACGAGATGCCTCCACAATGTGTGCAAAATAGTTGATTAAGGGTGTTAGGCGGCAACGTAGTCTCTGTTTGAGCGAGCGAGCAAAAAGTGGGGGGAGTAAGAAGCCTGCCGAACGGGTTGTGGAAATGTTAGGAGGTGGAAGAAAATAGAGGAAAGCTGGAGCGGTGATTAAAGGCGATGGTATGGGGAATTCGAGGAATGCGGGAACAAAGTAGAAATAGAGGAATAACACTCGTACGGTATTAAGTGGGAAGATTGAATGAAAGATGGAAAAGTGAACCAGTGGCAATGAAGTTGCCACTTGCTGCGTAATTTTGTATTTTATTTCTTTATTACAGCGAGCTAATAGGGCCGCAGAAACACCTGCGAAATAGAGTCGAATAGTTTTTTAGTAAAAATTTCAGGTAATCTTCGAATACAAATTTGGAGTAAAATGAAGTTATTCGAGAATAACGAATGATGCCCAACTCTGCCTCGGAGGCTCCAAACGACTTGAATGAAGCGAATGATGAATTTTATTGTCAAAGTTTCTGAGGATATAGGGGAGACCGGGGCAAAGTGAACCTCGGGGTATAATCAGCTTTCTTAATTTATTCTTTAACAATAGAATATGTTTACAAACTTTGGTGACGTAATAAATGTGTGTAATACCACAATGATAATTATACACATTCAGATATTGCAAAAGGGAAATTCATTTAAAAATTTAAAATTAAGTTTTAGAGACTTCCAATTGGTTTTCTTTTCAATTTAGTTTTTGGATAGATGAGTCTTAAATTTGTTATTTTAATTCCAAATTTTTCCTGCGTGTTTATAACACGTTTATAAGCATACATGTACTCGCGTTTGAGAAAACATTAATCCTAACATTATTAAATAATTAATTTTCCATTGAGTACGCATTCGGGGCAAAGTGACCGGGGTAAACTGAGCTGCAAAGAAAAGATGCGCGAGTGATGTGCGCAATAACCTAACCACCCAAAAAAATGAAAAATCTGCCACAGTTGTTGACAACCACGGTGCAAAAAAAGCCAGAAGCTGCCGTGCTACATACGTCATTCCAGCGCAAGGGGTTAATATTTACCTATATCCTTAATAAAATTAAAGTTCTTAATTTGTTGCACCTCACTTTACCCCGGATAGGAGTTCACTTTACCCCATACATGCACCATTTCTTTCAAGTTGATTTTTAATATACTCTAAGTTTATTTTAAGCATTGCTATTCGTCATTAATCAATAGTGATGTTTTAATTATATTATAAATCTATTTCCAAACATTTTTATCGAAAGGGAAAAATTTTATTCGACTTCAAACTTTTCCCGCCCCACTTTGCTCCGGTCGCCCCTACTGTTCTCGAAAAGAAAGCGACGCGAGTGGCTCGAAAGTAATGGAAAAAGGAGAGAAGAGGCTCGGCGAAGGAGGGTTCGAGAGTGGGCTCCTAAAAGGGCGATATCGACAGGACGATACGCCCCGAAGGATCCTGCTTTAATATCTGCTGGCTCGCGCAACCTCCGTAATGGCCCTTTATGACGGCGAGGAGCGGCGTTTCGCGGTGTAAATTGCACGTTGCCTCGATTTACGAGGCGAACAGTAATTTCCACCATCTACGCCGCTTCGTATGCTTCTATGTAGGCATGCGGTACGCGCACAGCGCGATGGATGCGCGACAGAGGGAGCGAGAAAGAGGGAGATCCTGTTCCGGTGTTCTGGCCAAGCGAGCTAGGCGAAATTGTCCCTCCCCGCGGAATTATGCCCGCCGTAAGGATGCAACCGGCTTCCAGCAGGATCCACGCCGACCAGGAATCACGCACGAGTCGCGTATCATTAAAGGCACGCGCGGAATTCGCGGACAACAGGCGGTATCGTCACGCGGAACACACCTCCCTTTATGAGAAACACTTGCTGCGAGGTCGCTTCGTTCCCCGCGATTTTCATCGTGACTCGGTGCGAAATTGAACGATCCTTTGGATTTTATCGATAGGATCCAGATAGAGACCAGAGTTTATCGACAGAAGGAGGGTAAAAGGGTTTCATGTCGCGCGTTGAATGGGGTACTTTGATTTTAGGGGTAGGTTCTTTGGGAAGGGAGATCGAGGTTTCAGATTTTCTTCTGCTTTTGTCATAGTGGAAATTTGAAGAAATGTTTGGGCTTCTCTGAAGCTGCAAGTGCTTATTCTGGAGGCTGAACAGGTTGAAGAATTTCAGGTGTATCACTTCGGATTGTGTTGGTAACTCTAAAGTGGGGGTGTGAAATTGGGTGTGTTAAATTAGGAGAGGAGTGAATAGAGAAATGTGTCGAAGGTTTTGTGGAGTGGCATTTACTTGGAAGTAACAGAAATTATTCGCTGACCGTTTCATTTTCAGAGGAAACCTTGAATTGATTGCACGTTAAACACAGACTCTTTTAACCTGAAAGTCCCTTAATTTATTGTCCAACTTAACTTGAGTGAATAAGCTCCTATCAATCATAGGAGACTACATTTTACTATTTCACAAAAGAAGAAACGGAAATTGAATTACGTCTGCTACATTTGTACGCGCAGGAGTTAGATGAACTGTAATTGCGTTTCCAGGACGCGCTAATTACACTCGCAATAATTATACCTACGATCACGAATAAAGCAACGGCGAGCCATGCCATCCACGTCTACACTCGCAATCATACACAGAATGACCGCAGCTTGCACGATACGTAATAACAGCCCTAAATTCCGCTAATTACCCCTGCAATCTTTGGCTGCACTAATTACATCAGAGATCATACCTGAAATGACTGCAAAAGTAAGAACTATTCGCTACCGAAAATAGAGCTGGATTAAATGCAAGCCTTAATTACTCTTATCAAGCGCAGTGCTACCGGCAAATATCCATTTCTCTTAAAATAATCCTTCCAATTATCCTCCTTAAATTCACCTGAAATTGCGACAATGAATAACCAGCGATCATCGGCAAAATGAACAAACAAACAACCTCGGATCCTTTCCTTTCTTCTCGCACGTTAAAGCATCGCGCTTTAAACCACAGTTCACAGTTTAATCACCCACTAAAATGCCGAAACTCTTCAAGCGCGCAATCAGCATTTAAAACTAATCGCGACCCTTTGAAGTCCCACCAGAAAAACGTCACCGTTTCGCGCGTCATCAATCTTCCATCCATGCGCAACCGGAAACGTCATCGTCCAGCGAATCTCTCCAGCCAGGGGAACGAGTTCCCTCGAACGGGTGGCGACGGGGGTGAGGATCGAGCGACGGCCGCGCCGCGGTCCGTTTTTATGAATAATTCATAACTGCGCCCGATAATCCGACTTCCCGCGGAAAAATATGAAGAGATAATTAAGCAGGCGTTTAAAGGCCATCGACGGCAAATACCCGATGATTAATCGGGAATTACTTAAGTGGCGGTTATTTATGGGGGAGCCGGGAGTGCCGCTGGTGAGATGCTTTCGCGTAATTCAGGCACCCGTCGTTTCTTTAGACGGGGCACGTATGCGGGCATTATCATCACGTGCCCCTATCGAGCAGGCATACCTGCCTCGGCTTTCTGCCGAAAGTGGGACTCGCAGATCCTTGGGGGTCGAATGACGAGCAACCAGGAGGGCAGGTAACGAATAATCTTGGCTCGAGCGTCGGTGATTGGGGCACGGTCTGAGTCTTTGATTTTGGGCAGTTCCCCAATTGGGGGTTTGCAGGGCAGTGATATGGCATGCATTTGGCGAATTGGCACGTTCGGGTCGGCGGTGTATTGAGACGTCAGCCTGGCACTTGCGAATTCGAGACGCGAAAATGAGTGTTTGGGGCTTGGAGGGGTTGGTGTTCTTGTGCTCGAGGTACGAGGTGGGTAATTTGTCGAGTAGAATCGTTACTTTGGAGCTTGGATTGGACCAGAAGTATTTCGGGACTGGTACTTTGAATTTGTTAGGCTAGGAGAGTTAACTCGAATTTAAAATTTTGGCGGAGTGGAATATATGCAAGTAGACGAATATGTATTTGCAGATTTATGATAAGAATATATGGTAGGGTATCTCTTAGAGTTTGAGATGCGATAAAATATTAGGACGCCCGCTAGTTTTATTCCTTTTGGCCTGCTAAGTAAGTATGCAAAATTTCGGAATAATCGGATTATTCTGAAGCCTGCTTCAAGAAGCTTAAAGTTACGGTATACTGTACATTTTTTTTCTTTTTTTGTGCACCTTTAAAATAATCGTTCACTTGGAACAGAGGTTCCTGGAATGCATAAATATTTAAACAGCCATAGTCCGAAGACTGGAGAAATGGAACACTTGTAGCAGTTTAGTTTTTCCACCACTTAACGATATCTTAACGATATTATTGATATAGCTTTAATTATCAATAAGTTATCAATAAGACGTCGATAATTGATAGTTCCAACTCTAGTTCCATCACACATTTGCTTGCATACAGGTTTGCATATTGAAAAACCAGCTGTTTGCAAGAGCGCAGTTTCGTACGAAACTTTGAGTCACTTGGGGCAGGGTTTAGGGTTGTTTGATCGAGCCGAAATTTTGCACACATATTTTCCACACCAAAGGGAAATAAATCAGGAAATTCCCGAAGCAAATTCCGAATTCCAAAAAAACCACAAAATGCAGAGTCTCCGTAGTAAAAAAAAATTTAAAAAATATATTATTCCCCTCGTTATCATAGTCCACCTTCGCAGTATCGCAATCGAACCCCTTTGAAACACAAGCATACCGAAGTATTCGCATCTGCACCATGGTATTTCGCACAGACATGCCCACAATGTTGCAGGAAAGACAATACAATCGTCTTTGCTCCCCGCGAAAGCGTATACACAGAAAGTAAATTATTGCGCGTACGCCGCCGAGTGTTTAATGAAAACCGGGCTCGGTGTACATGGGAACACGCGGCTGGCGGTTAAACAATGATAATTCAAGCGGCCGCGAGTGATTTGCGATTAACGGAGAGAGGAACGGGTGTTCATCCTCGAGGCTGGGGCGCGCGTAAACGTCGGGGGCGTGACAAAAATTCAACCCGGTGCACGCACGCTCGTAAATTTCCCGGACGCTGGCTACGGGAAAGTGTAACGTGACGTGAATTTATCGCCGGTGAATTCGTGGCTCGCGGTGGACACAGTTTCTGCAACTATCGTCGCGGAGATGCCGCGGCAACGACCGAGCTGGCTGGCTAGAATCGCGAGAGATGCAGGGATGGGATCGAGTAGGTATTTGGATCTATTGAAATTCTATATTTCGAGAAGAAAAATCGAAGTCCAGTAGGATAGGTGAATTTCATGATAAGAGATTCTCAGGATTCTCGTGCAAGCTGCTTTCTTTGAGAAGGGATAATAAAGTTTATTCGTTTTTTAAATATTTATAAGTTTAAGGGGAGGTTCCGGTCTAAAAGTCGATTTTTTTTTATTTCATTTTTCGAATGTTCGACATTTTAGGAAGAAAATTACGCCCACGTAAAACTTTAAACGCGTTTTTCTCGAAACAGTGTTCTCAAAACGGTGGGACCTGTATCTCCAAAAGTTATTATCCGATTCGACTGAAACTTTTTTTATTTTGAAGAATATACTTCTAGCTAGGGGAGATACTGGAAAAAAATTAAAAAAATTGAAGATTTATAATTTTCAAAGCCGTTGAAAGGGTGAAAAATATAGGGAAAAAGTGATTTCAAATTTCAAGTGTCGTTATTTTCTAAAAAAAATGTTATATTTGTAATTTTTTCTGGTTTCCCCCTAGCCTGACGTATATTCTTCAAAATAAATAAAGGTACAGTCGAATCGGATAATAACTTTTGGAGATATAGGTCCCACCGATTTGGATGAATTTTTTGACGCCTTGACTTTAACGACTCCTGAGTGCCATCTGCAATGATTAATTATAAAACAAAAAATATATTTCTATAACTTAATACATCCTTAATACAATGCAAAACGTCCCATTAAATTATATATAGTAGTTTTTCTTTAATTAATTCCTAAATATCACCTATTTTTTTTTGCTCTAGACCGGAAGGTGCCCTTAAAAGAAGAAGGCTGTAAAGAGAATTTAAAATGATAGGGAAGTATTGAGTTTAGGATGATATTTAGTCGAGGAAGGGAGAATTTAAAAGCGAGTGTAAATTAAATTCGAAGTGAAACATTCATTTCTGAATGATCGAAATTTGGGAATTGAATAACACCAGTGACGCTAATGCTTTGTTCTACAAGAAACACACTGCAACAGATAGTAACGGACTGTAAAACGGCAAGGGAATTAGAAGCTTCCCGCTTGGAAGGTGTCCGTAGCAAAATTAAGATCGCGCAAGGCACTACTCGCCGCGTGTTTCGCGCGAAATAAAAAAAACTACGGCCACCTAATGTCATCGTAAATTTCTGGTGGCTGACGCGGGTTGGCCCACTGAACATGTCGCCGAAATACACACCGACGGTAATTTACTCTCCTCGGGCTCCTCCAGGAGAAGATTTTGCGGCGCGACTCGCGCAACGGTTCCGCGATCGTGGAAAATACTTGGACGTTCTCGGAAAAAGTCACAAACCTCTTGAAACTGTATTCCGAACGAGCAAATATCCCCTTCGAGATTCTGAACGAAGATCAGCGGAGAAATGAGTGGAAAAATAAAGAAAAGTCCAGAAGCGCGGTACCATCCATTGATAAGCAAAGTGGCACACCCTCGGGACGCGCTGCTTCCTTCGTTCTATTCTAAGGATCGCGATAAACGATTATTACTTCATCCCCCTGCCTGCGAGGAATGAGAATCACTCTTGGACGCTTCGTGTGTGGCAGCGAATCGACGTGAGTCCCCCGAAGCGATTAAAATTGTACAAGCGAAACGTGTTCTGCAATCGGCCCGATCGTCAGGACGTATTCGGAACGAAAACGACTTCCAACAGAAGATGTACATACGTATCTATCAATTCACCCTCCTTCGCCTTCAGTACCTTCAGCATTAAATCGAAAAGTAGCCTTACTCCCCGAAGCAAAAGGTCACAGTTTGATTGTTGAAAACAAGGTATCATTGACTTTATGCAAACGGTAAAACGGTAAGTTTCTCTGAATAATTCGTCGACAATCGAGCGTGAATTGCCACGTGCTGCAAAAGTCCACCCCCTTCGTCGAAGCATATATAAATTGCCGATTGGAAGCTCGTCACATGCCACAAAGGGAGGATGGTTCTCTATGATTCCGCGCTGGATAATTCTGATCCAGATGCGTTACAATCGAAGTGTTACTAATTACAAGGCTAGAGCTGGCGCTGTGCATATAGCCAGCGGCTGTAATTAATATACGTCTGCTGCATCAGCACCGATTTAATTAATAGCGGCCGCCGATATTCTGGGCGAGATCGGTAATAGCGTCGAGCATGCGCAATACCAGCGATTAAATGCAAATCCGCTGGCACGCAGGCATAGATCATCGTTTCGTTCAGGCTGCCTGAATTATTTTGCCACGTCTCGCATTCGCATGGATGACAAGGCGCCACGAATTTACGTACTGGTTGGCAGATTATCGATCGGTTGGCAGATTATCGATCTGAGGCGCAACGAAATTATCGGCTATAGAGACTGACGCGTAGAGAAGGGAACCCCATCATCGCCGTGATTTTAATATCGCGGTCCTGCGAACTTGCGGGGAGGAGGCAGGGTGTAAGTGCTTCCGTTTCTTCGGGGTGCTGATTACCTTTCTCTTCGATTGGGCGATCTACGTTATGGGTACTTGGGGGTGTCAACAATGTACACTTCCAGGTACATTAATTCGAGCACTGAGAGTAATGATGAAAGGAAAAATAGTAAGGTGAATTATAGGAGCAGCAGGATTGCACGGGGAGAAACCACATCCTGCGTGATCTATAGAGATCCTAGATCGTAAATAATCCTCGTCCAAGCTACCAGTTTCATTAGAACACTTCCTCTCGTTCTGATAACATGTTGGACCCGGTGTATATATTTCTCCACCCACACCCACACCTAAACCACCAACTTATCAAAGAAAACCTCAAACCTCAAGAAAACGCCTAGAAATACTAACTCTCAACGATCAAAGAACTGTGTCAGCAACCAAAGATTTGGAGATTTGGCGCCCCTAGGCTAACAAGTGTCTTCCGCACTTTCCGCGAAATATCGTAAAATATTTTAAGGGGGCACCCTGAAGCCACTAACAAAAGACAAAGTTAGGAATTTTTTTGTTCGTATAAATAAAAATATAGGGCTTGGATTTTTTTATGTGGTTTTAAAGCAACTTTTATTTTGCTAGAAATTGTTTTTTTCTTATGAAAATTGTATAAAATGGCTTCACCGAGCACTGCAAAATCTGGCTCACACTCCTGGGAATGACTGGATCAACTGAGATGGAAATACAAAAAAGATATGTAAACAGGAATATATAATCTTTGACCTGGACGCATCTGAGTTATTGCTAATTCGCTATATGAAAAAGCAGTGAATTGTTTTTAAAGCTGTCTCAAGCCTCTGTGTTTAAACCACCCCCAATTCCTTTCGCTGAAAATTTGCCGCCCTAGGCTGATGGAAATACAAAAAAGATATGTAAACAGGAATATATTATCTTTGACCTGGACACATCTGAGTTATTACTAATTCGCTATATGAAAAAGCAGTGAATAGTTTTTAAAGCTGTCTCAAGCCTCTGTGTTTGAACTATCCCCAATTCCTTTCGCTGAAAATTTGCCACCCTAAGCTGATGGAAATACAAAAAAGATATGTAAACAGGAATATATTATCTTTGACCTGGACGCATCTGAGTTATTGCTAATTCGCTATATGAAAAAGCAGTGAATTGTTTTTAAAGCTGTCTCAAGCCTCTGTGTTTAAACCATCCCATCAAATCGGGTAACGCAGTAGACATGCATGCCGAATGCTTCCGAAGCTAACTCGACGTGCCTGTATCTGACCTCTGCCTTTTCCCCTCCAAGCCTACCGTTCCCCTCGCCGATAGTCCCAGCTTCTGCTCGGTCCATATATGTCCATGGTCTACTCACCCTATACCCAAATCCGCCCTTGAACGTCGAACCACCAAACAACACCAGCCACAGGAGAAGGCATCTGGTGCACGGAACGCACCCCTCGTAGCACCCCCAGTACCAAAAGACTCTTATGCGACGAAAGGCGCAGCCACGAGGACGGACTTTCCTAAAGCGGATCGGCTAAGTCCAGCTCGTTAATTGCCGCCTTAATTAGTTACGCCGCGGCTTGGTGTAACGAGCGGTTTCTATGGCGGCCGTAGACCGGTCGCAAAAAGGCGGGATTTGCATAAAAGCGTACGCTCCGCTGGCGGGTGTAGGATTCCGTGGGGTACAATTATGGTGAATTTATTAGGGAAGTGGTTGGCCGGGCGTGCGCGTAATGGCCGTTTTCTAAATATAGGACGCAGAGGCAACGAGGACGAGCGCTCGTGGCAGGAAGAGGTGTACGACGAACGTGTCGTAGCAAGGCTTCCTGCAATTCACGGGCGGGAATGAGGTATTCGTATGACCGGGCATGTGCCTGCCCTTCCATTGTCATCGGCACCACCCGCGCACGCCACCCTCCCCCGCTGTCCGTGGCTTTCGATCGCCGGGTTAATTAAAGGATTTACTTTCGCCACGGGCCACGATCCACCATTCGCATCTGGGTGGACGTGCACTGGATCGTGAACGGGGTACAGGTGGTCCGATGGTCGAGAAAGGAAATTGGTGTCTTGGGTGCCTCTCAAGGGCAAATGTGTACGTACGAATAGAACGAGGGGGGATGATGGAAGATGGGGAAGAATTGGCGGTTGTTCTATGAAGAGCTTCAATTGTGGAATGAGATTCGGGGACTTGGTTTTTGGCAGGAATTAATAGCTGATGTTTAGGGGTACAGTTGGTTTGGCGGCTGCAAGAGGAACTTGTTAGAAATTGTTTCAGACACTTGAGAACCTGGAGACTGCGCGTTTACGTTGACGATTTTTGGAGCAACGCGAGTGGAAGCTTGGATTTTCGTTCAAGGATATTTCCGCCGCTGTGTAGCAGTCACTCGGCGTCCTCACAATTTCAAGACGTGCACTGAAAGCCTCGTGTAGTGATTTGTAGATCCGAGTGGAAGCAATTCTTCATGATGACTCGGTGGTTCCTTGAGTACTGACAGAAAGGGTTATTGTTCTTTCTTTTTTTTAATATTCGAAGGGCATTTATTTAAATTCCTAGGACGACAGAATTTAGCGGCGTCAACTCTTCTAGGAATTCTCAGGGAAGTTAATGAGTGTAAATATTTACCAAAGGTGACTACACCAAGTCTGCGTGCAACAGCGAATAGCGATTTGCTCCAATGCTATGCAAAGCGTTTTTAGGAAAATGAGGCAGAATATTGGCGAACGGTGCCCCCCGCAATTAGGACGTGTTTCGAAATCCGCAGTCGGGCCTTAACCACTCACGTGCGGAGAGAAGAGAGTGCCTGTATACACGGGGAATAATTAATTAGCGGCATTCGTTTCGGCAATCGAAAACAAAGATGGGCGCTTGTATCCGTCGACTGGTGACATCGCCTCTGGCATCTTAATCGCCACCTTCCTGTACTGGGACGTTAACTAAAAACACTGTAACTATATCACGCTCCTATCGATCGACGGAACCATAATCGCTAACTTTAAAGCAATTAAATAAACAGGCAATAAACGAAACGAATGCCACACTGTTACAAATTTAATAACAAAGAATCTCGCGTTTAAATTCTCCCACTCTTCCACATAAGCACGTGCAAAAGAGGCAAAAATTAGGAAACAAGAAGAGACAGCGATAACCCTGACGAATTTAATGTTACATAAATTGTATCGGGAAATTAAGAAGCGGAGGCCACGCGCGCTCCTGCAGCCGCTGGAGGAAGAGAAATGGCTGCGCATCCGGCACAGCTGATTCCGAATTCCGCGCGATAGCCAAGCACCGTTGACATCTTGATTTTTCGAGTGGCCCTCCGCGACCCTTTCCACGAACCGATGAATCCTGATTTCCAATTCGAAGGGGTTGACCGTCTCGCTCGACGTGAGGATCCTGCCGATCTGCGACGTCCACGAGATCGCCGCGAGATCGTTCTCCACTTCGAGGGGCCCAACGGCAAGCAAGAATGCCCAAGGACGAATTATATTTAGCCGCCACCGAGACACATCCAAGGATGAGATTTATATCGATGAATCGCGTTTGATTTCGCGCCCACGCGCGCGGGGTGCGTGCGACTCACCACCGGCGACCCCGAACGTCTCGTGCGCCGCGAAAATCCACAGAGACAGATCTCTCGGCGTTTCTCCACTCGCGTTTAAACGCCACATCCTTCCGTGCCCGTTCACAATATCCGGAGGGAACGATCGTGAGTAATCGGGACACTGGTCGCTTCAGAACTCCCGCTGACGCCATTCAACGAAATTAATTGCGAACTAATTGCGGATCCAAGCGCACTTGGTGGTAAGAGATGACACCCCGGCTGAAGTTTCACGTGCAGCTGCGACTGTGCCAGAAATTTTTATTTCCCTTAAATTCCAATTAAGCATCGAATGTCTCGTGCCTTCTCTCTCATTAAAGTCGCCGAAGTACTAAGGCTGCAGTGTTTATAGTCCTCGGAGATTTTAACGAGGGGACAGGCGTGGGGGTATCCGATTCTTTTCCAATTTTATACTATTTGCAATGGGAAATTCTAATTTAATAGGGTGTAGGGTTGTGCTCCCTATAAAAATCAGTCGAAATCGTTGGGTAGATACTTTTGGGTAAATGCATCGATTTCGAGGAAGATGAATTTGAAATTTGGTAGGTACTTAGTTTGAAGCAGTTCCGGAAGTGTATGAATAATTATTTACAAAGTCGAAGGGGTAGAAAGCTAATTAGCTTTCAGCCAGCAGTGTGGCAATTGACTGGACTGTGCCGAGAACTGGCTATGGAAACCAATGAGCCGAAGAAGTTTTACGTCACCTCGCTGGGGATTATGTAATAAATCGTAATTAGAGAGTGTGAAGGGAGGGGGGCTAGTTGAATCTAATTTCAAGGATAATTCGCGCTGAAACACCGCGGCGCGTAATTGGTAACAGCGTTGTAAATCGTAATTAGAATGTGGCTGTAGAATAGTAGCGATTTCAAGGGTAATAGTTGCGTTTATTCGATAAGAGTTACAGCGGCGATACGACGCTAGAACAAATTCTGCAACGTGTTATTGTAAGCCACACCGTAAATCGCAATCATAAAACGCCCCGAGGGGGAATTAGTTTCAAGGATAATGAGCGCCCGATTAAATGAAACGCGCAGTGTCTCGACCAGTTAATGTAAACCTTAGTTACCTTGCGTGAAATTGGATTATACGGATAATGAGTTAACACTGTAGCACACGTGATAGGAAATGGAATAGAATAAACCTTTGATTTAAAGGATCTACGTATAATCCCTACCTCTTTAAGCCGTTTCTATCGTAAAGATTCCTGTACAGGAAGCAATTTTAACCTATTAATGATGATTATCAAATGCAATACAAATTGGAGGGTAAGTGGTACACGTTGGAGTTCTTTTTTTATTTAAAATTTGAAGTATCAACATTAGGGGATGGGGATCCGATTTACCCGCATTTTTCTCTAGCTTGCTTCGATTTAATTGTGAATTCTTTTTAGGTGGATGTAGTCCTTTGGAAGTGGACTATTCTCAGCGACAATTTTTGTTGCCCTCGACTGGAGGACACCTTGGATCGCGCCAGATTTAGGATTTATTCGAACGTTTTCGGCAAGGGGCTGCGCCTTAAAAGATCGCGGCAGGTCGTTATCCGCCGTAAATCTTGCCTCACCCACGCGAAATCCTTCGCGAAGGGACGCGAGAAGGAAGGAAGGCAGGGACACGGAAATAGAATCACGAGGGTGATAATTATTGCGAGCGATCGCTGCCCACGTCGATTTTTCACATGTCCTCGGAGCGTCCAGGGAGGAGACGTCAGACAAAGATGCAAGCGCGTTTCAAGTTTCAACCCTTGGATAAAGGATCCTGGACTGATTTTGGGTCTCAAACTTCGATGTAACTTAAAAAACACTGGCGTTACTCCAACTGAACTCAATTTAATCGCGGGAACCTGAATTCGCCACCTGATTAATAAAATACCTTGCCATCATTAAAGGGTTATGCCACCCTTGGAGGCCCGAAAACCATATGTAAGTTCCAGAATTTTTTTGGCCGAAATTAGAAAATAAGTGGAAAACCTTTTTAAGGGCTCTTTTCTACATGCTTATGGTATATAAAAAAATTGTAATATTAAAGTAATAAGTAAAATTAATATTTTTGTACAATATTTATACAATATATTACAATATGTTCTTTGTTACATGCCCTAAACATAAGTATAGAAATAGTTTTCAACCTCATAATATAAAAAAAATCGTCTAAATTAGTGCCGCTTTGAGCGTTTCGGGTAAACCCTTAAGGGGAGGGTCCGGTCTAGAGCCCCCCAAAATAGGTGATCTTTAGGAATTAATTAAAGGAAAACTACTATATATAATTTAATGGAACTTTTTGCATTGTATTAAGGATATCTTAAGCTATAGAAATATATTTTTTGTTTTATAATTAATCATTGCAGTCGGTACTGGGAAGTCGTTAAAGTCAAGGCGTCAAAAAATTGATCCAAAACGGTGGGACCTGTATCTCCAAAACTTATCATCTGATTCGACCGAATCCTTTTTTATTTTGAAGAATATATTTCTGGCTAGGGAAGGAACCAGAATTAACCAGGTTCCCCCCTTAAAACACAGATCATATTTCCCTACACGATAACAGTCCACGCAATTACGAATGCTATTAAGAACATTTAATAGAAACTACTGTAACCAACAAATCACCGTGAAACGAATGAAATATCGATGGAGAGACAGATTTACTTAAAATCAGGATGCCGAAACCGGAACACCTCTGGTGTCAAAGTGAATTTCCAATCGAACAGACCAAGAAAGCGCCAACTGATCCAGCGCCGAGTTTGCCAGTACAAGCAGAACGAATCCCCACGATCGTTTCATCCGTCAGTCCAGGTGTTCCCACGTTCCTTTCATGGTCTACCGCAATTTTCGCTGGAACGCAACAAGCGGCGGGCTCGCGCCGCAACATTTCTTACAAATAAGGTGTAGAACACGCTGATGGAACGCCGCGACCGGCAGGTTGCAATTCCTTCTGATTTACGGCACCGTCCCCGTCCGCGTGTAATCATTGTGTTGGTTATGGCCACCGTCGTGTGTCTACTAGCCGCTGTCAATGAGGTGCTTATACCGCAACTCGCCCATTCGATTTTATCGCGTAATCGCCGCCGTAAAGCGCAAGCGCCTGTGCGCGCTAGGACGCGAGTAATCGCGTGCCGTGTCCGTGGAATTCGATGCTTCCAATCGACGAGTTGCGAAGAAGCGGCGCGATAAATTCAAGGCAGCCCGCCCCCATCCACCGAGTAATCCTGCGATCAATCGTGCACTTCGCTGTTCATTTTGCCGCGCTCCTCGCTTTTCACTCCTACGCCGCGATCTTGCCGGCAGCCAGGATTATTACCTTCTTTTCTATCGCTTTCGGAAAATCCGTCGGACTGGTTTCTTAAAAATTTCTAATCGATCCAATCGTTCCCTCGTTTGCTTCGCGAAACGCGAGCTCGCGGCCGACGCGCCACAAATTGTTCCTCCCGACGTGTCCGCGCCTCGCCCATTTGCAATTTAATTGCAGACGCGGATAGAATCCGTCGACGACAAATTACGCGAGCGGCGTTTGTTTGCTCGAGTTCGCGAGGCGGGGGAGATCGTTTCATCGGCAGGAAACGATGATTGCGCGTCTGAGAAACGAACAGGAACGTCTATAAACTGAGTCTCATAATCGGGGGGGGGGGGGAGAAATATCGCGATGCTGCGTGCGAGGCACGAGCAACGATCGCTCGAGGAGCCTTGAATCGGCTGGATTACACGCGCGTGATTATTTGAACGACAGGGAGTTCTAGTTTCGCACAGGTGGAGGGTCTCCCTGTTAATGACTTTATTCACGAGAGAGCAGCGATTCTTGACGTCATTGTGGCACGAGAATTCAAGGCGCTGTAAAAGCCACTGGTCGTTTTAGGGATATAGGGATTCTAATACGTGGTTTCTGGTACAATTGTACTCTGATAGATTTTATCTTCAGACATGGACCTTGGACAAAATTAACTGAGCAAATGTAGAAGTCAGATCAGTCGATTAGCCACAATTTTAAAAGTCTCGAGTCTTTTATTTCTCGTTCAACGCACATATTTTAAACAACTGTCTTTGTATCAGCAAATTTTCAAATTTCGAGAAGGTAGGATGAAGGATCTCAACCAACCCTAAATGCTTCTGTAATTAATTGCCTTTTTACGAGAAAACAGAAATAGAAACCTTCTCCTGTATCTTCGTACACCCTCTTCGCTATCAGCAATTAAATCGATTAATCTGAATAATTGCAAGCAGGTGCACACAGAATGCCCACCACTGCCATGTGACACGGTGGCATCGCAAGACTGTCACAGATACGCGACGCCTGGCAGCGACTCTTGCTCAACTGCTCTCGCTTTCGGAGCAGAAGGCTCTAGCTAGCTATCCACGGACTCGGCGGGGCAGGTTTTTTCTTTCCAGAAAGAACATCTGCCTTCCGCGGGGAATAATGGAAACTTATGAAAGGCTCGTCCTTCGACGAGGAGCTGGTGCGAAACCGGCGAGAGGGACCGTCGCGACGTTTTTGCTTTTGCAGGAATATCGAGCGGAATCCTTCCTCAGCGTCGCCAAGAAACCCGTGGGCCCGACCCTCTAACCCAGTTCACACGAAGACCGACTCTTTGTTCCAGTTTCGTCGGGGGACTAGAAAACGCCGGTATTATTCGGCCCAACGCGCGACACTCGGATTGTGCTGAATTTTCTTTTTTCAACCTGCGGAGAGAGACGTGATTTCTCGTGCCGTGGGTGGATATCCCTTGGAAGTCTGATTCCTGCGTTCGACAGTTGCTTCCAGGCCGTGAAATTCTATATGGCCCCTCGGAGACAAAGAAACTTTCCCTTTTAAAGCAGAACCTGACAAGTGTAGTTTATGCGGACTCACAAGGGGAGGACACCATGTGGTAGGCACCGATTTTGACGAGCCTTGGCACGATGGATCTATGTCGAAAATAAGTAAATAGGTGTCCAAGCGTTTCTGCCAATGGGCCTTAGTAATATTTACGTGGAAATTATTACAAATTTCATAGTGGCCGTGGGGTTTTAATGGGTAAAAATCCCGCACTACCCTGGCGCCCCGGGGGATTCCCTTCTGGAGGCGTCGGGGTGCCTTTTGAAGATGTCTCCACGTTAAAAAAAATTTATAAATTTTATAAATTTTTTTTACAAATTATTTTTTTATATATTTTTTTTTTAACTTGGAGAATTCTTCAATAGGCACCCCGACTCCATCAGAGGGGAATCCCCGGGGGCGCCAGGGTAGTTATGTGATATTTACCCACTAAACCCCACGGCCACTATGAAATTTTTAATAATTTCCATGTAAATATCTCTATTATTAAGTCCCATTGACTGAAACGCTCGGACACCTATTTACTTATTTTCGACACAGATCCATCGTGCCAAGGCTCGTAAAAATCGGTGCCTACCACTTGCTGTCCTCCCCTTGTCGGGGAAATAAAGCTGCCGCGTAGGATTCGAGTAAATTCACAGCGGGGCTACTTCTGCAAGTAGCATCAAACCCAGAAATGGCAAAAGAGTTTCGAACTGTGCAAAGGGAGCGCTGTAACTTTCGCGAATCTTGCCGAAGAAGGCTATCGGACAGTTTCGATGATCGCCCCGACGTCCTTCCCGGCGAGCGATGGGAAAAAAGGAACATCGTTTATCGCGGGCGATCATCGACGGGCCGCCAACGATGAAAGTGGAGCCGTGTTCCACGATACAAGGCCCTTAATCGTCGTTGGTTAACGCTAATTAACAGTGAACCTGACACTCGCCTGGAGGAGGTCAGCGGGATCCTCGCGAGAGGTAAACGCACACGACGTAATCGCGCACGCGTAATTGCACGTGCGTAATTGCGCGCGCACGCGAGCTCGTTCCGGCTCCGCTACCCTCCACCGAGGTTTCTGTTTCGTTGGGCAGGTGCGCTCGCTCGAGTACGTACCGCCGAGCATGACGAACGATAATTACTCGTGCTCGCTCACCTGTCCACGTTCCCTTCAAAACACGAGGGGGGGGAAAAAAGGGCAGAGCAGGGAGGAGAAGGTAGAAACCACCCGCTGGACGCAGATCGAAAATCTAGCCGCTTTTGAACGCAACATCCCGGGGAAGATAGACGCGGAGGAAGGGAGGGAACGAAGTATCCAGGAAGATGAAGTCCCGGGCGGTTAATTAGATACCGGGCAGCAAGATCGGAAGCGGCATATTCATGCAGGGGATTTATGGATATGCCGGAGGCAGATAGACAATCTTGTCGAGTCAGATGATTCCTCGCGATCCGACTGACCCGGGAGGGTGGACTTAAAAAGGAGAAGTGTTTCAAGGTGGAAGCATTAAGGGGGTATGCCCGTTTGAACCCTCGGAAAATGTATACATTTTGTGGATTTTTTTACAAGTCAACGGTTTGATGCAGATTTCCCGTTTTTTAACTATGTTTACATAGTATTATGAACTACTTATAAAAAAAGTTTCAGTTAAAAAACTATTGTTTTTCGGAAGCTACGGATACATGTCCGAAAGTCTCTCGATTTTAGACGGCTAAACGGTGGCCCTAAAAACTCGCGCTACGTTCAACCAATTCACTTCCAATTTTGCATGCAGAATCATAATAAGATTCCGCATCGTCCAACGAAGGCTTTTTTTATTTCGATTCCCCGTTTATTATTTATAAAGGAAAAAGGTGGATTTTTCTCTTAGAAAAATTTAACTTTACCTTTGATCTCTCACCATTTCTTTATTTTTCAAAATTTTCAAAATCGCCTTCGTTGGACGATGTGGAATCTTATTATGATTCTGCATGCAAAATTTGAAGTAAATTGGTTGAACGTAGCGCGAGTTTTTAGGGCCACCGTTTAGCCGTCTAAAATCGAGAGACTTTCGGACATGTATCCGTAGCTTCCGAAAAACAATAGTTTTTTAACTGAAACTTTTTTTATAAGTAGTTCATAATACTATGTAAACATAGTTAAAAAACGGGAAATCTGCATCAAACCGTTGACTTGTAAAAAAATCCACAAAATGTATACATTTTCCGAGGGTTCAAACGGGTATACCCCCTTAATGGCGCTTGGGGAATAAATTGCAGGATTTTAGGGGCGTTCTGTACGCGAAGCAATGAGAAATTGAGGCGCGTCCATGAGTCAAGTTTCTAGGAGTAATGGGTTATTCGTTTTAGCAAAAGGGGAAGGAAGTTGCTTGTCTGCGGTAGCCAATTTAAGTTGAATTTTCCCCCTGCGAATACGCGTTCACGTGGAATATGGAGATTCGGTTAATACCGCCTGGCGTAGAAATGAAATTCGCACTGTTCGCGCCGGGCCCCCTCTTACTTATTAAAACTCGAAGTTCCCTTGAACATTATTGCGCAATTAGAGCAGCCCGAGCGGGGGGAATCCTTTCCATATAACCGAGACCGTGAACGCATACGTTGCACCGAATTAATCTCTAGCGTTGCTGAAATGAGTTGCAACTTCGTGCTTCCGTTCGCATGTTTTACAAATATTGCATGTTTCCTCCCCGACCCACGGGCTTCTGATCGCGGGCTGATTAACCATTTTGCTTCGACGCCGGAATGAAAGGAAACACCGTTCGTGCCACTATGCTTCGCGTGAAATCGAACAGTGATGACAGGGAATTTTGAAAAATACGCTGCACTCTTCTGGGACAGTCACGTGTCAATTAAACGAAAACTGAAGTGATAACGTTCGACTGATATAACATTTATATACCAAACAAGAAAATATACCTTCAAATCACCTTCTGACTGTCTACAGAAAGAAATGCTGCTTAATTTAATCGATTAATGTCGCATTACTGTATTAGAAATTCGTCCAACATCGACCGACAAAGTTTTCTCAGAAGTGGAAAACTCGTGTTGCGTGGAAGCGGCGTGAACCGTGAAACGCGACACTGTCAGAGGCTTCTTTCGAAACGGGGATCCTGGAAGATCCTCGATCCCATGGAGAAACGACGATGGGGTGTTATAAGCGCGACGAGGTCGAACGAAATGTATCCGGGCGATGACAACGAGCTGACGAACGCCACGCCGCGACAGCTTTATACTTTCGTCGTGCTTTCCCCTCCTGTCCCACGAATGATTTCCGATTTCTATAAATTATTCGACAAGCGTTCCACCTCCTGGGGCAACGATAGGCGAGGAACAATATTTTCCTTGCACTCGTCCAGGGATATTTAGACTGCTTCCAACTGACAGATATTATGCTGTCACGTGTGCTTGAATAATCAGACGGGGTGACAGTTTTCCTTCTGCTCGGGTCCAGGGGAATTACAACGCGTACACCATGCGCGTTAGTTTAAACAATTAAACACCTGCTGATGTACGGTGATTAAGGGCAGAATTAAATATTCATTGGGGCTGATATTAGTTAGGCAGAGATCCGTCCTCGTTTAGTTACCTAGCTGGAAAGTGAGACGAACCATTTCCTTTTTCGTGGAGGATGTTTTCCGGCCCGGTGCAGAATCACGGGCACCAGTTGGTGCAGAGGAAAGTCCGCTGCCGCTGGGGTTTTTATGAGAAAGACTTTTCTTCCGGCACGTTTCCACCAGGAAGAACACGATACGCCCACAAAATCCCACGGTCCATACCGTGAAAATTGGGAAAATCTTGGAAACCTAACTTCCGTATTCCGATCTGGAGACTAAGATATTTTCAGAATACTGCCCCTTTCGCTTCTCTACTTCTACTCGATCAACGTACGATTTTTAAAAAAAAGAATGGTAAGTAATTAAACAGAAGAGGCACTAAAAAGTACGAACTTCTGTTGACTCTTCTTTTTACCCGACTGCGGCACGCAAAGGAGGGTATTGTGTTTATCAGGCTATGTATGTATGTCCATGTTACGCTCTCATTTGGACAAATGAGGTGTCTTTAGAATTGTCTTGACGTTCCGAATGTTATAGGATATAAAAAAATAAAAAAACATTAAAAGAAAATTAAATAAAAATTAAAAAAATTTAAAAACCCGACTGCTTAAAAAAAACATTAAAAAAATTAAATTAATAAAAAAACATTAAAAAAATTAAATTAATAAAAAAATTAAATTAAAAATTAATTTTTTTAATGTTTTTTTAAGCAGTCGGGTTTTTTTTTATATTTTTTCTATTCTTTTATGAATTATAACGAAAGAACAGGAACTACAAAAAGAAAAAAATAACACTGCAGCGTGAAGTTAGAGTATAGGTAAGTAGCTCTGTCGGTTGAAGGAAAAGAAAAGTAGAAAAGCGAAGTAAACACTCGTGACTCGTGTCCGCTCCTCCCCCGGAGAGTGGAGACACGCTTCGTCTCTTCAATGAGTATCCTCACGAAATCCCAAGGACACTCGCCAGCTATCCTCCATCGGGACAAAACGAGGAGGCAGCTCTCCACTTGCAGGGGTGTCTCCAACCGGAAGCGATGCATCTCCACAGATATGACTGCTGCATCGCAATAAGACCGAAACTTCGGCTCTCCCCCTTAGACCCTGGCCATCGAGGGCTGAATTCGAAATTCATTTTCGGGGACAGGTTCCATCTTCTCACGGGGTCTTGCTATAGCGAATGCGACGAAAAAAAAAAACTGAAGCGAAAGGAGCCAAAAAGTGCGACGAAAAATTGCAACTACACTTTCCAATTTCATCGGATCAATAATTCAAATCCCATAGACTTCTTAATAAACGACTTCACCTATATCCGAACAATTTCGAAGCCATCGCTACTCCAGCAAGAATCCTCCCACAACTTTTGCTTGTCAGTGAACAGCGGAATTAAGTAAACATCGTTAAACACAGCTTGGTGGCTGAAATAGTGGACACTTGCAATTCTAATTCCTCAGAAAATAACACCTTTGACATCCATCGAAACTTCAACGCACCCAAAAACAATTTAAACTTCCCCAATTTCGAGGGGTGCCCCAAGCGATGGGACTTTTTTTTCGCCATTCGTTGGATGGGTCTCGAGGTGTCTTGAAGCCCATCGCTAATCCACGGTTGTTGACCGTTGTCGGTGGACGATGGACGCCGATGGTAGGCCCCGTCCGCGCTAGTCACATCTCCGTGCGTGGCTTCCGGTCATCCTCGTTGCTTCCTTCCATCGCTAATCACCCGTCCCCGTGGCTAGCGGCGTCCTCGTCGGGTCAGGTGGGTCCCATACGAGCCCCATGGGAAAACCATGCCACCGGTGACAGCGGACACATCGACACCGACTCGCTACACTCGTTTCAGTCAACCGGAGGAAGCTGGTCCAGCTTCGCTGCCGACTATCAGGCAGGAAGCGATTTCACGCTAGGACGATCGCGATTAAACTAGTTCACGCGAACGTTTTTCCAATGGAACTGCACGTTCCATCAGGGGGACTCGTGCCTTCCTCTTTACGCTTTCGTTTGATTTTTTTTCATGCTCGTTGCATTCCACGAGGAAATGGAAATGGAATGAGTTCCTTGGTGGTTAGTCGGGGCTTTATGGGGTTCGAGTATTTTTGGGAGTGGGGCTCACTGATACGTGAAATTGTGGAGTTGCAGCGTGCGCAGCGCTGGACTTCCAGCGAAGCAGAAGGCCAGGTAGGGTCTTGAGCGGTTGTGCTTTTCGTCCGCTCAACATTTTTTACTCTAGAGAAGCTTTTGGTGTTACATCCTTAAATAAACCATATTCTTTGTTGAGTTTTACTGACGCGCGTGAGTTACTACTACCCTCGCGTCTTCCACCTCAGAGTGGTTGCATGGTTGGTTGGTACTTGAGGAGCAGTGAGTGAGCTTGAGGATTTTTTATTACTCATGCACATTTTGAAAATATCTGTCACCTTGTATGTGGAGATTTAAAAACTTCAGAGTGAACTAGTTGAATTGCAAATTTTGGATTTTTTCAGGGTCCTTTGATTTTATTAATTATTAATCTAGTTCCACCCTGTGCCCTTCACGCACAAGTCCACCCTCTCAAGAATGTTACGAATTGAAAAAAAAGCTAATTATGTAGACACTCAAAGAAATGGGTGCTGTAAGTGCGCGGAAAGATTAAATTCATCGAACGAATTTCACAAGGAGAAATCAAGGACTCAGTGGTCCATTGAGTAACGCGTGGCATAACAAAGGCCCGGCTCCAAGAATTTTCGCGGAGGAACGCGTAAACGCGTGCCACGAGTCGTTCCTTCCAGTAGGTGCGCATCGTGGCAACGTTTATTATTAACTCTTTCGAATTGAAACATATATCCCTTTGAAGAGAGCAGTCTTCTTTAGTAACAGACTAAACAGCGGTTCCAGGTACCCAGCTCGTGAAAAAGCGCCGTTTCACTGACTCATTTCAGCGTGAAAGCTAAACGCTGTCATAATACGCCACAGTAGTCAGAGCTTCAGGGAGCATCCAACTTTCCGAGAAACTAGTGTTTGGAGCGCGCGAATGCTGAGGAAAAAGCCCCGGTCCCCGTGAAGTTGTCAAAAGAAATGACGAAACTTGTGAAAATAGCCTTCAAGGTGCCATTGTATTCGGAACACAAACGCGACGATCTCGAAATTACCATTGATGCAAATTAAAACTGTATTTATTTAAATACACGAATATTTGAATAATTTCGAATAATTTCCAATACGAATATATTTCCTCGAATATTCGTTACAGCCCTAAAGCAAATAAAAAATTTTTGACGCTCATACACTTTGAGAAACAGCTTAAAAATAATTTTTACACCACTTTTAGCGCATTTTTTTCATATATCTCTATTTCACTAATTATTGCCCAACCTTGAATGCATGAAAAGAAAACTGTGAAATTTTTTTCACACCCTCTAACAGGTACCTATATCACCCTAGCACCACCCCTTCAATAATTTCTATCAATGCTCCATCTTTTCGATAAAGAAACTCCCACTATCCCTAATACACTCGATGTCACTGAAACTTCCAATTCAACACCTCGTCGCGCGCAATTCTCTGCGCCGTTCCTCCTCCAATCCTTCCTGAATCCCGTCATGCCGTTTCAACAAGCACCAGCGTGGCCCGCAATGAGCCACGATTTCACGGCTCATTAAATCGCAGCCGACAGCATAATCATTGTCATTCCCAATTTAGCCGCTCGCGGGCACGTGCTCCGATCAATCCTCGCGAAAATAGCCAGCTCGTGTCCAGCGGTTTCGCGAGCCGTCGCTACGGTCTTCCCGCACTGGATATCGACGTCCCAGCGCCTGTTCTCCGTCTTTATTTTCCACGCTAAATCGCCCCGGCGATTTTTCAGCCACCGTCAAAACAATCGGCGCTCGACGCCAGCGTTCCACGCTCTATTTATCGAGAACGAACATCCCGGGCGGATTTATCGATGTAAATACGACGTTACGGAGATAACGAGGTGCTGGCAAGAGACAGTCGGAGAATCTTGTTGGTTTGTCACTGGCCGACCTGGCCGGGTGCATCCCACTGTCGTTCAAGGGATTAGCCCCCGTCGAATTTAGGTGGCGATTACTCCTGGCTGGAATTCACCCCAGTCCGTGGAAAATAACCTTCTAAATTTACACTAACAAGGAGAGTATTTTAGGCGTCCGCCTCCGATCATTTTCATTTTTGGACACGTTATAGAGGACCGAAAAATAAGAAATACGTGTTTTTTTATTTTCCTCTGTTTTCATATTTGCGGGGTGAAAACTGCGTTGAAAGTTAGGGTTGAAAAATCAGTTTTGTGGAATATCTCGGGAACTATTAGAGATAGGGGAATAGTGTCAATGGACGAATTTTGTGTCTTCGAATGCGAAGTATGACTGACTCGCCAGATTTTCAAAAATCCACAAAAATGATTTTTCAACCCTAACTTTGAACGCAGTTTTCACCACCCAAATATGAAAACAGGGGAAAATAAAAAAACACGTATTTCTTATTTTTTGGTCCTCTATATCATATCCTAAAATCAAAATGATCGGAGGCGGACACCTGAAATACCCTCCTTGTGAGCCAAGTTCTCTTTCCATCGACTATTATCGCGCAGCCCTCGGTTTTATTCGCGCCGCCATTCTCGTCCAGCTGGGATACCGTTGATAAGCGTTTCCTTGGTGGAAGCGGGGCAGAGTTATTCCTGGGATAAGGGAATCTGTGCCACTTTTAATTAGCGAGTTACTTCAGGTATCTTAGCTAATATTCTGAAAACTCCAGAATCTTGTGCTGGAGTTAGTTTTAAATAGAATCTGCGCTAAAATTACTCCTGCGCGGCAGAGGCCCTTCCTTGTCTGCAGCCTCGGTAAATCTGCCTGTTAATTTCTTAATTATTTCGTTCGTTGGTGGTTTTCTCCCGTCTGTTATCTTGAAATTCGTTCTACGCAAGCGGGGGAAGAAAAATCGTCGCCATAATTGGGAATGCTTCTCGAAAGCTGAGACGGCTCGCGATATTTAAATGATTATCGGAGAGAAGACGGCAAAGTGGCCACTTCGCGCTCGTATTTCCAGCACGGTACTTTTTTCCATTCGCGTTTCAAGTGGCTCAACATCCGCTGTTAATTGCATCCTGAGATCGCTTCAAGGAACACGATGCAAAACGAATTCCCCTGAACTTTCTGCGATGCGCATCTGCGCGCCGGCTATTCGTTACTATTCGCGAATCGGCGATCGTTGCAGGGTCAATAAAATTTATCCGTCCACTGCATTAACCGTCCCCCCCCCACCCCCCCACCCCACCCCGAGCGGATTCTCCTTCTCCTCTCGGTGCACGAGCACGATAATAACAATTATTTCCTTATCCACCTTCTTAGCCAGCTTTACTGCGCACTCACATTCCCATTTGCTGCCATTAAACACGCAAAAAACCAGCGCGTTTACCTTTAATTTAAAACATTTTATGGGTCCACAAAATTCCACGAGCCTAAGGCACAGTGCTCGTTGCGCTAACGAGGTTGATAAGATTTTCCGAGGACTCTCTAGTTTGTTTTAGAAGCGGTCACGAGCTAATTGTAATTACGCACTTGTTACTCGTATATTTGGAATTAACGAGGATCACTCGAAGCGATAGTTTGTTATCGATTCAATTAAGTTGATTTTAGTTATCGATTTGTCAGCTGTGACGCAGAAATCGATAACCCGAGGACGATGCGTGCAATTTGTTTTTCTGAAAAATTCAAGAGGAACACTTGTAATTTTATTAAGATAATCAGTCGAAGGTGCACGGAACAGGTTTCGCTTTTGATCGCTACCAATGCCTTTTGATTAGGTCTGCCTCGGATACTTCGATTTCTCTCGACAATTATTTTTACAGGATTCCAGAGGCTGCGGGAGTATTAATTAACAATCCAGCCGCGTGCACGGCGGTAAATTCGTGATATCAATTTGAAATTAACTCGGCTGTCCCGCTGGAGTACCATGGAACCGTGACATCCTTTGCCACGAGGTTTTATCGTGATCAGATTTATATGTACACTTGCGTTTCAGCGTGCCCCTCTGATTCGTGATTTGCATAACTGTTGAAATTGCTGGGTGATAATTAAAATTATGAGATAATATACGCGTTCTGTCGTTAAAGGTAATTGACGCGGAGGAAGCGCGGTATATTTGGAATACCAGTTTGTTTAAGGCGAATAAAAAATTACGGAAGCGGGTTGCGAAGAAATAAAACCGCATAATATCACAGGGGGACTGATAAACTGTTATACTTCAAGCGCTCGGTAACAATAAAAAAGAAAAAGTAAGCGAAACTTTGGCCTAAATGAAAAATGACAGTAAGTATCGATTTCGTTAAGGTGCAGGTAATTTGGAATACCGGCTCTACAATTCACCTTCGCTTTATTAACTTAAGAAACCACGTATATAATGAATTTATTTGCTTCTATGATTTAATCAGGCTCAAAAATCACAATACAGAAAGAATTTTTAGGTAAATACCTATAAATGGACAGCGCTGGCCGAAACCGACGCGGCGGTAGCTGTTGCGCGCGAAACAAAAGCATCGCCAAGCTTTGGACTATTCCAAATTACCTTGTTATTTATCAATATATACAGAATATGAGGGATATAGATATCACAAATACATTAAAATATTCGAAAACTTTCAACTGTACTCTTATGATTTTTTTTATTGAATCGCTGTAATTTTCAAGCTGTAAAGCCGAGTTTCCTATCTGCTTTTAAATATAATCACAGTATATAATGAGCGGAGAAATACTGATTACATTCGAAGCAAAAAAGTACAAGGAAAATTAAAAAAAAAAACGTAACATTGATATTTCTTTATATTCTTTCATTTCTCAAAATAGGGCCAATCACTGTCAGGTGGCCAACCACTGTACTATTTACCCCGACGTGGCGTGCATTGTGCAATCCACAAGAATTTCATTCAATTTCAAGTAACTATTTTCAGTTCTGCAACACTGATGGAATTCAATGCTTAACGGCATCAAACGTGAAATGGATTTTGAAATCATCGAACAGTGAAACGTTTCCACGAAGTAGTTTGAAAACGTCAGAGCAGTTATTTCAAAACTTCCTCCGCGTGACTTCTAATCTTCATTTGTGTGCACGAATCCGATCGTTAAATTCCACAGTACGAAAGCCAACAGTGTACGCTTCTGTTTCCGAATGGAAATTCCCCAGTCTCCACAGTTTTCAGTTCACGCGCCTGGACAGACTTCTCTCCGACGTCGATCGAGGATTTATTCGAAAGGAGGCGTGGGTGGATTCAGAAGTTCTCGAAACCGCGCGATTCTTTCCGCCCCTTGAAAAAATAAGAATCGGAGGAAGCCGCGGGGGAAGGAACGACGCGCAACCGTGTTACCAGGAGCGTGAGACAATTCATGGTTCTTCCTCGATGACAGCCCAAACAGCCACCAAGTGTCCCACTGAAAGATTTTCCTTTCGACCACGAACCATGACCGTCTTCTCTCCCCTTTTCCTCCTATGGTTTCTTCGAATGATTTTTCTGAACTTCCAGAAACACTACTGCCTCGAATGAAGAGGTGTGCAAATTCTTACGTTCGTCTATGAAAGAACACCAATTTGTCGTGGTTAAAAAGTTAAAAACCTGCGACAAGTTAGTGACAACTTATTCATTTAAATTCAAACCGAATAACTGAATGACGCTAACGAAAATTAAATCCAAATTTAAGGAATTAAATTAGTAAAAAGGTATGCGTGTATCTAAAACAAAAAATTCTGAAAATGCGACCAAGTACGACCTTATTCCGACTCCGAGACCTCAGACAATACTTTCGATGTTAGCCAGAAGACATATAAAATAATGTAAACACGCCGACGCCACTGAAAGTGTTAAGAATCGTCAATGAATTAATGAATCGTTCTACTTGTGACCCCTGCCCATTGCATACAGATATCATTCGAACTATTATTCCATGCTCAAAGTAACCAGATCAGCCTGAATGCCTCCGACGTCTATATTAACGCGATGATATAGAGTGACAACTGTTTTCATTATGCCCAGCGCTCGCGGTAGAGTGCAGCGGAAGATGCATTCGCGTTCTTGCGCGCTGCAGTTCACTGTCACGCGTTCCGAGGCATAGCCGCGCTGCTATTTATACTAGCAGCTAATTCGTTCCTCCTGTAGGTCTGAATGGGAGATCGAGGAGAACGGATTTAAGGTGTTCTCGATCAGTGACAACAACCAGCCGTCAACGTTGACGCACGGTGGCTTTAAATCAGCTGCCCTTGTCCCTCGACGTTCACTAATTAGTGGGATTCCCTGGTGCTGCTAATAATCTCCGTTTCTTCTGAAAGAATCACTCCCAAGTCCCTTGGAAGCATTATTCTAAGTACGATGGTTGACAGTCTATTTTTAAATATTCTTTTCTTACGCCTCACAAGGGAACATCCCGAACCCGAAAATTCAAAAAATTCTGAAACTTTGTGAATATATAGGGGATTTCCTCCTGATTACAGCGGAATTTTTGTTTGTTGCCCAAATTCACTCTAAGGGGGGTGTAATTGACCGCTGAAAATCCGGTTATTTTCCGATTTTCTGTTATGACTCGTGAATTGTAAAATAATTTTTTTACCAAATGCTAGATCTAATTAAAAGAAGTGAGTTTTGTCTTGAAACTTTTCTCCTACCTCTTACAGTTTGCGAGTTACAAAATAAAATCGGAAAATAGCCGAATTTTCAGGGGTTAATTCCACCCGCTTAGAGTGAATTTGGGCAGCAAACAAAAATTGCGTTGTAATCAGGAAGAAATCCCCTATATATTCACAAAGTTTCAGAATTTTTTGAATTTTCGGCTTCGGGATCTTCCCTTGTCAGTTTGAAAATGTCTGTGGACTATCGATCGATAGATTGACACTGAAGGGAGCTGGGAAGAGGAAGACGGAGGAGATTTTTCTCACCTCCTCTGTTTTCCTTTTTTTGCACGACTGCTGGAAACAGCTGGAAGTCATAAAGCTGCGGTCAAACAATACTCGTGGCGCAAAGATATGTATCGAATGACACTTTCGGTGGCCAGGGTCGACCTTTTGGCGATTTTTTTAGGTCAACTTTCACCTAATTTATGTTCCCCTGGGATTTCCGGTTGGACCCTTAAGTCCACAAGCACGTACGTGACCGTTGTGGAGAAGCGAGGCGTGGTGAAATGTGCAAAGCTGTTATTTTTTCAATCTAACGATTAATTTGTATCGCAGAGTAATTATCGTCTCGGCGTGTTACTAAAAAATATTGCCGTGCATCGAGAAGTGAGAGTGGAAGATTACAATGGTGCTGGCCCCGAAAACGCATTAAATAAATCACAGCGGGGAGAAAAAGGGTTGACTTAACGCCACTCCATTTCTCGGTGGCTCGAATTGCGCTAATGGTACACCTTCGATGAAATACGAGGCAAACAAACAGGCGATCGTGCGGCGTTTTAAAACGTCAGCCCGCACTTTGAATTAATGCCTCTATCAGACAAGGGGGGACACTAGAAAAATCCCCCCCACCCACCAGGCCGTAAAGTAAAATTCTTCGGCCGTTATGTCGTAACGCCAAGTAATTTCTTTGTAAGCGAACGACCCGAGAAATACGACTTTACGAGGAGCCCATAAAGATTCGTTCACGAGTACTCCATCCAAAATGGATTCTGAAGATTTTCCAACCGATTGCTACTTACTTCGAAACCAGAAGCAACTGTTAGGTCGACGCAAAAGTTCCTTCGCTTTATCGAAATAAAGATAGGTACATACGTTACACGTTTTTTCTTTTTAATCAAAGCGCTTTTCCTGGCCGTCTATAACGCATTGCCACTTTTCTGGTAAAAGTACAAGTGGATGTAGTACTTAATAACAGATATCTCCATACACCTAACAGTGAGCGAATGAACTTTCGCAACACCTAACACAGTGTTTCCCTACCTTTTTTGGGAAATTCAAATCCAGTATATTTCGGAATATACTTCTAACTTAATAATATTAAAGAAAAACCGTGACGATCCTCCAGAAAACACTTCGCAACACCTAACACAGTGTTTCCCTACCTTTTTGGGGAAATTCAAATCCAGTATATTTCGGAATATACTTCTAACTTAATAATATTAAAGAAAAAACAGTGACGATCCTCCAGAAAACACTTCGCGACACCTAACACAGTGTTTCCCTACCATTTTTGGGAAATTCAAGAATTTGAATGTAGTATATTTCGGAATATACTTCTACCTTAATAATATTAAAGAAAAAAACGTGACGATCCTCCAGAAAACACTTCGCGACACCTAACACAGTGTTTCCCTACCTTTTTTGGAAAATTCAAATCCAGTATATTTCGGAATATACTTCTAACTTAATAATATTAAAGAAAAAACCGTGACGATCCTCCAGAAAACACTTCGCGACCCACCGGCTGGGAATCACTGGCCTAATAGAAACTTCTTCCATAACTAAAACATAAAAAATCTGCATCTATTTCACTAGCTCGACTGCGGATCAACCACTTTCCTTAATAAATCTTCAACCACCCATTAATAGCCTGCAAAACGTTCATCCTCAGTTCCTACCATCACTGCAATTCCCTCGATCTTTAACCACGGCCACAGTCCGCGAACATCACGTTTTTCGCCGCAGCCTAGCATTTCCTCATTCGAGGCTCTGCCACATGGTCCGTGCTGTTCTGTCTAGACATGCCTCGCAGTTTATGATGCATCAGGTAATTATCAGTTATCTAAAACGTCCGAGGGTGCCCCGTCGAATTACCAGACTAGAACCGAAAGGTTCGTTAACGGCAGCTGGAGGCGCCGTTTTCACGGAAGCGGGCTCCGCGGTGCATCCTTCCATTAGAATCGCAAACAGAGTGGCCTACCCTCGGCTGTCAAGGGACCCGCGTGTAATCTATCGGGGCAGAGCCGTGGAGTACCGCGGCGGATCCCATCGATTGCACGTTGCGCTTGCTCCCAGCGGAGGGAAACACGGTAGTTATTCAATCCGGGGCCCGCTCTATCGGCGACTATCGCACGAAAATGGCCGGCACTTCACGATTCGCTGCGGGCACGGTTACTGACTTCTACGATAATAACGGGAACGATCAGCGGCGTTCCTGAAACGGTTGAAACTGCAGTGGCTGCAAGGTTGCAGGCGAGCAGCAGGTAATTCCGTTTACGGACGCAACCCCTATTTTTCTTTCGTCCCTGGAAGCGTTTCCCCTGCCTCCCGAACACGTTTCTGACATGTGTTTGCCGCCAACGGCCGCCGTTCCTGCTTCCCTGCCAGGATAACCATAGGCGACACACCAGCGGGCCTGCTCCCTTCGCCGTCCCATCGAGACACTCTCTCCCCGCTGGTTATTTATAGAAAGAAACGATGACTGGGTTTAATCGCAGTGACTCGCGGACTTCGCGGACACCTATTATCAGCTTGTTGAGATTCTATCAAATTTCAGGAAGATTAGATTTTGGATTTTATCGAGGCTGCGGGGCAGATCAATGCCACCGATGCAACCTTTGAACAACTTGATATATCTCATTCCTTAGCGGTGTATTCTTCAGCCTACCTAGAACGGTCAAACCAACGTGCTCCTTTGGGAATTTTTTCTAGAAAAACCGGTAAAATTTTGTTATTAAACAGTAGTCTATTGGAAAGAGTACATCTTGCGGATATTTCAGTATTTTTGTGGTAAAAAGTATCGAAAGGTTTGTCAGTTATAGGTGGTGCCGGAGACGTCGATCATCCAAATTTGAAAATTCGAATTTTTTTAGATAATATATGAAATTATCTAGGCGCTATCGGTTTTGATTTTGGAAAAATTTGTTTGGGGCAAAATGGCCGCTGTGCAAAGTTGAAACATCGATACTTAGCAAAAAATCGCTCGTTTTTTCGAGTGGAAAAAAATCTAGGCAAAAAAAAGGAAAAGCTCCAGATAACACTTAGATTTTTAACCCTAAAATAAGCCTGCAGAGCCTCGAGTAAATTGGTTCATTAATTTTTGAGTTATGCGTGTCACCGATTTTTAAAACATGATTTTGAGGAAAACGCGTTTTTCGAGGAAAAATCGATGTTTCGAAAATTTCTAGGTAGGCCTTCCCCCTTAAGCGATTTCAACACGCACGATTCGATCTCGATGAACGTGCAGGGATGCGGTGACAAGTAATTATTGAGGACCTTGCAGAAAGAGGGGTGTAACTATATTTTCGATAGTTTTTAAGTTATGACGTGTAATAAAGTAAAAAATTCTAGATACATCGTTTAGTGGACGTATCATGCAAATCCGATAATAAGCGATTTATTGTAAATTTTGAACCTGCACCCATTACTGTTTTGTGCAATAGTTCTGTTTTGGGCAGGTCCAGATTTGAAAAATTCGCCAAAAATAGAAATAGAAACTTATCAACTCAATAACTACTACTTATCGTGTGAAAATATAATATTATAGAATATCCCAGAAATTGAAATAAAAACATAAGGTGAATGTCCCAATTTCTGCTCATTTAAGAGATAACTCGTCATAAAGAAGGTGTAAAAAATTTGTTTGCGATGAAAATTTGCGGAGTAATTGATTAATTCTTTAATAATAAACCAACCAATTCAAAAACTATTTAAAAAAGATAATTCAAGATGTTTAACTATTAGTAATTTGTAATTAACTATATAATGCTCTAAATGTCCATACTTCTGCTCATGAAAAATAGGGATGTATGTACTGCCCCAAGCTCGTGCAACACTCGCGTAAATGTTTAAATAATTTAGAACTATTTTGTTGCAACTATAGTGCAAACGTGACGCATATAATAATAAGAAAAATAGGAAATGAGCAGAAATGGGGACATGAGCAGAAATTGTGACATTCACGTTATCAGCTGAATAACTACTACTCATTCTGTGAAAAAATATATTTTTCAATTCCTTTTAATGCTAAGTCAAAGCACTAATTTAATAAATACTTCTTTTCTAATTTACTCAGAAAGTGGTAAAGACGGAGGTGCACCCCTGTTGCTGCAAGGTCCTCAGTTCCACATCCTGCAAAGCAGCTGATTCCCTAGCGTCTCCTCCGCACAAGTGCACCCCGTGCCAACATTTCCATATCCCATTATCGTCCCCGCGACCATCCGCGTCCGCGATCGACAGGGATCCCGGTCGTCCTCATCGCCGCGGCTTTCCTATCGCGACGATTTCCATTTCCCATTAGCGTCGCAATAAATCTCGCGCAGTGGCGCGAAAACTGTCGCGGACGGTGGACGCACGTGCGCGTGTAAGGGCACCCACGTATACGCGTGCACCGGCAGGAGGGCAAGGAGGAGCCGAGAGCACGGGGGCAGCGGTGCCCGCGCGGCGGTGCACAGGCAGAGTAGGAGAAGGCGCAAGAAGAAGAGGGTGGAGTGGGGTCAAGTTTTGCTTGCGACCGGCGATGGTGGGGCTGAGGGAACTACGGTAACGGGGGTTGGCGGAGGGAGGCCGTGGACGAGCGGTTATTTCAAGCGACGACTCTTCTGGCACTTCGCCCCGAGCTTTCCTCGAGCGCATCCTCTCTCGCCACGAAGCCCCGCGTAGCTGTGTCGGTGTCGCCCGCGACGGTAGCCGCAGTCAAGTCAGTCAGTCAGTCGTCGGACAGTCAACGGAGCCAGTAGCCCAGGGTGTCGCCTCGCGAGCTTACGAACCGCGTCGACCGTGGAAACCCTCCAGCAAGGGGGTGGTTCCGTGCGCCCCGTCGCGAACGAGACCAGTCGCAAGGGATTCCAGCACCGTTCAGTTTTGGATCTTACGTTCCGAGAACAGTGCGCCCTCGTGAGGAACCTCCTTACACGAGCCAAGTGATCCGCTCCGAGTGTCAGTGACAGGGGACCATCGCGGGGGGTGGAACAGGTGCGATCGTTCGGTTGTGTTGGTTGATAGCTGAAGAGACACGCGCAGAGTTGAATGACTAGGGGGTTGGGTCCAGGGCACCGATGCTAGCGGAGCTGTCGGTGCGCACCAGGTTCCGTAGCCAGGATTTCGGCAAGGAGTTTACCGTGGCCGGAGGTGGACGTGGTACACGGAGGATGGGACGGGCGAGAAAAGTAGAGGAGGATTTATAACGGCGCTCGGCTGGGACTGAAATAACAGGAGGAATGCGCGCTCGGTGAATCAGCTTCCTCCGAGAGAGAGAGTGAATTTCCTGACAGCCGCCACGCGATCCTGGATCGACGCCTGGATACGTCTCCTTCCTTCCCTTCTGCCCTGGTCGAGCCTCCACCGCTCGACGGCCTGTCTGGATCGACTCCTGATCTCGCCCGCGGGGAGCAGTGAGAAAAGCCAGAGCCGCCAGAGGCCCTGAGACACCGGGGCCTTCTCAAGACGCCCAAGAGCTTTTCTCGGAAAGGAGATCGCGACTGGTGAGTAGACTGCAGTCGTTGCTTCAGTTAGCTGCGAATAGCGCGCCGGTTCGCGGAAACGGACGGACTTCTGGCAAAATCTGCGAAACTCCCCCGAGAAGCATCTGGGGATCTGTTTGTTGACGCGTCCGGGAACGTTACGCGACTTGCTACGCGCAGTGGAACGGATGTGTCGCTGCGACGGAGGTGCGTAGCTTATGGTTCGGAGCTTTGGAGATGATAGAGGCTTGTGGGTGGCTGGCTTGGTTCGTGGATGGTACGATAGTAGTAGCTAATTTTGGCGGACGAGGAGATTCTTGGGAAGAGATGCTTAGAAGGGTTGGGCTAGAAAGCTTTCTGCTGTCAATGTTTTGACACGTCGATCGAAATAAAAGTTACTTTAACTTTAGACCATTTGACGAATAAAGTTAATTCTTTCATTCGACAATAGTTCTTTTTAAGTTCAATTCGCTATTCGAAATTCTTATTTAAATAAAATCCTTCCGCATCTCTGACGTAGATACTGCGATGATATAGTCAATTTTTAAATATTCCTTGGTGCATCGAGCTGTATTAATCACAGGAGCTTCGAAACTAGAGATTCCTATTTTTGCTAAACTTTGAATTCTGCAAAGAACTCTGACCACAGAGGATCTTAAAACAGAGATCCCCATTAGCAGCGTCGTCGCAACATAAATCATGATAAATAATAGCTGTTTCCACTGTTAGTGGAGGTTGCTGTTGTCCAAAGAACACTAAGGCTGTCCCAATTTCTGCTGATTTAAGAGGATACTCGTCATAAAGAAGGTGTACAAAATTTGTTTGCGATGAAAATCTGCGGAGTAATTGATTAATTCTTTAATAATAAATCAACCAATTCAAAAACTATTTAAAAAAAATATTTCAAGATGTTTAACTATTAGTAATTCGTAATTAAATATATAATCCTCTAAGTGTCAGTAGCTCGGTTTTAAGCTCGTGAAACCCCCGCGTAAATGTTCAAGTAATTTAGAATTATTTTCTTGCAACTGTAGCACAAACGCGACGCGTATAATAATAAGAAGAATACGAAATGAGCCGAAATTGGGACGTTCACCTTAATCGCCGAAGCGTTTAAATTACAGCCTCGTCCGATAAAGTTACTTCGGCGCATAGACAATGCGATTAGATTAAGAAACAAACAAGCGACGAATCGTCAAGTGCGCAGCGTCCCGTTTACCAGGTTCGAGTGATTCATTGAAAAAAAGACATCGATGCCCGAAAAGCGCGCTTCCGCTGCCGCGCGACGTGCTTCCGGCGAATTTAGCCGCGCAATTTCTTGCTCGTAACGTTAGCGCGAATATGGGACGAAAATTCGTGCGTCACTCGGCCAGCGAATTATAGACTGACCAGCGTGATTTAATCTCGGATATTAACGCTGTCAGATAGTCAATTAAGATGCATTTAATCGCGGATCGGGTATCGAAGTATCGAATGCTACATTACCGCGTGAATGCTGCTTATTGGGAACCAGACGAATTACTTATGTCACTTCGTGTCATCGAGCAAATGATTACTTTGCCGCAATCGATCCGAAGCGAATAAACGAGATATGTACATTCTATCTACTCGAACATATCGATTAGTAATGGAAAATGGGACTGCTGAATAATGCATGAGATTGGACTTTCAAAACAACTTCTACTTTCCGCTTGTATTTTTGGCCTATTCTTTTTCTATTTCCTTGTACCTGCGTTCTTCTATTCTCTACGTTCAGCTAGGATCAGCACAGCTGTTTCTCTGGTACAAAGAAGACGATATTTCTCCCCGTTATGGAAGAAGGAAGTGGCTTTCGCGATAAACGTGAAGTCACTTGTAAAATCGTTCTTTCCTAACATTTCCGTACAACCTGTAATTACGTTGTACTTTTGCTGAAGTGGCTAATATCTTGATCGATGGCATCGGCATGCGGCATTCTTGTCGCCTCGGACAAACGCCACAGAGCAGAACAAGGCGTTCCGCGAAGCCGCTGATAAAGCACCGCGGCTTGTCTAATCGGATTCTATCCAAAACAAAACAAGTGTCTCGGGAGTGAAAACCCCGGGAAACGTGTGCGCGGCCAGCCCGGCGGAACAAAGCGCATCGCCGAGCCGATCTTTCCTCCCCTTTTTGCTGGAAATAGAAAATAAAGGAAACACCGAATCGCGCGTCGCGATCCGAAGGCACGCTGAAAATGCCGCTCGCAGAAAGCACTCTGGCATCGGCGATTCGAAGAAACAAACGACCGTTCGAAGTGGCTGCAAATCGTAAGTCGCGAGCGTTTAAAAGAAAAGCACAAGAAGCCTATGATGCAGCCACTTGAAACGCGCGCTGCGATCTATCGATCCCTCATGAATTTATCGCGCGATCGTTTCAAAGTAGAGCCACGTCTTTCGCCTGGATTACGGTCGATGCCTATCGCGTACGGGGATCTACGATCGCCGATCCAGACTGACGTTACCTCGCGATTTCGCATCGTCATAGATCAGACTGTCGATAGCGGACCCGCGAGTTAGTTTGGAGACCGTGAAACATTGTGGCTGAAAGGAGGTGTGGAATTAATTTCCACCGTCAAGCGATAACTCGCTGATAGCCGATTATTCGATTAATTATATTCGACTTCGCAATTAGAAATCCATGCGTCAGGACATATGGAAATTATTTTCTCCGTTACCTGGGCCCTGGAAAGGTTACTGATAGAACATAGATCTATTACAGTCTTTGAAAGTTCGACGTGAAGGTGGGATTCTTTTAAAGAATGTCCCAACGATTCCCTAGCACCCAGTCTATTTTAGTGAGAGGTCTGAAGACAAAGTGATACCACTGAGATGACTTTCCTAGCCGCCGTCTATTTAAGTTGCCATTCGATCGTGTCACGGATGTCTGCCAACCACAGCCTCAATTGGTCAGCTGATCGATTAAAGAATTGAGAGGAGGGTGCTTCAGACGATGCTTAGGTGCTAGCTGGTCTATCGGCGCCGTACAGACTTGGATCAGCTCCGTAAGTCCGGAATTAAAGCTTGCGAACAGTAACTTAAAACAAACTCGAACGGGCAGCTAAAATCCTGCACCGAAGAATCCAGAATCGTTTCATAAAAATGTCACGGGAGTTCCCTAATTAGAAGGCAGCTCGAAGCGAAAGGAAGATGGGCCAAGGTGGGAATAATTTCGTCCGATATCTCGATCGAGTGTCTCGCACCTCGTCGTCGGCTCCAAGCGCTTGGAGAGCCACGATTAAGTTACGTAATTAATTCGGTATCCCTAAAGGGCTGCGATAAAAATCTCGCCTCGAGAAGCGAACGCGTGGAGGATTTCGGTAGCCGGTCGTTCGCATGGAAAGTGCAGCGAAATTACCCCAATTCCCGTCGTTTAGCCAACCTACTGGCCCGAACGTTCGTGGAGAGATAGATGGCCAGCGTGCAGAGGGAAAGAGAGGGACGGCCAGCAGGGGGCGGCGGGGGAAGGGTAATTTATTCCGGCTTTATTTAATCTCTTCCCTTGCGTCTCAACGACGCGACTTGCTAAGCTCTTTTAATCCAGATTCTGGATCGCGCGCGAGAAGAGGCTGAGAATTTGTTTGTTCTGATCCCTCTGTTCGTCGAATTCGATTATTTTTCACCGCTCGCTCGTTACTTCGGATTAGATCAGCCTGCTGCCGAAAGTGGAGCGGCTTGATTTGAGGAGGACGTAATTGGTAACGTAGATCGCGTTTCGAATCGTAATTCGTCTGTGGTTGCAGGCGATTGGAACGAATAGAGATTCTGAAAATGGAGGACGGGGTGCTAATGTTGGAGTTTTGGGGAAATTGAATTAGTTGAGTGGATTGGAACGGAGATGTAAATACTTCGCACTGATGACGTGGGCTGAATTTATTAGTTTGTTATTTCGCTAGTGGGGCACACCAATTCCAGGGGTCAAATGAAACTGTTATTATCGAGCTTTTGAATAATTTCTTTTCTGTTTTAAATTAATTTTTTACATTAACAGTTTGACTCTGTTGTAAGAGTTCAGTTTTAACAGTTATTTTATGATCGATTAATAAAAGTTCTGGGGGAGCGTGTACTTTTGAACGGATATCTTTTAATTAGTATCATTTAAGGAACTGGAAGCAGGATAAATATAGAAGAGAAAGCACATTGTGATTTTTATACAATTATTTTCACCGATCGATTTAAAGCTTCGACTTCAGAGCTATCTACCCCGCATTTTCAAGAAATCTGCTTGCCACAACTTTAACTTTTTCAAAGCAGAATAAATGTTCTTGTTTAACTGGAACTTTCCTCTACTCCCAACAAAGTAAATGTTTCCTATTCACAGAAAAATGTATGGAATAAAAGTTTCAGTTAACACACTGCATTTTATAACAGTTTTCTTGTAACAGAAAAGACAATTGTCATAAAATTACAGTTATTTCAGAATTAATTAAAAATTTTAGCAGTTTCATTCGACCCCTGACCAAAATTCCTCAAACCCAAACTAAACGTCACGTGACTAATTCAAATCGCAGCATTCATCACACTGGATACGCAATTCAGAATAGCAAATCCTTCAATAAACATCTCGCTAAACTTTTATCGTACAAAATGAGGTGGAATTAACCTGCATCTCGACAGATTAATCGGATCTGACAAATGGCGATGATAATACAACCGGAAGTCCTCGGGGGGTCCACGAAACAGCGAACGAAAGAGGGGCCCACTTTCTCTGTATATACTTTCCCTTTCCCCCGCAGAAGAGGCGGAATTCCTCCACGTTCTTTCATCTTCCCCGATCCCGCTCCGTCCGAAAAGGACGCGCGATTGGTAGCTCAAGTGTCCTTGAGGTGTCCGAAGAGGGTTCCGCGATTGCCCAGCGGGATTCGCGACGGTGTGGATACGCAGCTTCCGGTGTTTACGCGAGCGAGACGCGGAGAGGGAGCGGCCTGGCCCGCGCAAATGATAATATACACGCGAGATGAATTACGCGTACGTTCCTCTAGGCCGCGGCAGTGATCGCGTGGATAGTGGGTTTCGTTACTTCCGGTGATACCGCCGCAAATCGACGGTGAACTCGGGTCGCCTGGCGGATTAAACGCACGAAAACGTAAATCACAGGCGTAACGAAGTGGGGCCCTTTCTGCGCTCTTCTGTTGCTCGGATCAGATTATCCTAGGCTAAAGTGACCAGATATTTTCTGTTCCAATGCGGGACAAGCAAGCAAGCAAGCAAGCAAAAAAAAAAGGGTTAACAGATGCGTGAAGAGATCTTTTCCGTAGTTTATTAAAGCATTTACAATATATTTAAAAATACATACTACTTGTGATTATAAGATGATACATTGAAACGAAATTAAATTTTTTTTTTCACAACAAAAAAAGTAGAGGAAACAGTAACTTTATGCCAATGCGAAAATGTAAAAGGTTACATGTCCAATCCGGGACACTTTGCGGGACAAAGGGCTCAAATGCGGGACGTCTGGTCACTTTATCCTAGGCTGCAATTCCCTACCCCCTCCGCACCCTTCGATAAAAAGACAGCTCTGATCTCTAACGACGACGGACGGCCTCGAATTTATTTTATTCCCGAGACGCGCCGGAGACGAGGTTTCTCGCCGTTTCTGGCTAAGGTCGTGGCGTCGAATTGAAAATTAAAAATCGACGGCTGCCCGGCGATTAACGCGGAACTCTGACCTCGATTCCGATCGCGGCGATTTCATTGGGCCGGAAGTTTTCGTGGTTGTAATTGTTTTTGTATAAAGACAGCCGAGGAATACTCTTTCGAAAAGCACTGCTCAAGTTCGTTAAGCCTCGCTGTTCATCATTATACGTCTGTTTCACGAAGCTTCCGGTCGCCGGCTGCGTAATTCATAAAAATTCACGCGGCACTCGTAAAAACGGAAAGCTAGCGTTGAGAAGTCGTGGCGTAATTATTATTCGCTTCTAAATACGTAATAAATTTACAAGCGAGACGAGGGAACGACTCACAAGGGAACATCCCGAACCCGGAGATTTAAAAAATTCTGAAACTTTGCGAATATGCAGGGAATTTTCGCGCAATTTTTTTTTGAAAATCCGGTTACTTTCCAAATTTCTGCTGTAACTCGCGAACTGTAAAATAATTTTTTTTACCGTTTGATAGATCTAATTAAAAGAAGTAACTTTTGTCTTGAAACTTATTTTCTGTCCCTTACAGTTCGGGAGGTATAACACAAAATCGGAAAACAGCCGAATTTTCAGGGGTTAATTTCACTCCCTTCTAGTGAGTTTGGGCAGCGAACAAAAATTGCATTGTAATCAGGAGGAAATCCCTTACGTTTTCATAAAGTTTCAAAAGTTGAAAAGACGATCTTTACTATTTTTTTTTGCTACTCCGAACAATTGCATTTTTTTCAAAATAACGAAACACGTCACTTAGCAAACTCATCCTTCTAGCTTCTCAAAAAAGCTCAAGTCGTTTGGACCAATTTTAAAAATGTTCTGCGATTTTAAACGTATGTACCCGAAGACAGAAATTAAAGCAACGACTTTAGAACGTCAATCGTCTCATTAGCCGCCATCTAAAAATAAAAGTATTTGATCAATTAAAGGATATCCAAATCGCGGGGAAGCAGACTCCTTGCCTCTTTGCTTTCGAGCCATTTCCCGCCTCCATCTAACAAGCAAATACGAACGTGTGAAACCACGAAGAACGCAGCAGCAGAAAGACACTCGACTCGTGGATAACATAGAAGAAGAATCCCACGACGAGGATAAAAAAAACTGCGCCGACAAGTGCTTGTACATATATACAAAGATCGTTGAAAGATCCAAGTGACTGGCATCGCTGAAATCGCGGGTTCCGCGTGCGAGTGCGCTAGATGATGATCATCGGCTTGGCGCACAGTGGAACGCATTGTGGGGCCGTTTCCTCCGAGCTTCTTCGTCTTCTTAATCCTCTTCTGGATCCTCTTCTCGGGCTGGACCCCTTTCCCTCCGCCTTCTAGCGATAATTCATGAAACGGTGGCCTAGCCGGCGAGGCCCAGCGACGGACAGAGAAACGAAATCGCGGCTGGCGAGTCGGGGGACGGCGGGGGAGAGAGGCGGTAAAGTAAGCTCGTAAGAAACGAGCTACGATTTATTTGACAGATCGCGCCGACCGCGGGCGCTAGAGTGGTTTATTTTATAAGGCCAGATTGCCGGCCTCACTTCGTCGGAATAGAATAATGGACGTTTCTATCCCTCCTTTGAACGTGTACGCCCGCGACACCCTCCGCCCCGTCCGGGGGCCCTCTTCTTTCGTTCTTTCCTGGCCTTCGTCTCGAAAGTCAAGTGCAGTTAAGGGCCACTTTTCGTCGGACATGGCTGCAGCGGAGGACGCTCAGGACGAGTCCGCCTGTGTCCCCGTTTAAGGCGGCCTCCGTGGGAAGAAAACTCCTTTGGGACGGTGGACGGAGCGAGGTGTTTCCTTGGGACACGTGGGACGTGTTGAAGGAACGACTCTTTGGAAGGTTTCTGCAATAATTTGGGGACTATTCTTGGATGCAGAGTAATTTCATTTTCACTACTACTTATTGTAGTAGGCAACCGGCATTCAGGCAACGGCCTATGGTGTGCGATGAGGCCCATAGGTGGCGTCCGTTTATGAGGAGTTCGGAAGACAGAGACCGCGGAGAGTCGGCGTAGCCGTGGTGGCAAACGCGAGTGATCAGCACGCGGGCGGCTCGGGTTCGATTCCCGGCGGCGTGTGGCTCTCTTTTTCCGACTCGTGCATTGTCCTTTGAAGAATCTTTCTTCTAACTTTGAGGGAACTATGTGGAAGTTAATACTTTAAGGGAGACTTTTTTCGTAGAAGTGATCGGTTGGAAAGACCTGACCGACTTTGGGGCGTTTTTCTAAGCCTTGCGCTACTCAAAGTGTTAATATGCTTATTTCTCGTTCTTTGATATTCTGTTAAGTAGCAGGATCAGTGTAGTTCGCAGAGGATCACGAAAATAGATAACCGATGAAGAAGCAGAAAGTATCCCGAGTGTAACAGGACACTGAGGCAAAGAGAGCGTCGCGACGGAACCCCGGAGCGTGTTTCACGTGGGCATTTACAGAGGGCCCAGTCCAGAGAGGCAGCTTCTCTCAACGGTGGCGTACGCGAGCCAGGGCGCAACTGGGACAGAGGTTTAATTAGAATTTAATTAATTGCCAGCGGCCGGTAGCTTCCTAAATCATCTGGAAAGCCAGCAGCGCTGGCTACGCCGTAAGCCGCGTCGCCACCGACAGAAAAACCGCGACGAGCACGAATGCAAATCGCCGCCGCGACGCTAATGCTGTTTAACCCCGTGGTAATTGTCAGCGCGGAAAAAGAGGAGAGACGGAGGAGCGTAATTTATCGCGGCACGGCGCAACCTCGGGGCAGAAAGAGAATGAATCGGTGGAATAGAGGAAGCGACGAGAGGAGAAAGGGGTGAACGAACGTGATCAATTAAGAAGAAGACACTCGAGAGAGGGCATCCTTTTCTTGTGGCCGATGCTCGGTAGCCGATCGTTGACGCTTCCGTCGGTCTGGTGCGTTCCACTTGTGCCGATATAATTATTATGGAACCTTTCGACTTCTAATGCGCGCCCCAATGTCCCGGCGAGCGCCAGCGGGCTTCAGGAATTAATTGAATTCATTGCTTTTCCTTTTAATCGAGGATGGAGCCTCCGTGACAGAAATTCAATGGCGCCTTAGCACCATCTGCATGTTTTTAACCGACTTCAAAAAAGAGGAGGTTATAGATTCGACCCGTATGTATTTATTTTTATGTTAATCCCCGCATAACTCCTCAGCATTTTGATGATCTCTTTTTTTCTTCGATAGAAGGCGATGCCCCGGTGGTCCCAACAAGTACTAAATCAATATTTTGCCAATTCTGCTTAATAAGGACTATTGTCACCTAATTATTATTATTTTATGCACGTACGCGGGTATCCCCTCAGCATGTTGTGTTAATTTATATATAAAAATAACATCAAATAAAGAAATTAAAGAAACAATTAAAACCGGCTTCAAAAAAATAAAAATAATTTTTTTCTCTTATTTAATCTACGACTCTCATTTTTTTAAGTCGGCGCCAGATTTACACAGCGCAAATGAAGAGGCGTCGGCATACAACAATTGAGAGTCGTAGATTAAATAAGGGAGAAATTATTTTTTAGTTTGTAGTGCATTTTTATTTTTACGAAGTCGGTTTTAATTCTTTTTTTAAATTTAATCTTTATAGCATGCAAGATTCTCTGCTTCGATACTGTTTTACGGAGCAACTCCTTTGGAAGAATTGATTCTCAGATTTAGAACTGCACATGATGCGCTCGAATCGTAATAAATTATGAAATCAACCATAGCAATCAGAAATTTGAAAAACGTGGGCTTTTATAGAGGGACGACGAATTGCATAATTACCCTTCACGCTTTCCACCCCTTTCCTCCCGCCTGATTTCCTGTCACCAACCTGTTTCAACCTCCTTCAGAGCCATGTTTCATCGACTCGCACAGTATCGATCACTATTTGCATTATCATCTGTCCCCCAATCATCGCCAGGCTCCGAAGAAACCACTGCCCACGCGTGCTCGCGATTATTGTCAGGGAAGGTTGAGTAGCTAATATCCGATTCCTCTGCGCATCCTTCTCAGCGAACTTTCCTCAATTATCCTCGACGCTCCACGCCCAGATAAATGGTCTCTTCCTTTTCCCACAATTTTCCCGCCATTTTCCCGCGCGAAATTATCTCCGCCGAGATGATCGCAGCCAAGAGAAGCTCGCGCCGATAACGAAGATGTCGATTGCCGTCGATTAATGCCCAGTGCGTTATCGGTGGATTTAATTTATCGATGACGCGGCTGTTCGATGCACCATTATTATTATTCGTGGTAATCGCGGCTCGCTCGTCGCCTCTACGGTTAATAGAGTTCCAGGCGGCTATCGTTCGGCCATTTATCAGTCTAATACCTTCGATAATTATTCACCGATAAAAAAAGAAAGCGGCCCAAGTGACGCGCAAATTGATTCCCAGGTGGATAGATGAAACAAAAACGCGCGAGCAGTTTAATCGACCCGCGTTATTAGACTCCCAGCGTGACTTCCGGGAGGGAATTAATCTGTTTCTATCGCGACTTTGTAACGAATTTCAATGATGCCGGGGATTTATCGCGCGGCTTCGATTACAGCCGGTTGCTGGCTCCTTCTTTTAGAAAGCCTGCTTTGAAGCACACGGCGGGTGTTGCTTTCGTAAATGCACAAGTACGGGCCGCGTGTTATTAATAAATTTGACGGCCCCGCCGTTTATTTTCGACACCACAAATCCTCGCGACGACGCGGTTAATTAAAAAGCCACTGGCCCGGCCCGTCGCCGTGAAAAAGGGCGGTCTTAATTGATACCTAACGAGGTGCTACCAAGACGAATGGCGGCGGCGTCGATCGACGCTGGATTCCGGAGTGCATTCACCACGTTTCGTCACGTTTGTACAACGTTGGACAAAGACGCGGCGCGGAGGCCACGAATCGAAGCGTAGCGGAGGCAAACACGATTGCCTTACTTGTGGATCAATGGAAGAACGCTTTGCAAGACGCGGTGCAGCGGCGAGGAGAAATACATACGATTGTCCTACTTGCGGATCAATGGAGGAACACTTTGTACAGTCGGCCAAAGAATAGTCCAACTTCTTTACACAGCGCTTGCAGAATATCTTCTCAATATGATTTACGTCCTTAGGACACAGAATGAAAGACGGTACAAATGAAGAAACTTACATGGAAAAGCGAGGTTCTGTCGTGGAACACGTAACCTTGCGGAATTTAAAATTAAAACTGAAACCTAAGCCTAAATCTAACGTTAATAATTTCACCCCCTTCTGGGTTATCATATTGATTATATCGAATAAAAGTTACATGTTTCTTGAGTTTAATATCAGGGCGCAGTGCCGCGCTCAGAATTTAATCTTGGGGAGTGCCGAGTTGGGGGATACAAATATTTTTAATGTAAATTTAGTAAAATCCTTTAGGTGATTATAAAAATTGATTTAAAGAATAAAATCCTGTTTTCTTTTCTTTTTACGAAGCCCCTTCTTTGGGGGTGCGTTGAGTTTAATCCACAAGGTGGATCAAGTGGAAAGCTGTGACCATTTGCGGGAGAATAAAGGATCTAGAATCTAGAGGTTTGAGATTTAAAAAAAGAGGGAATTATAATAGTTTATTCTAGCTCTAACAGTGGCGCACCCAGAGAGGACCAAAGTGGCCTTGGCACCCCCAAAGAAGGGGCTTCGTAAAAAGAAAAGAAAACAGGATTTTATTCTTTAAATAAATTTTTATAATCACCTAAAGGATTTTACTAAATTTACATTAAAAATATTTGTATCCCCCAACTCGGCACTCCCCAAGGTTAAATTCTGAGCGCGCCACTGCGCCCTGATATTAAACTCAAGAAACATGTATCAACAATATGCACTTGGTCCATTCTCCATGTATTCGTCATACTTCCCGCAATATCGTCCGCCAGAGTGTACCTATTAGGGAATTACCGCTCGAAGAAATAATAGAACGTGTCAGGTTCGCAAGGCCAGCCATCTGCCGCCGCAGAAGGGAGAGAATGATAATAACGAGACCATAGAAGTGATTGTCGATCGACGTTGAATCGACGCCATTAATCATGGGAGAGAAGAAAAGCCGCGACGCCGGGATGCATCTGGCTGGACGTTTTCACGCGACGCGTCTATTAATCGCCGGCAGCGGTCGAGAGCAAAACGGACAGCCGTTTGTCAGGGAATTAAAACGTCCCGCGGACGCGGCGGCTAAATCAGAAGTCATCTGTCTTCGCTTATGTCCAGCCTTATGCGCTGCACACACGAGATCGCGCCGATGCGAGCGCATCGGCGGTGGCTCCGCTGGCGAGTGTTGCAAGGCCCCCGACACACTCGGCGGATTCGATAAATCCTCGAGGACACGTTGCGTGCCCCTTTCATCCTAACACACCCGTGAAAAAGTCCCTTTGCGAGCCTCAACACTGAGGACTCGGCGCAGTCACTTTGCATTGTGTCCCGTGCAGCGCACGCGAGAATCGCGCTGCTGCAACTCGTGGAGGTCCTGCTAGGAACGCTGCAGCGCTTCGTCATGGAGGCACGAAAGATTCAATGAATGACAAAGGATGCCTCTTTGTAATAAGTTTATCGGAAATGTCTGTGAGAGCTGGAAGATCCTGCTGTACCACTGTGCACGCGAGATTGCATTAACCCTTTAACCCTTGACCCTTGCACAGTTATTTCAAAATTGTGAGACTGAAATGGAAAATTGAAATGGAAAGTATCGATTTTTTTTTTATGGAGAAGAAGCACTTTCCTCTATTTCCCACTGATTTATTTGAGAAGCATAAGGAAACGTAGGAAGGCAGCCTGAAGTAATTCACAGTAAATTGAAGAGACTGTTTGAGCTTCTCAGGAGAAAAGCGATTTTGATGATTTTTTTGACGCCTTGACTTTAACGACTCCCCAGTGCCGTCTGTAATGATTAATTATAAAACAAAAAATATATTTCTATAATTTAAGACACCCTTAATACAATGCAAAAAGTCACATTAAATTATATATAGTAGTTTTGCTTTAATTAATTCCTAAAGATCACCTATTTTTTGGGGCTCTAGACCGGAACCTCCCCTTAATAGGAGCTTCATAGCAGACATTTGCAGGGATTTATGAATTTTTAAAGAAGCATGCTTTTGGTAAGGAACTCGTGGAAAAGCCTCATTGAAACTGAATGCTAACTTGGAAACTCGAAACCAATCGCGGGGACGTTGCACGTAGAATGCTGTTCAGAAGGACATAGAGCACAGAGGAACAATTTACCCATGAAACATGAACGTTGAACCCCCAGACATGGTTTCCTGACAAAACCCAGCTCGCAGGATTAGAATGTCAGCCGTTGGATTAGCATTTGAACGTCCGGCTATGCTCGCCGCAGGAAATTGATGATATTGTTTCTACCTCTTGATTGTGCAAAGGAACCGAGTGCTCGGGGAATAAATTCAGCCGCATTTCGCATACAAACCTCAGGATTTCGCTGCGCCGAGGTATTATTGGACGATATCCCATCTCGTTAACATAGAGATGTCTCTTGATTTCGAGTGAAGGGATTTTTATATTTTTAATATTCTTGTGGCTTCATTTCGAAGACGCACAAGCGACATATTTACAGCGATGCGTGGCAGTGTACTGCAATTCCTATTAAGGGGTGTTCGATTCCTATTCGATTCTTTAGAAAGCCGATTTTTGAATTTTTTGCCCTCTGGGAGAATTACTTGTCACTAGTGAAAGTTCCAATCAAACTGCTTGATGCGTTTCCCGCCATTTCTGATTTGAATTATAATTTGATTCCCGTCAAATTTATTCACGATTCTTATGCCCTGGATCTTACTTTACCATTCCCTGTTGTGGCGTGAAAACATAGTGCACTGCACATTGACCGAGTTGTAAGTGATCAAGCATTAAAGTTTCACTAAATGCAACAAATTAATACAGAAGTCGATACACATTGAATTATAATTAACTACTGCATAAATATTTCTGTTTGGTGTGGATTTTTTTTATTTAGATTTTCTGGAAGGATCGATTTTCAGGCTCTGTGACAATTCTTCCAAAATCTCTCTTCCAAAATCGATTCTTTGGTTTTGACTTTTTACCAGGATCGATTGTTACAATCCAATTCTGACTCGATTCCTTGAGGTGAATCGAACAGCCCTAATTCCTATTACTAAAGAAACTGTGTCAGCCACAGTTCTACGGTTACCGATAATTCAGGCGCTTAAGGGGGTATACCCGTTTGAACCCTCGGAAAATGTATACATTTTGTGGATTTTTTTACAAGTCAACGGTTTGATGCAGATTTCCCGTTTTTTAACTATGTTTACATAGTATTATGAACTACTTATAAAAAAAGTTTCAGTTAAAAAACTATTGTTTTTCGGAAGTTACGGATACATGTCCGAAAGTCTCTCGATTTTAGACGGCTAAACGGTGGCCCTAAAAACTCGCGCTACGTTCAACCAATTCACTTCCAATTTTGCATGCAGAATCATAATAAGATTCCGCATCGTCCAACGAAGGCTTTTTTTATTTCGATTCCCCGTTTATTATTTATAAAGGAAAAAGGTGGATTTTTCTCTTAGAAAAACTTAACTTTACCTTTGATCTCTCACCATTTCTTTATTTTTCAAAATTTTCAAAATCGCCTTCGTTGGACGATGCGGAATCTTATTATGATTCTGCATGCAAAATTTGAAGTAAATTGGTTGAACGTAGCGCGAGTTTTTAGGGCCACCGTTTAGCCGTCTAAAATCGAGAGACTTTCGGACATGTATCCGTAACTTCCGAAAAACAATAGTTTTTTAACTGAAACTTTTTTTATAAGTAGTTCATAATACTATGTAAACATAGTTAAAAAAACGGGAAATCTGCATCAAACCGTTGACTTGTAAAAAAATCCACAAAATGTATACATTTTCCGAGGGTTCAAACGGGTATACCCCCTTAATTAAAACTCAGAAGAAATTCAAGCTTCGCGCGAAAGAGTGCTGTGGTGCTAGACGTGTCGATGGCTATCGAGGGCGGTGAACTCAGCGGAGGCGCCTTCTCAAACTTATTCCCCGTTCTTGGCAGCAGGCGAGCGTGTGTGACGTCGATATTGCATCGAATTTCGAAACGAGCAGCTCGCCCGTTTAATCCGCGCGTCGAATCGTTAATTTGGCCCCGATCTAATTTAGCCCTTTCCACGTTCCTTGCCCTGCGAGCTGAAGCCGCTGCGCCCCAGATCGAGATAAGGCGGATTCGTTCCGATCTCGCGGCCAGATTGCATATCCTTTATTAAAATCTCCTCGTGCCGGACTCTCCTAGCGATAAGGTCACCGTTGACGCGTGCGCGCACCTGTTAGGCTCCGGTTTACGCGAAATACTCTAGAATCTAATCGAGCACTGTGCGCATCTCTCGGCTGCACTTGGAACATCTCCCAAGTGGCGTTCTAGTTATGCTAATGCGTGCCTCTGTACGCTCTGAGCCAGACGAACGAACTATCGGCTAATTGGACCTCCAATTAGGATTTCAGAAGCTTCTAAAGAGCCGCCGAATCGAGTTTCACGGTAGGAACAAGATCGGCTCGCTACTTGAGCCTGCACTTCCGTAATGGTCAACCAAAACGGCACATTCCGGCTCTCTTTGTTTCGCAAAGCAAAGTCTCCTGGCTGCACTATTTATTCCACGAATGTTCACCGAGGAAGTCAGCCTCGAATTGGATCGCTGATGTTTGTCTACATCCTCTGTAGCTGCTCGCGTGTCGCTTTGGTCGGCACCGTCACGAAAATGGATGCGAAACAAAGAAACTCTTAATTCATGGGGCATGATACTGGAATTATATTTGATAGAATCTCGTGAAAGTATTCCAAGCTAACCTTTGGATTATTTGAAGGGTAAGGGGAGAAAATGTCACGAAACAGCTTTATCGAGAAAGTTAAGTGTTTTGTTCCAGCGCGGAGTGGAGATTTCCTGCTTTGAATCAGTACACCAGAAGTTTAACGTTATCTAGCGAGGCATTTGAACTTTGCAACACTTTGCGATTCGACAGTTCTGTAATCCCAGTTGCCACCAACGAAATAAATCTCAGAATCACGAAAAATGAACGTTCCTCTTTTCTCCCGATGCGCTGCATTTAGTCTAATTTTACAATGCACGGGAATGCAATTGCTGGAGGAAGAAGCTCGCGCAATCTCTGACTCTAAGCATCTCGGCTGAATGAAGGACCCGGCGAGAAAGGCTCGTACGCGTCGCGGAGGATCGCAAGGCCGGCAGATTTCCGCGCGTGCAAGTGCACGCGCGCAGCCATGCGAGCGCGGTCGCGCCAGAGCCCGCGGTTTAATTTATCGGCTGAAATCTGAATTCGCTAATTGCCGCGCTGCCTGGGCACGAGGGGCGTGCGTGCGAGACAAAGCGGATCGCGGAGGAACGGAACGGAGCAGCTCCTTAGATGCTGAAGGAAGCAACGAGGCCCGGGGAACACAGAGGAATCGCGCGGACGCCTCGGGCGCTGGAATCCCGATTATCCGCAGTCCCGAAGGCGGCGAGTCACGGAATCACTGCTCCAAGAGACGGGAGTAATGGAACGAGCAACTAATTCCGTGTAATCTTCGATAATTCCTTGGTCTCGTGCTACGAGCGGCCAACAGATGTGGTTAGGTAACTGACACTATCGGAATGGGAGATCGTGTTCACTCGGAGAGGATTGATTTGTGGAGCCAGGTTGACTGAACGTTTCGCGAGCACGAGACTCGAGATTCTTTTTTTAACAAGTCTGCCTTATTATTCCTCGATTCAAACGGAAAACTATTATACACGAAGATGATTGATGGTATTTTTTATGCGACTACCTTGTTCGCAGCATCTCAACATTCTCATGAATAACGCAGCGCCGAAGGATAATTATCCTGCAATAATTGTTGCACCGCGTGCACAATTTCGACGGGCTGTCACGGCTATATTTTGTACACAGAAAACGCCGAAGGTAGTGTCGCAAAGTCGCCGAGTGTTTATTTAAAAAATAAAAATAAAGAAGTAAGGTTTACCGCCAAAGTTCGCTTCGCGCAAAATTTAATACCGCAGGCTCTGATCCGTCCTCGTAAAATGGAATCGCCGGATCCATCTGCGTTCCCTACGGGCGAAGAGACTGTCAGCGGCAGTTGGGCCAAGCAAATAAAACACCCTCGCAGGCGGGCGCGTTTAAAGCGTGTTACGGTGTTGTTCGCGCGTGGTCTCGCTACTTTTCGTCGCCAGGTGGGCCTCTTCACGCGTGCCTTTGAGCGCGTGCCACAGGAGGAACGATCTCGGCCCCCCTCTTCCCTCTCGACCCTTGGAGGGTCGTTTTTATGAAGCTCCCTCGCGCCGGCGAAACAAACGGACTGTTGCGCACATACTGCGAGACCACCGTCGCTTCGAAAGGCTCGCGGCATTTGTTTGGACAGGAATTATCGTTCGCGGGACTTGGCGGCTCGTTGCCGAGCGCGCGGAGTACATGCATCCATCGAGGGTGGAGAGAGGGTGTATTTTTCGAGGCGTGCGCGTAAACCTCTCGCCGCGCGGGGTTTATTGTTACGCGCGGACTTTTTATTTACAAAGCGATAGCCGCGTCGTCGGGGGAGAGGCGTCGTCGGATGCGCGTTCACGACGAAACCGCGCGCACGTTGCGCGGGAGGGAGAAGAGCGAGGGGAGAGGGTGGGCTCGCGGACGGGGAAAAATGGAATCGACGATTAAATCAACACGCGGCGCACGAGCCTAAGTACTTCCTCTCGTTACAAGGGGGCCTGCTGTATTTTTAAAAAGCATGTTCGCGGCTCTCGTGTACGCGAAATCGGTTACACGGTGTAACGCCGCGACGTGACCGCGCCGCGGATTCAGCCAGTGGAACCGCGCGGCACACGACGCCAGCGATGGGATCGATGGCGATCGTTCAGTGGTAGTTTCGACGACTGTGACTTTGAATGATATAGCAGAAATGATTTAATAGCCTGCTGAAGTAATTTTCTGCTTCCAAGAGAAACGTCTGTTAAATAATTTCCTATTTTTAATGTGGAGAACAGAGCACAGCGGGAACACCGTATACGAAATGCAAAGAAATTTAAACTGTTTTGGATATTGATTTTTAGGGGGAATACTATTTTATGGGTTAACAACGTCATGGGGGAATCTTATTTTTTTGGACTAAATGTATAGCAGAAGTTAGGAATTTTTTTTAAGAAACTAGCATTTCGATTCATCTGAAATTTGGACCATTTGTTTATGCATCCTTGAAGAAGTTGCGACGGCCGGCGAATTTTGCGCGACGTGATGGTCAATCATGCATAACTACTATATTTATGGTTAGAAATTAATAAAAAAAAAACTGCAGCTTCCTGAAAGATGCGTCAAAACATGGTCCAAATTTCAGATGAATCTTATCGCTGAATTTTTAGAAAAAAAATCACGAATTTTGCTACGTTTCTAGCCCAAAGAATAGGATTCCCCCTTAAACGTCCGTTTAGTCACCACTGTAGTTCTTCAAATACTAGTCAGAAATCGATTTCAGTGTATGATGATAGGTTCTAAAGGTGCATATCCACGATGAGACAAAAATATCGTGTCTCAAGTGAGACTTTAATCTCACGAGACAATCATTTATTAATTTAATTGCTTTTTTAACTATCTTGTCATTTCTTTCATGAAACTAAACCCACACAAGACAAGTTACTGATATATATTCAAAAGCCTTATCTCTCGCGACTATTTCCATTATTTACATTTAGTTGTTGCAGAAATTTTTGTCTCACGATAGAAAAGTCTCGCGTAAAATCTCATCGAGGATTCGCACCTTAAGGGAACTGTCCTCGTGGGGATCGTACCCATCGCTACGCAGAGCACGATTGTGCTTTAATTCCACAAGCAGATCCCGGATAACAATAGCCAGCAAAGAGCGCGATATCCGCGTTTACTCGGCCGTGGACGATTTACGTATCTCTCGCGATTAGTCGGACTTCCTAGTCGACTTTGACCGCTCCCCGTTGCCTGTCTATCCCTCGGTGTTCGCCCGGCGATTAATCGGCTCTGGAGCTGATTTCGTGGCCGATGCAACGAACGGAACACACGATCTATCGTGTCGTGAGCGAACGTCGAACCAGCAATTCTCTCCAGCGATAGATCATCAATATTTATAGCCAGTGGCCACGAGGAACGCCTTGTGAAACTATTCGCGTGGACACGGATAATACGAGCCCCTAATAGTCTGATTGCATAATAACGCCGACCGCAACGTTGCGGTCTACCGCGAGTTAAGAGATGCCTCGGTGACTTCCCGATCGAATCCTTTCCCCCTCTTTCTCGCCATCTTTCCTCCAATCTGAGCCGATTTCCAGGAGAATTCGATGGCAAGATCGCCTTCCACTGCAGGATTAACTAATAAGCAAAATAAGCACGTGCTTGGGACATCAGGAGACAGAGGGAAACCATAGTAGTTTTCTGAATTTTAAAATCTAAGTGTGGCTAGAAACACATTTCAGTCAGATTTTCGGAAGTGCCTAAGAAATCCTACATTGTGCTGAAGCGATCACCCTGTATGAGACCTCAAGATTTTTTTTAAAAGGGGCTTCTAAAGGTCTTAATCCAATCCTACTTCGGCCAACCTGGGAAATAGAGGAACGAAGTATAAACTGTAAGAGGGAGTGTTGAAGTGCCTTTTATCGTCAGTTTTGGAGCTGCGGTGAGATGATAAATTGCAAGATGCTGAGGGCCGTAAGTGTTGGCGAAGGAAATCATATTTCAAAGCGATGCAATGGTTGATGGCCCTGGAGGATCGTTCTGGGGTCGATTCAAGGAACAAACGGAATCGTATGGCAATTACGAAGCGTCGTGTCAGACAAGCAGAAGCGAAGGCCCTAAGGAGCCTTCCAAAGAGAGAGACTCGCCAATCACTCGACCTCGTTGCGCTCATTCCGCCAATTACTGCACGACGATGCGTGGTGGATTGTGCGCAGAAGACAAAAGGATCTGTATCGGTTGTTTCTGCAGGGATTCTCAGAGCGAGCTACAAAGCCACGTGGACAACGGAGGAAGAAGATCCCTTCAGCATAAATTCATCCCCGAGGGAACTTTTAAGCAGGGGTTGAAACGGTTCTAAAAAAAACTGTTTCAAACTGTTACATATCGATTCTGACTGAAACAGTTATGAAGAACCGATATTCGGAATATTTAGTTGTTTGTTGGTTTTTGTTTCACTGAGCCTCTCTATCTTGAGTCTCTTTTCAAAACTTCTTCGATGCAGGAAGAACCGAAATGAAAGACAGCATCTGTAAATTAAGTATTGAAAAGGGAGACTAACGATAAAAAGGCTCGGTGACGAAGGATCTTATAAACAAACGCGCAGATCGATTCTTTGGGTGGGGGAGTTTAAGATCAATGGGCCAGAGTCACTTGTATTCCTGAGCCATTGACGAGCATTTCGAATTTAATGCTATACCTGACGCCAACATCGTCGAAGAGGTTAACCCAATTCCACAGTAATTAATAAATAATAAGAAGGACCGACATAAAAAAAATTCTACAAGTTTAAAGATGCCTCCTTATATCCCAAAAGAGTTTAATGCAATATTAACAATATTTTTTTCCAAAAAAAATCATAAATTTCGGGGCTGTTACACGAGAATCCCCATAGCTGCTGGGCCCCTGCCTAGAATCTTCAACAAAAATTATGATTTTATCCAAACTGTTAGAATATAATGTTTATTTATTTAAGAAAATAAAAGTTACACAGTCGATCGTCAGTATAATAATAATAAGAACTGTGTAAAACTTAAACTAAAAGTAATAGAAAGAATAGTCTTTAGCGCGATACAAGTTAACCGTTTGGAGGGTTTTCTCGGACTGAGAAGCGCAGGGGTCGAGAAGACCGTTTCCCCCTCTTTTGGGTCTCCTGTAGCGAAAGAAAGGAAAACTCACAAGTCACCGGGTCCCCAAAGTCCCTGACACTCCAACTCCAGAAACAGTCCATCGTTGTACACATTCCAACACAAACACTATATTTTTTCTGCACCACTACACTTGGCCCGTTTTTAGTAAACTACCTCTTCATTTCCCCGAAAAAATGAGCCCCGCAGAGCGTTCAGCCACCTGTGCCTTTTCCCTTAAATCCGCCACTGTTGAAACCCGGTGTTCCGTGCTGGTGCTAATAACGATTACAAATTTCGTATCAGCAGAGAAGCACAGGATACCGTAGAAGAATCGTAAAGCGTCCGAGGAATAGGAAGATGAGAAATTATCGCGGCAGATTACGTTTGAGTCGCTGAGGCGTCCCCGTGGCCGGTTAGGGGATAGCGATAATACGCTCGGCGTGGCACGCTTTTACGAAGGAAGCCACGCATTCCTCGTTATCCTCGGATTGTTCTCTAAAACGATGAAACAAGTAGCAGGGCATGCATTAATCATCATTAAAAGCCGCTGGCACCGCGTTGGAAGCCGCTGCCACGAAATAATGAGACCGTTCTGCGTCGTAGATCGTACGCTTGCCTCCTTAATCTCGATTGGCATCGAATAACATGGCACGGCTACCACGCATATTTTCATCCTCCACTTTTTCCTCTCCACGTCCACCATACGTACACACATACCCGCATACGCGTATATATATTTTTTTCTAAACGAGGCTCGACCTGTCCACAGCTCGAGCGCGAGATTTTATCGATGGAACGAAGCATGCCGGGAGGAAAGCTCGGGCCCACTGTTCCAGCGAGATCTCCCGAGGGGAAGGTATTCGCCGGGCCTTACCGTCAATTCCGAGCGATTAGCCGTCGAAATCGACGACCCAATTGATCGCCGATTCGATGCCCCGGCGTTCTGGTCATCGGTCGCCGGCGCGCGTGTTTGCCTCGCCATCGATCTTCCGCCTCGGAGAGAAACGACTGGTCGATGAAAAACGAGGAGATAATGTTTCCCTTTCGTCGGCCAGATATATCTGTCGATCATAATTCACTTGCTCCCGGAGGAAACGCTTGCGAGGGGTAGGAATCTGCCGAGGGGCAAGGGGAAGAAAGAAGCACACGGACGTAGGCGAGAGCGCGTTGTCTGTCTGCCACCGCGAAACGGACACTCCCGCAATCTTTTCTAATTATCTCGTTCCAGCGCGCATCGCGGCCCCGTAATCGGATATGCTAATGTGCAACGGGGAAACGTAACGATGTTACCTATCTTTTTATGTCGCCCTGCGCACCCTCCGCCAGCGCCCCGTCGCCCGCGGCGGCGTTACATGCGCAGCCAGTCACGACCACCCCGTGCCCTCTGAGCGAAAAGAGTTACGCCCGGCCGAAGTAGCCACCGTGTCCACGCGGAACGGTGATCGTTGGCCAGATGCGCGGGAACCTGTTGCGATTCACCTTCGATATGAAATATCGCCCGTGTCAGATTGCACAGGTGGCCGCCCTTCGTTTTCCGTTAATTAGCCCGTATCTCGATTGACTACCGGGGTGGCTTCGCCGGCGTGAAGCGGCCGCATTCGGAGCGCTGACGTATCGATCGAGGTAATTGAATGGGAATGGTGCCTATGAGGCATCGATTCCGATGCACGGAAACGTTGGAATGAGTGGATTGATGGGGGGTGGATTGGGGTTCCCGAGGCGACGTGAAACGATTTTGATGGGGAGGATGTTGGCGGGCGAGGTGTGGAAGCTTTTGGTGCTGATTCCGATCTAGGGGCACGAGCAGGGCAACTTCTCAGAGCGGAGAATTTGCGGGCGACAAAATTGATAGAAAGAGAAAATTAAAATCCATATAAGTGTTAAGTTTTTTTTAAATATTTTATGAGTTTTCTTTAGATTTAAAAAATAGCTAGGTACACCTACCTCCTACATATATATTTTACTGCTTTTTTCTGTTACTTTAATTTCAACAAAAACATGCCTGTAAAAAAGGCTAAGTTCGAGTGACTGCTCAGCCGTAAAAAGCAGTGAGATGAGATCTAATGTGCGGCCAAGTTCAACATCCCACTGTAACGTGCCACAGCTACCTAGGCACAGGGCTACGGCACAGAAAATGGCCCCGTGTAACTTAAACATTATACCACTACCAATTTGAGTCGGGAGAATATTCGCAAATATGTGCAAATGCCAAATATTCGCGCACAAATATGAATATTTGCACTTCACACTTGCATGGTTTAACGCGAATAACCAATATTCGTGTACGAATATGGAATGAGTTGCTCCAGGGTTAGAATGCACATATTCTTATGCCGCAGATTAGATAGAAAAAAAGTTTCACTCACTGTGAAAAAATTATATTTTATAATAATTATTGATAATTAAACATAAAGGGGGGCAAAAATGATTTTTGCCCAGAGCGGCGGGAGAGCTAGATCGGACCCTGATCCGTGGATGTCAAATAGCTTGAGTTGAGTGTACACTAGATTCAGGATCCATTTTACCAATAATTTCATTGGGACACATTTCAGAATAAACTGTTCTATTGTACTCTGATTTTAGTGCGATTTAAAATCCTCATTCCCGTCAAGAAGTAATACTGATGATAAGTAGCTCGCAGAGTTTAATATTTAGGGTGGGTCAAAGTGGACCCAATACTCGCCTAGCCAGGGCTAATGGAGAATTGTTGCGTTTGAAGTGTTACAAGTGTGAAGCTAGGGTATGTTCAGTGGAATTTCTGACGAGACCAGATAGCAGGAGCAGATACTTCATCTTTTGGAGTTTGCTTGTATTCGGAGTATTATAAATTGCCAGAGAGGATAGGAATATATCAAACCAGTGCATACTGTTATTCCTAATAATTTATAACAGCAAGGTGTCAGGATTAGTTGGTCATCAGAGTCTGCTGAGTACCCCTACTGATGAGCTCCACTAGTAAACCTTGAGCTCAACGAGCAAATACCTCCTTTTTCTGCTCCCCAGCTCCCAGCAGATCGCCATAGCAAAAGGAAATGTATAAAAATAGCCCGCGCTGCTGTTTCTAATAATTTATAACCAGCATCTGCTGAGTAGGCTCGCTGATGAGTTCAGCTAGCAAAGCCTCGGCGACATGGAAGGAACTTGAAAGAAGGAGAAAAGGTGAAGGACGAACAAAGTGTGTTGCATCGCGAACTTATCACTGAAGATTCTTAAAGAACCTAATAACTAAGTAGTCGAGATTCTACAGGAATCGAGGCTTCAACTATGCTTTTCATGTAACAAGAAGCACACGGCGTTGTGACTCGACCAATCCCCATAATCCCCAAAGTAATAGAACGCGAAACAGCAGACTGCCCGTATCTCCTTAAACAGAATCCGTCGATCGATCACTCTGCAATTACGCGAGCCGAGCACTTCCCAGCTCGGCTGCGTAAGAAGCACCAGACCATTAACACCTTCGTCCCGAAAAATCCGCGTCGTACATCAACGGAACAGAAACAAGGTAGCGGGCTCTTTTATATCGCGCTGCATCATCACCTTGGAATAATTAAGCTATTGCTCGATCGTTCGATCATGCGCTGATTGCGTTCCATGCAAACACCTCGGTGTCAGCCAGAAACGTGACGATAATTGTACCTGAATAATTACGATAAGCCGGGGCGAATCGTGATCAACTCGTACGACTCCTCTCCTCCCTTTCTCTCAGCATTTCGACGTACGGGAACGCGCTGTTATCGCGATACCGTGTAACGTTTCTCGTGTACAGCCTCTCCATTGATAAGATCAACGCCCGTCGAGTACCGAAAGTTGTACGACCGCGTGCGCTGGCTGGTTCACCTTATCGCAATACACGAGCTGCCCCTTCGGAGATTACATTGTGGCAGGCCTGTGCAACCTATGTTTGATTGAAACTGGTTGCCCCGCTTCAGGGGCCACCGCTCCCTGATCGCGGCCTCCTCTCCGCACCTGATTCCCAGAATAATTGCTGCCGAACCGATACGATCGGCGAGCACCGATCGATCGTCTAGACGTCTCGTTCCACCTTCTTTTTCTCCGACGGCTACCGTCGCGAGGTCTTACTCGAGATTGCACGCCGCCCCGGGCGAATAATGCGGGACGAAGGAAACGTACTAAAGGCCCGAGACCGCATTACATTGACGACGATATTAATCTTTCATCCTCCAGTCAAAGTATAGAGTACTTGGTGGAAAGGTTAATCGAGAGGCGCATTTCAAGACCTTTGTACTTCTGGAGCACTGTGCGCAGGCATATGGACGAACCTTCGTTTTATACTCGCGGCGAGCATAATCGCGGCATGACAAGAAATAAAGCTCGTTCCCTTCGAAGTAAGACAGCGTTGCTGCGGGTTTAAACCCATCAGCAGTGTACACTGCTGAAACCTTCCTCCGCGTTAAGCTTCCACTCACCGTCCACGGAAAACCGTGCGAAATTGTAATCTCCTGCAGCCTCTCATCGCTGCGTTCCTCGGAGGCTGCTTGACGTAAGCTCCGTCATAATTATAATTGCAAATTCCTCGGTGCATCAGCTGACACCGCAACACCTCCGTCAGAACCAAGTGGAGCGCTACCACGAGACCCAGAGTTGGTATTGTAAACCTTTCACCAATGCGACTAAAAGGAGCTGCCCTAGGAACGATCCCGGCTCAGATAGACGACGTTCTAGGAAGAGCCGTGGATCCCTCAGCCGGCGATCAATAACGGCGAGTGGAGCCGAGGAGGAAAGTAGCGAGCGTATGTATCAGAGACAGTTCAGGGGACAGCGGCGAGTTATCCCTGCTGGTACTTCTCGCGATTGAATCGTGCCGCCTCTGCCCCCGATGTATCTTTAATGCGACCGCCATGGAACCGGTACGTCCTCGCGTGTCGTCTTTACTCTTTACTCATTCAGGGTGGAAACCAGTTTTCGTCGCGGTGGTCCGGCTGGCGCGCTTGATCGCGGGCCAGATAAATAACGGCTCGTTACGAAGAGGTGACGCGTCCACGGTGCCTCGCGACCCACCAGGAACCAGCGAAATTCTCACCCTCTTCCGTGCCCGAGAGCTGATCGAGCGGGGGTGAGCGTACGTGATTGGGAGAGCAAGATGGTGGAATGGAGCAAACTTTATTTAGGGGATAATAGAGTTGTGGATTGAGAGCACCTTCGAGTCTGTGAAGACGCTTTCAGATTTTGGGGATTTGGTGTTTGTGGGGCAGGACGGAAGGGGAGTTTATAGTACAGACTTTATACTTGCTACAAAATTATATAGGTTTTCGTTTCCCGTGGAGAATTTGCATATTTTCATACTATGGGCGAAATTTTTATTTTTAAGGGATTATACTTAGTCAGCTAACGAAAAGGAACGCGATTTTCGGGATTTTTTGTGGAATATATACTGCATATTTTACGTGATTGGGAGAGCAAGATGGTGGAATGGAGCAAACTTTATTTAGGGGATAATAGAGTTGTGGATTGAGAGCACCTTCGAGTCTGGGAAGACACTTTCAGATTTTTGGGATTTAGTGTTTGTGGAGCAGGACGGAAGGGGAGTTTATAGTACAGACTTTATACTTGCTACAAAATTATATAGGTTTTCGTTTCCCGTGCAGGATTTGCATATTTTTAAACTATGGGCGAAATTTTTATTTTTAAGGGATTATACTTAGTCAGCTAACGAAAAGGAACGCGATTTTCGGGAATTTTTTGTGGAATATCTGCTGTATATTTTTTTTACAAATATTCGCTTATTTTAAAAGTATATGTATGCCGCAACTCTCAGTAATTTTGTTGTAGAAAAACATTAAAAGATGAACGAATAGCAGCTATTCTCGCGGAAGCTGTTTTGATATCGGTGGGCAAGATATTTCGGAAAACACTGTGTCGATTGGTTTAAACTTTTGCAGACTTCTTTTATATATTCAAGACTAGTAAATGAAGGAAGGATTTTTTATTTCAACAAAAACTCTATTTTTAAGTAACGAAAAACTAACAATTCAGACATCGAAAAATCGTGGTTTTGCGTTAAACAGATTTTGTGAAAAATCAACTTTTTGAAAAACCCTTCGTGCATCTACTGAATTCAACCATATATTAAAAGAATGATCCGGCTCAGAGAAAACGTGCTCACCGCACAGTGCCTTTATCAAAACAGCTTCCGCGTGAATTCCTCTTATTCGTTCATTTTTTAATGTTTTTCTATAACAAAATTACTGAGAGTTGCTGCATATGTATACTTTTAATAGAAACGAATAGTTGTAAAAAAAATATACAGTAGATATTCCACAAAAAATCCCGAAAATCGCGTTCTTTTTCGTCAGCTGACTACTTAGGCATAGCTGCTTAAATTAAATTTCGAATAACGAACAAATATTAAAAAAATGATTCCTCATGTGTCGAACAAAGTTAACTCGGATTAAAGAACGAATAACGAATATTTATTTTAATTTAATTACTTATTAATATAATTAATTATTATAAACTATTTTAATTTTTTTTATTTTAATAAAAAATTTGCCCATCTCTGTTTCATAGCACCGCATCCCTGAGCGTTCTAGGTTCTAGGGATTATTTGAGGCATTGAGAGCAAAAAGGGTCCAGCCCACATTGCGAGAAAATTAATTTCTCCTGTTTTATATGATTAATACTAAATCAATTCCGCAAAAAATCTGGGTTAGTCCGTTTTTGCTCTGAATGCCTCATTTTCGACGTCCCCGATCGAATACCCGCGTTTCGCGGCATTCCACGGAACCGAAGTGCAGGTTCCCCAAATATTTTCTCACGTGCAGCTGCCCTCGATCCCGCGGCCCCCACGAATCGCCGTTTGTTCATTGTGCCCAGCAAACAAGCGCGTATTGTCGCTCGGGCTGGTGACCGTGAATCGGTCATTGTGCGACGTTACGTCGTGAGCGTCGGTGCTTATGTCACATGTGGGCTCATTCTAATGTAAAAGCTTGATTTTACGGCTCATTGTCGCGAGCGCGCGCTACGAGACAGGAGCGACCAGAACGCGTCGATTGAACGACAACCCCCGTGGCCAGTCTGCTGACTTTCCAGCGCTGCACTTTGTATTGTCAACGTTGGACGATGGCGTCCCGCGATCATCGAGTATCTGCTAGAGATCCTTGCAAAATTCCTCTATTATTATAGTTCCCTTGTTTGATGACATACTCATTGGGGAGAATTTTCAGGATCAGAAGGGGTGAGATTCTCTCAACACTGTAGAACCCTGTATTTTAATCGTTAAAAAGAAAATTCGAAGCACCGACTGTGCGAAGAACAAAGCATTATTGATCATCGTGCGGTGATGTCAGTATTCCAAGATTGCCAGTACTTATTCGAAGCCTTGATGATTCTTAACGAAGAGCGTTAAGACCCTCGCCAATTTCCACGAAGAAACTTAAATTTTCCAGCTCCCATTTTCGCGGAAACCAATTATCAAATCTCCGATACAACTGATGGAAGAAAGCTTCCACTGATGGAATAATAATCCTCGGTTACAAGGCAGCGAGAAATAAATTCCAGCCACTTCTGAAATCAATCAATCATTCCTCGCGCCACCAAAAATCCACGGCTCAACGACCTGTTGCCCTAAAAGCTCCTCGCGAGAGCCGGCGAAGAGACTGCAAAACAAATGCCCATTATGGAGAGGCGCGACGTTGATTGTTAGCAAAACTGCAGAAGGTATTAAATCACGGGTTGCAGGTAATGCACGGTCAGGCGAGCGTGAAGCAGCGTTTGACAGCGTTAGAAAGATCGCCGCGACAAATGATCCTCAGTTTCCCCCGAGGCTCGGCTATCTCGTCGCCGAGGCTACCAACGTTCGTTTCCTCGGCTTGTAAACGGCTTGTCGTCCGCTGACAACAGTATTTGTCTCTGCGGCTCTGATCGAGGAGATTTATACTGGCCGCGGAGACATGACTGGCCACATACAGGGTGTTCGTTAAGGCGCAGAAAACGAGGTGGAATGTTCGAGCTTGAGCTACAGTTAGCGCGCCTAGCAACAGTGAACTGAGGCTTTTCTGTGGATGCGTCTGAAGGGACCAATTGGGAACGAATGATTTGGTGGAGAATAATTGGTAACGTTCATCGATCCCTTTACAAATTTGTAATTTTAATGTCACTCCAAAATTTCATTCCAAAGCCTACATTCCACTTCAGTTTAGTTAAGGGGGGGTTTAGTACATTAGTCACATCGCACTTTGTTGGGCCGAAAATTAGGTAATTCTTTGTGAATTTTTGGTACAAAAACAGTTCGGAAAATTAATTCGAGGTTTGGCAGGCTGTTTTATTGAATCTCGAACTATTGTTCTGAATTTTTGTGTGACAGTGGGAAAAAAAATATGGCAGATACAGAGAGAGCGTTGAGAAATAATCGAGTGGCCCTGGCGTTGACGAAAAGTACTGTAAGGGTTTCAAAAATTCATAAAGAATTACCTATTTTTCGGCCCAACAATGCGCAATCCCCCCTTAAATAGTAGGAATCTACTTGGTTCACCCTGTTCAGAGAAACCTGAAGGATGAGACCAACTATTTGGTCCCCTAACCGTCTCCACACCCAATCCACTCGATTACTATTCATAGAAGCGTCTAGAGTCCACCCTGTACGTCCACCGCTGGCATCGAAAGCTTTCTTAAATGCACAGGGAATAGCTTTACCAGGAAATCTGGTGATACAGTAGCTCCACCCCTTTAAAACGTATACTCAGCCTCGTGTGCTACCTACGAGGGGCCATTTTCCTTGCTTCCTTTAAGACCAAACTGTTAATTACTAAATTACTGAGAGCCTCCAAACAACTTGCCCGTTCGACTTGCTGTACGTGCTCCTACGAACCTGCTGCCTTTGTACCCAAGTTTAAAGCCCGTAAGAACAGGGAACACCCCGTATAGGAGGACACGGTCCAGGTGATAGTAGCGGAACGAACCGAGGAGGGTTTCATCTCGAACGGCGATAATGGTGCGCGAGTGAAAGCCCGGCTGTGGGCCCATTGTGGCCGTGATTTTTGCTTTCCCTGGTGGTCCATCGACGCGAAACGCAACGGTTGATTAGCATAATACGCCCACCGTTCGCTCCCCGGCCATTTATCGCGTGCCGAACCCTCGTTCGTGAAGTCACGGCTCGATTAAAGCCGTTCCTTCGATGGAGCTCCTCTCGCCACGATTATCGTCGATTGTCGCGGAGCGTTGACGGGCAAAAATTAACGCTGCTCGCGAACTTTCTTTATGGAACTCTCCACCGACCTGGGGGAAAGTGGGTGTCTATAAGCGAACACTCTGACACTTTATTCCAGAAGATTGTTTCCAGTGAAGAATAAAGAATTCAGACGAGGAAGGGAAATTAAGTGTGAACTTTGACATAAAATGTTACATATAAACTACACTCCTGGCAAAAATTAAAGGAACCCTGTAATTTCCCGAAAATTTGGATCATTTTCAAGTAGCTGTATCTCCGTGAAAAATGGTCGCAAAAAAATATTTTAAAAAAGCATTTTAACGCTTGAAGTCTCTAGTTTTTTAATCAGCAACTCAAAAAATTTGTTTCGTCCATTATGATACTGTTTTATCAAGATGAACCGCAGGAATCTTAATAAAACAATGTCATAATGGACGAAAATTTGTTTTGAGTCATTGATTCAAAAACTAGGGACTTCAAGCGTTAAAATACTTTTTTTAAATATTTTTTGCGACCATTTTTCGCGGAGATACAGGTACTTGAAAATGATCAAAATTTTCGGGAAATTACAGTGTTCCTTTAACTTTTGCCAGGTGTGTATAAACGATTGTGACAATTATTCTATATATTTTCAAGTGGTAGAATATGTGGTTGCTACGAAGCCACATTTTGAAGAATTAAACCCCCAAAATCTTTGGAACCATTGAAGCTATCCTCATGGAAGCCTATTAAAATAAATATTTACTAACTGATGTAGCTAAGGATACCTAGCACAGCCTATGAATTACGGCGAAATGAAGACAAGTCATTCGAGTCATTAAGAACCTTAATAAGCCAGCTAATAGACGGCTAGCGGTATCTACGAAGAATCTTTGGCGTACATCGATATCCTGAAGCCAAGTTACACGAGAGGAGGAGAGCGTTCAAAGCGTAACTCGAGTCAGTGGAGGAGTGCTTCGCCTGGAGAGACGAAGGACACGGCAACTCCGGCATCTGCTGTGCATTATTCGAGAGGAGGTTCATTAGAGGACTTCCTCCGCGACGGGAGGGCCACCGTGAATGATTTTCCGGTAATGGCGGCCATCTCTGAGCCTTTGGCAGTCCTCCCCTGCTTCTCGGAACTGTACAGAATTACACTCGAATGCACGGTTAAAATAATAGGCGCTTTGTGGAGAAAATCGAAAACCGCCGGCTTGTCGTGACTTTTATTACCCTTCCAACGGTTTCCCGATTTATTAGGGAACTTTAATGACTCCGCTCCCTGAAACGCGTGGGGTTTCAGTGAGTCGTCGGAAAAATTCGAATGCTGTTGATTGAAAGAGACGAGCAGAATAATTAGCTTTTTAATACTCTCAGATTAATGGCTATAGTTCCGAATAAATTGTTAAGAGAGCACGCTGCGGGATAGGTAGATCTCTTCCATTGTGTCTCAATGTCGGACCCGTTGATTGAGCAACTTCCCTTAATTATTCTTCTAGTAATTATTAAACTGCCACGATGATTGGCACCGTGCGCCGAACGCGGTGGCACTTTCAATCAACGACTCAACTCGCCTTCCTCACCGAACAGGTCGAATAAGAGGGAATCGTGGACGCGTCAGGCTACCAACGCCCTCCCATTAGAATGGGGGGAGGCTTTATTCCGAGGAGTAGCGGCTAATAAATCCCCGTGGCCGTCGATTTCGAGAAAACGGCTACAACCGACGGTTCGTTTATCTGATCGATTCCAGCGGAACCGGGCGAGCAGCATTATCAAATAGACTTCAATGAGAAACGCGGGTGGCGCGATGCGGCAAGGGGCGTCCGCTACCTATCGCCGGCTGATCTCGCGGTGCCATTGTAAATGCGTTCACGTAATTCAGAAAAGTTGCGTGTCCGTTTCGTGTCGGGCATATATCGGCGACGGGGGCGTTTCGAGCACCCGTCCCGCCCGCGCCCCGAATGCACCCAACGGAAGTACGTCGTGATTTGCCGCAACGCCGGAAACGGCGCACGTGCGTCGTCGTTTTTGTAATTTCATTCAGCCGCGTTCCGAGAACACGGTTCGGGAGATGCTGTTCGCTTATCCACGAACAATGAGCACGCCGAAAAGCATCGTCGCCGGGGTGGGGGGTGGGGGGTGGGAGAGAAAAGAAAATGCGGCATCGAAGGTGGCCGAGAAACTGGGGAACGAAAGGATTCTTTACAGACCGATAATTGCGTGGTTACAACGTTAAAAGGTCGTTCACCGATTCATTGTTCAGCTAGGTCAAGAGGAACGCCAACGCCCGGTAAGCAGCGCCCAGGAATTGACACTTCGCACCTTTCGCAAGATGACGATAAAACTGGTCGTCCGACGCGTGTAATCGCGTTTCACAAACACAGCGAATGCCCGCGGCACCGGCGAAACCAATTGCAAAACGAAGCGCACAGGCGTCTCCTTAAATGTCCATATTTCTTTCTGATCGCTTCTGGTGACGAACGCGAGACCGCCTGGGGGTAGACGATCCTCTGGGACTGCCACCGGGTGTAAAGAGCGCTTCAAAATCCCCTTCGAAACATCCGCCAATAAATAACTTGCTACGTAGGGTCGACCGGGGCGAGGCGGATCCAAATATGAATTTAGTCCATATTTATACTCGCACAATTGTTTTAAGTCATTGCTTAGAGCAGGCAGACGTTTCCAGTGAGATGGACGCCTGCGAACGTCAGAATTTTGGTCCGAATCTAACCTCCGTAATCTGCAATTTCGTATTTAAAATAGGAAATAAGAAGATGGCATTGTATTTACTGTGGTGAAAAATTAATTCGGCCACTTTCGAAAGATTGTCTGAGAAGAGTGGTGGCACTAGAATTGTGCTGATAGGGGCGGTAAGAAATGGCAATATCCTTCCGAGGTGTGTGGTAGCTAGTGTCACTTGACTTCACTGTCATTAAATTAGATTCGTTTAAGTTGCTTCCAAAGATTTCGTAATGAAAAATTTCATTTCTTCAGAGATTTCTGCTTTACCCGTTTCGCCCCTACTTTTGGGGCGATCTGATATTCCCACTTTCTGTTTTTTTCTTCGCAGAAGAAACATTTTAAGTTGGATTTAATTTTCTATTAGTAATATTCAAGCCAAAGGTGTACTGCTCACGAATATACAATAAAAAATTAGTTTTTAATCTTCGACTATTCTTCTTTTACCATCAAACACAAAGCGATCCGACTCGCCTGGGTCTGCCCTGTAAAATAATGCATCGGAAACGAAATATTCACGGCCCAATATTCACAAAGCACAAAAAACATCACCCCCTATGCTCTCCACTCCATTTCCACCCCCGAAAGAGAAGCCCGCAGCGCAGAAGCCTGCACCCCGGTGCACTGTAGCAGCACGTGAAGTCTCCCACGTGTCGAGCCGATCAATGGCCAGCCAATCTGTGATCAGGGCGCGCGAACAGCGGCGGGCAGTGCGCCTGCGTGCATGCCAGGTACGGCACGCGGCGGGCCACTGGCTGTCAGACGAAAACGTGCCGCTGGCAAACAAAGGTCGCGCGCGCGCGCGGGCTTCTCTTCAGCTTCCACTCGTGCGCCGTGCTTCCTCGAGACCCCCGGGGTCAAGAGACCGTGTCGTCCGTGCCCTGTCTGTCTCGTGTCGTGTCTTCGAGCGTCCCTCTCGCCCGCAAGTGCCCGCCAGCCTGCGCTCTCCGTCTCTCCCGTCAATGGACACGCGGATTATGCATCTGCTTGATCGCCCGTACGACCACCGTCTACCCAGGAAACCGTCCATTACGGGCGAGCGCATGTAGCGGCTGCTTGAACCGACGAACCGAATCGAGGAAACCTTTGGGGAGCGCTTGTTCGCCAGCGATGCTAGTGTGAAATGGGACTGAACCCGGGGCAGATGGAAGATTGCGTCGGGGATACCGCGGAAAGTTGATCGATCGGGATCGGTGAGTCGGAAATGATGGACGAGTGGCTGGAGTATACGGCTTCTTGGTTGGAGCTTGTGAAACTTATCGGCCGCGGAAATTAATGCTACCGATCGTCGGATAACTTTATTTAGAATCGACAGTTTCATCGCGCTTTCAACGTTTCCTCCTAGGTACGTATAGAACGTTGTAACGCTGATCGCCGGTTGCACCGGAGTTCGCGGGAATGACGCGCTATCGCGAAGCCTCTGTACCGTATCGCGATCCAAAGTGACCATTCAGAGTTACAGTTAGACTCACAGTCGGACCGAGAAAGCCCGTGGAAAAGTGTCACTTCATTTAACGGCACTCCCTCGTTTTTCTCATGCCACTTGATAGCGGTCTTATCAAGCAACCGGTCGCAAGAAGCTAGGCGATACGCGCGCTTAATAAAACACGCCCGACCTAGCCAGAACATTGAAACGTTCAAATAAATTTCGCTGGCAACGTCGATAAAGGAAACCGGCAGCATCGACATCGGTTGAATCTGGTACGTAACTGGTTTCTACCTTGCGCTTATTAGATAGTCTGAAACAATTCGCTCTCCGAAGGGACTTCTTTCAAACCGGAGAAGAGAGGAGTCCTCCGTCGACGGCGTTCGTTTTAACGAGCCTCTTTCTTGCCGCGCGCCGTCCCAAATTTTTGCGATTCCTACGGGGAAACTGAATACGAGCGGTCGTGAAACGAGGAGCAAAAAGGGCGCCCATTGCTCTTGTTTGTTAATGAGCCCGAGAAGTATAAATTTCCGTGGGCAACGAAGTGACTTGGATTTTTTCCCGTCGGAGACACAAGGCGCGCTCTGTCCTCCACGGCAATTAGAAAAAATGCTTCCTAGCTGCAGATGTTTCGGGTGACAGGAGGATGGGGCCCAGGTCACAAAGGCACCTCCCTGAAGAACCGAGGCGCCGGTGGCGCGTAAAACGAATTTTTCAGGGTGCAAATCGGGCAGACGGTGACTTGAAAAAAAAAGGTACTCCATTCTTCGGCTCTTCAGCAAACGTTGGGCACTAAAATCGTTTAAGATTCTTCGGTATGTACGTCGGAGATTGGACGTGCTTTTCGGTGCTCGTTTTTCCGTTATCGATGGAAACCTTGATTTTTGCCAACACATCGCGTGTTCAGCGTAGATATTTTTAGATAGCGTCACTTTGTGTACTTTCACTTCCTACGCCGTTTATCATCCACATTTATTTGCATTGGAGCACGGAAGTTACGGTGATGCAACGTCTCGCGTGTCTCAATTACGATTCTTGTTTAATCGTCAGAGATTCTGCTGCTTTAAGTGCGCTCATGTTGTGCGATGAGAATTATTCGCATAGCAGGCGTAATAGCACATTGTTGGGGAGTTTTTTTCTCGTCAGAATAAGGTCCCAATTTGTACAGGTGTTCCTGTTTTAATCGCGAAGTGATTCGCCGAGAAAGTCAATTTTCAGAATTAAATTTGGACTTTGATTGGCCACGTGCTGGAGCGTCTGTATTTCTTCTACGAAATTCAAGTGAATTCCTTCGAGATTTGGGAGGAAGAGGATTAGAGGAAATCCTGAGGCTACCTTTGAAATTAGTAATAAGCTGTCGGTGGATCGGATGGCGCCGAACGATTGACGTATATCCGTTTGAATTAATTTATGATTCCTTCGACGCGAGTTGGTGGTAATACCGGTATTATACAGGCATTAGAGCGATGTGCGCGATTATAAACGTCGTCCAGTGACATCATACCGGTTATTAGCAGTATGTATTCGAGTTTCTTTTTTTGGCCGCGGCGTAATCCTGCGAGACTACCAGTATTTTATCAGCATTCGTAATAGCCTTTCGATCTCTGCTGCTAAGGATTTTATTGTAGCTTAGTCAATTTGCTTCCCTGTTCTACAGGATGCTCCAAAGTACGTGGCGCGGTTCGTGGTACGCAGCAAAGTTGCGTTCGTATGTACTTGAAAAAAAGTTTGCTGCAATTAGAAATAGTGTAGATTTTGTGTGATTACTTTTAAATTATCCTGGGTGCTTCAAATGTATTCGAGAAGGCTACGTTGTGAAGAATATTGAAAATCCATATAGAACATTAGGGATATTCTATTACTAATGTGATCACTTTGTGACATTCTATTATTATAATAATAGCCAAAGAAAAATGTCACAATTCTGAATTAGTGAGGTTTTTACAGCAAAGAAAGGCGCATCGTCGTTGTTTTAATGAAAATAGAATCTTAACTCCCTTAAATCACTGCAGTTTTCCAGACAAATCGTTCTCGCTTGAACTTGAACCCTGAGCTAAGAACATCGTAGAAGAGCCACGGCAGCGTTCTTGTGATAGTCCGATAAAGCTATCAAGCATTATCTAGACCCGGCCGAACGAAAACCTACCTGCAACCGCGACAGGAACACCGTACCTGTGATAACACTCCCACGATAAACTTTGCTTGAGCAAACCGAAGGTGGAGAATTTGATAAGTGCGTTTCGCTTCGTTATCGTTGGGAAGCGCGCAGCGGGGAGGGGGTCTCAGGACATTTCTGTCGCGCTGCAAGTAGTAATAATCGAAATTATTACATAAGCCGGGCATAGAACCTGCCAGGGAATGTGCAGCAAGTAGTAATAATCGAAATTACACGACGGAGCAGTGAATTAGGAAACCTGAAAGTACGAAACTTCCTTAGTTCGTAAGCCTAGCCTAGGAATCTAAGAAGGAAGCTTCTACGAGTAGTAATAATCGAAATTACATTATCCAGCGGCAGAAGCTAGCTCGGAACTTCTCGGGATTACAAGCTGACCCTGCAATTTAAGGAGGAACATGCTACAAGTAGTAATAACAGAGATTACGCGACCAAAGGTTCAGAGGTTCGTGAATTCCTGAACCGGGCCCAGAATCTTTGGACAAAGAGGCAGGTCGTCAAAGGCCTCTCGCGAGACGTCCCTGTCGGTTTTAATTCGCCGGTGAATTCATCGCGCGATCGCGTTGACGATCGTGGGCTTAGAATGAATATTCTACTATCGCGCGCCGCGCTTCCCTGTTCACCGGTCCCTCGATTCTCATTCGGACCCGACGCACGTCCACCGAGTCTTTTGTTATTCACGCGGGTGTAGCTTCGAGTGTCCCTTTTTAGCTACCCAGCCAGCTAAACTACCACTACGCGACGCCTCCTTTTTCTTTTCTCTTCACATATCAAAATAAGACATTTGGGGGAACGACGTTAAGGTCCTCCTTACTTGGCGATGCTTCGAGCCTCTACGTGTGCGCGAACACTTAATGAAGCCTGTTTAGAAATTTCGATCGGGCCCCTCGATAGTGGATCTACCGTGGAAAATTTATTGAAACGATCCTTTATTCTTGGGGAAAATTCGAAAATGATTGCGACTGTTTTCGGCTGTTTAGAAATTACTCGTGAATTGGTAAGAGGGATTAGAATGCAGAGGTAGTTACTTCTTGAGGCAGCATTGCGTTCCCTAGCTTGTGTCCTATATTTTACTTTGAATAAGGAATCGTGCTCCCTTCCATTGCACCACGAGTTTCGAGTGCTTCTGTATCGACGCTGTTTATCGAAGTTCGCCATGTAATTTAAGGGAGTATATCTGCTTGAACGCTCGGAAAATGTTGTGCATTTTTTACAAGTCAACGGCTTCGTGAAGATTATCGTGAAAAAAAAATTTTAGTTAAAAAATTATTGTTTTGCGGAAGTTATGGATGCATATCCGAAACTCTCTCGATTTTAGACAGCTACACGGTGGCCCTAAAAAACTGTATGTCGTGTCTGAAATCAGAAGCAGTATAATTTTTCTATAAAATATGTTAATACCTATCGACCTACGACGCCTCTTTTTATTCCGATTACCCGTTTATTATTTATAAAGAAAAAAATTTAAATTTTCTCGTAGAAAAATTTAACTTTATATTTAATATCACCATTTCTTTATTTTTCAAAATTTTAAAAATCGGCGCCGTGAGTCGATAGCTATGAACATATTTTATAAAATAATTGTACTGTTTTTGATTTCAGACAAAACATACAGCTTTTTTCAGGGCCACCGTGTTGCCGTCTAAAATCAAGAGAGTTTCGGGTACGTATCCATAACTTGCAAAAAACAATAGTTTCTTAACTGAAACTTTTTTTTTAAGTAGTTCATAATACTATGTAAGGATAGTAGAAGCACGGAAAATCTTCATCGAGCCGATGACTTGTAAAAAAATCTACAAAATGTACACATTTTCCGAGCGTTCAAACGGGTATACCCCGTTAAGAGTTACGTTATTCCTCAATCCGACAGTAATAACTAAACTTCTAAGTAACTGATTCATTCAATACCAAGTACTCAGACACCATAAAATACAGAAACCACTGATCAAAGACAAGCTGGAGGAAGAGACGACTCAAGCACACCATCGCAATCACTAATATCAAAATTCTTATCCAACTTAATCCCACCACGAAACACGTGATCTAACAGAACCATCTACTCCCATTTCGCGATCCTACCATTTCAATGGAACAGATCTCTCTACCCCAATCGCTGGCCAGCCCAAGTCGAAGCTGACATACGATCGCAAGTCGAAGCATTCCGTTCCCGATATAAATATTCCAGGTACGTGCCAGCGGGTGTTGGCCTCCCTTCCCTCCTCGCGAACCTCGGCACGTCCACCAAAACGTATCGCTATGCGCATCACGGTGATTTTCTATCGGCGATCGCGAGAACCGCCGAACATGGCGAGCAACAACCCAACAAGTCGAATCCGTGGAGACTGACTGGACTTCGCGGCGATCCTGAACGGTCCAACTCGATCCTTTCGCGTCCCTGCGTCGAACGCGATCGAAGCGTAGAAGAGAAGTGCGCAGCATGACGCTGTGTCGTTTCTGTTGAAGCACAAGGGACAAGGGAAACGAACCCGAGGCGCGCAGCTCGTTCCTCGAACGGCAGCTTCGGCTTCAGGACGAGCTGAGAATATTCTTTTGCACGCGATTCCTTGGAAATGTAAACTGGTACAGAAGCAATTATAAGTTTAGGGGGATCTGGAACGAGAGCTGAGGGTGTGGGAGAAGAAATTGGGTGAATAGGGTCTGGTGGGACGTGAATTTCAGGAGTCCTTTGGAAGAATTGAAGAGGAGAAATTGAAGCGGTTTTTGAGACATCGTGGTCACCGTAATCGCAAAACCCATTTCGGGAAATACTTTTACACCAAAACATAATATAATAGTTAAACTGTTAAAGTGTTAAACTGTCCCTCATTTGAATACAAAAATTTTTGCATAAAAATATGCATGTAACCTTTATGAAATAAATTCCCAAAGAATCGTTCTTCTACCTCCTGACTGCGGGTAACCCCTGCAGGGAACTAGGCAGTCAGATCGCTCGAAAATCTAGTATTCTTTGCGAATTTGTTGCTGAAATATTTGGTAATTGAATGCGTTTAGAACCGTGAGTAACTTGTGGATAACACTTGGAAATTGCGAAACGATTACAGAGAAGATCCGAATTTTTAGTAACGCCTATCAAACCTAGAAATTGCAACGGCATGACTTCGGAAATTAGGAAACCGTAGGCGCCGTTTGTCTCTCCGCGGGCCAACACTTTAAAGTCTTTAAACCCATAGCCCGCTGACTCCATCCTCGCTCATAATTCATTACACCATTTCGGCCGCTTATATTACACACCGGGGCGCCTTGTTCGGAGTCGACCTGCCTAATTTAATGCCGGTATTTAGTCTACGAGCCGGAGCACGCGCCAGAAAAGAAACTCCGAGCTTATCCGTGAGTCGAACATGTAAAACCGAGCCGCGAGTCCACTTTCGTGGTTCGAAGCAGGTTGCCCTGCTCTTGTTTCCCTCGAAACGAAGAAGCCTTTTGTTTCTCGGCCGCGTGGCTGTGAGATTTCAATCCTCGAGGCGATAAGCATCGAAACGTTTCAAGCACTCCCTCTAATTGAAACTTTCTGTTAATTTGAACGTATACCATTCTCCATTCGTTGACAACGTAATGTCAAACACTCCACATTTGACCAGACCTGTATGGTAATTTTAGGAGATACGAATCGAAAGTCACTTTCGCTGAGAGTCTGCCTACCAAACAGCTAAATCAATCTTTGCAGAGGAAAAAGGAAATGCAGATGCAGGGGCATTGGATTAAAAGCCAGCCGGCTGACTCACGGAAGGCGCGAGAAGCAAACTCGAGGGCGTTTCGAATGGCCCCTGTCGAGCTGCGAACAGAAAATACCCCGTTAATTTCGACTGTAAAAGTTCCTCGAACCTCTGCCACCGTTTTTATGGCACTGGACCCACTATTTCACTCTGTTTCTCTGTTTCCCTTTTACGAGCACCCATGGCTGAAAGCGGCAGTCTAGGGCACGCGAGGAGTAAAACCCGGTAAAATTCTTGCGGCTGTACGACGTGAAAGGCTTCCACCGCGTCGCTGCGACTCTTCGCTCAGTGAAGTTCCTCAAATATTGATCGAGAACCGCTTGTTGCACCGTCCGAGGCTCTTCGAGACGCTTGCACACTTTGACAATCAACTTGATTCCTCGAGATTTTTTAATAGCTGTAAGAGGCGTTCAATGGACGTCCGCGATGCATTCTATGGCTAAGTGCACGGCAAATACGGGACCACGCCACTGCAAATAAGACATCCACGGAGATCTGACAGTGGAACACTCGAGTTCTGTTGTTGCGCTCGTGGGGATGCAAACGCTGGCTGCGAGTGATAATTCCTTATGAATTTCTCACGGTGGATCGTGATTCCTGCAAGTGGCAAATCTTTATGGAAATGGATTCCGAGGTTCCAACTGTTCCGTCTGCAATATTCTCTTGAATTATTTTTCTTTAGAAGCTTCGGGTTCCTTTCGTGCGATGTGTTTGGAGTTTTCAGCGGAATGCAAGTCAACGTTCGTTGAGGATAAAAATGATAGAAACGTATTATGTTAACACGCGAGGGATGGATGGTCGGAGGGTAACCAGCCTAAAAGAATATTTGTTTCTTTTTCGGTAAAATCGACGAGAAGGGGGACGGCTCGGACCACCCACGCCTCGGGCGCTGCAACTTTCTCTCCGTGGAATCGAGTCCCATGGGGTTAGAACGGATATACCCAGTAAGCGGCTTACTTTCAAGCATCGACACCCTTCCGTGTAATTTTCGGATAACGCCGACCAGCGCCAACCTGTTGTTTCGGGCTGATTCGTCGCGACAATCGGTCTCCGTTTCACTTCGGGCGCGATTAAAAGGCATCGGTGACTGGACAGACTGCGGGGGATCATCGGATGCTAATGATACTCTTACTTGCCGTGTCATTTCCGATCCTCTGGGTGGTAGAGATGGTGATTTCAGATATCAAACGGCAGGATGAATCTCGCTTCCATGCGAATGAGACTGTGGTTTGTGAGGGGACGTTATTTACACGCGATGGGTGTGATGTTGATTGAAATTATGACGAGAGATAGGTGTGTACTAGCAAAGTAGTTCCAAGTTTGAAGATTTATTTGAATCTTAATTACATACGAAGCGTAAAGGGGAAACAGGGAATGCCACTAAACAGCTTTATCAAAAAAATTAAGTCTTAATACTTTAGTCCATCAGTAAAGAAACGAGGTTGAAGAGTTTAATTTTCTTGTATAATTTTCTTCTTAAATAAAAGCATGTGCTTAGGTCAACAGTGGGAACATTCCGTATTTCGATCCAACGCAGAGTGGGAATTTTCTGTTTTTAACCAGTAGGTATTGTTGTATTTCGTATTTTTCGTATTACTTTTATTTTATTAAATAACTTAATACAAATAACGGAAACTAAGACGATTACAGATAAATACTAGATTATAGATTCAGAACTAGATTCTCGTGTCCAGACTATTCGGACTGAAGTGCTCAAGTGCTTCCGACTGGAAGAATTGCGTGTAATATATATATATGTACGGTTTTCGGTAAGCTGAAAAGTGGGGGTTGTCCTGAGTTTAACGGTCGTTAAGGGATGAGGCAAAGAGATCGAGGTTCAAGGATGAGTATTAGGGTACGGATAAGGTCATAAAAGAAGGTCTTCAGGATGCTTACTATTGCTATCTGGAAAACTAACGCGCTGACTAATACTTTATATAGATTTAAATGACGTTGGTATACAACAGTATACCAAATCATTAACTTTAAAACCATTTGCGATTCGACAGCTCGGTAGTCCCAGTTGCCACCAACAAAATATGCTGCAAACCGCAAAATCGCCAAAAATGGACGTTCCCTGTTTTTCCCCTTACCCTTAATATCCCTGTAAATTAAATTAAAATTAATTTCAAGTCCCACTTCTTCTCCCTTTCATTTCTTATTACATCACGATGGAGGCGAAGCATTGCCATTACGAAATAATACCGTAACCCACGGGGCATCACCCTCGGTGTCCACTGGAAAGCAGGAATAACCACTCAGGGGAGCACATTTCAATCAGTGGACAGAGCTACATGCAACATGTCAAGCCGTTTAAAATGTTTTTCCACCGCGAACCGTCCGCCAGAATCTCTACCCCGTCGCAGGCAACGTGTCAACGCTGAAAAGTTGCTCTAAATGTGCTCCAAAGGCGGCTGCACGCATCGCGTGCAAGCATAACACGGGATACACAAAAGGGAGCAAAGAAAGAGGGCGGGCGCGCACCTACGTCGAAACGTGCCCGCGTAATCATGGGAAGAAAAGATTCGCCGGTTGCGCGCGTTGGCGTGAAATAGTGACAAGACGGTGAGACGCCCTGCGAGGCCAGCCAGCGAGCACGTGCTTCCGGTTTACGGTTCACCCCGTTCTCCGCAGTTTATGGTTTACAATTTATGGGCCGGGGCACGGTTCACAGGAGCCCAGCCTTCCAGAAAAGCAGACCGGTGCACCTTCTTGGTTTGGTTCCTCCTCCCCCGTCTCGCTCCTATCTCTCTCTCTCTTTTTCTCTTTCCCTTTGATCCAACGCCGACGCGGTGGGTGGACGAGCTTTCTCAGCCGCGAGAGTCTAACGAAAACGACTTCGATTAGAAGAAACGCGACTAAAAAGGGGAACTCCACCCCCCTCTGTTCGAATCAGTTCATAAATTTGGTCGACCAGAGGGGCCAGCTTTTGTTGTTCCCGAAATCGGCTCCATTATTCACGACTTTACACCTCCTCTGTTCCTTTTGGGGCGAGAAGCCGCGATTCGGCACGTGAATCATCAGATTTCTATTCCAGCTTGGCTCATTTATTTGTGACGGACATGCTAAGCAGTTATACGCAATGACGTATCGGGGGCATGGAGGCATGTAGCTTTGTTTAAGTTTGTCAGAAAGGTTCTCGTATTTTTTGTGGACGTCAAACCATTTTGCTTGGGCCACGAATTAGATACCTTCGAGAAGAGAACGTTGGCAAGCTGTAATACTAGAGCAGAAGCATAGGGTACGCTTTCTAGACTTTGGAGCTATCAATTTCTACCCCTGCTTCGTTTAAATAATATGGAAATGGGAGATGTTCCAGGGAGATCACTGTAATTTTAAAGGGCTCTTCCAGGATTCAGTTACAAAAGTGCAAATGAAAGCGTTCGTTGCTGCCACAACCACTAACGAAACTTTCCTACCATCTACAGTCTGACCATAAAAAAATATTTTTAAAAAAAATTGAAGTGAAACGATTTTATTTATGTTCATCAAAAGTGCAGTAAAAACCACAAATTCTTTTCTTGTACTACAGTTACGATTGTACACATGTCACTTTAAATAAAATCGTAGGACAAGATTTTTTTTTACTAATTAGGCAACGCATCGACTTTCTGTCGTTTTCGAGAAGAACGCGAGGGCAGAAATGGGCAAAATTTTTATTTAAATAAAATTTCGTGTAACGAATAAAAGTTCGTTACCCCGAGTGAACTTTATTCGACACGTGACAAATAATTTTCTTTAATTTTTATTCGTTATTCGAAATTTTATTGAAATACAAATTTCGCCCAACTGCGCGCGAGAGGCTGACTTCGAGTCGATTGTTTCTATGGTTAGAGGTTAAAATTATAGGGGATGCAATTTTTCCACGGGGCTGAGTTTTTTAAAAAAAGTTTGTATTATCATAACTACTTACTCCTGCAAAGTTTCAAGTCTATTGAATTTCTAGAAGAGGATTGAAATCGAGTCACATGATCTCCACCAAACAAAGAAAGAAAAAGAGGAGCGAAGCTGGATAAAATCGTTTAAAAGCGAGTGAACGAACAGGCGCCACATCCCCCTCGATACATGTCGCCGTTAAAGGCGTCGAGCCACCGTAAATCCCACGGTGAGATCAATTTAATCTCGATCCTCGCGGCGCTTCCTCAAGCATCGGTACCGATTTTCCCTCAAACGGGGCGGCAATTAGCCACGTTATCTACTCCGACCCCGCGTCTCCAATTAACGGAACAATGAAGCTAATGCCCTTTCCGTGTAAACGAGCCTCGGCCCATGATAGCGAGTCTCGCGCGCCCGCTGGCTCGTGAGTCGAGGAAATCGAGGAACGAAGGAAAAAGGGAGAGAAACCGCCCCGTAGGGGACTCGGAGGAGAGAAGAAGCCACTTTTTTCCTCTTTTTTTTTTAACCGCTCTACCCATAAAATTCACTTTCACACGATTTTAAGAGCCGGAGGGGGAGAACGTCGGTGATTTACGCGAAGGGATGTTGTCGCTTCGGTATAGGAACAACTCGAGGCTCTTTCACCAAGAAAAGAGGATCTACGCGTTACGCCCAGCCCGGGACAAGGCGTACATCCGTGGATCGGACAAATTGAATGAAATCGCTTAGGCCTGCTTCGGTCGTGGGCGCATCGACGCCTTCGACCACCCGTAATTATCGTGACGTAGGTCGGGGATATGGTGGCGTCGAGTGTGCACCAGGTTACTAATTTGATCCTCCACGCCGACACTCGTTTCATGGTATTTATTAACCATCGCTTGGGATTCATCCTGGAAAAGGGCTGGAGTCGTTGCAACAGAAAGTAGGCATGTGTATTAGGGTGCCTCTGATTTTCGACTTTTGAATTTTCCTCGCGGCATCCTACAGAATAGTTTGAATTAATAAAAAACAAATGTGTAAAGTCTTCGCCCTTAATATTTAAATAATTACTTAAAAGTGCACAAAGAAGATTTTATTTAATTACCCTCTAAGTTATGGATTGCATAAAAAAACATGTGAAATAAAAGTTGTAGACCCAGACTAGGAGCATCTTTTATATTCTATTGCTTTTTCTCGTGCGATAAACGGTTTTCGAAAAAAATCCGAAAAACTGGATGAAAGTGAACAAATTTTTTTCTAATTTTGAAAGTTTAATGCTTCGTGTACACTTTTCATTTATGAAGGCTAAAAAAGAATGTATCTTTTATTTTCAAGGACGTATACGTTCTAACAAAGTGGAGGTCGGTGCTGGTGGTGGAAAAACGAGGGAGGTGTTAATCTTTTGAAAATTGGAAAGAGTCTACTGGAGCAAAACGAATCATCGAATTCTTTTCATTTTAATTTAAGCTTCAGTGTGAACGAAGGCATGCTTGGTGCACGAAGCTCTGAATGCCCGAAGTACCTATTTATTATACATATATTCATCGGGTTCCTTTGTAATGTAAAAATCACTTTCTTCGCCGATTCTGTTTACTCGCCTCTTTGTCCCCGGGCCCCGCCCCTCTTTCGGAAAAACGCGATCTCCAGCGGGGTTTTGGCCATCGGCCAGGCCCGAAGCTGCATTCGACGAGGACAGGGACGGCTTTGGACGTGCCAAATTGAAAGGCGGCCCTGAAAAACCGTAGTTTACGCACGTGCTGCGCCAGGGGACGTGATAAATTTTTATAGACCAGAGTTGTTTCGGATCGATCGTGCGCACCGTTACCGTTCCGCGCGTTCCGGAATGAGTTGTTGCGCTTCGAAATTAGGCTGACCGTGATGGATGCCAATGGTTCGAGAACCTTACAAAAATAACAAGCTATTTCTGCTTTTGCCCATCATGCAGGCGCGCGCGCGCCGTGCAAAAATTCTATCGGAATTAAACTTCACTCGACCTAAGTCCCTTCACCGCTGCTCCCGAACTTGGAGCTGATAATTAACGAGAATGAATGGTAAGTCTCCACGGATCTTCCCACTTCGCTTTCCTTTTCCATTAATTAAACATCTACTAATAACCAGCCGACAGTGACCGTAAAATTTACGACCCCATCAGAAGGTGAGATTATATCCTCGATCAAAGGATATTCATTGCATATTAATCGACGTGGAAGTCGTCCCTCTGGTCCACGCTCCTGATCCTGCCAAGGTGACAGCTCCCTGAGATTTATTTTTTCGCCGCCGTTTTAACGATCCCTCCTCGGAGATGCGCGTTCACAGGCTTCCTAGCAGGATTGTTTTCTTTGAAGCGTCCTAACGATCCCCAAAGGTGCGCCTGTCGTCCCCGCAGCGAGCCCTATGAAAATACACCCCGAGGGAAAGGGGGAGGGAAATTATGAATCCACGGGCGACGATTAATACTCCAGCATCCCCAACCAGAGTTGAGGACTCTCTCACGAGTCCTCGGGGGAGGGAGGAATTTCCTTTGGGCCCCGTCACCTGTTCGGGGGACATTCTACAGAGGAAAGGACACGTGTACTCTCCGCGTCTCTTCTGCTTGCCTGCTCCTTTTTCCTCCAGAGATTTCCGTGGAAAAAGTTGCCCTTCGGAGGCGTTAACGGCGATGGGGAAAGGTTCCAGGACGGAAGGGAGTCGAATTTCAGAATTCGCGGGCCTTTGTGGCCCTTTCCAGAAAGTCTGGTCGCCAGATTGAGTCAGAGGCTATGGAGTTCTGTTTCGTAATGGCCACATATGAGGGGACTTCCTTTTCTTTGAATTTCTTCACTTGCTGAATGACTTCTTTTAATTAATATCTCAGAGTTGTTGCTACTCTTTCTGCTCGCTGAGATTCAACGCGCACGGTTGGTTTATCGAAGCTCGACATTTTTTTACTAATTCGACGAGTCTCTTGTTTAACTGCCGCGTGGATTTTAGCCAGCATTTGTTAAGAGGCTTTCGATGGTCATACGACGGGACGAAAGTCACGGTCATCCCTTAAGGAATTCAAATTTAGAGGCAGTCTGATGGTAAGCGGACCACCCGAGGTCCTTGCTTAGCATAAATTTCGGGGATGGGCAGATCCTCTTCTCGAGATTTGTCGAAGGAAAACGGCTGATTTACGCACGCAGCCGGATCGAAGCGACCGTCGATGTACCTCGAATGTGCGTCCGTCCCTTGTGCAATAATTAATGAAGACAGTAATTTATCGGGCGCTGGTTCGATAGCCAGGCGTGGACAAATTGGAAGAATGGTAATCGAGGGAATAACGAGGGACGTAGAAGGTGCTAACCACCAAGGGCGGATCCAGAGGGGGGCGATAGGGGCGATCGCCCTCCCCCCAAAGAGTAATAAAATAGAAAAATATTGTGTACTACTCGATATAAATAATTAATGTGATTTTAATTATTTAGATTATAGTATCAGATAGAGATATTAAAATATAAATTACAAGCAAATTTTAAATCTTGTAAAAGAAGGTTGAAAAATGTACTTAGGTACTTTTACATATTTCGCCCCCTCCAAGAAAGGCTCCTGAATCCGCCACTGCTAACCACCACTTAAAACGCAATCAAATCAGCTCTTCATATTTTTAATACATAACCTAGAGAAACTGCTCCAAATGCAGAGTTTTTCGAGTCTAAATTTAGGGGCCGTGAAAAAGTAGGAAGAAACTAGGTAAACACGACATTCTTTTGACATCAACAACCAGAGGGATAAAGACACCAGGCAACGATTCTCCAATGAAACAGGTGAAAGGGCGCGGCGAGAATGATTCCGTGCGCACTGGATCAACGTTACGAATCGTGAATAGGTGGTTAATCTTATCGGATAGGAGGGAACGGGCTCGCCTAGCCCCGCAGGATCGAATACATTATCTTATTTACAGACAGGTCTACGGTGGAAAAGTTTAACGCTCGATAAAGCGTGAACGCATAAATGAGAGGCCCGAAATATTCTATTTCCGTGACGCCCTATTATCGTCGGATGACTCCGCCTCGGGCCACCAGGCTCACACAGAATTTTAATTCCCCATCGAGCCTGCTCCTGGCCATTTCCGAGGTTTCTAACGCTCCTTTCAACTCTACGCTACCTTGCACACTTGCGATCACCATTTACGAATGTAATTGGCTCGTCATAGTTCAAACGGAGCGCGTGTTTCAATTTTTCTGACGTCGCAGGGAATTCTGGAAGCTTGTCTTTCGAGCGAGATTTTATCGCGCTGGTGTGGTGATCGAGAATCGAATTTTATAAACGGAAGAGTGTGTCGCAGGGGTGACAATGAAATCGGTTTTACTGGACGGAATAATCTTCGTAAATCACAATTATGCAACCGGAGGGTTGGAAAGAAGGCTGGAGAAACAATAGGACATAGAATTTTAGTGGACGCGTTAGTCCCGAGTTGCTTGGAATTTTTAGGCAATCCATCCTGCACAATTTGCGGGCCACAGGTTTAAATGTCCATTTGGAAACGCTTTGGTCGTACGCAAACGAGCGTGACTGACGGCTGAACGGGCCCTATAAACGCGCGTAGCTAGAAGCGGATCTCTTTTCGAAATTTAAGACTCGGAAACGGTGGTTTATGCGCTTCCGGCGTCTTTAATGCGATCTCTACGGAGGCGTTTCAAGGATGACATTAAGGCAGGCGGGAGTTTTCGAAGCTGCAGGGTGATTTCACCACTGTAATAATTTTCAATCAGCTTCGTATCTGGCAGATTGCATTCTCGGCTGGATGACTGATTTGTTGGCAATACAGGGTTCGCGTATTTTGTGGCCCACTATGTTGCGCACGATTTCGATTAAATTCTTGGAGCGGAAGAAAGGAGATACGATAGGGTCTGTCAGTTAGAGAAGTTCAGAAGAAATTTATGCCGTAGGGATTTTTCTATTGTACACAGAATGGAATTAGAATAGATTTTATACAGAATACTCCATATTCTTCTAATCAGATTGTGAAGTGTCCTGATTCTATTCAAATTTATCAAAATTCAATTGCTTTCTCGTCTAATATCCATGATGAAAGGAAAAGTCTTCAAACTCAGAAACAACAAGCTTCTACACCCTCCCAAGTCTACCTACAAATCCAAAACAGAGTATTCTTGAAGTCTACCAAATGGACCCCAAAAAATCATTGACCATAATCAAAAAAATTACATTCACACCACAAAGTGTATATCAAATCTTCCTCCCCTGTACACTTTCCCAAGTCATCCCCCACATCGCCACTGGACTCAGCTAGCAACCCTTGTCGCACAACAGAATCAATCACTAAACACCCGGAAAAGGACTTCTCCTCATCAGAATACTGGAATTCAGAATGAAAGAAGGCAAGACCTTCGTTCCACTTTGAAATCTGTCCCCGACGATGACAGGAAGCAAAGTGGCTTATTGAATGTCGCGGCAGCCACGCGTTCGCGAAATATGTATGTATATTGTGAACGATCGATGGAATCCAGCGGCCAGGCTGGCTCTTTATAAATAGAGGCGTTTAAAAGTAACCCACGGACCGGTTTATAAGAGGCCCCATAAAGTAACATCAGAAATCGAGGCAACCTCCGACGCGTTTCTTTTTCGCCCCGCAACCAATTGTAATAAATCGAAGGGGGGAAGGGCGCGGGCACGTGGTTCACAACCGCTTGGGATTATTTTATGGAGCACTAGCGGGCACGGTGCGTCCACTGTAAAGAATAATAGACCGCGGTCCTGGTGCGGGCCCTAGAAAACACATGGCCGCCTCTTCGTTCCTATCCAGGCCTCGAATTCGTGCACCAGAACACGGTCTGGTTGCATCGCTGCACTCGACCCCATAGATCACGGAGCGCTGCACCCATAACTCGCTCGACTTGGAGGATACACTTCTCAGACCTCAGATTGGGGGCTGGGTGGTAGTGCGTTAGGGGGTTCGAGGAAACACTGGGGACGTGGTAGGGCGCTGTGGTTGGTGTGTATGAATTTTGATGTGAAAAGTGGGGAAGAGGGTGCAGGGGTTAGTAATTGTGACGATCTGGGAAGTTTGATTTAAAATACTACTGCAGTCGTATAAGTATACTATTGCTCAGAGTTTGTGTTTTTTTAGAATAAAGCGAGGGCGTTGGGGTGGGATATAGATTTTAATATAATCTATCAAATAAATCAATTTTCAATTAAAATTCATGCAAATTATATTAAACTAGCTTCAGTACTCGGCTTCGCCCGAAATTTAGATTCTGATTTTATAAAAAGAGTTTTTTGGGGGGAAAATAGTCACATTCGTCTGGAGTACCCAGGCAAATGAGCTGAGACATATTTCGTGACCCCAGAGTTTACCGTTCGAAAGTTTTTAGGCGACAGACAAACACACAAACCTTTTCTGCTTTACATATTAAGATTTTTATTCCCCCAATTAAAATTTAATATAATCTATCAAATTACTTAATTTTTCATTAAAATTCACAGAACTTATATTACATTTTTAATCCTCCAATTAAATTTCAATATAATCAATTAAATAACTTAATTTTCCATTAAAATTCACAGGAATTATATTAAATTTTTAATTCTCCGTATTTTTACGATACTATCTTCCATGGCAGATTTCTTGTTACCCAGGGGCTGCAAATAAACAACCTCGACTGGCTTCTGTTTCAGGGATTCACTGATGCCGCGCCACTAGGTACACGCTACCTGTCGTCGAAGAAGTCGTCAGGATGGCGATCACAAAGTGTCTCATCCTTGGGATACTCCTGATCCTGGAGATCGATGGAACTAGCCAAGGACAACTGGTTCGACTAGGTGAGCAGTGATAACCGTTTCTCTGGCGTTTGCACATTGCGGCTCGTATGTGTCGAACGATTGCGTAACTTGGTACGAGCAGGGGCTCTGAAAATCTTGCCAGAAGAATGAAAGTCACCGCGTTCTTCCATTACATCAAAAATATTCTTCGCGACTGTTCACCAGGATAGACCACTGCTCTGTTTTGCATGGCCTCGAAATAACTCTGAAATGTCTATCACCAGAGGAAATGCTTTCCCTTTCCACGAAGCTTATCAATAACGATACTACGGTTTCCTACGGCAGTTGATATTTGGGCACGTATACTTCGAAGGATGCGTCAGACAATGCATTTACTCGATGCCATTTATGAGCCTAATAAGAGCAAGTAAAAATTGCCGCAAGGCACGGAAAAGAATCTTCGCATAATGAAAGTTCATTCTCGAGTAGCTCCAAGATTCTTTCCCTCTAAGCAACCTTTCGCAAAGTCGATTCTCTTTGCGAGAAGAGAAACAGATTAAAGAGACGCGTGGGGGGAAGCAGAGCACGCGCAAAATCGGCGGGATCGTTGGAATAGCAATCATCGTGGCCATTTCTCTGCGCGAGGAAAAGGGAAATGAAAAGCAACGAGGTCGAGGGGTAGCTTCTTCGCCCGCGATTAAGTTTAGCGCCCGAACGTCTACTTTTGGCGACTCTTCCTCATCCGTTCGCCGGTGCTAAATTTTTCGCCTCTCGGCCCGGGATTCTCGTCGCTCGCCATCGAGGAAACTGCGTGTAATGTTCGCAGATACGAGAAAAGGAACGGGCTTAGGGCGGTGTCGCGTTCGACCGCGAGAGCGCGGGGCATCGATTTCCAAGGGAAAGTGCCGGCGGTATTTTCGTGGCGGCAAATAGGAAAACGAGGGGAAAAAAATATGGCTGGGAGGACGAAGGAGGCAGGAAGAGTTTATGATGATTCGAGGATCATAAAGTACGAGATGGCTCGATCGTAAGGAGAGCTATCGTATTGCAACTGGCTGCCAGGGTGTATTTTTAATCTCGCAAGCTGCGAGAAGGGAAAGCATCTCTGCGATGTAGCGGATGCAGAGGAACGTGAAACTTAAATATTTCTGTGAGGTGTACGCGTAGGTACTTGAAAGCACAGCGATCACGCTTCGCGATTTCGATATTAGTTTCCGCGAGTGTAGCGATGCAAATTTATTTCATATTTATTACCTATCCTACACCACTCAACGATTCCTATTTTCATCACAAGAAGCTAGTAGTTTTTGAAGAATTCCAAGTGTGAGAAGTAGGGAGGACACGATGTACTTCCTTCAAAGACACGAAAGAAAGTAAGGAGAAACAAAACACTAGAGGAGTATTTCGAGAATTTCTGTCGACGAGATTTTCCTCTCTGCTCGTTTCTCCGTCGTGAAACTTTCCGATCGTTGGCGCACGGCGAAGCGCAACGGCAAAACTCGGCCCGCATAAACGTCTCCCAAAGGTACGTGGCGGTATTTCGAGAAATCTACGCCTCGAGTCGTTACCGATCGATCCCATAAGGCGCCCCTTTTGTCAGCCACGAATCTTGGCTTTTTTCCAGTCACGTAATTTCCCGCCCGAGCCAAGAGCCGTGTTACAATTTAATTAGGCGTCGCCTTTCGCGTAACTGTCCCTCGCGATTACAGTTTTCGTTCCCCTTTGCCACGCGACGCTGCAGAATCGTAGCCGATGAATAACGTCTCGCGAGGGGGAGCGCCGACGGGGCTCCCCGGGCTGCACAGATTTCTGGATGCACGAAACTGTCAGGCGACCCTTTAATCGCTAGACAGACGATTCACGGACGAATCGAGTATTTTTAAAACCTGCACAAAGGGAAGGACGGAGCCCAGACAGAAATAAAAGAGCGTCCTTTTGGGGAGGCCCGATGAGGGAAGTCCATTTATGAAATATGGGGTGCAAGCTAATTCCATGCCTCTGCGAGAAAGCGTATTCAACATTTTTACATTATACCATCAGATTTATTTCATATTATATCGTACTAAATTTTAGAGAATTCAAAAATTAAAATTTCCTCAACGATCTTAATCTCTATTTAAATATATCTGTAATCACAAAATTCCATCGATATCCTAAGACTGTGATTCTTCTGAGAGAAAACCTTTATTTTTACGAATCTGATGATAGGAATTTAGGATCGTTTAGGTTTATCAAACTCGTTGAAGATTGATCTAGGTAAGAAAATATTCATTCAATTCATAGACTAAGAATTAGGATTAGTAAGAGTAAATAGAATGCTGATTTCGTGGATAGTATAATTTTGTATTTAATTAGCGGAAGAATTGGAATAATTAGGATAATTTCAATATCGAAAATTAAGAATATTAATGTGATTAAGAAGAATTGGATCGAGAATGGTAAACGTGGTCTTGTTACTGGGTTGAATCCACGTTCAAATGGAGTTTTTTTTCGGTTTTTGTTGATTAGTTTTGTTAAAATGATATTTAATAAAATTATTATTACTGGAATTAAAATAAATACAAGATTAGTAACTGCGATTGATTTGAATACCACTGTGTGGGGAATTTAGTGAACGTTGATGGCCATGTCACGTTTGCCAGTCCATTTTATTACCATTCCATCAAGGTTTCCCCGTGCACAATGGAAATATCGGTTTTCGAGGAAGGTTAAAGTCGAATTTCCTCGGGCGACCGATGGAAAACGCGCCGGGCCCCCGACATCTGGCGCACAGATTTCGAGGGCTGCATTAAAATGCTTTCTCTAAACGGCATTTTGCTGGGAGCTACGGCGTTCCGTTGGAATTTCCGGCAATTGCACACGTGCGCCTCCGCTAAAGGTATATAAAGTGTACAGCCCGGCCATTGTGCGCAACAGCGGGTACCATATAAACTACCTGCGAGCTTTCAGGCATTTTACAATCCCTAAAATGGTATAAATCACGGAGTACGCGTATTCCTTTCACCTGGGTGTAGCCTGCGAGCCCTGCGGAATATCTCAACTTTAATTATCAGATTGCAGGGAACACTATTTCCTGTTCCATCGACCTCGCGAAGGGGAGTTCGCGCGGATGAGAAACTATTTCCTCCTTTACAACGTATCAGGTCCTTAAATCGTGATTAAATCATAAGCTGGCACAGGAATATTCTAATTCCCACAAAATAAATCATCAGACAGCTAAACTTTCCAGACAAAATTAGTATTCAGTCTGGAAAGTTTTGCTGTCCGATAATTTATTTCGCTAATTATTTTGATAATTAATTTATTAAAAATAGTATTTAGTGTCTCAAAGACCAGATATGAATTTTTGCTATTTTGCAACTATTCAGTTTTCTCTCCACGAAGATCTCGCCTGATCCTTTCAAAATTCGATCGCGAGCCTTCGATATGGGGTGGCAATCGAGGGGGAAGGCCGGCGTCGATCGCAAGACCATCGCCTCCTGGCGAAATCTTCGTGCGTCGGTGATCCCCGACGGGGACAAATCGCGCTCCGCTCTGCCATCTCTTTCATTGTCCAATTGGTAATATCAGCCGCTATTACCCTGTTGAATACATTTAATAGACAAAAGATTGCCAGAGGCTCTCATTTTCAGCACGTGTGATCGGGAGCAGAGCGGCCACGGGCCCGTGGAAACGCGGCCGACGGGGTTGAGAATATCATCGAACGGTTCGCTAATAACGGGCGAGCCCGGCTGTACATATGGCATTCAATGACCGGGCAATTGGACAATTGAGCTCAATCATAATAATGCATACATATATCGCGTCGCGACGCTAGCATTTCGGGGCCTGTTATCAATAAATTTATTTGCCGGAAAGTAAATTCACCGCGGACGTTCACGTCACCGGGTTCGGCAATTTTAAAGAAGAAAATTGCTCGGCAAATTCTCTCGTGCTTTCATGACTATCTACGCACAAGTTCCACGAATTCGATACGTATAAAATTCTTTACCAAGGAAAAGTGTCTGTCTTGGCGAAGAAACGTATCTTGGACGATTATATACTTTCGTATGAGTCGAGGAATGTATTAGTACACTGTTTTCATTCAGAATCCCAGTGGTTTCGTAACTATGCGAGGATCAGACTGATGCTGCCTTCTATACCACTCTTTTTTCTTATCTTAAGCCATTTTCCACAGCAGCGTTTAATCACAAGCGACCGAGTACACTAAAGACAATTGACACCTATCAGATCCTACGTGGAACAGTCTCGCGGATCGCGACCACCCCGTCGTAAAGTCGCCGGGGGACGAGAAAGCTGGCGTGCGCGGCGATATCTGGCTATGTTCCAGCTTCGAGGAACAAGCTGAAGTGCCGGTTGAAGGGACACATGCACACTTGACCTCGGCCAAAGCTGCTGAAGCTTAATTACGATTGTGTCTGGCATCGGTTAGAGAAGGCAGCCAGGCGAGCCGGAGAGCTCCGTACGCTCATTAAGATAGCAGCCGGTCTTAAGCACTGTCCCTTAATCTCTCGAAAGGGATCATCCTTTTTAAGGTATAATTATGCAGGCAGCAGAGCGTGGCAGTGTGGGCTGGTTTTGTACCTGACCAGCTCCGAGAGTCGAATCCGCCGCCGTCAAACGGTGGAACGTTTCTATCTGTCAGCCTCCGAGCCATCTCTCCCCCATCGCTCTCTTAAGCTCCCCTCTGCCCCTGTGGACCCGTTGTTTTATATCAAACAACGGGGGCCAGGGTGGAATCTTAATTAGAACGTCCGAGAGGTCTGGAAACGGGAGACGAAGGATATCTCCGTGGTATCCTAAGTAGATGCACCCAGTTTCTCCTGGGAACCTTCGGCAGGATGCCGTGACACGATGGGGGAACCGGACACGCGATAAAAGGGTGAAGTATAACGGGACACCTGTTGTGCCCTGTTGGCCTGATTCCCTTTTTTGGTCGGGCTCGGGTGACCTTGTCCCCCCTCTCGTGAACGGGTCTGGGTGAATTTTAAATCGTGAGAGGGGTGGAAAGGGTGCCCGAGGGGTGAGTCTCCTTGAGAGTGAGAATTGCGGAGGATAGGACCAACTGGGGGATAGAAGAGTTGCCACATGCAGTGTCTCTGAGGAATTTTGTTTATCGGGTATCGATGAATTGGGAAGTCGTTAAGAATAGTCCTATTCTTTGGACTAAAAACATAGCAAAATTGGGGATTTTTTTTTTAAGAAACTAGCGATTTGATTCGTCTGAAATTTGGACCATGTTTTGATGCATTTTTGAGGAAGCAATAGTTTTTTTTGTATTAATTTTTAACCATAAGTATAGTAGTTATACGTGATCGACCAACGTGCCGCACAAAATTCATATGTAGCCATAATTTGATGAGCCAGAAAAAGATACAAATTTTTTTTTGAGGAGTGTGGGTGGAGAGTTTTCAAATTGAAAGATCTGAAACTTTAAGTTTTGCTATACAATTTTGCGCCAATTTTCTTACGTAATAGAAGTTTCTTACAAAAAAATCTAAAAGTTTCGCTATGTTTTTAGCCCAAAGAATAGGATTCCTCCCTTAAGTTTGAAACGTGGAATTGGTAATGTATCCATTTTCTTAATTATTCAGTCTTGTCAGACATTGTCGACCATCGATTGTTCATTAAATAAACCGCATGTGAGTCATGCAGCGACTACCAAATTGCAAGATTATTCAAGGACTGATGATATCTTGATCGCACTTAATCGAACGTTATATATCACTCGTCGTATCGAGAACTTGATCTTATCGTTGTGAGGAAACAATTAAGCTACCGATCTTGATCCGAGAGGAAAAACAATACCACGAAAGCTTCCTCTTCATAGAATGAATAAACTTCTACAAATTCACCTGAATATAGTAAAAGCACAAAAGATTGCTTCATCGGGGAGATAAGCTAATAATTCTACCTCGGAATGAAATACACCAGCATCCCATTTTACAAGATCAATAGAGCACTTCTGAGTCTTTTTTAATTGCAATTCATCCGGAATACCTCGTATTTGAGCACAGGGAATTCATAAGAAACAGAAGCCAGCGATCTCGATCCCCCGGAGGGAAGAAACGAAGCTATAAAGAGCTTCTAACATCCAATCTCCACTTTGTAATCGGATTGGTGCATCGAGCAGCCTCTAATCCGTTAGAATTCGAGCCGCCTGTATCATTGGCCGTGTCGAAACGTTGGGAATAATTTCGTCAGAACGATAAGCGACGACTGATCCCCTTGTTCCGCGATGGAAGAAACGCAGAGCCGTGAAAGGGTTCGTGGTATCGAGTTTCGGCTATGCGTCGAGTTAAATACAGTACATTCGATCCCCGGTCGGTACATCGGGCTAGTTGAGCGCGAAAAAGAGCCACCTCTAGATCAGATCGTCGGATTAGAAATCCAAGATACGATCTGGACCGCGTGGGATAAGCGTAATCCGATCCCTCGCGGGGCCCGTCGAATTCTGTCGCCCCCTTGTACGACGCCCTTCCTCTTCTTTGTCTCTGGAGTCGACTTGAGAAATAGGACAGCCTCGGACGAATTAATCTGGGTAGTCTGCCCTACACGGGGTGATAACGATACCTAATTTGTTTCTTTTAAAAGAAGTAGAAGGTGGGAGGAATAGTTCGTGGGGACTTTATCCTTTGGAGACATTAGGGAGCAACTCTGACCGTACGAATGAAGTGATAGTAGCACTGCCATGTATAGGAAACATTGAGAACAAAAACGGACTAACACATATTGCGTAAAAATTAAGTTTTCCTATTTTATGTGATTAGTACAGCCTATTGGAATACATTATTGTTTCTAACTCAATTTCTTCTCAATGCCTCACATCATCTCCTAATTCATGAGTAGATCTTATCTTCTGATTGTAACGTCACTAAGTAGTACAGATGCCGAGAGCTTTACGGAATCGTTAAATTGTTTCACCACCTTAAAGGGGGAATCCTATTCTTTGGGCTAAAAACATAGGAAAGTTTAGGATTTTTAAAAAAAAAACCAGCGATTCGATTCATCTGAAATTTGGATCATGTCTTGATACATCTTTGAAGAAGCTGTAGGTTTTGTTTTATTAATTTCTAACCGTAAATATAGAAGTTATGCATGATTGACCATCACGCCGCGCAAAATTCGTCGTCCGTTGGCGTGCATGATATTTATATATATATATATGATATATTTATAATCTGAAACAGAAAAATGAAACGGCGTTTTGTTTTATACATATGTAGCTTGAAATTGGTGAACCGAGGCCGTTCGTCACGACGCGGCGTGCCGACGAAAATGAATTCGTCGTTCGACGCGCGATGCCTGGCCATCGGTTTCCATTACTACGAGGAAATGTCACTCGCGAAAAAGAACCTTCTTCCTGCCTCAAGGCCGTGATTAACGAGAAGCTTAATGGCGCTAACTGACCAGTCGCGGATCACCTCTGGTGCATCACACTTTCACTAATTCGCATTATCCGAAACAATAACGTGTTCCGTCAGTGACGTTTCCCTTCCAGGCAGTTCGCTAAGAATAGTACAAAGTAAATAGGGGGGTGGACTTGTTTTGAGTTCATTAAGATGTAGTTTCGAAAGCGCGCGCTGTGCACGCGCAGCGCGAAACCGAAATGCTATGCCGTTTCTAAAGATAGAGAGGAGTGCCTGGAAAATTGTAGGGATACCGTAAACCGTATCGATTTTGATTGTTTCTTTTACACTTCGGTCTAGTGTTCTGCAGAGCATTTCACCCTGCGGCCGCCTTTGCCATCGAGCTCCAACACAACGATAATATAATAATACAGCCGAGTCGGTGTCTTCTGTAACGTTTCGCGTCTGCTTTCCCACTGTGCCCTCGAGTCGGCTTCCACGATTTTTCAGCTCGCGCCGCGGTGGCTAGAAGCAGCTTTCTCGAAGAACACGGCGTAATAAATAACCGATATCTACGCAAGTAGACCGTGGTAGACATTTGCAACCACCGATTGTTGAGAGCGATAGAGAATGGCCACCACGTAATATATTTTTGGCACGCTTCATTCCAAACTGCGCCGCCAAGCAATCCATCTTCTGCCATATCTGCACTCGCATCGGGTCTGCGTTCCGAAATTTTTCGTCGTCGACAGAAGCTTATTAAAAAAATCTAAAAAATCTTCCCCAACTCTGTGAACGTCCACCAAATTACCTATTCCATTTATTTCCCTTCGGAGAAACTATTATGGTCGCTGTGGAAGTTAGAACGTGGCCCCGCCTCCGCGGATTTTCGGCAATAATTCCAGTTCTAAATCGGAGCAGCTTTCGCTTTGGAAAATATTTTGAGAACCGGTCACGAGCGCCTCGCGGAAGCGTGCGCCGCTGGTAGCCGCGCGAAAACTTTGAAATTTAATTTACGAGCGACGCGTGCTGTTCCCGATAAACCCGCGGCACACAGGAGCACCCGAAGTCCACGGGGCCTTTTCGGGCGATCGGAGATTTATCGGGCGGAATTAATGCACCGCAGGAACCGTTCGTCTACGGTACAATGTTATCAGCCGGCCGCTTTCCCACCCCGCGGGTTAAATGATTGTTCCTCGCAGCTCTGACCGGAGTGCTTCTGCTGAATAAGGTGAAAACAGGCGGTCGTATATTACAAAAGTAACTGTTCCACGGCGCAGCAGTAACATTAAGGGAAAATTAATTGGACCGGGTCTGGACTTCGTTATTCCTTATCCTATCCAGCGGTGTCTATAAATCCTTGATAATGCTGGGCGTGGATTCGAGGGACTTGGACTTCGTTAGATAACTTCCCTGGAACACCGTAGTAACTGCCGTCGTTGAAATAGTCGGTAGCGCGTACATTTTCACGCGGAAGATAATTACTGCGTTCTTTTTAGAACGAAAATGCGTTAGAAAGCCATTTATGGCCTGAGAGTTGTAGCTGCGCAGGCATTGTATTATACGGAAGCAGGTAGGATTTGTTGCCAGAAGACTTTGATCAAGACAAAGAGAAAACAGGAGGACAGCCCAGCCGCCACAGGATGGCACGGTAAAAAGGTGCACGTCCCGAACCGGGACACGAGTAAATAAACGTGGTAGCTCGGTCGCGTTGTCAAACGAGGGAGATCCCCGCCATTAGCTAATGGCCGAAGCACCCCAAACGGAACCACCGCGCATTCTCACATCCTATTCGAGCTAGGCGATTTTCAACTGGAATGCTTCCGTTCGTACTTAATTAATAAAACACATGCCTCTTTCGACATCGTTTAAAATCGCCACTCGGTGACTCCGTGCACCACGCCCTCTTACTGCGGGCCACTTAAAATGAGACATTCGATTCAATTTCCCCGGGAAGTATCAAATATCACGTCCCGTGTATTTAATTTACTATACGCGTGGAAACTAGGCACCCTTCCTTCGGTAAAGAACATCATAGAAGCAAAGCCTTCATCTCGGTCGACCCAGTCTCTTGCCAGAATTTGTTTACCACGACTGGTGGTGTCCGTGGTTGGCCATTTATCCCAGCAGGCTTGCCAGTATCCGCGCGCTTTCGCGCTAGAACTCGCGGACGATGAAAGGAGAGAGTTGAACGGGGGGACAAAGAGAAGAAGCCTCTTGAAATATGTTTATCGCTATTCCTGGCTGCGTCTGGACCGGAGCAGATGGCCCGCGTGAAGTCACGCTCGGAAGTCGAAGTTGGTCGCGAAGCTGTCGATAGCCTGGGAGAAAGCTATACCCCCGAAAAAAAACCCCACTTTCGATTCCCCTTTGTCCCCGGATTCGGGACGTTGAATCGAGCGACGGGCGCGCGGGGCTGGTTCGTTTGCCCGTTTCTTCTGTGCTTCGATCAAACAATTTGGACCCGTTGAAGGGTCGGCAGGCGCACGTGACGAGTCCGAAAAAAGAAGCAGCGACGGAACTCGCGCGGAAAGACAATAAACTCGATCGACTTCCGCCGAGAGAGAGAGAGAGAGAGGTGGGAGTGACTCTTGGGACAATTGGTCGGTTGTACGCGAACACGAGGCTGGCTTGAGGATGTTTAAAGACGAGACAAAAGGGACAGGGTGGGGACCGAGATGGAATTGAAGCACTGGCGTGCAAACTTCGCCGCAGGAGGAGGAAGATCGTACGGGAGCACCGCGTCCAGGAAATCGTGGGCGAGTCGCGGAATTCGCGCGACGAGATGATAAATATACGTCGTCCCTCGGCTGCGCTAATTAGGGAGAATTGTGCATTCCGAGCTCTGATAAGAGCAGAATGGGCGGGCAGATCTTGGAGCGTCCTAATCGTGGTTTTATCTGACGTGGTTCGAGTACAGCTGATGGTGACTAGGAGCTTGTAACTGGTTTCCCAAAGAACTTAGGAGGATACAGAGGATGGAGAATGTCTTCGAATCTCTTTCTAAGTCGCAGGATGAAATTCCGCTAGCTTTAGGTGGAGATTGGTACTCAAAAGCTACCCAGAGGCGGTCCAGGCACGAATCCGTCGATTTCGTGAGCCGAGGACAGGCTTTCCGAAGGGAATCGCGTGATGAACCATGAGCAGGCGAGAGAAAACACCCTCGCCGGGCCTCTAAATTTAGTCTGACGCATTCTGACGACGGGGAAGAGGCGAATCGACGAGGGGAGAGACGAAGGGGCGACGTGATTCCAGATGGAACGTCAGAAGGGACAGTGTCGCGATTCGTTGGCTGGCTGCTGTCCAAATGGCGACACCTCGGCTTCATGAATGGACCACGGGGGAAAACGAGTTTCCTCGGTCAGACGTGCGAGATTTTCGTGAAAGGGGGAAGCGAGACGCTGACGGACCGAGCCAAGTGTTGTCGAGCTTTCGTTTTGCACGATCAAACGTTGCTTCGCTGTTTCTAGCTTGATGATCAAGGTCGGGCTACAGTCGAGGATGATTAAGAGCCTTCTGTTGTGATGACGCCAAAGCACCTTGTATCGTTCCCTTTCTAACTGTATCACTAGTTTCGTTCTTATACTGCAATCACTGAGCTTCTTTCAACTTGCTGCTCACTCCGTCCTTACCTACTTCTCACTTCCATCAATTATTTCCATTTGTATTCAGGCACTTTAACTAACTGAACTTGGCCAATTTATTATTGTACGCGAAGATGCTTGCATCGAGGTACTTTCGGATAAACTGTTCACGCGAAAGTCCTTGCTCTGCCTTGAATTCTTCTATTTGAATGTTGACGCGTAGAATCGAACGCTGCGCGCGTTTTCTTTGCGCAATTTCGCGACTTCAATCGTACCCGCGGTTCGCGGAAGAGTGAAATTAGAAGCCCACGCTTGCCAAGCGGCGAGTTCGATTTATCTCTGTGGAGCTAGTCTTTAGGAAGCTTTAACGTAAATGATTAGCCTTCGTCGATGTTGAGCGACGAAGAATTGGAGAATGATTAAAAACATTCTAAGCAGTAGAGGGCACCTATCTCTATTTTGTTTAAAAGCCAAGTTCCCCTTGCAAGTTCTGAATCGAATTTAACCATTGCTGAGCTCTTGAGCCAGCGTGTTCCTCCTTAAAATGTAAGAACAGCGATAAATCGAAGACTTATCAGAACACACGACTCTCCTGTTGCAGATCTAAATCACACCGACGTGGTGGTGCCGAAGGGCGAGAAGCTGATCTTACGGTGTTCCTCGAACGGTGAAACGACCTGGTACAAGGACGACGAAATATTTCGACCACCGTCGCCCAGGGTGCGCCAGATGAAGCAGTCGCTGAGATTCAAGTACATCGAGCCCGAAGACGCCAGCTCGTACGCCTGCCGCGTCGAGACGAGCACGGCGATCGAATGGAGGAACGTGACGATACGAATCGAATCCTTGCAGAACGACGACTACCAGCACGAAATCGACAAGCTGGGGAGCACCCTCGGCGCCCATCGAGCCGACGAGGAAACGAACGAGTTGGAAATCGAAGCTAGAAGTGAGTAAATAGGAATAATGAAAGTGTTTCCCAACCATTTTTCAGACGCGACCACTTTTTATAATATTCAATTAAACTGCGATCCCCAGCTCCCTCCCCCATACAAAGTAAGTTTATTAAGGTAAAGAAAACACATTGAAAATAGGTATTTCAGAATATAATTCTAACTTAATAATATTTAATTACCTTAAGTGCTAAGAATCGTCAACTAAAGTAACCGCGGCGACTCCCCGGAAAACACTTTGCGGCCACAAGTTGGGAATCACTGGAATTATCCATCAAGGAATTATCCATCGTTCTAAACCATTTGGAACTTCCAATGGCGACTCGTTTCAGATCTTCCAGAGACACGATCGTTACACCTGGACAGCGAGACGGTGGACAGCGACCTGGAGAACGAGAAATGCGAGAACGAGACCGCCGGGGAGCACAACAACACCATTCCAGAGCGGGCGCCCTCGTTCAACAAGAACGTGGAGATGCCGAACGTGGTCGTGAAGCCGGCGGGCAACATGCTACGCCTCCGGTGCCCCAGCTTCGGGAATCCCAGGCCGAACATCACCTGGCTTAAGAACAACGAGGAGCCGAAGAGGACCCTCGGCGTGGTGATGATCACCAAGTGGACGTTCAGGCTGGAGGACCTCGTGACAGCGGACAACGGGAACTACACGTGCATCGTGTGCAACTACCTCGGCTGCATCAACCACACCACCAAAGTCGAGATTATAGGTGAGTCTGCCTAACCACCAAACACGTTCAGTTAGCTACAGAAGAAAGTACTGTTCCCTCCCATTGCCTTCGAATCGTGCACGGTGAACGACGATGCTCTCCTCTCGGACGAAAGACTGGAGGTTGAGGAAAGCTTGCGTGCTTTTAAAACACCGGTGATTTTTAACGTATCCATAGAACGTTTCCCACACAAGCCGTACATCAACGTGGATTTCCCGAAGAACGTGACCGCGGTGATGAACAGCACGGTGACGTTCAAGTGTCCGATCGTCTCTGATCTCGAGCCGTTTATACAGTGGGTGAAAGTAGTCGAGTACCCGGGTGACCAGGAGAATTCACCGAACGGCACGCTGCTCCAGGTACCGCGGCCCGTTATTGCTCTCGGTGGTGGAGGTGTTCCTCTATGCCTTCTTGGCCAGCTGTCGCTGACCCAGCGTTGGTTTCTTAATCACGAACGAACGTGGCACCACTCACGGGTTAGAAGTGAACGATCCCTTGAAGGATTCACGCGGCCACTGAACGATGGTGGAACTAACCAATGGTGGAGGGAGAGGATGTCGTTTACCGAAGGAACTTTGTGTCTATCTAAAAGATTTTCAGGTGCTGGCTGACTGGGGACTACTCCGCAACGATGTCGTTTAACGTTTCAGTAATATTCTTGTCTGTCTGTTCTGAATAACTCCTCCAGGGTGCTGGTCTCCTTTGACACTGTCTAATTCCTCTGGAGCCGAGGTCCCTTGGGATCAGATTCGCGGTGATAGTTGGATGAAAACTGATCCCAAGGGATTCCTCGCTGATCTCTTCTCTTATCTAATTCTGGAGCTCGGTAAAAACGGTGGTTGGGTCTATGTTTTCCTGTAGAAAGCGTGAAACACCGGCCGATACTGACCAGACCGCCGAGAAACACGACCGTCGTGATCGGAGGGCTCGCTACCATGACCTGCGAGGTGCTGTCCGACGCGCACCGCCACCTTGAATGGTATCACGGTTATCACACTTCTTTCGACACTGTCAACAGAACCAATCAAAGTTTCCGGGTGGAGGTGAAGGTAGGCACGTAGAGCTATTCGAAAGACTGCATGAAGTCTCTGTGTCTGTTCCGTATCTTCCTCGATGCTTTCTCTGTTTCTGCTTCTTGTACTGATCGAATATCTCGACCACCTGCGTTCCTACTTTAACTATGGATGTATTAACTGGTCTCTGTGAGTCTGCAGATAACTGGGATGTGTACTTTACTAGAAGATTGTGAGTCGAGGAGGTGGAGTAAGTGTTTCTCATACAAGCCTTTGTTTCTGCGGTGAATCACTTTGAATAGTTGTCAATGGCCTGTGCACTGAACTTTGACTATCTCTGATGGTGTTTGCATTTACGATCAGTGGCAATATTGGAGGTAGAGAAGTCCAGTGTCTTTTGGTGTGTCTACGCGGTTGTATACTGCATTCCAAAGTACAAGAACGGTCAGTGTCTTTCAGGGGTAATGCCAAAATCTATTTGAAGGCCTTTATTGTACATACCTTGAAGTATGATCACATTTTTTTATATTTTTTTAATACAAAATGTCGGCGCCACAGCTGAACAGAAGAAGCTTCTTTTGTTCACCTGTGGATTGGATTTTTTGTATTAAAAAAATTTTTTAAAAATTGTGATCATACTTCAAGGTGTGTACAATAAAGGCTTTCAAACAGATGTTGTATTCCATTCACTATACTCGCATAAAAATTCTAAAAATCAGGCTGCCTTTCCGGGCTCTACAGTGACATTACCCCTTAATTATCTTCAATTATCTTTTTAGTAGTTCCTCTCGAAATCAAGGCTTCTCATGGGACAAATTGTACTCTACACTTTTGACTGATTTTTTCGTGTAAAATTATGAGCTTCCCAGTTGTGCTGTACCGCCAGTTACACGTGTAACAGCTGCGCGATTGCTTTCTCTGTAAAGGCGAGTCGATCTCGCGATGCATGGTTACGTGTAGTACTCGACGACCTCAACTACTGATCTTTCTTCCGTAGAATGGCACGTACGTGGAGAATCCTGAGGTGCTGACGTTGTACAACGTCACAGAGAAAGACGAGGGATGGTACACTTGCATCGCTCAAAACACTCTGGGAGAAACGTTCAGCAGCGCCTATCTTCGAGTAGTGGAATGTGAGTGAGAGTTTTCCACTTCAACCTTACACCTTTACCTCTGAAACACCTTGCACACTTTCCTCGCCCAATTTAGTCTAACACCCATAGTTCTGAAACACGTTATTGTCTTCTGCTATCCAGTCCAAATTGGCACGTGTAGAAAGAATCTAAAGAACTCCATCCCTCGAGTCTCCTATCAGCGTAAATCAATGTTCCTATTCCTCCAGTTATAGAAGAGGACGGAGTGCCCCTGACCGCAAAGCCGCAGATCCTCGTGAACGTTCTGGCCGCCGTTCTGTTCATCTTCTTCGCGGTGGGCGTCGTGGTGGTCATCTACATCTTCCACCGGCTGAAGCGCGAGAAGATGAAGAAGCTGCTGGCCATCGAGACCGCCCGCGCCGCGGTGGTCACCCAGTGGACGAAGAAGGTGATCGTCGAGAAGCAGAACCTGGTGAACTCGCAAAACGTCCAGGAGCCACTGCTGATGCCTGTGGTGAAAATCGAGAAGCAGAAGTCGACGGTCGCCGCGGAGGACAGCAACGGCGGCAGCATATCGGAGTACGAGCTTCCCGTGGACAGCGCCTGGGAGCTGCCCAGGGAGCAGCTCACCCTGGGCAACACTCTCGGGGAAGGCGCCTTTGGGAAAGTCGTCAGGGCTCAAACCAACACTGGGAAGCCTGGGATCCCTAGCGTCGTTGCGGTGAAGATGTTGAAAGGTAACTTTGCGATTGCATTCGAAAAACTTGGAGGCCTTCACAGGTGGAGTGATTATAGTTAACAACCAAGGAATTCGTAATACAGAGGGTCACACGGACGCGGAGATGATGGACCTGGTGTCCGAGATGGAGATGATGAAGATGATCGGTAAACACGTGAACATCATCAATCTGTTAGGTGCCTGCACCCAAGGCGGGCCTCTTTACGTGGTCGTGGAATTCGCTCCCCACGGAAACCTGCGCGATTTCCTTCGCGATCACCGACCGTCCTCGGGATACGAGCCAACCATTGGCCAAGAGTCCAAGGAGAAGAAGACGCTCACGCAGAAGGATCTGGTCTCGTTCGCGTACCAAGTGGCCAGGGGCATGGAATACTTGGCGAGCAGAAGATGCATCCACAGGGACCTGGCTGCTAGGAACGTCCTTGTCAGCGACGAGTACGTCCTGAAAATCGCTGACTTCGGTCTTGCCAGGGACATCCACTGCCACGATTACTACAGGAAGACCACTGACGGTCGATTGCCTGTTAAATGGATGGCGCCTGAAGCGCTGTTCGACCGGGTTTACACCACTCAGTCCGACGTGTAAGTTGGTACTTTGATATTGATTATAAAAGTAGGTACTTGAAGCTTCCACGCTTGACTGAGTCTTTTTATTCGACGCTCCAGATGGTCGTACGGAATTCTGTTGTGGGAGATCATGACGCTGGGTGGTACCCCCTATCCGTCCGTACCATCCGTGGAGAAGTTGTTCCAGCTACTGCGAACTGGACACCGAATGGAGAAGCCGCCCTGTTGCTCCATCGAAATGTAAGGATACCTCTAGACCCTTGGGATTTTATCGTTGTGTACTACGACCTAAACTTATTCCCTTCGTGCAGATACATGCTGATGAGGGATTGCTGGAGCTATCAGCCCATCGAGAGGCCAATATTTGGGGAGCTGGTCGAGGATCTTGATAGGATATTGACGATAACTGCGAACGAGGTAAGAGATCGTTGAACCCCCAAGGCTTCCAATAAAACTCAGCAATATCTTACTATTGTGGGATCAGGAACCCACTCATAACATAAGAGGGGGCCCGGACTAAGAGACGCCGGAGAGCTGGCGTTAGCCGTGGTGGCTAACGCTGCTGATCAGCACGCGGACGGCTCGAGTTCGATTCCCCAACGCCCGTGGTTTTCTCTTTTTCCGTGACTCCCAAAAACGTAGAAATATTACGTGACCGATTCCTACAGTACATTTAATTTTAGGAATACTTGGATCTCGGTCTCCCGCAACTAGACACACCGCCCTCCAGCCAAGAGTCCAGCGACGCTGAGGACGACGAGGGCGAAGAGAAGTTTCCGTACTTGCTGTGAAGCTCGAACGATTGAACGTTCATCGACGAACGTGTGAAACGCCGTCACTTTGCAACACGTCCAGAGGGAGCAACGAACGAAAACAAAGCAGGGGGAGGGAATCGATCGAGATGAATGAGAAAGGGATCATCAAGGGACACGCTGGTATTGGGAGTTGATCGACTGACCTAGCGAACACGCCAAATAACATAAATCAGTATTGACCTGTTAGCTCGTACGTACACTGTAGAGTTAAGGAACGACGTGAAGAGAGTAATTGTCAATCGCAGAGAAAAAAACTCCGGCCTTCGAGGAGACTGATTTTCTTAACCAAGAGAGAACCGCTGTATTTATTTTCCTTGTACCGTGCGCCCTGGGAAATCCGTGTTCAGAAACGAGCCGCGAATCGTCGCGAATCGGACGATCCGCAGTATTGGGGCGCTAACTGCTCCAGAATATTTTTCTACGTTACTCAGGTTTCGAGGTTCGTTCGATCGATAGGGGAACAAGACACGAAAACACCCCTCGAACATGTCCGTACACCCGCCCGGGACGGGTGGGCATCCGAGGCGCCCTAGGTAAAAGTGTTTTTTACGTCGTCCAGTTTGTACATGTTGTTATACCGTGCCATTGATAAGTGCCTTTGGAACGTGAAGATGGAGATTCCAGGTTCCAGCAGGGCTTTGTTATAAAGAAAGGGAGAGACGGGGTACGGTGTGCACCGCACACAGGGACTCGATGATTGTCCTGGGAAGGATGTATGTATCTCGTTACGAAACGTGTTTATAACTAGTCAATTCAATGAAACCTTGTACGTTTCTCTGTAACATAGTTTAACGATAAACGTGTATGTTTTAAGCGTTTCTACGCAGAACGAACTTCGGTGGACAACGACCGCGGTTTACCCGCGTATTTTATAGGTTTTATTGTAGAAAGAAGCGTTAGTTCTGTAAGCGATCCCGCGAGCCGCGATGCGTTGGCGTTTTAACGAGTCTGCGAAATTGGACCTTTTTTTTTCTTTATTTTTTTTGTATGTCGGGCAAGAAATTCTCGTTGATACTCCAACGGCGATGGACACTCGAGAAATGGGGTTGAGGGATTATTAGAAGATGCATTGTATAATTTTTTTACCGAAACAACGAGTGTTTTGCGCGCGAAGGAACGCCAAATTAGATCGTCCACGTCGATGCACAAGTAAAGGATGTATAAATGATGCATGCGAGGGAGGCGTTTAGTAGTAGATAATTTATTTTCCCCTGTATATTGATCACTTAGGACGTATTTAGGATCTTTCTTCTTTTGTATACTTTCGAAGCTAGCGATCGGCGACGATTATTTGTAAAATATGATCGCGAGTCGAGGTCGATGGGAGTGCGAGAACTTGTTCATCGGGAGATTCCTTTTTCTCATTTTTTTTTTTTTTTCTTTCTTTGTATATAGCACCGACTTGTTTATTTAAAAGTTTTCTTTCCTTCCCTCTTTTGTTACCCAGCACACCTAAAGGTAGCCAGTAAACCAGCATTTACCAAGATAGAATGTATTGTATAGTCTGCGCAAATATTGGATTATTATTGTAACGTGAGTTTCGTCTCGAATAAATCACATCGAACTGTATCCACATCACTCGATATCTGTGACTCAATTTCCAGATATACTAGCACTCGAATATCCACAACTTCGCGTAAGAATTTATGAAAATATCGATATTCCACTAATATGTTCGACCTACTGTTTAAAAATCTTTAACTTCACTATTCAAAGACTTCATAAGCAGAACTATTCAAATTCCCGCGTTAAAAAATCCGAGAAACGAATCCGTAAAATTTCGAATTAACTTTTCCAACGATTTCCCGCGCAAACCGAACTATAATACGAAAGAAAAAAGTAATCCAAAACGAACGCATAAATAATAACCGCATAATAAGGGGCTAACGAAATCAGACGATCGGAAATTCTAACATCGATATAACATTATTCATCGTGCTCTTAATATGGAACTGAATAATGCACCGCGGAGGGAATAAATAGGTTGAAAAATGCATGGTGCAAAAAAGCTATGCATAATTTAATTAGTATGGATGAGCAAATCTATTTAAGACCGTGATTGATCCAAAGACGATATCAAAACCCCCCCACCACTTGACGAGACCGCGTGTCCACAGAAAAGTGAACTGAACGGCGACAGATGGCGTTGATATCAGTTCGTTTTGTTGTCATCAGCCACATTTACACTAAGTTGTTTTTAACAGGTTTTTAGTGGAACATTTAATTTTCTGTTCCTCCACTTAGCCTCGATCAAACGACAGAAGATGCGAAGGATCGTGCGGTCCGTTTACACAAAATTTCCCGACGAATAACACGAGTGACAGTCGCCGTTGCGTACTACACTCGAGATCCAGGTTAGAATTCGATAACCCACTTTTTCTACGGCACAGAAATCTCCCCCTTCTTGTCAATCGTTAATTAATGCCATTTATCTCGTTCCACGATACGCGGCAGACACGTCCGACCATTCGGCGATACGAAAGCTTCCATCAAGTTCGCAGATTACAGGCTTTTCAACCCTTCTACCATACTGCCTTAATTTCATTATTTTCTCAATGTTCCTCCACTGATTCCGTGTATAAAAACGCTACGGACTGCCGTACATGGTCTGAGTCGTAGAACGAGATGGTTCTCGGAGCGATCTCGCTCCACTGTAATTCATTGGTGTTCCGCGTGGGCTGTCTCAGGTAGCAACATTTATTAAATGGTGATTACCGGTGCAATGGAGAGGAGAATCAAGTTGAAGACACTGAACAGTCACATAACGTGCAAGATATGCAGAGGCTATTTGATAGATGCTACCACTGTCACCGAATGTTTGCACACATTCTGCAAGAGCTGCCTAGTGAAACATCTGGAGGAGAAGCACACCTGCCCGACATGCCAAATAGTGATACATCAATCACATCCGCTCCAGTATATAAGCTTCGACAGAACTATGCAGGATATCGTCTACAAATTGGTTCCTGATCTTCAAGAGAGTCAGTAGCTTTGTAGAATAGTAATAAAGCAACGACAGCTGTGGCTCAGGCGAATTACGGATGTTTGATCAAGCAAAGTTTCCTTTCAGACGAGATTAAGAGGGAAAGGGAATTTTATAGAGCGAGGGGTTTGCCTTGCCCGAAAGACGTCCTACCAAATGCGGGAGAAGTAGAGGAAGAGAAAGCGACGGCGGACGCGCACGCGGAATCAGACTACCACCGCACCGACGAACAAGTACAAATATTCGAAATAGTACTAGGATCTTCCAAGCGATCCCTCCGCGATACTAATCGATGAACGTTCTTTGCAGGTGAACGTGTGTTTGGAATGCATAAATACAAGCTTGAAGACTTTGAAACGGAGATTCATTAGGTGCTCTGCCCAAGCGACTATTACGCACTTGAAAAAGTTTATTGCCAAGAAAGTTCTAAACGGGATGGAGAAATATCGCGATGTAAGTAAAACGCCGCGGCATTCCTGTGAAGGTATATAACTAATCAATCGCTTGTGCTTCCTACAGATTGATATTTTGTGCAATGACGAACTCTTAGGTAAGGACCATACGTTAAAGTTTGTTTATGTAACGAGATGGAGGTTCCGGGACCCACCCTTAAGGTTACAGTATAGACCACGAATAGACATTTAAGGCTGCTGTTTCTGTGTTCGATACGCGATGAAGAAACGAAAACACACAAAGAGTCTGTACCTACCTTGTACGTTTCCTGGTTCTATTCGTATATTGCCCCGTTGTAGTACTTATTTCTGTGTTCTCGCGCCGGCAAGATTCCCCCGGAATTGAATTCCGAAGCGGGGACGGATTTCTTGCGGCAAACAGGGGGACGGCTTTTAGACTTGTATCTTCCTACCGTATCACCTTAAACAGACATACCAATAGTCATTAGCACGATGTATTTGTAAAAATAGGGATTTCAACGTTTATACACTTGATTGTCATTTCTGTTCTCTGTCTAGCGTTTCGAATGGTTTCGCGCGCGCGTCTCAAGTGAGTTACATTAACTCAACCCTTCTTACGAATTTGGTGCGTTACTTCTTTACGTATGTGAATCTGTGTAAATGTAAGTAGACCAATGAACGGAATGTGGCACTACGCGCGAGGGAGGAGGATTTACGTTCGCCCGGGCAGTGTCGCAAAACGTCGCTTATGAACGTTTTGGTTAGCAGCGTTCCACGCCACCGGTCGCGACGTGGGACACCTTGAGTGTTCTTTTCACGAGCATTCTTTGTTCTGAGATACGAAAACGCCGATTAGTGTCTTTCGCGAACGAAGGTCTGTTGCTTTTTCGTAATCGACAAAACGGAACAAAGTGTCGCCCTTCTTCGTAATCTTAAGACCGCGAACTTTTTTTTATACATACCCCGATTGTATATAGAATATTTTTGACAGAATTCGGATAACATTGCGCGTAGACGCAGCTTTGTATTAGGCGAGGGGGAAGTGGAGGGGCGGGGGTTAAAAAGAAAAAGAACAAAAAGAAGAAAACTGGGTCTAAATGCGAGAGTCTGGACCCCTTTAACTTTGTATGTCTATGCACTGTACACATTCTAATTCGGCCCCGAATTTCTCTCAATGCCGGGCTACAAAAGAATTTTATCAGATGTGACATATTTTCTCGAGGTGATTTGATAAGGACAACGACGCGTATTGAGCGAAACGCGGGGCATTTCTCGCTTTGTAGTAAATGAACTTGTTTCATCGGACAATGTAAAGCGAAAACCGTGTGATTGTATATAAATATTCTAGGGAAATGAAATGAGATTGACTTTACAAAGTAGCAGCATTTCATGAATGCTAGGGCTTGTATGTTGTACACTATGTGTGTATCTCCATAAATTATTAAATAAATATGTTTTGTACAGTATCGATTTAATTAACTAATATAAAACCAAGTTGTCTGAGGAAGAAATGGTCTAACAGCATTTTGTTCTTAGTAAGTTCAATTTAGAACGAAGCTGCCATGAATCGCAATTTAAAAATACCGCGCTTTGAATATACGAACTTGCTAAATCAAAATGGCGTCGCAAACGAACGAAAGCTAGAGTTCCACCGAAAATTTTGAAAAACGACAAGAAATTATTCCGAATAAACTTAACGAATAGTATTTCTCTGATCTGATTACAAGAGAAATGGGTTAAGGGAACCGATTTGTCCCCCCATGTCTAAATTAGGCAATAAAAAATCGTAAGACGACCTCAAAATTATCTAACACTATGTGATCACGAAATACGTCGTAGCAAGCCATCGACAGAATACTAATTTCGATCAAATGATTCGAAGAGACCTTGTCGAATAATACCACTTGAAAGAAAGCGATCAAGATCAATCAATGTGCATTATATAATCTTTGAAACTTCAATTTGAACAATTCATATACGTTTCTGTGACAAAAGGACGCCACTAAATCTCCGTTAAGATCCACATATTTCGAATGCTCATATTTTTCGAATATTTCAGAAAAAGAAGTTTCAAATACCTGAAACGTGAAGAGCTTGTTGTCCCAGATGACAATAATCACAAATTAATAGTTAAAAATCAAAAACACATTAATGTCCCCACTAAATGCACAGGAAACTACTACGCGACCGACACTGTCAAATAGACCGACACTAATGCCCAAACTACCGCGCACGCGCAGACGTCGAGCGCGATTCAAATGAGTCGACGCATGCGCCCTTGTTGCGCAAGTTGAACGACGACAGCGCACGCGCGGCGCATAGTGGGATAGTTTATGGTCAATGCGCTGCTAAACTACAGAGAGCGTTGCTGCTGTTGTCCGGCAGCACGGGCAAACACATTTGTCTTGATTAATTTCCGATGATTTTCGTTCGAGGAGTGTGTGCTTTTTTGTGTGTGTCCTACGTGCAGTTCCGTAAATAAATGAATTTACAGAACAGCCTATTTTCCGAGGAAGTGGAGCACGACGTGACTCTGTTTTCAAGGGACAAGAGACGGAAAAGGTAGGAGTCAAACGATCACGTTTCCTGATGCAACGACGCGCCTTTAAAGGTTAGATCAGAAGTTTCTCGCAACATGTTTTCGAACGTTGACCATCACTTTCGATTTCTACGAATGTTTACCACCGTGAAAATCGTAATGCTTTCCCCCCAGGCGAGGTCGGTGAACTTGTTGCCTCCAAGAATATAACTCGGATATCTGACGTCTGTCATTGAAACGGCGAAATACGAGATAGGACGTATCGTAAATATCATTGGTCCGACAATACGCGATTCTATCGCAAGCGGCTAGGGTGACCGTTACGTGGCTCGTGGTTGGGTTAGGTTAAAATGGTCCGTACCCGCGACGTGCAGTTGTATTGAGATTCGAAGGCGATTAAGGCAGTCCTTAGGGCCTCGAGGAACAGTTAAGGCGATACCCTACAACCGCTGAAATGCGTGCAACGAGTTATTCGCTTCTTTTACGGTCCCCGAGCACGGGGTTTATAAATATCTTGGTCTGAAGGTAAATGTCTGATATCATCATATTCCAGGCGACGGTCGTAACCGCTCTTGCGTATTTCCGATCATAGTTCCCGTTACGTTACCGGATTCCACGCTTTTTTCTACGTGGCCCGCGTACTTCGAACGCCGACACGTTTCTTTCCTTCCTTCCCCGGCACCCCTCTATTTTTAGCAAACTGCATAACGTTTTCGGGAACATAAAAGAAACGCGAGTGTGCACTGGCAGCTTGCCGAAGGAAAATAAACGAGCAGTTAGCCAGTGAATGGTTTTTATTTTATCATCCGATATTGGGTTATAAAACTATTCTTAAGTAGCGGATATTGGTTAAATAGACCGTCACAGGCAGCGTAACTTACATCCGCCGCTTGGTGTGAAAGAAAATTCCTACGGAATGCAAAGTTTAATGGAACGTATTATCTCTATCAGTTGTTAACGAAAGCGGTGGACTACATGTTAGAGATTAAGATCCCGATACAGCTTACTCTCAAATTGCGTTCCGAAATAGACTATACAGGGTGTCTCAGAGATTTCGGAGGTAAAGGTATTTATTAAAAAGTTATAACAAAAATGTGAAACGTGAATAAACGTCGTACCTACCTGCACGTTTCGAATTGTCGCCCCTATTTATCGATACCATCTACCATGTACCAGCAGAAGCAGGAAACATACCTTATAGCAACAGATAACATGAGCATTACGTATCTCGCCATATCCTGTATTAAATTAATAGAAATAGTATTATCGTGCCTTTCACGTTTCATATTTTTGTTGTGCCTTTTCAATAAATACTTCTACGTACGGAAATGTTTGGGACACCCTGTAGACTTCTTTGATAGAAATATCGTAACCACTTAGACTTCACATAAATTTGTTGCATGTTATAATAGAGAAGAAAATAATTTCGAAAGCGGTAGTATTAGGAGCAACACTGCTTAATTACTGAAATAGCGAATAAGAGGCTAACCGGTGGTTTTTTAAATGCCTTCTGCAGAACAATTGCCAATCTATTGGCCGCGGTTGCACACTTGACGTATGCCGCTCACGTAGCACGCGTGATTACGTGAACCACGCAACGCTTACGAGGCAGCACTCTGTTTCTTCTTTGTAGTTCAAGGCTTGTCGATTTGGTCGTCGTCGGACGTAATTAACAGATCGAACTCGCGATAGTACGATCCAACGGCCGGATCGCGAGAGGGGTATGGTCGATTTGCTCGCCTTGGTAATGTCGATTTCTTTTTTCCCTTCGACTCTCGTCTAAGCATAAGGAGAGGACGAGGGAGATGTAACCGATTTACCACGCTACACGCCTCGCTCCACACGAACGGTTGTTGAACATGTAATTTAACTACCATATAACGTAAAACACTGCTAAAGGTGAAAATCTATCTCCCCTCGAGCCTCCTTGTGAAATCGTTTATTTACGTTTCGTAAAAGCTTCTCAAACACGATTCCGATTCCTTTTATTCAAGCTAGGAAGACTACAAATACAACATGCTTCGATCTTTCAATATATTAAAACAAAAAATCCTCAAAATTTTATAAAAAATTTGAATTTCAACCGGAAGTACTGAGAAGTTAGTTTCATTCGCAACCACCACAGCGGGTGGGGCGCCACCATCCACGATTCAAAGGAAGGTGCCAAATTCAAATCACCCTTAAATCTTTGCGCACTTTCCAATATCCCTCTCTTCTCTGTTTCGTAATATATTTCCCAACGTAGCTGTCAGAAGTAAAATTATTATCAGGCACAAAATTCTACTTTGCATTCCGCGCTATATCTCCCATTATTTTATAATGCCGAGCACAACGGTGCCCGGTTTCGCGCGCGGAGCCATGGTTACGTGAAAAGTTAACGGGGTCGTAACGCGGAATGCGGCCAAAACGTTATTCGGGATGCGGGGATGCCTTCGATTTGAGGAAACGAAGGAGAAAGTGAACGTTATGTAAAAGTCAGCCGGCGTTTATCCGTCGGTAAATGCGAGGCCGAGCGGCCCGGGGCAAGGCGGTTACGTTCACCGCCGTCCGCCGTCAGTCCAGTCTCACTTTCAGCCGCGATCGTAACGTGTTCTTTTCACTTTTTCAAGGGTACTCGTCTTTCCGCCTGTAAACAGCTATCGGAGGTTCATCATACACCAACTGGTGCAGGAGCGTTTCATCGATCTGCGCACGTTCTCGATCGGCCAGGGCTCCGCCAGGCGAACCGTCGTCTGCTACAAAAGTGACGTGATAAGGTATCCGGACGTGCTGCAGTGCTACGCTTCATTCCAGTAACGTGGCGCGCAGTCGTATCTTATCGGTTCCCGCGAATTCCAGTCAGATCTATTGTTCGCCCTCGGTCGGTAAGAATTCCGAGAATGCGACTCTGCTTGTAACATTGATAATGCAGTCTGTATCGCTGAGTGTATGCTGCGCTTAAAAATTGTATCACGCGCCTGGCGGTAAAGCGAATGGTTTTTATGTAACGATTGTGCGTACAGTTTTTTAATTTCTTTTATTATGCTTCTTATGTAAAGCGTTGGGGGAGCTGGAGGTTCCGGGAAATTTCTATTTGAATACTTTATGCAAGAGGTTACTGTTAGTGGCGATGGAGGTGCAAAGTTTAGTTTTAATCGGTAGTCAGATTTTACGAAAGTGGGACGGGTTATGAATTGTGTCAGATTTATCAGAAATTCACGGGCCTAATGCGATTATGAAACGAGTCTACCGCAGTGGAATTCTTACGACGTAGCGAACGAAAGTGAAACTGACCGGCTCAAGGTCGCGTCGCGGGTCATCCGGATATGCCCCGAAGACCCGTTCGATACCGCGAGAAATATTCAAAGAGAGTTGAGCGGCGTTTAATTGTATTGTCTTTGTAATTCAAGGGATCCGATATTGAATGGTGTGCAGTGCAATTCAAGCGCGAAAGTTAGTGACACGCTGCACGAGATGGGCGTCGAAGGAGGACGATCGCCCTCCGCCTCGCCAGAACATGTACGAGTTCAGAGACACGGTAATTGAAAGATAGAAACTTTTTCTAACAATCTACTGATCGCGAATGGTCAATTAAAATGGCTCTGTTTTCGCTTAACGTTGCAGTGAAGTCAGTCCCTACGGTTGAGATTTACAGGCCTCCAGCTGCTAGGAAAGCAAGAAGTGAAGTTCAAGCAAACACGGACCAAGTTCAAACGCAACCAACTGTCGATTCATCTTCTACTGTAAAGTAAGAAATCGTAAATAATTTCTATCAGTAACACAAGCACTGTTTATTTCAACATGAATTATCTAATTATCTATTTATATTTCTTAAGGGGTTACACCACCCTGAGGTTGCAAATGATTTCTTTACTTCTTATGTGTACAGCACGTGTTAGTGCATATATTGTATAAATACTATACAGAAAAATTAAAAAATGGCCGAGTTATTTGTTGTCCCGCGGAGCTCCTCCGCGTGAGCGGTGTATCAAATATCTGCAACACTATTTGTCCGATTTATTTCAAACTTGGTATACATATTAGAAATAATGTTCAACCTCATAGTATCTGTAAAAAAAAAATCGTATAGTTTCGAGCGTCTCAGGGTGGTGTAACCCCTTAATGATATTTATTATATGAATTCAAGATTTAAGAATGCCTTACATGTTTCACCAAGCTTGCATTATTTGTTAAGGACTCCTCGTCAGCGAAGGCCAAATCGCGCGGTGTACGTTCCACGGCATCGTAGAAGCGCGGAGACCGAAGGAAGTCCTCAACCCGTGGAGCCTATTCGAACGAATCGTACGGTGAAAGAGAATTTGACATCGCCCACTGTTTCTCATGGACAATCAAAGTCAAATAGAAATCCGAAAGAACCGGATTCTGAGAGGCCTCAGAATGCGGTGTCCGTAAAAAAGGGATCAAACGCAAGCTCCGACAAGTGTCTGAGTCGCTTAGAATGCGAAGTGAGTCGGTGTCTGGAAACGGACTCGAAGGACCAAGTCTCCTTGGATTCCCCGATAATACCTCGCACGAAAGCTTGCAACGAAGAAAGGTCCGAGCGGTCAGACAACGTTAAAGAGAATGTGCCAAACGAATCGAACCGCTCGACCGCCCCGGGCGCAATACGCGAAAGAACGGATGCATTTCCTTCGGAGACTGCTGCAGAGGAGGAAGTATCTAGTAACTCTAGTGAAAATAAGGATAGTTTAGATTCCGTTGAAACGTATGTATATAGCGAAGTTAATGTTGACGAGAATATAGAGAGATCTGATAAATATATGGACAACGTTGTTACGGTTTCTTCAACGTCGAATAATAATAAGAAGAAGAAAGAGAGACTCTTAAATAAGGACGAGATAACGAATAAGAAGAATACTCAAAGGATACGTCGCAACATGGTGTCGGACGTTCTGATTATCTCGGACGATACGCTGAAGGAGTCAGAATCGGTTGAAGAAGTCCCTCCAACCGCTGTACCACTGGAGAAGAAAGTGAAGAAAATTGAAAGGCAGAAAAGCAAGCCTGCACCGCCGCCTTCCCCGCCTGTTAAAACGGTAAATAGAGACGAATGCGACTGGGACACCTTGTTCGACGACAACGGCGAATGTTTAGATCCAACTCTGATAGAAGAGGCAAGTACTTATATTTCTCTTCTCGCCGTACAAGGGTTAAAACTTGTTTTACAGTAGTTTCGTTTTCAGCTAACAACAGCAGTGGGCGATGTTGTGATAGAGCAGCCGAAGAGCGACTATAAATCATACACCAAGCACATCGAAGTATCCAGCGACGAATTTGCTCATGTTATAGAGATATACAATTTCCCGTCAGAATTTAAGACCAGCGATTTGGCGGCTGTCTTCAGTCCTTTTAAGAACAGCGGCTTCGAGCTGAAGTGGGTGGACGATACGCACTGCCTCGGAGTCTTCAGTAGCCCTCTTGTTGGTAATTGAAAGCAGACCACGATTATGCACGCGTTGTAATTAACACGTACTTAGCAGCGCGTTAATTTCCAGCTGCCGAGGTACTCGGATCGGATCATTCGTTTGTTAAAACAAGGCCTCTGAGCGAGGCCACAGCCTTGAGTAAAACGAAAGCGAGAAGGAGCGCGGAATTTCTGCAACCTTACAGAAGTCGCCCAGAAACCTGCGCCGCGTTAGCCAGACGGTTGGTCACTGGTGCTTTAGGCGTGAAATTGGCCACTGCTAGGCAGGAACGCGAGCACGAGAAGAATGTACTACGCGAGGCTAAAGGTAAATACCCATTTGCAGGCGTTATAAATTCGGAGATCGATGGACAAATGTGATACGAAGATTTTTCCTTTCAGAGAAACGTAGGCTAGCTAATAAACAGCGAGAGGATGTCTGGGAAGGCATAATTCCTGAAAAGTAGCATTATCTGTTGGTAATATATTATCATTACGTTGGAAATAACTTGCATCGTATGTGCTTCGCCACATCTACGTGCATTTGTGCCTTACTCATCTATCTTTCATCTTTGACGAACTTGTCGAACTGATTTGGCTATTGGTTTCTGGGAACACGGGATAACTTCCCAATAGATGAGTGCGGCATGGCGGGTACATCGTAAGATGGATATGCTTGCTTAAGGCTGGTAAATGAGTATCCAGTGTTTCTTTACTTTCTACATATATATATATACACACACACATATATATATGTGCATATCAGAATATGTCCAGACCAGTCGAACGAGCGTGCCTGTTGAAGTAGTTGAGCTAATGGGAGGGTATCGAGTATTTTAAATATGTCTGAGATTAAGGCGATTCACAGCCCGAACATTAGAATACTTCGTAAGCAAAAGAAAATAGAGAGACGTTTTACGATACCGTTATTCGTACCTCGACAGTTGCCTCTGTTATAAATTTCTATGTAACGATAAACAATACTGTGTTGTGCAATGATGAATACGTGACAATAAGTTAGAATCGTAGAAACTAATGGTATTCTTTACATATTACACGCGCGACTGCGTGCACATACATCGATCTGCGACAGTGATATATGTAATCGAGACGTGTCTTCACAGAATTTATTGGTTTCACGAAGGATGGGACAGAAATCACGCGGCATTTCATTATCCTTGTGTAAAGGGTCGCATCCGTGAACTACGCCACCTGTATCTGTTACTTGGATGTTAAAATCTGATGCACAATTGCGATGTTTACACAGGTATTACAGATTTATCAAGAGAAGAAGAAATGATGGGAAACAGATTGAAAGAAAAATCACAGATTGTATTTTTATATACAATTGTTACCAACAGAGGAATAAAACTATGTATCGCCAAATCCTAGTCAATGTACGCAAGGAAATTATGTTACCTATATTGTATGTTATATTGCCGAGTTTTGTCATGGTCTGACAAGAGGATTTAATGAAGAGAAAAGGAATAAAAAAATATTTTACGTACCACGCTTCTTTATGTATATTTCCATTCGATTTGCAATCGAATCGCATTTCGCTCGAATGCTGGCGATTAAAATCTTTCGCTGAACAGACGTTTTCCTTAAAAATGGCAGTATTGTGCACTGTACAAGTGTATAGCGGTAAAAAGTGTCGGTTTTGCAGATTACAGCACGGAGATAGTATATATTTAATGTACAATAATCAGATGTAGTACAAATGTGATTGTGATTACCACTTCCCTCCTTTCTTCTTCTTTTTCTGTTGAACTTTGCGCTGTTGCTGTCGCGGCCCCGACGTCTCCACGGCCGGGCTATGCCGCGGATTAGGAGAAGGTTTAGCGTTGGTAGGCATCTTAGTGATATCACTGTAACACGACGAAAACCATTATCAACTCTGTCGTTTTATACTGAGAAATAACATGCGTGCATAATTTTAATACATACTAGAGATCACTGGCTCCCGCAGCAGCACCCTGAGTGCCCTTCATCGCAGCGTCCCGATTTCTTCTGTCTCGTTTCTTTCTAAATCCACTGCGCTCGTGTCTGGGTAACCATCGTTCGGGATCAGCTGGAATATTTGGATCGTAGCACTTGGGCAATTTTCCTTTACGTTTGCGCTTCTTCCGTTTCTTTTGCGTCAGATCAACAGCGGGTTTGCTAAAACAACGAAATCAGCTTCTATGAAATTACACGAACAGAACGGCCGACCAGGCTGTCGATAGTTAAAAAGAAACATACCCTGGAGATGGTTCCACCTTCTTCTTGATCACCTTGGTACCAATCACCCAATTGCTACTCTCCAAACCGTCGACGTCAGTTGTCTCAGCCAGATCATGAAGCGGAGGTAAGCGCTTCGACAGCAGTTGCGCCTTCTCAGGGCAGAACTGTACGTAGGCCACCACCAATTGCGCCAATGTCTTTTTATCCGACGGCGAAGCATCCACCATTTCTTGTAGAATATCTGCCGCTACCTTTATTTCTCCACCGCGTAGGTAGAAATCTGCGGCCTGTCGCCATAATTCTCCCAGATTAGCGGTGGTTTCCTAAAAATAAATATCGGGTAAGACAATCGTGCGATGAAACAGTAAGAAGGCGAATGAAAATAAACCTGCCTTGTTCTTCTTGTAATAAGTAACAGCATTCGTCAGAGCAGCGGATGCCTTCTCGCGATTATTGTCAGCCGTGTGGAGAGTCACGAGCGCGCTGACTATACCAGGTAACGATCTGTCCCTTTCGTTCAAGTTTTCTAGGATCTGAATCGCCTCTTGTCTCTCGTCCTGGCTTAACAGAAGCTGCACGCAGACGAGCTTCAATGGCAACTCTTTCTCTCCGACCGCGTATTGCGTTAACAACTGTGCCGCTTCCTTCGCCTTGCCTTCTTTAGCAAGTTGCAATGCTTTAACAAACATTGCGTCCGCAGCTAGCGCGGGATGCTCCTTGGCAAGTCTGTTGCAAAGATGTTGGCACTGATCGACCTATGAACAAACAAAATGCGTAGCGTAATGCTGATAATGGCAATAAAACTTTAGCAATCGAATTTATACCTGATCAGTATATAAAGCCAGTAAGCACTGATTGTAAGCGATATTCCTTCTTTGCCTGGAAGTAAGTTTGTGGTCCAAACTATCGTGAGTAGCGCTCTTCATTCTTTTCTTGCTATCGAATACGTTCTGATCCTTATTCAGGCACACAAGGTTGTTACTCGCTACTGCCACTAAAGCTATGTCATCCGGTTTCGCTTTCAAAGCAGCAGTGTACAGCGCTTGAGCCTCTTTCTCGCGACCTTGCAGCTGAAGACAGCATCCCAGTTGAACCCTAATGATCCCCAGCTCATCTTCTATTTCTTCCTCGGCAACTCCATCTTCCTCCAAACCCTCCTTGCACGTTTTCTCCGCTGTTCGCAGCTTCTTCTCTGCCTCCGCTAACACAGCTTTATCTCCTCTGCTGCCTTGAGCGATTAAACGGCACGCCGCGTTGTAGGTCAGTTCGTACGTATCCTCGCGCAACGCAGGGACCTCTAAATCCTATTGGAACGGCGCATAAAGGATGACACCATCGCGACGCGTCTGAATAATTTCAATTATCAGAACTTACAGAACCCTCGGTTGCCAAGTTGACGACCACGGCCGCAAGATTCGCTTCCCTCTCATCCTCGTATTCGTCATGAGAGTTTTTTATAATGTCTCTGTACACGGAGAAGCATTCTTCGTATTTCTCGAGCCTGTACAATATCTGTGCTTTGAGTTCCTTCAGTTTCAACGAAGGATTCTGAACTACTTCCACCACCTTCAATGCTTCAGGCACTTGGTTCAGGCGGTATAAGCAGTACGCTTTCTCGAACTGCAAGTTACTGCAAAGAAAACAGTTATTAATTCATGACGCACAATCGAGTGATCGGTATTTAAAGCAGGAAGGTTCGGAGGAACACTAGTGTGCTATCGTAACAGAGAGTGGTCTTACGCCGCGAGCCTCGGGTTCCTGAAAATGAATTGGAAGGCGTCGTTGAATTTGGACAACTGAATGCAGCAGATAATTTTGCATTGGAAAGCAGCTTCTTCATCTTGGGCGATCCCTAGAACTGAAGAATGTTTTTCTTTCAGTACATGCTGTTCGGAGGAAGCAGAGCACAGGTTATGCTAAGAGTAAATTAATAAGATTTTATTCGGGTTTGTAGATCCGCAGACTCACTTTTATTTGCAGTTTTCAGGGCCCTTTCGTATTCCCCGTTTTGCCCTAATTTGTTTAACTCCGCGTAAAGCGCAGGAAGATTGGTCTCCCTTGTGGCCATGTTGTCTACTTTGTGCTACGTCCAACGTGGAACCGATTTCGCAGCCGAACACGGTATCATGCAGTGGAATTTGAAAGGAACAGGTAATTGGGAATATAATATATATATTTTGATATAAATTTCTATCAGAATAGATTACCAAAAACATATAGTGTAATTATTTTGGTAATCATTTAATTAATCTCTTAACGTAAGTGCAATATATATGTATACATTTGCATAAATAATTGATTTGGAATATAGTATTGCAATGAGAGTATAAATAAATAAATAAATAAATCATCGAAAGTATAAATAATAGTTTATACCAATATTTCAAGCTAAAACGAACAATGAAAGTAACGAGGAAATAATTTCCCGCTCTTTTTCATAAGCATACGCACATTTTCGTTCGATTTAACACAGATGAAGTTTAATATTTATTAACATATCGGATAAGGCTCGCATCAGCAACTAATAAATCATTTAAAGATGAGGGTGCCACTTCCTTTCATTATTTCATTTTAACTCTATAGTTAACTCGTGCATTTGAAACGACTGTTCGACTAGATGAAGAAGTTAATTATTTTTCATGGAGAAAGCATCGATTGTCACTATGCAATGTAATTTCTTCGAAAACTGCGTCACGTTGGTAAGCATTAATAATCTACTTCAACACTTCATACTCGCTTCACAGTTCATATTTTTCACCACAAAATCATTTAATTAACCGCCGATTGGTTACACAACATACATTTGCAAATTTTAAATATGACGCACTTAGTTTATTCTTTTCGTCTCTTTCCTCGCGCAGATAAGTATCAAAAGCGTGTCCTCAAATTACGACGTTACAGTGGGACATTAAATAAAATTGTTTTTTAATGTCCTCTTGGTTTTCCCACGAAATATTCGTTTCAGCGATTGTTTCCGCTTTGGCCCGCGCAATTAAGGGCTCCCACAGACCAACTAAGGTCTGCCGCCGTGAATATTCGCGTCAGTCTGTGGGAGCCTTAACTCCAATTATTGGGGTTCAGAGGAGAATTGTCTACATTGTCTACAAACTACGGACAAATGTAACGGAAAAAGAACACAATTAACTGTTATGTAAGGCTAACAGGTAGAAATACGATGACAAATCTGACAACTTAATTCACCAACCAGCGTTTTATGATTCTTTCGAATCGAATTACCTGCTTTTATAAGTGGAGGCAAATGTGCTGGAGTTCCGTGGATAATTAAAATTTCCCAGAAAATTGCGAAGCATTATTAAAATTTAATAACAAATAGCAACTTAAAAATTCACCACAAAATTACAAAGTATCACTAGAATTTAATAGCGAATAAAAGCTGACAAATTCACAACAAATTGCAAAGCATTACCAGAGTCGATCAGAAACTAAAACTTTACAGCAAATTGCAGAGGATTATCAGTGTTGATTAGAAGACAAAGATTTACATCAAAATTTGCCAATGGTTACATTTATTTTATTCAATTTCGTTTACAAAACAGTTGATACCAATTAGCAATACCATATTCGTTCAATTAGGTCGGAGGCTGTGCCTGATTTTTTTTCCGTGTCCTCAAAATACTGATTCTGTACCTTAGACGTTGAATAATTGTTTGTCCATTACACAGTCCACAAAGCTGGCGGCCTTCTCACAGTCGTTTGCACCCCCTGAAATTTAACATTTCAATCGAATCACGCCGGAATCCTTCCTTCGATAGAATCTGTTTAACCACATATTGCTGCCCTTGCCTGTATCCTTGCATTTGTTGATCGTGTCGTCGAGCGCACCATTGGTGACATTCACTGGTGCGTGTTCCTTAGCAGCGCCCAAATTGATAGACCCATCATGGTTCATCTGTGATAAAATCAAAAATTAAATTTCGCTCTTTTGTAGACGATTCTACTTGATTCCTTAAAACGTTGACTGCTTCGCGAGCATCTGATAGTTCTGCTACTTTCCATTCGAAATATATAAAGGGCGACTAAGGTTCATAGTCCAATGGTAAATTATTCGAAATTAATATTGGTCATACATTTGGGAAAATTTTGGATGGTGAGTTGTATAGATATCAGATCAGATAGGAACATAAAATTAGTTTCACAAAAAAGGTCAAATACCCCACTAGTAAACTAGTTATAGGTTTATGTTGCCCTCCTTTTTTCAAGGGGGCTTTCCACTGTGATGCCCTGATAAAGTACCGTTGTTCGGAACTTTTTTTTGTCACAAAAAGAATGTGTTTACTAAATTGAAGTTTTATTTTATTTATTAATACGTGCTTTGAGAACACAAAATTATTTTTTTCTTATTTTTTAATGCTTGTTTGCGCCAAAATAAGTGTAATAAGGTGAATGTCCCAATTTCTGCTCATTTTGTATTTTTCTTATTATTATATGCGTCACGTTTGTACTATAGTTGCAACAAATTAATTCTAAATTATTTAAACATTTAGGCCCGGGTAAGACAAAAAGTTAAACACCTATGTATTAGATACATACTTTTCTTTGTCACATACAATGGTCCAAGGATTTATTAACTTACAACTCCAACCTTTTTCAGTATGCACGCCATGAAACATTCAACTTTTTTATCCCTCTGGGCATTAATTCCTTCCTTGATTGCCTTTTCTATCATCTCTGGGAAATTTATGCAAATTTAACGCCTCTTCCTATTTTTTACTATAATTAATTGTACGCTTATTTTAATTCAACTTACCATCGTTAATACCAGTTTCCCCCATACACTCGTCTTTATAACGCAGCAGTTTAATTATCTGCTCCGACGAGATGGCTGCCTGAAATGTACGAAGAGGAACGACGGAAATTAAAATGACAAAAGTTTCTACTGTACTCTTGAAGGGACAATTTGCAGAAAAATCATCTTACCAAAGTGCCACTCACGCAGAGAGCCAATATCAGGGCGATAGTCTTCATGCTCCACTACGAATTAAATATACTACCAAGGTACCCATGGAACACCTCGATCTAAATGCCACAGCGCCGTGCACCAGGAGTCTTTATACCTGGAGCTGCAATTGCAATTCGCGTTATCTCGACGCCTGGCCTCCGATTTCCTTCGCGCTAATAACAATCATTTCTTCTCCTCGGAACGCCAGTTCCCCGCATTTTGTCTTTAACAAAACACTGTTACTTATATGGGACAATTGCGTAATAACCAGGATAAGGATGCACGAGGACTCGTTAAGATTTTATTTCCTATTTTTATTAGCCGATATATCGTTTACGTTCTGGTTACAGATTCTGCCCATGAAATAGAAGCTCCATGTGGGAATTCATAATTAAGTGTATTACGATTACTATTCCTTATCGGTTGATCCGAAAAATCACGGTGCAACGAGGATTTCTAAAGCGAGCTTTATTGCTCCGCATGATTTACGAGCGCGAGTAATCGCGAGTGATCGTAAAAGAATAATTACGAGATTGTCGTAGGAGGTAGGAAAAACGAAGGACGTTTCCGTTGATAGGACAACATCGGGAACGAAGTTCGACAAGTTATCGGAGAAAGAAATTCCCCAAGTTTAAGTTGATATTAAGTTGGGAACGAGAGGAACTTTGTCAACAGCTGCTTGCAGGCGAAAAAGAACGCGATTCTCCGGATTTTTTTTCTGGAAAATCTAGTGTATACTTTTCACAACTATTTGCTTGTTTTAAAAGGGTATTTATTCAGCAACTCTCAGTAATTTTGTTACAGAAAAATATTAAGAAATGAACGAATAACAGCCACTCTCGTGGAAGCTGTTTTTATAAAGGCACTGTGGGGCGAGCACGATTTCTCCGAGTTGGATCATCTGAAATCGAAACGTGAAGAAGATTCTGCTAATATATGAGTTTATCTGGTACTCGAACGAAGGATTTTTCAAAACATTGATTTTAGACAAAATGACGGCCGTTTAACGCAGAACCACGATTTTTCAATGTCTGAATTGTTCGTTTTTCGTTAATTAAAAACAGAGTTTTCATCAGAAACGAAAATCCCTCCTCCACGCACCAGATAATCTTATATTAACAGAATCTTCTTCACTTTTTGATTTCAGAGGATCCAGATCGAAGAAATCGTGCTCACCCCACAGTGCCTTTATAAAAGCAACTTCCACGAGAGTGGCTATTATTCGTCCATTTTTCTATATTTTGCTATAACAAAATTACCGAGAATTGCTGAATATATATTCTTTTAAAATACGGAAACAGTTATGAAAAATATGCATTAGATTTTCCACAAAAAATTCCCGAACATCACGAGTTAAGATTCGTTATTTCAGTGTTGATTTAGAAACGATGGGGACATCGTAAACGCGTTTCTTCTTCACGTTTGATTTCCTGTTATTCTTGTAATCCGAGGAATAATGAATAATGTATGAAGGTATCGGGGTGAAGTCTGTTCATTGGCCTCATCTTTTAAAAAAGATATATTAGTTCCTGCGGTGGAAGGCTTCCTTTATACTGACTTTAATTGTAGTTTAAATTTAAAGTGCTGTGCTCGGTTAGCTACACTTCTCCTGGTATATTCCAAAGAATACTTTGCATGTCGTCAGAAAGATGTATTTGTTGCATTTCAATCGAGAGAAGCACAAAGTAGAAAATTACGTAACAGGTCAGGCAAGTAGAAACATTGGTCGGGCGATAGATTTATCTTTATTGAGTTTTGATAGAGGGATATTTGCATCACAGAGGATAAATGGGAAGATAGACACCACGTACTGCTTACTACTAATGTACTAATTTATTATATCTGCAGATATATTCCGTCAAAGTGTTGACAAACTTTTATCACAAAGTTCCATCGCTTCTCAATTTCGCTACTTAGTTAAGTACATTGAAGGACTTGTGCTCCTTGAAGCACTTGAATAACTTAGATGCCTTCTCGCAATCGTTAGCACCGGCTGAAACAATATTAATCATCGATTTAATAACTCATCGGTTGAAAATTCTGCTTGGAAACATTGATAGAAACAGCCAGGTCTTGAATAAATGAGGACACTAATTATTAATACTGTTACTTACTGGTGTCTTTGCATTTGGTGATAATCTCGTCAATCTGTTCTTTGGCGATAGTGGATGGTGCCCTTTTCCTGGTCGTTTCTTCGTCGAAATTTCCCTCCTGGTTCAGCTGTAACACAAGTACACATTACTTTCCGCCACTCTGCATGTAATTCCACTGGAACAATCTGATTACTTACGATTCCAATCTTTTTCAGCATACAGGAAGTGAAGCAAGCCAGCTTCTCGTCGCTTTCGTCAGCATTGCCTTTCTTCGCGTTCTCTACCGTCTCTGAGGAACGAAAATCGCTTAATTTCATTACTGGCGAACTATTGCTAGCATTCGAGTGCAAATCGTTGAATAATCTGTCTCCTTGAAACACGATTCCGATAATTTCGTTAATGTTGCAAATTGCTTCGCCAGTTTGGAATTTTCGCACCCCGAAGACCGCGATAAATTTATGAACCTGACTCGTTAAAGCCCCCGAAATACTTTAATTAATTATTCCTTTGACTGTTTGCAATTATGTATACGTCGTTATCTTCAACTTACGCGGGTCGACGCCGCTCTCCGTGATGCAGGCACCTTTGAACTCTGTCAGTTTGGCCTTTTGTTCGTCCGTAAGTGCCTGTAAGAAATATATAACACGTTGTATAAATAAATGCTGCGGTATCAACAGATATCGTATCCACTCTTCGCGAGTGAAGTCTTTTTAAAGTTAGTAATTAAATGGTTATTTTTAAATGACAACTGTTCCGCGAAGAGAATCGGATATCTGATGATTGTTTTCTCAATATGCTCAATAGTTTTCTATATTGTGTTATCAGTTATTATTTTTGGACATTGTATTATTGAATCGTGAAAGTAATGATCTGTTTTTAGAGACGACTTTATTTGATGTTTTTTTTTTATCAACGAAGAGCTGTTAATTTTTTAAATCTTGTAAGGCGACGGAAAGACAAATTTGAGAATTTGTTATTAACACAATGATCGATGTGTGTGTGTGTTACAGTAGATTTTTGCTATTTTTCTAAATGCAGCTAGGTATGTTCACGCTTGAGCGACAGAGCGACCGTAGAAAGCCAAGTGTGTGCAAAGGAATCTGTGTAAGTTTGACTAATTGAAATCGAAGGACGGGTACCATTCAATTAAAAGTTATTATAATTCTTATCTTCTTAATACACGAATTTCCTTTGTTTCAAGTATACTTATGGTTTAAGGGGAGCAATTAAGGGATGATTGCGCCTTGTTCGGCTAAAAAATAGGTAATTCTTTGTGAATTTTTTATACAAAAACGGCGCGACATATTGATTTGAGATTCGGTAGGCTGTTTTATTGTATCTTTAGCTAGCGTCCTGAATTTTTGTGTGTCAGTGAGAATAAAGATGGCAGATACAGAGTGCTGACTGAAAGCGTTGAACAAGAATCGGGTGGTCCTGGCGTTGACGGAAAGTACTGTAAGGGTTATCCGAAACACACAAAAGGGAAAGAGATTCTTAAACTATATGAATGTGGCTATGGGTGGTAGTAGATGTATTAAGAAAAATAAAAAAAATGTTAAAATGATAGCCGTTTGAAGAAGATGAATCGCCCTGATTTGAGTATAAGAAAGGTTTTGCCTCAAAATCAGGAAAACTTCTTTAAATAAAAAAGGAACGGTAACAGATACGGCAGTAAATCTACTACCACCCATAGCCACTTCATATAGTTTAAGATCTCTTTTCCTTTTCGTGTTTCGGATAACCCTTACAGTACTTCTCCTCAACGCCCGATTATTTTTCAACGCTCTCTCTGTATCTGCAATGCTTTTCTTCACTGTCACACAAAAATTCAGAACAATAGCTCAAGCTACAATAAAACCACCTGCCAAACCTGAAATTAATTCGTCGGACAGTTTTTGCACAAAAAATTCACAAAGAATTACCGATTTTTCGGCCCAACAAGGCGAAATCCTTCCTTAATTAAATATATAAAAGTGGTTAATATTATGAAATATCTGAACGTATTCTGGCTAACATTACTAGATTTGTTATTATCATTGAACGGCGGGGTTATCGCTTAATTCCTCTAGAAACACCGAGATTTGTTTATCTCTCTGATACATTGAATCACCCGCGAGCAACAGCTGCTCAGTTCTTCAAGAAGTTGTACAAACAATCTTGAGAGACTTCTTCTTTATTCAAATTTTCAGAAAAGAACACGTAATCTTGCATCACTGCTAGGGGTGGGTTTGAGCCTAGTTTTTAAATTCTCGAAACTCTTGAATCCGAAAAATCTTGAAACTTGAAGTGCTGACTTTATCCTGTAAGAACTGCGGTGAACAAAATTTTCGCATATAAATCTACTGACCATAGATAAACAGAGTATAATCATGTAACAATATACAAATTCTCGAAACTCGAAAGATCTTCAGGTTCCAAGGGTTTTCAAGAAACCCATCCCCAATTCTGAGTACTCCGCAGTACAATATTCTAACAAGCACCCGTTGCTTCTTTATTACAGGCTCGAGCTGCAGAACGCTGACAAAGAGAAGCTACAAATTTTACCAGGGCACCGACGAAGCAGAGGGCAGCGACTACGAAGATGGTCTTCATGTTTGTTTTGGTGCTGGACGATAGGCTCTTAGTGGAAGTATTCCAAAGCCAACTCAGATGCGCAGAGAGAACTGAACGAGCATCCGATGCCCCCATGCGTTTTTATAGTTCTGGACCCAATCGCCTCGTAACACGACCTCCCCGAACCACCGATGTGTCATGATCTCTCCTACCATCGGCTAAGACGAGCGATCGCCTGTTTATTCGGTTAGATGCCTCCCGATCTTTCGCCTCCGGCTAAACCATCCTAAAGCTCGTCGATTACATAACGCAGGATGCTATGGGGCTCATCCGCCTTAACAAAGGTACAGCACGTTCGTTCCTTCTTTTTTTCACACCTTTTTTTCTCTCTCCATTCCAACACCCGTGAAGAACTCCAAGGCGGAAACGAGCGGCGCCTTGTACAGGATCAAGCTTCCGCCGCTGTACTGCATGTTAATCAAGTATGGTAATGCGATTCATCGATTACAACGAGTAATTCTTGTTTACTCTCAATATCGTCGCCACCAGCAAAGGGAATAAGAAGCGGAGCCCGAGATTCTCGAGCATCTGGAGATATTAGCATTAATGAGCACTCCATAAATGACCGTGATAGTGGCGAGCAGATTATCGGTACACGGGTTAGGTGACGCCTAGGCGACGAATAACTATGTATTCAATACCTCGCATTCAAGCAGCGTAAACAAAGCAAACGGTCTCCTTTTTAACTTGCTCATGAAGAAACCGATGGAAAAGTGTAGCACAGGTGACTGATTTAAATAGGCGAGAAACGGGAATTAAACGCTGTTTTTTAATGAGTAACGAGCATCTGGCAGTTATCAAGGGCGTCCGGAGACTTTTTTCCAGGGGGGCAGCAACTTTGGGTGATAGCAAAGGAAAATATACCCCTCTTGCTTTTTTTTAAACCCATTTCATAGTGCCAATTTAATTACAAATTTAAAACTGAGATTTACAAATATTCCCTTTCTTTAATATAAACTTAATAAGGATCAGTTTTGAAAAATAAGCGATTTTTTCTCAAAAGCCAGGGGCAACTACCCCCTTTGCACCCCCCTCCGGACGCCCATGGCAATTATGTATTCGAAGTCACCGTGCATTATCGAAACGTTGAGCAAATAGAAGAAATAGTGGCTCGGGAGTTCTTCCTCTTTGAAAAATAAAAAAATCGAGGAAACCGTTTTCGCCTCGGGTAACATCAATAATTCATAGGCACGAACGAGTGTCGGTATTAAATTTCTCGCCGAGCACGTTATCGAATTTCATTGCTACATCGATTGACGAGAGCGCGTAATTTTTATTTATTTTTTTTTAATTCTCCTTTGATTTCTCGCTCTCTTGGTCTTCCGCGAAGGTCACGGTGAAGTGTATGACTGCATACGTGCGTGGAAGGATCGGTGGCGGTTTAACACAATCGATTATATGTTTTAATTAACCGCGCGTGATACAAGCGAAACATATTGCGCAAGTGTATTATTGCCCGCGCAATATTTTATACGCGAAAGATTTCATGGGAAAATTATTCTACAGTTTTTTACCGCTAAAAAATTGCGGAGAAAAATTGTAATTTAATCGGGTCAACATTATTTTGTCAACGAAACGAAAGCATTGTATACTTAAGTTAACAGGCAGAAATATTAACGTAACCGGTAGTTACGTGACTAATAATTTGTTGCAGAACAATCACCGGTTTAAGTTCAGCTGCAACGCTGAACTTGGAATTGGGAGCGATGGAAATTAAAAAACAATGCTGTTTGAGACGAAAATGGTGTAGCATCACGATTATACGCGTGCTACTCAGCTCAGTGCCAGGGAGTAAGTGATAACAAGTTCTTGTGGTTTCTGAAAACCCAGTCATCGAATAGAGCAGATGATAGTGTCATTATCTATTTGGCATTAGTAGCTGGCGTTAATAATGCAGCCTTTGTTACGCGCTAAAAATTGCTGGACGATGGCAATTCAGAGGAATCGCCGTGCTCACTGTTTCTGACGAACGTAATTACCTTAATAAACAGTGATACTATAATTTTCAGTATAATATTACTCCTAACGATTTATGGCACGGTAGTTGTTGCATACGCAATTAGCGATCGGCGATCGAGTCGTGGATACAAATTGCAACTGTTGCATTTTAAAGAGTTTCCTCAACTGGTTCGACTCGTGGGAGATGTTATAATAAATCATTGCGCGGAAGTTTTCCGCTCGATGGACGCCAGGTTCTAGATTCCAGATTCGTTTACATTTAGTACTTCACTTCAGTCAAACCGCTCGAAGACAAAGTATTTCTTTGCGAATTAATTACTAGGAGATCAATACAAATTGTGACTAGTACTTTTGGGTAATGTTTATTATTGCTATAAACTGTAAAAAAAAATTGTAATATATGTATATGACGGCGCTACAGTTGCATGATTACGAAAAAACCAAGGTTCGGATCGACTTGAAATTTTTACAGCATGTTCAAAATATATTCCATTTTCTAGTGAAGCTCAGGATTAAGTGTAAAAGCTCTAGTTTTTGAGACACAAAAAACAGCCAACTGTGCTCCCCGAAAAGCGACTTCTCGTAGTCCCTGTTTTAATAATTTTGGTTCAATTATTTTTTCAGAGGTTCCCTCCAAAATTACAGGTTCTAGGAGAAACATATTCCAAGGAAACCATTGTATCTTTATTTTTAAGCTCAATATCAGGGCAAAACCAAAGATACTTTTTTAAAGTAACAACCTCGTGTGGGGCCATTTGTAAAAGAGATACGTAGACAAAAAAATATTTTTGTACTCTACGCGATAGTAATAAATATTGTGTAAAAGGAAAAGTCTATGCTTGCGTTCATCTCCTTGTAATTAATTCGCAAAAAATACTTAATTTTCGAGCGATTTTACTGCCTAGTCCCTTGACTATACTTTCAATAAGTAGAATACATTTTCAAATGACGCTGCTAAAGTTATCGTAGAATTTTTTTTACATATTATTAACCTGAAGCTGTGGGCCAGAAGTCAAACCTCTCATTTCTTTAATTTTCTTCAGTCTTCTCATTAACAGATCCATAGATTATATTTTAATACTATATTCGACTCGTTCCTGCAACGTTCGAAACTCTTCAAAACAGTATTAAATAACAACTGCTGCGAGTGATCGGTTCTAAAATTCAAAATTCCCGCGCTAAGTTTGAAGCCTCGCGACTGCTGGCTGGTGCTGCCTCCAACGCGAAGCCACGGTACTAACCGATGCGCTTCCTAGTATGCACAAGTGATACACACGCACTCACACCAAAGGTGTAGCTAGCCGTTGCGCTACGGAATATTAAATTAGTTGTGTGTAGTATGAAAGTACAACTGCCAAATTGCCTTTCGAAACATGGGAGATAAAGGTAATATCCTGCTATAAAAATTCGCGATCGTTATCCCCATCCCTCGTGGACGCTTAATCGCGATTAAAATCCATCGTTCAACAGTGTATACTTAGCAGTACAATGGTGCATCGTTAAACGGTTTCGAACTAATTAACCCTTCGAATTGATCGGACACCAGCCGAATTAATGCCTCGACGAAACCTTGAACGTCTCGGTGCATTCCCTGAAACCGGTTGTGCATTGACATATTAGGTTAGGATACTCTCGTAATTGGGTCATTTGAAAGCGCGCCACTTCGAACGTACCAGCTACCTATCGAACGAACGTTGTTGTATTCTTCGTTCGCATAAGAGACTTCGATTTTTCGAAATTTTCCCGCGTTAACATTGTCTGCGTGCAAGCTTTATATGTCTCGTCGCTTTCCTTAACATTTCGAAGCTCGCGAGAACGTACGTAGCCGAGGATTAATATCTAATCGGCGGCTGAACGGTTTTACCATTGCGATGGTGCGAAAATTTATCAGCGTACCTTAAACTGATAAATGTTACTTGCAAAGTGATGCAGTGCTGTAACACAACACCCATTCCTATTGGTGTTTGACATTCTATAGAATACTTAATTGAATTTAATTATGAGCTTTCTTTGTTTACCTTCTGCGCTTATCTGTTTCGTAATCGACCATTACGTGAACAGTCTCATAATACATATTCGATCTTTTGCATGGCCTCGGCATCGACAATAGCAAGGCTTGTATATACCATATCTAGACACACCACTAATGCAGCAAAGTGGTCATTAGCAGAGTGGAAAGTGTACGCATGGGATAATCGAAACGAACGTTGGAAATTGCAAATTTCCTTAAATGTATTATTACGAATCGGGATACCATAAACGTTTCTACATATATACGTAAACACGGACGGAAATAATAGGTTAGAGACAGTAATCGAAAACGGAAAAGACTTGACATAGTTTCGACGCAGACAATTAATATATCTGCGCATTACAGAGTGACAATTATTGCTAAATAGTTACTGGAAGTAAATTTAGATAATGCAGACATTACAGTAGCGATATTATAATGCTTTATTATATATTTCGATGCAGACAATTGAAGTCTCGTAACCGCAGATTGTTTTCGATTCATTTCTAAAACTGAATACAATATTATAAATCATGTTTATCAGCTCTCAACGAAGCCACGTATCCTATAAACGCGAACGCGAGGAAAACGTATGCCAGTCGCGAAAATCCTTGCGCAAGAAAAGAAGAAGCAGTGTCAGTTAGTTCTCCCTGCGAAATTATAAATCACCTTCCCGCCATTTACAGTTATAGGTTAACTAACCATGCCCCGCATAGTTCGTAAACAAAGAGTATTCTCATTTTTTACTTTACCAAAAATATATTCATACGAGATAATAACTTACAACCTATATTTTGAAATAAATTATCTTAGGATAGCGTAGTTGTTACAAGTCACTTTGAATAAATGTTTCTTGTACTTTAAGTAAGTGTCGCGTCTATTAAGTTAAAATATTACGCGCGAAGTTTGAAGTAATGTTAACTAAATATTAGGCGTATGTCTTATACGTAAATGTTCATTCACTACAGTGAGTTAATGCTTTGTTTAATATAAAGTATAACGCTCAACAATGTATTAACTTACAATTAGCGTAGTACTAACGTTAAGGACACGCGTTAGTCTCCTTAGATTAAGCTAGAAAGAGATCCCGGAGAGACTGCGCGTCAATATGATAAGGATTCGTTCCCCGCGAATTTCCGTAATTTATACTCGCCTCGCGATACACGTACATTTATTCGCTGATAAAAGAATCGTATCCAGAACATCACGTGCACTTCAGCGGGGGCAGCGGCCTCGGGAAAGACAACAATATTATGATACAACCGCAACGACATGGACAGATAGATGCTCATCTTGGATTTTTACAGCTTCGTCACAGGTAGTGATTGATCCGATGAAAATATTATAAGAATGATACATAACACCTGCTGCGGTTATATGCTTTCTCTAATCAATTCTATTTCTTAGATATCACGTGGAATTCTCTGTCCCCTGGAATGTGTGTGTACACGGCGACGGGAAGTCCCCAGCGCCAGCCATAGTTACTGGAAAAGATAATCCTAATTGTCGCATTATCGACGTGGGACAAGAGAAGGATGGCTTAAGGTGGAGGATAGTTCTCATTGCGATTATTAATCATAACTACGAGGGTTTAGAGTCTTTGTGTTTCCGTAACAGGCTGAAGGTGGAGTTGCTAGCGTTCAAGGAGAAGATTCTGAAGGACGAGGTGCAGATAATGTGCTGCAACGCGGGGACCCCGTTGAAGATCCAGCTGAACGCACGGGTCTTGGGAAAAGACAAGGGCACGCCGCTGCTGAGGAACGGCATACGCAGCGTCGCCGTGGAGGGTTCGGACGAAGATGAGGTCTCCGAGTAGATCTCGCTGATACGATATTGTTGCTCGAATATCTAAGAGTCGAGTGTTTCTTTCACAGGTGCTGGGTACGAAACTGAGGGCGTCGCTGAGCATGCAAAACCGACAGAAACTTTGAGAGGAGGCTGGCGACCTGGCTCACAGGGGGAAACCATGCGACCATTTGGCGATGAACAATGCAGGGACTGGAGCTGACGCGCGAGGACATATTTCGAGCGTTAAACGTGCGATTCGTTGCGACACCGTCTCAACGGAGGCACCCCGTCGCGATTGGTGATCGTTAATTCGATTGACATAAGCAATCAAGTGTACATGTCTTAAATCTAAAACATAGCTAAGCCTAGACGCAATCCTATCGCACCGTAAAACTGCACGATATTAACTGTCGAAATACGCAATGTTCAGCGAAGGGCGCATCCATCCCCGCCGACGAGGCGACCGTACGGAACTTGTTTCTCTTTCGCCGGGGTTACACGGATGACGCCGGCGAAAGAAATAAACCCGTTCCTCTAGTTGGCCATCTCGAAGGGTCATCGTCGAGGCATGCAACAGCGTGCAACCGCTACGAGTACCGCATTTGCCTAATGTTCACCTCTTGAACGAGAACGTATCACGCAATGCCTATAAAGTCTACATACACCTTTTAATATCTATCGTCGGTCTACCTGCAATAAGCGAGATGATATTTTATGATCGTTTTACATCGAGCGTAGGCTTTAAACTGTTAATCAAAACTAGTAGAATACGATCTATGCGAACGACGACGCTGTTTTCTAATTCTCCTGCCAAGCTGAAACGAATTATATTAAAAACGAACGACTTCAACGAAACGTCTTGCGTTCTGTCTGCGATCAACCCCCTCACTCGCGCCGCCGTACTGAGATCGCTGGTCTCTCGCTTTCACAGGCACCAAATCGGTATCGGCTTCGAAAGCCGAGCAACCGTAGAAACTCGCCGTCAGCACCGGAAGCTCGACCTTTTCATGGGAATACCGGTTGGCCCGTCCACGAATTCGCAGATATCGAAGCCGAGCCTCGCCAGAGGATGGCAGTTGCTTTTAGGGTTGCCCCACTTGCCACGGAAAGTCATCCAGCTAGGCAACATGCTATTGTCCTCCTTCGGAAGCATCTCCGTCTTCTTCCATGTAGGCCACGCGGTGCCGAAGCCGCTCTCGTCGTACAAGCGCGGCAGCCTGACGAATTTGTGCTTCCCCGGCGCTGTCCAGAGCCCGTGCGACCCGCGCGCGCTGAACAGAATGGGATGAGAGCCACCGGCGGTGAACACTCTTTCCGGGAATATCGGCTTTTGGAAGATGCCCTTTCGCGTCTCCTGGCTCTCGTAGACGAACGTGCCGCTCCGTAAATCGTAACGATAGAACGCTCCCGCGTCGTGAGCGGACACGTACATCGCTAACGGGTGATTATCATCCTAAACAGAAGGGAATTACTTAAATTTTCATTACCACACAGTGTGCTCCTTTGCCGAAAGGGCCCACTTTGCGACTGAATTGAGCGCCGCCTGTCTGACCTTGTCCCTATTTATATTTACAGGTGTAGTCAAGAAGATTCCTACTCGGAAGACGTCTATTAGGAACTGATTGCAAAGAATCAGAATAAGTGTACGTTCCATTGCGTGGAATCGAATCGGAAAGTGGGTCCCGCGTACAAAGGAGCTACCATTACAGTGTCCAAGATTCGTACACCGCGTGCACGGGTTTCCGTTGAATGGACGCGAGCTCATCTACCTTAAAGTACAGGCTCATGTGTTCCCAATCGCCCACGTGATTGCCGTACTCCTTCTGTATCCCGAGGCACACTCCACCTACGGTCGGTATCGGCCAGGTGCCGAAAAATCCGAGATCCAGAACGCAGACTGCCTTTCCCTCGCTGAACGGATAGAACATCCAATAGGTCACGTGAAAGTGCAGCTTCCTGTTCCCTTTATTCCTCTTTTTCTCGAGATCCGCGGTCTTCTGCGAGCAACCCCGTGCGCGATCGTTGAAACGAATGAATGTCACGAGGCTCCTGGTTCAGCTTACCTTCGCGGTGAGTTTAGAGTCCCCCGTCCGCGCCTGCCCCGGCAGATCGTTCGTCAGGATCATCGACAAGCCGGTATCATCCGTCTGAGCCGCGTTTCTCGAACGTATCGACGGATCGGCCCCGTTTCTCCGCGGCTTCCTCTCCTTCGCAGCGGCATTTGGCCTTATCGCGTCCGCGGGGGATTCTGGAACGGCGCAGTTCTTGATCACAGCGTAGATCGGCACCGTGCTGGCTGGCTTCCGGCCGTACAGGAACGACGAGCGATTCCCCAGCAGCACCTCTGCCGACGTGAATTTACCATCATTGAATTTGCAGAGAACCACGCGGCTCCGTGATCTCTGAATCTCCCAGTGGGACATCGTTTTGTATCATTTACCTACGTCGATTCTGGTGCGAAGATAATCGTCGCCGGACTGCATGTTGTCGAGGAACTCAGGCACCCCCAGGGGCAGAAACAGCTCGCCAGGTGCCAGCCATACTAGTGGCGCCCAGTCCTTTACTAATCCATTCACTGTAATCAGAACGAATAATGATAACAGAGCACGTGTATGAAGATACAGGAAACAGGGATTTGGTACGCTGAATTGGACCAACTCTTCAGGTACAGTAGTGAGAATGTTCATCCCACTAATATAATAAATGCGAAAGTGTGGTTGGATGTTTGTTACTCAATCACGTCGCAACTACGCAACCGATCTCTCTGAAATTTTGTATACACGCAGTCTAGGACCACGAATAACATATAGGATACTTTTTATCCCGATGTTTTTAACCGAGCTGGACCAAATTTTGCAAAATTTCTCTCTAGAACCCTGCGGAAAATATGGACTACCTTGAAATCTGGACATCCCACCTCTTCACCCTTAGTTCACCCCCTTGACACTCTGTGACAATCAAAGTTTCACCCGGGCAACGCCGGGTGCTTTAAGCTAGTCTATATATAAAATCGTTGTGTCACTGATTCATCACCGTCCAGCCCAAACCGCTGACCCTAGAAATATGAAATTCGGAAGGTATATTCCTATTGCGACGTTGGTGCTCGATGAGAAGGGATTTTTTGAAATTCCATCCCCAAAAGGGTGAAACGAGGTAAAATGTGTTTTCACGGATTCCTTAATATCTCTTAGGCCCGAAGCGAAGTGCAGGGGTATTTTGCTAATCTTTTATATTACATAGATTTGTGTTCAGTTTCCAGGGCTACGTAAACTCTGCATAATAACTCAGGAATCGCCTGAAGAAAATGGGAACTGTTCTCCAGGCGCGTGACGTTTGTGTGTATCAGAGGAATGCTGATGGCGTTGCCGAGAATACTATAATATGTTTATTAGAAAGCCTGTCCCTCCGCGCCTCTCGTTCCCGTATGTGGTACATATATTTAGGTAGAAAAAACGAAAAGCCTAGGGGGATTCTGCTTTCATTGCATCTCGAGTGGGCACAAGATTATTCAACGCGCACGCGCCTGCGCTCGTGTGGGTCGTCCCACACACTCCCACACGCAGGTGCAACTGGAACCTGCTTCAAGGAGTTACATCGCACGAGATGTACACACGGCATGTAAGTCACTGGGTACGGCCCCGTTATATACGCTCGATCCTGATCGAAACAGCTTAAAGCTTCCTCGCTGTTTCCTTCTTTATCTCATCCAAACAAGCAACTGTTATGCTACAAACTCCGGCGTGCGTTCAACGGCCGACGAAGAAAGCACTCTTCGTTTTGGTATCGCGCCCAGGAAAAAGCTTTCACCCGTTGTCGTCCACGTGCACGCCGAGTCACTGCTACTCTCCGCTGGGCGATCGTAATTATTATGTACAATCGATAACACCAGCCTGCCGTATGCAGCGTTACGCCGCGTTGCCCATTATACTTCCGCAATTAACGAGCAGGCGGCCGTAAACGGGAACGGGCCCGCGGCCGTTTCCGCGGAGCGGTTTTCTCGGCTTTGTCGCTGCGTTAATTATCTTGCTGTCTGCCTCAGATCGGGATGATATAATTACACACGCGCGTCTAGACGCCTCTGCTCCAGGCACTGGAGAATCATTTAGCAGCCAGATTTTGTTCACCGAGATACGCCGATGAACGTGATGGAGAAATGAAAGGTCGACTGTTGCGGTAGCCTGACATTAGCTGCTTAAGTTCCATCGCCGGAGAAGGTAAAAGTTTTTACCGCAGAGATGCGTTTCCCTGGAAGAATTAGCTGCTCAAGGTTTGATATTACAGTGGAAGAAGAAGATGGGAAATTAGAGCGACGGCCAGCAAACAGGAACCGAGTTATTCTACGAAGTAGACCAATTCAGGATAATTCTATGAAACGTAACTACTCGAGCATCCCTGCGAAGATAAGGCAATCGTCCGAAACGAGTTTCACAGTATCTTTGTTTCTCGCAGAGCTGGAGGATGAAGAAATGGGACGCGAGATGTCCTAACGCAGTTAAGTTCGTTTCGTGGGAAGGAGAGTGCAAGTTTTGCTGGAAAGCAATTCGCCTTCCCGGAAGAGGAAAATAAAGCAAAGGGCGCCAGTAAGTATACGCAAGACCCGATTTAATTATCGCCCCCTGGCGTGTGTGCGACACGAGCGAAATCGAAGATTAATGGAAACTCGTTTCGGCCTGCTTGACAATCGTGAAACCGGTCCGCAGAAATGGGACGGTCGATTTTCAGCCTCGCAGCGATCCACCGCCACGCGAGTTTTGCCCGTGAAAATAGACCGGCCGATTTCGATGGAAGCCCGCTTGTTGTCTCGTTACCACGGCCGTGTTAAACGGTCGCAATAGCTCGCACCGCCGAGCGCGTCGCGCGGAGCAGTTTCACCGTTAATCCGGCAGCATTCAACTTTGAGCCGTGTTAGCACGGTGACCCGTGTCCCGATTCGAGGCTCCTTGGTACCACCTCACGATCTCCCCGGCCACTTTACAATAAACATTCCTCGGAAAGTAATTCGCGAAGTAACAGCCGCGAGGAATGCCCCCCTTTGCGAGCCAGAATCCTGCCCGGTACTTCTGAAGTCCGAGGAAAACACAGTTAATTTGATATTTAGGCTACGGCTGAAAAAGAATTTCAATTAACGCACTCTGTGCACGGCTAAACCCTGCAGCCTTCCAGCAGCTCTGTTCGTTTCCGTTACACTTCTCTGAATTGTAATTAAGATAGACACGAAAAGATAATTCCTGCCGATCGCAAAAACTGACCTCCTATGTTAATACTTCGGAATCATTAATGCCGCGGGCCTTTATTTCTCTTACTCTCCGGTTGACTCGTTCGAATCATCGAAACAGGAGGTAAATTCGTCACAGTAGAATATCGTAATATCGTGCTTCAATTTGCAGCTTATCAGTCGCATTACGAGGAAACATTTTCAATCAAATGCATTTTGTGACCGATTATAATAAAAAGATAAAAGAATACAATTTAAAAATACAATTAGATATTAGCTGCTGCACGACGCAAGTATTCCATTAACCCACCCTTACATCCGACATGTTCGATTATCTCAACCAATCGCAGCGCGGATCACGTAAGACCACCGTTTCAAATTTCCGATATATCGCTGTTCCGTGAATCGCCAGAAGTGCCCCGACTATAGTAATCTACGCGAACGTCGCGCACAGCGGATTTTCAAAACACGAAAGGTCGCGAAAGGTCGTTCGATGGGACAGCGTTTGTTGACGTTCTATTATGTATATCTCTTACCTCGTCCTTCCTCGACAGTATCCGGCGAGCCCGCGATCATACGAACGATACACAGTATCATCAGCAAACACTGCATCGTATTCGACTCGTGCGCGCATTTTGACGACGAGTGTCGGGAAGGCCGCCAGCGCACACGAAATTCTTAACCGTCCGTCATCGGTTGACGCGCCATTTCCCGCCACCCTCGCATCCTCGTGGCCACAACGCTCTTGTAGCACCGAGACTTTGAGGTTAACGATCGACAAACACCGATCCTCCTGCTACCAGCCAGAGTGCTTCTCAGGTAACTGACCGGTTCTTTACGTTTCCCCATGCCGTTCACTGGACAAACATCACCGTCGCTTACGGGCATCGCGCGGCACGCTGTTACGATCGCGACCAGGGGAAATGCAAACTTGCCGAATTAATCCTTTGCATGCAACTGTAAAGTTTGAACAGCGGATTGCGCGCTTATTATCTCGTCACTATTGGTTATGTACCTGCGCCGTGAAAGGCATGGGGGACTTTACGAGAAGGGAATAACTTTTCATGGGTGCAGTTCTTATTTCGAAGGAGATCGTTGGATGGAAATTGTATAGAATTCATGGGGTTTAGTAGCTTCGAGGTTTTTCAATGGTCCTTAGAGACGAAGCGTTGCAATTGCGAAAATTCGTCGTGACCCCTTCCGCGGGTAATTTGAAAATTGTAAGGACGCTTAGTGAAAGAAATTTGAAGTAGGAAGTAGATTATTGTTAATGAAATAGCTACTTTTTATTACAGATTAATGCGAGGTTTTAAAAGAAAGTCTGTTAGATATTTCATTAGAAGCGTTAGTAATGAGTAGCTATTGCGAAAGGGAGAAACAAAACGAGTGAACCGGAAACGGCGGAGGCTATGTACGATTAGTGAAAAGGAAAGTGCTTTGCGCGCGCAATCGCGACGGGACTGTAGGTATTCGTAGATGTGTTGTATTCGTGGTATGTATTCTTTCACGCGTGTGCAACTTATGCTTGTGTGGTCTTCGTTTTGTTTTGTATATCTGACTGAATTTTTGTTAGTGTTTTTTTTTTCCTTGCGACGCACGGTTTCATAAGCGGTTCACGGGCCGTAAAATTACTGTTATACTATTAAAGTTACCGCGGCACAGCTTTCTCTTCCGTAAGCTTTACACTGTCAAGGACGCTCGTTACATGTACGAATATTACGAAAATGTTAATACCGGTATAATCTGTATAATGAAGCCACGAAGAACGGTGCTTCATAAAATTTATTTAAATCGTGTTTACCGGGCGAGTTAGATCTTCTAAATGCTCTTGGCTTAATTTTGATCACATGTTTTATTCTCTTTTCGTACAGAAGCGTAGCTTAATTTATATGTTCGATCACACATCTTAAGCTACTATACAAGCTGACAACAATGCATCAGTCCGAATATTACAGTTTCCAATTATTGCCTTAAAACTGTTAGCTTAAGCTTTTACCTTAGCTTTTAAGTTAAAAGCTAAATGAAGTACTCCCATGAAATGTCGCTCTCACCTTAAAGCTATTACTGATTTAATTAACATGATTATGTTAAATACTACGGATTACTTCCTCCAAATTTGGACAATGCAAACTGATTAATACCATATGTTATGAAAAAAACGGCGTTGATTTAAGAACCTTGTACAAAAGACTAGAAGTTTTTTTAAAGTCTTTTAAAAGAAAAATACCGCATTTCCACATATTTGATTGACGAAATTTAACGCTAGCGGGACTTTGTACAAATGATGCAACGACAAAGTAATTATACAATGGCTTTTCATGCAGCAATTTTTAAGAAACTCAAAGTCTCATACGAGAATCTAATCACTGCGTGTATATCATTACTTTGCAAAACCAATACAGTAGATCAGGGTTGACTAACTGATGGCTCGCGGGCCACCGGGGGCACCTCCGCCTTGCTGCCACGCTGAACGATCCCCTCCGTACCTACCGGACTCTGACGATCGCAGTCGAAAAGAGAAGGAAAGAAGGGGGAATCCACTGCGATCGTCAGAGTCTGGTAGGTATGGAGGGGAGCCGTTCAGCGTAGCAGCAAGGCTAGGAGCCCCCGGTGGCGCGCGAGCCACCAGTTAGTCAACCCTGCAGTAGATAATTAGGAACTAAAGTTTTATTCAAGTATTATTAATTAGCATATCAATTAATGGACTTGACTTCGACTGAAATTGTGCACAACACTTGAGAAATTAACGTTATCAGTTACAGTATTTGTATCCATAATACAAGTGTACCCGTTATACGTATAAAAAAGTATAACGAGTACATTACAAATAACTTGCTGCTGTAGAAGTCATTTTTTGCGAAACACTACTTTAGAATTGATTCCCTACCATAAGTCTCGTTCCATTGTTTACAGTTATTTTTTAAATATCAAAACACTTATCTATAAAACATAGTCGAACAGGAGTATGAATCTTACAATCACGATTTAGTGGCATGTTATGGAACTAGTACAAGAACGTTAATAAGTTTATGGATGCAAAATTATTAAATGGATCTATTTCATAACGCGTTTGCATGTTTCAAGTCGACTCTCGCGAACTTCTCAGTTCTCTATTTCTCTAAAATCTTCGAAACAGTGGTTGGCAACCCTGAACTACAATATAAAAACATCGCACATTCCATAGCTCGAGGAATATGTAATTGTATTTATTAAATCACATCTGGCGTAACGTACATAACCGTGTAACATGCAACTTAACCAATTACGCTATTGCTTTATGAGTGTCTTACCCCGACGCAAGGGAGCGATAAAAATTTTACTTTATACACGGCGATTGGATATAAAATGTTTCTTCACTTGGACTCCCCTCGAGTCTACACTTAGTCAAAATATTTTAAAACTCAAACTTCAGTTAATCGTTATTAGTATTCGTAACTCTCGTAACAGCGTTTCACCTCCAACACAGTACAAACTTCACGTCGATTACTTTCGTGCGTCTACATCGTGTGTCTGCAGTTCGGGCATACTTTCTGTAAAACATTTGAAGCCATGTATTTATCGTGTCGCACGAACAATCCTATTACTGAACGCGCAGCCACAAAAGGCACTCCGATCTCGTTGAGAATCGTCTACGATACGTTACTGAATTTACAAGAATTACCTCGATTGCTTGGCTCTCCCATTCCTTGATACATTTCTGATGAAAAACATGTTTACAATTAGGCAGTACGGTGGTTCTATCGCCCTTCGATGTACCTAAACATATTGAGCATTCCGCAGCTTCGTTCAACGTCGAGTATGTCCCTCGTCTTCTATGGCTGTTGCTAAGAACAGGGACAACACATTTCTTTGCAATTATACAAGAGTTTCGATTGATTTGCTCCCAATCTGCGAACGCTATTATCGTTTACAACGTGCCCGTTTGTTCGGAGTGCTTACTTGTTCCATTTATTCGAAGGTTGACAGTCTGACGAGTTTCTACCGTATCCTGTACTGTATTGCCCACTCTGTTGTTGTCGTTGCTCGTCTTCCTCTTGGTTGCTCGCAAACATGTAGTATAAAACGGCCGCAATGCCGGCGCCAATGAAGAAAACTGCTATGCCTGGATACGGCATTTTTTTTGTCACAGAGAATTAAAATAGTTACGAGAACACGTCGCGGACACCGACAGACGAGACGCACGATTGTTGATTGTTTTACAGGGCTAGCTTATAAGAGCACGTTGTATCCTTGCGCTTCGGGCGTAATGGTATCGGGCACGTAGGGAAATCCCTGTACCATAAACACCTTACAACGCAAAGGATGCTAGCTACCGATAATATGTAATAACAGTCCCTGTCCGTCCCTGTCCCCTTCTTCACTACGGAATAAATAAAACACAACACATATAATCGTACACATACAACACATGTACTACTGACCCGCGTTAATGCCTGCTGCGTCAACAGACTAGCCAACAGAAACTTCGTAACTAGAAATGGCAGTACTGTGAATCGCGTACAACGCGAATCTTTCTCCGTTTCGGAATCATCGACGTTCATTTAAAACAGAAAAAGACGCGGACGACTCGTGACTTTGCGTATGAAGTTGTGCTGGGCGCATTATCAGCAGTACTTTCGTATATCTTTCGCATTTAAATTACGTTCCATTTGATTTTACGCGCGATACACAGTAGGAAATTGAGAACTAGGGGAAAAAAGTGAAACGAACTAGATACTAGGATATATGACATGTTTATGACAAAAATAGAAAAAGTATTCCGGTAGTATTCTCGGTGCGATCTATTTTGAATGATCGTTACGTAATAATAAGGTTGTTTCATGCGTAATGCGTAGTTTTTTTTATTTATCAACAGTTATAAAATGATACATCATTCGTTATTTACATTAATCTCACTATTCAACATAGAAAAAACAAAGGTCTACATCCGTGCGCGTTGTCGGATATATTTCGACGTGTTTCTCGTGCGAACATTAAATCTTCTTCCAACTGGTGTTATGTACACGCGTATCGAATCCAGTCATAGACATATAAACTAAGCGTAAGCTGATGGGGGTGGTGAGGTTCGCGATAAGGGGGCGATACGGGTAAATCGGGTAATTCGGTGGTTATGCATGCTGAAACATCTGAAGCAGAGTTACCAGCAAAATCCCTATCGTAGTGGAGGAGAAACAGCTACAGCAGTGTGGTATATATGTGTGGTGCACTGGTGGTGACGCCGTGGCGTCGAACCAATCGAAGTCAAGATAGGTGTCCTCCCGCCACTACGCGCACGTTTCTCCTTCGCTCCGGTAGGGATTTCCTGGTAACCCTGATCCGAAGTTAAACGATGCGCCCGTAGCTGAACCTCTGCCTTTTCTCCTCAAATCCTACGTTTCCCTCGCCGATAGTCCCAGCTTATGCTCCGCCAACATATGTCTACGAGTCCAATGGTGCTGGAATCCATCTTCCCACAGTCATTGTACAAAATTTTAGAAGGGGAACAGTAACAGGGATTTCCCAAAAACAATGGCCAGATGGAAATGGATTGTCTAAACCGCCATAGTAACAGGGACGTAAGTACAGTTGTTCGCACGTTACAATACCTGATCACTGGTACAGGTCATCGTGCGATACGATCCGATACGATTGCTTGCAGATACTTTTTTACTTGCTTACCAAAAACATTCGCCCGTCATGATTTTCCAATAATAGTTCCTTTCAAATCTGACAATCCAATGGTGCTGCAGAGTGTGGTGGGGACAGTGTAACAGGTGTTATCGAGGAGATCGAACGCTCCATGGACTGTAGTGCCGGGGTCTGTTGCTTTATCAACATGTGTCGAAGGGATTGCGTTTCCTCTCGAAGTGTCATTAATTGGGCCCTCAGAATCGCGTTTTCGTGCTCCAACATGGTCGCCCGCAATGCAATCTGCAATACAGCTTCAATTTAGACGCTTAATCTAGAACTTTTATGTAAAAGTTTCGCACATTCAACTTTGTTGGGAACTCCCTCCCAAATATTAAATCTCAGGCTAGAGTCTCTGGGCATTAGTCGAGCATCCTAAACGCGAGCAGTGGCGGATTTAACAGGGCGGCAGATGGACAGTTACCGCCTGGGCCCTATCTCCAAAAAAAAATTATGATTAGGTGTAGGTATCCAAACACTACATTTTTTCTTCGTACTACTATACTTGGCCCGTTTTTACTAAACTACCTCTTCATTTTCCCGAACAAATGGGCCCCTCGGAACGTTTGCCAGCTGGGCCTTTTTTTCTTAAATCCGCCACTGAACGCGAGTCTTTACTCACATGGTCTTCCCGAATTTTACGAGCATCCCGAGACTTTTTCGCCGCTTGATTATTCCGTTTACGCCTCTCGTAATATTTGTCGTCCTTTTGATTGTCTGGGGTCGCTTTTTTCTCGCTCCTGGGTCGTCGGTGTAGATTCGTGATTCCGCTCGCGTTCAGTAGGTGTCGAGTCACCACGTTACCTGTTTTATCAACCATTGTTCAAGCAGGAAACAGCTGTTTATTAAAGTTTCTTTCCTCGTCAAAGCAAATATTAACATTCGATCAATGTTAACGTAATATTGATCGAATGTGATTTTTTTAAGTAAATAATAAACGATAGCAAAAACAAATTTGCTCCGGGTGAGGATCGAACTCACGACCTTAAGATTATGAGACTTACGATCTGATTTTTTTTTTTAAAAGTGTTTATCGAAGGACAGTAATCAGTATATGAATGGCATTCAAAAACATAGAAAAAACTGCCGTGCAGTCGCGTCAGTATAACAGTATGAACAGCTTGTACGCTGACTTACGCGCTGCCATCTGCGCTACCGAAGCAGTTGTAAGGCAGGTTTTTTGTGTTTTTTAAATTGCAATGATACTTACGCTTTATTCAGTGGAACATTAACTTACCCGTGTTACTATTCGAGAATGGTTGCGGCACGCTTATGGATTGCATCAAAGGTGGCACGGTGGCTAAAAACGGAGGTTGAAGCAATGACCCCGAAAGTGAAAAGGCAGCTGACACTGACGACGGTGGTATTGGTGGTGATGTCCGGCCAATCATAGTATCCGATGCGTTAGTGTTCACTAAGACATCAGGATTTCCGAAGGTGTAATCTCTAGAATTGCATGGCTCGTATCTGCAAAAATCTGACAGTCGATCGGATTTAATATAATCCCTAAATACTGCTACTAAATAAGTTTGAATAAGGGTTCGTTTATGTTGGAGCTAGGAAATAAACTGTAAGAGCGTCGATCGGACGCTTTTGTCGTTGGTCATCTGTTAGAAAACGTAGATCTGCTCGTTTCTCGTAATTTCGATGCTTCGCTCTTATCGTCGCTCTGATCGCTTATCGCAGCTTCAACATAAAAGTAGACGAAGTGCAGTATCTTTGGAATACCAGTTTGTTTAAGATGAATAAAAAGTTACGGCAGAGGATGGGAACAAATAAACCTGCGTAATATCGTAAACAATCTAATAAACTTTTTTATTTCAAACCCATAGTAATTATAAAAAAATAAAAATTAGCTGAAACTTTGGTCGAAATAAAAAATAACAGGAAGCATCGATTTCGTTAAGGTGCAGGTAATTTGGAATACTGGTACTCCAATTTACCTTCGCTTTATAAACTTAAAAGAGACACGTAGATAATAAAATTATTTTCTTTTATGATCTAATCGGGCTAAAAATCACATTACAGGAACAACCTTAGGTAAATATAAGTGGAAAAGTTTTGCAGGTTCACGTTTTCTTATTCTGCAGATTAAGTCGAAAATGTGAAAATAATGGTAATCCACAAATGTTATTAGTTAACAGGTCATTAGCCCCTATTATTTACGATTTTACAAATTAGATAGCGTTAGTAGTTTATTAGATACTTCGGTATTCGAAATTACCAACAGTATTCCAAATATGCTGCACTTCCTCTACCCTAAATTAAAAAAAAGCTGCTTGAATCGAGGTAGAGGAAATACATGGCTTACAGAGGTGAAACATATGTTACATACTTGAACTTTTACTCGTTGCTATTCTCGGTCGAGATTTTATTTGTTTATTAAATTTTCTCGGTGGCATATTAATTATCATATTTTATTAAGCCATGGCAGAGTGGGATTATTAATAAGAAATTGGGTATCAACAGCCCCTGTGGCCTAATGGATAAGGCATCGGTCTCCTAAACCGGGGATTGTGGGTTCGAGTCCCACCAGGGGTAAATCTTTAACATTTTTTTTTCATGACTCGTGGCTTACAGAATTATTTCCCTTTCTCATTCAGTATTAACTTACGATTAGTGCCAGTAAGGTTATTACAAATTAAACGCCCCCGTCGCGCAGCGGAACTTAAAACTGAAAAAGCTACCCCATAATTAATTCGATCCTCCGTTTTTAAGTAATGTTTTATTACGTGCACTGAAAGAATAATAATTTCAGTAATGTTAAATAAATTCATGTTCTCGATCGATCGTTCAGCCCTAAATAAGCAAACGGGTTGCGTGTTCTCGTGGAGTCTTTGTCAGTCCACTGCGTAATTTATAGAAGCTGATCTTACTGCGCTCTTATCTTATTGACTTCTATCATAATCGCTAGAATTTACATTAAAGCATACAATTATATAATCGCATAAACTTTATTTAACAGGTGCGGAAGGGGAATCTGGCGCAGGAGTAAAATAGGAGATAAATCGGTGAAATGAAAATTAAGCACGAAGTAGGCGTGGAATAATCGAAAGGATAAATTTAAGCGTTAAAAAAAAGATAAATCTTCCCCGTGACAATGCGCCATTGGCAACATTGCCGTGACCAGGATTCGAACCTGGGTTACTACGGCCACAACGTAGGGTCCTAACCACTAGACGATCACGGCTACTGAAGGAGTTGGAAACGACCTAGAAATTGGCCAAGCTTGTTTACCACGTCGGCCGACTTGCTCACTTATCTGTGACTGAAGACTACGCCGCGCATTTACCAGCTAAGTAAAGCAATAAATCCCAGAAGCAAGAGGAAACATAAAGCAACGATTTCATATCTAAACTTAAAAGCAACAGTTCTTGAAAAGAAATCTTTGAAATTATAGGTGACTACTGTAATAAACGACGAAGAGGATAAAAGGGAAGTATATCGCGATTCAAGCATAAATATGTGAAATTTCTCACGCCTTTCTGGAAGTACCTGAGGTCGGTGCGAAGAGGCTGTAACTCCGCAGAAGGTGCAGCGCGGAGAACGCGCCAGACACTGTGCTTCCGGTACAAATAGTCCTCGCGTGTGCGTGTGAGCTCATCCCTTCAAAGAGTCGCGTAAACCCGGAGTACCATCAGACGAGATCCTCTTCATCAACGGATCAACCAAACTACTAATTAATGAAGCACAAAGAGCCCGGCGAAATCTACCAAATTGTTCTGCAAAGAACGATTCCCCATTGGACCCGTTAATCCCTCGGAGCCCTTCCTCAATCGCCAGTCAATTTGAGCGAAAAAACTGCGACCCGCATCGACGGTGCTTCCTCTTCCACGTGTCAAAATCGTCGATCTTCAAAGGCCTCTGTTTTTAATCTCCTCGATTAAAGAAACTTGCATCCAGGTTTCTCCTCGATTCAAACTCTTTCCTCGTCAGAAGACTCCGGGATATGCTTCCTATCGCGTCTTCTAGGAGGTATCTTCGCGTATCTTCCTTCAGCGAAACACTTTCTTGGAGGATCCGACTTGGCGGCCACCCTTCGCCTACGCGACTTCGACTTCCCTATTCGACCCTGTTGACGTTTCATGTCACGTGCTGCTCTGCTGCATACCTACCCTCCGGAAGAATTTCCAATTCGTCGTTCCAAGGGGTGGTTGCCGCCCCTCGGTGCATGCGCGATGCCGAGCAGAGAGCGATTGTTCCGCCCCCGGAGTCATTAGGGGTGAGCCAGCCAGCAAGTACCTCGAGTGGTCAAGCAAGGCGATAGCCAGCCTGCGCGCGGCTAGAGTGGTCAAGGGAGCCGATAGCCAGCCAAGCTGGCCAATCCCATGGACGTCAGCCCCATGGACAGTAAATTGATCACCCTTTACATACCGTATCACGACACCAATCTTTGAGCCACTGGATCGTCTCGTACCTTGCATGACCGAGTGGCGATGAACATTTTTACAGGCCCTCTCACTTCTGCGAGTCCCCGAAATTCGAATTGGAAACAGCGTTTTAACATTTTCATTCTTATCAGACGAGATCTAGGAATATTCCCCTGTACGAATTGCTCCAGTTTTTGGTAGCAGGGTTTACAGTTATACCGAGGCTTCTTCTATCGTTTTGGGAGAGTACGAATCAACCTTCGACTTTTAGCAAAGTTCCCCCGCAGTCCGCGACTATCTGCAATCGTAGTTGCATATGCAAGAACGTTCCACACGCGTTACCTGGCCAGACAGGAACCAGCTACGTGTTGCTAATGCCTCTGGGACAATCGTCAGCTGACACTTCCATGCTACCTACGAATGTTCAATGCGAGGGGTAATTATTACGAAGTAAATTAGACGGGGCTAAACATCGCGGGGGATTGCAACATTGATGAGCTGGACGAAAAAGAATTTTAAGCCCCGAGTCGACCTCATCAATGTTGCAGCCCTCACTTTTGCCGGGTTCGACGTAGCTACCAATTAAATGGTCGAAAGATCGATCGCTTCTCCCGGGGGTCAAATGCCTTGCAATGTCGCGTCCAAGCTCTTTGACCTTCGGCGTTCGAACTCCCTCGGGAAAATGGTGATCGATGGTAACTAGCGAGGGAAATTCAGAGGAGGCACTGCGAGTGGGTAATTGTTTAGAAATATTTATCGGGCTCGAATTGTAGAATATTTCGCTCGTGGGTGTGCGGCGGTAATTGTGCGAAGGAAGCTCGCAGGTGTGGCGGTGATTTAAGGCGTAGCATGTGCTCTTCGTACGCGAAACGGGGACGAGCGATTTAGATTACGCTGCCTGCTCGAATTTAACTTGCGGGGGCCGCATCGTGGGGTTAAATAACGCCATTTGTTATCGTAATATCTAATTTGGCGGTGAAGGGTGATGCGCCTCTGCCATGTGGCAGTGATCTCACGACTCAGTACAGGTGTCTTAGAAACAGCTAGCTTCCGTAGTTTTACCAGGGGCGCTGAACTAATCGTAAGAAACGGAACGAATCATTTGCACTACTAATTTCTACTAAAAACTCATTTACCAATTCTTTTATCAATTATTCTAGCAGTTAAAATTAATAATCCTCGAACAGTTTTTGACGTAGGGGAACTAATTCCGATAACAGTCGTTGCGCCATAATGCTGTTGCAAATGAATTGTCCTTCGAAATCGTTGCTTCTTATTTTGATTTTTAAGCAACATTCGCCCAGCTCTGTTCGCTCGGGGGTAACGAGGTAACTGCGTTGCGTATCGTCAGTCTTGAAAGTATTGTATAAACGCGAGGCCTGGAATCATTCGATCAAGCCCTGTGACGTACTTCCGCGGAAGCAGAAACAATCAGCGAGATTGTACCGACATTACGAGCGGTGTACTCGTCGCTTTGTCGGACGCTCGTTATCATTATGCGGCTGGATTCGCGATAGCGAACGCCCCCGCGATCGCCCGGCCTCGGCTCTTGCTCGCTCAGCCAGCTCGTGCGAACCCAAACACCTGTCCGCGACCAGCGGGTAACGTGACATCACGTCATGTGACCTGGCGAGTCCTCCGACGCACCCCCGAGCCCCGCGACCCCATGACGATGCGCGACCTCAGGGTAATCTGCCTAATCGCCGTCCTGGAAACGTCGGATTACACACCCTGACGATATCTCCGTTTCTCCGTGGGGGCTCGAGAGAATTTTCAGGGATTTTCTTAAAGTGTGAAGAACGCTGGCGAGCTTGAAATGGTGGGGCAGGATCGCTCGGAGGGTTTACCGCTTAAGGGGGGCTTCTTGTGTAACAGCCCCCGAAATTGATGAATTTATTTTAAAAGAAACTATTGTTAATATTGCAGTAAACTCTTTTGGCACATAAGCAACTGATATGACCAACTGTTTCTTTAAAAAAATCTTAAATATCAGTTACTTTTGGGGCTGTTTGACGAGAATCCCCCTTAAGGTCGTCAGAGTGACTTTAGAGAAAATTTCTGAGGGTTTCATAAACTTCTGCAGGGTAGTGGCGCGCTCAGGATTTAATGTTGTGGGGCAGCCGAGGTGAAGCGATAAAAATATTTTTAATTTTAATAAAATTCATTGGGGGAATATAGAAATTTATTTAAAGAATAAAATAACAAAGCCTCCTCTGGGTGCGCCACTGCTGCAGGGTAATGTATTCCATTTATACAGACTAGGATAAAATATGTAGATCCTTGCTACCAAGTTCTCCATGTTCTCCAAGCTTGAACTGACGGAACCAGCCTCGCATCTGGTGGCTTCAACAAGTATTTTTTAGCATCCCCAACGCGGCATGGAAGCTCCCCGCTCCTTCGGTTGCAGAGGTGATGAACACGAAGTACAATCACGCACAACACCGTGTCTCCCCCTCCGTTGTACACCTGAGAACGACAGGGCGGCGAGGGGGTCGCGTGTCTAGCCCTTAATTTCATCCACCGTCCCCGTTTCGCTCGCCTCCTTCGCTTACGGAGGCACGGATTCTCTCCTTTCACCCTCGCGGCGAGTCACGAATCGCGACGCCCGGGGTTGTTTCACAACTCGAGCAAAGTTATCTCATCAAGTCGTCACGAGGACGCGGCCGCCTTCCTTCGCCCTACCCGTGGCTGCTTGCAAAAGATACGATTAAACTTTTCTTACTTTACAGCCTGTGTATTTACGCTCTCACCCCCCTCCGGCCGCCCCCCCTCCCCCGGGGGTGTGTTCGGTGTCAGGTGCACTGATTAGCGGCTTTCCCATATTTCGAATCTCGCGGTTTTGTAAGGGGTCAAGGGAATTTTTACGAATGCTCTGCTGCTCCTGTTTTTTAAGGGGACATTCTCGGCCACTTTTCGGTGATGGTTTTTACAATCAAATAAACACTTAACGTTTCAAACTTTTGGGGCATATTCTACCACTCTTGAAATACAAGGAAAAGTCTTTGATGTTCGTTTATTTTATTTGTTTAGGTAAATATTTCGCAGCGAAGTTGGTGTCTTCAGAATTTCACCCCTTGCTGGCGGTTGAAATTTCGGACCACTGGATCGTCTGAAATAATAAATCCATAAATACTTTTAATTTGCAAGACAGTGGCTATCCAGCTTACCTCGGGTATGTTAACTTCTTTAGTATTTTCCCAAATTTTTTATATGTATTAAATGTAGAAAAGAAATGCCACTTTCGGCACCTTCAGCTTTGTCCAAAATTGTTCTTTCGCGGTAGAATGTACCCCCGATAGTTTGAAAACGTTAAGCGTTTATTTCATTATAAAAACCATCACTGAAAAGTGGCCGAATTTTCGGCCGAGACTGTAGAATGTTCCCTTAAGTTGATTTCGCTCGTTGCATTTAATTTAACTGTTTTAATGGGCTCCTCCATACTGGCTTCTTCTTTTAGGAATAGGATGTTACGTGTGACGATGTTACTTGTGAAAGTGGCCCAAAATGATTGCATGCCAACCCAATGAAATGACTTTGTCATTCGTGAAAGATTTTATGAAAGTGTACGGACCGAAGCATGAAGACCAGGCTCTAGAAGTCTGTTGTGATTTTACAATTTGTCTCTGTGCTTCGTATCGACGGATTGGATCCTTCAACAGCCAGGACTTAATCATTTAAGGTATTTGGTCCCTTGGATCGTGAAAGCCGTACCACAGCCTTTCGGTTCCCAGGCTGTCGGGAAATTGTGGCTTACCGCGCTGGCACGGTTCTTATCCGCACTCGTCCAGGTAATTCTTAGCAGGCCGACTCGTCGCTGTTATCAGACGAGAAATAACCACCCACACCTTCCACGAAATGCGAGGGAAAAGGAACGAAAAATCTGGCTTCTGTCTGGACACGTTTCACTTCTCACAACGGAAGATCCCGAACCCGAAAATTCAAAAAATTTTGAAACTTCGTGAGTATGTAGGGGATTTCTTCCTGATTACAACGCAATTTTTGTTTGCTGATACCAGGATTAGGATTAAATACCAGAATTTTCTACGGATTCGAAACTAATCCCTTAATTCTGAATTGATAAAAAACAATGCTCAATATCTATCGTCTAACTCAGCTTGTGTTTCAGTTCTACTAGTTCAGCGTCGCTAGAGATCCCACTCGATTCCTCAAGTGCCACATCAGGGGAAAAGGAACAGTTTAGAAAGTACACTTCTACGCACAGCAGCCTGGCAAACGTTAGTTGACTGTCGGTGGAAGAGAAACGGCGTGTAATTGCATTATAGTGTTATTGAAGCGGCATTAGACGGCATACCAAGGGGCTGGATAATTCGTGGCAATTTGTATACAATATTAGAGACTCCATTCGGGGGAAAAAGCGCTTCCGTGTATAGACAGGCATTCTCGGATGGTTGTTATTAATATTTTAAGCGCGCGCGAGCTCTCCCTTCTGCGATCAAACGCTCCTCCTATTTTTTTCCTCTCCGGCTCAACACACCGCCCCCTGGACAGGTAGCATGCTCCCGTACTGTTATTTAAATTGCAAATCGATACCGCTGCGTAGAAAACACAGACGAAACCCATTCGCGGGCGTTCATGTAACATGAAAGCAAGATGGACCCGATAGATGTTTAACCCTCGGAAGACGAATGGTGAACATGGTCGCGTGAGACGAATGCAGGGTCACTTTGACCCATAGCAACATTTCTATGGTTTCGCGGAGGAATTGAATATAAAATGAATGAATTAATTAATTAAAATTATAATACACCTACACAATCGCACATAAATAGGTAATAAAGAAATATATAAAAAAACATTATTTATGTACATTTGATACAATAAAATAACTGTATCTTCTGTATGATTTTTACAAATAATGTTACTGCAATTTCGGCGCCTTAAGCCGGGAATCCACCTGGAAGCTAAGCTATGATATGCTGTGTTTTAGCTTAGCTTTTGGTGGAAACGGTTCCATAAGAGTGTATTGAAGCTAATTTTTTTAAAACTCAGCATAGTTTAGCTTCTACGTGGATTCCCGGCTTTATACTAAATTTTGAGTCATTGCCGACGCAAATATAACGTCGTGATTGATTCCAAGTTGATCGCTAGATTCGGGGCACAGGGTTTCTGTTTGAATAACGGTTTGAAGATCGTTAGATTTATGCTACTGTCTTCATGTCCGTTCGCTATCGAGGTTCCACCGTAAACGATAATCTACAGATTCCGGCGATCAACACAAAGTACAGGCTATTTCCCCAAAATCTCTTGCAGATCTACCGTCACTCGCTCAATTCAACCATGAAAAACTCTATATCGGACAAGGAGGCGAACAAAATGCTCAGTGAAATCCTTGAGGAGGACGGGGTGCAAAATTTGGACGACGAAGACTCAGAAACCTGTACTGCGGCTTGCGCGGAAGAGAATTCTACCATTGAACAGGTTCAGACTAAACTTTTAAACGTGTTCAAAGAAGTTTGTCGCTTAAATGAACGCTAGTCCAAACAGAAAACTTTATTTCTTAGCTAGAAAGTGTATGGTAAATTGAAAGCTTCCTACAATTTTCCCCTCGTCTACTGCCTATAGACAGACACATGCGCACCCCTTTTCTCTTCGACTTATTCCACGATTATTTCGATACAAAATTATGCATATCAGACAGTCTAAAGTCCAAAGACTCTGAAGCAGAGTGGACGACACACCCGCAGACCACAGATGAGCGGCGGGTTGCCGCTCTCCAGGCGCTTGTGCTCCTAATTTTCAAAGGCCTATAATTCTGTGTTACGACGTCCTATGACAAAACGACACAAAAGAAAGTGTCTATTTTTTCGTTCCTTACAACATCCCAAATTACCCTATACATACAACATTTTCAACTATTAATCGCCTGCACAGAGAACCATATGAAGCACTGAGAGCAAAACGGACTAACCCACATTGAAAAAAATTCCTACTTTATTAACCTACTTAATAATAATTAATTATTATTATTTTATTTACGTACGTGCACATCTCTCCAACAAGTTGTGCGAATATATATAAAACTAAAAAGCTAGAAATAAAAAAAAATTAAAACAGTCTGCAAAGAAATAGAAATGCACTAAAAATTAAGAAATAATTTTTTCCCTTATTTAATCTTCGACTCTATTTTTTAAGTCTACGCCTTATCATTTACACTGTGTACATCTGGCGCCGACTTAAAAAATTGAGAGTCGCAGATTAAATAAGGGAAAAAATGTTTGCTTTTTAGTGCACTTTTATTTTTTTGAAGTCGGTTTATTTTTATGATTGGTACATCATATTGGAATAAATTTCAAGCTCCCATCACTGCGCAGAAACTCGTCCATAAATATCGAGTAAGATCTCTTTATTAGCCGCAGCACGTTAATTGACAAAAGTTGCGCGGAAACCCGGCAGGCACCCCGCGCAGGTGAAACGCGATTTGAAAGTGTGTGTTGTTCGCAGGTGCGATGCGAGTGCATGCAAATCGCAGTGAACGCGTCGAGATTCTCGTTGCGGGTGATGGAGGCGATGCGTTCGTTGCAGCAGGACGAGGATGATACCCTGGCCACCTCCAGCGTCGAGGATATCGTCGACTACATCGAGGCGAACTACCGCGACGACGGTGACCTTTACGCTCAGGTGCGGACCGCCCTGAAACAGGTCTGTTCCCAAGGGTTAGTTCTAACGTCAAGGCGAAGCGGCTGAAGGAAAGCGCGGCCGAGAAGCGTGTCTCGCGTGAGACACGATCGCGTTTCAAGGGAACTCTGCAAAACCGTTTATCTCGTTCGAAGACCGTTGCTCATCTATCGACCGGTCCCGCAGCTCCGTTAATTCTAACGTTTCTGTGACGCAATTCGCGCCCCCCGACGTTGCATTCCCGTCGCAAGGGTTCCGGCGATATAATTGCTGCGATTCATAGTAATTTACGAGCTGAACCCTTCACCCCCCAACTGGCAGGGTGGATACAGAACCCCGGCTGCATTCAAATAACAATTTCAACTCTGTCTTTGTAGTCTTGATGGATATTAGATGAAGTCGAGGATCGTTAGGTGAAACGTGATCTATTAGGTACAGTACCCACCCCACAGTTTTGCTTCCTCGGTGGCAGCGAGGGCCTTCGGTCCCGGGTAGACCGCCCGTTGACTGCCGAGAGCAATAAAACCGTTGGGTCAGGTAAAATACCCAGTAGAGAAAAATAAAATGTTCATGTTTTTTGGCGGAGTGTGTAGTTTTGCAACATATCCAAATTTCATCAAAATCGGTGGAGAATCGCTATAGTAAATAATTACCGTGATCTATTTGGGTCGAAGCTTGCCCCGCGTTCAGCCTGCCAGTTAAAGATCAGCCTGTAACAAACTCTCAATCTCGTAACAGATTCGCCATGGAATTGCTGGAGAACGAGTACCACTTGATCGGGCCAGACGCCATCTCGATGAATCGCACCACTTGCTTGAACGGCCGAGGCGATTGCTTGCTATCTTCTCCGGTGAAGACTCCTCCAAGGCGTCGGAAACGAGACAGCCCTGAGGACGACTCTTGTAGCTGCGAAACGCCCACAGCTGAGGAATCGGGGCTTGCGAAGAAACGTGGAAGACTCTCTATTGGGGACCAGTCTCTAAGAAGGGCTCTGGTAGGCAGAGTAGCTGGAATAGGAAGAGAAGAGGATGCTGATTCTGAAGAAGCTTCGCGGTGCTCCTGTAGTCGGAGTTTAAGTAACGAGGACGCGAACGACTGCGAATGTGTTCCCCGGATTGCTACAAGCGCTAACAATACTTCTAAGATGCAGAGAAATCTGCGTGACGTGCAAGGAGGGGCAGGGAAAATTCGGAACGGGGTAGATCGCGAAGGAATTTATTCTGGGGCAGGTGCTGGTAAAGAAGGGAGATCGAGATTGGCTCAGGATCCTCTGGCAAATACTTTGGACTGTAGAAGAGCTGGTAATCGAGATGGAAGCAGAAGGGTAGTTGCGGTTGCTGATACAGTGGGCGATGAAAATGCAGAAGGCCAGAAAGGAAATGAAGAGAAAGAGTCTGTTACTGATGGATCTGTATCAGACACTGTCAGGGATGTTCAACAGGGCCCCTCCGGGGGATCCAGGCAACGTGAGGAGGAGCTAGAAAGATGGATAAAACGTTGTCAGGAAGAGTGTGAACGACGAAGAAAGCGAAAATAAAAGAATAATAATTAGAAATCGATGTGTATTCTAAATTTTTGCAGGTAAAGTCTGCAGGAATTGCATTCTCAATCAACTTTTCCACTAGTTTTTTTAGAGAGCAAGTGTAAATTTCGTATCCTAAAAGGATAATCAGTTTCTCAATTGGTAACCTTCGATGTAACATTCTTAAGAAGATAAATTGCGGTTTCTTTAGTAGTGCAAATTTATTTCATTTTTCTAATTATCTTTACATTCGTTTATCGCCGAGGCGTAACTTCAAACTAGAAGACAGGCGCAGCACCCTTCCGGCTCGGTCGGTAGGAGTTAAATATCCGTTCTGCACGGCGACTGAAAGCGCCTTGCGGACGTAACACCTCGCGACTTTTGTCTCTGATTATTAGAAATTTGTTAAAAATACTTGGACCGCGTGGAACTACGTGTTCGATTAATTTTTCCAACCTGCATTTGAATATTTGCGCGAAGGGTGAATACTTCGCCTTCGAGTGTTTCCTCTGCGGAATTTATTCCAAGCGCAGTTTCGTTGCTTTCGAGCGCTATCCGAATAAGAAACCTTTCTTAAATACTTGTACACCAAATCAGTAACGGTTAACTTTTGGACCTGCCGTCGTAAATGTTGTCCAGGATTTTTAATACCAGATTCTAATCTAATTAGTAATTTGAATTATTTCTAAGGGCTAACTATCGGCTGCCTTAAAACTACTCACATTACTCCTTGTTTCTTCGATCTATTCTTCGGTACGTTTCTACCCCGATAACCTTTAGCTTTCATTGTCATTTGAAGTATTTTACTACATTTTATTTATTCGGAGAAATGTAGAAACACGGCTGCATGATTTTCATTTGTACTTTTCCCCCAAAAAATTTCGGATCTATAGGTGGATGTAACCCTTTAGGAATTACATGAATGTAGGTGGGTTTCGAAGAAGAAATTTGCTTATCATTTATTACCTGTACACGATACAAACGATGTGGATTCTAGTGCTGGTAAAAGCTGCTAGTAGCGCTGTTATTCCGATGACAGTAGTTTACATCATGGTGGTATTGTAACCAATTGTAACTGTCAACTCCGATCAGGGGAATAATGTCTCACAAGGTGATATTTCGTTACATTTAGGAAGAAGCATTGTTAATCTCCTACCGTTACTATGCACAACTATGTTTGAATGCACATTGCCGTGCATACGTATAATTCAAATTCTATTAGCTGTCATTATAATTTCACGAGCTTGACATATCCACCTCGGGCTTTCATTTAACTATCAACCTCGAATCTATTGACTTTTTCACATGGCACAAAAGTGACACGTAATTGCAATAACGTAAATATGACGTGTACACTGTCGTGAACATTTAAATCACTTCCATTGCTGTGTTTCAGGGAGCAATTAAGAAAGTGTCGACCACCAAGGACGCAACTCAGTCGAATGTTAAGTCTAAATCGAAAGCTTCATCTAGCAAGGAGTCGGAGAGTTCCGACAAATTGGACTCAAAGTCGACGAGAAAGCCTCCGAGCAATGATCGGAGAGGCGAGGGTGATAGACACTCTAGATCGACGCAAAATGTACAATTGAGTAAAAATGCTACAAAGCAGTTGGCTAGATCGTCTCAGAATACATCTGCCAGAGAAAGTTCAATCTCTGCTTCGAAATCCAGTGTCAGCATTGCTAAAGCACCTTCAAAAAGCATGTTAACATCTAAAACAGTGTCTGATACTGCAAGAATGCTGAATAATCATGCAACCAGGAGCAGTAAATCTACTGGAAAAATGCAGAGCAGTTATTCCGAGAAGAGAGGGATAAGCACGGTGTATATACCGCAGTCAGCGACAGGCAAGCTTAACGCTAAATCAGCCAGCAAAAATAATTCGTCAGTGTTGAGGAACGAAGGAAAAACGAAGGAAAGTTCACAACCGGGAAATGAATCGAGACCTAAGTCCAGACAACGTAAACTGTCCAGAACATTGAGTCCAAGCGAAGTAAAGATGTTGCACTCTGCGGCGTACAGATCAAACTCCGCACATAGGGAGGATCAGAGTAACAGGAATCGGGTAGAAACCACTCAAACGAATGACGAATGCGACTACGAGGATGATTTTGAGGTAAAGCGCAATAACGAAGTCGGATTATTAGATTGCAAGAATTAATGGAAATGAATTTACAGGATTATGAATCTGATTTTCAAGAGTGTACGGATAGCGAGACATCCGAAGTAAGCGAAGAAACGAGCAGCAATCACGGCAACTTGCCGTTGGACCCCATTGAATTGCATACCGCGAAACAGGTACTAAGCTTTATTCGATTATAATGTAACATCTCAGGTGACGATAATATTTTAAATTATCACTCTGTTGCAGCGAAAAATTGTGAACAGTTCTGAACAGCCGAAGGAAGAAGAGCATATGCATGACTCCGGTCATTACGAGCTGACGGAAGCTAGGAGAAGGGCAGCAAGAATAGAGTCAATTGCGAATGATCCGAAGCTTTCTTCTCTTCTTGAATTAAGACAACCAGTTAACAAAGCATATAGGTTTGTTATAAATAAAATCAAGTTTCAGGATTAAATAGCTTCTGTTGTACTGTGTTTGCTCGTCATTAAACGTCTGTACCATTGCTGGATAATTATGCATGTGATTCTTTTTAATTATAACTGAGGTGTTTTTTTTTTCTTTTTTTTTTTAACACAGCGAAGACAGATTATCGGAAAATAAATCGCTACCGTTATCCACCGACGAAGGCTTCGAAGACAGTCGTTCTGGCGATTTCACGAAATCGCCGCCGCTTTCACAAATTTCATTCATCGATTTTCGTAAAACCAAAGAGAATCAAAAAACGAAGGTAATGAATGTTGAATGGCGTAGAATGATCGTATCGCTAACTGTAATTGTTGCTTTCAGAAATCCAAGAAAAAGTGCTTGAGCAGGGGCGAAGAGTTATTGGAAATGATAAAGTTAGACGTCATGGAGTGGTCTCTTCTTGAATGTTCGCCTATACCGTACGAAGAGTTCATTAGAAGCTTTGGAAAATTAAATGCTCAACAAGTGTGTCGATTATTAAACTTGCGTCGCAAGTTGAATTATTGAATACCCTTAGGATATCACAAACTTCGACAAATCTACCGATTTTTACAGATGTCCACGCAAACCGGCGAGGACAACATCGACGTGGAAACACAAACGGACAAAATCGTGTTTAACAATAAGTGGACCCAATTTCCAATAACTTGTAGAAGCAGCTTAAGGACCAAAGAGGAGTTAGATTTATTTCGAATAGTACGTGGGAGCGTTACAATACCTACGCATTAATATATTAATCGATATTAGTAAAATATTAAAATGTATAGGATCAAATTGGCGTTGGTAGCGACAATGACATGGAAGCTGCCAATTCCGTGCCATCGTTCGACGTATTACGTTTAAATGATTTCTTAAATTGCGCCGGGAGAGTAATGCTATCGTTGTTAGAAGAAAGAAGATCCGGTGGGAACGTTTTCAAAAGCGAGGGGCAAGTGCCATTCAGTGACGGTGTTGTCAAGCTTTCCATAAATTCGGTAACATTTCTGGCTGGCAGGGCAGTGACGATAATACACTGTTCCGATGTTTTAAACAAAGTTTTGCTGACTATTCATTCCCCAAGCGACGAGGTAAGATTTAGTCATTGAACATTTACATCCACGAAGACGATGTAAGACCGTATTTTAAACAGGAAATCGAGACGTCCAGCAAACAAGATTACATAACCGACTGCTGCATTGGATGCGTCTGGAATATTTCTGAACCCTCGATGCCCATCAAATTATTTTATTCGGCCTGTCCTATCACTGCGTGTTGCTTTCATTTAACAAATTACAATGTTGTATTCGCTGGACTGCAAGATGGGTATGCGATTTTACCACTAATTTAATCGTTACGATACAGATTAATGCACACTTTAAATAACAGGTCGATAAACCTGTGGGATTTAAAGGAAGATGAAATGTGGCATCAGAAAGTAACGGATAAGGCCAACGGATTAGATTGGACGATACGAATCCCGACTTATACAACGTCCGCAAACATGGAAGTAAATATCCATGACTCGCAAATTGTTGCAATACGTATATTATCCAAGATCGAAGAAAAATCGCTGCGGCGTAATAATCAGTTTGTACCGATTCAGGTTCGTTAGAGTTCCTTCTTTCGTAGATTATACCTGTAAGCTTCTGCGTACTAATACCTGAATGACTAACATCTTTGTGTTACCTAAAACGCTAGATATGTAGTTTAAATGAGAAAGGTTCTCTTGTTATATGGAGCGTTTTGCACACTATGGGAATAAATGTCGACGATTTAGGACTGTCCCATTGGGGTAGTATAAGGCTCGTTAAAAGTCAAGAACTTCTTTTGCAATCTCTTAATAATAAAAAGTAAATATTCTCTAACAATTCGTATGCTGTGCTTGAAATATTAATCTCATTAAAACTGTTCAACCCCTCAGAAGGATCAATGCAACTGCATTTATCGACATGCACGTGGATCGCGTGGATAATAATAATCTTTACATCGTCACTAACACTAGCAGTGTTTTGCACGCTACGTGCATCGGCAACAAAGCCAGCCCTGCCGTGTATAAAAAACTCGACAGCAGTAAGTTATCTGCGATACTCTCATAATTTTTAATTCACCCGTCACTAATTTATTGCACTTCGCATTTCAGGTCCGTGTGGAAACGCAACTTGCATAGACGCGTGTCCGTTTGAACATTCATTTTTCTTAGTAAGATTCTTATCTATATTTTTACATTTCGAGATGCAATTGCTACTAACACGAGCTTCCTTTAAATCGCAGGTTGGTTGCGACGATGGTACCATTCGATTACATTCTGGAAATATCGAGAAACCACTTTTACAATTGAGAGACGAAGACACTAATGAGATGATCAAATCTGTGCAATGGTCTAGATCGAAACCATTTACAATCTTCGCGCTGGACAACAATTCACGGTAATAGGAATTGGCGAAACCCAATTTCAATGGACTGTATAGAATGATTTATTCAACTATCGATATTTCAGCGTACGTGTATGGGATTTAAGTATTAGCGATATATACCCAACATACACGGTGAATATGGAGGAACACGGGCACATAAATAGTATGCAGCTATCGTCTTGCAAAACTGAACGAGATATGGCTCAGCAGTATTTGGTGTGTTAAATTTTCCATACATCACGATTGATAAACATACGATATCCATAAACGCGTGTCTTTCAGGCTCTTGGGACAGAATCTGGGAACGTAGAAATACACAAACTGAAATCGAACTTTCATTACTCTAAGAAAGAAAAGTATTTGCAGGAATTTGATACTTTTATGCGATACATCGCGGTTTTATAATCACAATAAGATCGTTAATGGGACATGTTCCAAGGAATTGAATTTTTTCTTTGGGTACTTCCAGTGAAATGGTACATATGTTTTTTTTTATGTATTGGACATTTACTCGGTACTTAGTTAAAGGACAATCTTGTAAGCGCAATAACAAAACTCTATTGAACTCAAAGTACAAGAGAATCTCGGCAGACGTACTGATTCGTCGGAATAATAATTTTTACACTATTGTTCTAACTTATCGAGGGAAAGCCACGATTTGTACAAAACTAGTATTATTTATTGCACGTTATTCACAGGAACAAATCCGTCCACGAATTGTATACAAACATTAGTTTTGTAATGTAAAGAGATATTTAAATAATACACTACAAAGAAAAACGTTGTCATGTAATAAACTTTTATTACGCTAAGTATCACATTATCTGCGCGCAGAGCTGCGCGTAAAAGGTTTATACAACGATGGAGTAATGGAATGGTATTAACAATTAAGCACTTAGTAACTTACTTACAACGTGTACCGAAATATATATAAGGATCACGTTACTGTAATAGAAACTCAGATTTCTTACACCGCTGCAAGGAGTTCGCTTCGCCATAAAATCATCGATGATTTCGTTGTAGCTCCGCTCCCTCATTTGATGGGCGCCTACTTGTAAATACTGCGTTTCCCTCTGAAAAGAAAATCCTCGTTTGTTTTCGATATCTCGTGCCCACTTGCGCCCGCGAGGAGCCGCTCCACGAATTCCTACCAAAAATTTTACGTTACGCATCAACCATGTGCGATTATTGCTCCTGGATCGACCAGATCTTAGCGAGGATCAAAGCGGAAACAACAAAACCGGAGAAGAAACCCCACGTGCACGTAGATCCAGTTGTAGCAGTTCACGGAGGTGCAGGGAAGATTCCGCGGAAGAAACGCGAACGTATGCTTCTCGAGGTTACCGAGACTATCCATTTGAGGAATATAATTAACGAAGAAAGAATGCTCGCGAAGTAATATCCAAGCCACGCGACTGAAAGTCTCTGTAAATCTGCATAGGTGAAGAAAGCAGCGATCGAGGCGTACAAGGATCTCATCAATGGTCGCTCAGCAGTGGATGCAGTGGAGAAAGCCATTTCTCATATGGAAAGTGCAGCATACTTTAACTGTGCCAAAGGAGGTTCTCTGGACGTTAACGACGAGGTCGTTACGGACGCTGCTATTGTGATAAAAAACGATGCTGGATGCGTGGGTGGTGTTCGCGACATAGAACACCCTATCACCTTAGGTTCATTCTAACTTTTACATTAGAAGGCCTTTCAATCCTAAAGTATTACAAACCGAATATCTAATTCGATAATAACAGAGACTAATCCCTAAACGTCGCATATTATACAGCAAGGAAAGTATTAGAGAACACAGAACACGTGTTGATCGTCGAAAACGGTGCTCAGAAGTTCGCCCTGGATAACGGGATTCAAACTTTGCCGCCGGGCAGTTTGGTCGCGCGCGAATCCGTGACGTCGCAGGATTCGGGAGAGGAAGGTGTGTGCTCGTTTGAATCGTGCACGGGGATCTGTCGCACGCGGAACTCGGACGATGATGCGCTTAACGCGAGTGAACTGAGGGACTTCACCGAGGGCGAAGCAATAGGTTGTGATTCGGAATGTGTGCTGATACGATCCTGCGGAGGAGAGGCGCCTCCTTGCTACGAGTTATCAATTGATTCGGAAGATCTGATGGACGCGTCTACTGTTCTACAGGTTTGCCTATCTCTTTTCGCGATTCAAGCATTGTATATACAGTAATGATTCGATGCACGTGGCAAAATCTCCGTTCGATCGTCGTAAATCTTTATCCCCATCAAAGCAAAGTGTACGCAACGATAAGTCACCTAATGAGAAATTAATTTCTTATGAACATATGTTTAATGTATTGTCATACTTTCTGCTAAAAATAAGATCAAACGTGACAATTTGCTTATCTCCACCGCCATTTTTAGTAGAAGTAAAAATGTATTGCCCCAGGCTTGACTAACAATACCCAGTTTCCGATCCAATCTCGAACCATTACTGTGTCTGCATGACTTTCAACCCGTGGTATCTAATAAAATCGTAAAACATTCACGAACGAAGGCTGGCGCGGTCGGTGCAGTTGCGTTCGATCGAAAAAAACGGTTAGCAAGTGGCACGTCGACGGCGGGAGAACCTGGCAAGCCGGTTGGTTGTATCAGTCCGATTGCCACAGTAATTGGTTGCGGCGTTTACGCGGATGAACACGGCTGCGTTTCCGTTTCTGGCAACGAAACCGGTATCTATTGCCACGCACCGGCGCGGAGAATAATTCGAAGATTATCTCGAGACGTGCCAATAAAGTCCGCGGTCAACATGGAGCTGGATAGCCTCGTCGTGGAAACCGGAGACGTTCGTATAGGCGCCGTTGCCTTAGACGCGGTAGGTGAGCCCTGCATTTCGTTTCAATGCATGCACTTCCCGTGGGCTTTGTGTCGGAAGGGTTGCGTCCATTACGGTTCAAGGCAGGGCGAACAGTTCTGGGAGAAAGTAGAGATCCTAGAGCGACCCTTAGACTGCATGTGCAACACCTCCGACGACGATTGAGGAAAACACTCTTCTTGTAAAACTTTGTAGAAGCTTAATGTATATCAACGTTTGTACGCATTCATTTTTTTTGGGGATAATATTGATATTTTTGGTTATGTGTCGTCTTCTTACCGACTCACGAAAAGTAATTTACTTCGACTCGATCGGTAAGGAATTTTTTTAAAATTGACAGTACGCCATGGCTACATTAGTGGCGGTTCACAGAACTATTTTACCGATCGAGCATCTAGATTACCGACAGACTCTTAATGTTTATCTTCTCACGTACCGGAAATATAATGCTGCTGTTCGAGTCAAAGGGTCCGTACAAGGAGAACGCTAGGATCTTGGCCTTAGTGCCTCCAAACAGCTCGTCCATCTCCAGCAGCATTGAGTAGATTTCTTCGCGTCTTGTGGTCGTCAAGTTCTCGTGCACTACCACCTGCGAATAAAGCATAGTTTAATACAGCCTGCTTGGTAACTTCCCAATATTGTCTGTTATAGGTTACCGCGCTTAATGGGGTCCACGTGAGCAAGCACGCGCGATCCTCGTCGACATCCGCTTCATTGAGGCACAGCGTCCGATACCCCTTGCTGTTGGCGTTATCGTTGTGACTCCGTGATTTTAAATCGCCTATTACGATAAACATATTTCTTTTCTTTTGCAAGGTGCAAAGTGATTTCGAAACCGTCCACGGAACCGTATATTCAAGATGCCTACCGGTCTTTTTCTCGATGTTCTTCAAGTTGACAAAAGCCACGTCCCCAAGGCCAGATGACAAGCAGTTAAACGCTCCCAAATCGTCTACAGATTTGTCCGCTATAAATTCAGTTCGCTATTTAATTAGTATCTCGATCGCTGCCTCGCTCTGATTACCGCTGCACGTGTTTACCTACACTGTTTACAGAGGGAATATAAATTAGGCGGAATCTCCTCGTGGCTATCATTCAAACCGAGGACGCAGCTCTCCCCGAAAAAGCTCGCTACCGCGTTCGCGTCGGAGCAGCCGGATCTAGTCCCGGAGATATTCCTCAGAATGGCCACGAATGTGTTCCATCCTGTAAAAGTGGAACGATCGTTAAGAAGAAGCAGACTTTTAATCAATTTATTCGCAGGGCACCTTTCACCGTGCGAATTTTATCGAGGAGTCCATTAACTTTTTGCAAAAGAGTCTCGCGATGTTACCGACGCGGCAGAAAAACTTATCCTCACCGACATCTCCGTATCCCGTGAAGCATGCTTTCGCTCCCTTGAGGTCCCTCAAGCTCTTGAACCGTGAATCCTCTTTCACGACCGCCGCTATCCTGTTGAACTCGGCATTCTTCTTCGGTATCGCCTGGACGATCGGTTTCAGGCCCACCCTGAAACAGCAGTCTCAGCATCGCTTCGCCGTAAACACCCGTCGCTCTATCTTTGCTCACTTCCTGGCGTCCAGCAGCTCGTCTGGCCTGGCGACGAACACGTCCGCCCTCTCGGTTTTAATCGCCTTCAAGCACGACGCGCGCGTCAGCTCCTGGATGCAGGAGATCGCCGGCTCCACGCCGTAAACGATGGAGGCTTCCCTGAGCCAGCGACACTTTCTGTCCTCCAAGCTGGATGCCACGCACCATCGCACTCTCCTTGAAGGGCGGCAAGTCGCGCGGTTGTTGGCGCTCATGAAACCAGAAACTACGAACAAACGTATAGCGATCAGGGACGAAGAAGTACACACTTTAAACATCAATTGAAACCTTGCTCCATTTTTAATTAAATTTTATTTATTGTGCATTAAAAATTCGGCTCCAAAGGACACTGAAGACGGAGCGCGTACATCAGAGCAATCAAATGGCACTTTCTAGAATGGCGCAGGTCACTTTGATACCACTTTGAACGAATCGTTTGAAAAGTAAGGCAAAGCGGACTCTCTGAATCCATGTAGAGTAATCATGTAAGAGATGACGCACTGGGAGGGACGCCACACTTTCGGTATTTCAAAGTTGTCGGGAATAATATACAGCTTCGCCGATTTTATTTGTTTTAAGCGAGAACGTCTTATCACCTTGCCTCAATAGACATACGTCGTGTTTATTTTTGCTATCATAGTAGTTAAAAGTTCATAGTTTTTCACGATACAACTTCTGTTACATATGTTCCCGATTTTATCGTATTTTATAACTTTATCAAATTAAAATAGGTTTCATTTTACTTTGCTCTTACTATTTTTTAAATAAGTTCAAATTAACAGGGTTAAATGCGAAGACTCTCCCCACAAAAGGATGTTTCTGATGTTCATTTTTTAAGGGTGATAAATATTAAAATTCTGATTTTCTTCAATGCAAGTAGTAGCACGTAACGTTCAACTGTTAATGTGTACCTAGACTTGAAAGAAGTTTTCATTGCAACATTTAGATCCGGTGGCAATTTTGCGTAAGGTGCGGCAACTCTCCCACAATTACCCTACCACGCGGGTAATTTGCCCCTTGGCAATATTTGTAATCAATCCTTGTTAATTACATCTTAGTAAGAAGTCCTCCGGCGCTTCCAGAGTATCAGTTCTCACCGGCGTCGGGTGGTAATCCTCCAGCAAGTCTCGCAGCATCCAGTTTAACTCGTGCTCCTTCGAGACCCTCATCATCTTCTCAACCTTTTCCGCTTTCTCTCTGGCGACAGAAACATAGCCGCTCGAAACGATGCATAGCTTGCCGGCGCCTCCCTAATATCTCTACTAACCGTCTAGCAACGATCACTGGCCACGGTCTCGTGATCCACACGCAAGGCTTATCGAACTTCATGGGCCTCGTTGTGCCATCCAGGCAAAGGTAATTATAATTCTCCTTGTCGATCTGTAGATTCTGTCTCCGCGGACAAGTTTTACAGATCGTATAAGATATCATCATTCAAAAACGAAGAATACGCTACTCGGAGCGATTAGAGGATCACGCTCCACCACGTTAAAGGGCCATTCCGGTTAGACGGGTTAAGAAAATCGATTTTTTTTGTTGAAGTACATATCCTCAAGAAAGTACTGTTAAATTTTCACGGAAAAAATCCCATCATTTTAGCTTCTACATAGGCATTTTGTAGGGAGCGCAGAGGCTCGGCCGCTATAGATGAAAACTTTGAACGCGTTTTTCTCGAAACGTAATTTTTTCACATCGTGAAGATAAAATCTCAAAATCTATCGAACCGATTGCTTTATAAATTTTACTGCTTATTCTGCACACCTATGACTCTCGCAGGGACTACAACCAAGTATTTTCATCGAGTCTAACCTACTTTTAAAATCGAAAATAGCGAACGAAAAAGGCTGAAAAACATTTTTCTTGCATTTTGCTCGCCATTTTGCTAATTTTTAAGATAAATCACTAATTATAGTCCCAGCGATAGCGACGGCCATACTGATCAAGAATCGGTGTAGATTTTTGGGTTCAGATATGTCTAACAGCTAAAATCGCCTTCACGAGCGAGGCATGAATTTTTAAACACGTCATCAAGACCGCTTTCGAAAGCATTTGAAAAGCAATAATTTTATTACTTTTATATTTTTTATTTACTGTATAAATGTAGTTTAATAAATAGAAAAAACTTTTATTCCATTATTATAATTATTTTCGTCGCAATAAATTCCTGAAAATCGCTGTATTTATCGGCGCGCTAACCGGAATGACCCCTTAATAAACACTTGGTCGACTCTTTTTAACACCGAGTGGCGCGAAAACTTTTAAAATGCCCCTTCGAGATGGCCACCCGGAGAAAATGCTGCTTAATTCGTCCCGATGAAATTCTTACCATGTAATCAACTTACTTAAATCTACAAACAGGGTTTTTAAATTTTCATTACAGGCTCAGATAAAAAAGTTGGAAAAGCCACCTTCGTTATTTTCTTCGCTATTCCACCCAATTGCAATTTTTTGCAAAACGACAAAACAATTTTGAGAAAATTATTCTCTTCTAAAGGGTGTCCGAATGTTTTAGTGATTTCCAAAAAAATATGAACGTGAAAACGCATCGACGCCACTCAAAGTGTTTAAACCGTGTTGAAAAAAGTTTAAATCACCATGTATCACTTTTCAAACTAACAGGTGATCCTCCATTTGTTTTCAGCACCGTGGAGTAATGTGTACAATACCCTCACCTCGAAATACTGGATGGTGTCGTCTAATCTGACCCACGCAATGTCGCCGGCATTATCAGTGAGGCACAATAAAGCACCATCGCGGCCGTGATACTTATCACTTGTGTAACAGCCGATCGGATTGTCGCACGCGGCGCACAAATTCCTGTACTTGGATTCTGCGAGAAAGGAGGACCAGGGTGTGAATCGGACGGGTCAGCGACACTTGAAACATTATCCTTCGGAGTGCATACTTAATTTACTGTCGTACGCCGTGTCCGCGGACCAGGGGCCGGCGATACAAGCTGCTTCGAAGAAATTCGACAAGCCGGTCATTTTGTTCTCCAGCAGGGTCATCTGTGGGTCGCATTCTTTGGGAATTATCCACTTCCCGAAGTACTGTAATCGAGGTACATCAATTTCGCTTTGTAAACCCACTTGCGCTGGCTTAAACGTGTTCGCTTAGCCATTTCGCAGAATTGTATTAATACATTGCACTTTAAGGGGGGAGCCTGGTGTGTCGGGTCGAAAAAAAATCGATTTTTTTTTTCCTTGCACAAATCAATAGTTGGACATCACGAAAATATGCTCCCAAAGCCGCAGAACGAAATTCGAAAAATTAAAGCGGCTATAGCCAGGTTTGACACGGAGCAAAGGTTACCAGATAACTTTAAACGCGCTTTTCTCGATAATACTTCCTTCACATTTATGAAAAACGGCCCGGACGATAGCGGAAAACCTATTCAACCAAACGATTTCCGCTTTTGCATACGTGAAGTTTATGGCATCCACTTGTCGGTGTACCTCTAAAAAACCCAAAAGACATCTTTTTAATAACCGTTATTTTCTGTTAAAAGCCTGTCATTTCATCAGTTTTGCACTATTTTCTTCTTTCAATGGTACACCGGCAGCGTAATTTCATACAGAATAAGAATTTTCTTGGTTTCTTTAATTTAGTTGAGGACGGCTAATTTCTTCATCACCACCGGCCATTTTCTAACCAACGCATTTTTTTTACAAGTCGAAATGTGCAGAAGTGTATCGCAAATATTTTGAAGAAGATACCTTGTACTGGTACATCGAGAAAAATTCCCAAACTTGCCTGCTTTCTCTGCGTTTTACACCAGGTGCCCCCTTAAAGTAATGTTTAAATAGTGGCGGGGTCGGCGCGCAGCTGGCCACTCTCGAAAGAGTGCCATCGCCACCGTCGCGTTTTCTTTTGCAAACCAGCGGGAACGTTCTCGCGCCTCTAATAGCAACCAGATATAATCGCGATGCGAAATAATTGAGCGTAATGCATTCACAGGGGCACATCGCGCACGGTGGATTGCCGCGACGATATTCACCGTGGAGAAAGCTTTGGTCCATTCGTTGCTGGTGTCAAATCCAGGATGGCAGAATCTTTTCCCTTTAACGTCCCATATGCTCTTCACGTCCTTGTTCACCACGACCACCATCTCGTAGCGCTGCTTCTCTATTTCGCGGAAACGACAGAGAATCCCGATTCTTTGAACGTCTCGGACATTAGAGATTACAGAGTTAATCGCTTCGCAAAATTACCCTCTGGGAATAGCCTCAGCTCGTTCGTGACTAGAACGTTGTATTCGTTGTACGCAGACGCTGCAACGAGATCCTCCGGCTCCAAGACGGTGAAATCGTCTTTGCCTGCCACCAATGCCCTCAGGCAATCGAACCTGCATAATTCCATTTCCCGTTAAAAGGATAAGCCAGCTGATTTTATGTACTCGTTCCTCGCGGGCTTTAGGATTATTGAATTCGCCGGGGCTTTTACTAATTCGTTATACTCGCCTGTCGTATCTTATATCACAGTGTATCTGGCTCCTGGTGGTCACCAACTTCTCGCAAAGAGAGTCGATCGTTTTTGTCCGGCGCACGTCCTCCGCCACGCACAGCTTCACTGAAAATTTTGTTGTTCCCTTTTTCTCGTTATACCGTCGTGTAAAACACGATATGCAGTTAAGGGGGCTCGTGTCTGGCGACTTGGCGATGGTGTGCGCAAATTGCAGTGGTCAGAGTAATTGGCGTATCGCGTTCTTGTAGCGTTTAGGTGAATGAACTAAATGACTAGGGTGGGTGGGAGATTATGCATTTAACGTAGCAGGCGCTCTGCTGATTAATACGAGCTGGCAATAACAGAGATGACACCAGATGTTCAAATTCAAGATTTTGGGCAACAGTTTTTTGCAAGGGAAGTTGGGAAAATTATGCAACTTTCTGTGCAAGTAGAGTAGTTGATTCCTAATCACCCCCTAAAATCAGGCAGAATGAAAATTTACTGAAATTGCATTGATTAATTCTAAGAGGAGGGTGGGTCAAATTTTGAATTTTACTGAAATATTATTAATTTAGTTTCAGTTAATTAGTTAATTAAATTAACTGATAATGCATAAATTGTAAATTTTATAAATATAAAATGTAAATTTTAAATAATGATTGTTTAAATAGTAGTTGTTTGTGTAAAGAATTTCCGAATATTGAAAAGAAGTTTCAACAAAAGTCGCGTCTTTTTTTATATCCACGAAAATTATATCGAATTAAGAAGGAGGTAACTTGAAAAATATGAATTTTTCGATGATTGCTTTTACACAGTTTTGCAGATATAAATAAGAGATGCAACTTTTGTTTAAACTTCTTTTCGATATCTCTCGCCGATCTCGGGATATTCCACGAAAAAGAAAAGGGGTGATTTCACCCCCTAAAACCACACTATAGCACCAACAGAAAATAGCTCCGTCTTGCACATGAAGTTGCATAATTTTCTGAATTTCCGGCTTGCCTAACTTCCCCTGTTAATAATGCGCAAAGCGAAGTAACGTAAATTGTCACGATCTTAACGTATACCATTTCGATCCCATCAAGTTCGTTACTCACAGTCTTCAGCGTTGACACGTGGCTGGAAGAAGAAACTAAAGAAGAGTAAACTGAACAGTGGAATATCCATTTTCAGCGGCCACCCAACGAACATCATCTTGAAAACGAATCGCAAGTCCCAGCCACCGATCCTTTGAATACTCTTACAACAATCACTAATTCGAAATCGCTGTCACAGGGTGTACACTAACTTCATTATCCCGTGAGTAGCATCGCTTATCACTCCTTTATCCTCCCCGAGATAATGACCACAGTTTGGTGAGCACACAGATTCCCGCGTTCCTCTGAAGCCGCTTCAATAAAACACTACCGCCGAGCGCTCCGTGTTCAGCGCAAACACTGCAACGCGGCCGAGCCGAGGGAACTTAGCAACGCAAATTGGACGATCTCTTTGACGAATCACCGACGCGGGACTCCACTGGAATTGAAGCTAATACCTCGCGAGGAACAGTGCTTTTAATTACAGCAGAGCGAATCGCATCAGTCCCCGGAGTTACGGAGGCAACGTCGTCCCCGCTAGCACTGACGAAAGCCCCATTAGCAGGGCTCCACCGGACGCAGTAACTTCAATTAAACTTTGAGGAGCCACCAAGGCGAGGTCAGCCGAGCACTTTCCCCTATCCTTGAAAATTCTCACGACGTGGCGTGAAAAAGATATGGAGGAAGGGGAGGTAACAGACTCGTGATGTCACGCTTAATTCAACCGTTACGTATCCGGTTTTCCTCGCTCGACGTACCCTCTTCACTGCCGAATCCCCGTCCGCGCGCGGCCACTTAGCTGCCCGTCTCGCACGACCAAGGCGTTTTAAAATAGAAGACCGAGTGGCGAATGCGAGCAGCTTCGCCTGCCGAGCGAAAAAGGAGAGAGAAAAAATGTTTATGCGAGCAAAGGTCGGTCGGTTCGGCGACGCCGGCGCGCGTACAATCGGACGACCGCTTTCTGAAACTCGACACACGATCACGGGAATTCACCGCATGGCGCCCTTGGACAACGACAGCCTCTCCTTGTCCGTTCGATGCGTAACGCGAGCGTTACTCCACGTCGACTGGATTAAATCTAACGATGCTGTTGGCTGCAGATGCGACCGAAAGTCCAGTAGGAAACTGGAATTATGGGGCCTGGTGGGAGACGCCTTCGCAATGTACGAGCGTGTATATGCGTATACAGAGGACGACGTTAACGTCTGCTGCCCGACTCGCCGAGCCATCCGAGGAGCAACCGTTCGCGGAGATAATTCCAGGCGGTAGATAGTTTTTGATAACCTGATCTTTAATACATAGGCTTCGCTTGCTCGGTAACGTGGTACGTCGCGAAACATTTCTGATAAGGCATGTACTGTGACAGATGAGACAAAGCAGGTTGGAGATTTATCTCGACGCGTTGCGCCCGGCGAGTGTTCGCCGTCATGTTTTCCGCGTACTTCCCCGATGAGTCTCCGATGCGTTGTTTGTTAAATAACGAGCGCGCAGCTTGGGAACAAGCAGCACTGTTGCCTGGCTGTTAATTGCGAGATAAGGCGGAGATTAATATCGGGCCCCGTTTCCTGTAACATCCTCCAAGTTTTCTAGCAACAACGATCTCTGTGCGTAGGTACATAAGGCTATTTGCGAAGGGATCCGATTGTGAGTCACCCGTCAATTGCTACTGAATTAGTTTAGTAAACGCTGCAATTGTCACAGACGATTGCGAGCGAAGTATTTCCATCGTATGCAGTATCAGTCTCTTCGAAACGAACGCGGGTGTGCTTATCGCCTGCTCCGCCGTTTTCCTGTTGAGATATGTAGGAATATTTTGATGGAACAGGGGAAGCTAGAATAGCCGGTCTACTGGAATGCGTGCGATTGATTATTTGAATAGCTTGAGATATATCGATTTCATGGACTACTCAGATTGAAATAATAAAATAGAATTTTTTTTATTAGTATTTCGATTACTGCTGTAATAATTTAATGATCTTAAATACTAGGAGGTATGTATGTACCTTGGTCGCGTGATACTTATCTTCTGTCGCGTAAAAACACTCATTCCTGCGACAGTAGTTAAGGTTTTTTTAGCTGGTTCCGAGGATATTCGAATGTTCACGAATAAGTCTATAACTCAGATGATTTTAATATTATCTACTAGTACTAGTAACATTACTAATTAGTACTCGAAATACGTGTCGAATAATCAAGGAAATCGAGATATTCAAGGTGCTCGAAATACCCGATGAACTGGAAATACTTGATGCATTCGGAGTACTTAAGATATTAGATACTTGAATAAGTATCTAAGTGTTACAGACAATGACGCACCCAGAGGGTAGAGGAATAAGGGGCGCTGGCATTTTCCAAAGAAGGGGCTTTGTAAAAAGAAAAGAAAACTGGATTTTATCCTTGAAATCAATTTTTATAATTACCTAATGAATTTTAGTGAATTTACATTGAAAATATTTTTCTCCCTTCAACGCGGCTCCCCCCAAGATTAAATCCCGAGTGCGCCACTGGTTACAGAACAATTGAACTACTCAAGTTACTACTTAAACAGTTAAGTTCTACGCAGTATTACTCAAATGTCTTAAGTACCCGACCGTGCCCAGTAAAACAGACATTACTCGATTCTAGTTTCAAGTTCCCATACTCCTTCGTTTCCATGTCGCTTACGAAACCTGTAAACTTGTCTGCAGTGTATTAAAAAACGAAACGTATGCCTGCATGTCTCGCGTTATAGATGTTCTGCGGAGGAGATAACTGTAATCAGTATATTCATAGAGGCATTTACAACACGTACACCAGAGCTGGGTAACAGATTGCTGAACTGCCGCCGATGCTCGTGACGCACATACATATGTACTTAAATACTCGCGATACTGTTACGTTTCAAATTATCTCTCAAATCAGTGCTAGGTGAGAGATCATTGCATATAATACCTTCATTACCATTTTTTCTATGACGCACTACTTTTAACCTACACGCGATAGTTGTGTATTATCTCCGAGGTGTCTGCAAATTTTAAGTACATATTGCATTTGCCTCGGTATGAAATCACTGCACTTCGTTCTTCACGAATTACCAAAATTACGAAATTAAATTTAAAATCTGTGGGGAAAAAGAACGGAAGCAAGTTCGACCAATCGTGTTCTGAATACATCAGGTGCGTGCATCTGTAACAAAGTGCCTCGTCGCTATCGTAGCATTGCCAAATAAATATTCATATCAAAATGTCTATCGAAAGTCTCTAATTCACTTTTATAATAAAAAAAGCAGTACAATATAATTGATCTTAAATTTTGAAAGGATATCCTCGGGATAGAAATTATAAATTGGATGCTTTGCATCAGTAACGTACGCGGGTCACTCGGAACTCTAAGCTACGTCACTGACGCTTTCCCGAGTTCCCGTACTTAATACATTTACGCACACTATACAGACGAAACTGATTAATTTAATACGATACGTATGCATTAGAATTGCGCCGCAGTAGTTCGGTAGCACCAGTTGCATTTAAAATGCTTCCTTATTCAGTTCCTTCTAGTGGAATGGAGAGAAACTCGCTGTTTTCTCGTGTCTCGTCTCTGTCAAACTGACAATATGAAAGCTGTGAAAGGAAGATGCATAATCGCGAGTGTACTGATTTAGTTTAGCTTCAGCAGAGTAAGTTCTCCCGTGTGAAATTTCTTCATTTCAATTAGGCGGGATTATTTCTGTAGCGCGAGTATGAAGATCAATTATAGCATGCGTTCGATAACAGTGTTGAGGAGTGTATTTGTTCGCCCATTGCTTATCAATAAAGCAAGACAGTCGGCAAAAATGATAACAGCGAGGTCTACTTAACAGTGTCGAACCCACGTCAATTTCACATCTCCCATCACGCATGAGATACGATCTGCTCCAAAATACGCGAGTATACCCTTTGTTGAAATTTGCAAACTGTACTTTTGGATGATTCTATGTGTGACACAGTATCTTGCTTTTTACCGTACTTGCGTTCGATATCTCAATAAGCTTTAATCGCGTCATTATCTTAACACGCCTGCTATATATTATGTATTGTGATTTCAGGGACCAATATAATATTCATCGTGGACCAGGTTCCGCCAAATAGGATGAGACACGCGAGTCAAAGCTTTCTACCGTGCTAGTCATTTCAGAATCAAAATGGGAGTAAAGCTAAATTACAAACAGTTGCCTATAAAGGCACATTATTTTTTCTTCATGGCAGGTAAGCACAGTTACGAGACAACGTTACACTGTCTTCTTATATGTATGATACTGTAATATTGTTTCTGATCGTAGCAATGGGCCCGATTCTGCCATTCTTTCCTGTTTACGGCAAACAACTTGGTATATCCACGCTAGTCATGGGCAGCATCACAGCCATCTTACCGATTCTGTTTTTAATCGCCAAGCCAGCATTCGGCTTTGTCGTAGATTACTTTCACCCGTGGAGGAAGACAATTTTCGTGTCGTTACTAACGGTCACAAGTGCTAGCTTCATTTGTATGTACTTCTTACCTGCACTTATCGGCCCAGTCTTACCAAATAGATTCGATAACGTGTCCTGTAAGTCACTGCCATATTGTTCGAAAGAGGTAAACTGTTTATTTATAGAAATCTGAATTCAAACATTTTGGAGGTTTATTAGCCTCGGTGTACTTCGTGTTCCTTAAAGGCGGGATTTCCTAGCCGCGATCGGCCGCGGCGGTCCCATTAGCGCAACGAAAAAAAAACGGAAAATCGATTTTTTGTTTCACATTTTCTGAGAGATATACGTTTCAAGAATGTGCTCTCCAAATTTTATGAAGAAATTTGTAAAATTCATGGAGATATAGTTTTTTCCGTGAAGCAGTGTCAAGCGCGCGACTCACAAGGGAACATCCCGTAGCCGGAAATTAAAAAAATTCTGAAACTGTAAATATGTAGGAGATTTTCAGGGATTAATTTCACCCCCTTCGAGTGAATTTGGACAGCAAAGCAAAATTTCGTTGCAATCAGGTGGAAATCCCCTACATATTCACAAAGTTTCAGAATTTTTTGAATTTTCGGATTCGGGATCTACCCTTGTCAGCTGAGCGGAACTTTGAACGCGCTTTTCGCAGAATGTCATTTTTCAACCGCGTTGACAGTATACAAAAAGCAATACATTCATTTACTTGCGTTGTTTGGTTGAAAAGAAATCCTGAAAACACCTTTAGTTTTCAGACCATTACGGTCTCCTCCATTAAATATTAATCTACGATTCCAAACTTATTCCAGGGGATTCCGGTATCAGATTCGTGCGTAAAGGGCATAAAGCGTACGACGTGTCACTGGAGATGTACCGATGGTAACTTTCCCGTGTCGATACAATTCCAAGCTCTTAAAGGGGCAGCGAGTTTCTCCTCGAATACCACGTGTGTTTATGATGCAACTACTGCCGGGTATTGTTCTGGCAATTCTACCTGTAACATTGGCTGTGATGACTTCGAAGACAAACATTGCTTATATGCATCTTCGACCTTTTGGGGCTTTATTTTCTTAATGGCTCTTGGCAATATTGGCTTTAATGTGTCTAATAGTATAAGCGATGCGATTTGTTTCGATATATTAGGTATCGCTGTTTTTATAATATCTTCTCGTACATACAATGGCGGATGAAAGAAAGTTTACAACTTTTAAAATCGCAGAACTTTTTTTAGAACTGGTCCAAACGACGTGAGTTTTTTTGAGAAGCTAGAAGGATTACCAATTTTTATGAAACTTTAGGCATGTATACCACTTACTTCAATCTACAAACGGGTTTTTTTAATTTTCATTACAGACTCACAAAAAAAAGTTTAAAAAACGACATTTATTATTTCTTCTGCTATTCCGACTAATTCCATTTTTTTTTTCAAAACGACGAAACACGTCACTTAGCAAACTAATCCTTCTAGCTTCTAAAAAAAAAACTCACGTCGTTTGGACCAAGTTTAAAAAAATTCTGCGATTTTAAAAGTTGTAAACTTTCTTTCGTCCGCCACTGTAGCTCGTGATATTATGCACTGACTTTTATTAATTTAATTAATTTGCAGGAGAAGGGGGTCAAATGGGATACGGTAGACAACGGGTATGGGGGACCATAGGTTTCGGAATCTCCGCCTTTTTAGCTGGCTATGCGGTAGATCTTTGGTCCAAAGGAGAACTTATAAAGACTTACACGCCAGCGTTTATGCTCATCTTTGCGTTCTCACTTGTTGATGTACTTTGTTGTAAAAAGTTAGACGTGAGTATTTTATAAGATTTATTTTGTAACTGACTTAATCGAACGTAATCCACTTAAGATATTTCTTGCAGCTACCAACTATGACAGGGTCAGAGAGTATATTGAAAGATGTCTTCCAGCTTTTAAAGTTGAAGCCTATAATTATATTTCTCTGTTTCGCGACAGTCGCTGGCATTTTTGACAGTTTTATAGTCTACTTTCTATTCTGGTGATTCTTTAAGTATTTAAACTGATGTATTGTCGTATAACAGAAAGCCAATATAAAGCTGTAGTCGTGTTCACGTAGAAACTAATGCTTCTCCAACAGGTACTTAGAAGATCTGGCTAAAGCAACTGATCACATGGTTCAAATTAAGTTAATAGAAGGTTTGATAGTGGCTGCGGAGACATTGGGTGGCGAAGTAATATTCTTTTCCTTCTCTGGTATTCTTTTGAATTCTTTTATGATATGTACTCGTCGCTTCCACGTAATTAGCGTACGTCTGTTATCGGTTTGTTAACAGGTAAGATTCTGAAGAAGCTAGGATTCGGATACACCTTTACATTCTGTTTCGTCTGTTATGCGTTACGACTGGGGTTGATTTCTTTGGCCTCTAACCCGTGGTGGGTAATCCCAATAGAATTATTTATGCAAGGACCTACTTACGCGCTTTGTTACACGACAATCGTTGCATATGCGAGCAAAGTATCGCCACCTGGTACAACGGCCACTGTGCAGGGAATCGTGGCTGGCATGGACGACGGTTTCGGTGAGTTTCGAAGTATTGCCAGTTGTATAAAATGTGGATTAGTTAACGTATAATTTGTTCCCGTCTCATTTCAGGTTTTGCGCTTGGCAGTCTGATAGGCGGAATTTTGTACGATGTATATGGAGGCGTGACTACGTTGCGAATATTCTCGTCAGTCGCTGCTGTAACTGCATTACTGTATCTAGTTTTGCACCAGGTGTACTTAAAACATGTGACGCCAGGTAAAATAAGAATCTGTTTTAATGGTTACTCGACGGATCGTTCGAAATTTCTAAACGTTATACTTATCGCAGACACGAGAAGGAATGTGGAATGGAGGACGCCCGAAGAAGCGAATACCGAATGTGTCACTGTTGATAGCTGATTGTGCAATTGTATAAAATCATCAAATCGAACTGAGATTATTTCCAATGGAATTAAATTTTATATAAACTATGCAGTCAATTGCCATAGTGTTATTACCAGTGCAGGATTACTGTGGGTATAATGTAATAAGCAAATCACATTTTTATGAGATACCTTTATACCACAGTAATATACCAATAAACTTATATATTTTTAAATTAATGTTAAACTATGTAAATAACAAGATTTTAAAACCTGTTAAAAGTTTTACGGTAAAATGACGAAGAAAATAGGTTTGCAACTTTTACATTATTGTCATATTCAAACAATTGTAAAATAAAGAATTTTATAATAAACTGTGAATCTTGCGTCACATAATATAATCCTGTAGCAACTTTTACCGATACCTTTTATCTAAATTTTGCTTGTAATTAGCAAGTAATTAATAAATCGGTATTCCAATTCGTTGTGTCGTAATTATTTAGTGATTTTTCGGAATCCTGCTTTTATACATGCACTTTTATAGCCGCATTCGAAAATGTAGCCCGTTAACAATCCCCAGCAACGCTTTTCACGCATATTTTATGCAGAAAGAAGTGTTTATCTAAATTTTCTCAAAGCGATAATTCTACCTCATTCAAACCGCGCATAATACCGACATTACCGGCGTTCCGAAGCTCCGATTGGGAGCTGAAATTCTTCGGAGTTAATAGGAACACATGATGATGAAGGAGGTAGGTGGTGGGTGAAATGTGCGAGACAGAGAGAGCTACAGTATGCGACGAGGACAGAGATAGATGGCGTGCCACTAACTTTGGTTATGCGCGCCTGATACTTTTTCTCTCCTGGTAACAGGAGCGCATGAAGGTGCGATTTCATGCTGACGCTCGTTTTTACCATCAAAACCAGTCACGTGATTGGTCCACGAGACTTTGAGTGAGAGGGAATGCTATTTAAAAGAAGACAAAGATATTCAGAACGTGCGGGTTTCTTAGAGAGCGCTTCTTTAGGTTAATAAGTATTCAATTTAAAATGAAAAACGCGGAAGATTTATTACGGAGAATAGCGAAGAGTGCATATTTTCATTTCGCATGGTTTTGCAAGTATCAGATAGACAACAACGGGCAACAACCTCCGTCGGAATCCGTCTGAGTTGAATCGACTTATGTCAAGTATCGTTTGTTCGGTCTAGTCGATTTATAATTTTAAGAAACTTCATGACACGTAGATGAATATTGTATAACAATGAAGGAGTTGCATATAATTTTTACAGCTTCTCCAGATAAGATATACTTTAGTTTCATTTCGTACCGCTGATGACGTTGTATACTTATTCCATACTCAACCGATAAGGGAGCTCACGCGCACCCGTGTCAGCTGATAAGAATTTGCATCAGATGTTGAATCTATGTGTCTGTACGGTGCTTGACGATCCGTAATCGATGGAATGTCGAATGCCATTAATCTCACATTTCGAGAAACATTTTTCCTGCTCTCTAATGTCACGTCTTGTTTCCACTGGAGATAGATGAACCGGGAAACTTTTGGGCGCGATAGTTTGCGCAACTTTCAAGTTTTAACTGGCTAGTCTATTCGCGGTCGTCACGTGATCGATTCGAGAAAAATGACAGATGCTTGGCGTTTAGACACCTTGCCATCTGACGTTCTCATCTTAATTTTCGACTACTGTCATGCGTTCGATTTGGTGCGGCTCAGTGAAGTATGCACACGATTCTATGACATCATATCCGAAGACACGCTTTGGATTAAAAAGAGTAAGCAGCCAGTCGTGACAAACCAGGCTGCAAAAACATTTCGCGAAAGGTGCGTTTGGTTATGTTGTTTTTCTACCTCCAGTAAATATTCCCAATGACATACTTTCATTTCCACTCGTTCGCGCATTTTCACGACTATATTTAGTTTACGTCGATCTGGAAAACAACATGCGTGTACCAAAACATGTAGGATATTTTAAAAGCTCCAAGCACCTTGGTTCTTGTCAAGGTTCAAAGTAGCATTGGGGAAGATGAATCCTGTATATACCATCAAACATCTAAAGATTATTTCAATTTCACAGATGCGATCCACTGGTATGTCTGCGCAAAAAGTGGCACGTTTCGCAGAATTGGCAATATGGCAAGTACGAGAAGAAGGTCCTCTTCTCGCACAAGATAAAGCTGATGCCATGGGTCCAGTTGACCGGGGACATTCTGTGGTGGAGCGGCGGATACCAATTGCGCGGTTTTAAACGTTCGAAACCTCCCTACGAGCGCAACAGTATCTTAGTTAGCAATAACATTAGAAGTGACATATGCAAGTTTATAGTTAGAAACGAATGTATCATCACTGGTCACAGGTACGTAGCGCTCGTCTCTATGTAAGGCGAGTCACACGTACGTATTACTACCCGATACACCTACTAAATCAACAAACTCTTCGCAGAGACGGCAGCCTACAATTTCGGATAAAGTCAAGATGCAACGAACGAATAGACTTCTACTGCAGCATAGACAGAGCTCACTCTTGCGACGTGAACGCTGTAGATGAGACTAGTAAGGCGATTATATCCGGTTCCGGCGATGGAACGGTGAAGGTAGCTTTCTTGAATGTAAAATATCGCGGCGAGTGTTCTCCGTATTTTTTAATATATGGCACTAAAAGATGTGAATATCTAGATTTGGGGACCTGTTGGACAGAGAATTTTAAATTTACCTTTAGCAACTATAAACATTGCAGATAGAGTGTGGTCCCTTTCCGCAGATCCAACAAGCAAAAGGGTTGCTATTGGTTCGGCTGGCAATAGTGATAATCCACCGCTTCGAATATTTGACCTTGAATGGTACGTTACAATTTCAAAAGGAATGAAATAGAGTCGTTGAAAACAAGTCAGACTGTGTAATAGAAAGTATTTTAGTTACAGCGAATGTGATATACTAAAACACAATTGGAGGAGAGGAGCAGGAGTGTTAGACATGGTTTGGGATAACCCGCACGTTCTGCTTACGTGTGGCTATGACACCTACATTCGGAAATGGGACATGAGGTACATAGATGTGGTACTGTAAAAGCCCGAATACGCTAAATCTTAAGAATTACTGGTAAAACCTAAGATTTACTAAGCAACGTTTGTAAAAGCCCGAAATAATGTTCACTGGGGAGTTGAAATCTTATTTATTAATTCTCGGAGCTGGAGTTTTGCCCGGAGCAAGAGCAGAGCCGGAGCATGGAAGATTTTTACTGCTCCAGATTTTTTTTATTCAAATTTAATATATAGTCTATAGTCTTTAATCTATAATTTCTGAATGGGACGTTTACGGTGCCCGTAACCACCCTTCTTGTACTCTTCTACTCATACGTTGGTTGGTAAATCTTAGGTTTTACCGGTAGATCTTAAGATTCACTGGTATTCGGGCTTTCACAGTAACAGATACACCGAATATATTTTGGAATATTAATAACAATGCAGTGTTAAAATCATTATTAGACTTGATTTTATCGAATTTGGTTTCAGAACGGGAACGTGTGTGTATTCGTGGCCAGATCCAACGGATGCAACTTTGTATTGTTTATCGTCAGATTATTGTTATTCTATGATCGCTGGTACTCAATTCAACTGCAAAACTGTCCTCTGGGATCAAAGGCAGAAAAACTACGTACAAGTTAGTTACTTGCTTCAACTATATTTCACGTTGTACTATTTTTTACGATACTATTTATCTTCTTCCTGCAGCTCTATTTCCTGAACCTCTGCAGAATGTCGAGCCCTGTTTACGGTCTAAGTTTCGACAGCAGTCATTTGTATGGAGCGACGGATCAACACTTAGTCGAACTTACATTCTCAGGATATTCTTACAAAGAGACCAATTACAAAGAAATTCTTAATTACGAGCAAGTCAGATTGAATTGGAACAACGCGAACTGGACTGTATAGAACGAATGCACAATCAAAAGTATATTAACTAGTACAAAGTATGAATCACGTAGACCGAAGTACTTTATAATTTGAACTATCCGGAAAGTTTGATTCTAGGTAAAAAAAAAAAAGAGTACTTTATATTGAATAATTATCAACACTTTATTCGGTCAACAAGTATTAGTTTCCCCACGATTTATTTAAAACAATGATTATAAAATATAAGAAATTCGTAACAAATCAGGCTACCTCCAGATGACTTCGAACTTTCTCGTGTAAAAGTTTGCGTAATTTAAACTAATTCAACTAGTAGGGAATTCTTACAAGCTGGACAAGCGCATTTCGAGCGTAACCGGGATTCAGAGTGTAGGAATCGATGAGTATAGAGAGATCAGAATATTTTCTCCGCACGCTTGGCCAGCTTCATTAAAAATGGTTTTAAATATGATATCCCGAGATTTAAAAAAAAAACTGGGCAAGCGTGCGAAGCTAATAATTCTATAACTTGCTTATACTCGTCGGCAAGGATATTTTAAGCCGTTCCCTCCATCAGCCGCTTGCCCAACTAGTGATCTCCACTGTAAGAGGATTTATAATACGCAAAAATAAATATATTTATGCAATTAGATTTAACATGTTTGTTCCTTCAGCCCATTTTATAATTTCACAGCGAAGAAGCAGTATATTGTATTCATTATATATTTACTTCCTTCACTGTTATAACGGATATGGATATGATCAGACATATGCTGTAAATCCAAACCCAAACTTAAGTAATTAAGTAACCTCTTCCGATAACGCAACTCATATTCCGCTATCCGTGGAAACTCTATCAAAGCATTTTCCTGACCATGTAATTTAGAATGCCGCCGTGTCTGAAGTACGTTAAATCCACCTCGGTGTCGAACCGTGCTATTACTTCGAAGCTCTTCCCGTCATCCGTGGTAACGGTGATGTGCTGACCAGCCTGGTAATCCTCGGGAACTGCTATATTGTAAACCTCTAAACCGGTCAACCCCAAGGACTCCGCGGATTGTCCGTCCAGGTATTGCAAGGGAATAATGCCCATACCTACCAAATTTGACCTGGAACGGTAAGGGAGTGTCAATAAAATGTTATTAAGCGCGAAACCTTTTCAGGAATTTCGCTTCGAAGGCTATAAAGATGACGACATTTCAAACACAAATTGTAATAATACTATGGCATAGTTCCTTCGTAATTTTACGTCGCGTCATACCCAATATGCGCTCGTGCAGTAAGAGTATTCTTTTATTTAGAAAAAAAAGTGAACAAGAATTTACCTATGTATTCTTTCGTAGGACTCTGCTATAACTGCTCGAATTCCAAGAAGAAATGGGCCCTTCGCAGCCCAATCTCTGGATGATCCAGCTCCGTAGTCCTTGCCAACTAGAATAATTAACGGTGTCTGCTCCTTCGCGTATTTTTCTGCCGCGTCGAAGACGTCCATCTACAATTCCATTGATAATTACGCTCGAGAAGCCTGCGGGTGTAATTCAATTTGATTTTAAACTTTTGACGAACCTCCTCGTTAGTCGGAATGTGAATTGTACGTGCTCCAGGTTTCCCAACGAATTTGTTCAGTAGACGAATGTTGGCGAACGTGCCTCGTACCATTACAGCGTCGTTGCCTCTGCGCGATCCGTACGAATTAAACTCTTTCGGTGTCAATCTGCAAATTAAGAAATGTTTGAAAACCAACAGATCGGGCGACACATTTTGCAGATATTCGTAATTATGTTGAACGTACCCGCGGTCCGCGAGGTACCTTGCAGCTGGGGAATTACGCGCAATACTTCCAGCTGGGCTAATGTGATCCGTCGTAACGGAATCCCCAAGATTCAAAAGGACGCGTGCTTTCCTCACAGGTTCTATCTTTGGCAATTCCTAAGCGTAACAAATAATTTGACTGAGTAACCAAATAGCTATCTTCCGCTAATCTATAAACATTTGCAGGAATTCTGAATTCACCTTTGTCAAATCATTAAAATAAGGCGGACTCTTGATGTAGGTGGAATCCGGATCCCATGGATATAATATACTATTAGGAGCCACTAAATTTGCCCAGCTTCCACTGCCCTTCTCTATCTTGCTATAAACTTCTCTAAACATAGCTGGAATTACATATTTCTGTTCCACGGCTTGAATCTCCGTTCTGGTGGGCCAAATATCTTGGAGGAATACTGGGGTGCCATCCTCTCTGCGACCTAAAAGTGTTCAACCTTGTATCTCCGAGTCATACTTTACTTGAGTCACACTTTATGACGAGGTGCAATTATTTACCCAGCGGTTCCGCCTCGAAATCTATGTTCACTGTCCCAGCAATAGCGTAAGCAATTACTAAGAGCGGCGACGCCAGATAATTCGCTCGCGTGTGAGAATGGACCCTCCCTTCGAAATTTCGGTTGCCAGACAGCACACCGCAGCATACGAGATCATTCTATATGAATGAAAATTGTGATAGTTAACGTTAGAGAAGCAAAACACATAGATATATTAATTTACTATTCTCTTCTATCCGGTGAAAAGCCACCGCGAAAGAAATGCCGAATGTTTTATTAATAGAAATGGATAAACTGAGCTGCGGATGAAAAATGGGGAAGGTAAAAGGACGAAGCTTTACGGCGTCCTTACTTTTTCCAGAGTTTCAGTAATGACGTCGAGAAGAGGACCGCTATTACCAATGCAGGTCATGCACCCATAACCGACAATATCGAATCCTAATTTCGACAGGTAGGGAACAACGCCGCTTTCCTCCAGGTAATAAGTAACCACGCCTGATCCCGGCGACACGGATGTCTTGATGTAAGGCGGGACGGTCAAACCAGCCTCGACGGCCTTCTTCGCGAGGAGGCCTGAAATTTAATCAACAGGGATCGTCACGATAACTAGTATGATGAAGTGTACTGCAGGATGTAGTTATAATAAATCCTCGGATCGTAATACCTGCTCCAAGCATAACGCTGGGGTTGCTAGTGTTAGTACAGCTAGTAATTGCAGCGATGACCACGGAGCCGTGCCTCAGTTTGTAATCCTTCCCCTCGAATTCAAACATACCCACGGCGTCCAGCTTCTCAGGACTTAAGCCGTACCCCTTGAATCCTACCTGAACAGAAAAATCGTTTATATGCAGTACAGACATTATATAATTTTTAAACACGCTCAAATGCTTCGTACATTTTTCCTAAAAAGTAATTCACGCTTCGTGCAATTCACTTTGCTGCGATTGCGAGATTATTTAGTATTACAAAACAAACGATTTAAGTATTACTATCTTTTTAATCCAGAGCTCTCTTTTGTAGCTTCTCCCGAGCTAAAGAATTAGTCTACGCAGTACATTCCTTCATACAGAGCCATACGAATCCTTTCATATAATCGAAGACTGATGATCCAAGAATGTGAACGACCTTTTTGCATCTAGAATTCATTGTCCGACCAATGATTCGCTGAAGAAGCATTCTCGTATTCTAAACCCAGCGGTTCTACATTTGCTGGAACGTTCGATGCTCAAAGTATAAAAGTATCGTCACCTCGAGAATGCAACATTAATCGAATCTAACATATCTGTAGTATTTCAACGAAGGTAGAATACATTGACGGTGCTTCAGCCTATTCTGGAAATTCGAATATTTCCTCAAGTTGCAGTGCTCATTTAGGAAACCGTTGGAGGGTCATTTAGAGGCATAATTACTTCCTGAAAGGTAAGCCGATCGAAGTCATTGCCTGAGTATCCGAGGGTATCCCTTAGCCTGCGAGGGATACGCATTGTTTTGGACAATTAGACGGTCGACGTCATCGCATGGGCCTTTCCTCGCGGCCAGGTCTACTTTCACCATTCTTTTGATTTCGGTGGAGCGGACAGAATCTAAAGGGACAAGCGAAACCCTTCGAGGGGAGACGTTAGGTTTACTGCAATGGACGCTCAATGGCCCGCGGAAAATCTATCGGCGATATTCAAGCATTATTCCTAATCGCTAATTGCACAAATGATTTTATACATAATACTGAATGCAGAATATCGCTAGAAGCGATGCCGGTTAATACGTTGGCAAGACCGATCGTTGCAATACGAAGCACAGACGGTAGTTTGCAATAAAATGTGTGAGCTTCGCAAAATGAATGGCTGTTGTATCAGCAATTTTAGCGAGGCTGGCACACGACGTTCATAGCTTCATCGAAGTCAGTTGCTCACGTTCGTCGTGAAATTCTAGATTGATCGATCACTCGTGGTACGTATATTATATAAACTCTCTTTTTCCCTTCAACCAATCACTCAGTTTTCCTACCATAATTTTATAGATTTTAAATCCTGAAAACTGATCACTTTGAAAATTATTTCTTACCATCAAATCGAACTAATTGCAAATTTTGGACATGAATTATTCACATTTTCAGTCGTTATTAACCAGCTCCGCAATAGTTTGAAATCTTTAGGAAGCTTAATTTTCGCTTTTCGATTCTGTAGCTCGCCAAGAATGCTTCCGAAGGAAACGAGACCGAGCGATCCTCGAGTCGGCTAGATCATTGATGACGCCCGAAAAAGTCGACGGTAAAAAGGCATTGAATTTCATGCGGCAGGAACGTCAGCTCTCTATGATTCACGTGGATGAGTTTTCAGCAAATGTCCTTGCTGTGATAGCACAGTAATGCGAATCCACTGTTGAACATCTTTCAATAGAAATCGATCGGTCCTGTGTTTTTAAAATGCGCAAAGCGCACGTCGCCGCTTCATCGCGTTCACACCGAGCGCCGCTTCCAATTTCATTCAACGCGTAGACTCTTCTTTTCCCAATTAAATTAACAATCCACGGACACCGTCGAATTTCCATTAATTATTCTCTATTCGCATTTCATCGCGTCCGTGATCCTTAAACTTCTAAGCAAAATGCTTCAAATGATCCAGCTTAAACAGAGAAACAAAGCTCTTACCAAAACTTCGGTAACATCTCTTATACAGAGTAATTGCTACTATATCATTTCACAATTAACTTGCTGGATATTCTCAAAAGCAATGCATAATTTCAACCTCGTTGTTTGTAGAATAATAAAGATGCAGGCACAGAATTTTCCGCAACAGAATCTTCATCGTCTACACGAAGGTGTCACGAAATTCGTGGAATGTACACCAAATCGGCGAGGACGGTGCACCGCTTGACCGAGGGGAGGGGGCTGCCTGGGAACGTATAAATGTGGCTCGCCTGGCACGGAAGGTCACAGTGTGGAATTAACAGTGCGTGCGGGCGATCGCAGTCGCGGTCAAAGTCAGAGTGCAGTTCTCTCAACTTTTACAAATTTAGTAAAACAGTGGTAGTTCTCCTTCGACGTTCGTACTCCCAAGAGTTCTTAGATACACATTTTTCTGTATAATTAGTCGAAAGTTCGCCAATGAAGACCTTAGTCTCCAGTATCTCCCGGGCCTTCGAGAGTTCCTGCAAGCGGTTCCTGTTGCGCAGAGTAAAGGAGGCGGCTGTTGGATGAAATCTCGTCCGGTGTGGATGGAATAGAAAGCCTCACCGGGTAGGATTCATCCAATGTTCGCCCCTGTTCTTCGAGCCTCTACGAAGCTGCGTCATCGAGACATTCAACCCCTTACCTTGTTATCAGGGACGTAGTATTCATCTAGTGGAACGTCGAAATGAAGATCGTGACTAGATCGAAATACTCGTCCCCGATATCAAGATTGACCACTGTGGAACTGACCGAGCTTCGACAGGCTCAACAGCAGCATCCCTAACGTCCCGTTTATTTTTCTTTGGTGATCTAACTGTATGGTGAATCAAAGGATCATAAAGCTAGATCAGCAAGGCAAAATGTACGAGACATAGCCTCGTGGTCTACGCTCCCGAACATCGCGGCGCTATTCACCAACGCACATGCAAGGTAATTCTTTTGTTTCTGGTCGTCGCCACGGGGATTACGGCTGCAAGGTCTCGCTTTTGAATGTACATCATCAGATAGTAATCGCTTCCAGATGGAATAGTCCGGAGGAACTCTTGCCGTGATGTGTCGCCCTCAGAGATTCATATCACAGCAGTAGTTACCTGGGATTTTTTCATCTCCCTTCGTCACCATTCCGACCACAGCACTTCGCGCGCTTGCACACGAGAATGGCACTCCCGTTGGCACTGGTGGAAGTACAGCATGGGATAAACGTGATCCCGTTTGACGGTAATGATGGATCGTCACTGGGTTATGTTTGTCCCATACGAGTACTAACCGATCATCGCTCTGCACCTTGGCCATTGAAACCTCTGCATGACTTATGCTGGCATGTCGATAGGGTACATTAGGATGTTGATGTGAAAATGGGTTTTAAACTGTACCCACCTTATTGGTAAGGCAGTTCCTGAAGTCGGTTTTCATATCCACGACGGAGATGCGGTCGTGGGGCCTCTTCGGACCACTAACACTGGACACCACGGTTGATAGATCTAGCGTGACCACTTCTGAGAATATGGGATCCTGGTTTTCGTCGTCGTAGTCCCTCAGCATACACACAGCGGTGAGATACTTCTCGATTCTATTGATATGTTCTTCGCATCTACCTGTAAGGCGCGTTTTTACGGATAAAAGTCTATAGCTTCCTTTTTCTTTTTTTCAAATTTATTCTCAATAGAGACTTGTTAGCTTTTGCGCATACCTGTTTGTCTTAGGTACAACAAACTCTGCTGGTCGACTGGGAAGAATCCAACAGTGGCACCGTACTCTGGACACATGTTTGATATCGTAGCACGATCCGCGATACTCAGCTGAGACACACCTGGCCCGAAAAATTCTACAAACTTTCCGACTACTCCAATTTGACGCAGGTTCTGTAAGTACGTTACTACATCAGTTAATAAAGATTTCTTACGAGAAACTATCAGTGCCCGATGATTCCTACCTTCGTGATCGTGAGGACAAGATCTGTGGAAGTAGCGTACTGATTTAGGACTCCATCTAATCTATACCCCACAACTTTTGGTAGCAACATCGATAAGGCTTGTCCTAACATAACAGCTTCCGCTTCGATCCCTCCGACACCCCAACCAAGCACGCCAAGGCCGTTTATCATGGTTGTATGAGAATCTGTTCCAACTACGCTATCAGGGTAGAGCAACTTGTTGTTATCGAACACAACTCTCGCTAAATATTCTAAATTCACTTGATGTACTATTCCACTTCCCGGAGGTACAATCAGCATATTTTCGAACGCCTTGGCTCCCCATTTCAAAAACATGAATCTCTCCTTGTTTCTCTCGAATTCAATCTCCTCGTTCTTCTTCAGAGCATCGTTACTAGAAAAAAAAATGATATGCTTATCAAGACTGTTATCTTCCTCACATTATACCGAACTATCACCGTTGCTTTGAATATTTGGACACTATCTTTATGCTCCTTTCGATCCCGAACAAAACATTTTTTGGACTTGGATCTGATTACGTAATAATTCACAGTGGAAGATAGATCGCATAACAATCTTGTGCCTATTTCATTCTTTCAGTTATGCGGCTCGATGCAACAATTGGGAATAACGGACGTACGTTCTGATGAAATCAACTTGTACAGAATGATCAATCACGAGATCCGACGGGCAGATAGGATTTATCTTGTCCGGGTCACCTCCTAGTTTCTTTACAGCGTCTCTCATAGCTGCGAAATCTACCACCGACGGTACACCAGTGAAATCCTATTTGAAATTGAAATTAATAGTAAGAGCAATTCGATAACTTGTCGCGTAATGTATTATAATTCTATGCGCACCTGTAATATGACCCTAGCTGATTTGAAAAACACTTCCACTCCTTCTTCAAGAGCCTGGTTATTTTCCCAATCTAAGATTTTTTCTACATCGCCCTCTTTTACATGAAATTTGTCACAGTTCCTTAAGGCACTTTCCAACAGCACTCTAATCGAGAAGGGCAGCCTGGCTACATAAAGATCGCTAATCTTAGAATCTTTTATTATAGAATCCGTTTGTCAGATAAAACTTCTATACAATAATGATTACTGACTCGCTACGATGTTAAATGTAAACATTCTTGGATTCAATGTTAAAGGAAATAATAAATAATAATTTCCAGATACATACCATATTTGTTCCCAAAAGAGCTAAGGTCGTAGTACTCATATTCTTTGGATCCAATTCTTATAGTTTTCAGCAAATAGTTGTACGGATTTTCGCCTGAAACAAATAAATAACAAACGTATATAAACCACTGTACACGTAACTTGTAAAATTCTTTCAATTACGAGTGAATTACGGTCTGATTTGGCATGTGATCTGTATTGACTTGTAAAACGAACGAGTATGTGATTCGAACTGTTGACAGAATTTTTCGAAAACACGCGAACGCGTGAGGAATATTTGTGCGATACACTTGTCAAATGTAACAGGTGTCACGATTTCATTATGACCCCTGCACGATGCACTTCTTACTTTGGACTCGGTTCTTTTTCGAAGTACACGACAAGGTGACAATAAATTCGGTATTATCGCACATTTTCACGGGGAAATAGCGAAGGAATACAGAGTCTAGAAGCGACTCTTCTTAAATTAGAGCACTAGCTGCATAACGTTATGCAAATTAAAGTATTACGTTAAATAACGTAATATTTCGATGTTTTATACGAAAGACGATGAAATCGTAGAAATGAATCTACGATTCTGTTTAGTATTTAACGTAATTTGCAAGCTATTTATTGACACAACTAGGAGCAACAAAGGCACACCTTCACACTTACCAGCCATGATTGTCACTGAAATAGTCACGTCGTCCAGTTCGCTAGCGATATGTATTACTTATACAGGGTAGCATAAATATTTTCAACTTCCCCTCGCGAATGAAACTTCAAATTTTCAAGATTTTATACACCTGTAAGCGAGAAATAAATAAAGAGAATGCTTCCTATTCCCTTTGTCGTACTTCAATTTTATATTATATAAATCGTAATATTCCATTTCCAAAGTGAAAATAGAAATCGTTGGAAAACATACTTATTTCGACGACACCCTAGTGTACGATAATCGATAACGAATTCTCGAATTCCTTGCGATCTATCGAACGGTTCGATAAAACTGTTCCTGCTGTTGCGATTGTTGCCTCTACGAAGTCATAATATTTATGGTGGATACGTCAGATCAGATTGCAGTGAATAAATATCCGATTTGTAAGAAGTATACTCGGTGAATTTTCAACCGAAGCTAAGAAATGGAGAGAAATTTAGAAACGACGCTAGATGATGTGTAAGTTAAATACGCGAAGCAATACTCTTGTACGCCGAGAAGCTGTGAACAAGTCGATGTTTACATTCTCGCAGGCGATGCAAGTTCTTGCAAATCGTCTTTCGCAGTTATAAAATATAGTTATAAAATATTTAACGATTAAACTTTCATTTGCGGTAAACGTTAATGTTCAGATTTAATGTGATACTTGCTGGTTTGTGTTTAGAAATAATTTCGAAAGTACGATTGGTTGCCTCTTGGCTGATGAAGCAGGATTGTGTTTGGGAGGTACGTTCTTTATAATCGTATGGAATACGTGGAGTGGTAGACAGAATAAAAATAATACGAATATGTTTAGTTAAAGGGGATGCATCCATCGACAGTGCTGGAATACTCGTGGCTATTGCCGACCAGGTCGCCAAATTGGAGCCCGAATCGCCAGCTCCAATTGTGTCCTTTCAGAATGATAATAGGTAATGCAGGGAGTTTTTATAATTTAACATTTAGGTAAACTTTTCCTGTGGGAAACCTTTTTTTTCACCGAAACATTATATGGATTGAAAGCACGTAACAATTTTAAGTTTAGGAATCTATTCAGTAAAAAGTTATTAATTAAAAAGGACTGTGAAATTTGATGAAAAGAAGCTACTACTCCTACCCCTCCAACCTTCAACAACGAATCATATGCAACAACCACTGTAACTGTCACAATAAAGATTAGAAAATATGTCCAAATTTTGCCATTTTTTCGCCTCATAACTTTTCAACGAATAGATTCCTAAACTCAAAATTATTATTTTTGCATGTTATTTGATACGTGCTTTCGATCCATATAAATTTTCGGTGAAAAAAAAGGTGTCCCAGAGGAAAAGTTCACATTAACATTTAATGATCTATGTATTTAGAACATTAACATACAAAGTATCGAATTATTAACCAAGAAATTCGTTCGAACGATATTGAAACTGAATGAGTCTTTGATATAAAACGAGTCGCTAGACTTAATAATGAGAAATATAAATGATTTTGTAGGATGTGCCTTATACAACGCAAAGGTCGACTAGTAGGTGGAATTTACAAGCATGTCTCTGTATAAAATAACTTCTGTTACTGAAACTAATAATACTGGTTATCTCTAAGTTAAGGTCCGTTATCTTTAAACTCATTCTGTTAATTGTACGTATGTGTAAACTGAATAAATAATTGTAATATAACTCCGTTGACATAGGGTAATTTGAACTTGTACTTGATTTGAACTATAACAGTGTAGAAAATACATAATTATTGAACTTTATAAGATTTACATAACTTTCGCGTTGGAGCACCTCTGTGGACAATTTGTATGTAAATAAATGATCGCCGTTAACAAAGTTAAGGTCAGTCGCTCTTCTTGTGTCTGTTCCTTCTCTCGTACCACTTATTCGTTCCGAGCCTGATCAGGTCGTGATGCTCGTATATCCAAGATATAAGTATTACCATGAACATTATCATTCCAACGATCAAGTGGCAGACTTTCTGATCCGGGAAACAGTAAGCCTGAAGCATAAAATACGTGAAATGTAATGCTAGACTTTTCGGTGATACGCGGAGGGTGAATAGATGATTCTTTTACATGGGACACGGTGGTGACCAAAGCTGCTATGAGAAGGGAAGCTGAAAATATGGGCTTTGGTACCAAACCACGCAATGGACGGTATATCGTATCTTTGTATCTTCTGTTAATGAAGATAGTCGAATGCAGGATCCTTAAGCTCATGTTCACACAATTCCCGAGAATGAAACCAACCGGTCCGAACCAAATAGCAAACAAATACGATGCGCCCAGGAACGCGATTGATTCGTAAATCATAATCCAGTTGCTTTTATTTATAGTTGCGCTATCGGCTGTGGCATTGGTGTAACATTCTGTCACCCCATTTATTCCCAATAGTAAAATGGCCAGGCAATGCGCTCTCATTAAAAGTATCGGCAGATACGAAGTTAATTTCGAGCCACCGTACAACCACAGCAGTGTGCTCGAATACGACTGTCCGAACACTAAAACAACGAGGCCGATAGACATAACAGCTGAACATAAATGCGTAAGAACGTTCACGCTTTCTTGAACTTTTACCTGAAACACACGGTTTAGATTATAATCGATCTATGATAAATGCACGCGTGGCATGTTCTAGTCTTCCAACTGATACCTACGGGATTTTGATCGTTAATCGCTTTGTCTCGTTTCACCATTTGGGTGAAATAGAAGTACCCGCTTTCCTCTATTGGACGGAAAATAAATCTGGCTGCTAGAGACCCTAGATTATTCACAATCTCGTATGTTCCCTTTTACGAGAAAGAAGAATTAAGTTGCGAAAGCAGGATTATGAATAATTGCTTGAGGTGAATACCTGCTCGGTAAATGTTAATACTGGCATCACCGTCATTATTAGCCTTTCACCTTCCGTCAAAATTTGTTTCAGAATGCCCTGTCTGAAGAAACTCCATGTAAGGATAGTCAGCTTCTTATCTAGATAAGATTCCTAAAAAGAGTAGCTTTAGTGTAAACGTAATATAAAACGGATACACGTTCGTACATACTTTGTTTTCCAATCGCCCAGGCAGAAAGTCTGAGACTGTTTGAAATGGAAATTCTCTGACGACGTATTCATCGCTACTATCTTTCAACGACATTCTTCGTTTCAATTTACACTTGTTCATCTTTTTAATATAATAATGGAAATACACGTAGTGACTAGAAGTATAAAATATTGCTGCGACTAGTTGCGCCACGCCGAATGCAAGCAACGCGTTGTCTGAGTTATAAAGTATTAAAGGGACAAATGTCAAAGTTCGAATGGCGATCATGATGGTATCCAGTATAATCTAGAAAATTGAACAGTTAACATTTTGAATTCGTTTCAATATTTCGCGACCGACGTCTTACTTTCAGTCTAACGAATAGAAATGCACTAGCGACCAGCTGAACAATCAGAGATGACAATTCAATGATGCAAGATAAAGCGACCGCCCAGACTGCGAATGTGTAATACGATGGTAACGCTTCGGACGCTGTTAAAACAAAGAGCCAAATGTATCCAAACGTTAGAGACATTGCGAGGCATATAGGAACCCTGGAAAGATATTCGAAATTTAAGTATCCCTAGAATCGTATAAAGTAAGCGTAACATGTATTAATACAGAATTTAAATACTAACGTCATCCATAACAGATTTACAACTTGCGCCCAATTATGCTCTGCTGTGTTAGTTAAACATGCTTTCATGAATGGTTCTCGAGATAAGAACAGGATCATTGATTCCAAGAGCAGCAGCCGCACATTTATAACTCCTAAAACTGCTTGACCCACGTGTCGTACGACGAAAGCATTCAGAATAAAAGTAACACCTCGGCATAATATCTACAAGAAGAAATCATTAAAAATTGTTTTGTTCGCATAGTTTATTTCCGTTAAAATACGGCTGTCTAGAAATATGGGTGACAGTAAAATAATTTATATTTATAAATATGACATAAGTTTTCTATTATAGATCTGACATGATAATCATTAAGATAAGATAAATGCGTTAGTTAGAATGGTTGTTATGTTCGGAAAATACCTGAAAGACGATATTGAAGGAAGCATTTTCCAAGCTGCTTTTCAAAATGTTTTGTGACATTTTTACGGGCGATCGAGCTCAGGCATAAATCTTTCGAGATTCCCGCCCTAAGTGGTGCGAATGAAATTCGAGGTTATGTGAATCACTTTAATAATACCTAAAATATGAAATCAATCATTTTTTGCAGATTTTCTTCTCGCTGCCGACTGACCAGAATGCAGCAAGTACAAAAGCCAAGAATTTCCTCATACTGCATCTAACAGCTTTCATGACGTAATTCGGTTCATTCTCTATACACGTAGAGTGGTATAGATATGTATCGTACCTAGTTATTTTCTGTTATGCATCTTCATCTATTCCTGCGACAGAAAAGCTGTCCTGAAGAATATTGTTGATGACAACTTTTTCCGTCATATGTTTTTCATTTGTTTCCTGGCATTTCTTGTTTCGCGATGCTATAGCAAAGGAAGAATTGACGGTCGCGTTTCATCTAGGAACATTTGAAATCATTTATCGACTAATGCAGGCTAATAATTAAACTCATCAAATCATTATATTTACGTGGATAGTTATCAATCATCCCGTGTCTACATGTTATGCATGAAAATAGTACTTAGTATTAAGGGGGTAGACACGTCACGTGACCTGGCCGATTCGGCAGGTCGGTATTACAGCTTTTTTTTCTGCACAGAAATGGTAATACCGATAGATCGACGATTACCCGGTGAACGCGAGAGGGAGCTGTTTGCTATTTCTGTATTCTATTCTGAATAAGGAAAGAAATTCTCAGCTGTTCCGTTATACTTATAAAAATTTAAACAGAAAGTCGGCTGGTACTGTAAACGTAGAAAATTCATTGTACATTTTAATTACTTGAAATGTGCTTATGCTACAATATTCTACGTTAGCAGTAAGGAATTCTAAGTGAAAAGGGAAAATAGATTAGGGAATGTCCCCAGAAAATGAAATTTGTTAGGTTAGACATTTTTTTATTAGCAAAGCACCGAAACAGAACATGAAATACACTTATTACACGTCCTCTGCAGAAAGCAGTTATCAACAAACATTATATATACAAAATTGTATTGAATGTTGAATTGGGCTAGTGAAAATGCGCAGACTGGATACGCGTGATTATTATGTGGTCGGCTCCTCGAAGTGACAGAAAATATAACCTAAATATATGCTATATGACAACAAATGTTTAGTGGCTATTTCAGCTTCAAAAGCATCGCCTTAAAGTAGCAAACAAGAGCTACGCCTTTCATGGGCCTTTAAACAGTTCTCGGTTAATGTGATGCTTTTGAAAGACTCGAAGCTTGTAATTTCTGAATGGTATTCCATGGGCACTAGTTGCAAAATTTTCTTCAATATCGACTTATTAACAAAGGAAATCTATGGTATTCTTAAGGAAATACCATAGATATTTGAAATTTGGATAGGAATATGTAAAAGGTATTTCTGAATAATAATACAGTTTGTTTCAAGTTTCTTTCGTTTTATTTGCATAAAAGGCCTTTACAGTGTTACAATAAAGTATAAGGTATATAAAGTCACTATTTTCTTGTGATTACTATCAAGGTTTCCACCATTTCGTCGAAATATTCCGAAGTTAAAACCTGTAAGAAGAAAAATATTTTTAGTAACATGACTTGTCTATTATTGAAAATGGGAGAAACGTTACAACATTTTGTCACGTATGAAAATATATTAGTAAAGGGAATAATTTTATTGTGCAACATGTTGATTGAAATTAGTCGTTTTAGATTTTATATGTTTCCGGTAAGATTTAATATTAATTCCTACCACTCGTAGCACTGTAATCTTATTTTAGAATAAGTCGGTAACGTTGGGTGCGACACGAGCAGCGGCCAATTCAGCAACTACGTACTCTGAAATCTGTTGAAATGCTGTGCGTGTGTGCGTGCTTGTATATGTGTGACATGTTTAGAGTTTAGAGTGTGCCGATGCGATGTAACTAATCTCACATACTGTAACTAGAGCGATTATTAATCGTGTATATTTCTGCTTTACAGGTAAGGAATTTTTACATAGAAGACGTTAAACCGGCTGCATTTTCGACTGATACTGCTTCAGCCGAACCCAGATCTAACCCAGACTTTTTTTTTTTTTTTTACGTGGAGAAATCCCTAACGGATACCCCTAACCCTCCCCTAACCCAGACCTAACCCAGTTACACTTGTAACATTTCATTGTATTGCATTTCACTTATTTGAATAAATTGCAGCTAAGTGGTAAAAGAGTTTTTTTATTTAACGAGCTCTACTTACTCCTTCCTATTCCAAATCCCATATAAAAGACATGCTAAAAAGAACACCTAAAAAGATCCTTCCACGCAGAGTGGTTTTAAAAATCTTCGCATTAAAGCACTACTTTAAATATGCCATTCACTACTCTCAAACTCTATCGACTTTCGCTCAAGGCTTCTACTTCTCTCCGAAGACGTTACTTAGTGCCACCTCTTTCGACATCATGTTCTCCTGTTACGAAGCCCAATTTTGTGCGTTCTGAAAATTTTTGCCAGATTTTGGCCCAGGTATCAGGAGAACATGAAGCGAAAAGAGGTATTCTGAATTTCAGCTTCGAAGGCATCCTCGATTCTCTCTCCGAAGACGTTACTTAGTGCCACCTCTTTCGACATCATGTTCTCCTGTTACGAAGCCCTATTTTGTGCGTTCTGAAAATTTTTGCCAGATTTTGGCCCAGGTATCAGGAGAACATGAAGCGAAAAGAGGTATTCTGAATTTCAGCTTCGAAGGCATCCTCGATTCTCTCTCCGAAGACGTTACTTAGTGCCACCTCTTTCGACATCATGTTCTCCTGTTACGAAGCCCAATTTTGTGCGTTCTGAAAATTTTTGCCAGATTTTGGCCCAGGTATCAGGAGAACATGAAGCGAACAGAGGTATTCTGAATTTCAGTTTCAAAGGCGTCACCTTTAAAGTTGCGAATCGAAGCTGCAAAGGTTTGGAATTTGGATAGGAATATGTAAAAGGTATTTCTAAATAATAATACAGTTCTTTTCAAGTTTTTCCCACTTTATTTGCAGAAAAGGCTTTTACAGTGTTACAATAAATTAATATAAGTATGTAGAAATGAATGCTGATTAATATTGTATTATTATTAAGTATAAAATATATAATTTCACTTCATTTTATGTATAAAATCACTATCAGCTTTCCATCATTTGTCTCACTTAAAGTTCCTCAATCCTGTCTACCGAGAAATGTTCCCAAGGTTAATCTGTAACAAGAAGAAAATATCTTTAGCAATCTGATTTGTCTATTATAGAAAATACAACAAATAGATTTGTCTATTATAGAAAATACAACTAATTTCAGGCAAAACATATAAAGAATATAATTATCTTCCTAATTTAAGACAATTCCCCTTTATTTCATGTAAAATACATCTCAACGCTGTACAATTCTACTAACATATCAGTAAAGTACATAGGAAATGTATAATATAAAATGAATAAGAAAAGAAATTCTCAGCTGTTCCGTTAAACCATTTGGTTTTGTTAAGTATCTAAATTAACAATTATAGAAAATAATGTGTAATTTGTAACTGCTAAACCTAACCTTACTTTCGTTTCTCAGAACGGGTGAACAGGAATTTATATTTGCATATTTTGCTTTTGTAATGAAAATGTAATATTAAAATTACATAAAAACACCTCTCGTAGAGCAAAAAAATGTTTTAAACAGTTCAAAGTTCAAAGACATAACCTAACCGCGGGAACGCTATTAAAAAAAGGCACAGTAATTGGACACAAACATGTATTTTTATTTCGACTAAAAAAATATGAAAAATAACATTTTCAACCCGAAAAAGTGCCTTAATAAAGAGAAAATTTCAAAACACCAATATAATTTTCACCAAGCAAAATTAAAGTAAGAGAAGTCAGTAATTAGTTCCTTCGCGAGCAAGTCGGCGTCAAAGCACGGTAATTGGGACATCAACCCTAGTTGGAACAATACTTTTAAGCCCGGTGTACATACGTAATTACTGGTAATTACAGTATTTACGCACGGAACAGGTTAGTCAAAACAAAATTCCTATACCTCGTCCCCGTCGTCGCTGATCATGTGGTTTTGCCTTTACGGTAATTTGAAATGGTTGTATTCAGTTGGCGTTGCGAGAGCGCTGTTCGAATATTTCCTCTAGTAGACCATCTTGGTTAACTCAATTCTTTCTAAGAGTCTGGCTTGTGCTTGCTTGGTTGCTGGCGTTCAAAGTTTCTCGTGTAGCGGTATCGAGAAAGATTCTAGAGTTTATTACCAAAGACAGTGAAATAATACCATTTACGACTCAGTTTTATATTATTTAGTAAGTTGAATAAATTTCGATTACATGCACTCACACTTCAGATGCTTTTTTTCATCAAATATTAATGACGCCGCCGAAAAGTTGTTTTGGTTAATTTTTTCCTTAAAGTTCCATTACTCTTATATACTTACTGCTACCAATACACATTATTAATACGTATGATATCTATTTTATTGGCCTTTTACGGCTATAAATGTTGGCTTCAATGGAAAGATCAGCTTTTCTATATTTCCCATTATTAATACATCGTTTATGTTTATGTTTTATTGTTCTCCTGTGTTTTAAGCAGGATGGCGTTTCAAACTTATTTTTGCTTATATTGCCCAACGAACTGTATTCCCATTTTTTCCCCTCCTCTCTTTCGGGTCCCGGCAGCAGCAGCGCACCGGGAGAAAGGTGGTCTCCCATCTTTTCCCAGTACACTGTCCCGTAATATTTAACTTCGGTGATCTAACGCGTAATAAATCTATTTAGAAACCATCTGAAAACTTATTCTGTTGATTAGTTATAACATGGTACGAGGTGGTCGTGGTGGTATGATCAGAGGAGGCCGAGGTGGTATGGGCCGTGGAATGGGATTCCCAAGGAAGCAGTTCCTTCCTCGTCTCCCATTCGATTACACGTTGTGCGAAGCTGCGTTTCCACGCGTTAAACCTGCCCCGGATGAATCAGATTTTCAAATGGCACTTTTGAGGAAGAACACAGACATGTGTCCCACGCCGAAGGAACAAACTTCCATTTTAAATCTCGTTACTAAGCTACAGAGTGTGCTCGACAACTTAATAGTCGCTCCAGGAACTTTCGAAGCCTGCGTGAGTATAACTTTCTCCTTTAATTCCATGCTGCGCGATTAGTTTATCGACCTGCTTTCACAGCAACTGGAAGAGGTCAGACAAGTCGGCAGCTTCAAAAAAGGAACAATGATCAAGGGTCACAACGTCGCCGACATTGTTGTGATCCTTAAGACACTGCCTACTAAAACAGCAGTGGAAGCGCTCGGTACAAAAGTCAATAACGACTTAAAAGCAGTGAATCCAAAAGAAATGTTCAGGCTCACTCAAACGGAGCGTGGCTTCGATATCGCTAACAACGAAGCTACCGTTCGCGTGTTGATCACCACGCTACACCAAAATCTACGGAAACTGGAGTCCGATCAGCATTTGGACGTAAAGATATGCCAGGGCCATCTTGCGGCGATTAGACATTCCCGTTGGTTCGAGGAAAATGCTCATCATTCTAGTATCAAGGTTTTAATAAGGTTACTTAGAGACTTACGAAGCAGATTCGAGGGCTTGGAACCATTATCCCCGTGGATGCTAGATTTGCTGGCACATAATGCCATAATGAACAATCCCAGCAGGCAAGCGTTGCCAATAAACCAAGCGTATAAGAGAGTGCTCCAGTTGCTTGCTTCTGGACTCTTTCTTCCAGGATCTGCTGGTAAAGCACGTTATATTTCAGTTACACTCTACGTTGTTATGCTTAAAATTAACTTTGTTGCTATCCCATTTAGGTATTTCTGATCCGTGCGAAGGTGGCAATATACGTGTACACACGGCTATGACATTAGAGCAGCAGGACTTGGTGTGTCTCACAGCTCAAACGTTGTTGCGTGTCCTGTCTCACGGAGGATACAGGCCACTGCTCGAGGGTACCAATAAGCTTGCTGTAGAGATGAGCGTGTGGGCAGGCGGTGTGGTCGCCAGTCCCTTGGATAAGGCCTACGAGCCTCCCACAGAGCAGGAGCAACAAGAGGACATGGATGAAAGTAACGAGGAGATGATAACGGAGAGTGCTTAACTTTTAAGTTGACATAGCTACACAAATTCTTCGGACATCCGTTTTACGATAGCGCCAAAATTTTGCACCATCTTCAATGATAGCAATTTAATCGTACTCCATATTATTTGATGCAAAAGTAAATGTATTCAGTATTGTAATGACGTATGACTTTCTATTAACAATAACGTAATTAGTGTCGTCGTTTTTACATAATGTAATTGTGTTTGATATTGTACGTTGCGTTTACAGACTTGTAAATTGCGATCTTACTGTACTTTATAACTAATAAAGACCGAATTACATCTACACACCGATGTTCGATACATAATTCAGCATCCTGCGATCTTTCCAGAATCCACCTACAGTTAAAAGTTTCTCAGCACTTCGCTAATATCTATTTAGTAACATCAGTCAGGGTAGACCGAAGACGCCTCCGTATCGGTTCATCTCGTGCTGGATACGTTGCGTAATAAATAATAAGATTGCATCTCCCTTTTCTAAAGCCTATCGCGAGCAAGGATCGTTTTCCGGTGTCCTGTTCACACGAGCACAGTTTACCGATCGATCGCCGGCACCTGTGCGAACCGGTATTCTAAACAATCTCCCTTGCGGCATGCAAACGCAGACCTTGTACTGCTCGTGGCCGGGCGGATTTTGCAAGAACATCGGCGCGATATGAATATTCTCCACGTCCACGAAAACACCGTCTTTCGCGTCGAAAACGATGCTTCCGTTGGCGCTCTTCAGGAGAATATCAGTGTCCGCGCTCCAGACTATATCCTTGCTCTCCATAGTCGCGCCCTCTGCGCCGTGCAGAGAAATCTGCTCGTCGGAGTTTACCGTTAGGCTTTCGTTGACGGGCGACGTGATCCTGTAGGTCTCCGCTATTTTCACGTCGATCTTCTCCACGCCCGCTGGTAAACCGAAGTTTGGAAAGTCGGTGGTGAAGTAGATAGCTCCCGTGCCAGGATCCTTGATCTCAAACGACTCCATCTGCGACATCGCGGTGCCGTTTGGCAAGACTATCACCTTCGCACGCGTCTTCTCGTGCGCACGTCGATTGTTCACGTTAATTTGTACACCTGCTTCGTCGCCAGTGATTTCCATCGGCTCGTCGCCGTAACTCTGGCAAACCCCCGACTGCAAGCATACCTGCGAACATAACGGTTCGACGATCGTAAACGCATGTACAATACCCTTTTCCAGGTATGTATGGTTAGTTGGGTACTGTGCAACGGTATCCGACCTTATCCAAATCGGTCTTCCCGTAAAACTTTACGAGATTCTCATCCGGTATTACTTCCATCGCTTCCATGCCTTGGCTAATCCGCAACACGGCGATTAAGGTGATGTTGAGGAAGAGATTACACAGGCCAATTATCGCCAGGATTAAGGTCAGGATCCAAAGACAGTAATGTTGTTTCAGTGATTTCTCATTGGACGCTAACATCATTCGGGATGTCACGATCGCTGTTCGATTGACGTTTTCAGAGCTGGAACGGGAGTTCGTTGTTGATATCGTGTATAGTTATCGTAATTGTAGTTGCATTCACCTTGCGCGAACGCTGTTGTAACTGTTCTGACGAATACAGGCCCCGATCAGAGGGCCGTCGCTGTTCGACAAGTTGTCTTCGGCTTTGGAAATCGACGCGGAACCGGTGTCATTGCTGCATGTGTTGAGGACGACCGACATCGAATCGTGCTGTGAAACGGGGCGCCTTATTTCGTGATATTTATTAATAAAATATTAAAATATTTTTAAACTCAAGTATCTACGAAACTAATGGTTCTTGGGTTCATTGATAAAGAAAATTATTTCCTCGGATCCATTCAACTTTGGCCGGAAACATTACAGTTTCGAAGATAATCGCCTGGAGTAATTTAAATGGGACAATCGAGCATTGTCCATTTCGCTACACTGAACTAGGCTCACGGATCTTTCACGTTTCTACGTATTTTATTTTTGAAAATAGATTACTGAACTTTCTACGTGTAGATTACCTACCTTCAGGTAGTGGTTCAAAAAGAATTCTAAGTTTCGACGATGACAGCACCAATACGTTCACGCCGCGCACACTTAATCGTTCATGTCGCGCTTGTGGTTATTGTTACGCGCGTAATTGCTTGCCATAGACCCGCGAGAAGATTCTTACCTCGGCCACGATCAGTACAGGACTTTAGGCACACGAAAATAGACGACCTGAGGCTTCACCTCTGTTTCGAACGAATGCACGAGCCGAGTAATGAAAACTAGGTAAAATCCACCGGCCGGCGCTTGCGCGTCTAGAGATCAATGCGAAATGTCCGGAATACCTCTATCCCCGGCGTGTTCGAATTTTCATAACTCATTCGTTTCCGTCGAAAGCTATAGAATATGTTGCAATCATGAAAACGAACAAATCTACAGAAACTGTATAACAGAGATGTATGAGTTTCGATATTTCTTCAAGCTTCTTCAGTGATCGCAGCAATGGTGTAGGTGTCACGAGATTATGTAAAAAATGTATTTATTGAACAGTGAAACAGCATATTATACGGAGTTGGGCCAAACGACACTCTCTATCCATGGTATGTAATGATATACTCGAGTGTATACGCCAGGAATAATGCTGCCGCAAAGGCTTCCGATGCTTGTAACGCCCATCAGGCTGTACATGCAATTGTAATCGTTGTTGTAGATCGCCAGTGGTCCGCCGCTATCGCCCTGCAAGCACAGAAATAACATCTAATTGTTAGAAAATGGTGTCGATATGTAGATAAGTGATATTAAATACACTGATATACCGGCTGGTGCGCTTCTTGCACTGTGCTCTGCGAGTAAAACAGAAAGATTTTGTCGGTACTTAATCTACTTGAGTCGATAGATATAAGCGGATGTTACCGATTGATGATATAGAGCAGTGATTTCCAACATGTGGGTCGCGAAGTGTTTTGGGGAGTCACCACTGTTTTATTATTTCTTTTTAATATAATAATTTTTTTTATTTTTATGTGTTTTCTTTACCTTATTAAATCTACCTTACGTTATATGGGAGGGAAGTCGCAAGTTATTTGACTATTTTAAAAGGGGGTGGCGACTCAAAACAAGTTGGGAAACACTGATATAGATCCTCACCTGACAAGTGTCTTTTCCTTCTTCACCGGCGCATAGTTGCGATTCATTGTTGATGCCGCGTTCAAGTTTAGATTCCTGATTGAAGCTACTGTTACATTTCTGGGTGGACACCAGCTTAATCGTGACTTTCAACAAGTCGCTCGACCCTCGATCGTCATCTAAACAAGGCAGAAAGTTAGAATTACGTATTGTAAAAAGGTTGGGTATTAACCCAGCAGGAACCTGTAGCCCGTCTTTTACAGTAAAGCCCTTATTATTATTAAAACATTTTGGAACTGCCGCACTTACTCCAGTCGACAACACCCCAGCCAGTTGCAACTGCCTTGCCGTCATTACCGACATCTGGTAAGGAATACGCTAAACAGGAGGGTCTTATCCACGCGTCGAATTGCACGTCCCTCTCCATTTTAAGGAGCGCGATATCGTTATACGCGGACGGCCACTTGTAATCAGGATGCTGTATCCTTCTTTCGACCCTCAGGGTCTGCGGTTTTGCATCGTCATCCGTTCTTACGAGGTTCAAATCACCCAATCGTACCCAATTTGCATTGCCCCTGCGAGCAACACGAATTTAGTCTCATGATTCTTCACATTGACATCGATGCTAAGCTATTCTGATATAGTTCTGATATATGCACAGATCAATATCCTTATTGCAGATACCCACCAGTTCACACTGTAGAGACAGTGAGCCGCAGTCAGCACGAATCGTTCTGAAATCAAGGTGCCACCGCAGGACCATTGAATGCCCCCGGTAGGGGAGTCGTATCCAACAGCTGCCATGTGTGGAAATTCTTTTGGGTCAGATTTTGTGCCGCCGACGATGAGCTTGCGAGTTTTAATCGCGCACAATGAGATATTCACGGGCTGCCGGTTGGCCGTCAAGATCGGCGGAATTACAGTTGCGTATACCGACCTTGAGTATACCTCGCATTCTGAAACGCCCAGTTCAATGGACCATGAGTCTTAACTATTTTTCCAAGCGTGAAAAGCGGCGACAGCGCTTTTACACGCTACGCCGCCACGATTAAATTTCGCTCACGTGCTCTCGCGACGGCGCCCCTGCCGCCGGTAACGACGGGTTTGCCCGTTGCCGACGTAGATCCCGCTGTTACCGACGCACCGGTAGGGCAACAGACGACCGGATCGAAGTTAGAGTAGCCGCACACCGCGCGTGGAGGATTTCCTCTCAGGAGGTCGTCGTAAACTGATTGGCAGTCGGGCAGCAGTCTGCAGATGCCAGGCGCGCGGTCAACGGTACACGCGTCACCTGGAAATTGCGAGCGTTAGATAAAATTGATGAAACACTGACTGACACGAGCGATGAGTTCACGAGGAAAACTCTCAGGTATAATTAAGTTACAAATAAAGCGATATGTACGCTTGCAAAGATGGCGAAATTTTATCACCGCTGGGGATGGAAAAGTAGTTTCCATTATGCTACATAGGATAATGAAACTTTTAGGAGATTATAATATGTAATTAATAGCGGGATACTTCATTTTTAATAAATTTCCTTATTCCTGAAATAAATATCCACTTTAGCTTAGCAACCTTAAAACCTAGTCCACTGCTAACGAGAATCGATAATTATTGGTACTTAATATTTCGCTTGATTAACAACCGAAAGTAATATCACCGGATTAAAAATACTTCGCGTTCGCGGAACACAACTAACTGCGTCGCGATTCAAGGTAATTAATTAAAATCCGCGTGATCCAACAGTCGATTAAAAAGCTGCGGTTGCATCACAGAAAAAACATCGTAATTCCTACGATTCCTACATACACTGCCTAAAAAGTACTCTATGTTCTAGTATCTCAGTGACGAAGGATCAAATAAATCTGACTTCCCTTCTCCAAGTACACCGCTCTACATCTCTTTTATCGATGGCGAAGAATGATCTGCATACCTTCATCCGCGCCGTTGGATGCTGGAAGGGTCAGTAGCAACAGAAGAGATGCTGACGAAAGCAACGCCGACGAGGTTGACCGTAACAACATTCTACTTATCGCTAGAACACTGTTTCCGTCCCGGCAATTTCCGCCGCGCATCAGCTCGCTGACTAGTCTCGTGTTTCCCTGCCTCCTGGCTTTTGTATGCCCCACCACCTCCTTCGTCCGCACGGCGCTCGTGGAGGTGGAAACGACGAGCCAGGAGGATGAGCTCGTCATTACTCATTCCTTTTTTTCCTTGAACGCGACGCGGCGGTCGCGAGCGAACAGGTCGAGCGAGGCAATAACATTTCGTGGTTTTCATTTTGTCGTCGAAGGGACAGCGACGGCTTGAAAATACCGCTGGCTACTTGCAAGAACATCTTGCCTACGCCGTGGAAAATGGACGGTCGGGAGACGCCAGAGGGAACGACAGCGTCACGCCAATTATATTATCATCGACGAAGCACGCAGCCTTTTTTATTTTTCTTCTCTTCTCTTCGATCGGGAGAGCCCCTTTTATTGTATGCGTACATTTGACGTCGCTTGGCGTCACCTAATTAATGGTCTTCGAGCAATCTCGCGGAGGCGGTTGGAACCTGAGGACTTCCGCAAACCTGTGCGGAATTTGGACGCTGCTTGAGATAGCATTGAACTGCACGCACCGCGGTATGCAAGTTCAACTGCCGCTTTATCGTGGCGACAGTTTGTAACCTCCAATTGTCATTCTGTGTCGATTAAACGCCTTATTAATGTTTAATGAACAGTAACCGTCGAATTCGTTGCTTGATTGTAAGAAAGTCTAAGGTGCAGCAGGAAGAATTTGCTGAATAAGTTATTTGCTGAATATATATATTTTCAATGAAGAAACAAGAATAAAGATGGGGTCCTTCTCAATTCTAGGTCCAGAGAAGACTGCCTTTCCGTACTGTGAAAAGTCCTCGGTTGTCCTTTTGGGAAAAGTCCTAAGGACCCCGATGCCAATTTTATGACAGCTATGGCGTCGCGCTAGTCGGGCCCATTGTCTCTGCACTCGTCACGCTGGCCACATCTGGTTAGGCTCACCTGTGCAGCCCCTTTTATGACGTGGTGCCTAAATGCTTCTAACATGATATATTATGCGGGTTAACGCTGTTATTACTCCCATTATACTTTTGAGGACAATTTTTGGTGCTCCGTTAATTCGAAGAAATAGATTGCCTTTAGTGGAAGCTAATTAGGTAGCCAACTTTGTGGGTTTGTAGAGTGACTCAAAACAAGGAGCACAGTATGTTTGAAAACTAACCTCAAAGTTAAATAGACACTACCACTTTTTCTCCCTTGCGCGAAAAAGTGGGACTAGTGGGAGTGCTTATTTCACTTTGAGGTCCAAACGGAAAACCATTGTTAATTGAGCTAGGAGCTATAGCGACACTCATACAGATTAAGAATCTTTGGGAATTTTTTGTTTCAGATAAGCCTGAGCCGGGAAATCACCTACGCCGTGAACATACCACTTTTGTTAAGTACCATAGTGGCACTGTAAAAAAACAATTAAAACAAATTGCAAAAATTCTTTTTAAATTGGTTTTGTGCAATCTAAGAGTAGCTTAATAAATACCAAAAAGATTTATTTAATTTATATTGCATTTACTCAGAAAAATATCTAGAACACTAGTTTAATTTTGAACACTAGTTAAAAATGAAACATACTGTTGTTCTTGCCTTGAGTCACTCTACAAACCCACAAAATTGCGGTGAAATTCGTGATTGCAGGTTATCGGCGTTCCCTTGTTAGCCATTTTACTGAAAAGGATTTCCTCCCTTCTAGATATCCAGAAACAGTTGCGGTGCTCGGTATCCTTGGTAAATTATGACGCGTAAGGTAATAGGTACTGAGAAAGATACGCGGATAAGATGGAATTAATGATACCAAGCGGCGAAGTACCATGACAAATGAGAGAACGTCAATGCACCCTGTCCTTCGACGAGTTTGAATCCTAATGGCCCTTCGGAATCTGAAGCCCCTCTATTACTTCTGCGTCGAATGATTCATATCGGGATCTTCCCCGCTCTAAGACCGCACGTTATGTACTCCGACTTCCCACGACTCCGCGCCATTCATTGCGAACATGCAATCGTATTCCCGTTTGACGCAACCCGGCCGCACAGATTCGGGGATAATTAACTGCACCGTGGTATATGTAACACTTCCCACCTAAACGTATTTTATTGCTAATTACTCTACTTATAACACATTAGCGTATTTACAATTCGGTACCTGAATATACATATTTCATATAATGAGCATCTTGTGTCATCCGACAAAGAATAGACGCGCTTGCTTTCAAACAGCAACGAATATCCGCAGTAGTAGTATCATTCAATCAATCAATAATAATAATAATAATAATAATAAAAAAACATAACAGCGATCAATAATCGATAAATAATCGATAACGATAGTAACAAATAAAACACACGATTAAAGACCCTAGGCTAATGTCGGGCTTCGAGCGCTAAAAATAGAGGAGCGTTCTCTGTTTAAAAATACAACGCGAAGTGACGTTCTTACGCGGAACACTAAAACAGGGGGCGGGGGTGGAAAAAGAGAAATAAGGGACAAGGGTGTAGAAACTGACACGCGTTTCGTGCAAAACGGGGAACTTCTCGTAACGATCTTGCGAAGAAGCCTGGAACGACGACCTTTCGCGAGTTAAACTCAACGCCGGACCTGCCGCGGCAGAGGACAGAGTTTCGCGTGAAACTTTCAACCCCAATCGCTCCTTCATCCACTTATATATATATATAAAAAAAAAAAACAGGAATAATTCGTAGCAGTAAACGTTCGCGCGTGCGTTGACAAGTTCCATCGAAACTCGATCTCACATCTCTTATAATGATACTATTTACAGTCCGTACCTGCGTCGAGTTATCAGTCTTACGGCTCTCAAGAGGAAATTGTACATTTACGTCACGGGTGTACGCGTCTTTTTCCTTAATGGTACACCGTTCTCGAGGCGGTAGGAAAACCAGTTCGGGCGAGTAGCGCGCGTTTATCTAAAAACAAAAAAACGGATGCTCGAGTCGCGGTTCACGCCTGTTCCTTTCGGTCGCGCGCTCAATTCTGCCGATTACAGTCGGAACGAAGTCGACCGGCCGCTCAAGGCCACTGGAGGCGGTATCCCGCTACTCCTCCGCTACATCTTGAAAACCCGCGGTTATACTCTCCGGTTACAGAAACGAAGACACTTCCGCGAAAGAAGTAGCGATCGGGCAAGTCAGAATTGAGAGCAGAAGCAGGCCTTGAATGGGCGATCGATTTCGTTGAGACTATGGGCGCAGTGTAGTACAGACAGCGGATGGAATCGGTACAGTGAACTCTTCGGGACGCACCCCGGGCGATATTGCAGTCTGAAAGCCTTATTTCTATTATTGGACGCTTAACTTACGAGCTCGCTGTACCTGTTTCACGAACAACAGACTCCAGTACGGTGTCGCTGAAGCTGACCAATCGTTTGGTTCGCGCTGATACTTGGTCGAACGTTTTTACGCGGTGCGTTCACTCAGGCGAGCCGGGCGCAACGCGACCGGAAGAGCGATCTTCCAGAGGACTCTATTCCAAGCTCTATCGAACGGAACGCCGCGAATGTAACCAGCACAGTACGCTTCTCTCGGTTCATCGAACTTGTTGCACTTTGTCTGTCAATATATACGCGCGTATATATGTTTACATAAATATCGCATCCGTTTTATACAGGGTGCCCGGCACTCTGCGGCGCGGAGGGACGATGCCTCGTTCAGAGCCAGTCTCGAGAAAAGGAACCACATGTTCGAGTGAGGAATCGTCCCTCGTAGGGTAGCTTCGAGTGCTGGACACCCTGCATGTATTAAAAAAAGAGAGAAAGTTCTATTGCACTCTATGTATCAACAAAGTCGTGACTCGCTTATAAACATAATCATTCGCATCGCTATCGACACCTCTTGTACATTGTACGAGCATAAACACGTGTCGCAGATCAAGATTCGCCTCGTTTCGGTATTATTCAGTCGTTCGAGAGTGCTTTTCCGCGAAGCAGATTTATTAACGGCAATCGATCGTGGAGAGAATCTGGAATGAATCGAGTAGAGGGTTCGGTACGAGTGAGAACCGGGGAGAGTGTTGCTTCGTAATTGAATAGATGATATCACGATGGCAGACAGGGGGGTCTCACAGCGGGGAGCGATAATCGAGTAAGTAGACCGATAGTCTTGGGGCTTTCTCACCGCTGAAATTAACAAATAGTACGTAATATAGTGGAGGTAAATAGAAATGGTCCAGTATAACATAGTTGAGAATTTAAAAGGAAATAGATATATATATATATATATGTAGAAATAATGATTTCTCATTGCTGGCAGGGCTATTCGTCGAAGGAATCTGTTCGCTAAACGCCTAGACAGAAAAGATATCGACCGGTGAGTTGTGCAATCAGATTACGGAGTTAAGTACAAATGAACATGATCGTCGATGAACACTTTCGTGGGCACGGGTGGATCCGCAAGCACACCATACAGTAATAATAATAGTTGATCCTCTGCTAGTCCATTCATCAAGAAAAATTCAAGATCCAAAGTCACCTCTGGATCGTCCTCCTACAAACTACGAAACCTTTCACAGCAATCGGCACATACAGCAATTATTTACAAAGTTCGTTGTCACGCGTATCAAAGGATGCACAACCGTGCGTTCACTCCATCTGTTATCAAAACTCTCGGCAGAGTCACCGACTCCCCAGGAATCGTTCCATTATAATCTCAGTCTACGATAGATAAAAACCAATGATTTCGAGCGAAGGAATGCGTGGAGCGATGCTTCTCTATGCAACGCGAGGCTTAAGTACGAGTAATTAAAAAAAATAAAAACAGTCCGAATAGGAAACTAAGCAACGAGACCTAAAAGAGTTACGTGACCCCAGGTACAATTACGAAAGTAGGATTATTACAACGACGTTAAAAAGGAACAGGTGATCGAATTCACGACAGAGATCCTGGTTTAATGTCCAGCAAGAGCGGGGTATCCCAGCATTCCCCGCGGAGAGCGTGTCAAGCGATCGAGGATGGCCCTTTCCTGCGAGGCTGCCGCAAAAAACCGACTAAGCATGGACAGATCTGGACCGCGCGAAGCGTCTAAGATGGCTGGTTAAGTTCCTCCGAGTTCTCCACCCCTTGGGAGGATCCCTAATCATCCCCAACATCGTTACTTTACAACTCGAAGCCCTTTTCTCCTGTGATCGCGCCTCCCCGCCCCCCCGGGAGTTCGCGTGCCACGGCAACGTGCCTGCAAAGAAAGTCTCGTTTCCTGAGTATTTGTCGTGTCCGTGCGTGAAGCTTAAAGCCAAGGAAGGTTGGACGCGCGTACGAGCCGGTCGTATGCGGCGCGTCCACTGGTCATAGCCGCGCATTCCGTCATGCGATAATAATAATACATGGCTCGCTTATCGAATTTCTTCTTGGAAACGACAGAGAAGAAAGCAAAAGGGAGTGGAATTAAATTTGGCGCGTCGAGTATGTAAAATTGCCGCGCGCCGTGGGAAGAGTTCTGAAACACGAACAGGTGGAGAAAACGGCTCCCCGGTCTCACAGAATATTATCCAATCTGCGGGGAACTCTTTCCACGACGGCTCTCTATCGATATAGGTGCACGCAGATTATCATGTTTCGCCTGTATTACGTGCAATTTTCATCGCTGAACCGAAACGCTTCGATCGATAAGATACGCTCGCGCTTTCGCAACGGCATTATTAATTCGGAGTATGCCCAAGGGAGAAGTTTTTAATCTCCGCTTGAATCCGCGATCGAGATAGAAGCTCGCGCGGCGAATACTCTCTCCCAGTCGGCCCGCTCGTTGGCAACACGCGGTGGAGAACTGTGCACACCGGCGCCTGCATTCGCGCGGGTCTCCGCGCGCGCACAGAAGTCGTGGCTCGCTGACAGAACGAGGGCCGGGAAACACAGTCGCCTCCGCGAGTGCGAGGAAGAGAGGCGAGAGTATCGACGCTTAGTTGCTGAATCGTCGGGCAAATATGTCCCGCGTCGACAGTGATTAAACGCGGGCGAAATAATCTGACGTAACATTTTGCCCTCGCTGCACAGTGCGACCGCGAGAAGAAAAGAGACACCGGCACCGGTCGGGAGATAGCTCGAGCTGATCGGATCGAGAGGTTAACGGTCAATTTTCTTCCCTCGTCGCTGTGCGTGCACACCGTCGCTAATTATCGTGGGTGACGTTACACCCGCGGGCGGTATTCCCTACAGTTGCCGATAATACCGCGTCCCGTCGCCGAGCGATTACGTTCGAGGGCACGTCGCGCGCAGATTACTTAACAAACGGTCTAACGCCACGGTGAAATACGCTCGCAAAGTTTAGCTTCGTCCCTAGGCTCGTGGCCGTTTCCCCGCTCGGAACCGCTCGCGCGATTCTCGTCCAATTTCTTAAGATCAACGCTGCTTTCCCCCCCGCGCTACTTATCAAGAGACTACCCCTCGGCCCACCCTACCCAAGAGAAAACCCACTTAAAGAAGAAAAATATAGTAAAGAGCAAAGTAATCCGTGGTAAGTTCGTACGGCGTTGAAAGGGGATGGAGAGAAAGGGGCGCGAGCTTGTACTGTGCCCGGATGGAAAGAAGTCGGTCGAGAAACACTAGGGTCTCGATAGTATATCGCTGTTGGCCGGCGCGACAACGTCGACGAATACAAAGTGAGCGAACTGGACACGGGCGCCGGGAGCCAATGCGAGCGAAGGGCCCCTCTTGCCCCTGTGACGTTTCAACAGACTTCTTTCCATCCGGGCACAGTAGAGAGACAGTGACAGAGAAAGGAAGGAGGATAGAAGTTAAGAGAAAGAGGAAAGGGACCCAGCGAGATTTGGTCGACTCGAAGGTGCAAACTTATTTTGACGGGCGATCCTCGGCTCTTAGCTTGAGCCGAGTCCCAGGAAAGAGGGAGAGGGAGAGAAAGACGACGATCGAGAAGAAGACGCACGGCGATCTCAAAGAGGCAGCGACGTAGGAGAGCTCTCGAATTAAGCATCCTCCTCGATGATCTCAATCCGCGGCGCGTTCTGCAAACCCTGTCGCACGGCTACTGTGTCTTCGTGCTCGCTCGCGTGCGCGTGGCTCTGCACGTTGCAATCTGAAAATGGAGAAAGGGGAACTGTTAGAAGCTGGTTGTTTAACGAGGAATTGTTCGACATGTGTTCGCTGTTTCAACCTAACTTTTAACCGACTTCAAAAAGGAAGAGGTTATATAAAATTATTCGAATACTTAAATATTCGAATACTTAAATATTCGAATATAAAATTATTCGAATACTTAAATATTCGAATATAAAATTATTCGAATACTTAAATATTCGAATACTTAAATATTCGAATATAAAATTATTCGAATACTTAAATATTCGAATATAAAATAATTCGAATACTTAAATATTCGAATATAAAATAATTCGAATACTTAAATATTCAAATATAAAATTATTCGAATACTTAAATATTCGAATATAAAATAATTCGAATATAAAATAATTCGAATACTTAAATATTCAAATATAAAATTATTCGAATACTTAAATATTCGAATATAAAATTATTCGAATACTTAAATATTCGAATATAAAATTATTCGAATACTTAAATATTCGAATATAAAATAATTCGAATACTTAAATATTCGAATATAAAATAATTCGAATACTTAAATATTCGAATATAAAATTACTCGAATACTTAAATATTCGAATATAAAATTATTCGAATACTTAAATATTCGAATATAAAATTATTTGAATATTCCCAGCCCTACTCAGCACATGAACTGATTTTGACGATCTTTTTTTCATTCGAAAGAGGGCAATGGTCCCACACCATACTGTATCAATATTAGTTCTGTTTAATAAAGGCTATTGTCAGCTAATTATTATTATTTTATGTACGTACATGCATATCTCCTCAGCATGTTGTGTCAATATACAAAAACGATTAAATAAAAAAATTTATAAAAACTTAAAACCGACTTCAGCGAAATAAAACTGCACTAAAAAGTAGAAAATAATTTTATCCCTTATTTAATCTACGACTCTCAATTTTTTTAATTCGGCGCCAGATTTACACAGTGCAAATGAGGCGCCGATATAAAAAATGCAGATTCGTAGATTAAATAAGGAAAAAAATCATTTCTCACTGTTTAGTGCAATTTTACTTTTTTGAAGTCGCTTTTACAAAATCCATCGCACCCTTGCTGCAAATTTGGGTAAATCCGCCCGCAACTTAAACTCGACAACGCGTTCCTCGAAATGCCCCCTGTCTTCCATCGCCCACCCTTCTCGCGATACATTCAATTGTACCGCAGACGCGGGAATCTCCGTAATTGCTTTTTGTCATGGCAAAGGTCGAAAGACTTATCGATGATGTAATTTGGGTAATGTTATCGTGTCGCGGAATTACGGCTCTCTCCTATCGATACGAGACGCTCGCGACTGATAAATAACGAGTCCACAATAACACTGTACACTCGATTAATCACAACGCTTCGCGGAGCATTTTATTTGACTATCATTGCTCGAACGAGGAAGCTGCCACGATAAAATTCGGATTTATTTTTAGCTAGCGCTGCTAATAATAGTTTCACCGAGCAATTTCGGCTGCGCTTCGATAGCGGAGTTAAACAGGAGGGGGGGCGGGATTGAAATTCGGCGGTGGAAGAGAGCCCTGCGGATAGAGATCGATATATTCGAAGGCGCGAGGGCCGCGAAGGGGACACTCTGTTCGAAGTATCGGAGAGCCGAGATTACCAGTCGGCCCACACGTCTAGACGTCTTAAAGTTTTTAGAATGCTCGCGAGGCGTGGTGTGGCATGACTGCAACGCGCCGCGATGCGATATATACGATCCTGCGCCACCACTTTTCACAACCACGCCTCGACCGGTATACAGGAGACACACACGAGTAACCCACCCTCAGCATCTTACGCGAGATACTGCCTCTATGAAATTCGATTTCACGAATTCTTAATCCCCTCAGACGCCAGGAATGTCGATAAGCGATCCTAATCAATAATCATATCCGCCCCTCTAAATACAAGAGTGATCCACGATACAGATCCGCTATAGTCACCACTACACTGCGTTCCACATTAGAGCAGACTCGTCACGCGCAGCGATACATCGTTGATTGGTAACAGACCGGCAGGGAAAGTGCTACGGCCAATGGCGAAAGTGCTAGGATCAATGGCGAAAGTGCCTCGACCAATCGCGTGCGTCAGACCCGTGGTAGCTGCGCAGATCGGTCGCGAGTCGGTGGGGGCGTTGGTACGCTCTTATATGGAACGCAGTGGCACTCTTTTTATCAAACGTACTCGTTCTATCGATCAACTTCCACTCGACTGAAACGCGAGCCGCAAAAATTCGCGCGATTTATCAGCCGGCCACCTGTTGCACCTTCCCGGCGATAATGTGGGCCGACTTAACAATACCGCCAAGTAGGTTAATGCGCGCGTGGAGATTTCGTAAGTCTTCAGGTAGATCTCCAGCCAAGATGAATATAGACGTCCCTCGTCTACGCGGGACCTCGGGGATCGGTATTCCCAACATTCGAGTCGCTTTATGCTAATCCGCGCGCACCGTGCATCCGGCATTTGTCTGTCGACTGGCAGTAGGCCAAGGATCCGACCCTGAAAAATCGGTCGTGATCTACAAAGTGCTCGGGGCGCTCTGAAATAATCGCCGCGGTTAAGATTTATTAGGCGTGGTCCCGCGAGCGATCTCAGGCGAGGGTCCGAAACGGGGGGAGGCGGTTTAAAGCGTCAATAAGAATATTTAGAAAATCAGCGCGACTAACGATGCGAAGGATTCTTATCCCCCTCGTTATCTGGCGTTCATTTAGATAACCATGCAATCAATTAACATTTGTCCCCGAGCCGATGCAAGCGATTTTTTTTTTTTTTTATAAATTGCTCGGGGCGAACCATGGAAAATTTCGCGATGATAATGCGTCGCTGATTGAAGCCACGTGACCTGGGAGAAGTTCGGGCTCAACTTGGACGTTCCTGACCCCGAGATCCACGGCGACTCCGAAATGGCGAGACGAGAATTACAAATGTGTATTTCAGATTTCGGAATTGAGTATAAATGGGTTCTTGTGCCCTTCGTTTCTGGTGTAGCGTGGTACTCAATGTACACTGGTACTTGTGAGTAATAGGATACTGACTGTATTTAAGTAAAATGTGGTATGTGATGCAGGTTGAATACTTTTCACTGCTTTTAATTTAGAATATCAGATAAAGTAAAGTTCTTCGATAAATTTGTAGCAAGAGTGCGGCTGCATCTTTATCCACTTCGAATAAATTAGAAAAAACTGTTTATAGAGTTATTGCTTTGACTTAACATTGCAAAGAGAACGCTAATTGAAAAATATATCGCGCAATAAGTAGTAGTTATTGAGTTGATAAGTTTTTATTTCTATTTATGGCGAAAAATATTCTATAATAAAATATTAATATTATTATATTAATATTTTCATATTAATATTTTCATATTAATATTATTATATTAATATTTTCATATTAATATTATTATATTAACATTATCATATTAATATTTTCATATTAACATTATCATATTAATATTTTCATATTAATATTATTATATTAACATTATCATATTAATATTATTATATTAACATTATCATATTAATATTATTATATTAACATTATCATATTAATATTATTATATTAATATTTTCATATTAATATTATTATATTAACATTATCATATTAATATTATTATATTAACATTATCATATTAATATTATTATATTAACATTATCATATTAATATTTTCATATTAATATTATTATATTAACATTATCATATTAATATTATTATATTAACATTATCATATTAATATTATTATATTAATATTTTCATATTAATATTATTAAATTAACATTATCATATTAATATTATTATATTAACATTATCATATTAATATTTTCATATTAATATTATTATATTAACATTATCATATTAATATTTTCATATTAACATTATCATATTAATATTTTCATATTAATATTATTATATTAACATTATCATATTAATATTATTATATTAATATTTTCATATTAATATTATTATATTAACATTTTCATATTAATATTATTATATTAACATTGTCATATTAATATTATTATATTAACATTATCATATTAATATTATTATATTAACATTATCATATTAATATTATTATATTAATATTTTCACATTAATATAATATTAATAGCATAATATATTAATATTAATTAACCCTTCGTGGTCACACGGGATGTATCGCACCCCAAGAGCAATTATCGAGTTAAAATGTCGCGCCTTTACGACTTCCAAAGAGGATTTATCGCAAAAAAAAATAAAAAATCACTTTTTTCCCACAACCGTGGAAAATCGCTCATTTTCAACTACAAATGATCATCATATAAAAATTTACATTTCTAGAGAAAGACTATTAGACTATGACTGTATAAGTATTACGAACATACAATTATCACTGAAAAGTTGAAAGATTAAAGAACACAAAAATGCTAACTCAAAAGATGACGCTGGGGTACATCGAACCCCATGTGACCAATTTCTGATTATAAGAAGGTGTGACCACGAAGGGTTAATATTAATACTTCTATTTTTATTTACTTGCACTAAATCGTTCATTTCTCATCGAATTCGCATCAACCGACGTAGATTTTTTTTAACGTATACTACACGTCACAACTCAAAAACTGTAAAAAATGGAGCTGCACCTTACTACAATGTTCTCAATTAATATGTTTGCAAACGTTCTCGCAGCATCCCTTTTTGAACCACCTTGTACAGTCGTCGAGGCCCGCGCCGCGAGGAGCGCGAGGCTGCCTCCGGCCGAGAGGAACAGAGAAGAAAAATCGACGAAGACGAAGGAATGAATGTATCTTGTCACGCGTGGTAACAACCTTTAGTTAAGGCGATTAGAGTCAGGCGACTCGCCGGTCGCCGCTGTTATCGTCCACGCCACGGCAGATTGTTATTTATAGAGAGAAAGTATACGCCTCGCGTGCACACAAGCACGTACGATCTCGCGAAAAAAGATGCCTAGGGCTCCTCTGCCGAGTTTCCCGCGGCTTTTCGGCTGTAGAAAGCTGCGGCGCTCCCCCCCCAAAAAAAAACAACCGCCTCCGCGACTCGAATCGCAAAATTATTTCGGCCACCGGCGATATTCTTAATTCAGCGACTTGTACGCGGCGCGAGGCCTTTGTCTCCTCCTCCCGCCCTTCTCGCTCCTCCTTCGCATCGCGAGCAAGGACAAGTCCATAAAAATACTATCTCGCGATCGCCCGCGCGCCAAAGACAAGTACACTTACATCACGCGCGCCTTGGCATTCAATAAACGGAGTAAAACGATCGACGAATATTTAAGCGTAGCGAAATCTCTCTGGTTTAGAGAATAGACCCGAAAAGAGTTACGCAACCACAACGAGGCACGCTTTCATACAATCAAAGTGGAGTACATACTTCGCAGCGCGAATGAGCTTGAGGCACACAGTTCTAGGGCTAACGGGCTCGCGTCTAGTCGCCTGCTCTCCATTTTCGCTCAATGGAATTAAATTGAAAACATTTCTCAAGACTAAACACATGTTTATCGCATGATCATCCTCTTAAGATAATCTTCCAGCGATTAGTCGGAATACCTGTTGTATGACTGATAAGATGGGTTCAGTCGTGAGACAAGTGTCATACGTGACTGCTGGCGTCACTTCCAAGCCGTATTATTATAAAACAGTAAATCGCAAGATCAATAAAACCCACTTATGAGTTATGTATGACACAGTATAGAGTATCTCGACGTCAACCGATCCTCGCAGGGTTACGCATTCAAGCTTCGTTCATTCCAGAGCCTCGTTAACCCTCGGTTGTCACACTGGGTCAGCCAAGTTTCGCTCAGCTGACTACCTGTTAAATTAAGTCGCAAAAATTCTGAGATAAAGTGAACATTGTAGAATATATATTCATCGTTGCAAACTGACATTTAAAGTGCCATCGCGTTTAAACAGTGGTGCCACTTTTAATGGTACCTCAAAGATACAGTGGCGGACGAAAGAAAGTTTACATCCTTTAAAATCGCATAACTTTCTTAGAATTGGTCCAAACGACTTGAGTTTTTTTTAGAAGCCAGAAGGATTAAAAAGTTTGCTAAATGACGTGTTTCGTCGTTTTGAAAAAAATTGTAATTGGTCGGAATAGCAAAAAAAGAAAATAATAAAGGTCGTCTTTTAATCTTTTTTCTGCGCCTGTAATGAAAATTCCAAAATCCCGTTTGTAGACTTAAGTAAGTTGTATACATGCAGAAAAATTCATCAAAATCGGTCAACGTTGCTCTGAGCTACAATCTCTTAAAGAGGTCGAAAATTGCTGACTTCGGAAATTTCGAACTTATTCTGCGATCTTTAAGGGGAGGTTCTGGTCTAGAGCCCCAAAAAATAGGTGATATTTAGGAATTAATTAAAGGAAAACTACTATATATAATTTAATGAGACTTTTTGCATTGTATTAAGGATGTCTTATGTTATAGAAATATATTTTTTGTTTTATAATTAATCAGTGCAAACAGCCCTGGGGAGTCGTTAAAGTTAAGGCGTCAAGAAATTGATCCAAATCGGTGGGACCTGTATCTCTAAAAGTTATTATCCGATTCGACTGAAACCTTTTTTATTTTGAAGATTATTCTTTTTTCTAGGGGGGAACTAAAAAAAAATTACAAAAATTACATTTTTTTAGAAAATAACGACACTTCACGTTTGAAATCACTTTTCCCTGTATTTTTCGTCCTTTCAACGCCTTTAAAAATTATAAATTTTCAATTTTTTGTATTTTTTCTGGTTTCCCTCCTAGCCAGAAGTATATTCTTCAAATTAAAAAAAGTTTCAGTCGAATCGGATAACAACTTTTGGAGATACAGGTCCCACCGTTTTGAAAACACTGTTTCGAGAAAAACGCGTTTGAAGTTTTACGTGAGCGCCGAGTGGCCGGTCGTGACCCATGCATTTGCCGCTACTCAAATGCCTATAATTTCGTGAATTTTACGAATTTCAACAAATCCTTTTAAACACGTTTTCCTAAAAGGTTGAACATTCGAAAAATGAAATAAAAAAAAATCGACATTTAGACCAGAACCTCCCCTTAAGCGATTGTAGCTCAGAGCAACGTTGACCGATTTTGATGAAATTTTCAGCACGTATACAACTAACTTAACTCTACAAACAGGATTTCTGAATTTTCATTACATACTCAGAAAGAAAGTTTAAAAAACAGAATTACAATTCTGTCAAAACGACGAATCAAATCACGTCATTTACCAAACTAATGCTTTTCAAAACTTCCAGCTTCTCAAAAAAAAAAACTGAGGTCGTTTGGACCAATTCTAAAGCAGTTACGCGATTTTAAAGTATGTAAGCAATCTTTCGCCCGCCACTGTATTTCACCCCGAGGCGAGATTGCGAGCCATTTTGACGGACTGTGACAACCGAGGGTGAATGGCGAACGATCTTTCACGCAGGGATCGGATTCTGTGTCCAATTCAGACGGGACGTCGCGGCGGTATAGAACAAGACCGACTTACCACGAAAGTAACGCGACCAGTGGCTACTTCTCCCGCGCTATCGACCTCCGACCGTGTCTCTCCCATTCCGTGGAAGCTTGTCCTTCGAATCCCAAACAGATTAGTCGTGCCTAACGTGTCCGTCGTTCTTCCTTTCATCCGCCAGTGTTTCTCTTCTCCGCTTCCCTGTTGCTGGGCGCCGGCCGCGCGGCACAGCCTCCGTCCCGACGACCGCGTGCCCCGCGCGCCGCGTGTACAGTGCGACCGCCTTGTCCCGCGTGATCTACGCCTCGACAATTAACCAAGTAGACCGGAGGAATTCGTACGGCTTCGTACATCGTTTGACGAGGGCGCCCCGGGCGAGGAGGCGACTTCACCAGTACGGGGCGTCGTTCGCGAGGTGCTGCCAGGAGGCGAACTCGCTCCACGTGCGGACGTTCGCTCTGGTGGCGTCGGTGATCCGCGGTATGCTGTCCCGTATGCCGTTGCTCGGGAACCCGTCGCACGCGGTGGTCAGGATATCGTAACGTTTCGGCGGCGCCCGAGGCTGCAACACAATTCAACCGCCTTTCAAGGACCAGCGGATCGAACCGATCGCCGGACTATACAACCCCAATGAAGCTTTTCCACTATACCTAAGGCGGTCAGAAATTCGGGGGACACCACGCCTCTCCGCAACGAACCGGGCCTTACATCCACAGATTCGAGACGGTATAGAAATTGCCATACAGCGTTTCCACCGCGCCCACGGTACACACCTCTAGCTTTTTCCGCACGATGAAGTTCTTCCCCTCGTTGTTGTCCCAGTACTCTTTACCGTCGGTGCGGTACCGCACGCAGAACTCTACCACGTTCGACTTCAGCGGCAGGGTGAGCCGGAAGCGAAAGGTGTCGTACAGTATCAGGGCCGGGGCGCCCGGTTGCTCCACGTACGTGCAGTGCACGTCCTCGTGGGTGCTCCAGGAGTCGTTGCTCACTCTGACCACCACCTCCTTGTCGTACGCCAGGTTGCGCACCTTGATGGTGCCCACCAGGCAGTGCTCGGACTCCCGCAGTATCACGTTCTCCAGGCTGACGTTCTCCTGGTCGAGCTTCCGCCGGAAGGCTAGGTAGTCGCTGGCTGGCTGGGGGAAGGTTACTTTCCACGGGGACGCCACTTCCGTCGGCTCGTCGTTGTCGATCTTCGAGTGAAGCAGGCGACCGGTCAGCCCGGCCAGGTAAGCCGTGCTCCAGAATGGCGGCACGTTGCTGGGCTCTGACATCACGCGGACCTGACGAATGGAACGAGAGTGTTATTGTTTAGCGAGCTTCGCGGTTTAGTCGCGGCGTTGGTAAGTCGGGCGGGGAATTACTGTGGCGACGCGCAAGATGTCCGCGAGAAGTGGGGCTAGTTGGAAAGTCCAGGGAAAGAGAACAGAGAGTCGATTGAAATCGAGTTATTTTATTTCCTTTCGCAATTATCGGCGAGGTAAGGATGAACCTACTTGGGTGAGGGGACGACCACGGTCGTCGGCGAACACCACCCTCTTTTTCTGCTTATTGCTGCCATCGTTGCTGTTCCTTATGCTGTCTATGGCTAGAGAGCCCGACGACAGGCATGGCCTTATCCTGGGTGGCACCGATCTGCTGGTAATCGACGGTGCCGTTACCACCAGGGGACTGTACAGTAGCGAACTGTATACTGGAGGACTGTGCCCCAGAAGCAGCTCAGCGGGCATCGCTATGGAACACATTTAGGCCTGCAAACAGAAAGCACGAGGTATAATTACATCTGATTCGCCTTACGTTTCGTCTTGCATTTCAATTTGATTCTCAAAGAATCCGAGTGGCCCGAGGAACCTTTCGATTGTGTCTGAGATGTTCAAATAAGTAGCCTTGGTACTCGGCTCTGCCGGGAATTTAGCGTGGGGTTAATTAGTTTTCAAACCTCCAGCTAATTTATATATAAATATTTACAATAAAATGTTTACCTAATCTTTAATTTTCAATTAAATTTAACACAAAATTAGATAATTTTTAAGCCTCCAATTAAATCTATTAAGATGAACGCGACTATTTTCATAAAAAAAAGAATATATAAAATCAGAATCTTAATAGATAATATGTAAAATAGAATCTATTAAGATTCTGATTTTATATATTCTTTTTTTTTATGAAAATAGAATCTATTAAGATTCTGATTTTCTATATTCTTTTTTTATGAAAATAGTCGCGTTCATCTTAATAGATTTAATTGGAGGCTTAAAGCTGCGATAATTTTATGTTAAATTTAGTTGAAAATTAAAGATTAGGTAAATATTTTGTTGTAAATATTTGGATATAAATTAATCTTAATAGATTCTGATTTTATATATTCTTTTTTTTTATGAAAATAGTCGCGTTCATCTTAATAGATTTAATTGGAGGCTTAAAGATGCGATAATTTTATGTTAAATTTAGTTGAAAATTAAAGATTAGGTAAATATTTTGTTGTAAATATTTGGATATAAATTAATCTTAATAGATTCTGATTTTATATATTCTTTTTTTTACGAAAATAGTCGCGTTCATCTTAATAGATTTAATTGGAGGCTTAAAGATGCGATAATTTTATGTTAAATTTAGTTGAAAATTAAAGATTAGGTAAATATTTTATTGTAAATATTTGGATATAAATTAATCTTAATAGATTCTGATTTTCTATATTCTTTCTTTTATGAAAATAGTCGCGTTCATCTTAATAGATTTAATTGGAGGCTTAATAGATTCTGAATTTATATATTCTTTTTTTTTTTATGAAAATAGTCGCGTTCATCTTAATAAATTTAATTGGAGGCTTAAAGTTGCGATAATTTTATGTTCAATTTAGTCGAAAATTAAAGATTAGGTAAATATTTTATTGTAAATATTTGGATATAAATTAGTCTTAATAGATTCTGATTTTACATATTCTTTTTTTTATGAAAATATTCGCATTCATCTGCTAATGAGCTGAGGTGACATTTGCGATCCAACAGTTTGCCGTTCGAAAGTTTTGTAGGCGAGAGACAAACATAAAAACCGTCCGCTTTACATATTGCGATAAATGGATTCTTTCCCTTCAAATTGGATGCACTTTACAATCCCAACAGAATTTTACAGAAACGTAGCGTCGAATTTATTTCCAGCAGGATTCTTCGCGAGTCTTCGGATTGGTTCATCGCGGAGTTCCTCAGTCGCGGACCGGCTAACCAAGACTGTGCACCAAATATTTCGCTTTCGCGGAGCTCGTGACGGTCCACCGCGAAATCTTTAACAGCTGACGCACCGCCGACGATTGCCAAAAGCCTCGTGCACGGGATTATGAGACCACGCACGGTCACGTGAGCCGCCGAACGGCCCCAAAATTGACCGCGCGTACTCTTTGCACAGTAGGCGAATATTTAAGCGAGCGCGTGCAAAGGTACAAGGCGAAAGGGGACTAAGTCCATCTATACGCTCGAATGAAACATTATCTGCGGATTGCAGAACACTGACTCGGTGTGTTGACCGACTTCTGACTACGAGTAGTCAGGTGTTTTTTTTCCAAAATAAACAGAACTAGAAATCCGTAATGCCTTTCATCGAGAGAGATCATCCAGCAATGATAAATCAATAACGCAACCCTGTTCTTGATTGACGAATACATGAATGCCTATCAAGAGAAAGTCGCCTCAATTTTATTTAAGGGAAGGTTCCGATCTAAAAGTCGATTATTTTTTTTATTTCAGTTTTCGAATCTTCAACCTTTTAGGAATACTTGTTTAAGAGGATTTGTTGAAGTTCGTAATATTCCCGAAGTTATAGGCATTTGAGTAGCGGCGAATGCATTCGTTTTTCTCGAAACAGTGTTCTCAAAACGGTGGGACCTGTATCTCCAAAAGTTATTATCCGATTCGACTGAAATTTTTTTAATTTGAAGAATATACTTCTGGCTAGGAGGGAAACCAGAAAAAAATACAAAAAATTGAAAATTTATCATTTTCAAAGGCGTTGGAAGGACGAAAAGTATAGGGGAAAGTGATTTCAAACTTCAAGTGTCGTTATTTTCTAAAAAATGTCATTTTTTAAATTTTTTTCTGGTTACCCTCTAGCCAGAAGTATATTCTTCAAAATAAAAAAAGTTTCAGTCAAAACGGATAATAACTTTTGGGGATACAAGTCCCACCCCGATTCTAACCAATTTTTTGACGCCTCGACTTTAACGACTCCCCAGTGCCATCTATAATGATTAATTACAAAACAAAAAATATATTTCTATAATCTAAGACATCCTTAATACAATGCAAAACGTCCCATTAAATTATATACAGTAGTTTTCCTTTAATTAATTCCTAAAGATCACCTATTTTTGGGGGCTCTAGACCGGAGCCTCCCCTTAAAAGAACTGAGACAAACCGAGGCAATCCCTTCGCCTAAACCTCCCTGAACAATTCCAACGCGTCAACGTTCCCCTGACGGCCGCCGCTAAAATACTCCCGGACCTCCGGCCGCCACCTGTGGCCGGGCAATTAGTCGATAAAGCCGTGCCCCGCCAATTAGCAGCCGCCTAAAGGCCAACACGCGTCGCGGATTTCGTACGACTCTATCGCAATAGGCGGTCTTCTGCGCGTTAGAATACGCGCGTGTAATCATGTTACTCCCGGAGTGGAATTACGACTCTTAATGTGTGGCAACAGTAGTCTCTTCTCTCGTCCCCGGAGACTCGCCAGCAAACCAGACCCGGCATGTACCAGACCGGAACCAAACAAGCACGCGTGCACAGCTAAAGAATCAACCGGTATCATGAATCGGATGTTTCGAGTTTCAGCTACTTGAACCTATCGTCCCCGCGGACTGGCCGCTTCAATCCTACCAGGCTCCTCTGGGCCGATTTATCGACAGGATCAACAATAAGCTTATCGCGTTCCAATTAAAAAACAAACAGATAACATATCGCTCGATTTTCGCGAACCGATTTCTTGCTTCCGTCCAGATTTACTCCGCCTCCTCTCCGGAGTTGGGCGCTACTTAAATCACGGATCGAGTAAAAGTTACTTTAACTCTGGAATATTTCACGCGAATAAAGTGAATTTTTCATTCCACGAGAATTCTTTTAACTTCTATTCGTTAATTTCGAATTTCGAAATTTCTACTTATATAAAATCGTGGTCCATCTCTCGCCCTCTTCAACCCTCTTCAACCCTCTTCAACCCTCTTCAACCCTCTTTGGAGGTGCTGATTTACTGCCTCCTTTAGGGGCACAAACAAATTGTTCCGTCTAAGAAATTCGTTCGCGGTAAAGGCTGGACGCGTGACAGGAGGAACGGAATATTATGCAGCAGGCTGATGCGCGAGTGTCGCGAATAACTGAAGGGGTAGAGGTCAACGCAAACGTTCAAGTATAATTTATCGTTACACGACCAAAGCCCAAGGGTCAAATTGTTTGGTCTGCTAAGGCGACCAGAAAGAAGAAAAAAGGAAGAATAACGCTTATCGCAATTTTCTGCATAGCTCTCGGTGACACTTTCGGACTCGGCTGTTCCGCGATCGGCGCGAGGAGCCCATCGGTTTGTGTAACTGCACGTTTTTACCGGCTTATCGCGATGAGAATTCGTTCCGTTAACTCGGCTCGTCATCAACAACACCAACAAGACAGTCGTAACACACTGGCAGCGGATTCTTTTTTCCCACCGCTATTCAATGTCAAGCTAACTCATTGCTCAATAACTATTTTGCAGCTGATAATCGATCGGCGGAAAAAAGGATCGAGTTATGCGCGCAAGTGTTCGGTAATGTGCACCGTGCATTCCGATGAAACTTGAAATGCAATCGATCTGCGTACGCGCGAGGGAGAAACGCACCCTGGAGAGGAGCTCGGCCACACCTTCGCAGGAATTACAAGTTCCTTCGCTTTAAGCCGCAGGAATTACGAAGTTGCTACATCGATATCAACGGCTTTGCGCAGAAATTTTTATCTCCGCTGATAAATTCGCTTCAACGCGTACCCTCGGTCAGAGGCGGATTTAACGGCGGGCGCAGCGGGCGCGCGCCCGGGGCCCCACGAAGACCAACTTTCCACTTTCTTTTTACCCGACTGCGGCACGCAAAGGAGGGTATTGTGTTTATCAGGCTATGTATGTATGTCCATGTTACGCTCTCATTTGGACAAATGAGGTGTCTTTAGAATTGTCTTGACGATCCGAATGTTATAGGATATAAAAAAAATAAGAAAACATTAAAATAAAAATTAAATAAAATTAAAAAACCCGACTGCTTAAAAAAAACATTAAAAAAATTAAATTAATAAAAAAACATTAAAAAAATTAAATTAATAAAAAAACATTAAAAAAATTAAATTAATAAAGAAACATTAAAAAAATTAAATTAATAAAAAAACATTAAAACAATTAAATTAATAAAAAAACATTAAAAAAATTAAATTAATAAAGAAACATTAAAAAAATTAAATTAATAAAGAAACATTAAAAAAATTAAATTAATAAAAAAAACATTAAAAAAATTAAATTAATAAAAGAACATTAAAAAAATTAAATTAAAAATTAAAAAATTAATTTTTTTAATGTTTTTTTAAGCAGTCGGGTTTTTTAATTTTTTCAATTTTTCTTGTTAATTACACCAAATTTCATTTCATATTGTAAGCGGATCGTAAAATTGTAAATTGTCAAGATTTTTTATTTTTCCTGTCTTTCCTTTTTTGTAAGGGGCCCAATATTTTCTTTCGCGCCCGGGGCCTCAACCGCCCTCAATCCGCCCCTGCCCTCGGTCCATCGCGTCGCCTGTATGTTTCCGTTTGCCACTAAAACATTGTCTCTGCCAGTTTATACCGCGATTCTTTGCGCGGAGAAAAAGAATCTGTAAAGCCTGTGATGCGACAGGAGACACTGTGCCACGCGGAAATGTACAAGCCTCGTGTCCCCTGTGATCGCTAATAGACGCGTGTGTGCAGCGAGCCTGGTCACAGAAAAGCCATTCTCCTCCGCCTAAATTATTGCCCAAAAATTTGTTGCGTCAGAAACCCGTCGACTGACGTAACCACGCTTGTAATAAATCTCGTACCATTTACGACACATCGCGCGAGCAGAAAAAGTCCGCGGCAAAAAGAAGGAAACGTGTTCGTGGGAGAGAACCGGCGAAGGACGCGCGAGGTTGATAAGGGCTTCTCGCCATCGGTGGAGGATCTGCGTTCCCGCGACGATGCACCGTTCGGCCGTGATATTTCATAACAAATCGGGAGATTGCTCGCCACGAGCAAGTGTTATAACTATTGTGAATCACGGTGCTGAACGGGACACGACGACCGAGAGATAACGCCGAACCGTCTCTCAACCCAGACGAAACAGTGTTGCGAGGCGAGCGGCGCCCTGCTGGATGTCTATGTTCCTTGTTTCGGCACCTAAGGGGTGCAACTCTGTGCTTCACAGTTTTTCAGTTACGTGCGATATACGTAAACGAAATTGTACTCACGTCGTTTGGTAACAAATGAGCGAGTTATTTTTACGCGAGATAAAAAACTCTAAACTAAATGTAAATAATGGAAATATTCGCGAGAGACGATATTAAAACATACCATGGAATTTATTTCACGAGAGTCTGCAGAGGGTGGCCAAATTATTATACTCGGAATAATTTAGCCAATTTTGGGGATCATTTTAAAATGGATTTGGTACGATTAAGAAAAAATCTTAAATTGGTAACTAAAGGTTCTGAAAGGAAACTTTCTTAGCTTTCCAAAGCACTCGTGAACATTTGTTCAAAGTGAAAAGTACCTTTACCTTTTTTGCTTGGATCGCAATTAACTCGGTCAATAAAAATCTTACAGCAAAATTAATAAAAACGAAATTGAAGAGAAATGTTTGCTCTATAAGAACTCTTCGTTGGATTTACCGGGAAATTTTTTTTTCGCCGGTGCATATATTCGAACTAGGCAAAAATTACTGAAACTTCGCTTCCTGCGCTTCATTTTGCTAAAAAATTTGAGTCCTTGATTCAAAAACTAGCAACTTCCAGCGGTAAAATGCGTTTTTTAAATATTTTCTGCGACCATTTTTCGCAGTCACAGCCATTCCATCGCCTAAACTTACCAAACCCCAACCTTTTTGTTCGAGTATAATAATTTAACCACCCTCTGTAAAGCATTTAATGTCAAACTAATTATAAAACGTAATAATACTAATAAATATTTTTGTCTCGTCGCGGATTTGCAGCTTCACTGTTTTGTGCAATATTTTTCTTTCGGGCAGCCGCAGATTTGCAAAATTCGCCAAGAATAAAACTAAAAACTTATCAACTCACCGCCTGCTACTTATTCCGTGAAAATATATATATTTCTCAATTAGCGTTCTCTTCTTAATTTCGACTCAAGGCAACAATTTTATAAACAGTTTTTTCAAATTTACTCGAAGCTGGCGAGGAAGGAGCTGCACCCCTCTGGCCGCGAGGTCCTCAATCCTCGATACAATCATCTCCGCTCGCGTTTAGCCGACTGGCTTCGCACCGAACGGCACCGCCGAGAGGGCCCATCGCAATCGGCGCTCCGTGCGCCCGCAGAAAAAGCGCGCTCGCGTTTCGCGACTCGGTAAAGAAAATTGCGCAGCCGTCACGCTATTTCGAGCACACCCCCGGTTATATTTAAACCCGCGGATCTTCTAAACGCTAGATACACCGAGACGAAGCACGTCGTCCTTGGAACGCGTCCAATTGTCTGACTTCTAAGGCAGACGCGAGCAAAACGCTTTTCCTGTCGAGAATCGAGAAAGCGACGTGGCCTGGTCGCTCTAGAGCAGAGTTCCCCAAACGGGGTGGCCGCGATAGGAATTTCAGGGCTGCGTGAACGGTTACCTTATAATCAAACTTAACACGATTCCTACCGACACTTCACGCATATCTATTCCTACCGCATTTGACCGGTCTTTAGCACAACTTATATTTTTTAATATAGAATGAAGATAATAGCCAATTTGACAGAATAAAAATATAGTCTCTTTTATTCAGAAGCCGCGAAGTTTAAAGGCGAATCAATTACGTTATATATAGGAAATTCTAATCGAAATTTAAATAACGGTCATTTCACCGGTCGTGGTAGGAACAGTGTTAAACACGAAAAATTTAAAAATTTAAAAAAAAAACTGTAGAGCTTGGGGGTTCCGTGGGAAAATTTATATTGGGAAATATTGCTTTAGAGCACTCTAGAGCAGAGTTGGCCATTTTCCGATTAAGGGGGTATACCCGTTTGAACCCTCGGAAAATGTATACATTTTGTGGATTTTTTTACAAGTCAACGGTTTGATGCAGATTTCCCGTTTTTTAACTATGTTTACATAGTATTATGAACTACTTATAAAAAAAGTTTCAGTTAAAAAACTATTGTTTTTCGGAAGTTACGGATACATGTCCGAAAGTCTCTCGATTTTAGACGGCTAAACGGTGGCCCTAAAAACTCGCGCTACGTTCAACCAATTCACTTCCAATTTTGCATGCAGAATCATAATAAGATTCCGCATCGTCCAACGAAGGCTTTTTTTATTTCGATTCCCCGTTTATTATTTATAAAGGAAAAAGGTGGATTTTTCTCTTAGAAAAATTTAACTTTACCTTTGATCTCTCACCATTTCTTTATTTTTCAAAATTTTCAAAATCGCCTTCGTTGGACGATGCGGAATCCTATTATGATTCTGCATGCAAAATTTGAAGTGAATTGGTTGAACGTAGCGCGAGTTTTTAGGGCCACCGTTTAGCCGTCTAAAATCGAGAGACTTTCGGACATGTATCCGTAACTTCCGAAAAACAATAGTTTTTTAACTGAAACTTTTTTTATAAGTAGTTCATAATACTATGTAAACATAGTTAAAAAACGGGAAATCTGCATCAAACCGTTGACTTGTAAAAAAATCCACAAAATGTATACATTTTCCGAGGGTTCAAACGGGTATACCCCCTTAAACACGAAAAATTTAAAAATTTAAAAAAAAAAACTGTAGAGCTTGGGGGTTCCGTGGGAAAATTTATATTGGGAAATATTACTTTGGAGCACTCTAGAGCAGCGTTGGCCATTTTCCGATTAACTTTTTCCTACTAATAATAAAAAAATAAGAATCGCGAATAAAACGAAGTTATTCGACAACAAGGAATAACTTTTCATTCGACTAAATTTCGACTCGCCAGATTACCCTACTTCCCAACTCTGCTCTAGAGTCTAAACTCCAGATTCCTCAGACAGAGAGAAGCCTTTTCTATTGGCTTTTCGATAGCACTCTATCTGCCCTAAAGCACGGGGCAACCTGTGCGATCGAAAGGCACGGTATTTGTACACAGAACGCGCGGGGACCGAAGCGCGAGAGGATCCACGTGTAGGCCATACGAATCGACTCCCGTGAACGGTTGCGTATCTACTCACCGAGCGGTTCGCCTAAAATAACAGTGCGATGGAAACTCGATCCTCCGTTCGCCTTTTTCCCAGGCCGCGCTGTGTTTATCTACTATTCTACTCAGTCACTGAAATTTAAAAGCTTTCCCGCCTGGCATTTCGCGTCAGCGTATTTCTAATCCCCGCCGCAGAGCGCACGCGTGGGATCACCCACCAAGTCGCCCCGGCCGCCGAATAAAAGACTTATCAATTTCATCATTCCCGTCGCGGCCGGGAATGGAAAAATTCGTGGCCGAGCGAAAATGCCGGCGAGCGAAGACCGGAGAGCACTGCGGGACGCGAAGCACGCTGCCAGTCCCCGGGTATCATTGATAAAATATTTTTAATCCACGGGGCGAGGGCGATTACGGGGGGATTTATATTGAACGGGCCCTCTTATCTAACCAGCGGCGCTGGCGAACAAAAAAAAAAAGAAGAAGAAAAGAAAACGCCGCATGCTTCGAGCCGCGAGAGCGTTTCAATTATAATGAAATTCACTTCTATTGTTGTTAATTACTATCAATCGGCTGCGATAGCAGGGGTCGCGGGTTATTGGGAGTCACGTGCGGAATTAGACTAAGACTAATCCGATAACGGCGGAAAATAAGCCGGAGTCCTTGACTCGTCGCAGGCGACGGAAATTTCGCAAAATCGCGCTGCCGGAAGCGCTCGCCGCTGGCTGATAACGCGCCGCCCAGCCGATAAACCCTTCGCGGGCTAATTAATTATCGGTCGGAATTGGTTAGTAATTAACGGCCGCGATTCCATGAAAATTCTGAAAAAAACATCCCCCCTCCCTGCCTCCCTCGATTGGTTATAACGGGAAATGACACGTGACTCGGATTATTGCGCGGAGATTAGCCGGCGGACCCGGCGCGGGGAACAAATGTGTATCGGTTGGAAAACATAGCGTGACTCCCCGCTATCTGGGCTGCAACCGACAATGGCCCGCCGCGGATAAGGGATGACTGGCGTTAAATTCGGGCCCCCGGTATCGGTGCGCTTCTGTCCTCGCTAATTAAACGATCGCGCGCAATTAATCTCGCGTGGGCGCGCTGCGCGTGGCCAGGGAGAATGTGTGTTAATGGTGTCGTTCGGTCGCTGTTACGTTAACGACGCGATCCAGATAATGCGTAGCACGTGTAAAATTATTTCTGCCGTCGGAGCGGCGCGGCGTCGCCTGCACTGGGGCGGCCCCCCCCCCCTCTTCTTTTTATAATATCGATAGGAATTATGTAAACGGCCCGGCGTTACGCAATCGATCGATAACGGCGGCTTGATACGCGGACAGAAAAAAGCAAAGAGACGCGGGCGAAAAAGTACGTAACATAACGTAACGCGAGATACGGGAAGAGAGCGGGGGGGTGGTTGGGGTGTAAACGCGTTTCGAGACCTTACTGACTCGTCGGAACCTTTGAGCATGCCTGACCTATGATAATGGCGGCCGGGGGAATTCGTACGTGGCGGCCGGTTATAATTGTACGTGTGTCAATAATAATTTATCTTATTCCATGAGCGACCCTGTTATTTAATATTACGAGGCGCTGCGCAACAGGACGGGGCTGAATTTTTGTCGAGAGATTCCCTGTATCGGGCGGAGAGATTAAGCGATCGACAAACAACCGTAGAATCTTCTCTCCTCTGCCGTTCTTTTTTCATCTGTTTGCGGCCCGGAGATTCGCAGATGCTGTTTACGCGGCGCGGACATAAACATCTGATCGAAAGGAACGATCCCAGTGCCGACGGAATCGGCGCGACGACCCCCGCGCGACCGGTTTACCTGAACGCGACGCGAAAAGGATAAAGATGGGTAGGCCGAGCGCGGTGGCAGTATAAATAGCGCCGGATACAAAAGCGAAACCGGTTGGCGAAATTTGAATATCTTCTTTTTATAGCGCGAGTGTTTCTGTCGCGCGACGACGGTACGTACGTCGTTAACACAACAGCCTTGGCGAATGTGTGTTAACGCTCCGGCATCCTTGGGCGATCTTTCGTTAAGCGCGGCGCGCGATAAATCGCTGTGTCTGATCCGATGTCGGGGAGCAGGAAGAAGCGTGATCGGTAGTGCGTTATTAATCAATGGAAATGAGAATTCGCGATCTCGGTGGTTATTTGCGTGCTTAGAGAAACAAAGAATCGTGGAGAGCTTAAAAGAAGAACCGGACGGATGAAAGAAATTTTTACACGTTCGGCTAGCCAAAATGTTATTGTTGTTATTATTATTATTATTATTATTATTATTAACGGGAAACCCTTTAGTGTACAGAGATACAAAATTATTACCATTACTACGTAGAAAGATAAAAATAAGGGAAAGAAATAAAAAATATGTAAAGTAAAGTAAAAAGTAAAGTAAAAAGTAGAGTAAAAAGTAGAGTAAAAAGTAGAGTAAAAAGTAGAGTAAAAAGTAGAGTAAAAAGTAGAGTAAAAAGTAGAGTAAAAAGTAGAGTAAAAAGTAGAGTAAAAAGTAGAGTAAAAAGTAGAGTAAAAAGTAAAGTAAAAAGTAGAGTAAAAAGTAGAGTAAAAAGTAGAGTAAAAAGTAAAGTAAAAAGTAAAGTAAAAAGTAAAGTAAAGTAAAAAGTAGAGTAAAAAGTAGAGTAAAAAGTAGAGTAAAAAGTAGAGTAAAAAGTAGAGTAAAAAGTAAAGTAAAGTAAAGTAAAGTAAAGTAAAGTAAAGTAAAGTAAAGTAAAGTAAAGTAAAGTAAAGTAAAGTAAAGTAAAGTAAAGTAAAGTAAAGTAAAGTAAAATAAAATAAAATAAAATAAAATAAAATAAAATAAAATAAAATAAAATAAAATAAAATAAAATAAAATAAAATAAAATAAAATAAAATAAAATAAAATAAAATAAAATAAAATAAAATAAAATAAAATAAAATAAAATAAAATAAAATAATATAAAATAAACTAACAAAGATAAATTAAGAGGAGATAATAATAGATAACAAAAACATAACACAACATAAACTTTTTAAATACTACTAACAATGCATATAACAGTCCACCTGTTTATGCCTAATCACGGAGCAAGAGAAAATTTCCTTTTTTTTTCCTCGTCGACCGGGATCGGTAGAATTACGGGGGCTACCAAGCTTTCTCTGCGTCGCTTTATGCGCGTGACGACTAAGCGCCGGGCCACGAGCCGAGCACGTGAGCGGGGCTCGGTAGGAATATTTCTGAAAATTTTATCGGGCGCGTCACGATTGCCAATACTACCGCCGTTAGAGAGCCAATGCGCGAGAGAGGCGAGTCGTAAAAGATCTTGGAGACCGGTATTTTTCAGCGATCGAAGGCGCCACTGAGGTCGGATCCTCTGCTGTTATCGCGTCGCGTTTCTGGTTCGAAGCAGCCCGATAACCGACATATCCTTGCCCGACGCTACACCCTCGAGCGCGGAATCTTACCGGACAAAGTTTAATCGCCGAAACCATACAGAAAGACGCAACATGTCGCGTAGATCGCGCGAGATGCCTTTGTGTACCCGATAGAGCGATAATTACCGGGGCTAGATAAAACGATCTGGACACTAATAGGCGCGCGCGCGCGCGAGTTGCCTCTCAGAGAGACCGCCAAAGCCGCGAGCCCTTTTGCGCGCGACTCTTCGATCGGTTCCCCCGAATTATTCTCCTCCGACAGACTCTACTCACCCGGCGACGCGTAACAGCTACCCGGAGACACAAACGCCGCCACTCGAGATCGGAATCGCAGTCTCTCGCCGAATTGCTTCGATCGAGCAAGATAAACAGCGTGTTCGATCGCGCGGTGAATTTCGCCGAATTTCGAGACCGTTACGCGCGGCTTCTAATTGCGCGCGATAACGGGAGGAGAGACGATGCTCAGAGATACAGCGCGCGACACGATTAATGCACGCACGAGCCAATGGAATTCTATATTTACGCGGCTGATAAGGCCGGATTGCTCGTTTAGAATATAATTACCTCGAGATACATAGGGATCTTTGCATGGTCACCGATAGCCTCTTGACTCTCGCTGATTTGTATGTGGAACAATAAACTATGGAGACGGTTAATACATCGCCGGGCATACGGCTCTATGTAAATCGGGGGGTGTCACGTGCGCGGCAAATACGCATCGTCGTAAATAATTCCTGGCATGTATCGCGCGATGCGGTAATTCGTCTCGACTGGCGTATAGTGATTTTCTACTATAGATCGCAGTTTTAAGAGCGCAGTGGGGCGCGCGTGCCTAAGCGAAAGTCGCAGGGCTCGGAGGGTGGTGCTGACCTATCCCAGGCGCGAAGATGTTGCGCGCGGTTGACGCATCCCCGTGTGAATTCCAGATAGAAAGAGCACGCGGCAAGGTGTGACATAATATCAGCCGTGAGTCACGCGCGAGGCCTGGCTCCCTAAACCGAATAATCTACCACTTTTAAAAGCAACCGTGTTACGTAAGACGCTGGAGGGCGACAAACTCTGCCGTACGTTCACCGTGACGCGTTACCTCCCTCGGCACTTATCCACTGCGCGACCGTGCACTTCCGGAGGTGCTGCAGCAGTTTGCAGGAAAGTTCAACAGGGATTAATAATTACTAGACACTACCTCGGACTTATGCTCCTTTAGAACGCTTGCGACAAATAAATATTTAATCTGTAAGCCTCTAAAGTGCGTCGCTGCTAGTAACAGTAATATATTTTAATTATTTCATGCATCGTTCTGTAACTATTTAATTTTACATGCAACTGGCAATTGTTCGCCAGTAAGCGAGCTTTTTAAAATGTTCGTCGGGGGTGGGCGGGAAGGGGTAGCCGCATAACGCGCCCCCGGAGTCGCTGCGATCGCAAGCATTTTCTCCGCGCTTTCTCCGGAAGCGCATGTGTCGAGGTGCGTAGGAATCGTACGTGCAAACAATTCATCTCGCGCGCCACGATTGTCTCGGCAAGTACGTGGGCGTCCGCGAGAGACGAGTGACCGGGAAACGTGCGTACCTTTGCGGGGGCACGAGAGCACGCGGGCACGCGGGCATGCAAAAGGAAGCAAAATGTATTTTAAAAGAGCGGTCAGGCCGGTTGGCCGCGAAGAAAACTGCCGCTAACGAGCTTCGAGCGCGGTCCGTGCTCTATAATTCTACACGGCTAACGCTACTTTACACTTTCGGCTCGTTTCAGAGACACCGCCTCGACCAGAAGTTGCATTTACAGATTAGGACAGACGGTTGGTATATTCTAACCGTTCCCTGATTGGAGGAAGCAAACGTTTGTTAATTGTTTCCGTCGCGCCGCCAGGAGCCAAGCTAATCGGCTCTCCCCGTTCGAGTCATTCAAAACGTCGCCGATTAAACAATAACGCTGCTAATAACGCTCTTCCCGCCCCCGTAACTTCTAATCGACCCGAGTCCGTTTACTTTCTTTGCCCCCGACGATAAAAGCGTTTCTCTGAAGCGCAGATAGCCGATGCAAGGCTCTCTGGGGCTTTCCTTCCGCTCGTTCGGGAACCTCTTGCTTTTTTTTTTTTTCTTTATCAATCGGTTATCTAATACACGTGCCTCGCGCGGGCCGACGTGCCCGCCGGCGTCTCCACTTGCTCGCCACTCAATAAGTTTCAGCTACTTGTTCATTTTGGCGAACGATCGCGATACACGGTACAAGATAATGTGCCACGATAAACGCCGCGTGTATTTTTCTATGCGCCGCTCGCGACATTCCTCGCGGGCGTTATCTAACTTTGTTTGTAAACAAAGGGGTCTCGCTCGCGCGCGAACGATAATACCGCCAGGCGACGGCGGGGACTATAAATGAACTTTTTATCGCCAGTTATAGCCACATAGTGCTGCAACTCTGCGACCATACGCGTTTCCGTTACATAAGGATTGGTTGCAGATGCGCGCGGCGAGCGGCACCGTCGCGTGCACGAGCCATTCCGATATAGATCGATTACCGTATCACCGGCAAGTCCCCCGCCGCTGGACGGGATCGGAATGCGCGGAGACGTTCGGTAAAAGATTTTAAAAACAATGCCGCGCATGCTGCCACTGCAGAATTAGCGAAGCTACGTCTACCACGCCAGCTCGGTCGATAACGAGGATCCAGCAAAAAGTGAAAGTCAACATGGGTACTTACGAATTTTTTTTCTTAACTGGAGAACCGTTCCACCAGAAACTCGGATGGAAATCAGGTTTCCTCTTCGCGCACGGACTGTCCCTTTCCGTCGCTTGCGCCTCCTTCAGCCTCCCTTCCGAAACATCCGCAAATTCTTTCGGTAACAGTCTTCTCGAGGCTTCCTGCCCCTTGACCCCCGACTTCGAGACGGGTCAGCGATTAATATCTTCGTTATTCGACGGGGAAGCTGATCCCGGAGCTGGCTTCTTAAGGCGGTTTAGCACATCGCGTTATACGCCGGTCGAACCTCTACTTAATTTCTCTCGCGCGTACATGGAAAATCGAACGTGACCGAGACGGACCGTGCGCGAAATAACCGGCGTTTGTGAACGAGGAGACGGGTGGACGGTTTTCACGTGGCAGAAACGGCGCGACGCATCGCTCGTGCCCGACTTCGGAAGTGTCACGAGTCCTGGCTCATTCTCTTCCCTTTTTTCCGCGCGACACTTACGGACTATCTCCGTGCAGTGGTTTTCTTTTCTATTTCACGCAGAAAGAGGATTGCGAAGTACCTCTGTCACCGGCGCGAATCGCGCTGTCTGACCTCCTCCCCGGTCCGACTGCGTCTGAGGCAGTCTGAGGGGACCGGCGTGTCACCCGACAGTATGTCGCCGCGAGCCGGTATCCAGCGTGGGGCGCACGCGCAATCCCGGCCTCGTGCGCTTCACGTGATTACCACGGATCCACGAATCAGAGGTCCGTGGATCCACGTGTTTGCATTCTTGCACGGTGCCGACGACAGACTCGGTTCTTTAAAGCCAGAAGTTAATAGGGACCCAAGAAAAAAGCGAGACAAGCAATCGCCATGCCGCACCGGTTTTCACCTTAATTTTTAACGCGAATCCTAGCCAGACGCCTCGTAAAAAACGAGGCCCCGAATGCCGATAACGGCACGTCCCATCGAACAAGCGGGGGCTCGTTCGACGGGGACATTTCTAAAACAAACTTTCCTATGGTTCATTTCGAAAAGTGGAGAATGAACGTGCGTAACGTGTCTCGTAATTGTATCGGCCATTCGAGGGAGAAATTGGAGAATTCTGTAGGGTATGATAATTTAGCTGGAATTTGAATTTACGATAGAACCGGAAGTCGTGCTCCTGTTTCCTGCGGAGTGTGTGTATAAACTGTGCTGGAGAATGGTAGCTTTACGTGGGAAGATATGAGACGAATATATGGTGACTGTTATGGAAGTTGTATGAAATAGTACCGGGTTGTTTACTTTTTAATAAGACTCCTTATTGAATGACGTAATCTCGGGTGACTATTCGACTGCTATAAATGAATTTCAGGGTACCCTTCGTAATCACAGGGTTCCGTTCAGGACCATGAATCATGGGATGATCGAGCTATTTATTTTATCGTTCCAAAGATTAAGAATGACACTTGAGGGTGCAAGGGGGGTTTGAATATTACGCGCGTAAATTGTGTTAATTTTCCCCTGATGCATGACTTCTCATATACGATCGTACACCATAGGCACTCGACAAAATTCATTTACTTCTTCGTCATTGTCGCAAGCATGGGTAAACGTAGGTATAAATAAGCCTTGGTAACTCGACACCCCGTCATATTTCTTCAACGTAAAAGATGTCCATTATGCTCTAGCGTGCTCCGTTAAGTCTATTGTTACGGTGCAACGGATTACAAAGACCCAACACCTGATATATCTCGTTTTCGGACGCGTCACGCGGAATGTAAAGAAATACGTTTTCGTATAAGTAAAATAAACGAGCGCGCGATGGGGCTACTTTCCTCGTATCGCTATCACTGCCGATTCTGTACCAGGAATCCGTCAATGAACGAGGAAATGACGAAGAGAAATATGAGATCGGAAGGTAGCGGTAAAAAGAATTTTTTTCTCCTCTGAGTCAGTCCATTTTCCTTACAGTTAAAGCATAATCAATCGGAAATGTTCGTTGATCGATGCGGTCTTGCGGCGACGCATACACACACGCAAAGGGCAGGGATTTTACACGTTAAAGTTTACAATAACTTGGTTCATTTACGTGTTTACGCAAGAGTTTATGCAAACATGGATTTGTTGCATCATCTTGAGCACTTACTTAACGAACACATGCTAGATGTATATATATATACACACGCACACGCACATTTGTTCTATGTATACATATATATAGGATATATATATATATATACACACCCATAAATAAAACCGTCACCTAAATAATTATTGGGAGTGTATCGCGGTAATATCGGAAACGTTTTTTCCTTGTACTCAGCCACTCACACGATTCTGTTATTCGCGTACCTTTTCCTTCTTTCTTTTTCCCCCGTCTCATTCGAGTCGCTAGAGGTGGCTCCGCGTCACAATTTACATACGTACAAATAACGTGGAGCCGCGAATTATTCGAAGCAGAGATTGTTCCTATTATTTAAAAAGATCACTTCAGCGATATCAATAAATAATGGTAAGCATAGCTTTCTATTTATAATGTGCCCCGTCGAGCACGACGTTCCGTGTAACAGAATAAAATGCTCCGGATCACGATAAATACGCCCCGTGTGATTGGTAGTGAAATAACTTACACACGCGCAAGGAGATGCAGTGATTTCGTTGTGTACTTCAAGGGACAAAAGCGTAACTAACAATTTCTTTATCACCTGAGAGAACTCAAACCATATCACGTGTATGCGATCAGTGTATGCTTCGTTGGAAAGAAAAACGTACGTGAACTGTATATGTATGTACAGTATTTGAAATTACTACGAGCTTATAGGAACCGTTGATAATATCGCGAACACGGATGTTTCATTCCATGCCCTAACTATCAACCGAATATATAAATTACTCGCGCGTACATACATGTTAGAGGTAAAGTCTAAAACCTAATTAAAACGAGCTTTGTTCCTTCGAGGGGATGAAATGAAGATTTTTATGCGAGCAATGTAAATACTAAATATAATACCTTTCGTTGTATCGATCGTTTTCAGTTTGTCTTTGACGCCAGAAGGATAGAACAGCGTTTTGTAGCTTTCCACGAAAGATCGTACTTTCCCGCCGGTCGCGTGCGAATACATATCTATAATTATTTACAAATCAAACCACCTGCCCCGTAGACTTTACCTGTAACGCATACGATTAAAGGTTCTCGCTTGAACCAGCACAATTGTTTTTTGTTGGGAATCGACACGGGCGCAGAAACGCTGTGCCTCTCTATCAAACGACTCTTCCGACAGATATCATATATCACACTATACTCGGTGCGATAATTAAAATTTACTACATGACTTGTAAATAAAGACAAACGTACGTTTGCCGACACACAGATTTACATTAAAAAATCGTGCTGGCCTTGGACATCTCAATTCATGCTTGATATATACACACCGCGGTTAATATACATCCATAATCAGTCATGTATACGATTGCGCGGTCAGATCGGACCGTCATATTATCACAAATAAATGCTACAAATTAAATGTCCTATCAATCGTCTCGTTCAAACAAATCGACCAGATAAATATTGATAAAATTCACCTATCACTGTGGCGTACGAATTCGTCAGAGCGGTCATCATGCTTCAGCTAAAGGAGATAAAAAATGGAAGAATTACTCCCGAACGGAATCGGATCGGTTCGAATGATTAAGACAGAGTGCTGCAGGCTCGAGGTCTCTGGCAGCAGCAGAGGCTTCGCAATCTTGCCGCAGGGCTAGACTCTTCTGATCACCGTTCCTCCACACTTTCGCTTCCACCGCTTTCCTGCTGCGGCCTCGCAATTTGGTATGTAATGAGATATTCCGGATATGCCTGTTCGCCTCTATAGACAACGTATTCGGGGAAAACTAAGCCACCTTGCGACGGCCTGCCCATCACGCTATGGTGGCCGGGCGGCGCGTGGGCCATCTTCATCGCCGAGAATTGCAGGAACGACTTACCCAGCGTGACGCGGCAGAGCAATAAGTGCCTGGAAAATGGCGAACGTCCCATAGAGATCACGATAAAAGTAACTGAAGTAATACTCTGCTCGTAGACTCACCTGTGGCAGATGTAGCAACTTCTGTCCTTATGAGCCGGGCATCCAGTACCGCCGCATATCCCGTACACGTACTGATTACTCTTGCTGCTGTGCTCCGCGAAATAAATTCCAGCGCCGAACATGCCGCCGATGTAAGCGTGCCGTTCGTCGAAGCCTTTCTGAACGATCGCGTTGATGAACGGACTGCCGTGGAACAGCATTCGTTCGTTTGCTTGCGGCAAGGTCGACCCGGGAGTGGTCCTGGAGCCCGTACTCGGGGAGGAAGGTGCGGCCGCGCCGACCTCCTCGGCCACTTCCTGCCTCCTGTGCGCGTAACGCTCCCACAGTTTGCGATTCTGCACTTTTTGTATCTACGTTTGGAGAGGATGACAATTAAATCCAGAGAACTGTCGCTCTTATATTCTGCGAAATAAAGTGTAACGTACCCTAACTATGTTATATCGGGAAAATATTCCACCGGAGTGACCGTTGTCTCTATGCTGTCTAATGGTGCTCTGCATTTCCTCTTCGACGGCCAGGAATTCTTTGTCCTCTGCCAGCAGATCCACCAACAGTGTCCCAGGCGTGATTGTTGGTTGCCAAGGAGTGCCGGCGGTGGTGTTCAAGAGTTTCTCCATTCCCTTGATTAATTTATGCCTATAACCGTACGCGGACACGCCAACTTGCTTCAAATCCTCGTGACCCATCTCTGCCAGTATGTCCAGTGTGATCTGTTCCCGTTCGAATAGTTCTAACAGATGTTCCAAGCCGAGGCTCTGGAGGAAGCCAGCCACGGTCGTGATCGAGTTGTCTTTGCAGGAATCTTTGGAGTCTCTTTCGGAGCACGTTTCGGACGGTGGCATTGGACTGAGACAAGAAGACGGCCTTGCGAGTGGCACGCACAATGTCATGGCTGTTCCGGAGGGCATGATGACGGTTTCTTGGGTGAGCGGTGGTGGAGGTGTGACTGGAACTGAATAAAAGCAGAATAAGCACGCGAATACATTTGTAACCGATGCATATACTAAGTGAAATACATTTACCCGCGACGATACTGGGTGGCCTGCTGTTAATAGTATTATTCCCATTGCCGCTCAAGTTAATGGCAACTCCGACGCCACTGTTGCCGGACGGTACCGATGGCACTATTTGCTGCGAAGCCATAGCATCCTGCAATAAGCATCTCACATCATCAGCGCTAGCCAAATCCACGGGAGTTTGACCTTCCTGATTCTTTAAGAAAGGATCAGCGCCGTGCGCTAATAAAAGAGCGCACAGCTGAGTCCTCCCCTTCTGCGCTGCTTCGTGGAGTGGCGTAAAGCCCCATTTGTCAGTGGCGTTCACCACGGTGTTGTATTTAATCAGTAACGCGGCAATGTCCAAATGACCGTAGCTCGAAGCATTGTGCAACGGTATCAATCCTCCTTTATCCTGAGCATTCACGTCCGCTCCGCGTTCGAGTAAAAATTCCGCCACTTCTAAATTATTGTAACCCGCTGTATGAAAGTGCGATTGGATTAGAATATGCAGAAAATGGAACAGAAGGGGTGTGCGAGGAAAACTATATGAATTCTTACCAGCCAAGTGTAGCGGAGTACTATTACGGCCTTGCGCGTCCCTACAATTGATATTGTCTTGCGTAACGAGTCGCTGTACTCTAGTTAAATTGCCTTTCTTCGCTGCGTCTAGGAGGGCACTGTTTCCTCGTAACAGGTCTGCTACGTCCTGATCACCGTCCCTCACCAGATCCAAGGGCGTTGCTCCGTCTCTATTCTTTTTAGTAGCATCCGCGCCGTGTCTCAACAGTAGGCGCACTATCTCGTATTTCCCTTTAGCTGCCGCCTCGTGAAGGGGGGTGAATTTCCATAGATCCGCGACATTCACCGATGCACCGTGCTTCACTAACAATTCCGTTACCTCGTAATGACCATAAGAGCAGGCATTGTGTAAGGGAACCAGTCCACTAAAAGTAGAAAGTTAAACGGTTGTTAGCTATTACGTTCGAATCGGGGGCAAGTTTTGGGGCGCGACAAATTTGGGGGAGCGACAAATTTTGGGAAGCGATAAATTTGAGGGAGCAACAAATTTTGAGCGAAAGAAATTGGAAAAGGTTTAAACACAGAAGCTTGAGTTAATTGAATTAATTTTTAAATTGTCTCGACTCCTTTACATTAAAGTATTTGATGATACTTTGCGGAAAGGGCGGCAGCCGCTTGTTAGCCTAATATTCAAATCCGCCCCCGTTTCAAATAGTTAGACACCGCGTGAAAGTAAGCAGCAGATTTTTAATTAAACGAACTGACCCTTTATCTTTGGCGTGTACATCTGCTCCATGTGCCAATAAATATTCGACTACAGGCACTCTATTGAATCCCGCTGCAAAGTGCAGCGGCGTGGAATGCCGCCCATCCAAATCGCGGCAATTAACAGCGTGCGGATTTGTTTGTAAAATTCTTTCCACCGCTGCTAGATCGCCGGATTTACTCGCTTCTAACAACTGCGCCTCCGCGTCATCTGTCCCGCTCGGCGGATCTATAAAACAGAAATGAGAACAGATGCATTCCTTGGCTGAAAGGAGCACTTCTTTTATCTGAAATATGGTAGACTTCGAACCTTGTAGTATTTTAAGGACATTTTCTGCAGCTAATTGCGCCGCGGTATAGCCCTGAAGCGATACTATAGATGGATCAATATTGTACGATAACAATATTCTGCAAGCTTGCACATTGTCTTCTCTAACACACCTGTTCATGTACAACAATGTTTTTAATGTAAAAAAAAAGTCAAGCATCTTTTCGCAAAAAAAAATATAATAATGGAACGTCTCGAGCGTTTTTACGATTCACGGTACCTGTGTAGTGCAGTTTGCCCTAATCCATCTAAAGCATTGACTTTCGCGTTATGTCTAAGTAGCACATCCATTGCATCGTAATGAGAGTGATCAGTGGCAACATGTAGTGGTGTAAGAAAATCTTTATTTTTCTCGTTTAAGGCAGCATTTTTCCTAATCAACGATTCTATTACTTGTTTTCTCTTGGGATAAGGAGATGCAACGGCGCAGTGCAGCGGTGTGTCCCCGGTATACGGGTGTTTAAAGTTTACGACTTCTTGGGACAGGTACTTTTTTAATTTAGTTAGATCTGCCTGCCTGCAGGCATCCAAGAGGCAGTGTCCCTTGTACTCGTCTACAATTAAAGTGTATCTAACAAAGTCATGTTCTGTGTGTATTCCTTTTTTCATGTAATATGGTATAAAAGCAGCAGACGTACATGCTAATCTTTCTTGCAATTCCAATGTCGGGGCCACGTCAATGGCGCTCTTACTGTGGCAGTTCAATTGTGTCGGATCTGCGCCCTCGCTCAAAAGTAACGAGCAGACCTCGGCCCTGGATTTACTAGCGGCCTCGTGCAGCGGAGTGAATGCCCACAAGTCACTAGCGTTAACTGCAGCACCGTGCTTAAGAAGTGCTTCGGTTACCTCAAAGTGGCCGTACGAACATGCATTGTGAAGTGGCACGAGACCTCTGTAACATTCCCATCGAAGGAGAAATTACTTGGCGCCTATGTGTATCGCGTGTACCTTAAGACTAGAGCTGTTCGGGTACTCGAATAAAGCGAGCCGAGCCGGGTACCCGTAAAATCCGGGTAGCTCGAATTTTCTCGGGTGGCTTGAAAAATCCGGGTAGTCCGAAACGTTTCAGGCCGCCCGGATACATAAGCACTATATATTGCACAAAATACACCCCCCAAAAATTTATATACGCGCATTAGATACGAGGAAAACATGAGTAGTGCGAAGTTCGCACAAGCCCGAGGGGTTTGAAAGTAGTTAGAAATTCTTTTAATAAGTAAACTTCAAGATTATAAATTAATCAATACCCACTTGGAAACGGGTGTTTGGCCCGAAAAAGTTCGGGCTATCCGGTTCTTCCGAGCCGCCCGAAAAAATTCGAGTTACTCGGATTTTTCGAGCCGCCCGGATTTTACGGGTACCCGGCTCGGCCCGAATTTCAAGCCCCCCGAACATTCGAGCACTCGAACAGCCCTACTTGAGACTGAATATAGTTACCCTTTATCTTTCGCGTGCACGTCCGCGCCATTCTGCAATAAAATTTGCACCACTCTGGATCTGTTGTATCCAGCAGCTAAATGCAACGGAGTAGACCTCCTGCCATCGCTCGCGTGGCAATTTACATTTAAAGGATTCAGAAGTTGTAAAAGACGCTCTTCGTTTCCCGACCTTGCCGCCTCTAGCAATTCATCCTTCTTATACTCTCCTGTTAATACTGGTTTAGTTACGGGATCTGCTAATTCTAATGCTGTCTTTCCTTCAGTATTTCTGATATTTGCATCTGCTCCGTGCTGCAGCAGAGCAATACATACATCTATTTTACCCTGTCAGAATAATCAGAACAAGGCATTTAATAGCATCTCACAGACGTATTAATATTCGTACACCAACTAGAACGCCGAGTACCTTAATCGCAGCCTCGTGCAACGGAGTGTAATTCCAATTGTCTCTGGTATTTGGGTTAGCCCCAGCTTCCAAAAGAAGTCTCACAACATCGGAATGTCCGAAAGAGCACGCGTTATGCAAGGGATGTAAACCCCCATCGTCGCGTGCTTGAATAGACGCTCCAGCGGAGAGCAAGAACTCTACTACGTCTCTCCTACCATAACCTGCGTATTAAAAACACAAAACAGTACAACTGAATCTCATTCTTCCAACTCCCACGACAAGGGTGGCATCGGCATTAACACCCGCTTACGGACGAAACCTGCGCGAAATACAACTACAACGAATTATCTTTGAAATCCAATACAAGCACATTGGGTGTCTCAAGACAGTTATTTAAATTGCTAAATTACAACACCGAGTCCGCCTTTGAACTGACCCACGTTCACGAACTGACGTTAAGACATCGTTCTCTCGGTCTGTCGCGGCGAATCGCGATCTGTCCGCGGAGTTTCTTTGATGAAAGAAGGCTGAACGAACTGTTAGAATAATGAGCTTACCAGCTGCAAAGTGTAGGGGGGTGGACTTGCGTCCGGCAGTGTCTCGAGCATTGACCGTTTTCGGTGTAACCAACGCCTTTACCCTGGCGAGGTCTCCCGTTTTGCAGGCCTCGAACAGCTCCCTCAGGGGATCCGCGTTCACCGATCCCGACAGGGAATCGGGATTTGTTAAAGTCGATCTACGTCCTGCCATTTTACACCGCCATTTTCACGCCACTGTCCGACGGATACACTTCACTGGCTCATTGTGTGTTGAAAGCTTTCACGACGGCACAGAGATGAGTTGCTATGGCACAACCCAGTGGCGCCGCCACACACCCAGGAACGTTCATTTTTTCAAACTCCACCATACGCAACGCGATTCTGGCCCTGCAACAGGATAATGTAGAAACATCGATAGAAATCAAATGATTCTTATTAAATTCATTAATTTCATGCTCCCGTCTGTTAAACACGCGTGTCTTACATACATTACACGCGCTCCTGTATGATGTAAGACACCGTGTCTTGTGTACAAACATTTTTTTACCCCCCAATGTCCTTTGAAAGAATTTATTTACAGGATTGTTGTGGGCAGTGGGCTAGTAGAGCTAGTGACTGCATTATGTTGATAGATGATTCGTTTTACAAAAATGTATTTCTGCTTATGCAAGCTGTGCCTGCATCCATCGAATCTGTTAAATATTTTAGAAAGGTATCTTTGGTATATTTGAAACGCAGCAGTGATTGTAATAATCGCTGGTTCTCATGATTGGTCTACTGAAATTCGTAGGGGATGTTCGATAAACCTAATACCGCTGGTTTCATTCATATTTCTCACTACTTATTGTCCGTGCACAATGCGCAGCGCTTTAGAAGAATGGTTGCATGGCCAATCGTTCAAAAGACGGACGAGAAGAAGTATCGCACAGAGATAAAAGCTTATTTAGAGATTTTGGCAAACAACAATCTAGATATGAAGTTTCCGCCGATCCTTGCGTCTCATTTGCTGCAGGCGGGAGGGACAAAGTTTTTAATTATCATGTGGAAGATATCGGAGATTAGTCTCAGAGCTTACATTGATAGGAACTGTGAATACTTAATACAGAAATTTGATTAAATGTGAAAGTTCTTTATGTAGTTGTTAACACGATTCTTTTTAGATGAAACAAAATTATTGAAGGCACCCAATTTAGGTAACAGTAATGATGTAACTCAGAAGTATTTCGGTAATGTAAATGTAAAACGAGATATTGTTATTTCCGAGCTCTGTGGAAAGATAAAGCGGAATTCGCAAAGCTTTGAAAATTATATGAAGTAAAGCTCATTCTTATTGTACATATTTGTAGTAGACATATATACAGTATTGTATAAAAATTTATGTATTTTAGAAACGAATCTAATGAATTAGTAAAACTACAAACTGATATTTTTGAGGCAAAAGAAAATATGGAAAAATATGTCCATGTTGCGCCAGTCAATTCTTTAATTGTAAACCGATTAACAGATCCTGATGATTCAGAAATTATAGATCGTTCGTATCTGATTATAAAATTCATTTAAATATAATTCCAACATTAAATTGTATTTCATCCAAATTTGAATATTCCAGTGTGGAGAACAAGTATTTACCATAGCATTAAATTTCTGCAACAAAGCAATTCGAATTTAAAAAAATTAAAGTGGCTGAGCAATTCATTATGCATTTTAGTTTCGCATTTATGTGTCAATTCTAAAACTTTTGATGGCGACCACCTTCCAAAAGTAGATACCGCAAGAGTACTGCTGTGTTTAAATAACATACAGGTATTAAAATTAATACTCTCTGACAATTAATAATACCATTAATAATTTGATAACTCCTGATGCATTTTATTTGAAGCGCATTCACGATGGACTGTACACGAATGACTGCTTAGTATTCCACACTCTACTAGCAGCATTTAATCAAATACTAAGTCAACTACAACGCTCCTTGAAGATACATATGTTGTCAGACTTATCAAACTCTAAAGCAAAAATTACAGAGTACTGCGAAACAATAAAGTCCATGGAGGAAACATTTCGGAAGCGCATAGAACAAGTTTCTGATATGTCGTGCTGCACGGAAAGCAGTTTCCAAGGGAAGAGTACTCGGAATTGTACGATGGAAACAGATTTGCTTTATTCTATGAGTCAAAAAATATTTTCAGCTTCGCCGAAGCTTGATTTCTCCACTGACGAATGGGCAAGCGATGAGAAGTTACTCGAAAGATTATGCTTCTCCCCAATACAAGGTAATAGTTCCTTTACAGCAACGTACAGGAAAAATTCAGTTTGCTATCTAAATTATTTTCAGGGAAGTACAAGGACTTGTTTAAAAGACATGCACGTAAACTCTTCAATTCGCCTGAACAATCGACGGCGCAATTTCAGTTGAATAACACTATGGATAATGCGCGTTGGAAGTCTCCTCGGAGGCAGTCATTAATTTCTAAAGGGACATCGCCTAATCTAGTACCAGTCTCTCCGAGATATTCTCGGTTATTTTCTTCCAGCGAGTTCAAAAGAAATCATTTCAAAGGTTCGTATTAAAATGTTTGTACGTATTAAGAAGCCATCGATTTGTTTAATAACCGTGTTATATTACGTTCTCAGACAATAACGCAGCATCCACTCCAAATCGATCGGAGACAAATGAAACGACAAAGAAGTCTAATATCAAGAAGCCAAGTACAGAAGCACTAAACATAGACGCTGCTATGAGAAATATTTTTGATCTTTCTTGTAAAATTACGAACGTTGTAACGTCCCTTTACAAATCTGAATAAAGCAGCAGTTCGAAGTTATGAGGATCTAAAATTCGATTTGAAGATTAACAGCTCTACAGCGATTCAGGAGAAATGTAGTATTTGCGAATGATGTGTGCACATGTTTTACAATTGTAATTGGAAAATATATACTCATGACTATCTTCCGCAACAAGTTTTCTGTACGTTTCATTCTACATTACATAAACAGTTATTAACCTAAAAAAGCGCTCTCTAGTTGACACGCGAGAAAGTGAGAACTAAAGAGAATCGCTCGTTCTGAATATCTTTGTCTTCTTTTAAATAGCATTCCCTCTCGCTCTAATCGCCACCTCCTTACGTCATGCGTTCCTGCTACCAGCAGAGAAAAAGTATCAGGCGCGTATAACCAAAGTTAGTGGCACGTCACCTATCTCTGTCCTTGTCGCACGCGCTATCCTCCTCTCTCGCACGCGTCACCTACCTCCTACCTCCTTCATCTTCATGTGTTCCTGCTACCAGGAGAGTAAAAGTATCAGGCGTGTATAACCAAAGTTAGTGGCGCGCCACCTATCTCTGTCCTTGTCGCACGCGCTATCCTCCTCTCTCGCACGCGTCATCTACCTCCTACCTCCTTCATCGTCATGTGCTCCTGCTAACTCTGCTGAATTTCTGCTCCATTCGGAGCATCGAAAAAGTCGGTAATGTCGGAACCTTTTTTACTCGAATAATTTCGTATAAGATTTGCGAATGAAACGAAGTTATGCGAGAATAACGAATAATCTTTTATTCGAATATGCCGCAGGATTGCATTCTAATGAGCAACTATAAAACTACATAAATTGTTCGTGAAAGATCCATAATACATCGAGAAACCTGGGTATAAATATAGGTACTAAAGAACCAGAGACAGCATCACGTTGATTGCAATCGTTTTCACGAGCCGTTTCTAACTACTTAATTATAGCTGAATTAATTACAAATGCAATACAGGAATGCAGTGGAGGGTCTACGTTTTATTATTCAACTTCAAAAGTGCATAAATTTAACTCGCAGAAAATGAGAAACTCGTTAATCTTCCGATACCGTTCAATGTTCAGAAAATGGCGGATTACTATCTCTGTCCTTGTTGCGCGCACTTGCGCTCTCTCTCTCTCTTTGGTGTGAACTACTTCCTAACTCCTGCACTATTCTGCGTTCCTATTAACTCAAGCGTATTTCCTGATCAGAACGTACGTAAGACGCCTTAGTTCACGCGTTTGACCTTCAGAGGGCCATGACGTTTCGCTGTCGGTAAATTAAACGACTGTTTAAAACAGTATTTAGAGGCATAAAATAAACAATTGTGTTGCAATAATCGTTCGCGTTCATTGCATCCGTTGCATCGCGCTTGACATGCGTACGAGCGTGTTTTTTAAACTCTTTTTCTGAAACAGACGGCGATAACCTTGCACCGAATCGTGCGCCACTGAAATTCGCGTTTAGCTGCACAGTAAGATAACCAATCGATGCACATCAATGACGACTAACAGTAAAGGTAACGCACGATTGGTTAAAAGTTTAATTGTTGGCTAATGTGCGGCCAACTTGCATCGTACAGTGCAATCGATGCAACTGCACTCTGTTTACATGGTTCTCGTCCCCTGCACTTCGGAAATCTGGTCTCTCGTCGTCGATCGGAACATTTCGATGGAAACTTTCGGCTTTTAGGTTATGATTCGCTCGTACGTGATTTCGTTTTTAGGGAATTATTATCGACCTTTATGAGGGCTAGCGTTCGTTTAGACGAAGCTCTTTTGCTAATATAATGCTAACCTGTGAAGCGCATGGCTGCCTCTCCAATCAGGATACGAAAGTCGAGGGGAAAGACATCTCGTTCTTTCCTTTTCCCGAAGACGCTGCGTGAGTATTTATTCTTTTTTGCTTCTATGCGAGCTTTAACGCATCGGTTCTAAATACACGCATTACGTTCCGCTTTCAGTCAAAGGAACCAATGGTTCAAGAACTGTCAGTTAGACGATACCGTCGAAAGCAATAAACTGCTCTACCTCTGCGAACTACATTTCGAGAAAATGAGTTTCGTTGGCACAAATCAACTGAAACCTAACGCTACCCCAACTATTTTTGATAAAGTAGAAGGTACACGCAGTAGCGATACGGTGCCGTTTATCAAATACCTTAACTCTTATCGATGTTGCAGATGGACAGAGAAAGCGGAAGGCGGAAAGCATGCTTCAAAACGAGTCGCCCAAGATCCCACCGCTAAAGCAAAAGAAACTGGACAATGATTCGCACAGTTTAGTAACCCCGCCGCAGAGCCCTTGCATCCAATTAGTTGAAGATGTGAGTAGTTTTATTATTCTTCTAGGATCTACAGTGGCGTGCAAAAGTATTCGACCACCCTTTAAAATCGCGTAACTTTTTTCAAATTAATCCAAACGACTTGGGTTTTTTTGAGAAGCTAGAAGGATTAGTTTGCTAAGTGACGTGATTCGTCGTTTTGAAAAAAAATGCACTTGGTCGAAATAGCAAAAAAAATAGAAAAGGTCGTTTTTAAACTTTTTGTTATGAGCCTGTAACGAAAATTAAAAAGGTCAAAAATCGCGAAATTCGACTTTATTCTGTGATATTTAAGCGTTTATAGATCAGAACAATGTTAACCGATTTTGATGAAATTTTAGGCACGTATATAACTTACTTAAATTTACAAACGGGTTTTTTGAATTTTCGTTACAGGCTCAGAAAAAAGTTTAAAAACGACCTTTTCTATTCTTTTTGCTATTTCGAACAAGTGCATTTTTTTTCAAAACGACAAATCACGTCACTTAGCAAACTAATCCTTCTAGCTTCTCAAAAAAACCCAAGTCGTTTGGATTAATTTGAAAAAAGTTACGCGATTTTAAAGGGTGGCCGAATACTTTTGCAGGCCACTGAATGTGTTTAAATCGCGAGTTCATTAAACGAGCGTGAAGTTGCAGGTTGAAGAAATGAACGGAGAAGATAGAACGAGCTTGTCCCTCGACCATGGAGCTTCGCTAATAGAATCTGCCCTTTCGAAATCTGAATTGTGTCAAGATGTAGAGATAGGAAAGAGATTGTATCGTCTGACGATACAGATAGACAAAATATACGGTAAACCGTGTCCGAGGTCGAGGAAGCTCATGATATGGGAGCAGCTGAAAAAGGAGAAGCAACAATATTCTGGGAACGTTGAGAATATGAATCAGGGGGATCAACCATTTCAGAAAGTCAATAGAAAAGCGGTATGCGTGAAGGGTGGATGCAAATTAAAGAAGTCTATCTACGAGTCGCAGCCAGCTTTTCAATGCGAACACTGTGATAAATACTACGTTATGAAGAAGCGTTGTAACCAAGAAGAGAAGAACAATACTTGCAGTATGTTCCCATCTTCGCAATCTCTGTATCCTAACACTAAAGCTCAGTTTGTATGTAATATGTGCCAAACCGAATGTAGTTCGCAAGTGACTTACGATAAACACTTAAGATTACACGTTAGTAGGGATCCGTTGTATACGTATAAGTGTCACCAGTGTACAGAAACGTTCAAGCTCAAGGAGGACATGAGACAGCACTACTCAACTGCACATCCCTCCGTAAAACTGCAGAATACAATTTTACAAGTGACCACGCCACTTTTACAGCAACCGGTGTCTCAGCAGCAAGATTATCGTTGCGTCAGTTGCAACATAACGTTTAGGAACGAGCAAGCTTATAGGTAACACCCTAAGAGCGTACTACAAAACGTTTTTTTCCATTACAGATTGTAATATTCTTGAATATTATTGCAGGAACCATATAAGCTCTCATAAAAAGAAAGAAGGCTTGAGATGCAGTATCGGTGATACGAATAATATATTCCCAGTACCTAATCCGCTGACTGGTAGTCAGATAGGCATTCTCCGAGCTGTGAAGTTCAGCTGCAGAGTGTGCTCCATGGAATTCGACAACGTCGCCGAGGTGGACAAGCACACGAGGACACACCTGGAGGAAGACAACGAAGACGAGCGGAAGTGCAATATTTGTAAAAAACTGTTCAAGACAAGTGCGCTGCTCGCGGAACATTTGAAGTTTCACCTGACGCGCACTCACCCGTGCCCGGTATGCTCGAAGGCGTTCATCAACAGAACTACTTTGAAGATACATTTGAAAACGCACGGCGAAGCGTAGGGTAAATCAATTAGAACGTTTTAACGCGAATCCAACTCAATCTCCATTCTAAGGATGGTGGAGATCGAGCGTTTTATCATGTTCGGTTTTTAATTCGTCCACGGCGATATGATTGTGTCGACCGCTAAGGTTCCTGCGCGAGGAGATCTTTGTATAATGTGTACAAAGCTGTTTGTTAATTTTCTTGGCGTTCGTAGCCAATGACGAGCTAAATGAAAGATTATGTATGTTTACCATGAATTATTAAATCCTTCAGTAGTAACGCCCGTGGTTTTCATTCGACACACCCAACTGGAAATGAAATGGAACGAATGAGAGATGAAAATTAAGTAGCATCGATCTTAAAAAGAGCTCTTGTACCTGTTGCAGCGCGTCGCGTTGTCGAGTGCGTTTCCCAGTTCAGACCGTAGAAATAGATTCCAGCGGACAAGTGTAGAACATTGTCGTCGATGACAGCGTGAAGGCCCCTCAAAGTCACCGCAGAGATTGGCCCAAGAATGTAGATAATGGCTCGCGGGCTCCTTTGAGGTACGCTCGTCGCTGCTGCTTCTAGAGTGATTGAACGCGAGTAGAATGATCCTGATTTTCCCGAAAAGGAAACCTTCGGCAGTCGTCGGGGTTGGAATAGGAAGGGAGAAGGAAACGGGGGCAAACGACCCACGAAGTAAAAGGGAGCCGACACCCAACCAAGGAACAATCGCGGCCGATGTTCACGGTCATCCTGTCAACGGGGACCACTTCAAACGTAGCCGGTCTCAATGTGTTTATTTGGCCAATGTCAAATTTACTCCGTGGAAAAGCAGAGCTCCTCTCGACGCCCCAGCTAGCCTGTCGCTCCGGCGACACACCTTGCTACCCCCCCCGACACCCTCCTCTGCTGTTTCTCTCGCCTTCGAAGTAAAATCGGATCGTTTTGTTGCGCTCGATTATCGGCGCTCTCGGGGCGTGGCTCGTGTCCCCCATTGTCGCGGCTCCTGACTTTTCTCCACTACAGAAAAGGTACTTCGAGTACGTACTTTCTCTCTAGTGGGAGTTCTCGGTAACCCAGCGGCGATGCGGCAACCCCAAAGATCCGCGATTAAGATTTTATGAACGTGAAACGGTGGTGTAAGTTGCTTGTCTTAAGGGGAGGTTCCGGTCTAAAAATCGATTTTTTTTTATTTCATTTTTCGAATGTTCAACCTTTCAGGAATACGTGTTTAAAAGGATTTTTTGAAATTCGTAAAATTCCCGAAGTTATAGGCATTTGTTTTTCTCGAAACAGTGTTCCTAAAATCGGTGGAACCTGTATCTCGAAAAGTTATTATCCGATTCAGCTGAAACTTTTTTTATTTTGAAGTATATACTTCTGGTTCGTGGAGAAACCAGTAAAATTTAAAAAAAATGAAAATTTGTCATTTTTAAAGGCGTTGAAAGGGCGAAAAATATATAGGGAAAAAGTGATTTCAAGTTTCAAGTGTCGTTATTTTCTCAAAAAATGTAATTTTTTTTGTAATTTTTTCTGGTCAGTCCACGCGCGAGTTTCATGCCCGTTAATAATCTGGCATTGTTCTTTATTTCAGACGAATGGTTTAGGTGCTACAGGTTCCACCGAGTTGGATGAATTTTCTGACGCCTCGACTTTAACAACTCCCAGTGCCGTCTGAAATGATTAATTATAAAACAAAAAATATATTTCTATAGCTTAAGACATCCTTAATAAAATGCAAAAAGTCCCATTAAATTGTATCCAGTAGTTTTCCTTTAATTAATTCCTAAAGATCGCCTATTTTGATGGGCTCTAGACTGGAACAACCCCTTAAGGGAGGTCGCTGGGCTTTCACGGTGCAGACATTTTCTTAAACCTCGCGAAGACAAAGTTTGTACATCTGAATATAGCAGACGATTGTATCGCAAAGGTATTATTATACATTGACTTGGAAGAAGTTACCAGATGTCGTTTAACTCGTATTAAAGTCCGCCGTATGTCCGCAGGTATTTAGTAACGCTCTGTCAGCCACAAAATCCGGGACGACAGTCGGCCAGGTATCACAGATATAAAGAAAGCCACTCTATAAATTCGCTATGGTTTTCCACAGTAGCCAAACGGACCAACCCTGTGCGCATACTGCTCGTGCAGTCCTCTCCGAGGGTTCCGTGGAAATTAAGGGCAACGGCGTGACAAATCGCGCGATTTTCCGTGAACGGCAGGAAAATCTGAAGAGCTCGGAGTACATTTTAATCAGCTCCCGTTCGATATACAGTCGGGGCTGCTATATTCATTAGTTATTAGAATGGAACTTTTTCTAGGGGAGGTATGATAGTTTATCATCGAAGTGAATTTTGCTTCAAGAAAGTAATTACCTAAAATATCTATGAAGACTTATTCTGTTATCCTTCAACCCTTCGAACAGTATAACAGCAGTACTTTCGGTATATTAGTCTTTCGCACTACTTGATATTAATATAAACAACGATGCATATCTTTTTCTACTCCCCCTGCAATGCAACTCTGCAAAGAAACAAATTTAAACAAGAACTAAAATAAGAATTCAAGCTAGATTTCTCGCTCCCGTTGAAACCTTGTCTTACAATTACTCAATAAGCTTTGAGGACCGAGCACCTCGACTTTCACCTTCGTTTCACGCTATCAGTGGCAAATTTTCCGCTCCCCTCGCCGCGGTAATTCGACAATTTAACGGAACGATCGATTTGCCGCGTATTTGCGGATTCTTCACGCGGCTCCGTTTTCGCAAAAGTTGCCGGAGCATGGCGACACAGAAGTATCAACGAGGATCGCTGAAAAGGGACGCCCCGTGGTGAAAATTGCACGCGACACTTGGCCGAATATTCTGCGAAAGGGTTGCTAACCTAGCGAATATGCTAATTCACAGCGGCGTCTGAGTGACCGGCATTCGCGGTCGGGGAGCTATTTCACGATTGTCCGGGATCGTCGTTTATTTGGGCATCAAAGAGCCGACGACACCGACGCAGCTGCGTTCCTCCCTGTATCGTTTGCAGCCACAATGCGTTCTCGTTCGTAATCGGCACGAATGCCGCGTCGACCTTTGCATGTCGTTACGTTCTGCACCTTCACGGACGTCGGGACCTGCGAATCGATAAAGGAAGTGTTAGTCTTTGAATGAATGAGGTGGATGGTTATTTTATTAATTATTAATCTGTAGTTTAGGGTACTGTGCTAATTTGGAATTATTAGGAAGCTGGGGGTGAATGGTTATTTTCTTTGGGACGTTGCTGAGGTTTGAAGAATTTTTTTTTCTGTTCGTTTGCTGTCTAGAGGCTTGAGGGGCTTTTGAATGAGAGCAGGGAACGCGTGTGCACGCTTGCTTATAAGGCAGAAAAGCGTAAAAGATTGTGCGGCGACGTTGTTCGGCGGAACAGCGAAGAGAAAAGGCGAAGAAGAGGAAAAGAATGAAAAGGGAAACGGGGAGGCGAGCCTCTCTTTTCGTTGCGGGCACGGGCCATCTGGCAGAACGATCTTTTATAGGATCTATCTATCCCGTGTCCTCTCTTCAATGAAGGAGTCACTCGCGTGGAAGTTTCTGGCCCTTTTGATTAATGGCTGCCGCGATAAAATGCCTCGATCGTGGCCGCGATCGAACAGCAACGATGGAGATTTCGGAATCGGGACGCTTCGGGGGAAGTGCAGAAGTTTGATTGGTGATAGTGGCAATTGTAAGTCGCTGGCAATTTTAACGACTAAAATTTTAGTTCAGTGCTTGCGATTCTGAGAAGTCGCCTTTCCTAGTGATGGTAATTTGAGGAACTGCAACTCTTGCAATATGGGCAACTGTGATTGGAACGCTTGCAATTCTAATGCTTGCAACTCCAACGCTTGAAATTCTAATGCTTGCAGTTCGAACGCTTGAAATTCTAATGCTTGCAACTCTAAGCTGGCAACTCCAACGATTGAAATTCTAATGCTTGCAACTTCAACGCTTTCAATTCTAATGCTTGCAATTCCAACGCTTTCAATTCTAATGATTATTACTCCAACGGTTGAAATTCTAATAGGTACTTGCAACTTCAACGCTTTCAATTCTAATGCTTGCAACTTCAACGGTTGAAATTCTAATAGGTACTTACAACTTCAACGCTTTCAATTCTAATGCTTGCAACTTCAACGGTTGAAATTCTAATAGGTACTTACAACTTCAACGCTTTCAATTCTAATGCTTGCAACTTCAACGCTTTCATTTCTAATGCTTGCAACTTCAACGCTTTCAACTCTAATGCTTGCAACTTCAACGCTTTCAATTCTAATGCTTGCAACTTCAACGCTTTCAATTCTAATGCCTGCAACTCCAACGCTTGAAATTCTATCGCTTGCAGCTCGAACTCTTCAAATTCTAATGCTTGCAACTCAAATGCTTGCAACTTTAATGCTAGCAACACGAACGCTTTCAATTCTAAGGATTAATACTCCAACGCTTGCAATTCTAATGCTTGCAACTCCAACGCTTGAAATTCTAATGCTTGCAACTCAAATGCTTGCAACTCTAATGCTGGCAACACGAACGCTTTCAATTCTAAGGATTAATACCCCAACGCTTGCAATTCTAATGCTTGCAACTCCAACGCTTGAAATTCTAATGCTTGCAACTCAAATGCTTGCAACTCTGATGCTGGCAACACGAACGCTTTCAATTCTAAGGATTAATACTCCAACGCTTGCAATTCTAATGCTTGCAACTCCAACGCTTGAAATTCTAATGCTCGCAGCTCCAACGCTTGAAATTCTAATGCTCGCAGCTCCAACGCTTACAATTCTAACGATTACAACTCAAACCCTTGAAACTGATACAGCTTGCATCCCCCATCCCTCCAACTCGAGGGTTTGCAACGGAGAAAGCCGAAACTCCTACACATTTTCCATCCCAACCGTTTACAAATCCAGATCAATCATTCCATTCTGCCAATTATAAATCACCATACAATCTCCCACACATGCACCCCTAATAGGCCATCGAAACCACAGATTTTCTCATGATACCCGAATAAGAAAGCCGCGGAGTAAGCGCACCCGAGGCTCGCGAGCGCGTGCGTTTTTCACCGGGCGGCGCGCGATGACAAAGACAACTTGTCGCTGCGGCGAGGGGTGGAAAAAATGGCATAAATCATTGACGGGTACCAGCCGATGAATCCCGTTGGGTTCATCCAAGTGGAAGGGGCATAATCAAATTTCAGCCCGCCATGCAAGGGGCGGCGACTCTGCGGTTGTGCACACTTCCGAAGCTTTTCTGCTTACCAGGAGGGTGGGACTCGCTCGAGGGCTATTATGGGGCTTGCCTCGGCTTACCCCTCGGCTACTGCCAAGGAGAGACTGGGGTTGTACGATCAGCCGACCGTATAGAGAGCCCAAGGATTGCACCCGACGTGACGCGTCGCGACGCTTGCGTCGGACGTGCCGTGTGAACTTCGTGAAATCATCCTTCCTGCAACCCTTAACCTTTTCATTTTTAATGCAAACACAAAATCAAGATTACAGGAGCGGGGAGGGGGGGGGGGGTTGACTTCGTTGGTCTCCTTTTTTGTCTGCATACTTACGATAGAAACTGCAATGTTGCCTCTAATGGATAGTTTCTACCTTTTTGGATCTTTATTAACGACTTTATTAAGAAAATAGGAGTAAACGTTCCAATTTTATTTTCCCGTAAAATCATGCTTAGCTGGGAAGGTCTATGGATATATTTTGGAGCAGCGATCGAAAGCCTCCGTGATCGATGATGATTACTATGATCGGTCAGAAATTTATTTCCCTATTGTCCAATGGGCGATCGAACGGGCGATCGTTCAATGTTAATCGTCCACGTGCTACAGTGGCCACTATTCCACCTCGGGAACATTGATTTTTTTCAGGTGGAAAAAAGTTTGTCGCCCTGGAAAATTTGGACATGATCCTAACGATATGTATCCAGCGATCCGTCATTCGTTAGTGACAGAAGTACAAGAAGATCTGACGAGGCACCCACCGCTGTTCGATTCTTTTTTACGCGGCTCATTGAGCACCTATCCAATCCAGAATTTGACAAAAAAATATTTCCAATGTATGTACAAATTGCAAGGTAGAATAAATTACAGAGGGTGGAAAAAGGAAACTAGTTTTCCTTCAAACTTCCATGCGGAAGGAGTGAACTCGAACGTTTTCTTACAACCGTAATGAAATTTATGATTCCATCTGTTCCGTCTTTCTAATAATGCTCGTCACCTCAAAAGGTAGGTACCTACCGTTTTCCAGGAATAGTACTCAACGTTTTTACCTGTTATAATTCTAGAAGAAACACGTGCCACGACCTTGTTTCCACGCACCTTAGCGTGCTCGCGAACCGGGATTCCCAGAATTCGCGAACGAGCGTCCCATGCACAGGGTTGTCCATTATTAGTGACAGGACCGAGGAGGAAGTCACTTTTTCGCGTAAAACTGAGTTCAGATTGGAGAATAACGATCTCGTACTTAAGGTTTGGAATGATGATGATTGCAACTCGAACGCTTGTAATCTTGACGCTCGTAATTAGAACGTTTTCAATTCTAAGGATTATTACTCCGACGGTTGAAATTCTAATAGGTACTTACAACTTCAACGCTTTCAATTCTAATGCTTGCAACTTCAACGCTTTCAATTCTAATGCTTGCAACTTCAACGCATTCAATATAATGCTTGCAACTTCAACGCTTGCAATTCTAATGCTTGCAACTTCAACGCTTGCAATTCTAATGCTTGCAACTTCAACGCTTTCAATTCTAAGGATTATTACTTCAACGATTTCAATTCTAATGCTTGCAACTTCAACGCTTTCAATTCTAATGCTTGCAACTCCAACGCTTTCAATTCTAATGATTATTACTCCAACGGTTGAAATTCTAATATGTACTTACAACTTCAACGCTTTCAATTCTAATGCTTGCAACTTCAACGCTTTCAATTCTAATGCTTGCAACTTCAACGCTTTCAATTCTAATGCTTGCAACTTCAACGCATTCAATATAATGCTTGCAACTTCAACGCTTGCAATTCTAATGCTTGCAACTTCAACGCTTTCAATTCTAATGCCTGCAACTTCAACGGTTTCAATTCTAATGCTTGCAACTTCAACGCTTTAAATTCTAATGCTTGCAACTTCAACGCTTTCAATATAATGCTTGCAACTTCAACGTTTTCAATTCTAAGGATTATTACTCCGACGGTTGAAATTCTAATAGGTACTTACAACTTCAACGCTTTCAATTCTAATGCCTGCAACTTCAACGCTTTCAATTCTAATGCCTGCAACTTCAACGCTTTCAATTCGAATGACCATCCTGTACACGCGAGTTTGGACAAACGTTACTGCCTCGGAATTTTATTGCCTATTATTCTAACCGCCGGGAAGGTCGAGCTTGTGACACGCGCTTTGTATCGACATTTCAAGCGAGTTTATCTCGCGAAGCTCGGGACTTGCACCACGAGTCGTAATTCTTTCGGACGTTTGCACAATCATCGCGCGAACGGATGATCGTTCGATGGAAGACAGCGGAAAGCGGAAACGGTCGCCGGACAAAACGATCTCGAGGCTTTTCCAACGTCGACCTGCGTTACAACTCGCTGTTATGACGTTCCAGATGGAAAGTAAGACGGATCGAGGGATCCTTGGCGGTGAATTCTCCAGATCGACCGATCCATCACAGCTTCATAACAGAACGCTCGCGTTTCCCTGCTCGCGCGACGAAGAAGGCCTCCTTGTTTCCTGGACACACTTTCCGACGCCTTTTATGAAGATCCAACGACTCTTTGTGAACACTGACCATTCTTCTTCAAGCAATCCTTTCAAAGTCCGCCGATTTTACGCGAATCTCGGTCAACTTCCTTTGAACAGTTTAGCGTGGAAGAAGGAACGGTTTTCTGGCATCTTCACGACGAACTCAATGAACTCTCGCGTCACTTTAGCTACAAGCTGCTCCTGCAGACCGATTAGACAAACCCGATTCTTGTACTCGTTCGAAATTTATAGAGGAGATTTTATAGAAGCGCGACATGGTAGTTAGTACGAATATAAAACCTTGGAGTGCCTTCAGCTTTTCCACGAATCGGTTCATAGCCTGCCATATTTGGGTTATTAAAATGTCCCCCGTCGCGTTGGGTCACGGAGAACCCCAGAAGTTTGGGAGTGAAGGCACCTACACCGTTTACACGTAAGCGATGATAGCAGCGCACCTACCTGAGTCGCGCGACCAGGTATAAGTCTGCGCTGCTTTATTACAGGGATCAGGGCAATCAATATATTTGGTATCATTTAGGGAGGATTACCAAGGCATTTATAACCCGAATGATTACATTGGTAAGCCCCGGCACCCTGTTTGGAAGCAATTCCTCTCTAACCCCTTCGAAGATTATCGTACGTCGCCTGCTGTCAACCTCAATTATTTCGCGACTATTGTTCAACCTTCGAATTCGGTTATTGCTCGATGGACCTTTGCTGGAATTACGAGGAAGCTCCAGGTCGTGCAGTGGAGGGTAATTAAGAGGAACAATGTAATGGTCCATTTGGGAATTTTGGGATGCTCTGCTATACAGGAGAATTATGGAGGGATTATAAGAGTTCCCTTCCAAAAAAATTCCTGGGTGTTTGACTTTGGCACTGTCGTCCAGGGGCTGCATATCTATAATTAACTATTAATCGTGTAAGTTAGAATGAAAGTTGAAACAATCGCTCGTGTAAACGTGGGTCAACGAGATGATCGGACGTGGAGGAACGGAGTCGGCGATGACGTCGTGACGCGAGTGCGGCACAAAAGGGCCGCCATGGTATCAATGGTGCCCCAGGCCCGGTTTTGTGCTTGGCTCGCCTCGAGAGAGAAGGGTGCAACGATATCCCGTGGGTGCGACAGGGAGGTGACGGGGGACGAAGGGAAATATAGGTGACAACGGAGGCAGACGGGTATACGCTCTTACCGAAGGGTAGTTTCGACTTGGAGTGTTACAATAAATCAACGACGCGCTTTCGCGGAGCTCCACCCTCGTAACTCCTGCAGAATGCGTCCCCCATAGACGACACGACGGGCCCCGTACGATCGGCGACTGTCCGTTTCATTGTGTTTAAAGTGCCCCGAAAATCCAGCCACCACGAGCACCGTATAAACAATTTATCGTTCGCTTCCTGTCGCGCGCTCGTCCAACGGCACAACAGTCGCCGGGGATCGATTGATAGGGTTCATTAGACACGATCTGTCTTTCCCTTCCCTTTAATTGCGCTTAATCGTGCCACGCTTACGACCGCCAGCGCGTTTCAGTTCTGTGCGATTCGACGATCACTTTTTTTTAGCGAACGAAGCCGCGTAAATCGATCCGTGAATTTAGAGCTGCGTCTTGGTCGAGGGACGCTGATGTAACGCGATGGAAATCCATTCTGGGTGAGATGCTTTGCTAAGCTGGGGAAGACTTATTTTCATTAAATTTGTTTTGTTTATTTTCACACATTTCGCGACGTCTATATCCCATTTAAGACTACTTAGTAGAAATTTTCGAATATATTTGTAAGTCGAAGATTTGATTATTTAGCCAGATTTATCGAAGGCCAATAATCACACTTCCCATTACTGTCGTGTTAATTCGAAAGGGCGCATCTGGTCAAAAAGTGGTTCTGAGATAAATAACTTTTAGTATTCCGTGCTGTATAGTATATCGGTATGCTGTATAAATCGGATTAGGTTAAATATTAAATCTGGATAAAAAGGTATCTAAATATTTGTGACAAACCCGTAGTATTTCATAAACTCCAAAGGAAACTTTGGTAAATACGCTCAAAATCAGGCATCGATTTCAAATACGTCCGAAATATAAATTGTTATATCTTCAGTTTTGCCGTAAGACGGCAGATTAATGGACTTGTGTTTTAATTACCAATTACGATATTATCAGAAATGGACGCTAATTAAAATTGCCCCTTTTACAGCACTTCTCCCCTACGTCTACAAATTGAATTAATTCTATAAAATTTATATCGCTTTACGAGCAGAGCATCCAATAAACTTCCACAATATCTATTTTCTAAGGCTGAGACTATGGAATCGCGATTACTTTGTTGCTGGCAAGCATCGAAGGCGCGCGAAGGTGGTTACCAGTACCTTCCCGCAGACTCCAATCAAATTCTTCTCTATTCTTTGAAATCTAGCCCTTCGTTCGTTAAAAGTCGTCCAGCTGGTTAAATTACCGAGATCTAGAATTCGTCGCGGATAAGCGGCGGACGTGGCGCGAGGCAGGGAAAAAAGGAGGCAGACGAGAGGAGAGGCTTGATATCGAGATGGGCCCGAGAGGGGTTGCAAACCCTCGATGCCATTGCTATATCGTTCTATACGCTCTACCAGGCCTACCCCTCACCGCCTCTCGCTCCCCCGACATTCGCGGTTCCACAGCCCGCTCGCTACCCCCGTGACAAAAGGGCGAGAGCCCCTTGGCCGTGGCGACCGATTAATTCACGACAAAAGGGGCTGCGTATCGCGTAGCGAGCCCTCCAACGGCCCCCTAAAACCCACCTTCGCCCTTGCTGCCAAGGGCGCCCTTACCCTCTCTCCCTGCTACCTCGTGCAACCTTCGCTACCGAGCGACCCAATCCCGGCAAGAGGGTGGGAACCACCACCGGTATATAACCCTGGGGTGAGCCTGGCCCGGGATACAGTACTCTTCGAGATTTCCTGCTCGACTTGCCTCGACCTTCGCGAAGAGTCACGTGCAACCGACGGTCTACACCGCGAGAGGAACGCGCGCCCCATTCGTCGCAGACACGCGAGTCCCGGTGTCGCGGAAGGAGGTTGAAACCCTTTGCCGAACGATCCTTTAAGGAGAATTCTCCAAGGGGGTGAAGAATGTGCGACGCGAACAGCGCGAGCTTCTTCAGGCCGTGGAGCATCGCTGAAACCGACGCAGCCGCGACGGCGAAAGATGGCAACGCGGAAGACAGGACCAGGGCGCCGAGTGTGAAGCAAGAGGAGGACAACGAGAGCGTCGCGTCGGCGTGCATGTACGGCGAATACAGCGCGACGAGCTCGTCGGAGAACGAGGCGTCCTCGAGCCGCTCCACCATGAAGAGGCTGCGGCAAAGGAGGGAGTCCTCGGTGGAGGCCACCAGCAGCTCATCCTCCGTCAGCAGCGACGACGCGGCGCGCGGTAACAGCCTGGACAGGCTCAGCAGCTTCGTTCTGTCCTCGCCGGCGATGGAGAGCTTCTCCGTGGCTCGGATCCTCCCGCAATTGCCAGCCGCGTCTGCTGCTGTTCCCGCGCTGGTGGCGAACGGATGCCCCGGCGGGAGCTCCGCGTGTCCCTTGGATTATCTTCCGAGGATAGGGTTTCACCCACCGAACACCTTCCAAGCTATGAACGACGGGTCCGGTTTGATGTCGATGAACGTTGGGCCAGCCGTCCCGCAAGCATCTACGATCGCCACCACGGGGCAGCCGTTCTGCTACGAGTACCGCGGCGTCGCGCATATACCTCAAGGGCTGTACGGGTCCACGGTGCAGCAGGCCGTGGAGATGATCCACAGGCAGGACGTGGCCGCGAAGCAGATGAAGAAACTGCGCCCGAAGAAGTTCAGATGCGAGCACTGCGACGTCGCCTTTAGTAACAACGGACAGCTCAAGGGACACATTCGTATACACACTGGTAAGCTTCGGCTTCGGATCGTGTTATTGTTTGGGTTATGTGGATACTTTGGGGTTTGTTTTTTTTTCTGCGTGTAATTCGAGCAACGGGTGAATCGCAACTGATGATTGGTTCCCGTGGTTCTTTGTTTTGCGGTTCTTTTGCCGGTAGTTATTAGCTCCTTTCTGCTTGGATTTCTGGAGTTTATTGCTTATGTTGGAGTTCACTTGGGAGATTCTTTTAATATTTGAGGACCTATTTCTATTTCCATTCCTATTAATATTTTTATTAATATTTCTATTTCTATTTCTATTTTTATTAATATTTCTATTTCTATTTCTATTTCTATTTCTATTTCTATTTCTATTTCTATTTCTATTTTTATTAATATTTCTATTTCTATTTCTATTTGTATTTCTATTTTTATTAATATTTCTATTTCTATTTCGATTAATATTTGTATTAATATATCTATTCCTATTCCTATTTTTACTTCTATTTCTATTTCCATTCCTATTAATATTTTTATTAATATTTCTATTTCTATTTCTATTTCGATTAATATTTGTATTAATATGTCTATTCCTATTCCTATTTCTACTTCTATTTCTATTTCCATTCCTATTAATATTTTTATTAATATTTCTATTTCTATTTCTATTTCTATTTTTATTAATATTTCTATTTCTATTTCTATTTCTATTTCTATTTCTATTTTTATTAATATTTCTATTTCTATTTCGATTAATATTTGTATTAATATGTCTATTCCTATTCCTATTTCTACTTCTATTTCTATTTCCATTCCTATTAATATTTTTATTAATATTTCTATTTCTATTTCGATTAATATTTGTATTAATATGTCTATTCCTATTCCTATTTCTACTTCTATTTCTATTTCCATTCCTATTAATATTTGTATTAATATTTCTATTTCTATTCCTATTTCCATCAATATTAATATTTTTTAAAATAGAAATATTAATATTTTTCTTTATTTGCAATGAATCGCTCATTTGTTATCGGATTTGCATCAAACGTGCACCAAACGATATAGATTTTTTTTACGTATATTACACGTCATAATTCAAAAACCGTAAAAAGTTTACTTGCACCCCTCCTGCTGCAAGGTCTCCAATTACATAACTCCATGGAATCTCGCGTTTGTACTGTATTTCTTCGAAACCCATAGAGCCCGGGAGATACGTGGTTATTATTTTCTAAACACAGCTGAAACTATGTTTTCTTCTTGTTACAGGCGAGAGACCCTTCAAGTGCGACGCAGAGGGATGCGACAAGTCGTTCACAAGGAACGAGGAGTTGACGAGGCACAAGAGGATCCACACCGGTCTTCGACCCCACGCCTGCATTATATGTGGCAAATGCTTCGGCAGGAAGGATCATCTGAAGAAGCACATGAGGACACACGAGAATCGAGATCCATACCGTCTATCGGCGACGGCGTTGGGCGTCTACGCCATGGGGCACGCGCTACCACCCCCGCACCCCTTCGCCCCGTACATGTATCCGATTTGACGTGGTCCCGTGGATTTGATCATGTTCGACTTGGGATACATCGGTGGTGTTTGTATATTGTCTATTTTCCAGATTAATATATACGAAGGATTAGTTCGAAGATTAATACCTCCATGTAAATAGCAGAGTATATTTTTATAGAGACCAAGCCAAAAGAGATTGTATGTACTACTTATGTATATCGCGAACACGGTACAATCGTCGTTGCCTTAGCGAGATGCTCCTGCGTTTTGTGCAGGGCCATCGCTTTCGTCAATAGCTCGTCAGAGCGAATTGTATTTTTGATACGACGTTTTATGCTTACATCCTGGCGCGTAACAACCAGTCTTTCGTATCTAGTCAAGCAATCGAGCTTTACGGTGTACATATTGTTGTAAATATCAGATGTTTATATATTATACACATGACGCAAAGGTTATATATAATTCAGGACGAATAAATTGTTATCTATTTTGAGTAATTTGCGAGTCTCTCTGCTGAAGAAATATCCTTGCCCTTCAAACCAGTGGATTAGTTAGGTAATATGGAAACAGCGAAAGTGGTGGTTCAGGAATTATTTCGAGGACTTGATGAAATAAATTATCGATCTCCCTGAAGAGAACGTGTTTTTAATTCAATTTCTATTTTATTTCAAGAAAGTATAACTTTTCCAAAATTCATGCTGCAATAGGAAATTCGTATATTTATCCATTGCAGGGGTATCCCTAATAATATATAAAATTAAAACATTGTTCGTTCGTTTGTTTGCCCTTCTGGGACGCCTAAACGGCTGAACGGATTTTAATGGAATTTTGAACGTACGTTACACACAGTACATTATTTTTTTTTTCGCTTCTTGATTTTGGAAATATCATAAATAATTCCCGGGTGAAACCGGGTCAGCTAGTTAAGAATATTTCTTTCCTGGTTAAGATCATCGAAGGCACCACCATTTTCCCGACAATTAAGTCCAACATGGCGTCACCAGAACCCTCCGCGATCTCCAGCGGGGGGAAGATCCCCTTCCCGCGTTATGGGGTGGCTCCCATAAAAGGGCTGGCATATGAACGGAACGAGGGTTGCGCCCTTTCGCTCCCCGGAAGGGACGTTTACCGCGTGCAAGCCTATCGCTGACCTTCTTCCGTTCCCTTTTTTTTCGCTTTAGATTACAATACGTTCTTGTGGGACTGCTCGTGGTCGCTTAAACGAGTGTTTCGGTTGACTTCGGGGTGGAAGTAGCGAGGGGTGGCTGGCGCGTTGCGAGGAGGGAGAAAAAACTCAAATTCAATTAGTCCCCCTGGAATATTTCGCGAGCTCCTAAATTACACGAGGAAGGGAAATTGGCTTCGCATTAAATCCAGCAGGCTTTAGAATATTCCGTGGACAGTAAAAGTAGCGTTAAAAAATATATTTTGCGAAGTTCTATCATTAGTGGTTTAACACTCGATAAGAAACTACTCGAGCACGTACAGATATTCAGCTTTCGTGGGAGGTTCTTCGCGATAACTTTTGTTCGAGCAATTACTAACGAAGCAGAGACGAAATTACCTACAATTAGTTCCCTGTTTGAATATTTATTTGTTTAGGCGGCAATTACTCGTGCAATAAGCTCGTTAACTAACACACTTGCACATTGAATATCCTACCTCATAATGTTTAACAACAAAGTGGAATATGTGCCACACTCGCTGGCATTGATTACTAATTCACTTAATGCACCTAATCACGAATGGAAGAAGATTAATTATTCTAGCCCCCTATCACTTCTTATCGCTCTGCTTAAGATAACAAACAAACAATTCCTGGCAATTTCCATGGGCCAGAGCGAAAGTTCAATTGAGCGCCTCAATCTTACGCTTAGTGTCTCTGATTTCTCGATATCTTTCGTATCTCGAGAAATCAAGAATCAGATGACACTCCTCGAGAATTCTCAAAAATGCGTCTTTTGAATCTATTTAAAGAGATTCTGGATTATGCAAGAGTTTTATAAGCGACGCAATAGTCTTATCTCTGCTTTTCAATGTTTCTTCTTTAATAGCAACAAGAAACTCGTTACTTAATTCAGAGCACCTTCCGCGCGTTGAATCTTCTCTGCTGATTGTGAGATTTTCCATTTTAATTCCTAAAGGTTCTAATGGCACTAATAAGATTTATTATAAATTGCAGATGCGTTTATACGTTCGCGATTAACTAACAATTCACAATTTCGACTAGCTGGAAATTCATTTCCGAAAATAAATGAGATTTATAATAATTTTTCTGGACTTAAGTTTCTCGCGAAATGAGGAATAAGCGAATATAAAATTTCTCGAGAAATTCTCTAGAAGGAACACTGTTTGCGCTAAATAATAATTCAGAAACAGGATTGCGAAACGCAGCGAATTTGCGTTACCAGCGTCCACGCAAGTTCAGATTCGCGTGGGCTCCGGAAAGCTCGACTGGTATAGGGATTAAGTGCATTAAATTCTCACACTTGGACACGCAGATTTCCAGCGGCGTGCCGGGGTAGCTGCAACCCCCGCTGTGACATTCGTTCGAGCTCGCTGACACCCCCCTACCGATCTGCAGATATACGACAGCCGAGGCCTTCTGACTCCTCTCCTACCGCGCGATTCTCTTCATCTTCCTCTTCGACTTCCCTTTTGCCAGCCACTTCTCCCTTTCCTGTGCTCGTCTTTTATCCATTTTATAATAATCATCCCTCTTTTAGTTGTAGAACTCTTATAAGTCGACTCTTCTAACTCTTGTAGAACTTTTACTGCAGGCCTTAATAATAGAGATATTATTCCTCCCCTTGTGAGTTACGTTCAGCGCTATAATTTCCGTAATTATTCGAATTTCCCCGCGATACATTGTTGTAAATGTTCGCAAAGCATGGCTCTTTCAGAATTAATAATAATAAAAAAATCGATTTCTCGAGATTTCAACTACCCCTTAATCAAGTTCGGGGCATCCCAAAGTCACATGAGAGAGAGAGAGAGATGAAGGGGTAGCTTTGGTTCTATGGCCCAGGGTTAAACGATCGCTTAAACGTGCCAAGGATTACAGGGATCCTCGGCCTCCCTAATCTCGGATTACAGTAGCCCTTCGGGTACTTTAGACGGGATTTCAGGAGGCGTTCGGTGGCCCCTGTCATTATTTGTGTTCGACCACAAAACAAACGGGTTGTTCAGCGTTAACGCGGCCTCAAGTGACTTTTCGACCGCTTACCTGCGGTAATCGCTTCTTTGTCCAAACTCTCCCTTTATTTGCTACCGGACGTGCAGTAGTTTTACCCTGCGGAGCGCGATAATTGCTGTGATTATAAACGTAATGCTGGAGTTCGATGAAATTAAACAATCGCCACTTGAAATCAATTATACTTGACGGGCGGTAGTTACTGTTCAGAAATCGGCGACGTGCAATGCTTAAAGAAGAATCAGGAGCGATGTAAAGTGTAGGTGTGAATGTTCCGCGTTTCTGGGCCAGTGAAGCACCGGAGGGGCCCAGAAGACTTCCACTAACTGCTGTTACTCGGCAACATCAGGGGCATTTCCTAAAGACCGTACTCTCTATTCGACGCCCCATGGAAGCCACTGTGAGTCGCGACTACTAAAAGGAACCGGGGGATCCAGGGGAACAGGAAGAACGCCCGTTGCGAAGACACCGTTAATTTTATTTCGCGTGATTCACCGACTGGCCAATAGGTCAACACTTGCTGGCGTTCCCAGTGTCAACGATTCGCTGCGTTCTGCTTCGAGATAAGCAAGACGATAATGATTCTACCGAAGATAAAGATTGCACCCGTGTGTCACACTTTCAACATATCCATCAACGAAGATTCCTCGTTCTAGCAATACTTAATCCCCTGGTCTCATCTTTGCACAGCTGTTGTAGCAATCAGACCTGTTATTCAGAGCTCAGAGTAGGGGAAAGGTGTCTAAAACGATCCCTCGGGGTAAAACGATTCCTGGCTGCTCCGCGGCTGTTAGTGGTGCTATTTCGTAATATCGATGCGCAAGAGATCAGCTCGTACTTCGTCAAGTGTCGCGCCAAGTGCCGTGTAAATTCCAGCGCTGTGTGTGTTATAAACAAGACGAAATCAAAATTACTGCCTTTTATCTAAGCTAAGCTAAGATAAGGTCTTTTTCAACGTTGCGTAACTTTTGTTATAAATAGCTTAATCTGACAGCTGTTTATATCGCGGATTTAATGACAATTCAATAATAATTTAATGCATCTTTGGTTATCGGATATAATAATTTGACGTTATACTCAACCACTGATTCCTCTCTAGTAGGGTAAAATGACCCCAGGAATCCCAGGGGGTGAGCGAAAAAAATTGAATCTGTGAAGCTGATCTTATTTTCGAATGTTTGTTAGTTGATTTTGAGTATTTATACCCACTGATTATGTACCAAAATTTATCTCAGATTTGATCTTTTTAAAATATTGTTTTAATTTATTATGTTCGCATATTTTTTGACTGAGTTTAATTTCTGTTTTTATTTAAATAAATCAATTCTTTTTAATGTTCGTCTTATTCATTATCAGTAGGTGTAAAATGATCCTAAGGGTAATTTTTCTAAGGATCCCTTATAGGGATCATTTTATACACATACAGTGAGTAACGAAAATGTCCGGACAGTTTTTAAAATTGCATAACTTTTTTAAAATCAATCCAAACGACTTGAGCTTGTTGGAGAAGCTAGAAGGATTAGTTTGCTAAGTGACGTGAGTCGTCGTTTTGAAAGAAATCGCAACTGATCGGAATAGCGAAAAAAATAGTAAAGGTCGTTGTTTCAACTTTTTTATCCGAGCCTGAAAATTTAAAGATCCCGTTTGCAGATTTACGTAAGCAAGATGCGTGCCTAAAATTTCTTCAAATTCGTTTAACGTTGCACTGCGCTGTAAACGCTTAAAGATCGCAGAATAAGATCGAAACTCGCGGAATTTCCAAAATCAGCGAATCACGTCACTTGGCAAACTAATCCTTCTAGCTTCTAAAAAAAAACCCAAGCTGTTTGGATTAATTTTAAAAAACTTATGCGATTTTAAAAAGTGTCTTAATATCTTCGTTACTCACTGTAGGTGTCCTTTAGTATGCCTTCCCAAAACTGCTAATAAAAAATGTAATTGACCAGGTAGCTAAATTTGATCTAAGCCAATAACAAGGTAGATAAACTAACGTACAAAAATTACTTTACTTTTAATTAAATAATGTGCATTTGTATTTTTTATACGAATTACGCCTGAAGGGGATCGTTTTAGACATCCTTCCCCTACGTTGCAGAGTATGTTGCAGATCTTCCTTTATCCCTCCCCATTCCTCGCTCGGAATTGCCACTCTGTCAACAATTTCATCCCCAAGATTCCCCTCCCCAAGGTTTTCCAGCGAATCCGCGGATACCTGCGCCAGGGGAACGCGTGGTCCCCGGGACCAGTGGTAGCCACCGCGGGTGGTCCTGTATATCGGAATGTTTGCCCACGTCATTGTTGCGTATCCGACACTCGATACGTTCCTCCCTGTCCTGGCCCCGTTTAAAAACCGTTTAGCCCCTAATAGCTGCCCCCCGTCCAGTCACCTTTCCTCTACGCAGAGTCTGGGACTCCGGGTCGCCTGCTTTCAGGTGCCTCGGCGACGAGCATCCTCGCGCTCACCGGCACGCCGGGCACACCCGGGGCGCGTTGACTCGCTGATATATGGATCGCTCAACGATCCGCCGTTCGAATTGTCCCGATAGCTTCTATGCGATCCGCTGAATGTGTCGGGACAGCTCCTAGCTGGGAAGAGCTTTCAAAGGAAGAGGCCCTAGCCAAGCAGTTTCCGTGAGAGCTGCTCCCCCCCGCGGCAGACGTATTACGGATAAATATTTTGTAAACGAGGAGGTACGAGAGCCGTGGAGGCGGTAAACGTCGCGGGGCATTCATGCTGGCGCAACTTACACGGAATTACGCTCTTTTTCAGATTACAAGATCTAACATAAGGGAAAGTGGGGTACGCGGGTCAGAACGTCGTAGTTTTTCGTCCAGAGAAGTTTAAAAATTTCGAGTTGAGAAGTTCCCAGGGCTTTGTTAACACGAGAGCTTTGTTTAATTTTTGTTTACTAGGTGAATTAAAATAAACTTAGGTAGAAGTTAATATTTGTTGAAATCACTTTCTTCGTGACTCCCGAAAGAATAGTGATAAAACTTGTATAATTATATGTATGATAATTATATTCCACGCGTTTCTTAATAAGTAAATCCAGAAACTTGCATATTTCCGAGATACCTTTTCCTCCTGCGAGCCAAACAGTCCTTTCAAACAAGGACTCTCATGTTCTGATTCTCTAAGGTCCAATCGAGAGCACTAGGCAGTCAACTCGCTCGAAGACCAAGCATCTTTTTGCCAATTATTCACAACCATATCAATACAAATACCCACTAGTACTTTCTCTTAATGTTTATTTATATTTTAGCCTGCGTACAATTTGGTTTTTGATAATGTGTACACGCATGTGCAGGCATGCTACGATCTTGGGATCGTTGCAGCTCCTGTTCAATCAGTTCCTAGTGCGATACACTGGTTCGCCCATCCAGTTGCCAGTTGGACCATAGTTGCACGCCATGTAGTACCTGTTCCATCCATCAGATTTATAGACGATCTTTCCGCAACCGATCTTCTCGGTGTCCCCCCAGACCACCTGGGTGTAGTGGCCCACATTGTTGATGGTCCTGTTCGCGATCATTACACGAATTTTGTCAGCCAATCGCTCTCTTACTGTTTCTAGAATCGTCGATCACTCTGATCACCGCGGCGTTATCGACTTACGTCAGTTTGTTCACCATGTTTCGGTCCATGTCCTTCACTTCGTTGTACCACATCATAACTACGTCCGACGGTTTGGTATGCTGATCCCCGCTAGTCATCGTCATGCCAACGTTCTGGCCGACGGCGAATCGGTCTGTAATGGGACTCGTTAGAAGCACACAGATGACGCGTGTTAATTAATTAATCAGAGCGCTTATTGACTCGCGCCTTACCGACGCTTCTGCACTCATCGTGCCCGAAATCGCATTGATTGGTCCACCTCTGGGCTACCTCGGCCAACTCATCGTCCCAGGACTGAAAGGACCGTCGCTTTATTAGCGAGCTTGCACGATAATGTTGCTACTCGCAGCCTATGTTTCCTTTCCACAGAATACGAACGCGAAAACACGCCAAGAACTTGGTATAACTTAATGGGCGTAACGAACGCGATAGCTTTCGAAGAATTGAAAGTTCAAAGTGATGTAGGAATTAAAGGTTGGTCCTACTTTTGGAACCCCACTTCAAGAGTAAATCTGGCGACTTTTTAGATGCATGAACATGGTCTGTATTTAAATTTTTGGAGCAGACAGTGATCCGGTAGTTCACCCTGCTACGCGTAGAAAATTGTGGAAAGGCGAGTTCGATGGATTAATCGATTGTGTTGTTAATCGTACCACTGTCTTCATGTTCGAGGCTGCAGGCTGTGGACCTGGGTTTCCTCTTGTCTCTTTGCCAGCGGCCACGAATTGCCGCAACTCATTGTGCTTATTAATGATCTCCATCTTTTCGGCCTGAGTGAATCCAACGGAGGAGACTGGGCCACATGCTGCCGCTGGGTTTGGATTCTACAACGATGTGGAAAACCTTTCGTAGCAATTTCCTATCAAAAAACCACCTGATACTCCTCCTCGCAGGAACGATTACGAACAACACGGTTCACCAAACAGAATCTGTATTAAAGCGCCACCAAACTTTTTTTAATATTTACTAGTCTCGAAACTATAATAACGCATAGGCCTAAAATGACAGAACCTCTGAAGCCTGCAGAAAAGAACTTCGAAACCCCGAAAATTCTTGGCGAACATTTTACTACTCGATCTGTTTACAAGTCAGTGTATCTTTGTTTCAAATACCAGCGGCCATGGCCGTGATGGAAACACCGGTTCCCGTAAGATCACCGAAGTTAAACATCACGGGCGGCGTACTGGGGAAAGATGGGTGACCACATCGCCTGTCTCCCGGTGCGTCGCTGCTGCTGGGACCCGAAGGAGAGAGGAGGGAAAAAGGAAAAATGACTATCGTTCGTTGGGCAACATAAGCGAAATGCTTGAAACACACAGGAAAAAACAAAAAATACAAATACAAAAAAATTTGTTTCAAATTTCAACCCTCTTAAAATCGAAATAACCGTGTCGTGGTAGAGATTATTGGTTTGTTTTTCGTACTGACCGGGTACTTGCACAGGGTTTGCACGCTGGGCGTGCACCGATTCTTGCGGCAGTCGATGGCCAAGTTTGGTGCAACCAAGCAAGCTGCGAACGCAGCGACGAAAAGGAGACCGTTCATGGTAGCGTTCACTTGTTTTTCCCTACAAAACTCGTTACCTGTCTACTGTGGATGGTGTAGTACTAAATCGCGAACGACCACGAGCGTATTTATTAGCCTTCTTATCAGTCGCCCAACTAGGGTCATTAGAGATGTGCGATGCGGCGTCGTGCGATATGACAATACTGTCACAAAAAACTGAGTCACGTGTAAATCTGTCTATACACATATGTTCCGGTGCGAGACCGCAAAGGTGCCGTATCGCTTGTCTGAATTGACACATAATCTGCTACTTTCGTGGCCGATTAAATTTTCCATTTCCCATTCGCCTCGCGTGGCCTTCCTCTTCCCTATCTCATTGCTACCAGCGCAATTTAAAAACAAAATTAATTGCTGGGCAGATGCAGAACTAGCGATAAAATTTTTAATTATTCAAAGAGAAGTGTTCAGTGGGAAACGATTTATCGATTTATTTTAAGTGGAGTATATTTTATCACATCCTTGCGGGTGATGTGTGCTCCTTCTGCTCTTTTTATTAATAGTTAATAGCAGACTTGTGTGTATAGGTAAATGCGTTTGATCGAGGGTCAGTTGCAAATTTAATTAGCCTTTATCGATTTGTTTTAAATAAAATAGCCCCTTGATTCATTGTGAGTTATTAATTATTAATTATATTCTATTATTGTGCAATTTTGTCGCGGTAGCCGTTCGTATATAGCTCCTTCCAATATTGTATCAGCCTTTGCTGATTTCAAGCGACCTGGAGAATAAATATTCCCATTAATGTTGAATTTATTTCACGTTCTTTTTCAATCTGCTGGACGTCGAATTTTTAATACTATATATTTCTAGCATGTTAGAAGCGGTAACAGCTTGTCTCAGAAACCTGAAAAATGACCCGCTTTTCCTCCACCGATAACACTGTCATTTTCTCTGCTACTCAATTCACAAGTTTGCTATTGCTCGCTGAAAAAATATTTTTTCAACAACTAATAATAGGTAGATATTATCTGGCCTCGCATATATGCCAACCACGAACTCGCACTCTAATTCATATCTCTTAATTGACCTTTGAAACATCATCCGCGATATTTATCATAAGTGTACTCTTCACTCAACTGAAAAAAATATGAAAACAACATTGTTAGCTTAAACGACTTTATTTAATTGATTTGAAAATGCACTAAAGACGAAAAAATAATTATTTTCTTGTACTATAATTACGATGGTGACATGTCACTTTAAATAAAATCGTGGGGCAGGATATTGCATAACAGAATATGAATCAATTTAATCCAGAATCAAGCGTAGAAATAAGCGGTGAGAAGCGATGAAACATCCTGCCCCGCGATTTTATTTAAAGGCACATATCACCATCGTAATTGTAGTACGTACTAGAAAATAATTAATTTCTAGTTTTAGTGCATTGTCAATCAAATTAAATAATATCGTTTAACTTAATTTTTTTTATATATTTTTTGTTATGTACATTTTAGTGCTCGAGTTTCGCAACTGAAAGAAACTTGAGGAATTGAAATATTTGTACGTGGTCATTTGTCCGTGATCATTTCTCCATAAATTAGGTATTCACAGAAATCGCGATGCTACTACGTATTACACCATTAGGCAACGCAGCGACATTTTGTCGTTTTCCAGAAGAACGCGAGCGACTGATTCCAACTCGATTGGAGTTGTGGTTATGGGTTAATATTGTAGGGGATGCAATTTTTTCACATCAAAGTATACAAGTTTATTTTAAGTGAATAAGTTTATTTTACCATCTGACTTTTTGCCAGCAAAAAATACATTAGGCATACGGTTTTGCTCCATTTTCCCCTGCCTAAGTCTGATGCTGTCGATGCTGATCACACGAATGTTTTAAAGATTCATTATAGGGACACTTTTTATGACAATAGTGAAAATTCTTGACTGTTATACAACCTATGTGAGCAGAGGAATATACATTCTCCTCCCTGAGGGATTTCTATTCTTTATTTTCATGGTAATAGACATGGTACAGTCCAGGGATCGTTCCGGCTCCTTTTTAATCAGTTCAGGGCGAGGTACACTGGTCCGCTCAACCAGTTCCCTCTTCACAGTGACGATTACGAAGAGAGCACATTTATCTGCCACCCAACTTTTTTCCATATTTAATCTGATTTAGAACAATCAGATCGCTGAATTACGCAACGCGCAATGCCAAATGGTCGCAATGCGAAGAATTTCGAAGTCGATTTGCTCGAAAACGAAGCGCAATATCAGCAAAAATTTTAAACAGACACTTCCTTTGATATCGCGCTTCATTTTCGAGAGAATCGACATTGAAATTTTTCATGTCGCGTCCAGTAGCGTATAGGGGAACCTATCTTAATGAAAATCACGGGGGCGGCGGGAATATTTGGGCGTAAGTGCAATTGACCCTGTACGTATAGTCGTTCTATTGTGAAGTCAGTGCATTTAAAATTTCAACCCTCTTAAAATCGAAATAAACGTTTTATGGTAGACATAACTGCAGGGACCGGTTACTTTTCATACTGACCGGGAACATGCACATGATGTGTACGGCTCTAATGTCCATGCACCGATTGTCGTTGCAGTTGACGGCCAAGTTGGGTGCAACCAAGAAAGCTGCAATCGCAGTGACGCAAAGGAGACCGTTCATAGTTGCGTTCACTAGTTCTCCTCTACTGAACGCGTTACCTGTTCGCTGTGGATGCTGTACTGCTAAATCGCGAACGACCACGAGCGTATTTATCAGCATTCTTATCAGTTGCCCATACAATCTGCTAATTTCGCGCTCGATTAGATTTTCAATTTCCCAACGGCTCGCGTGACCTTCCTCTTCCCTACCTCATTGCTACCAGCGCAATTTAAAAACAAAATTAACTGCTGGGCAGCTGCAGAACTAGCGATCAAATTTTTATTTATTCAAAGCAGGCTTGGGTGTATAGGTAAATGCGTTTGATCGAGGGTCAGTCGCAAATTTAACTAGATTTTATCGATTTCTTTTAAATAGCACTCAGCACGTGGAAAAGCGGCTCCTTGACTAATAGTGAGTTACTAATTATTCATTATTTTCTATTATTGTACCATTTTGTCGCGGTAGCCGTTCGTACCTAGCTCCTTCCTATATTGTATCAGCCTTTGCTGATTTCAAGCGACCTGGAGAATAAATACTCCCTTCAGTGTTTAATTTATTTCACGTTCTGTTTTTAATCTGCTGGCAGTCGAAGTTTTCATTTCATTTTATTTTTATTTTATTTTATTTGTACGGATGACTCCTTTTATATACAAAGGTTTACAAAGTGTTGTCAGAAAATAATTGAATGCTGGTGGCCATGACTCGTCGCGCTTGCAATTTGCAAGAAGTAAGTGGGAACCAAAGAAGCCGAAGTTACGAAGAATATAAGAGAACCACTACTTTTCTGTAACTGAATTTCGCAATCTACTTCTCAGCACTTTTTGCAGACCTACCAAATATCTGCCTTTCTAATCGACGCTTGCATCGATCCACGTTCTACTATATTTGACAAAAAACTTCCCCCGTAAGAAGCACCAGAGTCAATTGCCACTGAAACCCACGAAAACGCCCAAACTAATAAATAGTAATAAACCATCTAGTGCCATAAAACCGCACTCGTCGAAGTTACCCACGTCCTAATTAGCAGCCTTCGAAGTGGACACCAAGTCGAGAGATTATCGTTTTATCACCCACCGTAAACCCTCAACAGTCCAACCCACAATTAATTCTAGCCCAGGAAGACCAACACTCCACAGCTACTGGAATAATTAATCCTACCTGCGATTATATCCACTGTCGCACTTTTCTTACCTGAGTGACGTTCCCGAATCCTCGAGAAGGGATCCCGTAACCTACGAACCCCTTAATCGCCTTTCAAAACGGGAATGGGTAGATCGGAGCTAGTCATTTTGAAAATAAAACATTTATCCCTTTCCTTCCCCCAACAATTACTTTATTATTTCCACGAATAAAACCGCGTTTGCTACAGCACTGCATTACATTGTCGAGCAGCTAGGATCGTTTTACAATCCTACCTGCGACCTGCTCGTCTATTACATCCCCAGTGTTCCGGATGCCTCAACAATGGAATCTTGTCTCGCAACGCCCCCGACGGCCATGGAAAAATGTGGCATCGGGAATTACATTTTTCACCACTTCAGCCCATCATTATACACGCCGTCGGATGAACCGAGTTTTCCTAGCCCTCCCAAGATAGTCGGGACTCCTCGATCTCGATGTCAGGTTGCACAGCCTCGCTGAAATATCGCCTGCTCCTTTCGATCTCGCCCCCGCTCTCGCCGCGGCTCGTTCTTCTCTCTTCTTAATTCTCTGACACGGAAAAAAATGGGGCCCCGGTGGGCGGGTGGCCGTTGCTTGGAAAAAGAGTGAATGGATCGATGTCCATTCACCCGCGCACCTGACTCCCGACTCCGGTCGTGAGAATCGCTTCACAGATTTCTCCACATCTTTTTCTTCGCGCCTCTCCCCCGGCTTCATTCAACGCTGGCGAGCGAACGATTCTCTGCTCCTTGTTTGCGTTCCCGAGCAGAAGCTTGGGGGATCCGTTGCACGCCATAGCGAGCAAAAGAAGAGAAGTGGTCGCAGCGGACACGTAATTGTCCGCTCGAGGGTGAATCTCGGTCACTGGCTCGTACCCATGTTACCGATCTTTACTGCCACGTTTCTTGAAGGGTGCATGGTCCGCGGAGGATAAACAGTCGCGGAGGAATGTCTACGCAGCTTGCGGATAAAGTTGTGCTTGCGCAATTTTTATCTGTACAGTTTGACAGAGAAACTCCAGCAATTGATAAGAACCTCTTTCGATAAGAACTTTGCAACCTTTCTGCACACACGCGACGATTGTTGACCAGGAAAAGAAATTGTTGGCCGAAGGAAGAAGATCGTTAAGGTGATCTCTGTTTCACGCAATCAAGGATCTTCGACAATTACCTATGCTGTTGTTTGAAAGAGGGTAGGCATTCCAAAGCTGGTGGTTCCGCGCGTTGCTGCTCGAAAGCTATTCAGCTTGAAACAGATGAATGGATGAGCGCTAAGGTGCCCACGCCCAAAAAGGGGCACGTTCGACACCTGTCGCCTCCACGCAGTTAAGTCCCATCGATCCTGCAGGCTATACCTGGTCCGAGGCAAATTGCTTGAATGGAGACTCCCGACAGTTCCTCCCCGAGAGCACTTTGGAAACTTAATTTCTTGTCTTAACGCGATAATTACGAGTCGAGTGGGGCTGATGAAAGGCCTTGGTGTTTTCCGTAGCCTTCTATACAATCCCTCAGGTAGAGAAAAACTGACGAGTTATAACACTGCGGAAAATGAAGAAGACGCCTTGGTTAACTCAGTCGCAAATGTTTGTAAATTGTGGATAAGTATTCCTCCCCTTACTATTTTATCAGCAAGTGGCAAGTGTTCGCTTCCTTTTCCTCTCCCATCGTATCTTCACTCTTGGAAACACAGATTCCGCAGGCTAAGCCAACTTCTCTCGCTTCGTGATCTCGCATCGTCTCTGCATCGACCACGGTCTGGGTGTTCTAAACTCGAGGTCGATATTGTACCCGTCGCTCGCGCGGCTCTTCTTCCTCACCCTCAGCCGGAATATGTTCGGATTCTCCTCGACTTTGGGTGGCTCGTCCGCCTCGGTCGTGTAACTAGTCGCGTCGTCATAGGGGTCGTCTTCGCGCGGGCTTGGAAACAACGTGACTGTACGATTCTTGGAGCTTCCAACCGAGTCTTCGTCTTCCTTCGGAGCTTGCTCGGCGGGCTGTGAATCCTCGATGCAGTCGCACGGAGGATCGTACTCCTGGCGAGGAACCTCCTTCTGCGTTCTAATTACCACGCGGTTGTTGTTGATCACAGCTTCGAGCTCCTTGTAAGGCAGCCCCTTCTCCGCGATCTCTGAGCGAACCTTGGGAGCGCAGAGGTCTGAAGAGCTGCCCGAAGGCTTTGTTGGACAGCACGGGGGCGGTTGCAGGATTTTCGGGAGCGAAACCATGGGTTGCAGACGAGGCTTCTTGCAGCAAGAGCATTCTGGACGCGTCGGCAGGCTCGGGCGTTTGGCTTTCGTTGTTTTACCAGAACTGCAGCATGGCGAGCAGGGTGGCTTCTCTTCTTTAGGAGGACAGCCGCATTTGTGAGTGGCCACGATCATTCTCCGGGATTGTTGATCTTATTGGGGAGACTGAAGGGGGTGTCGAAGGTGGGACGTGAACGCGACATGGCAGAAATGTTTCAGAAATATTGACGAGGTGTTGGAAACGACTCCATGACGGAATGTTTCGTTGCGTGCTCTGAACGTATCTGAACTTGCGAGTACTGCGAAGGAGTTTCTTCGGGGAGATCGATGTTTAATCCCTCTAACCCCCTGGCCCCCTAAAAATGTCTCCGACAAGTCAGCTTCTTTAAAATTCAAAGTTCCACGTAACACAGTTATTAAATAAAATTCAGCGATGCATTGCTGCCCGTCGATGCCACCACCGCCCTGCCTTCCAGAGGGCCCACCGCCCGAACAGCCGGACGATGCATTCTCAAAGTACTATCGACAAATCGGGACGACCATGATCGGCAATCAGCTGATAATTCGCATGGAGAGGGAAAAGGGTAAATCGAGGAAAGTCCGCGAGTGGGATCCACCGTGTGACTGCGATGTGGTGGAAATACAGAGGCCCACGAGCAAGATGGGGCCCAGGATACTGAAAGGGGCTGATAACAATCGAATCCTGTTCCGCGTGCAGTCCAGATCTCATCTGGCGACGAGGGATGGAAGCGACGACTCGCCGCAAGCTATCTCCTACGAGGTACTAGAGATCACTATTTCACGTGTATTTAAATACACGTGTACACGTGTATTAAACGTATCCGTATCTCAATCCGTGTATCTTTTAGTACACGGGTACCCGTGCACTATTTCACGTGTATTTAAATACACGTGAATTTAGATACACGTGTATTTATAAATACACGTATATTAACGTATCCGTATTTTGATTCGTCTGATTTTTAATATCTATAGATATCCCAGAACTCTGAGGGATTGCGAAATTCATAAAAGAATTAATGTATTTAAATATATTTACTAGAATAATATGTGGAAAGTATGGTTTTACAAATTTTCAGATTGTAACTAATAACACAATTATAAAATTAACAAGATTTATTTAATCGATTACCTATTTTGATACAAAAAATTAAGGCGCTACTGGTAATAAGCGAGTTTCTTTTTAGGCGCAATGATAATCCTTAAAATTGAAAAACATCACTCGGTTTTATTACACTTGTTGCTTACTTAAGTGACCGCCATTGCCCATTCTCCCGTAGTTAGTGCCCAATTCTGATCAAAATAAACAAATACGTTGATACACGTGTATTTAAATACACGTGAAATAGTGCACGGGTACCCGTGTATTAAAAGCTATACGGATCGAGGTGCGGATATATGTAATACACGTGTCTTTTTACTACACGTACCATACCGTGGTCTCTACGAGGTACAGTGATATTCCAACATTCAATTTTCATCTTTGCCACGGTTCTTTTCGAAAAATTGCAGAAATGAAAGATCATTCGATGGCTTCATTCAAATAAGTCCCTACTTTCTCAACAGTAACTACGTGTTTTAACACTGAATCTAGAATACATCCATCGTGTGCCATCAAAAATGTAAATTTCCGGGAATTAAAGAAACAACCAGGTTCCCTTCACGATGCTCCTCACGTTTTTACTTACGATTATTTTTTACCGTCTTAAAAGCTGATAGAATAAAGCTACAAGTTTGCAAAACGATACGTGTAATACTTGGTTCTGTTTTTAATTCCTGAAAAATTAAGTTTTCTCAGCCGCCACACTATGGAGACCCTTCAAGTCGACGGTTGATTGTTTCACGTGCATTATTTCGTTCGTTCAGGTTGGCGAGTGCAAGGGAGGCCGACGCACAAACGATCAATGCAGAACGTTCACCATTCATCCCGTCCTAAACAGTCCAGGCAGGCAGGAGGTGCACACGGACCGCGTGACCGAAGGGGATGAAAACGTGTTCATGCTGAAGGTGAAGAAGAAGCCCGAGTCCCCCGACCAGCCGAAGAGGAACATCGAGTTAGAATTAAGAACACCAAGACCGCCGACTCCGCCACCGCTGCAGGCAAACCCGAGAGTGCAACTGCTCACGGAGAAAGTCCCGGAGACGAAAAGGGAGGTTGCAAGGAAACATAAGAGAAGAAAATAAGTGATTGCGAATTTCAATGCTTAACTCGCACACTTGCCGCCTTATCATTTTCGTTGCTTCGGCGTGTGAGTACTGATAATTCCAAACTAATGAATAAGAAGCCAGTAACAAGTGTATAAAAGAGAAGAGAAGATTGGTAGGCTCTTTTCGAATATTCCAAGTGTACCCAATAGGACGTTTCTTGGGTTTCCTCGATGATTCGCCACTGAGAGCATCTTCAGGACGCTCAGGGAGCATTCAGGGTCCCTCGAAGGATCTCTGAATGAACTTCCATCGACGTGACTTTCAATGAAGTTCGCGGAGCGCGAACAGGTCTGTAACAGCGCGTAAAACTACGCGAGTCAGGCAGCTCATTCATTGCCAACCGTGGAGAATCGCTTCGCCACGGCCAGACGAGGCCATCTTTCGGCTACTGTCTCCTTTCCAGAGGTTGGACGGTCATCGAGAAGGCCTGACGCTTCTCAATGAACGACTGGAGGAACGTCTCGACGATTGATGACGCCGTGCATCTCCTGAGACCGCATTGTCGCCTCTCAAAGCCTCCTCGTAATTGCCTGTAACTCCTTCACTCGCCTGTAACGCTGCCTCGTAATGATCGAGGTGAATGACGGAGGCTGAATACTGCCTGCCATTGAGAAACTTCGACGGGGACCCTGCTTCTTGCATCTCGACGGCGAAAAGTGCTGGAGAAGTGGAGTACGAACCCTTGGCCGCAGCTTTTACTTCCCCCGTGTCGTTGTTATTTTGGGAAGCAGAGAAGCTGATTTTGTGGCCCTCTGGAGTAAAATTCTTACCCCTTTGACACACCTTTCGGTCATAAGCCATAATTTGTACGGGGGGTATCTACCATTAAATCATAAAATGTCGCTGTTGCTCTCGGTGATTTCAAATCAACGATGTCCCTGCGATTTTAGTAACGTGATAAGAAAAACACTGCTACCCTCAGACTTGTATAGTGTGTCTGGAGTGTTCGTATGCGCGCTATTACTTTTCTAACTAGTGAAAGAGCGAGGAAATAATTCATATGGAAGTTTGTTTGATTTGATTGAGGAAGCTTAATAGAATATAGAGACTTCTCAACATCAATGTAATATTTTTTAAAGTGATCTATATATTTTTATTATTACCACTTTGTTTTGCATTAGAAGTCACGTTCAAAGATGTGTGTGAAAAGTATGTTTGAACAATAATTTACCGGATATCTTTATGAACATTTGTGACGAATTTCAAGTCTGCTAAGGAGGAATTTATTGAGGAATATTATTGAGGAATTTAACATGAAATTATTCAATTCTTAAACGTCCAATTAAATCTTAACATAATTCTATCGAGGTACTTACCTAATCTTTAACTTTCATTTCAATTTAATATAAAATTATCTAATTTTCAAACCTCCAATTAAATCTTAATAGATTCTGATTTAAAAATATTGTTTTTTGGTGAAAATCATTTCATTCATTTGGATTAGCCAGTCATAATGAGCTGAAGCACGTTTCGTGACCCCAGAGTTTACCTCCCGATAGTTTTTAGGCTCCGGACAAGCACACAAAGATATAAACCTTCTGCTTTATATATTAAGATCGACAAGTGGGTCTATTTCATTCTGAACACAACGAGAGCAAAGTCGCCTCGAGGACTCCTGACAATGAGTACAGGAGGATCCATTCACTGTGTGGTAGCTAGGTGTGACAGGATTATTAAAAAAATAATATATAGAAGAAGCAGAAGAGACAGGGGAAGAATACAGAGTCTGGAGGGTTCGTAATCGCGATTGTCGTGGGAGTTCATAAAGGTGTCGTTCGAGCTGTGTGGTCGCCTCGCGCCGGACAATGCCGATGGTCAATAAATTAGGAGGCCACGGGGAAGGACATGCTCTCTCGATGTACGAAAAATAGCGTGACACGTATGATCGTGGCGGTAGGTGGAAAACCAGCCGCTCTTTTTCTACACGACGACGAGGCCCGACCTAAAGAAAACTGTCTGCGGTCACCGGTTGAATAGGACGACAAGTGACCGCGATATTATACGTGGGACGAATCTCTTCCCGAGGGAGAATAGGATCTTCACGCGGGGCAAGATGTCCACCGCGGATGAAAGAGAGGGGCGATAATTCATGGGGCTGTAGGAGAACGTCCCACCTACGAAGCTACCACGGATTTTCGCACGGTTCCATTCAAAGAGGCACTTTATTCTTTCAAACATTTACCAGAGATCGATGGAGACGGCATCGCCTCGCGTAACAACGGAGAAGCCTTCCCTTGCGATACATTTTCAAAGAAGCTTCGATGATTTTATTAACGCAACGAAATTCCTTTCAATATTAATTACAGTTATTAATTACAGTCTATCGTCCAGGTTTATCTTATCATCTTTCTCACCTTGTCCAGCGAGTTCAAAACTCCTGTTCGCGTTTTTCTTTTTGTGTCCCGAAGTATGATCACATCTCTCATATGTCAAAACGTCTTGGTTACGTATGCCTCAGCGCTGGATTTTCCATTCATGTTGTATCGTTCACAAAATACTCTCATCTCATGTCCCGCCTTATCTCTATAATATTCTTCGCAATAATCTTTCTTACCATGGGCCTAATTCTCGTTCTACTCGACACCAAAGCCTCCTTTCCATACCGACGCAACTTGACATCTAAATTTGAATCATCCTTTGCTTATATTTCGGCTCATTACTATAATTCCCTCCCACCTGATATTCGAGGTTTAAATTCGTTTCCTGATTTTAAGTGTAAAGCTCGGCGATATATAAGGTTACATTATGCGTCGCAATAACTTTCTAGCTTCTTAATGTTAGTTAGTTTTTAGTCATTTAGTTAGTTATTTAGTTATGGTTAGGCTTCTAACAGAATTGTACTGCAGCCTCGCCATTTACTTCGCTTGTCTTTATGTATTATTTTCTTCTCTGGACGTGTCAAGTAATAAAGACGAATAATAATAATAATAATAATATCGTACTGCAGCCTCGCCATTTACTTCGCTTGTCTTTATGTATTATTTTCTTCTCTGGACGTGTCAAGTAATAAAGACGAATAATAATAATAATAATAATAATAATAATACAGTCATTCAGCGTAGCATGTCTTACGTTGGAACGAGGTTACTGGTGTTTGCGTAACTTCCAGCTTCCCCGTGGTAATCGTTCCCTTAACCGATGGTACGGTCCAAGAGCGGAGGATTCGTAGGTCCGCGGCCCCGTGGCGTCGTTAATAACGTTAATCGTCGACAATGCGCCGGGACGGAATAAATAAAATCGGCAGGTGGTGGGAATGCGCGAGATCGCCGAGGGTGGTCTTCGGTGGCTGTGTCATTGTGACGATATCCTCACCGCAACCGAAATCCGACGACACGTCTACGTAATATCATCATTATAACACAGATGCACCCCAGGCTCGGGGATATCGTGATTCCGTTTTTATATATTGCGGTTACGCGATCCCTTTGTGCCGCGTCTTCTCTCGAAAAGAGCCGGCGGCAGGACCCCCGTGGAGGGATGGTCCACGTCTCTGCGGGGTCGGGCGATTCCACCGGCGCCCCTGTCGACAGCAACCCGTGATCGGTAAACTCTTGCGGCGTATATCTCGCCCCGTTCTCTCCCCTCTCTCGTGCCGCCGTCACGCGCGCGTTATGCGCGCCGTTCCAAACGGACCTGGGACAAATTGCTCCGCTTCCTATCGCCACGAAGTGTATCAGGGTACCTGTAATTTATGGCGGATGTAATGGATTGCCGGTTGAGGGACGACTGTTTTATCGCTCCGCTTCGGTTGAGCCGCGACCTTTGGCTGCGTAGACCAGATATTGTTTCCTACGATCTCTCTTGACGAGCTAAATCGAAACGGTTAAGGGAACTGCGCACTCGTTTTTCGCGAAAGAAACATTTTCTTTTTAATGTATTTATAAAAAAATTCAAGCAAATCCAGATGCATCTTTTTACCCAATGTTTATTATTATCATAGAAATTGAAAAAAGTTGGTAAACTTTTTAACGTTCGCCTGTAGTTTTCGCGTAATATTGGTCTTAAAAAGTGACGTAATCCAATTTCAAGCTGTGATTCTTGCTTGTTGCATCCGTACTTTCCCGCGGAACCAATGACAACTAAAATTAAAATGGAATTATTAAATTGGTGACCGGGAAACGAAGAATTAATCAATTACTCTGCAAGATTTGATCGCGAACAAATTTTGTACACCTTCATTACGACGAGTTGTCTCTTAAATGAGGAGAAATTAAGACATTAAGAAATTCGCCTTGTTCTCCTCGCGGTGAATCATTCCACGTCGCGTCTTGAACGTAGAAAACCGTTTGTCTATTTCCTCGTCGTTGGGAACGTGCTCGGTCGATCCGGCGCTCGTCATATATTTTACAATTGAAGCGGCGTGTATTTCGCTCGAGCGACGTGTCTCGAAATTGACGGAGGCCGAGCAGAATCATCGTCATTCGGATGGCCCCTAGTGCGGCCCCGTCACCATGCTGGAGCCGTTGATAGTGCTGACAGTGTTGAATTGCTTCTTCATGTTCAGCTCGACCGCGACGACATGCGCGCTATGGTAAACCGCCGCGATTTCTCTGACTATCCTCGCCTTCTCTACCCACCGACGATCGACAGGTGGCAATATCGCAGCCACCGGTGCTGCTACAAGAAGGACCCCGGGCAGCAGGCCGCGAGGCACGCCCTGTCCAAGCTGAAGAGCAGCCACGCCTCGAAGGACCCGAAGAAGGCTTGCAGCTCGAAGCAGGATAACCCCGGGAATGGGGTCGATCGCAGCAAGTCGAACTCGACGGTGAACCGCGACAGCAAGAGTAGGAGGAGGCAGAAGAGAAGCTCGAGCATCAAGTACCCAGTGCAGACTGAATCGCCCAGCGAGGAACACGAGAACTCGATGTAAACGGGCTCGCATCATCTAAGGGCCGATCCAGAAGCACGTCCCTAGTAGCATTTATTGTTGGCATTTTGATGGCCAACTAATTCCCAACCTGGGGATAACATGGGCCAACCAGAAATGCTATAGTGCCTATCCGAGATATAGTGACTTAGGTGTGAAGTCCTTCGGCGGGGTCTTACCCGACACCCTGCTGGGTACTGGTCGCTAAACGTGCCCCCCTACTACCTCTTGCAGGACTGTAATTAGAGAAGACCAGGACAAACCCGAGGCCCTAACAGAAAATAAAACAGATATTGAAGATACGATTTATCATTATTAAAAGACTAAGCTTTGCTACTAGATTAAGCTTTGCTACTGGCTATTAAAAATTGTCTCATATTAAATACAAATACATTTTGGTAAGGCATATGTACTGCATTAGAACAGAAGTGGAGAATTTATGAATCAATATAATAATTAATCAAAGCTTAATCTATGTCTTTTAATAATGATAAACCGTGTCTTCAATTTCTGTTTTATTTTCTGTTAGGGCCCCGGTTTTGTCCTGGTCTTCTCTAAATGCAGTCCTGTAAGAGGTAGTAGAGGGGCACGTTTAGCGACCAGTACCCAGCAGGGTGTCGGGTAAGACCCCGCCGAGGGACTTCACACCTAAGTCACTATATCTCGGATAGGTACTGTACTAGGGGTAGTTCTCTTTCCAACGAGGGGCACTTCGTGGGTCGTGTTTTAGGGACATCGCGGGCGAGTGGCAGCTCGAAGAGAGAACGAGGATGTCAGAGGCGTCGCAGACTGGCAATGACGTTAGGCCGGCGGTGGTGATGGAGTACTCGACCGTGCAGAAGATCGTGCAGATTCTCGACGACGACGCGGACCTGCTGACCACGAGAATGGCCATCAAGGACCGCCAGGCCAAGCAACACGCCGAAGAGAAGAAAGCTGATTTAGACGCTGAGATTAAGGACAAGCTCGAGCGTCCATCCCTGATTGCGTATACACCGTCCGAGAGCTAATCTCATTGAATGTTGTACGAAATAAACGACAGGCTTTTTTATAAAACATTTGATTTATATTTCGTTTATTTTCAACGGGGTTTATTCAATTATCGAAGGCTGCTTATTTTAGGCTTTTGGCATCTTCGATTTTAAAGAGTCGCAGAAGTTCCTCGTGCATTTAGTCAAGTATTATCAAGCTTTACAAATGCGGTTCTTCATGGTAGTAGAAATTTTCTCCTTCGTGTAACCCGCGTTCTTTGAAAGATGGTTCTTGAGGTACTCTTCGTTGCTTGGAGTTCCTGCGCAATCTTTCGTCTAATGATAGATTTCTAGGTGTGCGAGGTATCGAAGGGTCGGTGGAGCTCAGATGGCATTGGATAATCCGTGAGATTTTGGGTTTCTTCCCTGGCTTTTTCAACTCGCAGCACTCGCTGGAATCGACTCCCCTGGGGCAACCAAAGAGTCTTGGGAAACTTTAAGACGATGGATAAATTAGCGGACGAGGTTAGTCGTAACTTTCTGAATGGTTTTACCAACTGGAGAAGAGAATGCACCAAATGCAGGTTATGCAAGCGCTGTTGCATAGAGCGAGGCAGTCCAACATTTCGCAGGCAGTCCGAGCCCTTTAATTTCGTTCCTTGTTTCGATTACATTTCTGGGTAATTCTACGGGTTTTAGAGGCGACAGGATTTCCTGCGTTGCGTCCTGTCGGCGAAGCGTTGCAAACTTCCGTCGACAAGAGTGTCATCTCGTGCGAGGTGTATTGACTAACACTTCAGGATGGTTTTCGGGGGGAAGATAAAAAGAAACTGAACTGACTGTGAAACGTCCTCCGCGTTGTTCAATGTCTGCGTTGTTTTCGCACTTCCCTCGCCTTTTATTCTTTGGCAATGCACAGGCTAGCCTATTCCACGCAAAACTACGTGTATTTTTCTGCAGAAGCTCAGACTTCGTCGAAGGTGCTTCGAATTATATTATTTCTTTGAGGAAAATTCATCACCAAGCTGATAGAATTTTTTTCCTGATTCGAGAAAGAGAAATGAAAATGTTTTTGCACACGAGAGTACACTTGAACATTCAATGCTCAATTATATCTAAAGGGACATTTAATTGAAGCAAACGTAGGATTTCGAAATTTAAATTCCTAGAGCTGCTCTTCGAGCTTTTAAGAAGACAGAAGGAACGTTCCCACGAGACACTTTGGATTCATTCTCCAGTGTCGATAAGTCGGAACCAAGTCACGTAGCAATACTAATGGACGTTATTACGAAAATCGTGCACGCGACGGAGCTCGCACGCGTCTGGAGAAAATCCTAAGCGTTCGAAGACATTTTTCAATCGGCCCATCGGTTTTCATTCGCGACGGTAGAGGTAGGGATGGACAGAGCGTGTTTGAAAATGTAATCGAAGGAGCTTATCAACGTGTAATCATATTTCTACTCACATGCTAAATTTATTAGCATATTAATCGACGGTCATGTAACTCCATTTTATACGATAGATCATTTGGAAATATTCTCTAAATAGAGAACGAAGATTTGAAACGACATTTCAATTCAGAAGATACAATTTCCGAGGAGGATAGAGACGTAGATTAGATAACGTTAGTAGTTTATTAGATACTTCGATATTCCAAATTACCAACAATATTCCAAATATGCTGCACTTCCCGTACTAAAAGTCGTACACCACACTTCGTCGCAACAACAGACGTAACGAGTTGCATTAAGGGGGTATACCCGTTTGAACCCTCGGAAAATGTATACATTTTGTGGATTTTTTTACAAGTCAACGGTTTGATGCAGATTTCCCGTTTTTTAACTATGTTTACATAGTATTATGAACTACTTATAAAAAAAGTTTCAGTTAAAAAACTATTGTTTTTCGGAAGTTACGGATACATGTCCGAAAGTCTCTCGATTTTAGACGGCTAAACGGCGGCCCTAAAAACTCGCGCTACGTTCAACCAATTTACTTCAAATTTTGCATGCAGAATCATAATAAGATTCCGCATCGTCCAACGAAGGCTTTTTTTATTTCGATTCCCCGTTTATTATTTATAAAGGAAAAAGGTGGATTTTTCTCTTAGAAAAATTTAACTTTACCTTTGATCTCTCACCATTTCTTTATTTTTCAAAATTTTCAAAATCGCCTTCGTTGGACGATGTGGAATCCTATTATGATTCTGCATGCAAAATTTGAAGTAAATTGGTTGAACGTAGCGCGAGTTTTTAGGGCCACCGTTTAGCCGTCTAAAATCGAGAGACTTTCGGACATGTATCCGTAACTTCCGAAAAACAATAGTTTTTTAACTGAAACTTTTTTTATAAGTAGTTCATAATACTATGTAAACATAGTTAAAAAACGGGAAATCTGCATCAAACCGTTGACTTGTAAAAAAATCCACAAAATGTATACATTTTCCGAGGGTTAGGTCTGGGTATACCCCCTTAAGTCGTTGGAAAATCTATTTCCGCAAGACGCACACTGAATTTCACGTTGCAACGTTTCGCGGAAAAATTTTACGCTCTCCCGAACGCATGTATTCCTAATTACTTACCCATCTAATATGGACATTTAATACACTAACTTGGCTAATGAGGCGAGTCTAAAACAATAATTCTACTTCTTATTCGAAAATGATACTGAATGTAATGAGAAATATTACATTCGGAATTCAAGGATGCATCCACTATAAATTACGGAAATATCGAAGACATAATACAGGTGAATTCGAGACTTTGATCACCATAGAATACAAAATGCCAGATTATTCGTAAATTGATCTATATATTCCACAAGAGAATTCAGTATTTTCGATGCATTTCAATTACAAAGTCATTCGAATGTGCCTAGGTGTGTTCGGTGGTGGGGCATTGTGTGTCCTGGGCCAAAAGAGAGGAATGGATCTGCTTGGAGCAGATAAAAATGCCGATCGCGCGAACGAAGAAGCGGAAACGTACGCGTGGTGCGGTTTGAAGACGTGCTCTGTGCGTTGCACACTCGTTCGACTACGCAGATTTTCTGAAACTTTCTAAAGATTTATCCTTTAGATCCTAGAACCTCTGTCGAGCATTTGGGCGAAGTGAGTAAAAAGTTTGAAAGAATCCTTTTAGCTCCTTCGATCTCTTATAGCATTCAGTGGACAGGAAAAGTTTGTTTGGTGACTCTCGACTGTTAAAGTAAAAAGAGTAGTGTGATTCGTCGCAAGTGGAGTTCAAGTAAGTTTCGCAAGCAAAGTGCATGGATTATTAATAATTCTTTCTTTGCATCTGCCTTATTTCACTGAAGAATCCTTCATAAATAAATTCGACGATTGTGGTAGGCTTATCGAATGCTCATTAAGTCAAATTATAACGCTCAAAGGACGGATTAGATGAGTCAGGAAATATAAAATGAACTTTGCGACACAGACATCGGTTAACCCCCATCGTAGCTTAAGGGGGGAGCCTGGTGTAACTAAATGAAAATCGAGGCATTTTTCGGGAATTTTTTTTAAAGAAAGTATTTGATAGATCTTTCTGAAACTTTCAGGATATTGTATTAACAGGTTAAGGTATATAACAAAAAAAAATTATTAAAAAAGAGCGGCAAATAACAAAGTTATGCCCAGTCCGTTGGCGACGCAATTATTGCACTGCGGGCAACGTAGCGTCTTTTGGTTTCATCTGAAACCAAAAATCGAACAATTTTCTTTTAGTTTATGAGTGTACGCACAGAATGAAGTAATTTGAAACTTAAAAGATGCAAAATGAACAAATGGCGGCCTCTTGAATAAAAAGTTCACTGTTTCCAACGAAATTTTGCCTTAAATGTCTAAAAAAAAGTTATTTATTTAAACAATATCATTATACTAATAACTCAGTACTATGAAGAAAATGTTCACAAATATCCGTGCACAAGGCCAAGTCGATTGGTTGAATATTTTTTTAGTTACATTGCCCGCAAAGTATAAAACTGTCGTATCGAGAAAAACACATTTCAAGTTTTGTGGTAGCCTGGCGCTCCGTAGCAAAACCGGCTATATCCGCTTTAATTTTTCGAATTTCGTTTTGCGGCTTTGGGAACATATTGTCGTGATGTTCAACTATTGATTTATGCAAAAAAAAAATCGATTTCTTCGATCCGCTACAGCAGGCTCCCCCCTTAATACATTAAAGCAGAAAGTGTTTGTGCCTTTGTGTACGTCGCCTAAAGACTTTCGAACGGTAAACCCTGAGGTGACGAAATGTGTTCCAGCTCATTATGCCTAATTAATCCTGACGAATGTGACTGTTTTCACAAAAAGAAATAAGTAACAAATTGATCTTATAAAATCAGAATCTGAATTTAAGGCGAACTCGAGTAGTGAAGCTAGTAATTTATAAAAAAAAATAGACTTTGTCGCTTAACAATGCACCTTTCATCTCCTCCCCATTGTTTACATCCACACTTTCTCTTCTGCATCGCAATCTGCTCGATTTCCACGTCGCCCCGATCGATTCCATTCACGTAGAAACGTCCACGCACATTCAAACGATCTCCAATGACCATGCTACGCGCAACTGTACGAGCAACTGCTTAGCTCTCTTCTGTAATCGCTCCGACGAACCTCGATCCACTTACGAGAACGCGTGCAGCCGAGATTCAAGAATGGTGCAACCCACCATGCCCATCGAATTCTGGTCACGCGTTCAATTTATTTCCCCGAGGTGTCCTCTTCCTCGTATTCGAGCAGTCGCTTCACCGTCGCCGAGGTTCGATAGTTTACAAAACAGTGCTCGAAAGAACGGAGACGAAGTTGCACGCGTGACGCTGATAGACCCTGCTGCACCCTGAAGAGTACAGTCCCGCTGATAAGCGAGGGACGTTCGATTCCCTAGTTTGAAAGTTCTCCAGCGACTGGATCATCGAAGACAATTTCGACCGCGGGGATTATCTTTGGAATTGGTGAGAATTCCTGGGAATGTCTTCAAGATCTTCCAAGCCTCCGAAGTCAGAAATCCATTGAAACCTCTGAAAGCGCTGTCGACGTTCGTGCTTACAAACCTCGGACCTTTTAACAGTTTCATTTCGAAAGTCCAAATATTAGTTAAGGGGTCATGCTCAGTCAGGAGGCCGAAAAAAGGGTGGTGTTTGGAAATTTTTTACTCAAAAGCTATAACACATTTCGCAACAAATCTTTTTTCCTTTTAAGCATTGAATCTAGTACCGTGCATCGTATTTTTTTTATTTAAAAATATTTATCAATAACTGAGTTATTGTCTATCACTCGAAGGTTCTTTAAAAATAAAGGCTTCTGCGGTGGCCACTGCTGCTCGAAAGTCGATCATCGAAAATAAAAAATTCAAAAGAATTTACTTATTATATTATATTATCCAGTATTTGAACGAAGGATTTCTTTATCCGATGCTTAGTTTTCTTTTAATTGACGAAAATCAGGCAGGATTTATGATAAAAATTGAAACTTTTACTTTAAACATCAGCCATTTTTTCCCAAATCAATATTTCGAAAAAACCTTCGTTCAAATACTAGACAATATAATATAATAAGTAAATTCTTTTGAATTTTTTATTTTAGATGATCGACTTTCGAGCAGCAGTGGTCACCGCAGAAGCCTTTTATTTTAGAGAACATTCGTGTGATAGACAATAACTCAGTTACTGACAAATATTTTTAAATAAAAAAAATACGATGCACGCTACTAGATGCAATCCTTAAAAGGAAAAAAGATTTTTTGAGAAATGTGTTATAGCCTTTGAGTAAAAAATTTCCAAAGACCACCCTTTTTTCGGCCTCCTGACTGAGCATGACCCCTTAATCGAGTATTACTTAAGGTGACATAAAGCGCCTTGAGCCCGCGGCACTATCATGCTAATTGACACTTAGGGTTCGAGGTTATCTCTAGGAAAGAGTCGAGGAGACATTCAGTCCCCGTTGTTTGCTCGTGTACACTTCGCGTTATCGATATATGTATACCGCGATTAAAAGCTCGTCAAACAGTGATTGTTGACGGATCACGGTGTGGCGATTGCTCAGCCACGTATTAGCACTCGAAGAACCGTTTCGAGTGCTAATGCGTCGCGAGTATCGTCAATCCGTGTGGACAGAATCTTGAGGAACATCGGAAGAAGAACATCTTGAAAAGGCAAGGCGCTAGAATTTCAATCCACTTCACCGTGGAATCCGAGGGATCCCTGGCGAGCGTTGCACTTCGTTCGCAAATATGTAAGTCTGTTAAAGACGACGCGTAACTATGATCAACATTGAGCATGTTGTTTCTGCGATGGTTGACTCTTTCGTTCAAACATGGCCTCGCTGGAGCCGATAGTATTCCAAGAAGTGGCTGCAACTTTCGCAGCTCGTCACGAGGACTCCAGGGATCGTAATTGTCTGAATAATAATAATGGCTGCAGCGACAGACGGTGATAATACAGTGGCTCGAATTAATATTCGGACACTTTTTAAAATCGCATAACTTTTTTAGAATTGGTCCAAACGACTTGAGTTTTTTTTTGAGAAGCTAGAAGGATTAGTTTGCTAAATGACGTATTTGGTCGTTTTGAGAAAAAATGTATTTGGTTGGAATAGCGAAAAGAATAGTAAAAGTCGATTTTTAAACTTTTTTTTTGTGAGCTTGTAATGCAAATTAAAAACGATTAATTATTTATTCTCGACCTTATTCTGCGATCTTTAAACGTTTGTAGCTCGGAGCAACGTTAACCGATTTTTATGAAATTTTAGACACGTATACAACTTACTGCAATCTACAAACGGATTTTTTTAAATTTTCATTACAGCTCCGAAAAAAGTTTAAAAATCGACCTTTACTATTCTTTTCGCTATTCCAACGAAATACATTTTTTTTCAAAACGTCGAACCGCGTCAGTTAGCAAACTAATCCTTCTAGCTTCTCAAAAAAACTCAAGTCGTTTGGACCAATTCTAAAAAAGTTATGCGATTTTAAAAAGTGTCCGAATATTAATGCGAGTCACCGTATTTTTTCTCACTTTTGCACGTCGCTCTTCAGAATCCTCCGCAGAATATTGTATCGAAGAGTGCAAACGATAATTCTGCTGGGCTCCAAAGTTCGTCCAGCTAGGGTTGACGCTGAATACAAAATTTGCTTTTACAGTTCACGATGACGCTGTTACCACCGACTGTCAAGCAACAAAGACACATCGACGAGGAAGTTCCACCCGACCCGGAGGCGAGAAAACGCGACGTCGCAGCGATACGCGAATGGCTGTCGAAGCAGCCTCATCTGCCTAATCACATGGGTTAGATTAATAATAATGTCCACACTGCCGTCGATTTTGCATAGTGTTTTCACCATGTTCTCAGCGAGAATATGGGAGAGAATTTCTCACTAATTCGCTGAAGCTTGTTCCACTGTGGAAATTCAGAAAAAAAAAATAGATTGCGATATTAAAATACAGATAAATAGTTGTCTTATGTTCTTCGTAACTTTAGCTTTTGCTTTCGATTTCGATACTGAATAAAATTCTGAAATATCCTTCTTTGAATGAGTTTCGTGACTTTTTCAGAAAGCTAAGAATATTATAACGAAATCAAATGTAAAAATTATTCCGCAACGTGTGCAAACGAAGTGACATTGCGAGTCAAAGTGAACTTCGCCAGGGGAAGTTAATTAGCGGTGTGTAAAGAAAGAAGTTAAGAATGTTCAAAATCTGCCAACGTTTCAGACGACGCAAGGCTCGAGAGATTCCTGTTCGGCTGCAAGAACAGCCTGGAGAGATGCAAATTAATTTTGGAGCGATACTTCAGCGTGCGCACCGCGATGCCAGAATTCTTCTCTGTGCGCGATCCGCTTTCGAGGGAGCTCCGAGAGTGCTGCGAAGCGATGTAATCAACTTCCCTGGCTTCCTAGCCACTGTCAATTAGGGACAGCTGATTCTGAGCAGATTTTGACGTCGATTGCTTTTCGATTCGTTAACAGACACTACTTCGTTCTGCCGTCGTTGACGGAGGAGGGACATCGCGTGACCATTCTGGGGCTACGGGACACTTCGATAGAGAAATTCTCGATCCAGGCGATCTCCAGGCGGATACTCATGGTCATGGATACGCGCCTCATGGAAGAACATTGCTTGTCGAACATTATGGTCATCGATCTTCAGGTGAGCAGACGATGCTGCGTTATTCCTTCACTAAATTGGAATATATTTATTCCATTTATTTTACACAATCCTTGCCTCGTGGCTTCGGATTATTTCCTACTTTATATACTCTGTCTATATTTCAACGGCTTGTAAAATACCTATACTTATACCTAGGTACTTTGTGCCTTTGTAGATCTACTTATACGTTTCTATCTCTATATTTTATCGTACTATGTTATTCCCATTCCCACGATCCTATCTTAACCCTTAACTGGTATCTTGGGGTCGCTCATGACCCCAGGCAAGTTCGCTGCAAAATTTTTGGTTGTCTAAGCTTGTAAACTGTTTTTCTAATTAATTTTATAATAACAGTTTTACTTTCTAGGTTTCTATTATTTTATACATTACCTAAGAACAAAATATTCATACAGGTTGATCTGGGGTCGACTTTACAAATTTCTGTGTCCTTTTTTATTTGGGGTCTGCCACGACCCCAGTATACCAGCCACGTTTGCCAAAAACAGTATACCAGTTAAGGGTTAAACTCTAAGTTCTGAAGGGGTTACATACACCTAGAATGGTTAAAAAGAAAGTGAAATTTCTCTCAGGAATGTTCACTTCTGCTCTTCTCAGAGAAATTTCATCAGTTTTTTAATGATTAAAAAGAAACTGTGGCTTCAAAAAAAAAATCGTTGTGTCAAAGACTAGATATTGATGTTAGGAATAATCGTGCCAAGTTTCATTCAAATCGGTTCAGTGGTTTTTGAAATATTGGCACCGATTTGAAAAACATAGTTTCGAAAAAACAGCGTTTAAAGTTTAAGCTACAGGCTAAATGAGACAGTTTCCTTTGAACTCACAGAAAATCATCGATTCCTCGTGTAGAATTGAGCATCCTTTGATATCGTAGCTTCTGCGAATTATTTATTGGGAAAATGGATTTTTGTCGACCATTCTGGGTGTATGTAACCCCTTAATTCTCTAATTTCCAAGCTTTCTAAACTTAAATTGGTCTCCGACGGCCTGTAGAATTATAGCTGAAGCAAAGCTGGCCCCTGTTCATCCTAGATTTCGCTGATGTTTGGAGAAATGATTGGAATGATTCAGGGTTTCAGCGGGGTACACTTCACGAAGTGCAGCCCAACGCAGAGCATCCTGAGGAAATCGATGCTGGCTGTGCAGGACAGCATGCCGCTGCGTCTTCACAGGGTGCACTTCCTCCACGCGCCTGCAGTCATCGAGAGCATCCTCAACATATTCTACCCCCTTCTGAAAGCCAAGCTCGTCCAGAAGGTGGGTGGAAATCGATGAACGTGATTGTGCCCGGTGAATGGTCCTTCTGTTCCTTATACTTCGCGTTCCTTCTTATTCAAGTTCCGCGTCCACACCGGCGGCGGGGAGGAGCTGCACCCCTACATGAGCAAGGATATATTGCCGAACGAGTGGGGAGGCAGAGCTGGCACCTTCGACGAGCTCAATGGTTCGTGAAACTGAAAGCCTCTGCTATGTATGGCGGTTTTTAGCATTCGGACGCCTCGTGCTAATCGATACAGGCTGCGATAACTATTTAGTCAGACGTCCAGAGCTCTCGCTCAGCCTTCAACACCCCACAGCAATAATGCATGCTGTCTCTAAACAGCTAAACATTTTTCAGACACATTTTTCATTCAGGAAAACTGCTTTCAGACGCGTGGAGGAAGAAAATCGAGAGGAACAGGGACTGGTTCCTGCGAGAGGAGAAGCTTAGTCGATCCAACGAATGTGCTCGACTGCCTGAATGTAAGTCGAGGGTTTTAATGGAACTGGAAGGCCTGCAGGGCTCCTTTAGGAAACTAAATATCGATTAGACGAGGCCGAGTGTCCTGTACGAAACGATTACGGTTTTATTGAACGATCCGCGAGGACCCTGTGATAAGTTATCACTGGTGGGATTTCACAACGCTCGCCAGAAGATAGCGCCACAGAACACATCTGAGTCTTGGAGCAGGTTCCGATGAATGGGAAGTGGAATTGATTAATTGATTAATTTAACCATGGCATTAATGTTTAAGGAACGGCAGAGCTATTTTGTATTAAATATTTTTTATACTGCAACTTGAATTCAGGATGTGCGATCGTGTAATGTTTATAATACAGCATTTTTGTACGCCAATAATTTGACCACGCGTGTTTGACACGGAGCCCGTGTTGGAATAATAATTCCCCTTCATTTTTTATACGTACTCGAGCTCCCTCTACTAAATAGCAACGCATACAAGATTCTGATTAGAATCCAGACCGTATAGAGGACTTCGCGCATGGTTCGTGCCAAAATACAGGTGTGGCACGTATGTAGCATTGTTGCAAATATATTGGAAAGAAGCCCACCAGATAGACTGCCAAGCAGAATCTAGCAATGCAGTTCCTTGCTGCACAGCAGGGGATCCAATACGACTCGCAACAAAAACCCTGTGGCATTAATCGGAGAGCAGTCGTACAAGAACCGACTGGCACACTTTGCAGATGTTGGATCGAGTCTGAATATAAGTAATTTAAAAGAAACGCGAAGGAATAAGGTGTCGATAAAATCAGCACAGCAGGAACTACAATTTCGAAGCAAACCACGAACTGCATAGAAGTACATTCTTCAAAATAAAAAAAGTTTCAATCGAATTCGTTAATAACTTATCGAGATATTTATCCCGCCGATTTTAAGGACAATGTGTCCAGAAAAACGCGTTTAAAGTTTTACGCGAGCACCGAGTAACCAGGCTTTATCTACGAATTTGCCGCTACTGAAATGCCTATAACTTCAGGAATTTTTAAAATTTCAAGAATTCCTTTTAAACACGTATTCTTGAAAGATTCAAAATTCAAAGAATGGAATAAAAAAACTCGATTCTTTGGCATTTTGAGACCAGATGCTCCCCTTAACTAACCACAGAGCTAATTACGAACTGTGCATTCAAGAAGATCGTGAACTATAGAAGAAACTGCAGAGATCTCTAACAAGACCTCCAAAGAAAGCCGTAAAGTCCCCCCAAAAAGGAAGTATGTCAATTACTTCTGGCCCTGCCTTTGATCATGAACTGAAGCTGTAAATTAGATCGTACTTATTCATCAAGCGGTTCGGTCCAACGATTTAAACCGAGATGCAGTCTTTTGTCAGGCTGCTGCGCGTTCTGAACTACCCGCTTAGTAATGGCACCATACGTCCACCTCCAGACACTTAAACACCGCCTCGTTCTCTTCAACGTCTGCCTTCTTTCGTGCCCGTTTAACAGACTTGATAAGCTAATCGTGGTTCGGGACAGCAGGATTGCCAGGAATCCCTTTCGACTGGTCGCGACGAATGCAATCTCGCGGTTCTTTGCTCGAGGCATAATCGCGACTCAATTCTAAAAGGCGCGTCCGTCGTTCACGTTTCGTCGCGGCGAGAAAAATAACCGTCGTCAATTATCGTACCAAGGAAACATTTATTGCAGCACTCGGATAAACAAGTTGTCGCTTATATCTCTTATTATCGGTACTAGGAAAATATTATTGTAAAATTTATTTAATGCAGAAATGTGTAGGTTACTCTCTTGACTAAAATAAGCTGAATACGAGTCATGTTATCAATCATATTGCTATGAGAATTTTGAGTACCTACTAGTTAATAAATAAATATTTTCAGTAGTGTATAAGGAGCGTTTTTTTAGTGTAATTATTATTATTATCCAGGCGAAGTACTCTTTAGTTTGCAGTGGATAAATAATACGTGGATCACAGCAGTGGCGCACGCAGAAGGGGTGCCAAGGAGCCCAGGCACCCCCCAAAGAAAAAGCAGAAAGAAGATAAATGTGACCACGACTGAAGTAATTCAAGAGCTTTGTAAAAAGAAAACTGGATTTTATTCTTAAATAAATTTTTGTAATCACCCTATGAATTTTGTGGAATTTGCATTACAAGTATTTTCATCCGTTCATTTAATCTCCCTTCAAGATTAAATCCTGAGTGCGCCACTGGATCACAATTTTGCAAGACAGTAAATATAAGAAATTCGTTTGGCTTCCACCTTATAAATCCATGATTTTATCGAGCACAGACCGAGAAGCTGTATTTCAAAATCCACTGCATGTTTCAGTGGCGGCTGAGTGTAATATGCACTTCGCTAGAGCTGCTCGCACTCGTCGAGCAGTTATTCCGAGGTCCACCGACGCGTATAAACAAATAATGGCCGTTGCGTGTTTCTGAGCGGGAGAATTAAATGGCAGCGAGACAGGGCCTTGCGTTACACAAGCATTATGCCAATTACACGGGCGTGCGCGTTCTTAACGAACCTGAACAGCCAATTAATTGAATGATTAAACACCACTGTTTGAAGGGATTGCGTAACGATCGTTTTGCAACGGGCATCTTTGCTCGTCAAACATTTCAAGCATTCCAAACGTCCAGTCTTCGCGATGAAATTTTCCTCCAAACACAGTTCCAGTCGCTTAAGAGCACTAGGCAGTCGTTTCTGTTGAAAATGAAGTATTTATTTTTCAATTAATTATTATCAATGTTTACTAACATCGTAAGCTTTGAAAAAGCATGTTTTCTTAGTAAAAAATATGCATTACAGATGACGCTGCAGATGAATTGTTAAAGAGACTTTTTCAAAAAGTTTCTTTTGCTTTGCAGTGATAACTGCATGCTCACAAAATGTGTAGTTTCGGCCTGAACCTAAATTGAAGCGAATAAAAACTCTAATTCTGTATGAAAACAAACTAAACCCTCATCTTTGTCTAACGAGAAACGCTATTTTTGAAAAATCACCCTTTCGTAGCTGTCGTTTTCATAAATTTGCATCTTTTATAGGTTCGGCGCAGAACCAGAGGCATTCTGAAGTAAAACTTACAAGCAGGTCGCTGCATTTCCCTTTCGCTTCGTCAAAATCGTTGCAAAACAAAAAAGCTTTTTTAAAGCGAACATATTTTCTTTAATGCTTATGCTGTTAATAAACACTGTGTCTCGAGGAACGAGTCTCAGCTTCAATTTATTTCTTTGTAATTAATTGAAAAAGAAATGCTTCGTTTTCGACGTTAGTACCCTTAATAGTGAAAATTTCTTTCAACCTGTATACCTTCGCATTTCTTTCTGTTTCCTTAATCAAGGCGAGTTCTCTCGACTTCGCCGAGAAACTTGCTTCCCTCTAATTGAATCCTCGAGGAAATTAAGTACCATGTGACGTTTAATTATTGGATATCAAAAGCAATAGCTTGTCCCTGTTTGTTATCTACCCAGATGATCCAGGTTGCTATATTTCTAACCACCTCGTAGTATTCCACTTTCATAGCTCGAGTCAATTCAATTTGCTCGCCGGAAAAATTGTCAGCGCAAAGGATTAAGCCTCGTCAGCTCCTAAACGAACTTATAATTTTGATGACCCCTAAAAGGTTGGTCTTAAGGTAATCGCTTAATTCAACTGATTAGTCGAGGGTGGCTGCGATAGCGATATACGTATACAACGTCCCTGTCCTGCCGCACTGTACAGGCGGCAGGGTGGATTGATTTTTCGCCCCCTGACGTCACGGCGAGGCCAGCATGCGCGTGGTGGTTGAACGAATCGTCGTGGCCCGTTCCGACGCATTTTATTTCCCCATCTGCACGTCTATTCTGCGTATCACCTGGACCATACCCCCCCATGGAACTCCTACCTCAATGAACGCAAGTACCATAACGCAACCACTCTCCAGCCGACGTCTATGAGCACTGCCCCGGCACACCAACACCCGCCCTCGAGCCAGCGAAAGCAACCATTTCCAGAGAACCTTCCCCGAAGACTCCCCATAATTCCTTCCGCCGGTGTGCTTGACCGAGTTAGCCCCAGGTCCCCAGCTAAGAGACGCGAAACAGGGGCAAGATTCTGCGAAGTCAACTTATCGCGGAATCTAGAAGCGAGCCCTCGACGGGCGATAGGGAACGAAAGCGACGAATCTTCCCAGCAATTCCCAGCGTGCCAACGATGAATGGGCACAGCGATCAATCGCGGGGGTGGCCCCGCTGGCCCGGCTATCCTCCAATCGAAAGCATCCTCCGACCCGATGAACCCCGAGTCGAGTGGTCGAAACGGTCGTCACGATCGCGGAGGAGAGGCGAGAGAGACTTACCGCTGTGGGAAAGAGGGCGAGTGGGTGGCAGAGGGTGGCTGTGGCTCGGGAGCGAAGCGGTGTACACGCTGGGGGGTCAGAGACGAGTTCATTGAGTGTCGCGCGCGGCTAACTCGTTACATACTACCTCGATCACGGTTCCCTCGTCCTCCGGCTGGCTCGAGGGAGGCAAGGGAGGCCCGTCCGTGGACGATCGGCCAGCTAGCCGTCTACCTTGGCGCTGGACGAGTGCACACGTGCGCCGTGACGGCGACGGGACGCGTTTCTAGGCGGCTTAACGTGCTCCGGTTTCGCGGCGACGCTTTCGATCGTCGGGACAGGAGCTGGGTCGACGGCGAGCAACCGGCGGCGCGGCCCGCAGTTCTTGCGTTCCCTTGGCTCCGCTTCTATGCAACCAGCCAGCAGGGGAGTGACGTGCGCGAGCGAGGCCCGCAATCCCGTGGATTCTGGTCGAATTGTCGGACGGTTAACGGACCCAAGCGAGCGTGCCAGTAAGAGGGCAAGGGAAGAGGGTGCGAGCTTGTCGCGCGGAGCGTCGATCCAGAATATCTAGATCCACGAGGGCGATCCGGAGTCGGCTGCCTCGCTTCACCCCCTCGTGGCATGCCCCTCCCCACTTCTTCGATTCGCCAGGACGTCAGCTGGAACTTGCGTGGTGCGTCCCGGGTGTGCAGCGTGCCGCTGCAGAGCGTCTAGTCCATTGTCGCGGCTCGCGAGACGACAGGGGGCAGGGTGCGAGGAAAGACGAGCCCACGGTGAAGGGGCGTCCACGGCGGTGCCGCGATCAGACTCTGCCATCAGCTTTCCAGTCAACTCTGCCGCGCGGCGACCATAGCCACCGCTCAGGAATACTCCGCGATTATCCTGGGAACGCGAGTTCACGGGTCGTTCTGGGTGCGGTGCGTGCGGATTAACGTGATCCCACCCGTTGATTGGCTTGCCCTGGGTGGCTCGTACGTTGCTAGCACCGCGTAATACGCTCCAAGTTTCCAAGCTGCCCGCTCCGCGCGTCGAAGGAGCAAACGGAGCCGGCGTGACCATTGTCTGCAGCGATCCGGAGGGTGTCGGCGAAAGCGGTGTCCACGGTGCCAGGCTCTGAAGAGGAGCTCGAGAGGACGGACCACGGAAGTGGACCTGGCACTTGGCGATCGAGGAGTCTCTGGTAAGCGCTCCAATATCACGCTTAATTATCCTTCAGCTGGGTCGTTGCTGCATCGTCTCCTGTATCAGGAACATCTACGGCTGACAGTGAAGTGTGCGTCGTTTCAGACCGCAAGAGCATCAGTTTCGCGATGAAAAGCACTGCCCTCGCGAGAACACAGCGTAGACTGCTCGAAGCTTAGCTCTCTCTGCCCGTCTCTGTCTACCCCGCACCGTTACTTATGTAAGCAGCTAGTGTCCCTGGCATGGCACGAAGCTTCCAACGATCGCACGTGGATTCGCCCTCCCTCGTGCTCCTTTCCCTCCCGGCCCTTGCTGTCCGCCCCGCGCTAGAAACCCTCTGTTTCATCTTCTGCTGCAAGATCGGGCCTGTGACCGCGCGTGCCGCACGGATAGTCTCGATGCCCAGCGACCGACGTCCACTCCACCGATCGACCAATTAAACCTCAAGGATGCTCTAACTGGCGAACGATTTGCGCAGAAACGCGCGGGGTGATACGATCGTAGCTCAATGATAACGCGCGGGATTCTTTTGGCGGAGCGTCGTGCAGGCTTCGAAGTAGACACCCGAGCTTTCCGCATATTTCTCAAACTGAACCCGCGACGGTTGCAATTATTTCCACGAGCAGATAGCGCGGAGCCAGTGGCGCGATACTCGAGCCTCCCTTCGGTCCTACTTCGCCGAGAATTCGAACCCCTGCCTGCCCTCGGCTAATGTTAATTCCCCACGCCTGTTCCAAGTGCGCGGCGGTCGCAGTGGAAATAAAAGCGTCGTCCATGATCTACCCACTGTCCGGTCCGTTGCAGAGGTCGGCAATCAGAGCGCCGTTTACTTAATTAAGGCGGCCGACGCGCGGCTCGTTGACCCCGTCGCAATTCTTCGACCTGGATCGCCCTTCGACGACATCGATTCGCCGACAGGCGACCGCTTCCTGGCCGGGCGTCGCTCGCCCCTGCTCCAGCTTCCGTTTTTCTTCCCTTTCAGCCCGTTTTTCGCTGACCTCCCGTCGGCCTGTTCTGCAATGCGTCAGCGGACCGCGTCTGCACGCAATACGTCGCAACGGGCCGCGGGTCACGTTGCTGGCGTTCCTCCTTTGCCTTCCAATCGCCCAGGCTCGACGCTTTCAAAGCTGCGTCGTTGATTCAATCATCGTAAAAGTGGCGCTATAATTGACCTGTTTTCTTGAGTAGAGGGACGCTTGATGGATGCTTATTCCCGATCTCCACCTCTCTGTGAAGCTGGGAGGTGGTCAACAAGTTGGGAATAAGTCGTGCTTTCAATGGATTCCCCCGTATCGATTGCTTTGTAATGAATTAAGCTCCTCAATTCTTCGGACGGATCTGACAAGGGAACCTCCCCGAGCCGGAAATTAAACGAATTGCGAAACTTTTGGGATACGTAGAGGATATATAGATGTGTATTACAAATTTTTTCTTGCTACCCAAATTTAATCTAAGGGGGTGAAATTGGCCCCTGAAAATCTGGCCATTTTCAGATTTTGTGTTATGACTCGAGAACTGTAAGGGATAGAAAAAAAGTTTTCAGGCGAAAGTTACTTCTTTTAATTGGGAGTATCAGTTGGTAACTTAGAGTTCTTACAGTCCGCGAGTTATAGTAAAAAAATCGAAATTAGCTGGATTTTCGGGGATCAATTTCACTCCCTTAGAGTGAATTTGAGCAGCAAAAAAAATGCGTGATACGTACCTAAATATCTTCACCATTTTTTGAATTTCTGAGTTGCAGATCTTCCCTTGTGAGTAGTATGTACTGGGAAAAGTGTACGTTCTATGGTTTGTTCGTTATTGATACTAGATCCGTCGAAGGAGTTTTGGTAAACGTCAACGAGGGAAAAGTGGGTGTTGAAGGCGCGACAGTGTGAGAAAATAAACTCGTATGGGAAAAGTGAGTGACGGAGGGACTGCGTCGTTTGTGACTGCGTTGCACCCCCGTTTACGAGCGAAACGCAATTACCCTGTCCGCGCCCATTGAGGTCATTAATTTAACAGCTTCGTCAACACGCTGCAGTGCAGTTTCTCTTTGCGGTAAATAATAAGCCCAGCGACGACGCGTCGCCCAGACAGGTCAAAACAATCCTCGAGCGGTGAATATTTCTGTTGCCCATCATCCCGTCTGATACTTTTTGCGTTAAATCACTTGCTGGCCGCTCGTCCAGCACCGGCCTAGTTGCGAAGTTTCATTCAAGTCGGTGCGTAATGCCTCGAGTGTTCTCATTGTGAATGAACCGGGATTGGAATTAGTGGCCATCTTTATGGAAACTGAGACGCCACTCTATGTATAAGCACTCGATTCGCAAACTGCACGGGAAGCTTTAATACGAAATGAAGGGGAACAGAGTGAACTTGGAGAATTGCTTTAGAAAGACAGCTGCATGCAGAGTTGAGCATTATTCCAATAAAATCAAGTTATTCCAGAATAATAAATATTTTTTTATTCGAATAAATTTTTATTAATTTTATATATAAACATTTATTCGAATAAAAAATTATTCGGTATTCGCGAAAAATTTCGCTTTATTCGCGAATCTTATTCGAAATTATTTCGTTTTATTCGCAATTCTTATTCGAAATTATTTCGTTTCATTCGCAATTCTTATTCGAAATTATTTCGTTTCATTCGCAATTCTTATTCGAAATTATTTCGTTTCATTCGCAATTCTTATTCGAAATTATTTCGTTTCATTCGCAATTCTTATTCGAAATTATTTCGTTTCATTCGCAATTCTTATTCGAAACTATTCGAGAATAACAAATAATTTTGTATTCCAATAAATATTTTTCTATTACATTAATAATATTAAATATTATTATTTTCTAGTTATTAATTAATATCTCAAATTAATACAAATTTATTCCAATAAAAATTGATGTATACTGACAATACACTTTTCCCTTTGCAGCGAATTGATTATGCAATATATTACCCACTCATATCCAAGTAGATCGCACAGAAGTGGAGGTGATCGAGCGAAGACCTTTTTAGCGTAAGGGAAGAGGTGAAGTTCGATGAAAATGCAGATGAAAGCTTATATTCGCGATAGCAGAGCGTCTAACGATGAGCAGTACAACAAAGAGGGCCGACGATGACTCAGAAACTTAGTTTTCAGCGTTATAGAAAATAGAATTGTACGTGGCGGTCGATCTGCTAAATAGACTGCAAAATGTGCCAGACTTGGGGGCTAATTTCCAGGGCACAGTGCACGTATAACGATCGCGCGATAAGTTCAAGTGCAGCGGCATCGAGCCGCCGTCCACTTTTCCTGAATCGTTGATCATTTCCGGGCGCATGGTGATTCGGACGTAAACGCCGACAAACTTTATGGCGCCCGCGTAATATCGGTAGACGTCACAGATCGATAGAACCTTGTCGAGAAGTTGACAACACTCGGCCAACCGCATACCACCAGTAACCCGCGCAATTATCGATGTATAAATAATTGTTAGGTACCTACCTGCCGATTTCACGAACTTTCATCCGCGATTTTTTTGCCTCTGCACCAAACGGGGGAGGAAAAAGCACTTTGGAAAAACTTTCAGAAACGCAAGGCTGAATCGACATGCAACGGCCACAATGAATTCTTGGATCTCCTCGGGAAATTTACTAAAGTCTCCGAATACTGCCTTTTGCTCCATGTTCTTATAGGTATTCGTACTTTCCTTTAGGATGTTTCAAAAGTTTCGCGTTATTTTAGGCGGAGAAATGAAATCGTTTCCTTAATAAGAAGAGTGGCGAGTGATTTTTGTACCTAACACTTCTGTGGCTTACGACGTGTATTTGGAAGATATTCAATATTTGTTTTCAAAGTAAACATTTGGGAAATCTATGATAAATTGCAATGCTTTAACAGACATACCGAAAGACAGCAGGGGTGTGTATCAAAATTTATACAAAAACCGATTTTCGAAAAAAACGGTTTTCAAATTCCCGGATTCCACAAAACGGTTTTCGAATTTTTACAAAAAAATATATATAATTAAAACAGTACAAAAACATTTATACTTATTTTAAAAAAAATCAGTTTCTTTTTAATATTTATGGAATTGCAATGATAAAACAGAATAAAATATACTCTACCTAATATTCTATCTATACGAAACCAAATAAATAAAAACTAAAATCCGTACAAAATATAAATTATAAATCTCCATTTCATTTGGTATTTGTCTTCAGCAAATATGAACTCAAAAATATGTTTGTAACCCGGCGATTTCAAGTCAAAATGTTCACTTTTTTAATTAAGTAATCAATCAATTTTCACGTATAAATTCTAGTCTCAAAAACTGATTTTCGAATTTTCAAAATGTATCTCATAAACGGTTTTCAAACCCGAGTTTTGAGGACCGACAAACCCCAGTGTGTATAAACCTGAAACACTAGTCAGTCACAAAAGTATCTCGTATGGAAAGGCCTTAATAGACTGACGCTCGAGGCTGGCGCGCTGGAAGTAGAATAGTCGGTTTATGAACAGACTGAAGGTGCAGTACTCGGTGGAAGTAAACGCGCAAAGTTGGACGTGCACGAGTGAAGAAAGCCGCAACTATAAAAGCATAATAATAAAGTGAAAGTATGTAGATTAGCAATCTCCCTCGAAAAGCTTTAGCGCACCTCAACATTCTCTATTCCTCTCGCAACTTCTACCACATAAAGTTACACGAACCCCAGACATGTACTTCTGACACCAAAGCGTAGAATATTCGAAGAAACGAGGGACAGTTAGCTACCACAGAAAATTTAATAATTCACGCCGAGACATGATCGCGACTAACGTCCAAACTCGTAACACGAAAGACTATAAGAAAGCCTCGCATTATTATCACCGTCCCCTCGACCAGTGAACGATCGATTCTCGCCCAGCATATTACAGCCCCCGTTGATTGATAGGCGGATGCTTGTCGCTGGAATGGATTCATTCATAGACCAATTTCCAGAGTATCGACCGACTGATTTTCGCGTTCCCTTCGATCTCCACGTCCCGCTGGTTACGCCGCGCGATCACCCAGATACTGTCTCCCAGCGTCGTTTATCGACACGATGGCTTCAAGCAGAGTTTTACGGTATTCGTATCGGAGATATGATAACGCCCCCGTAGTCACGCGACTCTCTGACCTTTCGAGCCTCCATTTATCTTTCGCAATAATTATTAAAACACCACCTGGGACAACCTCATCCCACTGGCCTCAGCTCGATCTACGCCCAGATCTCACAGCAAGCCTCCCCGGCTCAGCTTTCATACAAAAACCTACGTGGCGATACTTAACCCACTGTTTCGCTAGCTGCTCCAGCCAGACGTCGCCGATCAGCCCCCCCCTCGTTCGATATTTAAATCAGCCTATGTATATTTCACGACTGTGACGGATCGTTGCGGGAATACGCGGCTGAGGGGTCTGGCATAAATAAGCGCTGGCATGCTTCGCGGGAAATTGCTGTGAATAAGCCCCAAGGGTGGTCGGGGCTTCGAGTGAAGGTAGGTTTTCCTATACGCGACTGGACGCAGCGTCAATAACTTCGACGTCGATTTTCTCGAAAATGAAGCGCGATATTAAAAAAAGTTGCTCTTGCTTTTCAAATTGTAATAAGTGAATCAGCCGAAAAGAAGGAATAACATTTTTCGATATCGCGCTTCATTCTCGAGAAAATCGACTTTGAAACTCTTCGCGCTGCGTCCTGCCAGTCGCGTATTGGAAAGGAGGTTGCCGTAAGGTGGACTCGTTCGGGGGATGGTTTCTACGGGTGAACGTAGCGTTCACGCGCTCGTTCAGGGTTAAGGTGATATCGAGATCGAGGCTGAAGTTGCGAAGGGTCGATACTAAATATAGAGGAGGCGCATACGGGGTCAAATCAATAGGCATTCTGCGTATACATGTATATGAACGGTGCCTGAACGTCTGAACGTTCCACGGAGGGCTTAAAATACCGACGCCTACGTGAGTACCGGTGATCACCGTGCAAGATCCCGTCTGCACGTGCCGGGACGATTATCAGCACCTTCGCTATCGGCGCCCGGTGATTGGCTGCGCCGGGGGCAGCGCTTTCATTACAGTTCTTCGCTGCCTGTGCCCCGCTCGCACGCAACCCCGTCCCTGATTAACCCTTTGCGGTGTAATGAGCTTTTTATCGCTTCGCGCTAAGCAGAGGAGACGCAGGGGCAGCGGAGATCCATTATCAATACTTCACTGATGGCAAGCAGATTATGAGCGAGTGGAATTTTGTGTAATCTTTGGCTGAGTTGTCGATGAATATAAAGCTGAGCTCGTATCACTGTTTATGAGAGCTAATATTTAGGTTCGTTTATGCTTTGATTGTATCATATTTGAGTGGACTTAAGGGGAAGAAACAGGGAATGTCACAAAACAGCGTTATCGAGAAAATTAAGTTTTAATACTTTAGTCAATCACTGAAGAAACAAGGTTCGATGAATTTAATTTTCTTATTTTATATATGACATGATAGACAATATAACAAAAGTGTGAGAAATATTTTTTTCTATATGAATAAAGGTCCCAAGAACAAGATACAATTATAAAAATTTCGATTTATTTCACACCTCTCGAGGAAAAAAATCCCAAAAGTGATCAATTATTAGGCGCCGAGAACGTATGCAACCCCTTAACCAGTATACCAAATCTTTACCGTTATCTTACGGGGATATTTGAACTTTATAACCCTTTGTGAGTCGACAGTTCTGTAGTCCCAGTTGCCACCAACAAAATATGCTATAAATCGCAAAATCACGAAAAATGTACATTCCCTGTTTTTCCCCTTACCTTCGTATACAGCTTTTGAAAAATTCCTATTACTTCCGCTGCACTTGGCAGTCATAACTCCGCACACCCTGACACATAAAATCAACCAACCACCATTAAATTTCAAAGTCTGATGCAGCAGACGCGAGAGTCCCAAAAGACTCAATTACAAGGTGCATGAAGTAAGTACCCACGTAATAGAATTTCCCTAGCGATCGTTCGCACGCGATGCAGCTCGTAGCAAACGTGCTCCCTTCCATAAAAACACAATTTTCTTTTTCCTGACCACCCACTATTCCAGCAACGACCGAGTCCTTTTTAGAATAATTATTACCCCGTCAAGGGCATAACGTACATGAGTCGACTCACCGCCACGTTCCGCCGCGATCTCGGTTCAGTTGCAGCATCGTCGACAGTGCGATCCAGGCCCGATCCTCCGGCTGAGGTCGGATGTGGTGGACGTGCCCTCCAGCGGGAGGAACGACAGCGGTAGCGCCGACGACGGGGGCAGCATCCAACGGCGACCTGGCACGTGGAAGGGCTCGGTGGATGAGCAGGGGTGACTGTCGGTGATGGACAATGAGCAGCCGCATCAGGAGCTGGTCAAGTGCGTGGTGGTGGGCGACACGGCAGTCGGAAAGACCAGGCTGATATGCGCGAGGGCTTGCAACAAGCACGTGTCGCTCTCGCAACTCTTGATCACCCACGTGCCCACCGTCTGGGCCATCGACCAGTACAGAATCTACAAGGACGTAAGTGGCACGCTCCCTGGAAAATAAACGAGACGACACGGTGTATCGTGGGCGCAAGGAATGCAGGGGGTGAAGAATGTAGGAATCAAGCTCGGGAAAAGGGTCCTTTTGGTTGCTGCGGCACTCGAATGTGCTTCGAATAGGTATAGCGAGGTTGCTACATTCATTCCCCTCGCGATACACTGTTTAGCTTGTAATTTGTAACGAAGAGTAAATAGAAGGCTTTGCATCGTTTCATTATTTTTACAATTATTATTCACGAAGATACATTTACAATTGCACAGTTCGACAGGCATCTGAACTTGTAACATTCAATAGCCGTCTCTTATAGGCTTTCGTGCGCTGAAAACGAATCCGCAAACCGTTTGTCGCCATCACCCTCAGTTTCTGAGAAATTCAAAAGCAGGAAAACCTAGGGTAAAGCACCATCTGTGGCCACCTTAAGGTATTGTACCAGTTTTGGCCACTTCTTAAAAAACGTAATATTTTTTATAACCTTACATTTCTGGCGGTATACTAAACAAAATATTTATGATGTGAAATCCTTCACCCAATGATCTGCAAGCGGTTTAAAAATAAGATAATCATGCACATGGCCAGAAACGGTACGTCTACCCTATAAGAAACAGCTGCTTGAATGTTACAAGTCCGAAAGAAAGTGAAGTTCCGTCGAACCGCGTTATTAACCCGTTAACTTCGAACGGGCGACTGATTCCTCAGGTGTTGGAGCGGTCGCGGGAAGTGGTCGACAACGTGAACGTCTCGCTGCGTCTCTGGGACACGTTCGGCGACCACGAGAAGGACCGTCGATTCGCTTACGGCAGGTAACACCTCCATCCACCCAGAACACCTCTCACAGTGCTGAAACGTTCAACTCTGCCCGGACAGATCGGACGTGGTGCTGCTATGCTTCTCGATCACCAACCCCGTCTCCTTGCGGAACTGCAAGGCGATGTGGTACCCGGAGATACGGAGATTTTGCCCGCAGACGCCGGTCCTGCTGGTGGGGTGCAAGAACGATCTGCGGTACATGTACCGGGACGAGACCTATCTCAGCTACTTCCGCGATCGAAGCCCCTTCGTGAGGTAAGCCATCGCTGCCACCTCGCGTCTCACCCTTCGGCGTACACCCACGAGGCACCCCTCTAAACCACGATCTCCTCTCTCCGCCGGAGCTCTGTTGAATGCATCGATGCTTCCTCGATGACCCCTTTGGCAAAGTGTGTCAAAGTATTGATTCCACGGCCTCCGGCAGGCCTTCTTGATCGGCTGCTACTTTCGCCACTCTTAACCGGTGAAACGGCCACAGAATCCCTGTATTTTTCATCGCCAGGAGCATCCTCTGCGCAAGGCACGGTTAATCGAGTCGCTCGCGTGGCATCGAGCTCCATTTGGGGACGTTGAAACAGGATCGAGCGAACCTTGGCATACGGCTGCAGGCTTCCCAAGGGACCCTCAAAGTTCATCGTGACTTTCAAACACTCCGCCATTACCGTCCCCGTTATCTTTTTATGCACGTCGATAGGTTCCATCTATGTCGCGCTATTAGGAGGGTACGGTGCCGTTTTTATCGCGATCCTGGTCCCCAGGGCGACGAGGAAGAGCGACCTGGTGATGCCTGATCAGGCTCGAGCCGTCGCGCGGGATCTTGGCGTCTGCTATTACGAGACCAGCGTCTTCACGTATTACGGCGTCAATGAGGTGTTCGAGAACTCGATACGAGCCGCCCTGATCGCACGGCGGCAACAACGATTCTGGATGACCAACCTCAAGAGGGTGCAGAGGCCTCTGCTTCAGGTATAGAGTGTCTGATCATCGGTTTACAGGTTTCCAACGGTTTCTTAGGCATTTTCATACTGACGTACAACAGTGTAGATCAGGTTCCAATGATCTTGTAACTACTGGGAACTTTTTTCAAGCTTCCAATTTGCATTAATCACTTTGGGAGCATTGAAAGTATGGTTCCTCCTGAGGCGAGTTCAGCAAAACTTTAACCCATTTAAAGGGACTTTTTTCAAATCTTCAGCCACTTAAAGTGTTCGTATCAGAGTGGGGCAAATTTTATTTCGAATAACGAATAAAGAATAACGATTTTATTCCACAAAAAATTATTCTTGAATAACGAATAAATCTGTAGAGTTATTCGAGCCAAGTTTAATCGAATACATTTTTATTCCAATCAATTTATTTTAATAAATTTTTATTCGTTATTCTCGAATAACTTCGTTTTATTTGTAACTTTTATTCGAATATTATTTGAAGCAGAATTTATTCGAAAAAATTTATTCACTATTTTATTTGAATAAAAATTTATTCGCTTAACGCCCAACTCTGGTTCATCTGCAGTCAGTTTTTTAAACGATTTTATAGTAGAACTAAAATTGCGGGGCTTTAATTTTTGCAATTAAGATTGATTAGATGATTATGGTAACGTCACTCTTCATCGATTGTTCTCGCAGGCACCCTTCTGCCCACCGAAGCCTGTTCCACCAGAGGTGTGCCTGGCGGCGAGCACCTACGAGGAGAACATGAAGACCTTGTGGACGAAGCCGGTGCATACTGACGTGACTCTGATAGCTGGCAACTGCTCGTTCTCATCTCATCGGTGCCTTCTGGCCGCGGCATCGCCGGCGTTCCATCGACTCTTCACCATGGAGCTGATTCAGGAACAGACACCCCGAAGTTCCAGCGAATCTAGCATGGTATCGTCCAACGTTGCTTCAATCTTCTGTATGTTTCTTTCTCCCGTGTTCCCTTTATAAGACCGTGCTACTTGTGGCTTCGTTAAGGTGAGCACGTTTGGCGAAGCAACCGTAGGCGATTTCAACGACGACACCGAGTGCCTGATTCGTATCGATCAATCAAAACCCGCCAAGTGAGTATATCCAGCAAATCTGTCGAGGGTTCGGCACGCCGAATGCGGTAGGATTCCGCGTATTCGTAATGTGACGATGTCGCAGGGTCTGGGAGCAACTGAAACGGCGCTCCAGCTTTCAAGTACTGCCCACCATGGATAATCAGAGGAAATCGGCTGGCGCCACGAGGGAACTCAATCATCCTGCCTTCCAAAATATTCGTGTGTGCCTGGTGAGGATCTTGTGACTGTAGATCACAGTAGATCAGCCCTAGCTCCTCTAAAAGCGAAAATTTATTTCCAGGGGTGGATTTGGGTGTAGGCTAAGTAGGCTGCAGCCTAGGGCGGCAAAATTTTGGGAGGCGATCAATTTTGGGGAGCGAGAAATTTTGGACAGTGATAAATTTTGGGGAGCGGCAAATTTTTGGGAGTGGCAAAATTTGGAGAGGGGAAAATTTTGGGTAGCGGCAAATTTTTGGGAGCGGCAAAATTTGGGGAGGGGAAAATTTTGGGGAGCGGCAAAATTTGGGGAGGGGAAAATTTTGGGGAGCGGCAAAATTTTGGGAGGCGATCAATTTTGGGGAGCGAGAAATTTTGGACAGTGATAAATATTGGGGAGCGGCAAATTTTTGGGAGTGGCAAAATTTGGAGGGGAAAATTTTGGGTAGCGGCAAATTTTTGGGAGCGGAAAAATTTGGGGAGGGGAAAATTTTGGGTAGCAGCAAATTTTTGGGAGCGGCAAAATTTGGGGAGGGGAAAATTTGGGGAGCGATAAATTTTGGGCGAAAGAAATTGGAAAAGGTTTTTTCGTAGCAAATAGGAGGTGAAACTTCAAACACAGAGGCTTGTGACTTTAAAAACAATTCATTTTTATTTCACGTAGCTAATTTTGAAATTGTCTCGACTCTTTTAAGTTAAAATATTTTATTATATTTCGCGGAAAGGGCGGCAGACGCTTGTTAGCCTCAGGGCGCCAAATCCCTAAATCCACCCCTGTTTCTTTCCCCAAGAGAATTCTAGATTAAAATCTGGATATTCCTCAGTTATTCACCAAGATCCTATCCTTAAGCATGCCTCAATCAAACCTTCGTATACAATAAAACCGACATATCTCCAAGTAAATGCAAGTGTTGAATCATATCGATGACCTGAACCTAGTGCATTTTCTTTGTCACCAATTTATTCACACCTCCAGAAATATTACATAATTTTATATCAGCAAAAAATCTTTAATTTTCTCTGTTTCTCGACGATTTCCCTCCATTGCGTCGAATTTAATTTACAGACCGAGAGCACAAACGGAACGCAACAACCGACGACGGTGGTGACCCTGTCGAAGCTGATCACGCCGCAGGCTATCCAGCAATGCTTGCAGTTCATCTACACGGGCAGCTTGGATAAACGATACCACGATCTGCAAGTACGTTGCGCTGGTAGTATCTTTGATAGCGTCAGGCACGCACAGGAAGCCTTTTGCCCTGGTCGACGGAATTAGGCTGTTGCACACCGATCGCGTACCGTTTTCATTGCTTACATGGTCGTGGTACGAGCTAGCTGGTAGAGGGGAAGCTAATCTTTTTAGGAAATTAGATCAGCCCTAACGATTGAGCGTGTACCACGAGGAATACTGTCGAGCTGCCTAACGCTTGAGAACACTCTGCATCGACCAAGGAATTTGAATTCTTAACGAAGGGAGATCTCGCTACCTGCACTTCGTCTCGCTTTTAAGGGGTAACGCCACTGTAACAGCACAAAAGTGTAGCGTAACTTTGACAATTGTTTGTGGGTAAAAAAAGAAATAAGTCGAAAATCTGTTTAAGCACCTTCATTGTACACATCTCAAAAAATTTCCAGCTATTTTTTGTTTCTTTTCTTTTTTCCAAAATGGCACTTTAAACACGTTTCTCTCGGAATGACGTTTCTCAAATTGGCTCACAGCATAACTTAAACAAATTTGATTGGATTCACTTGAAATCTTTACAGTAGCCTCTAAAATACATTCTCCATAGAAATACGTACCGATTTTACGATCTCTTGAAATTTCTCTTAACGTTACGAACAATTTTTTAGCTGAAAATGATGCTGGACGTGGTGGTGAATGGAGCTAGAGAGTGAACTTTATATTCAAATGCTTACCATTTCTAAGAAAAGCAATATTTTACAATACCAGTACGCATTTCCCCGGAAACTGTACTTCAGAAGCCACTGTAAAAATTTAAATTGAATCGAATAAAATTTGTCTAAGTTATGCTACAAGCCAATTTGAAAAGCATGGTTGCGAAGATGAAAAGAGGTGAAAAATCGCTTAAAACTACTTAGGATGTGCGCGATAAAAGCGTTTAAACAGATATTCGACTGATTTCTTTGTTGACCCAGAAACAATTGTCAAAGGTACACCGCGTTTTCGTGCCGCTACAGTGGCGTCACCCCTTAATTGAAAGAACACGCGGGGACAGTGTCTACTTGTTTCTAAACCAAGCCTGTCCACGTGCTACCTATTGTTTGCTCGAATCGTGAGCTTGAACACGGCGATACCAGTGCGGTACAGGCAATTAACGCGGCTCTATTCTTTCAGACAGCTCCTATCGGGCTTCTACTGGTTAGTACAAAGTGAAATACGTTTGCCGACACGAGCACACGCACAAGCACGCGCACAGTAGTACCGTACGTAGCCTCGCGATGGTTATTGATTCATCAGTGAGCCAATCCCCGGGTAATTAAACCGCTAGGCCATTAGCACAGTCATCGTCATTCTGGCATGTTACTTTCGTCCCTCGTTAGCGGGCCCAGCGGGCTAATTCGGCCGAGTAAAGGCAAGAATCTAGTTTCACTTAGAAGTGTCCAGGCGGCACCTGAGGCGCCGATCACGCCTCTAGATACAATTCTCGATAGCTGCTCATAGAAGATAGATAGCTGGCCGAGGCACAGTGTCTCTAGGCAACGCATGAACCCTCATTGAGCAACGGAACTTCATCCAGATGATCACCGGTGCATGGAAACGCTTCCAATCGTTTTCATCCCAGTGTTCAGGCACCCGACTTCAGAAAAAGAGTCTCATGTCGATCATTCCACGCTCGTGCTCTGTTAAGAAAGGCGCCGATCGATTTTCAGCCCGTTTTCGATCGCAGGAAATCAGCCAGGCGGCAGAGTTCCTGGAGCTCCCTCAGCTGCTGATGGTGTTGGGTGGCATACAGATGAGGGAGCAGTTCAACAGCGATCTGAATAATCGGTACAAGCAAGTGGTGAGGCAACGGTTGGAGGACATTTGCCTGGACCAAGGTAGAGCGTCGAGGAGGTTCAAACAGTCTCGGGGAGACCGGGCTTCGCTGTTCCCATTTATTCTATCTTGGGACGTGATTCTTTCAGGACTCTTTGCCGACGTGGTGTTCGACCTGGACGATGGAAGCGTGCCGGCCCACAAGGCGATTCTCACTGCCCGATGTGACGTAATGAAGGCCATGTTCTCTGGGGATTTCCGTGAAAGTAGCGCGAAAGTGGTGGGTCCTGTGAATCTTCCCGGATTCTATGGATCGTTCCTCTGGTTTTTAAACTTCGATTGTGTCCCACCAACAGATAGTGTTTCCCGGCGTGCGAGAGTACACGTTCCATAAATTGCTCTGCTATCTGTACACCGACGAGGTGCCAGCGATTTCCTCCGGCAGGTGCCTGAATCTGTTGGAGCTGGCGAATCGCCTCTGTTTGCAACGATTGGTGAATCTAGTGGAGAGCAGGGTGATCGAGGACCTCGAGAGGCTGTCCCAGAACGAAGGGAACGAGGCTGTGGAGAACTGCCTAAGGCTCTTGGAACCTTGCAAGGTCAGCTCTTGGCTCTCAAGGGACCCAGATGAATCGACAGTGGAGATTTATTCCCTGATCCTTGGCTTTCAGTTACACAATGCAGACCAACTAGCCGATTGGTGCATGAACCACTTGTGCGTCAACTACAACAAGCTTTGCAAAATGTCCCCGAGAAGCGTCCGGCTCCTTCATCCTGAGAATCAGGAGTATCTGAACGAGCACCGATGGCCTCCAGTGTGGTACGGGTTTAAGTATTAGATCGCGGTTATTGCTAAGGATGAGACTTGCCTTTTCACTTGCAAATGAAAATACTGCAGATTTGTGATGTTTGTTTGTTGAGACCTCTTCGTTGCCTTCGACAAGTTCCACCGAAGTCTAAAGCTAGAGTATACGTATGCCCCTACTGCGGTGCCTTCATATTTAAACAAGCCGTACAAAATAACTCTAATAAATAAATAAGGAAAGAATTTTTTTAATTCAGTTAAACTATTAATGTATGTGTTACAAATGGGAAGATTAGATTTTTGAACAATTGAAGCATAGTGAAAATTTTTTCAAAAATGTACACGAAGATTACGATGGATTTACCCAAATCCTAATCGAAGACGATAATAAATTGATAATTATCATTCTAGTTTTATGAAGAAATAGCAAACTCAGCACTTTTGAAACGTCTTCGTATTTTTTAGAGTGAAGCCACTAATAGGGGCAGGATTAGCGCCTTAGTGCTCTCTCCTGTTAAACCTAACCTTACTTTCCTTTATCGCAAAGAAACGGAACGCTGGGAATTCTAGGGAACGCTGGGAATTCTAGGGAACGCTATTTAAAAAAGGCACAGTAATTGGACACAAACATGTATTTTTATATCGACTAAAGAAATATGAAAAACTAACCTTTTTAACCCGAAAAAATTCCTTAATAAAGAGGAAAGTTAAAGGAACTAATATAAATTTTCACCAAGCAAAATTAAAGTAAGACAAGTCAGTAATTAATTCGTTCGTGAGCAAGTCGGCGTCGAAGCACCGTAATAGGGACATCTGCCCTACTTTTAATTTAAAACGCCACCTCCCTGCTGTAGCTGCCAGTTAGAACCGCATTAAAAAATTTTAAATCCGGATTGTTGCGGTTTTCTTCCCGTAAATTCCAGATTGAACCCGATGAAATATTTTCTATCGCTTTCAAACCGGATATGCGTGTAAAAATCTCGACGGTATGCATCCCGTGAATTATTTGCTCTGCCAATCCGAATCGCGACGGACTCGAAGGAGCCTGTGGCATTTCCAGATTGAATCCGTAAGATTTTTGATCCGCGATTTCAGATACGAAACTTCCGGGTTTATACAAATGGCAATTCCTGATAGAAATTGATAAATTTCGCACATGCAAATCCCGTTTCATCCATCAATCTGGATATTCGCATTGAACCGGATTCGTTTTTGAACCGGCACAAATCACTGCTTGAAAATCCAGGTACTACCGCATTCAACCAGATAGATCCAGTTCAAAATTCAACGCGGTTCTAACTGGCTGTTCCAGCAGGGCTGTGGTATCAGATTGCCCCAGTGAGAAATCTCAGAGTCGAGAGCTAAGGCACCGTTTGTTCACCAGGTACCTGAAGGACTACGACTACTATCAGAAGTGTCTGGCGGAACGGGACCGCGAGAGCAAGCCCACGCTGAAGAGGAACCGCAACCAATCCGGCTGTCTGTGCTTCTCCAGCTCCAGCAAGACGAGGAGAGAGAGCTCGACCAACGGTGGCACGACGTCGTCGGCGTCGAACGACGCGCAAGCGGAACGTCCCCTGTTCGACGCGTCTATAGAATCGGGCGAACAGGTCGTATGACAAGAGCCCAGCGGCTTAAGCCGCTCCGTCAGATTCATTCTGATCCTACCCGTGCTCATGGTCTTCATATGCACCATTTTTACTATTTTGATACTGCTACAGATTTACACGTAAGGGAACGTTAACGGAACTCCTATGGGACGAGCTATGCGCACTAAATGCACCACGGGGCCCCGAGACGGGCCCTAGTGACCTCTTTATCGATCGTCACACGCGACGAGATCGAACGTATTTCTCGGCGACGAGAAGTCCAATCAGTTTCAGGCGTAGGTTTTCTAAGAGCAAGCGAGACGAACTGTCCCGAGAGACCGGTGTATTTTTTGTACGTGAAACGCCCTCTTAACGGGGTGAAAGCCAACTTCGCGCCGTCGTCAGACGACTTTAATTAGACACATGCACGGTGCATCGTTCAAAGAGGACTCGTGGATGGGCGTCCGTCGTTTCTAAGCGAAACAAAAAAATAACACAAGCTGGTGCCTTTCGTTGAAGACGAGTCTTTGCCACTGAAACGACTGTAAGGACACTGGCTGCTAGCCTGTTAGCGGCTCCCTCTGTCCCGGTGGTTCTGAATTAATTGCACGGAGCAATGTGAACCGATTCGCACGGCGATATAATTGGGGGACAGCGAAAGAGAGGGAAACTGTGGAAACGAAAGTCGGAGGGCAACCCCATCGGGCGACAAGAATCGCCATGGTTTTATCGATGCGTGTTAGACTGAAGGAAACGAGCAATAGCTTTAGTCCCTAGTAGTGCGTAAAGATACTATACGGTACGTGTAATGTTTAAGGAAAATAACGCGAGATGTCGTACATGTGTCACGTGACTCCATAGACATATATATATACGGAGCGTAAGCTGGGAGGATCGGCGAGGGAAACGTGGGATTGGAGGGGGAAAAGAAGTTTACAGTATTTCCTCGTTAGCGACTCGATTTTGTGCACACGATACCGACTCTTCGCTATCCCCACCACTTTTGTCTCACTCTTGCCCGGCGAAAGCTGAAGCGAGATGGAACGAGAGCGAGCGAGAGGCACTGAAAGCGAGCGAGGACGGTACGAGACCGACGACGCGTTGATGTTTTGTCTCGCTCCGTCTTTCGGACGCCTGACATTCTGTCCTTTGCGCTTGCGACCATCGCGCACGCTCGCCGCGCACGCAGTGTTCCATCTCGCTCCCCCCTCCGGCCAGAAAGAAGCGAGAAACGAACACTCGGAATTAGGGTTCTGTTCACGATACCGACTCAACGCCGGTCCCGACCAGCGAGTCGCTAACGAGACAATACTGTAGTTACGGGCGCTTCGGATGCATTCGGCATGCATAACCACGGAGTTACCCGATTCACCTTATCGCCCCCCTTACCGCCCCTCAGTCTACGCTCCGTCTATATACATATGTATGTCTATGCGTGCTCGCCACCACGATCAAAATGGCACTCGGATTTTTACGTCGCTCGCGAAGTATACGACGACGGGCCCCGCCTCGCCGTTTCACTTTCCCTTCCACGAGCGAGGTTACAGTTACTTCCTGTGCACCGAGGCTCCGCCGTGATTTCTACCATTTTTTCTAACGGATCCACGGGCTGAAACGAAGTTACTATCGGTCAATCGACGATCATCTTTTAAACGGAGGAGTCGCGTGTAGTTCGATCCGCGTTCGGGACGGGGGACTCTGTCCAATAACAATTGCAACATATCGAATCACAGTGATGGGTCACTGCTACGGTTTCTAGACGCGACTATAATCACCGCGAGAATAACTGCTGCGTAGGTAGCGAGAGAGTTGAGAGAAAGGGAGGGAGAGAATCGTTTATGTTTATAATGAGTATATGTTACGCGTATATCTAACGCTCGTAGGGCATAGGGAGGCGCTTTCTCGGGAATGTGAAGACTAGCGTACGTCATCGCACACACTCCCTGGCGACCTGTACTTTCTAAGTGCACAAATCGAATCTCGCGCGCTGGAAGCGTAACCTCGCGTCGCAAAGGTAGGTCGTGATCGCGCGAAAGATCTCCTCGGTCGGGCACGACGCGACCTACATTATCCGCCACTTATCATGCGAGAAGAGTGCGCCTGAATAGAAACGAGGAACGAACACGTGGGAGGGAAATGAAGAATCGGATTGAAATAACAGACACAGAGAAGATAGAGAAATAAAGGTGTAAAATCGTAAGATATGCTACTGCCCCCCCCCCACCCCCCGAATTGTATGAAATTCCGTAATGAATGATGGAAAAAAAGTGCGAGAAATGGCGAGGATGAGGATAACGTCCCACTTGTACGCCACGTCAATTTCGATGTCAATGTTAATCCTTCGTCGCTCGTAAATGGATATTTTATACTGACATTGGTAATCGTAGGATTAAGGGTGCCAGCCGTTGTGCACGAAGGCAGATACATATACGATGCTAGGGTATTCGAGAATGCTAATCATTCGCGCGCAGTTTTCAGGTTAAGTTGAATAACGGTCCACGCGTAAGAGGCATTTGCGAGCGACAGTGTTCTCGTTAACGAGGATGCCGCGGCGTGAAATTGTCTGTTTAAAATGCGCAGAGGTAGAAGTGTCTCTTACCGGAACATATTTGCGAAGTAAGAATCTCCTTGGCTTCTCACAGTACTTAGGCGACCACTTGTTTCGAATTCGGTACTTCAAACACTCCCGCGCTCGCAAAGCCTGCTATTCAAAAGTAAAAAACGGTTGGCGCAGTTTGCGACCTCTGTCCCGAATCGTATAAACTAATCGGTTTCTACGAAATATATGAAAAAGTATGCAATACATTGCCAGCACGATCGAGAATAAGTAATTCGGCGGTATTAAGCGTAAAATATCGGTTAAGAAAGTGCAAGATTGTCGCAGCGTTTCGTATCGCACGTCTGTATCGACGAATAAAGACGTCACAGATATCTGAATATTTGTACGGGAACGAATCTTTATAGCACGTTAAAATTTGATTGTTTCGATGTATTCGGAGGATCGTACGGTGAACGCGGTGTCAGTGGTTCGCGTCCAATGAATATACTCGTTAGAATTAATTTGTACGACTCAAATTGAAATCACGATTTATGTTTCGAATCTCGAGCTGTTTCGCACCTGTTGCTTTAATATTACTCACATTCAACGACGAGTTCTTTCTATTTTCTATTCTCCAAGCTCGTGAACACACTTTCAAACACACTTGTATACTGATAGCTACACGCGTCTCGATTTAACAAACGTTTAATGAAAGGCAGAGGATTAGTACTATTGGACTCTAATCGCATCAAGATTTTCTAATTGTCTGTAGAAATTATGTTCAAAGATATCTCGAGAATTACGCGGAACGAAATTTAAAGGTAAAGAGCGACGATTGTTCGGGCCTCGACTGACAATCCAAACTGATTTACGGATATCTTTACATCGCGATACTGACGACATCTACGACGAATATAATTTTACCCGCCTAAATTCAAAGCTGTGTATACGTATATATGCATGCCGCTTCGAAGAATATGATTTTTATCTTAAGCTAAATTTTAATATTCTATTTTCAAATGCACAGGCGATAAATAAATCTCATTTTTAATTAACACATGCAGCTTTTTAATACCGCGACATCCACTTTATCCTACCGCGCTACTCATAGGTTATTTTTTAATGCAATGACGTCTGTTTATTCGAAAAAATGAGTACCTAATTTTTCATTATTCGATTAAAGAATATTCGATTTTTTTCGAATTTAATAGAGTCAGGTGTACAAGGGAAATTCAATCGATCGATTTTGTAAATGTTTTATTTTTTATCCAGTTTTACCTTATTTAAATAGATATGCTATTGGAAAAGAAAATTGTATAAAAAATGCAGCAATCTGGAAAATGTGTGAATTAATCTGTGATGATACACAATCCTTGCGTAAAATGTAATATTCCTTCAATTGTAAATTCATGTTCTATTTACAAAATGATAAAAGGCACAATTGAATATGAAACTATAATGGCGTCGACAGCGTCACCATTGATGATTTTATTTCCTCATAAAGATCTTTATAATCTTCGTGCTCCTTAATGAGTACCATAAGGCTGCCTCTTTTGACGCCCATTGCATTGCCAATATCTTGCCTCGAAGGGGTATAACAATAAGGTATGCTCTTGTCTTCGCAGACAATCGGTAAATGACACATAATTTCTATGGGGAAAACGTCTCCAGCGAAGACGATCAATCTATAAAAAATAAAATACTTTTCACAGGTGCTTCCTTACAAATACAGAATTAACTATCGATCTTGAATGAAAGTTTCATTTACCCGTGTTCCCCTTTACGAAGGTGCTTCTGAACGTCCTTCAATCCGTTCCGAAGGTAAGTTTTGTGCTTCGACGCTGAAATGGTTATGTTACGCATTATAAACATCCCACAAGTTTTATTATAAAAATGAGCGCATTGAAGGAATCTTCCGAATATTGTTACACCATTAATAGTCACATACCTTTCTTTATACACTTATAAATCTTTTTCGTTAATTTCTTTGGTGCCATAGGCTTAGCTATAGCATTTACAAATTTCAATTTGTCTTCGTAACTATTCTCCGCAACGTCTGCACCTTCGACTTCCTTCACACTGTCGTCGATTTCCATTTTAATTGGCACTTGCTCCATTTCGCGGGATAGCGATGATAATTCCCAGGGAAAAATTAACTTTACTTTGTCCACGTGCTTTTCGGGCCCATTTACAGGTTCGATTCGACCTAACACCACCCGACACTGACAATATACTAACCTAATCCGACCGCAGGCGTAAACTGCACTGTGTCAACACAACGCATTGTAGCACTTGACTTTGAAGTGAAATCGTACATTTATTTGGCACGCGTTAGTTTGAAATTGCAGAGTGTTTTGGATAATGGTATTGTTCGTGTCTTCGCAACGAAGAAATGCTCTTGAATTTCTGTGATCCCCGTTTACGACCAGAAATCCAATGCAGTACTGTCAGTACAGAAGGGTACGAAGTCAACAACTTAATAAGTGATTCTGACAAAGGTTTCCTAGCGTATGCTTGCATTAAACCCCCCGTCAACATTGATATTACTTTTCTTTGTAACATACACATCAATCATATCTTGATTTGGCCTTGCGTCGGCTCGCAGAAGTCTTCCGGCTTCCAGTTATACGCCAAAACAAGTAACGACACCAGCGTGCCTTACGGTTTGCTAGCCACTGGATTCTTAGACCACTCGAACGCAGGACTATTATTTTATCCATCGGACGTTAATCATGAAACGATCGCTGTTCCGCCAAACTTCTTGAAAAGATATATAAAACCATCGCTGCGATATTTAGCAACTTATATGAGTAACTTAAGAATATGCATATGTAAGACGGAGAATTCGGTACCTGCGTTAGGTAGAATTGAAGTATGGGGCACTGTATCGCCGCGTTGTGGGAAAGACACAGTGGCTAGTATATATACTCTGTGGTCGAAGCAGCATACTTTTGTGTGCGAGACTACGGCGAAGTCTGAGACCACTAGTCCACCTGTTACTGTTGTAAATAACAGGTTAATATAAAATTATATAGTTATGATACATAGCAGAAATCTAATGCGAACGATTCATTCTACGACTGATTGTTTCAGGGAGGAGAAATTAGAATCGTCTTTACAAGTTCCTGAGTCATTTTTAGATGCTATTACTTGGGAAATTATGACACAGCCTATCTTGTTACCTAGTGGAAAAATAATTGATCAAAGTACGTTACAAAAACACGAGGAATCCGAGGCTCTATGGGGAAGGAGACTAACGGATCCTTTCACGGGTATACCTTTCAGCGAAGATCGTAAACCAGTCATAGCGAGCGCTTTGAAAATGAGGATAGACAAATTTCTGCTGGAAAACAGCAACGCGGAGGAAGTCAAGAAATTGCCAAGAGTTTTAGGTCGCGCGACGCCTTCGAACGTAACGGAGGGGAAGATCTCAGAGATCCCGAAATATTTATTAAAGGAGAATATAAGTAACAGTTCAAATGACGTTAAGTCCAAATTGCATTATTCCACAACAAACGCGCAACAAAGTAAAAAATTCTGTCACAAACTGCCAGCTGCTGTAATCTCTCATAAACAGAGTGCTTCTACTGTAATTAGGCCAACCAAGAGGAGAAAGACTATTGATTCTTCTGTACAAATTCATGAAAACAGTGAAACAGCAGCAAAGAATGATAATTGTACTCAAGTAGGGAACTTAAATATTGATAACACTACGATTGTTGATGTTAGCGCAATCGTGCCTAATTTAAAGCGTTTCGACAGTGTTGGAGAAAAGAACGACGCAGTTCCTAAATTAAATAGTTGTGCTTGTTGCTCCGATGCAGTTTTTTATCAACTTCCATGCAAACATGTGTTATGTAGGAAAGTCTTGATATCTATTGAAAAAAATCAATGCACATCCTGCAATATGTCTTATAAAAATGGCGAAGTGAAGCGCCTTCACGAATAAATTAAATTGTATACACGTGAAGAATAATAACAGCAGAATTCTTTTAGACCACATTACGTCCTTACGTTGTAAATAAAATATAATGTTAATTTTTAATAAATATATAAAATTTTTTACACTTTATTGTGTTGTTATCGTGAACCCGCAGTTCACGCGTACGAAACTTTGAACAAATGATGACGCGATGCGTAACAGTGAAGTTACTATAAATTGTATTTATAAGTCACAGAAATTTCCCGTTTACCAAATATATACTATGTTAACTATGTTACAAATCGTATGCACTTCATTCATAATTATTATAAACTAAAATGCAACATCATACATTTGTAATACTTGAATTTCTTTTTTACGATATATATACATTATATATTGCTTAGTAAATAACAGACACGGAAATGTTTTCAATATACAAATTTCTCTTATAAAAGTTGGAAAAAAGCACTGCTCTTATAAAAATGCTTCTCAGATTGTGCATATTGTCGTTGATTCTGTACGTAGCAACGGACCAGGACATACCGCACGAAATTCATAAATTTAAAAACGATCTATCGTATATTTCGCAGAATGGCATAACAAATGCCGCGCCAGATATATGTACAGATAGATCCTTTCATAACTGGGACGTGTCCCGGGTATCATGCTCCTTAGATAATTCTTTAAAATTCGATGCGTAATACTAATTTATCACTTTTCATTTCTCAAAAATATTAATTATTCACCTTACCTCTGAATATACACGAAAAACATACAGCGCGTTCAATCTTCTCACTACAACACTCTAAATCCGCTACCCTGACTTTGCCGCTTGGCGATATTGAATAACGATAATAAATAATTACGTGAATCAGGGGAAACGTAAAATGTGAGGGTGCGATCAGAATGGGGAGCAGTGTTTTCGAAAATATCAGACTGCCCGTCGCTATTTGTAGAAACGCTGGCTAAACCAGTACTACTAGTTCGAACATATTCAGCTACTCGCGCTCGCATCTCTTGGTCCATCTGTCGGGAGGAAGGTTTTAATAAGGATGTGCATATGTTATCCAAACATATAATAATAAAATATACTGTACCTCATATGGAGCGGGTGATACAGGCCTGTTCGTTTGCGTTGTCTCAGGGGAACAGTACAAGCATATTGTCGAATCCACGTGATGGTCAGCACTTGTCAAGTCTTTCAATAAAAATATCCGCTCTACGTTGTCTTCGGCTGCGTTAACTAGTAACAGTGCATGCCTGGTTAGAACCAATGTTACGGCACGATTACTGCCTTGTTGAATCACGTAGTCCGCGTTGGTAACGTGTAAAATATTCCCATGATTGTTCTCAAGTAAAGGTAACAACCACCAAGCATATCTAATAGACGCATTGTTGCTGCCAGTTGTATATTGGACCACTGGGCGTTGTCGAGGCTGTGGGGCACATTTGTTATCAAGTTACTTTACTTATGTTAACAGCAATTCGTATCTATTAAAACAACTTACCGAGGGCAAAGAATTCCAACCAGCGCCCTGAAGTAATCCCTGTCCTGTTAGTGCAACTAGTTCCGCAGCCCCACTCAAAGGTTTCGTTACTACCCCAACCAACCCAAGTCCAACCCCAGTCACAAGACTCTTAGTTGTTATTTCCCCTGACCAAACTTGCTGCAAGGGGTGATGAGCAATGCCCGCGACAGCAGCTAGATAAACGAAGCATTAAATGTACAACTGTTTTAAGTATGAGTTGAATAAATACCTAGTATCACGTACCAAGAACGCTCATTCCAAGTCCAGTCAAGCCCTGATAAAGTCCTTGCGCCATGCCTTGAGGACGCATCCTCCGAGACTCTTCTTGCCTTTGAAGATGCTCTTCATCCAGCGTCAGACGATCCAAGTTTCGTGCCACGCTGGATGCGAGCTTCGTCACAGAATTTACAGTACCTATGTGAAATGCCTTTCTTTATAAAAATCCTGAGAAACTGCATGTGTTTCAACGCCAGCTTATTTGTATATGCTAATACCTGCTGTGACGTGTCTCATTAAACTGGCAGAACCATGTGTTATTCCAACAATGAATCCCCATGGCCCTTGCAGTAGACCTTGAAATGGTAGAGAAATAAAATCTCTAAGTCCTGAGCCAAGGGCTTGTGCCAAGCTTCCTGGCGAACCTAGTATTTCTAAAGACCCAACTACCCAACCTGAAATAAACACCATTTGGAACGTTCAGGTTTAATGCTCCTAGTATTACAAAATGCAGGTAACGTCGTCTTTATACCTGCTCCAAATATAGCACCGGATAAATAATGCATCGTAAGTGCATTGCCAAGTCTGTACGGTGTTGTTAAAATATTCTTCTTCTCAAATGTTCCAAAGTATAGAGGGGAATGATCCAAAGCCACGTATAAACGCACAGAAGTGTGGACACTTAACAAGATAGACACTGGCTCTATCTTCAAGTTTTGCAGTCTCAATGGGGTGCTCAATATTTTCGCATCGACCATTATGTAATCGGGAATGTATACGCCACTAGTTGAAATTAACGTCGGTGTTTCTTTTACATCATCCAGTGCTAAGAATCTCGGCGGTACCATTGAAGTGGCATAATTTAATAGTTGAGTTATGTACGTATCTTCAACGTAAGCACTGATTGGTGCAATCTTTATGTAGAGTTCTTTCGACGCTGAAAATGTATTATTGAAGAGGAATTGAATGGCACAATAAATGAGAAATGTATAAGAAAACATTAAGCATGTTGTTGTCAACATTAATGTACCTTTTAACTGTCCCTGATTCTCTAGTACATAGTCAATCGCTATTAAAGAATTTTCTCTGATGTGTTCCAGTTTATTCATTAAACAATTGTTTGTATAATATCCCGTTTCCCTTGTAACAAGTGGACTTTGGCTAATCAATACCACCGGGAAGTCGAAACCTCCTTGATCGAACAATTGATTGTCCAGTTGTAGATCGCCTATAAAAGCACGTACATTCATCATTCTGGATCTTGCAGCGACCGTGACTATGACATCAGTCATAGACAGACTAGCAACTTCGATCCTCTGTGCATTTTCATTTATGTCGTGCATGATGATAATGGTAACTCCGCGAAGGCAAATGGTTGCGGAACCTTCTTTGGAAGTACTTTCTTCAGTAATCTTAGCGTCATCGTTTCTGCTGGTGTTTACATCTTCCACGTTTGCCATCAGCTGTCGCAAATTTATTCGCGGAGGATTTACAGCTTCCGTGGATAAAGTATCGTCTTGAGCTGAGAAGAAAGTCGTTACCGACGTCGAGCTATCAGAACTTTGTACATGTATTATCTTGTCATCTTCCAATTGATCGGAGAGCCTATTGTACACCGTTTCTACATCTTTCGTGTCATTTTCTTTGCGCAGAAGTCGACTGCGAATATCTCGCGCAGATACCTCTACCTGCGATATGGGAACGATGCTGATGAATGTGGTGTAACAACGATTCTGCATGATCAACTTGACATCCCCGTAGGATGGTAGTCTCACGTACTGATCTACAGGTACACCTGATATCGCAGACAAGTTTATACCCCTTGACCATCGAAACTCTTTGTTCTTCATTGTCTGATCACTGTAACTGCTCGTCAAAGCAGAGAACAACAGTATATTCGCTATATTTGGTACAGGCGTATCAGGTAATCTATTGCTAATGGATGGAAGGGAGTAATGGCAGGTTGCACTACTTTCGACCTCGCAGATCCATGTGAAGTGAGAGGTGTCTGGTATTATTCCGTCCGCTGTTTCATTGGCTTGGCCCAGTAAAATCTTGAAAGCGCACGTGTTCTCGATCAGTAGTTGAGGATGATGATCCACGTGAATCATTAGGTACATAGTACCTTTATCCTCTTGTGTCGTGATAACTACTGGCATAGTGCTGGATCCATTTGGAATGGCAACACACTTGCGACTCATAACTTGGTCCACTCGAATCGGACAGGACCATTTGTGCCCTAAACTCAAAGATATATACAGTACGAGAGGCTCAACGATGTCTTCCATGTACAACGTGTACCATTGAGTGATAGGTATGCCCTGTTTCTGATCTTCCGATGGCGAAATGTTAAGGCTGTACAGAGTAAGATCGTCGGGCAAGTCGATTCTAGTTGCATCCTCGTGCACCGCCAACGTGGCGATGCAAATTTCTTGGGACGTTAAATTGCTGATAACGTGGCTGCTCGATACGCGAATGAGACGCATATCTTCGTGCATACTCGAATTGATGCTCATGATAGAGACACCCGAGCCGCAATCGACGCATGTTTTAATGTTTCCCTCAACAGGAATGAGTCCCCCGATTCGCGGCATGTAAAAGCTTTGACTCCAGTCAGGTCGCGCCAGCTGGAGAGCTGGGGATGTATAGAAAGTGTCGCCGATACCAACGCACAAGTGGAACGTCCCTTCCAATTTCGGTGGCGTTACAATGCCGTAGTGCGGAATCTGACAGAGTTCCACGTCCTCGGACACGAGGGACACGTGGCATCCCATAGAATTCAGCATGAAGCACCAAGGTTGCAATTCCAGCAACAAGGTACTCGAGACGAGTCCAGCATCCTGATACTTCACTTGCACATGCGTTTGTGGCTGCTCCGCGGATACCCACTCCTCTATCTCGTCCCCTTGGAAGGGCCATTCTGCTTCTTCCCTGTCGCATTCAAGACCCTTTAAAATGCTGTCAATGTCCTCGATGTCGGGCCTCCTGAAAAACTTCCGTTGGTCCACCGAGCTGTAGGATAATGGTACGTATGGATTGGACGTGGAAACTCCAGACTCCAATTGGAACGTTAGCTGATGGAAGTGCTCGAATGTTCCAGGGCAATACAGTTGTTGCCGTTCACCACGACCGTTCACCATCGTACTCAGAGTTATTTTCAACGAAGGTGTATCCATCTGCACCCTAGCTGGTACTGGCAAGTACGATCGGATCATGTAGAGTGGGTTAAGCACAGCCAGCACTTTCGTTCTGTCCTGAATCGTCTCTGCCACTATTCGTACCCAAATGCTTAGAAATTGCCCGCGCTCTTGCAACGGCACTTTGACCAGCCACGGCTGTCCCCATTTCGCATTAGGCTGAAGAGGAATGTCCCCTGTCCACGACAGATTCGGCACGTTGGTGAAACGCAGACGTATTGCCATTTTCTTATTCCCGTCAAGTATCACGGATGGCGGGCGACTTTGGCCAGAGACTGGGTACACATCTTTTAATACAGTTACCTTCGACCCAATATCCGCCTCGTACTTGACTAGTTTCATTTCAAAATTGTCGATCAATTGATTAGAGATTATAAGTTGGCCGGAGAATGCCACGAGCTTCTGTGTAGCGGAGAGCGATGTGACGCTAACGAATGCCGCCGCTTTCGTCACAAAATTGTTAAATTCCACCGCTTGTATTCCATCGGTGCCCACGGAGAATGGTTTGCTCCACAACCAAGTGTTGTCTTCTATCGCTATCCGTATCATTTTGTTACCGATATGCCGCCAGGAATAGAAGGTACACTGCCTGCTCTCCAATAATATATTGTCTCCCGTGCCGCTTTGGCCGAAGAGGATAGGTACGTTGCTGTCATTGGCTATCACGTAGCGCGTGAATAAAATCATATTCTTGTTCTCCTCTTCTAGGAACGCGAACCATAAATGCGTCGATACAGCAAGCGTGTGCGTTATCGTCGGTCCCAGTTTCAACGAGAATGGGCTGCACGTTAAGGATATGTCCGTTTTGTCGGATAACGAAAGCTGGAATCTTGCTTCTAAAGGGTCTAGTATCTCCTGCATGGTTAAATGACTGTAATCTAGTATGTGCACGCTGAATGTACCGCCAATGTCAATGAGCGTCGAGCCATCTATCCACCTATTAAATACAAGGATAGCTTCCTTATGCTCCAAAGTCATAAAGCACTGAGTCTCAGGCACCGTACCCGTCAAGGTATAATTTTTCAACGGTGCCTGCAGCTTTTTGTACATGGCCGTGTTAACGTGATTATACATGGATATGTGAATCGCCCCGATATTCAGCGCGGCTTGTATGTTCGGTATAATCGAAGAATTGAAGTATGAATCGATGCGCAAGCATGCCGCGAGAACGCGGGCTGAGATTATCGTTTTTGAAAGTGGTCGATTGCTACTTGACAGCAGAACCACACGCCATATGCAGGCTACTGCCCGTGCTGGGGATTTCTCAGGTAGTTCTAAACGGTACGAGTCCGTTTCTGATAAATAGAAATCGACGTAACGCTGGTAAGACATGTGACAGTCGCTCCAGTATTCAAGAGCGCAAGGTACTTTCTCGATGTAAGCGCTATCAGAATCCAGTGTCTAGGAAAAGAAATTGTTGTTAATAGAGAGTATTATTCATGGGTAAAAGTCTGTGAGTGAAATATTCGGCTTACCTCAAACGGAACTGGCGATACATGTATTCTCGTCAACGTTCTTGGTTGCGGATATCTCCAAGCCATTGATTGTTGAGGGTACGCAAAGAATACAACCTGAATTAAACAGTGTATCAAGTAAATTTATCAAAAATTATAAACGTAGCTGTACGAGGAAAGAAATATTGCTGAACTTACTTGATACGGAAAAGGTAGTTCGTCAGCATTGCCGTTCACAAATTGAAACGCACCTGCTTTAAGATCGTCTTTGTAATGCTGCTCGGTAGATAGTACAATCTGTTTCTCATTATCTTTGCATTTCGAAGGAGAAGCTTTCATCTCGTTCAACAGCAACTGACAGTCTTCCATGACGTTCTTTATAATTTTTATTTGCTCCGGACCAAAATCAAAATAGAGACTATCGCTATCTGCCTGTATCTGTACTTGGGGAATGGAGTCAGCATTTTGCCAGGGCTCCCACAGCAAACAAACCGTGATGTTGCAACACCATGGATTTAAGAGGACCTTTATATTGCCATTAAGAATCGCTGAGACGATAAACGAATCTATGGACGAGTTAGAATATATTCTGTCTGGTCTAAGAAGAGACGAAATGCTCCCGGACAACGAAGCTAGACTAATTATTATTTCTGCGCTAGAATCAGTCTTTAGAGACAACACAACTTGCTTTGTACTTATACTTAAATCAGGCAAATTGATTTTTCTCGGTTTCGCCACTGACGGTGCCTTTGCATCGTCAAACTGCTCTGTTGGTGATTCGTATTGGTTCATGTAACATGATAATATCTAATAACGAATAAGGATATAATCAATTATAAAGATATATACTTGGCTGTTATTTGTAAACGTAATATATTACCTTATTTTGCATAACATATATTTGACTGAGTCTCGATAAAGAGAAATAGATTTTCGTAGGTCTGCCCATGTCTACAGAGAATTGTGGATTCTTCCCCAAAGTTTTTTCGTATTTCATTGTCACAAACGATGGAGGGATGCCTGTGTCCGGGTGCAAATCACCATTTTTCGTTTCGATCATGAAAACTCTGAAATCTTTTTCTGTTGGTATCGAGACTAATACTTGATTCTCCTTTTCTCCAAGTGCCATAGTCATATCGAAACAAGATACCTAATATAGTACACAGATTTCCATTAAAAAATGTTTTTATAAAAACTGTATTCGCTTTACTTGAAAATTAGCATACTTGTATTTTCTGCGATGGATGCTGCTGTGAAAAGTAAAGGTTTGGTTGATTCACCATAATGTACAGTAGAGGTAGTTTCTGACTTTCACCCTCATCCTCTTCAATTTCATTTATATCCTGTGTGAATTTTATCCTTCGCATTACTGTTTAAACGTAACGAATAGTAAAACGCATGTTTCATTAAATAATTACTCACGACTTGATATTCTGTAGTTACTTTCTGAATATCGTACAGTATGAACGTTATTTTTCCACAATTCACCAAAAATTCAAACGGTAAGAGCACGGAAACTTCTGGGGGTGGCGGTTTACCCTAGGAGAAAGTGTTGCTTTTGATAAAATAAATGGTTTTCTAAATACTTGGACCAATTTAAACCCATCATCGAAACTTACAATAATCGTGGAATTTACGCTAGACGTTTCAAAGTCTACACCGCTATCCTTGGCAAAGTCAATATCTATATCCTCGGAAGTCTGCTTTGTCCAAGTGATTTGCTTAATGCTTCCTAAAGTGGCAGGAAGCTGTTGGGATGTATTAATAGATATATCTTTGTATCTTTCAAAGTTTCCCATGAATAGGTTCCTGAATTCGTTATTTAGGATCGAAATTAATTGAATTTGATCTAAGTTTATTGTCACTTCGATGTCTGTAATGCAATTCACTTCAACAGCACTTCCACATACTGTTATATCTGGTTTAAATATAACAGGCGGGGCAATGATCAAACACAAATCAAACCTACAGTACATATTAGTGTTGTAGATTAGAAATATAGCATAAATAGCTGATTTATAGGGTCATTCAATTATTACATACTTCGATAATAATGGAAGAGTGGAGAATTGTTGCTCCAAACTGCCCCCATGTCCAAGTTTATTCCATTCTAGCGCAGGGTTTTCATTCATAGTATAAAGATATGATTGCGACATTTTCTGCGAGTGAATAATTTAATTAAGGGTCATACTTCAGAAACAATTATGGTCGCACAGCAAATCTTTCGAAGACGAACCTTATTTATACTCATTTGATAATTTTTCCAAGTAGTTGTATGAGCACATATGCCTTTTATGTTAATCTGGTATTGCCGATCTTCCACGGCAGAACCCGGGATACTTAAAATATTCGCCTGAGCTGCGAGTTGGTATATGTCTAATCTTAAAGGCGTTCTGCAAATCGGATTTTCTGCGTGTGGAGTGATACGAATTCCATCTAGCTGCAAATCGAATGAAATTGCAACGGGTGTATCCTTTTCCATTAGAAACATACACAAAAATGTATTACTACCTGAAGCATTACTAGATCGTGTTGCGGTTTCAGTTTTATAATGTTCGAGGCTGGTAACATTAGTCTGAAACCTTTAAAATCTAGATATATCAGTGGTAAAGTTTCGTTGTCGAGACGAGCAATGCTTGATAGACGCGGCGCTACATTTTGATCAGAAGTTTCGGCCGTATCTTTCTCAACGGATTGATAGAAACAAGTAAAAGGCTGTATTAGTTGCATGTATTTGCTAACTACAGTGAGCGGTAGAATAATGTCCACCATTTGCATTTTGACAACGACTTCGGAAATGTAAGTATTAGCAGACAGTGTTGCTTCTGCCATTACATCTTTCTAAAAAATGAAAAGTGAATAGAATACACATAATATATTACCGATCTTGTCGTTAATTTCTAAATACCTTTTGACTCTTGTGTCGTTTATATGTACCCCACCGTGTATGAACGTTTCCCGACTTTGCTCTAGTCAAAGTGAAACTCAGGAACCCAGAATCATCACCCTTCTCTAAATTATCCTCCCTCCCGCAGAGTATCGCGCCCACATATTCTCCGATATCCCACGTTGGCGAGTTTGGTGCTCTGTCAAGAAATGCTTCTTTATATTTCTTACGTTTAAGTTATAAAATCTTTGTACAATTATGTACCTCGTGTAATGAAACACTGTGGCTGTTGTAATTTTGCTTTTCAATTTAAGATAGACAGGCTGCAAGTCTAAAGAAGTAATAATATCTTCTAGTTCCAGAACTAGTTTTAGCGAAGAGGTGCTCTCTTTTTCCGTCACATACAGTTTAACTGCAATTTTCGTTATAGTCCACTGGATCCACGCTGTCAAAACTAATTCTTCTGTTTCTATAGAAAGATTAATATTATGTAGAAAACGGAATTGAAAGTACGTTTATTTATAACGTACCTTGTATACTGTCGTCTTTCGAAGTTGAAACGGTTGAGTTTGTAGTTGTATCTTCGGGGTATAGTAACTGTGTCGGTGTAGATGGAGTTTGTGGTATGATAGGGAGAACTACTTGTGCTTCGGTATTTATCTGAGTACTAGCTACGACACTTTTATTAGCAGTGGTTGTAACTCGCAATACGCTTAAAACACTTGAAATTATTTTGCTCATAAAAACTACCTGAAGCAAAGATATATTACGTAATGATATGCAAATATTTGATGCACGTTTCGTACATGAAATATGAAGTACTTCTACTATAATACCTGCTCTTCAGAGATCGAAATGATAATAGGAGAATTGTCAATGTGAACACAAACGCCCAATGCAGCCAATGTGCTTCCTCCTGATTGAGATGTTATGATTTTAGTTGTAAGGGCAACCGTAGCGTTTAATGATACCTTTTTAATGAAGTTCTTCTGCCTATGTTGGTGTAACATGTAACAATGAAATTCAACAAGGCTCAACGTCCATGGGAAACTTTGTAATTCTGGAATGAATTACAGTAGGAATAACATTATTTTATCTTTTATATAATTGGCATGCTTCTTATTTTATTCCTTACCGTTCGTCCACATTGATTTCGGTAGTTTCACCGGTAATTCTTGAAGATGAGGCGCGAGCAACTCGAAATTTACGTTAGATGAATGAACAAGAAGAGTGGGTAACTTTATTATCAATATTTGTAAATTATCGTCGTTTTTTAATGCTCTATCCTTTGCTTCTTCTATACCTGAATAATTGTATGAAAACAGGTATTACGGATAGTTAGAAGTATATATATTGATTGATTGAACTATCTGCTTACCGTATGCGCCAATACCACTCATCGTGGTTGATGGTATGTAAATAACAATATGTCCAACACACCCACTTAACACAAGTCCACACCACCATGGATATAGTTCTGCTAATCTGGCCAATATTCCCAAATTCTGTAAGTTCTACCATAGATTACTTCTTTATAACTAATAAATATATACCAGAACTATTAACAGAAGAAACTTAAATACACCTTTAAAAGTTAGACAACTCGAAATTCCATAATTATGCGAACATGTACCTGCATTTCACCCTCAGTTTTGGAATCACGTTTCTTTTGAATTCCGTCATTCTGTAAAGTCTTAGACTTCTCTGTCGCAACAACCGATTTCCTTTTTTCCTTGTCCGACGAACTATGCACGCTTTCGTGCAGACTGGGGAACGTTTTCTTTTTCGTGCCAGCGTCAGAGGACGTGCCTTCGAAATGTTGCGTTTCCGGCCGCGTTGTGCACAACGTACCTAAGTTGTAATACGTAACGCGATACTCCAGCCATTTAAAAAGCAATGGATCGAGCGAAGCTCTGATGTCTGCCATTTGAAGTGAGATAAGAGGCGGATGCGTTTGCTTCTCGACATCTTTTGGAAATTGTATCACAGCTGTTAAAAGCGATTTATTTTCTACCTCGCTGGAAAGATATACAAGTTATCGTTAATATAATACTTATGCGTGTAATACTTCGATATATACCCACCCATGGATATTGCTTTCTGGACCAGAGAATATAAAAGTTTGTTGCGACTCGTTCAGAGCGAACATCTTCACTGAACTTACATCGATTCCATTCGAAACTGTAACTAAGGATGACAATTTCCGGCAATTTACATTTTCTAATAATAACTCAAGATATATGGGATCTGAAATATATAATCAAATTAAATTTCTTCAATCGACCAAGTGGCTCTTAATAACAGGATCCATGCTGGCGTGGCACATACTTATTTCTTGACAGGCGTCATTAAATAAAGAGGAGCACACAAGAGGATTCGTTGTATCAGTCGGATTGAAAATCGAAGATAATATAGATACTGCAACCATCATCTTCGCTTTTGTCCCAGTAATTGTAATACTATCCATGTGTACTGAATATGTTTCGTGTATTAAGTCGACGTTTCTCCAATACTGCGGATACAGCAATTTCTTTGCTTTGCATTCAACCGAGTAAGGCATTATTATCGATGTATGGCAATTTTTCATTAAGTAAAGTTGACTTTTGGCTCCGTTTATCTAATTTAATACGATTATTATTACTAAAGGAAACGATCACACGTATAATATCCTTGGCTTCTATGCTACCTGTAGGGTGATAATCTTATGGCACTGATTGAACATTTCTGTAGAAAGATCAGTCTGCTTTGATGCACAAGCTGCGAGTCTGAACGGATACAAAGGCTGCAAGATAGTTACTATTGCTTCGTCACATTCGATACTCATGAACGGGTCGTCTGTAAGAGCAGGTGTTAAAGGCGTCGTCTGTTAAAATAATAAGAATCGGTGAATAAAGCGAATTTTATAAAGTACGTATGTGCATGCTAGTGCGATTATAACATACTCGACTGTCAACAATTTTTCTCTGCCGTGGTAATCCAGTAATGGAGTGATCCGCTAATTGCAGTTGAAGAGACGCTCTCACTATCATCAATTTTGTCTCGACCATAGAGACATTTTCTCGTAGAGCTTCGTATTCTTCCAACGTAACTGGTGGAAGCTCATCCACCAGCGGATCTAATAAAAATTCACAAATAATGATTGCCCGAATACTTTGCGGATATGTTATATAGATACCTGGCTTCGTGACTAGATACGGATTGTAATCATAATTTGCAGCAGCCTGCTTTATTGTTTCGATACGATGAAAAACACCTGAACATAATCTAACAGTTAAATCACCTATGATGTACCTCATTACTCTACGTTCGTGAAAGTTGCTGAAAAATTGTATACATTCAGCCACTTCTGTCTTAAGTTTCTCCTAACAATACTTTAATCTATCCTAAGTACCTGTATTCGAAATTAGCTCCAAGTTCCGTCAATTTCTCAGGTGTGATATCATCTGGTAACTCCACGCAATGAACATAGTCCATAGCAAATGCAGGGCAGCGTTCTATTAGCCGTTCCTCTAAAAATATTTTCTGTTAATTCACTTACAAATATATTTTACACACGTAAAAATGAAATTTGGTACCTGAAACTGTATTTAGATAATAATAGATTCCTTGCTTGTAATCTCTCTTTTTCCCTTTGTTTTCCACCGAGTCATTGTCAAACAATGAATCTTTTAAATAATCAGTATTTAACTTTCCAGCTACTAAATATAAGGGTGGCTGGAAGGGATAGCTTATTAACTTAGAATTTACTTTGAAGTAAAATTGTAGAAATGTATCGTAGGATATTACCTGTGCTCCGTCCACCACTTCAAGATGTCCACAGCTACAAGTCCCCCTTGGATATATACGTATACAACCCATTCCGATTTGAAAACTAGTCATCGCAATTCCTTGAAGTAATGTATCTACCACTACGCCGTTTAATCGCAGTGTCAAGAACGATTTATATCTGAGCTTACGAGATTTATAAAATAATTGCTCCTTAACATTTTCAACCGTCTGAAAGTTAATTTCTCGATATTATAGGTTTGTCAATGGCAAATTTAAATGATAAATACTGCTTCTTCAGGGGTTACATCTACCTAGAGGTCCGGAAAAAGCATACAAGTTTAGGAATTTTTTGGGGGAAAAGTATAAGTGAAAATCATACATAATGTTTTTCTAGTAAAAGATACATCTTTTAACTATATTATTCTAAATTTTCATGAGATATTATTGTTACCTAAAGGAGATATCGGCTTGGATGTGAGTCGTGTTTTTTTTAAGCATTAGCTGGTGGACATTGCCTAGGTCAAACGATGCATCTGAAAGCAAAAATTCAAATAGATTTTAAAGATAAATAACTTACAGAAGTACTTGACGTTCTCCGATTTTTGATATTGTATTTTGGTAAAAAAGGGCGACCGTTTGAAGTTGAAATATCGAATTTCGTGGAAAAAATTTTTCTTTCTTGAAAAATTGAAAGCAAAATTTAAAAATATGAGAACATCAGGTACTTCTGAAAGTTATTTATTTTTAAAATCTATTTGAATTTTTGCTTTCAGATGCATCGTTTAGCCTAGGAAATGTCCACCAGCTAAAGCTTAAAAAAAAATCACGACTCACATCCAAGCCGATATCTCTTTTAGGTAACAATAATATCTCATGAAAATTTAGAATAATATAGTTAAAAGATGTATCTTTTAGTAGAAAAACATTGTGTATGATTTTCGCTTAAACTTTTCCCCAAAAAAATTCCTGAACTTGTATGCTTTTCCGGGCCTCTAGGTGGATGTAACCCCTTAAGTATATACCTTGAAAGTTAAGGTGGTATCTTGTACGTATACGCCTAAATGAATAGTGTGTCCAGAATAAGCCATTTGTTGTTCGGTAGACCAATCATTATCCCAATCGATGGGCAACAGAGATGATACCATGTTCCAAGCCCATCCACCCCATCCTGTACTCTCCGTACCAGTGCCAGTTACATGATCGATCATATCATCTGTAATATTGTTAAACAGTAATAAATATGCCTATAACAATGTAGGAATATGTTTTATGAATTAGTATAAGACCTTGTATACTGTCTTCCCTCTCTTCTATAGATATTAAGGATTTTTCTCTGCTAGATGCAAACTGTTTCGTTTGCAACGCCATTATCAACGCAGCTAGTCTAAGCAACATCGGTACTTGCTGCTCTGTTATGCTGAATTCCATTTTTTGGCAATGAAGATCTAAACGTGTAATGGAAGCTTTCCTTGCAGTGTTACTATGATAGTTTATGATTAAGCGTATTATAACGGAACATCGGTACAGAACAGGATCCTAGGGTGTGGAAAGATATATTTGTATGCTTTGTTCTGAAAAATTGATATTCTAACGTGGTAGAAGGTGACTACCTGATAGATTTCTATTTTCCCAGAAGCATCCATTTTGTCTAAACATAATGTTAGGTCTTGAATGGTAATAACTTTCCTAAGCATAACTTCGTATGCGTTGACATCTGGAAATGTATATTACTTTAATACGTGCCACTTTATTAGCGATTCATTTATTGTCGTTCGTGCGATTAGATATATGTACCGGTAAATGCTGGCTCCCATTTGTTATCAACAGTTTGCATGCTTAAAAATCTGACATTGACACTGAGGACAATGTCTTCTTCCACATATTTTAGAATTAAATTATTACAATTGATTGTTATATTATTTACAACTTTTGTTACTATACTCTTTATGTACCCAGGTGGTGCCTCTTCCCTGCGAATAAAACGATATATAAATAGTTAATTCTATATGCCAGGGGTGTCGAACTAGCGGCTCGCAAGCCGCAGTGGCTCCTTCTCCTCTTCGCCTGCTCCGTAAAGCCGTAGGAGAATGGCCCCCTCCACACCTACTTCAATCTGATGAACTTCTCCTCCGGAGGCCCGACTCGTGCGGCTCTCGGAGTCGGGAAGTTCGGCACCCCTGCTATATGCTATTATCCAACAGCAAACAATAAGATTTTACTTACTGCGGTAGCTCCAGCCTCCTCTGCAGTGCAGTAGTACTGGCTTCCACTTTATTATCATCTTTCAATTTTAAAATGCATTCTGCAGAGAAAGATTAAAGTTTTGTTTCCTGATGCTTAATACTAAGTTAAATGTATAAATACAATCCTCAATGCCTATGGTGTTAATCGTAATACCTACCTATGGTGTTAATCGTAATAACAATTGGCTCCGAAGTAATTTTCACCCATGGAACATGAATGAGCAACTCGTGTATGTGGCCGCTAACAAAGACGAATGGAAGATTAAGCTGCTCCTCCAACACTTCTAATCTTAAGTCAAGATTCTGAAATGATGCATCACCGCCCCACAAAGACACCTGAAACGTAGAATAGAACATAAGAACATAAGAAGAAATTCACTATTGTGTATACTATTCACATAATTACGTGAATCTTAAAAGATTATCATACCTGTGACTGTTCCGGTTTGAAATTTTTCACATACTTCTCAACGTAACTAAGTATCACCGGTGTTATATACGATTCCAATTTGAACATTGTGACTGACAATTCAATGCATTCCACATACTCCCACAAGTCGAATGAATTTGTGCAAATATAAAATACTCCCTTTAATAGTTCCTTCGTCGAGCTCTTAATTTATTAAGCACGTCTTAAGAATGTATTGTTTCGAGAAATAGAAAGCATAATGGTAAGAAAAAAGTTTATCTGAAAATGAAATTATTTAGATACCAAGAGAAGTAAAATTTGCGTAAGCAGAGAAATCTAATACATACGAGTTTACTTTAAATATAGGGAATACTAGAGGAAATATATTAAATGTGTATATGCTTGTAAGGAAAGTGAAGTAGGGTGAACAGAATCAGTAGGCATTTCAGAAACTATTTTTATTTCCTTTTCATTTCTATGCTGAATTAACATAACTCGCTGTCTTTCACAGCTATATTAATACGCTATTATACAATGAAATAGAATATTTGTGAAATACATATTAACCTTAAACTGGGCATCGGCCGTCGACCATGCATCCAAATCAGCTATAAAAATTTGTTTCATAAATACGCATCTTGCATGTCTTTTTAACGAGCCATTAGATCAAAGGAAAAGATCGATGTCACTTTGAACAATTTAAAATTGGTCGTTTCTCAGCTGTAACTTCCTGTATCGCAAATATAGTTTTATTTATCCTGACCGCCTTAACCTTTGCAATTTGATATGCACTGCAGCTGCATGTGCAAAGTCAGTGAAATGCGCAGGCGTATCATTAGGGTTATAAATATTTGAATTAAGCTCAGAATTTCATATACATATTTTTTTTATTTTGTAATTGTTATTATCTTCTATTTTTGTGGTTTATTTGATTTCATGTACTTGGCGTAATTTTTTTACTTTATTGAAGTCTTTTATGGGGATAAATGTTTGACTGCCGTGTGTATAAATACACGTATCCAGAAAATGCATATCTCAGATATTGAACGCAATAAATATATGTTTATTTAGGGCGAATTCCACTTACGCCCAAATCGCCCGCAACGCCCGTGCATGAATACCGGCATTCCTCGGTTACTTCTGTCTGTGAAACGTATTTTTATATGTGCAACTTTTTATATTCCCCGTCTATGCAAATAGTATTCTTATCTCCGTTCTAAAACGTACAATTTTTATTTAAATACGAGTTGCAGAACATTTGCACGGTTATACTTTTTTCTGTAAGTTCTCGAAGGGTAACGGAAAATTGGCGGTAAAATGCAGATATTCTGCATTTCGATACAAGTTGCTAGTACATGTTGTGTAATTATAAATCGCTGCACTGTTATAAAGAATCATTTAAAAACAGGTGGCATTTTGAATATTACCTTGGACTGTCAGGATAGGTAACGGAATATTCCCACAGAATGTTAGGACACGTATAACATAAGATATACTCATATTAATAAATGAATGCCTGGCGTGGAGTGTAATTGCAACGAATATGAAACAATTCTCAAATATTCTGCAGGAACTTTATGAATTTACTAATCCTAATCAAAGCACTGATATGGATAACTGAATCCAACATTTCTCTCGTCAAAATTTATAGCGAATTCGGTACCTCGCACTGACTCTGCACTGGTGTCAGAAAATGACTTGGATTGGTTGTTTCTGATAGAAACGAAGATAGCTCTATAAGAATCAACCAATCCAAGTCATTTTTTGGCACCAGTGCAGAGTCAATGCGGGTTACCGAATTCACTATTAGTCAAAAATATTTTAGAAATGCCATTCTCGGTTGGTGGCGTGTGCGTCGCATCTTTATGGCGCGTTTTCAATACATTCCTACCAGTTTCCCATTTAATTAAATAAAACTTCAAATTATATCCTATAATCTTATTTATTCGACAATAATACTCAGAATTACAATTCTCAATGAATATATATAATTATCTATCACACGTTTAAATCCAAAGATCTTGACGTCGTTCAATTTAAAATTGGCGCGTAAATGGAATCTTCGACAATGCTTTTTACATGGAAAGCCGCCAATATGGGGTTCTATGACTCTTACAGTTCCCACTCTGTGTTTTCCGCGAAACATATTACACTTGCCTGATAGCCTGTAGTAGCTACGACATGGTTACTGTGGATTGTTGCATTATGTAGATACGAGCCAAAGAACGACTTGAAATAGCTGGAATTACTTTGTGTTCGCGCGAGAGGTATCACAGAAAAATGACTCGCACAGTGTCATCGAATTTCTAGGGATTAATGAAACTGAAAAAGCGGAAGAGTCTGTGCGCGCAGTGCGTGAATATGCCCGCCAAGGTCTCAAAGAAGGTCGTGGGCATGATCGTACGAAGCCGAAAATTCATTATTAAGGATGGGGTCATTACGGTACTGAACAATTCAGTTTAATATCTATTAGATCTTTAAGTCACATATTGATACTTTCTCTATGCATATGTTCCCTCTGATTATCGCGTCGAAAGTAAGTACAAGTTCTCGCTCGAAGCATGACGTGCCTAACGATAATGCCCTGTGTTTATCTTCTGTTAAGTAGCGCATAAACTAGATAATAACACGTAATAACTTGTACCGAATACGTACGGGAATTGTAAAACTTGTGTGAGTTTTAGCGTGATTACATTGTAATTAAATAGCATTGACACATGGCTGAATCTTTGTTCATTTTCATGTATGTCTGTTGGCAAGATTTATTCCCACATAGATGAGTGTCGTAAAATACAATTCACATGTTTTCTGTAGAGGATTTAAAGTTTCCGAGAATACAATGTTCAACTTGGTGCGCCTTTGTTTCTAGCATATACTATTCAGGGTTCCCCAGCGAAAAGTATGGAATAATGATTGTAATAGTGGCGATGGAATAATGATTTTATTAACATTCAAATATAATGGGCGTTCAATGACTCTAACTTCTATCTATTGCTGTTCTTATGATTAAGTACGTGCCACCTGCAACCAGCTTCTTTGTATCATTTTTATCATTTCAGATAGCTTAAGATAACTTTACGTATCTAATCAATCTTCCGCCAAATGTATCAGATAATCGTATTTCGGGTAACAGTTACAAAAGTTATCCCACAGACACAACGGGCAATGATATGTCTTAGATCGTATCGCTTCTCTTATACTTTCACTTTCACAATTTGTAGCTACATTTTCATCTTTACCGTCACAGTTTTTCAATACAATTTATCAAACAAAAACCAAACAGTCTTTCCGAAGAGAAAAACCACATCGCTGAATGCAATGTGGTAACCTTCGAGCAGATGGTTAACCTTCAACTTGGTTGAAAGTAAAATGCAATTAAGGAGCGTGAAAAGTATTTCGATTATTAGTACAAAAGCATTATCAAAATTACCAGAAGGCATATGAGGTTGAAAACATGAAAGTTGTCATTAATCATTATGATTACAATTTATCTATGGAAACGTGAATCATATCTGCCTGGAAATAAACTTCACCTCGAACCATGGTAATATTTTTTCTTATCAGAATGATGTTAAATTACTTGTTTCCCTTTTTTATTAGAGTAATATTATGTATATATAATATATATATATGTAGGCATACACACACACATACACGCGCGCAATACATTAACATATACGCACATAAGTATCCTTCGAGCAATACCGTTCTCGCGCATATTGATCAGCTGCCAACAATATGCGCTTGATAAGTAGCGAAATATTGGAATATTAAAGAAATTAGAGAGACTACATTAATGTAAAAGTCTTCGTAGTGGAAGAGTCCTTTGTTCGAGCATATTGTCATAGATATGCGACGAGCAACACATCGCATCTCCTCGCTAGGTTTTTAGGTTAGATTCTATCGGAACTCGTGAAAGAGCTATAGCGTATTTAGCGGAAAGGGGGGGGGATTTCGTTGGTAGAGTTGCAATGCAGTGGTTCGGATTTTCGTCTAAAAATTGCAGTAGTTTGATTGCAAAGGGCCGAAGCGTGCGTTGCGAGAACGAGAGGACTGTTGATCGAATATGTGGACTCGATAGCCTTGACGGAGGAGTGCTGACAATAAGCTATGATATCAGGAAACATTAAATTCGAGAAGGAATACCTCCACCCGATGTATCAGTTTATATTCGCTACCGATCGCACCATTATTTTACCACGCATTTAGTACAACGTTTTATTGTACGAATTTCACAGAGACCTCGATTATCAAAGGCAATCTCGTGTTATGAAAGTCGCGCGAGGTCGTGGCGTACGATATCTTCCTGAATACACTCGGGACCCCCTCGTCGAACATTTAACAACCAACGAGCGGAATGCTTGACAGAATGGCGATAGGTTTATTTAACAAAGAGGGATGGCCAAGACAGAGATGCTCGAATGGCACTACTCAAAAGAAACAATAATACCAGAGCTTTTGTAAACCGTAACCTTGGTAATAATGTAGTGCTCTTTAAACAAGTTGCCCTTGAAAGTATGTGATAAGAACCCGCGAGAGTTCTAAAAGTCTGTATACGTAACAGAAAATGTATATTTTCAAGATGATTGTGTCTGGAGGTTTTGTTCAATGATAATGATTTCCATACGAAGCACTGTGGATTTATGAGGTCTTTTGACTTCGCATCGTCGAGAGATGTGAAAAGTGGAAAAGGGAAGCGGCTATGTTTCGTTCTAACCAGAAAATTCCGAATGAGATCGAGAATGATCGTGACCAGGGAGATGTATAGAATTGTTTGAGAGATGATTTTCGAACTATGAGATCGAACAATGACATCGGCCCTTATTTAATTATCGAATTGATGGGCATTCGCCGTCGACGCACAATACTTTTCACGTTAACGATTTTTATTCTGCATTCTCCATGTACCTGTTTAACTTCTGTTGGTAGCGCAACTTAGTGATAACAGATTAGCATAATGGGAACGAGGAAGAAGCTCGTTGCAGTTACTAACTCAATTATTTTCTACATGCATAGCTAAGAGAATAACACAACCTATGCCTGTAAGGACATGTAAAGAAGCAGATTATAAAGATTAAATGTATCGCGAGAGTATGTGCTAAACGAAAGAGGCGCAAATATAATGAAATAGAGCTTTAAAATTTGGAATTAACGCATAAATATAATTAAGGAAGCACAATAATAATAAGTACTCTTGGTAATTATACAGAATAGGTGTTTCCTCACCGATTTCAATGATTTTTGGATATGTTGTAAAACTCAACATTCTGAACAACTTTTTCCTGTACATGTTACCGCCGCGCGACCTTCGTTTTCGAGATATTTGCGAAAAACTTCTGTTGATTTATTCCGACGCAACGCATTTCACTTTCCATCTTATCCCGGGTATTACTATTGGTTGGGGATAGATGAATGCGGGGAGCGCGCGCCCGCCCGCGGGCGCGTAAAGCATGGTGGCGAACCGATATGAATTTGGAGATTTGATCCAGAAACTTGCGGATGCCCGTCAACACCCGGACTCTGCTTGGCAGTGCCGACGCCACCAGATATTAGGATGACTCTGGTTCTAAAACATAATTTTTTTGCTAGAAAGTGGGTGCCTTCGAAAGCACCTGTTGGGTGTGTGGGAACTTCTGTCAACACCCCCGACTCACATCGGTTCGCCAGCATGTTTTACGCGCCCGCGAGCGGGCGCGCGCCCCCCGCGCTGATCTAGCCCCAACCAATACTAATACCCGGGATAAGTTGGAAAGTGAAATGCGTTGCGTCGGAATAAGTCGAAAGAAGTTTTTCGCAAATTCGTATCTCGGAAACGAAGGCCAGCTTCATCATTTGTTTTGTCCCATGCTGGCGTATACTCTGCCACGGACGCGTACTGTAGCTACGTATACGGCAGAATACATTATAGTAATAACAGCAGTTTTTCGCGAATATCTCGGAAACAAAGGTCGAGCGGCGGTAACATGTATAGGAAAAAGTTGTTCAGAATCATGTCCCCGACAACATATTTCAAGCTCGTCAAACTCGATGAGGAAACTTCTGTTCTGCATAATTACCATACTCTTTAACAAAGACTAGGTTGAACATTTGAGAATGCGAGATCGATATGGTGCTAAGTAAAGATTATTCGTTACAGTATTATATGGATCTGAACAACTGATAAATGATAAATTGATAGGATTGTAAATATGGAAAGCAATATATATAGTAGCAATTCTTAGGGGTCATGCCCCCCGGGGCGAAAGGCGGAGCAGAGGGCCTGGGCCCCTCCTGTTCCGAAATTCACAACAGCCAAGAACATGCTATTGCTAAACTCACACCTCTTCTTACATTTACTCAGCAATGCTACAAGCATCTTAAGGTCAGCTGCCACGATTCGCCAAACGCTTATAGTTTTGATAAATTCGAAGAGAATATTGTATTAAATCATCTTCGTACTATTCCATAATCACCGGGCACAGTGAATAGATATCACAGCTGCTTACGAATTGTGTATTCATCGATAATTCCAAAGGGGGGGGTCGATTTGTGCGATCTAGCATTCCTGATCTTCTTTTTTTTTTCAGAGTTCCGGTATCGGAGAGGCAAGTGTGCACCATGCTCTGGTTGTAATATTTTTGGAATTTTTTGCATGGGGTTTATTAACCATGCCTGTTATCTCTGTATTGAATATCACATTTCCAAATCATACGTTCCTGATGAATGGCTTGATAATGGGCATTAAAGGAATCCTGTCGTTTCTTTCTGCACCATTGATCGGTGCTTTATCCGACGTGTGGGGACGAAAATTCTTTCTACTCATCACGGTAGCCTTCACGTGCGCGCCGATTCCTCTAATGAGCATTAACACATGGTGGTTCTTTGCTATGATCTCCATCAGTGGTGTCTTTGCTTGCACATTTTCAGTGGTGTTTGCATATGTCGCTGATGTTACAGAGGAACATCAAAGATCACCAGCATACGGTATGGTGAGTACAGCACCAGAGTTCCTTGAAAAACTTCACTGTGCAAGAATTACACGTTTCACGAATATACATTTCATTAGGTATCGGCAACTTTTGCTGCGAGTATGGTAATAAGTCCTGCATTGGGAGATCGTATCATGAAAGTGTATGGAGAAAACCTTGTAGTTGCATTAGCGACTGCCATCGCAGTGCTGGATGTGTTTTTTATATTAGTGGCTGTACCTGAAAGTTTGCCTGAAAAAGCTCGGCCACCGGCACCTATATCTTGGGAGCAGGCAGATCCTTTTGCTTATCTTGGAAAGGTAATTCGTTACGGCATATATAAAGGAAATGTACTTGAAATCAATCCAAATTAGCGAGTTCGTGTTTAAAAATAGACACACCTTGACCGTTACAAGCTCTCGAGTTCTATTTTAAATGAAACGCGTAAACTAGAGTCCATGCGGAACACATATTTTTGTACGATCGAGGAATATTCAGAATAAGTAACTATTAATTATAACATTCTAGGTTGGCAAAGATCACACAATCTTAATATTGTGTATTACTGTGTTCCTGAGCTATCTTCCTGAAGCGGGGCAGTATAGTTGTATATTTGTCTATTTGACTAAAGTTATGGGATTCAGCGCTTTGATGGTAGCAATCTTTATTGCTGTGGTGGGACTCCTAAGCGTCGGGGCTCAAAGTATCCTGGGTCCTTTGATAAGGATACTCGGCAGTAAACATACTATAATGTTAGGCCTCTTGTTCGAGATGCTGCAACTCATGTGGTTTGGCTTTGGTTCGCAAACATGGTAATATTCCATTTTCCTATTCGTACAGTAACGTTTCCATTTTATATGAAGCACAGACCGTTTGAATTCTATTTTATATTTATGTGATTCGAAGGATGTTGTGGGTAGCCGGGGTGCTCGCTTCTGTGTCAAGTATTACATATCCTGCGATCTCCGCCTTCATATCCATGCATTCTGATGCCGATAAGCAGGGTTTGGTACAAGGCATGGTAACTGGAATGCGTGGTTTATGCAACGGCCTCGGGCCCGCGATGTTCGGAGTAATCTTTTATCTATTTCGCGTTGATCTCAACGATAATACTCCCCTACCTATGAAGCCATCCCCTTTAGACGAGAATAACAACACAGGAACTGCCACGCAACATCTTGATACTACATCACAGGTAGTAACCCAGGTAGGTGTTCAGTTTCGATAAACATTCCTCCTATGAGAACAACGTTCACGCGAATCGGGGCACTTGACGTGAACGCCGCAAAAAAAAACTTGATTTTCAGCTTGTACCAGGACCACCATTTGTGTTTGGCGCATTACTCGCGATATGTGCATTACTGGTGGCTGCATTTATACCCGAATCGAACACAATGCCAACAGGATCGTTGCATCATCCATCCACCTCCCGGAGGCCCTCCGGTAAATACGCATATCAGAAATGTACGTTAAAGGTTGTCAGTTACTTTAAAAGTCAGATGTATTTTTGGTGGTGGGTTTGAAATTCGATTTGGCTCGTCTGAGTAAGAAACTGGCATTGAATGGAAATGTTACGAAGCCCAAAGATCATTCTCCATATAATTTACGAATATTGGAATTATAATTCTTAATCATTGGTATAATTAAAATACATCTATGTCTCGTATAACATAATGTGTTTTTTTTTTTTTAAACTTGCCATGAATTACACGTGTGTGTATATATATTAATATATGCATTAACAATTAAACTGTCTTTGCTATTTAAGGTTTGTCCTTGGACGTGCACTACGAGCCAGACAAATTAGGGAGCGGAAAAGGGAAAATGGGCCCGCTGTCACCTCTAGTCGACAATTGCAACTCTGCTGCTCTATAGCTACTGTCAAAATTCAGACACGGCACGGAGAAGAAGAGAGATACGTGTCTCCTTGCCCAGTGATGAAACTCTACGTTTAGAGAAACGATCGTCTAACGGTTACTATCCAGTATACCCACTTCACAAGGACTTTAAGGGAGCTGTCTATAATGTATTATACTGTCTTTAAGTCGATAACTAAGTTTGAGTCTAGGATTATCGATCCACTTATTGTTTAGCTTACGAAACGATTTTTACGAGCAGTGCTTGTTTTATGACGTGTAGGTTGAGCTGAAGCAATTCAGTTCAACCTGTTTAGGTGTTTGTTACATAAAGGAAATTGAACACACTTCTTCTTTTTTGTTTGGTTTTTTTTTTTAAAAAAGAAGGTCGTAATATCAACTCGTACCAAGCCAAGCACTGGATACCTTGATCCATTTATCAGTGACTCCTATTTTACGTAGCCTGCCGATAGCATAAAACGGTAAAACAGATGAAAGTTGTAAACCAGTATTTTTACTAGACGTATAACAAAGAACTACTGAACTTTGTATGTCGCATCCTTTTGTCATACGCGTCACTCATCGCTGACAGTCTCCTTCTTTTTTTTTTTAAATGTAATCGAGAGCACCTGTTAGTTTGATCACGCATATCATGGAACTTGAATCTTAGGATGTATTTCTCATTACTTTTATGAATCATATCTGAGAGAAGAGAAAACGTTATCTTATTTATTTGCGCATATACTTTGTCTCATTTTTTTTCATGCATTCCTTTGTTTTAAGCATACCTTTTAAATTAGAAACGAAAGCAGAGTGCAGTAGTTGAGAAAGAGTGAACAGACATTGTAAATGAAACTCTACGTAGATAAAATAGAGAATAAGTTTCCAATTGCGTATAATACCTACTAGCGAGAGTTAGCTGATGTTTGTAAAGTACGTTAAACTGTTTTCTTTGCATAAAATATTTATTTTACTAATTAGACGTCAGCAAAAATGAATGCAATGGCCTTAATCGGAAAGAAAAACGATTTATATAACATTATACTTTGCCGTTCGAGGGCAGAATGGTAGATTCTGAATGAGAATGTTACAAACACTTATTAATTGAGCGCTCGCCGCGCACCTCTAATGTTAGAATGTGCATGTTATAAATCGGAGTCATTGATGTTAAGGGAATACAACAATAGTGTAGCGTATTTGTGCATTTCACTTATACTTTATGAGAGAATTAGTGTCCGCGCATTGCCATAGTATGATAACTCTCTGAATTCAAAATCTGCCAACATTATTCACAATCGAGCCACGCTGACGAAGTTCGATATTACGTTGAAATATCTGCACACTGCTAAGATTATTTTTTTTAAACTGTTAAGCGGCTTCATTATTTTGTCATTCTTTCAGTGTACGTAAAGTTATCGCTGTCGTGTACGGCAACGTAATCAAGAGGCAAAAGAGGATGCTCAAGTCCCGTGAAAAAGAAAAAGAAAACCAAAGAACGAATAATAGCAGAAAATTGATTCGAGAAAAATTGTAATATTAGGAAGCAATAGGAACCCATGAAATATGGTGCAATACGTGAGCAAGAAATAAAATTTTGTATGATCTCACTCTTCTCCAAGAATCCTTCTATTTTCTAAATTAGAAAGAATGTACATAAATCACGATTTAATATTTCTTTTGTAAAGGTTCAAAAGGAAGATGAATTTTTGGAAATTTTAATCTATCAGTATTGTTCCATTGCGTGGAATTGTCCTGGTATTCATAAAAGTGCTATGCATATCGAAATTTAATATTGTTTTTTATATTATCTTTAAGATAAACCGTGGAATGTAATTCCATTGTACTTGCACAAGTTAAGGATACGCGTTAGGATTATTTTGATCGATTAAGATGAAAAAGTGTAACACGGATTTACGAGACGTGCATGTTATCCGACAGATTTCTTGGAGAATACAAGGCGTAAAATACAATGATTTTATGTTTCAGCTTAATTTAAAAAAAAAAAAAAAAACTATTGAATAACTTGCTCTGGCACGTTCGAGTACATCACCACTGTTGTAATATAACATTGCAAACGAGGAAACAAGAATCACAATATTAAGAACAAAGTCCAGTTTAAGACTTAACACCTCAATAAATTAAGTAATTGTACAATGTATGACGGATGCATTAATAAAAATAATTATTTTTAAGATACAAGGATTATGCTGTACAGACATAAATTCTCACGCACATTACAAAGTATTTTACATATTTACATCTATTTAAAAAAGGTTGTCTAACATTCACGATTTGATAATCGATCGCATATTATTTACAGTATATTTTCCATCATTCGAAAATGTACAAATCAACTATATAAACATCTTTTTAAACGATTCACGAAATAGTCGTCAATGTTGAACCACTTTGCTGCCAAGATTCGATTGCTTTATTAACGATTACTTCTGAAGTTTCCTCCGTTATCTGAAATAAAAATGTTCGCATGAAATCAATCGTGGATCTCACGTTGCCGACATACACGAGTGCAGTTCCGTACATTGCCAATTGTATCTAATACACCATCGAGATTTTCGCATCGCAGTAAGAGTCGTCTCAGGGTTGTCAGCGTAACAACACTGACGAAAATTAGTATTTTATTTGCACCCACAACTATTTTGTCCCAAATTCTATAACAAGCAGATGCGCAATATTATTTTCATTATCATACATTCAAATTTTTACAAATTGGACTTCAAATTCACCGTGTTCACATACTTTGCTATGGAACCATCAGATATTGTTCCTGCGAAACATGAGCAGAACCAAACGTCGTATGGAATGCTGTGAAGTGCTTCAATTTTGATAAGATGTTTATACAGTTCCGGGTCTTCTTTTTCTAACAATGTGCAAGCACATTCTTGTAACCTGTTCACTTCCTTATAAAACTTTTGTACTTGATCTAACAGGCCACACAGTATCCAATAAGTGTCCACAAGTTTCTCCTCTTGGGAATCGATGTCAACAATATGCCACAATGTTTCGGCTATTCTACCCATAGCTCTAGAATAAATACATCTATTGATAAATCCATGAAAATGTTAAATCATAGTTTCAGAGTAGTCCGGAGCAAAAAAGAGAGACCTGTGCAGAGGAGTTTCTAATTGAGCACTTGTATCGAGCTTTGCTCTTCTGGTACGCAATAGCCACATAGTAAGGAACATTAAATGAGGCTTCGTGTAATCGTCCAGAATCCTGGTAACTTTCAAAGCTTTTTGCAGATCCTCGAATTCGGCTTTCCTTTGGTTCATTATAAATTCGTGGCTATCTATGTAAACCGGTATAACGTCCAGCAGTAGTTTCCAGAGCAGATTTCTGTATATGGCAGGAACCGTGAATCGTAAACAGAACTGCCTTAGCTTTGTTTTATCAAAGGGGCGTTCTTTGAGTAATATTTCCAGAGATCTCTTTTCTTCGACGCTGCGAAATCCCACCTATACTTTGACCCATAGTTGTTTAGTAAAATATTTCAAACACGATAAAGTGCTTATCTTTACTACTTCCTATAATATTCTCCATAATATAACTGTTTGCTATGCTTCATGAATTGGTTAGGTCATGAATATTAAAGCTCAGCTTGTTTAAAAAAGTTTACCTTCTCATAATAAGACGAACGAAAGTTGCGTTCGTCTGCCATCTTTTAATTAACAAGATCTTGACAGATCTGTAATTATTTAGTGCTGCGAGAACGTTTCGTCGCATTCAAATTAAGAAGCACTGATAAAAATCATAACATCGTAAAACGATACGCTCTCTCGTATTACTTTCCCGAACTTCATCTGAATAATAGTCGATAAACTCCTAGGTTTTGAAGTTTCAACTGTTGGTCATAGTAGACTTCAGAAGGATCGTTTCAAAATTCTAATGATTAGAGGCTTATGGTAATTACAGCTAATTATATTGCTAATCATATTGGGCTGTACTTCCGAAAACCGGTCAAACCCGATTGGGCTGAAATTTGGAAAATAGGTAAGGTAGGGAATGCCATCAAAATGGTAAAAAAAAATTCTATGCAAAATAAAACTGTTTCTAAAAATTTCAGCCAATTTGGAGCATGGGCGTTTTCGGAAGTTTAGCCATCATTTATTTCATTTCGTTTTTTGTGAAACATACAATAGTACAAAAAAGTTCATAGAGTCAGATTACTGGTCTACGACAATGTGCTCTGGAACCACTTTCGCTACCTTCCGGAATTCTTTTCGCAATGTCTTGGGGCACTGCATTTGCGTCCAACTTATAGGTATCATAGCTACGCCTGAAACAATCAATTTATTACCAGCGGACACGGATATTCTTCTTAAAAACTTACCTTCTTCGCTGTGCGCAATCACTACCCCCAATTCATTTTCTGCTGTACTTAGTTGATAAGTATGCGCTTCTGTCATCGGCATCTAACGAACGTATAGGAAAGAATTCGAGATCTAAGCTGCTGTAATGTCCGCAACAGATAAATGTAATGTAAAAGGATACGACTCTAGCGAGGATAATGTCTCCGGGTCTGACACACTTGTACATTTGAATATTATCCTTGTCTATTGCACGAACGTCTTCTTTCCTCAATATTCCCCTGTAAGGTCTCGTCAATACAATATCACCTACGCACTTTATGCTACATTTACAAAATCGTTGATTAACAATGGTAACCATCGCTGTCACAATGTCACCAGGCGCAGGAACGATACTTTGCTCTGTTATTCCATGGACCTCTACGGTGCAGGTCTAAAAAACAATTAAAATCAATTACTGAAGTACTTTGAGCTACATTGTATCCATCGCTGCGTCTCACATTTTCGTGCTGCATTAATTTAACGACACCGGTGAGCTTGGAATAAATGTAACCCTGTTGCTCATATGTCCCAGGCCCAGCTATGTTAATTTTATCAGAAACGCATAATCTCTGACCTATTAAAGAAAAATGATATTCTTAATTTTTAGAGCTGCATCACTGGAGTTACGCAGCTAGCTACCTGGTACGCAAACGATAAGTTCTTTATTTTTGTCCATCTTATCGTGTCGGATATCTCATTTACGTTGTACTGTTAATTAAACTTTATAAGAAGCGTTTATTTCGCCAATAACATCGCTAGAATATTTTTCAGGTTATATTAAAGCCCAGCAGCATGGGATATAAAGTGCGGTCATTTCAAAGGTCGCAGTGGAAAGGAATTCTATAAATTTAAGCATTTTAAGGAATCCTTGTATGGTTTAACAATTTCAAATGTTGTACATATACGTGAGGAATGGCGGGATAAATGTTTTCTTTGAAAGACAATAATCACGAGTGCTTATTAAAAATATTCAATTGAGTGGATAGCTCGAGGTGATTATTCTGAAAAATATTTATTGACAATTCTTTTGTACATTCTTTAATAATATGTAATTTTGTTGTAATTTTCGATATTTGCCTCATTCTGTCATTTCTCGTGTCATAAATTCATTATTATTTCAATGTACGGTGCTTATTAGCGTTCAAACGCATCAGACACGTCTGCCCGGATGTCTACTGGAGGCAACTATACCCGCACAAACTTCCTTCTGGCCGATTCCAGGACGAAAGTTGTAATTTACGGTTTGTTTACTACACGCGTATACGTACACGCTTTTCCTAGCTGCGAGAGCACCTACACATTCAAGGTCCAGCGAGACGGGCGATTCGAAACAGAGTGCGTCCAACATATACATTATTTCTTGAAAAAAAGTCTACATACATATACACAGCGCGCAGTTCTGAAATACAAATCGATGCAAACGGATAATACGTAGTATTTCACAAATAAATTTCATTCCAGGTGAACTTTATTCACCGAACTGTCTTTACGAGATCACAGATTACACGTTTCGGTTTAATAAAAGAAAATGAAAATAGACAGCTCCCAATAGACATAATCGTGTTGCATTGCAAAAGTTTATGAAATGTTGTGCTATAAATACAATCGCTCTTGTGATGGAAACTCGGTTTGCGGATGCCACGAGAGACCATACATGTAATAAAGCAGATAGGAGTGTGTCCGGAAATGCTGCAACCACGAGTAGCACGTTGTGCGACAAGACCTTTGTGAAGTCTCGAGGTCAGTACTGTCATCCCTTAAACATTATAAAAACTTCGTTTCCTGCGAAGGCACAGCACTCCGCGAGAGTTGAAACTGGTGCGAAAACGGTGTATCGAGTACATTTCTGACAATCTTGCTCCACCCGAAGGGAAGAGGTTATGGCGAAGTACTTGGTGCAAATAATTGTGATGGGCACGCGAGTCGTTGGCAAAGCGTTCGCACGGGCATTGCGGCAGGAAATCGCGGCGAGTCAAGAGGCCGCGCGCAGGGCAGGCGGTGGAACGCGAGGCGCCCAGCACGTAGCAGCCAATTCAAAGACTGGGATCTCCTTGGACGAAGCACTGCGTATCCTGAACGTGGAGCGTCTGGAGGATCCAGAAGTGATAGAGCGCAACTACAAGTACCTAATCGAAGCCAACGACAGATTGAAAGGCGGCTCCTTTTACATTCAGTCGAAAATAGTGCGCGCCAAGGAACGCATCGATGAAGAACTGAAAAATCACACCGTTCCTCCGCCGAAAGCGAAATCCACGCAGCAAGATACATCGCAACAGCTTTAGCGAACCTCGCCGTAGTCTAAATTTAATTAACCCATCCTTCAAGTCTGTATATATATGTCCAATGACCTATATTTTAATTATAAATAAATAGTATGAATCGCGCGATCAAAGAGATCGCTGTAATTGTATTTTGTTATTGGTCGAGCCATTAAAATGAAAAAAAAAGACATTCTGTTTGTACTGTACATTTCCTGTTCCGCAGTGATTATATATTTATTACGAATATCTAATCTTTGAATGGCCGAGGAGAAGGCTGAGAATGAAGAAGCATTGTACTTTGTATATATATGTGTAAATAATATATATACACACGTGTATATATAAATATATGTATTTAAAAAAACAGAGATCATGTGACAGTCTTTTATTACAAGTACCCGCTCTTATACGAGTCCTTTCAGGTATGTTAATAGTATTAATACTTGTACATCAGTGTACCAAACCAGCTACCATCGCGTCTTCTGGTTCAATTCTATTTTGCGTCTGACGAATAGTTAGTCTCTCCTGATTGTGACGTACAGACCACAGATTCGGCAAGTACCTCGGCTTCATAGTCACGAGGAAATGCTCCCTCCACATGCGTTCCAAACTTACCAATCCGCCTTCCCCTTTTTGAAAGTATTGAACGACCTGGAACGAAGAAGGAACTCGTAAATGCAGTTAAAAGTAGTGTTCCTTCTCGAGAATTCCTTGAGAAATTTTACAATTGCTTATTTCTTATTTCTCGAGAAACTCAAGTCTAGGAAATCGCGAACGTATAAACACATCTACAATTTATAATAAATCTTATTAGTAACATTAGAATATATATGAATTACAATAGAAAATCTCAGTAGAGAAGATTCGACATTATTGACTGGTGAAGGTGCTCTTAAATTCTTATTCAACAATTTAGAATAATTGTATGCCCACTGAAATAAGTAATGAGTTTCTTGTGGCTGTTAAAGAAGAAATATCGAGAAGAAGAGACAAAACTATTGTATTTATACAAGTATTGTGCTAATTAGGCTGGAATGAACAATTAGTTAAAGTTTTCTTGTATTTGTGATAAATATTGTCAACGTTATTCCAAAAATATAAATTTTGTACTATTTTTTTTTCAATTTCTCGAGAATTCTCAAGAAGTACGATCTCATTTCTGATTTCTCGAGAAAGAAAAAATATCGAGAAATCATGAACACTAGTTGAAAGTATCTTATACAATGTCCATCTTCTATGATCGTCAATTAAATACCTTCAAACCATGAGGTTGGCACTTGGGTTGATCATGGTTAGGCATTGAAATCATAGAATTCTTTAGCTCTTTGTACAATAGATCCAGGAGGTTCGGCGTAACTTCCCGTTGGTCTGTACAATCTAAAATATAGTGCTCCAGCTCTTTGCGTCGTGCATCGGGTAAAGTCGTTCTTTCTCTCAAGGCTTTAACAGCCGATTGCAATTTCCTCCAATTATTTACATATTTGTTGCGTATGTGCGTCAACGGGCCGGCCAAAGGCGCATCGCACATGTCTGCGAGCTTTCTTCTGAGCTGCAGATCATGGCAGTTGCTTACCTCGTGGCACGTCGGGCACAACAGTAATATGTCGTGCGATTGATGCGCTTTCATCACCACTGAAAGGACATTTCGAATTTCGTTTCAATTATATTGTACGTGCATTACAACGCGATAAAGTGTAGCTCGGATTTGGAACTCACGTGGAAAGTATTTACGATATTCCCTGGGCACAACGTTCTTCCTGATAAACTTCTCCGCGGTCCCACACACCACGCATTGATTGAGCTTAACTTGCGTATAGTATTGCCCGACTTCTCCCAACGCACGTCCAGAAGGCTCGAATTTCAATTTCACGGTAAATGGCTCTTCCTTGATCACCTCCCCCAATCCTTTCGTAACATACCATTCGGCTTTCTTACGGTCACACGTACACAATATGTCTCCATCCGGGGCTTGTAAATAACAATTATGATACAACGGCTTGTTTCTCGTGGGTATACTATTTTTACACATAACGTTACTGTTTATTTTCAAGTCTCGCGTTAACTTGATGAGATTATTATTTTTAGCGTTCCTTTTATTAACAATCCCATTTATTTGCTGAACCTTGAACCTTGAATAAAAGATTTCTGCATAAAATATCGCAATCCACATCATTCTTTAGGTATAAAGATTATCTCGTTACCTCGTATCGATTATATCGCTAGGTAAACAATGAAATTGCACATTTGCATTTTTACTACATACACTTTTCATATAATTTACAAGATTTTCCCATAAAGAGCACTTTTCTTTTATTCTTTGCACGATCTGGAACATATAAAGCAATTTACACGAACCCTGTTGGAGATATTACGAGTATAGTACTCGCAAAGATATAGCGAGCTCGTAAAAGTGGTAGCGCGTGTCTGTTTACATGTTTCGGGAGTCGGAACGAGCGAATTGACAGATATATGGGCAGATAAGGGGCTCGGGCCTCCCTTAAGGTGGAATTAGACGGCACGTGGATCGGCGAGCTTTGCGCGCGAATCGCCGAGCCCACGTACCGTGAGAACGGTCATGGCTCGCCGATTCACGTGCCTCTGATTCCGCCTTCAGGGCTCTGTACCAGACCACGTACGGCCGTGAATACCGGGGCATCAAAGACCGCCCTGCTCGAGTGTTTAATTTACGACCTCGCTATATCCTTGCGGATACTGAATGTTGTATCTCTCTCTACCTGGTCATAGATAAGAACAGACGCAATTGCATCGCAAGCAGCGTAAGCCACTTGTTCGTCAGTAAGAGTGCCAGCGTCCCAATTGCCACACCTTACTTCGATCAGTTTATCCATCTCTAAGCCTAAGTACTCTAAACTCAGGGCTGCTAAACTTTTCGGACTCGGTAAATCTGCACGTCCTGCCAATGTCCTTAAATCGAGCGTACCGCAAACTCTACACCCATAATCAGCTACTATCTTTTGTCCATCTTCGTACGAAGCAACTCCAACTTTAAGAATACGTTTGCTGGCCAGCAGTTCCTAAAAAGACATCCATTAATACATCGTTCGTGAACTATTCCACTGTGTCTAAATATCCGAGCATTACACACTTTTAACTTAGGAGGAATATATCCAATTTTTCCAATGCGGAAGAGGCCACATACTCCGTTGAACGTAGCTAGTTGGAGCAGAGACACAGATCCTTCATTGACCCATTCGCAATCAAAACCCAATACGTCATTTGATAAGTTGCTTCAACATAAAACATATTAATGTAGAGTATAGGAACAGAATTTTACATAGACGCTGGTATAAGAAGCGAAGCTGAACATAAAAACTGTAAACACCGCTAATGTTCTTCATATACATGGTAGGGCACAAGATGCATAAAGAAATGTAAACACGCCAGGCATAACACGGCATCGAGATACAAGTCGCTGTACAACTTACCAACGAATACGCTGAATGGCGTAATCACATTTCTCTGGAGTATCGGCCAAAATGATTTTGTCTAACGCGATCTTAAGGTCTTTCTTCTTATCGTTAGTCTTCTTACAACCCTTATTCTTTATGCTCTGACAGAGGTGTTTCACGCTCTCGAGTACATTCTTGCGGTACTTAGAGGCCAGCAGTACCAGGCCCACCGTTACGCATACAAGAAACATATTGTTCTTTGCAGGATGCATTAATCGCGAAGATAAATATTGCTTTTCGAGCAAATTGCAATTAAAATATTCTTATGTACAATTTAATTCTCCGCGACTCACGTACAGGCGATCGTACAAATAATGCCTCTCTTTTGTACATACAAGGTGTATATAAATATTTACACGGACAATTGAATAGAATAAATAAATAAGTTACAATCTATCGTTACGTTGATGAATGAGAATCGGAGATCGATCGATCGCGAGAAGCCCGCCAACAATTGCGGAACAGTATTTGCAAGAAATTGCACGCGAAATGTTCTTGGATTATTGAATTATAGAAAACATTTAAATAACCGCGCGAAAGATGCATCACGATCTCAATCGCGAGATTGTTAACCGAACGAGGTTCAAGGGAACCGTAGCTACATTAGGAATCGACCGACGTAGTACGCGGCTACGGGTATCACGCACGACTGCGATATATATATTACACGTGATTACCAATAAAGTTATCTCCCTCTTTATTTTCCTCTATAAGCCCGTGCCTCGATAGATCGTTCTTCCCACTGATTGGCCAAGCCGTCTTTGCGCAAAATTTCTGCCGGGGCCTTTGCGCGAACAAGTTATTCACAAAGTTTCTCAAACAATTACAGGCGTACCCTCGGCGTAAGCAACAAATAAAACTGTTTCCATAACGACCTACGCAGCCCCGGAACTCCGAACACCCCCGCTATTCCTTATCATTACGCCACCTTATCAAACACAAACTTCCACCAATAAACTTATCGACTCCGGCTGGCGGAATAAATCATATATCATATGTATAATTCAACATGTTTTTCCACACAAACGGGAGAAAGTAGTTGTGTACACGTATAAGCGGAAAGACCGCTGTGTAGGAATTAAAGTATGGCGTTAATCCTATCAGCTGATATCGTCTGCTGGGTTGACAAGTTGCAGTTGAGTAGCAGTGATTAAAGCAGTGATTCTAGGTGGTGGAAAAACATTCCCTTAATTCATGACTGTACTGTCGATTAAATAGTGCCGCGATAAATACTAGGGATGCTTGTTTTAATGACGCAATGATCGTATCGAACGTTGTAATGGTGAGAATAGCCGCGGAAGAGGGACTCGATCGAGTGCGTCATTGACAGGTGGCACAGGAATGAGGGGAAACAGATAGGATTATTCACGCGGGCAGGATTTTTTTACGCGATCGGCTAGTAAAGAGAATCTGGGTTAGGTCAGCCAGCAGATTCGGTTGTAATGAGTGACTCCGAACAGCGGCAATTACACGTGCCTTATCGAGAATACCACAGCCACCACAACACCAACACAACAGCTCTGGTGGAAACCGACGCGCTGGTGGATCTCTCGATCACGCCGCAGAACCCCGTGCCAGCGAGCAACGACACTTCAGAGGTGGTACCGGACGTCGAGTTTGTTCCAAACCCGAGCACCGAGCAACCTATAGCCATTGATTCCCCTGGAATCGACCGGGAGAGCCAGCCTCTCCTCGGTCGGCTGGAGTTTGATGTTACATTCAACCGCTTTCCCGGTTCGTCCTTCCACTCCGCAGACGTACTCAGGCTCTAACAGTGACCCGTAGAACATACGCGTATCAGGGGCTCTCTAACTTGGTTTTCTTTCCAGATGATCCACAATTCTCTGAACTGGTGTGGCAGGCGGAATGCGCGATAGACAATGGAATCTTTCCTGAAAGGATATACCAGGGTTCGAGCGGCAGTTATTTTGTAAAGAATCCCGCTGGGGTAAGATACACATGTTCCAATAATCTTGGACTAGAAAGTAGCGACGAAGCATACAGATCTTGTTCAATAATCTTGCAGAAAGTAATAGGCGTGTTTAAACCGAAAGATGAGGAACCTTATGGGAGATTGAATCCAAAGTGGACGAAATGGATGCACAAGCTTTGCTGCCCCTGCTGCTTCGGGAGAAGCTGCTTGATACCGAACCAAGGATATCTCAGCGAGGCTGGTGCAAGTTTAGTTGACCGGAAGTTAGGTCTAGGCATAGTTCCAAATACCAGAGTAGTTAAACTCGTCAGTAAAACGTTTAACTATCCACGATTAGACCGTCAAAAAGTCCGCATGAAGCAAGCAATTATGGATCAGTTCCCTACAGTTGGTTCCCATTTCAATCGCATCGGTTTACCGCCGAAAGTCGGTTCTTTTCAAGTGTTCGTAGACACCTACAAAGACGCCGACTACTGGCTAAGACGATGGGAGAACGAACCTCTGTCGCCACGGCTTACCCGAGAATTTCAGCTTCAATTCGAGCGATTAGTCATCCTGGACTACATAATTAGAAATACGGACAGAGGTACCCGACGATTCGTGAAAATCCTTCCGCCGCTGCCTGGGCAGGGATCTTGATTTATAAACGCATTGTTCTGTTTAAAGGCAACGACAACTGGTTAATCAGATACGATAACGCCACGGGGAAGAACGATTCGGACCAGGGTGAGGTGAAAATCGCAGCGATAGACAACGGTTTAGCATTTCCTTTCAAGCATCCAGATTCCTGGCGCGCCTATCCTTATCACTGGGCATGGTTGAGTCAGGCGAAGCAGCCGTTCAGCGACGTGACGAGAGAACTCGTGCTGCCGCAACTCTCCGATCAGAATTTTGTACAGGATCTATGCGACGACTTGTATCAATTGTTGAAAGTGAGTCACGTGAAACGCCAGCGATATTATCGGTGCTACTCAGGGTGCGTTCCACTTACGCCCAAATCGCCCGTGCCCACGGCCGCAGAAATTTCCCGTTCCACTTGCTTATAGGTAAGCCGTTGCAAACGCCTGCAGCTCGACCACGACGCAATCGCGGTCGGTACGTGGAACGAAAACCACGGACGTTGCGGGCGATTTGGGCGTAAATGGAACGCGCCATCCATGGTACTTCAAAGATACAACGAGATTGTTTTGCAGCAAGATAAAGGTTTCGATCGGCATCACTTTGATAAACAGATGAGCGTCATGCGCGGTCAAATATTAAACCTGCAACAAGCTTTAAAGGATGCCAAGAGCCCGGTGCAATTGGTACAGATGCCTGCTGTGATCGTTGAGAAGTATGCACTCGTGCACGTGAATTCTAGTATTATAAATTATGATTGAGATACGATAATGGGATTTTGCTACTGTTTTATAGGGCCAAAGGAAACGGCGGAACGCCAAGATTATTCTCATTTTCGGATACATTTACACAGCGCTTCCAGAATAAGAGTCCTTTCTTCTCTTGGTGTTGAACGAATCGTCTTCGAACGCCTGGGACAACGTCGATCCTTCGCGTGTCGACCGAAAAGAACTAATTCGATGCATCACGAAAAAACATCATCTTACTATTGGTTCTGTCTCTCTCTCTCTATCTCTCTATCTCTCTTAATTTTATTCCACATTACTACCTCTTTTCGGAATGCTAGTTTCCAATCTACTGGCCCGTAGATTTAACGACGACTACGTTTAACTTATCTTGTATCGAGAACGTTTTCTTTTAATTCGAATATGAACATCAACCATAGTATAATTATATTGTATACAGTAAATATATGAAATGTTAAAACAACATTTTTTGATATGCTTCGTGTGGATAAAGGAAAGCGAGGAACGAGTGTAGCCCCTCAAAGGAGACGCGAGGAATTAGACATCCGTGTTGTACGTTTTCTATGTCTTCCAATACTATTGGCGCCCTGTGCGAATTCATGTTCATGGATCGAGCGCAGTCAAGTTTTCAATATTTTCGCTGGATGCTGTCGGGGAAGGGACGTCTGTCGAAACTTAAAAAAACAAACTGTGATCTACTAGTTAAACGCCATAATCTTATTGTTTAAAATAAACACCTCTACGTAATCCTATTATATTTTTATCCGACCAGTATAAACAAATAAATTTTTGTATTTAGTGACTAAGGTGAAATTTCTATTACAGAGTTCTCATCGAGGATTTCGAGCGAGGTTCTCTTTTGTTCCTTGTAATACACGGTCGACGCGATTGATCTTATCATCGCCTACTTTACCTCGCCTATATTTAAACAAACATCGACCTACAACTAACTTCGAATTATGCCACGCTAAATTTTCAGTCTCTCTGGAATCAGACAATAAAGATGTGTCACGCAAGTTGACACCTGTGAACTGTCATCTCATCGTTTTATATCCTTGTATTATTTTATATATCATCGCGTAACATTTCGAGCAAAGATTTGTCAACGACAAACGCTCGTCCTGTGCCCGTTTATATAAAAGATAATTATATCAGACAGAAATTGAGCAAGATGGAAGTGGTTGAGATCAACACGAGAAAGAAGCAGCCACAGCTGCCATGCCACAGGCCAATAGAATGTCCGTGTAACGTTAAAGTATTTATCAATTTTCACCGACTCACCAACATTACCCGTTAGCAGAGGAAAGAATCATGCTCCTTTCACGCGCGTACAGTGCACCAAGAGGTACGTGCAACCGTCACGAGTGAAATCGTTCGCTCCAGAGAAACTCTACCGTCCACCCTCGAAAATGCTTGAGACTGGTACCACCTATCACTTGTCGTACTTAAACGTGGACCATGCAGATATGCGCCGTAGCAGATCCCAGGCCATTCGACCCACTCCAGCTCTCGCGAAAGCCGACGGAAAGTTCGCCAACGAGACCACGAACAGACTAAGTTACAAACCCGTGGGGCACGTCCCTAAAGCGAAGCCCATCCTGCCCAGGCAGAGGTACATTATTATCTGTCCAGCAAACTAGCTATTACAATCAACCACCCTCTCGAATCAGGGCCCACATAGGATTGGGCCGCATGGAGACTATCACAACCGCCCGCCACGATTACGCGGGCAAGCACGTGGAGAAGACAGAGAGCATCGTGCCCTGCGGGAACATTCGTTTGTGCACAGGTAAACTGGAGGGAAACACCACGGCGAAGCTCTCCTACGTGAACCCAGGTCCCATGGAACCGACCGCTAACTTCAAACCGATAAGTGTCTACTGTCCGCCCAGCGAGCCGATTCCTCACGACACCACGCAGAAGCTGAGCTATCAGCCTGTTCGCATCCAGGAGAAGGACGTGTGCCCCTGGATGCTGAAACCAACGTACAGGTACCTCGTCGTTACGCAATCCGTATACTTAATGGAAAGAGGCGAGGGGACGCTTCAACGAGACTGTTCCAAGACCCCCAGACATGGCGATGTGCATCAAGACGACGTACTCCGAGAGCTTCTTGAAAAACGAGGATGCTTGCATGGAGAAGCCGATCAAGCCCGCGGGAACCAACATACTTCCCCAGGGTGGCGAGTTCGCGGGGAAGACTATCTACAAAGAGAGCTACTTGGAGTCGAGCGTCATCGAGCGCGTGGAACCGTTCCTTCCTTGCGGCAGCATCTCGAGACCGGACGGCCTGATGTCAGGGGACACGACGAACAAGGTACAGCGAATTCAGCACTGGATACTGAGCAGTGGCGGATTTAACGGGCCCCATCCTCAAAAGAAAAAGAATTACGATTTTATCCAAACTATACTTATTTTCTGTACTACTACACTTACAATGGAAGATCCTGCACCCGGAAATTCAAAAGATTCTGAAACTTTGCGAATATGTAGGGGATTTCCTCCTGATTACAACGCAACTTTTGTTTGCTGTCCAAATTCACTCGAAGGGGGTGAAATTAACCCCTAAAAATTCGGCTAGAAAAACGCATTTAAAGTTTTCAGGACGATTTGATATTTGAAAAAAAATGTATATATTATTCAAAGATGTGTCTATCTTCATTGAAAAAATTTTATCGATAAAAGTGTTTTTGTCACTTAGAAATAAATCCCAGAGATGCGGTATTTCTTGACCTTGGCCAAGATGGTCTAACCCTTTAAATCCGCCACTGATGCTGAGGGTCGAGTACCAACGTCGAGTGTATCTCTTCTACAGACCACCGCGTCAACAGAGTGCTAAAGAATACGAATTGCCATTGTAATGGATTAAAACTCCTCGTAGTTGAGTTACCAACCGGTTCAAAGCGAGAAACGCCCGCCGATACTGCCCCGGCTTAGGACCATGATCGGTGACGGTCCGATGCAATCGGAGACGACTAACCGCTGCGATTTCGCGGCGAAAGCAGCGGTCCGGCCTGACCTGGTCGTCCCGTGCAACAACATCCGGAGCGCCGAAACGCCGATGGAAGACAGAACAACGGCCAGGATGTCTTACATGAAACCAGGGCGGATGGAAAGCGTGCAAAGCTTCAAGCCTGTCGCCCAGTACACCAGGTGTCTAGCTTGCCTTCCAAGTCGGTTATCTCTGGTTCCTAGAAGGATAACACAATGCACATGTTAGACGGGTCCTTCCACGAGCAAATATTTAACGCGCAAGTGTTGCAGATTACCTTACAAGATCGACTGCGACAGCGTGAGCAAGCTGTCCTACCAGGCGTGGACTCCGATTCCCAAGGAGAGCGTTCCGTGGGCGGCGAAGGGCAAGTATCAGCCACCGTCCGATCGCATGTGCAGCGACACTATTTACCAAGCCAGCTACCCTGCGCCCGGACACTACGAGGAGATATGCGTACCTGCGGACGACTGCGACTGCTTGGCCTCGGTGGACGAGTGCCCTGCTAGCGGGCGAGCAGAGACGCAACAAGAGTCGTAAACTTGGAACAAAATTTTATTCACCGAATCTGCGATATCCACGAGGATTACAAGCGACATTAAAATTACAAAAGTCTCTCCGTTCGCTCCGGTTTCGTTCGGAGATGAGGCCGGTAAAAGGGCGGAGGGGAAGAGATGACTATTTCCTACTACCGTATATACACAGTGAAAGCTTAAAAAAAAGAGAAACGCAAGGATGCCCGGTGATCGTCGTGGTACCAGAACGAAATTCTGCGGTCGAATGGTTTAAAAGGACAACTATTGTTAACGGCACGCGTCAGTAGTGGCATGCGGTGCTCGTGGCCTTACTTTACACACTTATACAATAATATATAACTATACTGTGTACAAGACGACGAATAACATATAACGCTCTTTTTTATCTTTTACAAACAGTAAAATCGTTCTCGATAATAAAATAAACTCTAATCTTTGATAAAAAGATCAATAGACAATGTTAACGTACGCTCTTCATAGGTTCCAGCTTATTACATACATACATACAGGTTTTTTTTATATATATGATATATATATATATACATATATATCTATATATATATTGTAAATATAATTGGAGGGGACAACAATGCGCGTAATCGTAATCATTCGTGAGACTCTGCATGCATCGTTGTTTTACGTACGCGCAACAATCGATAATTTTCTGCTTCCACTCGGTAACGTATATATACATATGCATATATATGTATAGCGCGCGGGAGGGGACGATAATTAAGGCATAAATTCTTCAACCGCGGATAAATCTGCAAAAAGTTCTACCAAATATATATACATATATATGCGATAGATAGGGATATCTTCAAGAAGTAGTATCGTCACGACCACAATTTCGAAAATCGCAAGGCACGTATTCGGATCACGCGAATCACACAACGTTTACATCCTTCTCCATAGTGTTTGCACAAACCCCGTACAACTTCGCTTTGCCACACGTCCCGTCGATAAATTAAAAGCCTCTGCGCAGGGTGGGAAATAGATTGCAGGCACAGGCTTCACACCGGACGACGGATATCTCTCAGACAATTAATTCCCCCAGGTTCCGTTACTGCTCGGTAACCGCACAAGCTCCTCAGATATCGTTCTAGAAACAATTATCCTGATTACCTGTGTCCGTACAATTATTCGCACCCTGCATATTCCCTGTAATTTCGCTATTTACAGAAATGCACGGAAATGATTGTCTCTGCTTACACGTCCTACAGCTTGCTTGATTATTCTCTGGTATCACATCTCTAGATCCCGCTGATCGTTCAAAGCCGTTATCATCGGCTTACCCCTCTCGATAAGCCGAGGTTGGCGCTTTAATTCTCTCGCAATTGTTAGGCCGTCGCGGAGGACCGCCAGACGGAAGGGAACGAGTTAAGGCCGTCGCGCATTTTGGCGAAGCGAGTCGAAGAAATTAATAATAATTAATTGCCGCTGCGCTTCGGTTCCGTCTTCCCTTCGTATCCCCGCGGTTCGCCAAAATGCGCGACGGCCTTTAAGGTCCCTTAACGATGCCTGCCCGCTCTCGTTTTATAGAAAAGACTCTCTAAAACTGTTCTACGTGACGACGCGAGTCGACCCTAGCTCGCCGCTACTCAACCTCCTTCGTACGTCCACAATAACGCTTTGTACCAAACATTCCTTCGCGTCCTCCTCTCTCTCTCTCTCTTCCCTTCCCAAATTCCAGTCAGACGTAAAAACTTCGACTAAAACGACTAAACGTTCAGGAAAAGTTAATACGTTAGGCACACACGGACAAAAAGCTCGATAAAACTAAATCTCGTAAAAGGCTCGTTGTAAATACAGCGCACAGATAAAACACCATTCGGTAGGTCCTACTACACGGGACGAACGTTAGTCGCAGACCAATCATCCATCCGCCAGTCCGATCCCGTTTTCTCGGATACACTATTTCGGCTCGAGATGTCGTTGGAACCCGTTAAAACTTGAAAAAAAAAAAAAAAATAGAAACAAGCTATCGCTTCGCACACCCGACGTGACAATGGTTTCTAGTTTCTAGGCGAACCCGAGAAACTAAGTCGCGGTACACGCACAACGCGTTTAATCGCAATTAAACATCCTCGATCATAACATACATGCATATATTAATATAAACACAGCGATCGATCATTTCCAATCGTCTGCGCAACAATCGGAATCGCCGCAGCTAGCTTTCAGGTATGTATATATACATACACACACACACACACACATATATATATATATGTATATATATATTGCACTTACGCGATGATAATTAAAAAGATATGCCACGCTGTCGAAGACCAAGTGTTTCTACCACGTGTAGGGGTTACAGGCGAACGATATCGTAAAGCAGACGTGGAGAAACATTTTTTCTGTTTCTACAACCCTCCCCTATATCGGACAACAATAGCGATGTAGTTACAGTAACAGTAGACACAAATCGCATCCGCGGAGGGTGTTCGTGCCGCGGTAAACTCGCGAGAATCGAATGGTGAAAGGGGAGGATAAGACTCGGTGGGGGGCTGCGATCGAGCGCCGGCACGCTGGTGATCGCAGGGGGACGCTCGCGCCTGACCTACCTATTGCGGTTTAGCGTTGTAAGATTGTATGAACTCGGAGAAGCTAAAGCCGTTCAAGTGATCCCAGTTGAGATTTTCGTCGATCGAGGGCAGCTCGCTGGGACCCATCAGCTCCACATAGTCCATGTCCGAGTTTGCTCGCCCAACGCTTGACTGGCCAAGGCCCGGAGCATAGCTACCACAAATCAAAACACAACCCCAATCACTGGCATAGCAAAGGAGAACGATGTCTCGTTACTAATCCAAATACAATTTTACGTACGGTGGGGGCTGGGTATCATCCACCGCAGTGATTTAATATTCTCTCTCTCTCTCACTCTCTCTCTCTCTTTCTCTCTCCCTTTCTCTCTGCATAATCTATACTGTCTCAGTTTATTTTACAGTTCATGTTTAGACTGGTTAGCTGATATCGTTCTTGCAGAAACGCGTGACCGATTATAGCCGGATATAGCCGGTACAACACGGCAAGGGACGTTTGAGCAACCACACAGAGAAGACAGATCATCCCCCAGGCTGGAGATGGGCGTCCGATCCGTTCCCTTGCCGACATCCAATCAGCTCGGCCGTCGTCCTGTTTCGAGTCGCTTCGAACATCATTTCGTATCTCAGAAATTTAAAAGAAAGTCTCGTTCAGCCTCCCGGGACGCCGTTCCGTTCGAGCGATTCGAGACGGACCCGTCCAACTGATTCGGAACGCCTCGAAAGCCCATCGCCACCAACCCCACGATTTGGAAATCGATCGGTCACTCGAGAAACAAACTCACGTATCACCCTTTGCAATTAATACGCGTGTACAGTGTCATTCTTTCTCTCTTTCTCTCTCTCTCTCTCTCTCTCGCTCTCTCTCTCTTTCTCCCCAGAGCAATTTGTCAACGACACTTGCCCACCGTGGCGAGACCCTTCTATTTCTCCGTAAGCGTGCGTTCGCCTGCCAGCAGAACCGTGTGTGTGTGTGTTTATAGTTTTCCGATGCATCGTGATTGGAGCTGCGTTTCTTACTTTTCATCCGATCTCTGTCGATTCAGGAGTAGCGTTACAGCTCTAAAAAGCGCATTTACAATCCGTTGTTGTGGTTGTACCGGCTTGCTCCAGGCCTTTACCCTCCGTTTCTCTCGGAGTCTCGTGTTAAGCCCGAGTATTCTATTCCCTCGTGTCACGATATTCACCCTCGTTCAGCTACTTTCAGGCCTCCCTTTCTGTTCCTCCCTTTCCAAACGATATTCCATGTACACGAAAAAGGCATACACACGCGCGTGCACATGGAGCGTACATTTCTGCGCATACAAGACACTACGAGCGAAGCGGGAGCTTCTGTTACTCGAGAAGATCGTTCGTGTTGCTCTCTGCCTTGTTCATTTAAGAAGCCATGGATAAGCCGTTTCGCTACAAAAAAAAAAAATAGAGGAGGAAGTGGGGGCACATGTACAAAATTTGGCAGTCTGAGAAGAAAGTCACGAGCTATCCAGTTTCTTCGCCAACCAACCTCCCTTTCTCTCACTCTCTCTCCCTCTCGCGTTCCCCGCGTTCCTGCTACAAACTAAATATCGTAAGTTACAGAAGAAAAAGGGGGAGAATAGAAGAAGAAGAAGAAGAAGATGAAAGAACGAATAAATCGACGGCCGAATTGCTCCTCGCGCCTCGAAACCCTCCGCTCGTCTATTCCTTGGACGGACTCTGATTACCGCGCCGCTTTGCAAGCGACGCTCGCGCAGCGCCGTCCCTTTTTCTACCTCGTTATAAAAAATGCTCGCGTGGAGGATCTCGGAGGATTCAACGGCGGCGTCATTCTTAACACTACGTACGTATTCTTATCGGTAAGTGATTATTAATATCGGAACGGAGTGTGCTGGGCGACACGAAGACCAAATTGAAGGCTACCACGGAGATGCAACGAAAAAGAAATGAAAATCAAGAGACCGGTCGTTCGTACACAAACTTTTCCGCGGAGTCTGTCTTCAGGCGCCCAGTATCCTTCAATATAATCTGTTCCCTTAACGCGACACCTTAAGTACTACTTTATACCTCTCGCTTAGCAGTACAATGTCGTAAAAACTCTTCGAAATGTCCATATAAGAGAGAAAAAAAAAAGATGGGGGTTTTATAAAAACGTGCGAAACTATATAATATCACTGTAAATATTTTCTAAATGTTCGTAAAAATTGGAACATAAAAAGAAACAATACTGACGTCATCTGCGCAGATAGAATACAAAAGACATGCAAAGCAAAGAGATTATCTCGGTCGTAGAGGAATGTGTCCTGATTTCGCCGTGTCGACGGATCCACGTCTGATTATTGTCTGATTTGCGATGATGATTCATCTGTGATAGTATGGTGTCCTTGGTCATTTAGAAAAGGAATAACCGTTGCACAGTCACCGGAAACGATATGCTCGTTGTATGCTACCTTAAGAGCCGACAGTAGTTACTTGAGTTTCTAAGTACGAGTGTACGAGAGTCAAACAAGAAACCTTTGCATATCTTGTATGAAGTATCTATGGCAGTGGTTTAACCTATTAAAAATAAATGATAAGATTGATACTTTAGATCCAGGGGACTGACCTGGAAGCCACCGACGGAGTGTCGCGCGTCACGGACGGGTCGGGACTGTGCGCTTGGAACATGGTGGACGGCGTCGCGGGGTAGCTACCCCCTGGACCGCTCTGGCCACTGTTCCCGACCCCGCTGACCACAGAGGAGTGGGACGGGGTCTGGCTACCGACAATTGGTCCACCCCAACCAGGTACGTGCGTCACTAACAGGGGTTTCACGTATCCGTTTGTCGACGTGGACTGATTTTCTGTGAACAAAGTAGATCGTGCAACGTCAGAGTCGACTTAAAGGAAGGAGCACGACGAAGGCCCATACCTGTGAACGGCGTATAGTATTTGGAGAACGCTTGATCCTTTGAAAGGTCTGGATAGAGGTAGAGCAAGTGCTGCAAATCGGACACCCGATCCGCCAGACTGCGAATCGCGAAATCCTTGCTCGTGAACGGCTGTAGCATGAAGACTTCCGTTTGGTCTGCATCAGAGTTAACATCAACTATAAAATAGAACGATAGAGCGTGCAGCGGTACAGGTGGAACGATACCGTACCTCCAACCCATGCGATGGTGATACCACCGAGTTCAGAGTCTGAGAATCGCATGAGGAATGTCCCCGACGCGCAGTTGGCCAACATTTCTTCCGTTTGTTTCTTCCTTACGAATCCCAATATGTATCCGTCGATCCACGGGCCCCTCAAGTGCTCCCTGGTTAACTTCATCACGGCGTAAAACCATTCCCAGAAGGTGAAGTTCCTCTCGGGTAACGGCTCCTTGCAGAACTGTGCCCAGCTCAGCATCAGACCGGAGTAGTCTTGCCCGCTCGCGTTTCCACCGCGGAATACCTTTTCCGCGAGGAACCGGAGGTTATCCTCTGTCAACGAGCGACCCGTCGCCGATCTGAACTTCACGTTCAGTGCCTCGGCTGCCTGGCTCCATGGAACTTTGTCGGGAACCACGAACGGCACTCTTCCGGGCTCGGCGAAAGCGTTGTCCCAAGTGACCGTGGCCCACGCGTGCGGCTCCTGGTTCCCGTGCACGATCACCACCACTGGCAAGCTCAACGTCCACACTTGGAATACCAATTCACCTCCTCCAACGCTGAATTGCGACTGGAAGAGGAGCGAAAACTTCTCGTCCATCACAGACTCCGTTCCTTTCTTCTCCGCCCTTTTGATCTTCTTCAATTGCATGTTACGGAAGCTTACGGAGAGTTGCCTCGTGGCCTAGTAAATACAATCACGCTTGTTACATATACCCGTTATACGAATGCAATTCACATTCCGCAGTTTCCCTTACCTGATGATACTCCATCGTTCCTGTGTTGTTCAGAATTTCACCGCTAGCTTCCCCGCTTTTCGCCATTTTGTCGCTCTTCAACAGAGCTGTGGCCTGAGCCTCGCTGATGATGCTGACTTTCACTTGAGGGGGAGTCATGTGGACGTTTAACTTTCCGCCCACGAGAAGGCGTACCGTACTCGTGAAACGAGTATTGGTCTTCATCACTTGCGGTGGTTGCTTTTCTATGATGAACGTGCTAGTAACCAGGGAGCTAAGGAGCTGCGTGATCTGCGAATTCAATGTAGGAAGAATATCCTGCATGCCCGGTGGTTCCAGTGCGAACTTCTGCTTCAAGCGTTCCGCTTCCTTGATCTGTTGACGATTCAGCCAAATCAACTCGGCTAGGCTTTCGCACCACTCCTGAATGGTGTCCAAATTACTGTTGAACGGTGTGCCGTTTCCGGCTAATTGCTGATCTCTCTTCCATCTACGAAACGAAAGCTCCCGCGTTTCAAACACGCTCGAAACTCTTCCCCGAGCTAGTCAAAATCGAAGGGAATTTTACCTGATGAGTTCATCATCCAAAACTCTAGACTGCAAGCTGTTCAGTCTGGTGATGGTGTCTTTCAGTTTGTCAGCTAGTGTCAACCGCAACTGCATTAAACCAGCCACTTTATGATTGAGTAGTTGCTCTTGCTGCTCGGTTTGCCTGTAACAATATCGTTTTCAGGTTTAACATCCGCGAAAACAATTCATTTGGTTGCCGAAAGCGTTACCTCCTGATCTTCTTCTCCAGGTCCAAGTTTTGCTGATTCTGCGGCTGCGTCGCAAGATGTTGGAGGTGCGCGTTCAATTTCGTACATTCGTGATAACTGATAGCGAATGCTTCCTGTTCTTGCTCCATTTTTCGCAAGTCTTCCCCGGTTTCCTGCGTCCTGCGCCGCAGAGACTCCACGTGCTGCGCTATCTCCGCGACGGCGTCGCTGATCAACCCGACTTTTCCTCCTGTCATGCTCATCAAAGCGCCACCCAAATTCTCTACTTGCGCTACTAATTTCATTTCTGTCCCTAGACAGTGTCTAATTATTCTATACAACATCGATGGATTGTGGGTGTATCTTTGCTGTAAGAAAATCAAAGATTACATTCGCTTTATCTTCCTCCAAATTGCTCCGTAATATACAACAGACCCGACAACTTACACGAAAATTCTTCGCAGCCTCCATTAACTTCAATTTCGTCAGAAACATATCGTCCGTATTCAAGGAAGCTGCCTTGGATTCTAATTCTTGTATCAGGGATATTACAAGATTAGCTATGTATTGTTCGTGCTGTGGATTTTCAGGCTCTACGTCGGTCCTACGGCACAAACACCATTGCAGTCAAAAGATCCACGAATACGAAATACAAGTACTCTTCGAGACACCGATGCAGCTGACTTACCACATTTTCTCTTCTATCCAAGAAGACAAAAAATGCCGCACCTCTATCGGAAAGTGCTCCCCGTATACCGAACGCACTTGTTGCAGCGCATCTTGCGGCAGTTGCTGCGCTTTCGCCCACAGCGACATTTTGATCTATTCTATGAATCTTGCACCCTGAAAGAACATAATGGTTAGAGGAGAGCTACCAACTCGAACTGCTTCTACCTCTGTTACAAAGCGAAGTTCGGGACGGCGCATATATAGGAGTAATTGCTCTCATTGATAACAACGACGATGTACTACTGCAAACTCAGTGGTATAACCATAAACCAACAATGCGCTGCGACCCTTCGTTATAAATTCGATCCATAAAAAGCAGGAAACACAGTCAGCCCAAGATTTGACGTGGATATTTTACAAAGCACGCAAGCACACTATCGTTCGGTGAAAAAGAAAAAATCAAAATGCCTGATAAGCTCAACGAGGGGCAAACGGACACATGCTCCAGGAGCTCGAGCGAATCGCAAAGAGTCTCCCCGCGTTCGTTAATGCCGGAGAATTACCAAGCCTTAATGTACGCTGACTTAAAAGATATTAACCGTGCTAATATCTCGGCCATCCGATCGAGCCCGTCGCGGAAAACATAGCACCGAGGCCCGCGAGTGCGAGAACGTGACGTAGTGCAGTAACGCGTAAATAGATAAGCGGGAGGGGCAAAAGGATAACGTGCCCGTATCAAGAATCGCTCGCGCTCACCTGCTGCTAGTCCGAAGACAAAAGCAACTAGGATCTGTGCTGTATATTCTCTCACTACCTATGTTTCTCTCTCCCTCCCTCTCTCTGTCTGTCCCGCTTGCCTCTGCCAATCCGATCGGGACGTGACTTCTGAACCGATCACAACCAGTCCGCCGCGCAATAATCGTAATCGTAATGATCGCAGGGGACCGGTCGCACGCGCGAATCTCATCAATAACTTTCCCTGCCCCGCGTTACTCCCATCAGCGCGGACGACGACGGAGTGCCGCGAATTCCGAGAATTCCCTACCGTAAATGGCGCGGCGGGAACAGGAAGGGGTACGTCACGTGACCGCGAGGCCAATCGCGCATGCGCCTCCCTCTGCGGTTTTCCCAGTGCATGCAAGCCTATAGCGACACGTATTATCTATATATATATATATACACACACACACATATGCAGCCTCTCGACCCCTGAAAATTTCTGTTATCAATCAATCGGCTGATTACTCTTCTACTCTATCTAGGACTTATCAGGACGAGCAAACCTATACTATCCTTGTGCAACGATCTTTTTTCATTTATAGTATCGAGATATGTACTGATAACTGGCGAATTGATGGTTTCTCTTATTATTACATCATATCCTGTTCTCTGGACTCGCGCTGTTTAAAATATATTATTACACGGAGTACAGTAATTGTATAAAGAATACTTTCTTAAAAATCTTTACAATACATCGTACAAAATCTCTTGTAAAATATAAAAATACTGCTTGCATTGAAACGTATAAGTACATATACGTTCGTAAATATAATATCCTGGCGTTGAATTTTTTCATATGTTTCTTCAAAGCGACTTTACACCTCGGAGAATAAAAGGCGGCAGTACGAGGAAGATAGCACCAGTGAGGTATGTCACCTTGCTGCCGACGCACCAGAAAGCTGGAATAGAACACGATGATACACGGGTGTATTTACGCGACTGGGTGGTTTGTTCCTACCTGAGGAAGCTACGACGGGCCCGCAAGCCCGAGCTAATGCCCCGAGGGAACGGAAGACACCTGTTATCGCCCCTTTCTGGTTCTCAGGCCCGATTCGTGTCACCAGTGTCATCATACAAGTTACAACCATGGCAGTGGCTACGGTGCATAAAGACATACAAAGTAGTTTCTAAAATTCATGAGGACGTAGATAGGCGTACACACTCACAAATTGCGAATAGAAGTACTCCGATAGACAGTGTTAATATACTTTCCGCCATCCCTACACACACAAACGCCGGAATTATTAACCATAAGCCCTAAAAATGTTTTTGCGATGTAGTTGGTAGGAAGTAAATAAACGCACAAGTCTTTACGACGATTATCAAAGATATTTACCAGCTCTACAGTCCATTTCGTTTTGTTAGGTGGAATCGTCCTTACCCAACTCCCTTGCAGAAGTGCCATAACCAATCCAATCGCTAGAAACATCCACCCCTGTTGCATACTTGTAAATTCAAACAGATAATGAGTCAAGAACGTCAAGGTGAACTCCAAGCCGCTGTAGATGAACAGATATATGAAGTAAGCGATGCCCAATGTCTTCAAGTTCTGTTTATCTGAAAGGACGCATAATCTTTACCAATGTCAACGGAATAAGATCAAAGAGAAATGTTAAAATATTCACCTTGACAATTTAAGCCGGATACTCCGTTGAACTGGAACAAATCTATGGGATTGATATAAGTGATAGCCCCAGATATACCAGACTTGAGAGTTGTTGCTCTGTGATGAGGTGGTAAGGACTCTTTTAAGCTGCAAGCGATAAAACATACATCGCTGGTTGCTAGGAAGAGGGCGAACACAGCGGGTACTATGTACCAAGCTTTGTCCCTATCATTGCTCGAGATCCAAGCAAAGAAGGCACCTATCATTGGCCCCACAACAAACCCTATGGAAAAAGCAATACCAACAAGTGCCTAAAAATAAAAAAAATAAAAAATTGTGACTTGATCCATTTCTTCACGTTTCCTTCGCCAATTCCTCTAATCTATACCATTGCTTTTCCCCTTTCCTTTGCAGATGTAACGTCAGAGATAATAGCCATGGATAAACTAATATTTCCTTTGCTAATACCGCCGACGAATCTTGCCAGTACGAAAACAGTGAAATTAAAAGACAGTGCCCACAATAAATAGGACATCATAATGCCTGTTAAACAAAGCAACATCAATGGTTTCCTTCCATAGATATCCGACAATGCTCCTACAATTGGCGAACCCAAAAACTGTAAAAAGGAGTACATAGAACCAAGGAAACCTACAAATTAAATTATATGCCATTGTTAATGCCCATCTGTAACTCTTTGAATTGGGAAAAAAAAAAAGGAAACCAACCTCCATAAAGCACAGAACTAACTTTTTCGGGAGCATCAAAAAATTTTCTCGCGCTCTGTACGTAGTGCAAGATTTTGAAATACAGGCCTTGGTCGTTTTCTACGTGCTTATAATAATCTAGTAATGCCGGCAACAGTGGTAATATCATGGTGAATGCTAATAGATCCAGAAGTAAGGAAATGAATACCACTTTAACGGTATTATCTTTTATTTGGGCCATTGTCAAATTTTCTATATACACTTTACAGAGGTGTAAGCATTTAACGGAAAGATATCGAGTATATTAAAATACAGTGGACCATTAAATATCATTCAGGTATTTATGGTTCGGCCTCCATCAAGCGCATGATTAAATATACTTAGGAAACTTCACTTTAACTTTTAACGCGTGGCATGATCTTCGTGAAACAAGATGTTTCGCCGGAAGACGTGAAATACAGATTAACGGGGATACTTTCTAGCTCGTCCATCGTAAACGCTGGGAAGGATTAATTCCCAGAAGTGAAAGGGTTTGACCCACTTTGCGGAAAGGCTTTCGGAAACTTCCGCGATCTGTTGCCGACCGTTCGCGCGGACGATAAAAGAGAAAGACTTTTTATCGACGTGTCGCGCTATTACCCAAAATAGATAATGCAACGAACATTTTTTTACTATCGATTAAACAGAGACTCTAACGTATTGATCATTACGATAGGCTGGCCCACGTGTCGCGTATGTCGCGTAACAAATAAAACCGATCGGAATTACTTAACTATGCAGTGACAGACTACAATCTTCCAAAGTACCGTCAACCTTATTATTCAAATTAGATAACTGCAGATTGACGATTATAAGGGAATATGCCTGTAAAAACCTGACGTAAGTAGAGAATATACATTGAATCACGGTTAATCGCCACATTGTTTTTATTTGCCAGTGAAGCGAAAAATAGCACAAACAGGCGCACCCAGAAACATTACGTACGTTTAACTTCCGGTTGCACACGATACAAAGTGTTCATGTGTACACGTTTCACGGCACGAACACGCCTGCACTCGACCACGAATCCACTTCCTCGACGGGAACAAAGATCTTTTGAAACCCGTCCCAAAGTGTAACGTCGCCTGGAACGACCGTTTTTAACGCACATCTTTCAATCCTTTTTTTTCCCCCCTAATGCAGGCACCATGGAGATGAATTATGGACATCGGAAACCAGCTTCCCAGCCTCCATTGTGCGAATGCTATTGCTAATAATCGTGTTAATCCGAAGAGTATACGCGACATCCGGAGCAAGACCGATTCGAATAAACCCATACCATTAATAATTCCACAGTACGCTGGAAATTAGACGAACCGGCGGGCCCACGAGCACACAAATCCCACCCAAGTCTGCTTTCGTACGATTAAAGAATTTTACGAATAGTTCTAATCTACGCATAGAACAGGTGGCCGAGAACCAGCAGCGTTCTACCACGGCTAAAATTTAACCAAGGGATTCAACGCTTGCCATCTGGGCCTTACGGTGTGAAGCACATGCGGCCCATCGATGCCATTCCGTGGCATGTGTCGATGCACCTCGACTTCTCTCATATTCCCTAACGATAACATAAACAACGCGAGAGGGAACGACAGAGAGAAGATTGTAATCTCGCAGGACAAACAGGTGTTCAAATTCGTCTAATTCGACGGTTCACAATTCCACGCGCACGCATCGGTGCACCATTGAGATTAGAAGCTAACGAAGATACACCTATGTAAATATTTTCGTAGGAATACATCTCTCGCTCAGCAGCGCCGCAGCGTTCGATCGAGCGCCACGATAAGCTCCCGTTGCAAGACGAAACTGCGTATGAAATCTGTACGGGGCTTTGCCCATTGTCCCGTCGCCCGGCGGAGGCGAGCGCAGAAATAGGAATTTCGGGAGGATTCTGCCAGGATCGTTATTGTCGAGTTAGCTCGTTTCAACGAGGTCGCAGGTATGCAAAGAGACAAAGCGGCCGAACTTAAAATCCCGTGAGGAGGGGTGCGTTCGTAAGACCGTGCACAACGGAGCTGGGCCCCGGGAGGGGCGGTGAAGGAAGAAAGGAACCGAATTGAACGAAAGCCAGGCAGATGGGGAAACCCGGAGCAGGGAAAATCGACAATTTTCTAGGAAGCACAGGGGCTTCGGCTTGTAAACGCGTACACAGTGGAAATTCACCGGACAATGAGGACAAAGAGAATTTTCGGGTAGCGCGGGTACGCGTACCGGCTGGCAAGCTGCATCGGGGCGCGCAGCTAACGCTCTTGCCGCTCTTCTTCCCGCGTAAGCCCCCGGTAGGTATTATGAACTAGGTGCGCGCCAGCGCTTTCGAAAAACCAGACAGCCATCGCGTGTATCCCATAAACACGAGTAAAGGGAGGACCCTCCTCTCTCTCTCACGGATTGTAAATCCTCGTTCCTGGACGGTATTAAAGGGAAGAGGAAGATGACGGGGTCCGTCAACCCCCAATACAACCAGAGGACACGAGCGTTCAGCTAGGAGGTGCCTGTGCACACGCTGGAAACCGGGATTCGAGCGGTGCCGGTGTCGCAGTTCCGAGGGGTGAGAAAAAAGAAACCAACTGAAATGAACCAAGGCGAGGAACAAGGGGGGTAGAGCGAGCGAGAGAGAGAGAGGGGGGGAGGGGGGAGAGGAGGATAGGAGCGAACGTTCCGACAAAAATAAAGAAGGAGAGGAGAAAGAAAAGGACGAACCGAAAAAAGGATGGAACAACGGCACACGGTGGAAATAAGGAGAACAGAGGAGACTGTATTGGAGAGTATCGTATGCGTTCGGTTCGACCTGTACATCTATATAGAGTAGTGTAGTACCGACGTAGGAATAAGGATATGTAAGCGCGCGTGCCCGCGCAACCGACAGCAGATGCGCTCACAGCGCAGCTGTCCTCCTACAAGTGGTTCTCAATCACTCAATGTTTTCCATTCCCTTTCTTCCCTCGGATATGCGTGTCAACGTTAGCCGAAAGAATAACACGGCAAGGGGACATCTCGATAAACTCTCTCAATGATTCCACTATGAATTATTATCTACGCCCGACTCGTGCTTAAATACCGTACAAAAACATTCCGGCTTGCTGGACGAACGGTCTCTCCCGATTGACACACGAGCCGCGCCGAAACTTATCTCGCGATATCGCGCGCCCATTTAAAGGAAATGCTTCGCGGTGCACGCTTGACGCTTCGAACCAGCACGATATTCAAATACAGCTTCTTCGTTTTTTCGTCCGTAAACGGTCAGCGCGGAGAGACGTCGCGACGTGTCGGTGGTCCCTGTGGCCGAGTCACGGCCCACGATGACAGCGGAGCACGTGCTGAACGCGGAGGTTCAGCTGTTCCAGGTGAAAATACGCACGAACTTAGCGATACAGCTTGTTGAACGGTTGAGAAGTTTAATACATTATCGCGCGGCTACATAGTCGCCGCGTGAATCACGATTTCCACGCGACGGGTCTTAACGTCTGCGCGACGCATTTCGAATTCGCGCGATCAACCGTGCAACTGTAACCTGGGGTCACTATCGCCCTGCACACTGGCGAGCGGTTGCACACTTTTGCGAAAACCTACAGCTGTCAATATCTGTATTTCATTAAAACGTTAATTCAGGTCCTCGCATCAACAGGGGTGTTATGAGGTGTGATATATATAAAAAAAAATTCTAAATCATTTGGTGAAAGTTCGATGCAAATCCGATAACAAACGAGCGATTTACTGCCAATGCTGCAGATTTGAAAAGTTCGCCAAAAATAGAAATAAAAACTTATCGACTCGATAGCTACTAATTCTGTGAAAATATATATTCTTCAATTAGTGCTATCTTTTTAACGTTAAGTCAAAGGAATAATTTTATAAACAGTTCTTTCGAATTTACTTGAAGTTGGTAAATAGGGAGCTGCGCCCCTCTTGCCGCAAGGTCCTCAATGACAAAAGATATATGTGCTTCTCTGTCCCCTGCAATGTTTACATTCGTGCGAAAGAGATGCGATAAAATGTTCGTAAAACGCAAACGACCCCCAAAGTACAATTTGTATTCATGTACCCTCCATTTCTGGATGAAGGAAATTCTTCGATTTCACGAGAGAGGATTGCAATTCGTCTACTCGATGCTCGGCGCTCCGCCGTTGACACATTGTAGCCAATGTCGCGAGTCCTACGCAGTCGACGCGGATGCCATCGATCGACGACCGTTCGTAACACGCGAATCGCCGAAAGCGTGGCAACAGATTCGTTCGCTGAAACAAAAATTAGGTCACAGTGTAATCTCCAACGGGCTTGGTAAGAATTTCGTTACGTTACGTCCGAAAGACGGTGCGCAGGAAAGTCCCCGACTGTATCGATCGCGATGCGGCCCAGCTATTGTAAAATTCGACTGACCCTTTTCTTTTTCCGCCGCCGTGGGATAGTTACCTGACGAGGATAACAGAGGAGAACAAGAGGAGCGGTATACGTCACGTATTTGACAGGCGGAGCAAAATTCAGGACAGCTGATACAATTTTGGCGGGCTTTACCGGTGGATCCCGCGCCACAAAGCGGCGCTGGGGAAAGAAGGACGAAGAAGGAGCGCGCGAGGCGCGAGGAGAGGACGGTCGCTGGTAATGAAAAGAAGGAGAAAGAGACGGGGTACGGCAGATGGGCGGGAAGAGGGGGAAAGCAGAGAAAGACGGCGCGAGATAGAGAAAGGGGGCGGGGAGGGGAGAGCAAGAAGAAGCGAGAGAAGAAAGGAGGAAGTTAGAAGGAGGATCGGGGTAGCAGTGGACGAAGACGGAAAGATTAGAGTAGGGGTCGGAAAGGAAAAGGGACGGAAGAGGAAAAGGAGGGAAGCTTCAAAGTTGGTTGTTGCTGCTGTTAAATAAGAATAAACCCCTCCCCACCACGCGGCCCAAGGGGCACCTATATAGCCGGGGGCTTTCATGTACATGGGGCCCAAAAAGAATAAAGCGCCGAGACACCTGGTTACGGGCAGCAGTTTGTCGACAACTCTCTGCGCGGCACGGTCGTCGCGTCTTGGCTCTCTTCACGCTGCTCTTCAGCGGCAGCCTCGTTGTTGTTGGATACACACTCACCGCTCGACCGTCCGAGGAGCACCGCACGATCCGATCGAAAACGGCCACGGGTTTTCGAAGCTTTTCTCCGTCCTTCTTCGTGGCTGTCGCCATCGCTGTCGCCACGCACGCCCGTGCCCGTGGTCCTCGTCGTCATCGTCTCCTAAAAGACACGCCGCGTGACAGTATCGCATCGACAGTGTTGTGCAGTGGGACGAGAAGAAAGGATCAGCAACGATCGGCTCCTCGTGCGATTCCAGCGGCGATCACGCGTCGCCCACGGCACTCTTTCGACCGGGCGAGACGAGCCGACACGGAGCGAGGGGAGACGCAAATTCAAAGGGAGAGCAAGACGGAAAGGAGGCAAAGCGAGGCGCAGGATACACTGGCAACCGGCGAAAGACGTCATTCGCTTCGATTTGGGGGTTAGGGTGTACGCTATACACCGGTAACGTGCTTCGAAACGTGGATCCGCGTGCACGCGCCGCGACTCAACGGTGGAACGTACAACAGCGATCTGTGTGCAGCTCCCCGACGTCGTGTCCCAACGGCCGAGCAGACCCACGAAAATCGCCGTTATCGAAATCGTATGTGCGTCGTAGGTACGTAACGTGACGGTTACAGAATCGCGCCAATTTTCGACGAGATATATATCGGCCCTTCTCTTTCTATCTGCCTCCTCCTCTTCTCTTTCGGCAACACGAACGCGTCGGTCGGTTGTTCCGAGCAGTGTTTGACGTTGAATTACGCAACGCGCGGCTTTCATTGTATTTTCTCGAAGGACCTCGTGCACGAAACCGGGATTCGAAAAAGGATACGTGGACTCGGAAGCCTCGTGTACGAAGAGCAACGTTAGCACACGATATTGGACCTTCGAGTTTCTTTTTTTTTTCTTTTTTTTTTCCGTTAGTGACGTAGGGTTTTTTCGCACGATAGACCGACCCTGTTAACGGTCTCTTTTATGCCTTTTCTTCGCTCGCCCACGGTTCGCGATAACCCGAGGCTGTAATTTCTGGCTCGAAGCGAACCGAGCTCTCTGATTCGGAAACTAACGATCCGAAGGCCGAGTCGGAGAGACCTGGTGCGGAAATACGCATTTACGACACAGCGTTGGTTTTTCGGCGGACGGTGCCTAGTTACGCGCCAATGGTGTTCGACTGGGCGATCGATATCTCAAGTAACGCCACATTTCCAATTCAATTCCCTAACACGCGCATGCAACAGGTCCCCAAACGAAATATGTACGTTTTGAAACGCTGCCTGATTCATCGCTGCTTTTCTTTTGCAAGGGAAATCTCACTCGACCTTGGCCAACGTTCATCGGGGAGAAAGACTTGCATCGAAGATAGGCCGAGATTTGTGACAATGTTCCGTGACTGTGTAATTTCCCAATATTGCACTTGTCCCGGCCTATCGGAATGCATTGTATGCCACCGACGAGAAAGCAGAAGGAAACCGACGATCGGAAACAAGGGAGACGAGCGGGGAGGAGGAGGGGGGCGGCGACGGCGGCTCTCGGGAACCATTATTTTCGGCAAATTTATCGAGGATCCCGGCAGGTTGGGATGTGGGCATTATTTGTCGTAAGATTAGATCAAATTGCACTCGTCCCGGCCTGCTGGATCTGTTCGACGTATCATCAGCCATGTTTCCGGTACCGCACCGAAATACCCTCCCCACGTATTATTAATTCTGTATAGAATCTGATTAAACCGAAGAAATGTACACGCTTTTCGTTAGCGCAACAACGTCACACGTGGCGAGCGTAATTGTATACAAACTTCTCGAATAAGATTAGAATACTACGATGTACTTTGTAAGTTTTGTTTTACGAAATAAAGGAGAAAAAACAAATTCCGTGTACTTTTAATACAACAACCCCTAAGATACGTAATGTCGCGACAAATGGTAAATTGCGCTCTTTCAACGCTACAAGAAATCCTTCGCATTGATAAACTACAAAGGGAGAATGATAGGTGCGTGTCACACGCTGTGTATATTTTTTTTGCGAAATTGAGTTAGTAGCAATAATGTACTAATCGTATAAAATAGAAAAAAAATATTTTTTTCAACGTGAGTTGGTCCATTTTTGCTCTCAATGCCTCGTATAGTCTACTGGTTTTTTCTGTCGAATCTTTTCAAAAGTAGGGGACCGTTCGATAGTAAAAAAAGTCTGATTGAATACAAAGAAGATATTGAAACACAAAGCAGTGCAGTCGAGATTGTTAAATTCGAAAGAGGAAGGAAACATGCTTCCTTAGGACGTACAGCTTATATATATATATATATATATACACACACACACACACATACATATATATATATATGTATATGTATATATATATATATATATATCGATAAGCGATCTGCGATAGATCGGGGGTAAAGGAGAGCTTCATAGGAAAAGCGGCACAGATTTTCTTCCCCCCACTTTTCCATAGAATCTCCTTATTGAAACGACGAAACGAGGCTCGGACTATGTACAGGAATTTGGGGATTCCTTTCTTCGGCCGTCGAGGAAACACGAGCCGTGTAATGCGCGCATTGTCGCCCGGGGTCCCATCTAAATACTATTGAATTCTTTTCCATCGCACGGAAACAGAAGAAGAAAAAAAAGGGAAAATCCGGTGAAAGGAAGCAGGGAAGAAGAAGGAACCGAGGGGTTACGTTACGTTCGATCGAATAAGAAAACACAATAAAAGTAGTGGGGCCCCGGTGGTTCCCGTGTGGAACATGAATCCTGTTTTTCATTCATATTCCTCAGGTAGAAGACGCGTGGTACAACGTGGTGCAAGCATCCCCCTTTAAGAGTCCCACGGTTTGAAATAAAACACCTGGCTTCTTCCCTACGCGCGCACCGTTCAATGTGTACGCGCGCGAGAACACAGGCACGCTGAGGAGCACACCACGTTGCAGAGAGGTTTGCGCGAGCGCGCATTCTCACGGCGCGCGGAGAGGACTGCTCGCTTCTCTTCGCGGACTGGTTTTGGCTTCCTTATAAACTTTATTCAATTCTTTGTATAATATGCCAAAGGGTACATTTCGCGCGCGCGCGCGCGCGCGTCCGTCCGTGCGCCCGTGCCTGTGCGTGTACCATTCATATGCTAAACAATAAATGCGCTGAAAGAAATGAATCTCTATCTTGTAGATACGTCTGCGCAGCTGCCATATTCATGAACCTCTGCCTCTATGCGCCACAGAGGCCGATGCAAAAGAATCCTTCGATTATAAAACCGGGCGAGAATTGATGCGTTCAAGCAGTTTTTCTAAGGAGGGGTCGGTTATTGCGACCATTATTTTTATAACCGATCGACTCGCTCCTTTCCCCTCGTGTCTCCACTGTGCAACAGCGGGAAAGTGAATCGCCGAATCTTTCTTTCTTCTGCCATTTCCTTTAAAAAATCTGCGCCTTGAATCGTTTAATACTCACAAGTATCCAACGCCATTTATCCCCTTGTTAAACAGCAATTCAGAACTATTTGGCTGTAAAAAATACGAATTAGTACTTCAGAAGTTATCAAACGTCACTTTGTAACCTAATTACAATTGCCGACGTTATCTTGATTTCGCGTTTCCTCGATCATCCCTACTCAGAAATATGGGACACGCGAGCACGATGCCACTTCAAAGAACCAAAATCTTTTATTGAAGACAGCCACAGTTCGAATGAAAGAATGGAGAAATATCCAGTCCAAGGTTCTGCGGTATCAAATTTGTTCTTAACATCCTCAAGAAACTATCATTCTTTATACTTACAGTAAGAAGAAGAAAAAAAAAACAAAGCCTGCAGGTAGGCAACCGAACAGATGTTCCAGTAGAAACGACAAAAGCGTTTAGGCCGACTGTAAGCTCCACACGTAGATTCCTTCCTATGCAACACGCCTCGGGCGAGGGAAAGAGAAACAGAATTACATGAAGCGGCACTGTGCAGTCGTGTTTTAACCACGTGGGGTTAAAACCACATTTCAAATTACGATTTACGTTGTTTTATAAGCGATACTAGACGAGCATCTACAATGAATCACTTCAAGCGTATTTCGTATAGGTTAGTACTGTATGCACTTCTCTTAAACAATGACTTAATTCACTCAACTTACTCCGATTAAAGAGGACTCTGAAGTTTACATCGAACCCGCAATAAACGGCACTCATTATTACTGACGTTAATAAACTTTTCAGCAGGAATACATGGTGCCGGTTAAAGAGATCGCAGTCCTCAGCAGCACCAAGCAGTAAGATTCAAATACCACCTAGGATAGAGCGGGGACCTACAGACATTTTGCATGTAAACGAAACATTGGCTTTACCCGAGAGCTATAAATTAGTTCAACGAAGCTACTTGTAATGCTTCTTTCGCTGTCTTACAGGCTCTCGATTGTACAGTACCAAGAGATCCATTGAGGACCAAATATAAGTACCACGATGATCCGTTCTTGATGCCATTGAGGAAGACAGAGTGTCGTTTATACGCGCTGTCCTATGAATCTGGCAAGAAAACAGCAATGTGGGTCCACAAGGAACACAAGGATTTGTTCCCAAAAGACCTCTCCGACCCAAAGATCAGAGTATGCGTTTTGTTTATTACGAGTGGAATCGGAATTGAATACCTAATGCAACTGTAATCTTCACTTTTGCGGCTTACAGGAGTTCCAGCCATTGATAGACTACACGGATAAAAGTCAGGTATCGGAAGAACTTCTTTGGAGCGCTATACAGCGATGTAACACGTCCGAAGCTATCGAGATCTACAAGCTGATAGAAGATGATGTCTCCAATGAAACGAAACAAGCGCTTCTCGAGTTATTGTGCTTTCACAATGGGGAGCCAAATTTATCGAAACAGTTCCCGCACGAACAGTGGTTCTGTAGACACAAAGATAAGAAGATGTGGTTGTGAGTAGCGGAATCAATAAACTTACGACTGGCTACTTTTAACAGTAATGCATTTTAGGCACAACTCAGAGATTGATAAGCTATACAAGTCTCTGATGAATCAAGGTTCTGCGGCGGTAGCTGGAGCTCACAATGCAATGATATGTGCCTACGCGAAATGGTTAAAAGTACAGTAATTGTGATTTAGTTGTAGATTGAACTCCCGACGCTATAACGCATTGCAAATTTTCACTTTCAGCCAGAGGAAGCATGGATACTATACGAGCAATGCAAGAAAGAAAATATACCATTGAACGTTACTACTTACAATTACGTAATAGGCCTGATTCCAGACCATTATGAAGAAAATAACTTGAAAAGGAAGGATATATTATATTCTATTCTCGTGTCAATGGACAAGGAAGGGATTCGTCCAAATGTTAGAACATTGAACGCTGCCCTTAAGGTAGCCGCGTCAATATCATCGCGGAATGATGCTGAGAATCTGGTGAAACATTTGTTCGTAGAATTCAAAAGGCTGAATATAAAATTTTCACTAGCCTCGTATTATCACGCCATTCGCGTATTCTCTCGTAGAGGTAATTGCACTTTCTTCGTATCCTTCGTATCTTTACTTTTCACGCGCAACTTGCGTATTGTCCGCAGGCGAATCGTCGTATAATTCCTTCATGGATATATTAGACGCAGCTGCGAAGGAAAGCTTCACTATGCAAGATCCAATGGACGGGAAATTTTTTATAGCAGCCATGGACGCAGCTTCGAAATGTTATTCTGATTTAGCAGCCGGTCACAAGATAAACGATATCCTTCTTTCCGGTGATCACTATCAATTTATAACGAAAGTAGCGATGGTACGTCGTCATCTTTATACGAAGTTACCCATCTCGGTGTCTATTTCCTTAACACTGTACTTTCCACGCGACAGGAAAACGGCTATTACTATTCATACACGATGCTGGTATTAACAAACAGCACGATCCAAGATTTCTTCGAATTTTACCGAAAGGTTACCCCGTCGATATATATCCCGGAGTTAAACCTGATGAAAGAGATTGTACTCATTTTAAAATCGTATCCACCGGAGGTTGTAGTAGACTATCTACCAAGATTCTGGTCAGATTTGGTGAACTTCGGTTTCATGAACTCCTCGTTGAGTTTCGACGTATTGGACATGATGCGAAAAATCGTTTTACCACCTGAATCACCCTTGATAACATTATTCGCGGATGCGGCCGCGAGTATTTGGGATTTCATAAAGGTTAAATCGCGTATCTATCTTATTCGAATAATATGGTAATAGACAGACGAGGAGTTTAGGAAACAAATAATCTGTGATTGCAGAAAGCAAGGGAGAAGGAGTGCAGCCCGTTTCACAGTAGCACGACAGGCGTCATAGCGCTACTTTTATTACGCAGTGATCGCGTGGAAGAGGCGAGGGAAGTGTTGATGGAAACGGTCAATCATCCCAGCATGTTTATGCCGAACATGGACAAGCTACAAGTGGACGAGCTGTTCGAAAGTTGCATGTCCAAGCAGTGCATCGCGGAAGCTTTCGTGCGTATTATTCTCACCTTTTGTTCTTCCCTTTCTCTCTCGAGCTTATAATAGAAAAGTGTCTGTTTCGTGCTTCCTTTCAGATCGTTCTCGAGTACTGTATAAATTCAGGATTCGAACATATCGTTGAGATGGCGAGGACGCTGCACAACATCGAGCACCTCAGCCCTGCATATCGCAGTAAATTAAGCGAATTAGTGGGCGTTGAAGTATTAGAAATGATAACCTCGTCGGCGTCGACTGAAAAATAATTCTATATAATAAATAAATGTTTCCAACATTACTTAACCGTGTACGTCTGTTTTGCCCGTTTTACGTTAAGCTACGCGAGATCGCAGAAAATCGATATCGGTTTCTAATAAAAATTTTCCATCGCACGTAAAAGGATTTCAATCGGTTTGGCATTCAAAGAATATAAAATTACACGCGTGATTGATATATATTGGTGTCCTTGTCCCTCCAGCTAGGGTACATACGATTAACAAATTAAGTTGCACGACAGTGGGAGGTACTATCCCCCGTCACTCAAGTACTTATTTCCTGCATTGCATAGTTTAACATCGTAACTCACTCGTCCACTTTAAAGACTGGAATGCTGCGATACCTATTGATGCGAGATTCTTAAACGACGCACGGCCCTGTCTATCCAAGTTTTCTCGGCCGATTCCAGAGGAATTGCACGACACCGTCGCCGTAGCGATGGACGAGAAAGGGCACACGCACCTTACGTTGGATTCTGTGCGCGAATTGATAACGCGAGATGAGCCCGACGTGGTGATCACCGACTTGGAAGAAGAGCCGGGCTCGGGCAGAGGTGACAACTACACGTCGATGCTGTACCGTATCCGAGCAAAAGGGCGAAAGCAAACAGCGGACGGCGAATGGATGAATTGCGAGCGCGCGATTATTTACAAAGTTCTGCCTCAGTCGAGGGAGAATCGGGAGGCGTTCAAAAGCGAGCTCCTCTTTCGAAACGAGGTGGCATTCTATACGTGCGTGTGGCCAGCTCTGAACAAGCTGCAAGCGAATGGGAAAAAGGTATTTGACGGAGTGGCCAAGATATACGCGGCGCAGTTTGATCTCATTGCCATGGAGGATCTGAGACAAAGGGGCTTTAAAATGGCAGATCGAAGGAAAGGACTGGAGCTTGACCACTTGAAGCCAGTGTTGAAAGCCTTGGCCGGCTTCCATGCGCTTAGCTTGACCTTCAGGGATACTAGGCAAGTTGTACCAATATCGATATCCTCTTTCTCTTCTTAACTCTTTGGCATCATCGCGCTATCTTCCCCCATTTTCCTTTATCCCTCAATCTTCTCGTATCTGAGATAGCACGTACTTGTCGTACACGTATAAATAATGGGTGTTTCGAAGGCCGGGGGAGTTTGCGAGGCTGGCAGATCCAGACGCGGAGCAAGGTATAGAGGAGACGCTCTTCCGACCGGAGAACAAGGATTGGTATCGCCAGTACTATCAGGTTGCTGCCAAGAATGCGATTCGAATGGTGTCGGACGGTCTTCCTACGCACATGGAGCATAAGAGGGTGGAGATAATGGAGAAACTGCGAGCGTTCCTCGACGACGAGGTGTTCTTCCGCACCATGTGCGAGCTGGCATCCGCGCGAGGGCCTCTCACTGTTTTCTGCCACGGCGACTGCTGGACCAACAATATCCTGTTCAAAGATGACGCTGAACCAAACGAAGAGGCAAGTACCATAGTAAATATTTATTTCACCAAATCAGTCCAGCAAAGAATTGCATATCAAAATTTCTATAAAACTAAATGGTAACTGAACCTGGTCAAAACACAAAACTGACCGAATTGTACTAGGAATCGAGACAAAGTATTCAACCGAGAGATTCTTTTTAGTACAATTTTATTATATAAATTTATAAGATTCTTATATTACGACTCTCTCGTCTCTTTTATCAATAGCTTTATCAGGAAAGTACCATTTTAATACCGGAGCAAAGATTCTTGCACTTCGTGTAGTCATTCGTAAAAAGAACAAAAAGAATTATATAAATCCAACTACATCCTACCGTTATCCGACTCTCAAAGAAGAACATTTACCTTGTCGCGTAAATAAATTATATCCTTCGCGAACGAAGTAGTCGGGGATGGGAACTCTGTGATCTCTGTTCAACGCGGGAATACAAGAAGGTTCCTTGATCTCAGAGGAAAACGAGGCGACTGTAGTGCAAAAATATTTCCTGTTTTTCTCTGCCAATCGGGGGCAAGTAAGATTCGAAACAAACGTCAGACCTTAAATTCCGTTACGACACCACTCTTTCCTCAGGTCGTCTATTTAATAGACTTTCAACTATGCCGGGTTGGTTCGCTCGCCCTCGACCTCGCGAACTTGCTGTACTGCTGCACGACCGGGGAAATTAGACGAGTTCACATGACGCAGCTTCTCCAGCATTATCATTTCCATCTGATGTCTTCATTGCACGCGCTCAATCCGGAAGAGCCGCCGAAAGATCCGTCTGTTATGTGGGAGCTGTAAGTAATACGCTGTAATTCGCCCCGTGCGGATAGTCAAGAAATAGAAAGGAAATGAAAGCACAACGGGATACAAAGCTTCCGAGGGCGGCAGAGCCGCCATTGATCGTTGTTACCTTCGTCCCCTCATTCTCTCCCGGTTAATGTACAGATTGAACGAGGAAATGCGACGCTGCGGACGATTCGGGGTGGGTCTCGCGTTGGACATCTTGCCAATTAGCACGTGCGAGAGCGAGGAGGCCCCGGACTTGTACGAAGGCCCGGAGACAAGCGAGGAAGCCCCGGACTTGTACGAAGGCCCGGAGACAAGCGAGGAGAAGCAAAGCACGCGAGCACCGCCGCGCGGAGGAGCGGAGTGCGCGCGGCTCATGACTGACTTGGTCTTGGAACTCGTGCACAATCACGCTCTGTAGACTTTTACGTACGACCAGGCTACTTTTCTTACGGTTAACACGGTAACTCTGTCTAAAACTTATGCATACGAGAATGTACACGATCGAGCAATCGTAGGCTCCTAACCGAGGGGCTCAAGGAGTACGCGGCGCGCGCTGCAAACGATAACATCCCACTCTCCCGCAAGTATTTTCGTACGAGTTCTGTTTAGTAGCGTCGCGTCATAATCGTCCAATCGCATCGAAACGAGAACGAGTAAACGCAGAAAACCTCTGTACTGCAGAAATAATATATTCAATATTAAAAATTTAATTTATAGTTCTTCTCATTCTACGCTCATGACTCTCTCTCCTCATTGCGACAGCGCCACACCGCGCTATTGCGATCGATAGCTATAACTTAAAGGTAACTCACGACAGAGTTATGCCTGTTGCGGGGGCGTATGCGACGGTGGTTGTTGTGGCTGAGCTTGTGGGCTAGGTGGTTGCTGTTGTTGTTGTTGCTGCGCGCTCGGCTGCCACGGCGGATGCTGATTCTGTTGCTGTTGCTGCTGTTCCTGGGCTAGGCGCTGGTGCGCTTGTTGCCTCGCTCGGAATTCTGCGGCTTTCAATTGTTCTAGATGAAACTGCTGCCTCTCGGTGATCAGCTGCTGCCTCTGGTACTCGAGACCCTCGCGTTCCCGCTCCATCGTTGTCTCTAATTCCTCGAAGTGGCGTAATTTAATCTCCAGTTTTTTCATCTGCGTTTCAACCAGCAGCGCTACCAGAGACTTGATTTTACGTTCCTCCACGGCTGCCAAGTGTTTCGCCTTGACAGCGGCTGCGGCTAACGCGGCGGCAGCTGCAGACTGAAGCTGAGCATCGCGGACCACCTAATTGGGAAGAACGAAAGAAGCATAGGTGTTAAAGATTAATAACCATTAATAATCACAGGAATGCTCAAGGACATAAAACACATGTGTACCTTGTCCTTCTTTTCCTTCGCTTCCATAGCTTCAGCATCTATATTAGCCTTAGTATCTTCCTCAGTCTCCTTCATTTCATCCTCCTTCTTCGTGATATCCAACTGAGTTTGATCCACTTCAGCCTCTTTAGGTTTCTCTGGCTCCTCTTTCTTCGTTTCAATAGGGGTTGGCGTGGCTGAATGCGGAGAAGTAGCTGCTGGCGTCGCGACGCTACCAGTTGTCGAGGGCGCTGCTGTGGTATCGTCTGGAGGTTCGGGCGGTCCTGTGCCCGCTATGCCTGATTGTGCTAATCCTGCAGCTGGATCAAACTTGCCTACAAGAACAGGGGAATGGTAAGAGAAAATTACAGCGCATCTCTCGCATATGCAGAAAAAAACCAAGACTTACCATCTGAATTAGCGCTAGCTTGAACGTTTCTCAAGTGTTGATCCAGTAAAGCAGCTGGTACTTGATCCTTGATAGCTGCGAACTCCTCCATGGCAGCTTTAGCGGCACTTGCCGCGACTCTGGGATCGACAACCGATGCCAGAAACGCGACCGTGCTCATAACAGGATTGCCAGCTTTGGAGAAGGGTATCGGTTGATAAGCCAGCGGACCTAAACCTTCCGGTCCACCCTCCTCCAAATACGGATCCTCTATTGGGAGTCGCAGGAAGTGCAAGATACATTCGTCCTGCGTCCTCGAGCCGACGTGCTCGCAAACTTTATTCCAGTCATCCTTGTGCAACTCCAATCCTTCTAGCAGCAGCAGTGTCTCTTGCTCTGTCCAATCGCGAGTAGCGCCAGCAGCTTGTTTGTTCTTCAGAACCGCCGGTTTCCTCGAATACTGATCGATCTTCAATCCAAAGTTCGCCATCGCCCCAGGTGAAGCCTTCTCCTCCGTGCCCATTCCGCTTGTCACGTTCGACTTCTTTTCCAGATCGAGCAAAGTCTTCGCAGCCGTCGGTTGTGGCGTCTTCGGAGGGTTTGGATTGACGGGAGCTAAACCAGACGGGGTGTCCGACAATACATGGAAATGTGACGTTGGAGGCGGCCCCATCGGCGTTGGCCTTGATTCAGCATCCACTTGGTAATTAATAAGTCCCCACTGTTCCAGAAACGCGTGCACACGCATGATCGCGCAAACATCGCCCGCCAAATTGCGCCTGCAAGCAGTGGACGTAATATATTCCGTGGGATTCAATCTGTAGGTGTCGATCATGAAATTCCTATACGCCAGGTAGATCTCGGGCGTCTTCGACTTATTCTTGCCGTTGAAGAACTCCGACAAAGCCCTCTTCTCGATGGTGTGGATCGAATTGTAATCGAACCAGGCAGAGTAACTAGGCACGACGATGTGATGCGTTTGTTCCGTCACATTATCCTCTGGTTCGTCCCCTTTGGTGCCTTCTCCTCTTTCTTTGCTCGCGTCCCGCTCCTCTCTGTCCTGCGTGCCTTGAGAGCTTCCCTTGTCCACTTCCATCGGTTCATCCAAGTCCGCCATATTACCCGACTTAAGTGGCTGAAGTTCGTTATCTTGCTTTTTACTTCCTGTCGTAGTCAAAGTGGTACCGCTCACCGGAGCGTTCCCTTGACCTGTAACCGGTGGATTCGCAGGCGTAGCAACCACCTCCACGATCCGAGGTTCCGCTGGCGGGTCCTCCATTCCTTGCGTGAGATCGTCTTCCTCCTCCCCGCCGCCGCGCGACTTCTTCGGGGTTGTCAGCGACGAAGTCGAGGAAGCACTTTGCACACCCGACGGGGCTCTTGCGCTTTTACGTTTGCCCAGCTTCGGGGGTGGACTAGGAGACCGCTTTCGTTTCGGTTTCTTCGCCGATGGCGGGGGATGGGATGGTTGAGCCATCAGGTCTTCCACCGAGAGCCTGTACTTGTGTATCTTTTTCTGACCACTCTCGTCTATCTCGTAGTCCTCCTCGTTCATCCACTCGTTGTACTGATCTAAGTCTAACGCCCACGTGGCCGACACTTTGTACACAGACTTCATGTTCGTAGTGCTAAATGTACCTTCTGGAAAATCCCAAGGAAGGTCTAATGTAGTCCAAGAATCATAACTATCTGGGAAATAGTACCAGTGAAGAAGAACGGATCTGTCGCGCCTCATGCAAGGTCGCGCGTATTCTTCCTCCATGGGATCCACCGGAGGGTAAATTATGTGCGTGGCGTCTGCTTCGTTCTCGGCGATAGTGGCCTGATGCCGGCGAATCGCTTCTTTCACTTTCGCAGCCGTCGGTTTGTCTAATTCGGCCCTTACGTATATACTCGGTATGATCAGGCACCTGTTCTGAACTAAGGCTCGCTCTGCTGCCATTAACATTTCCACCGTTCGATCCATGCGAGACCCTGACTGAAAGAACAGTAGCTTGTATATTAAACTGTCCACACAATCCAACCCAACTCTCGCCACTTACCTTCCCAACTGGAAAGTCGAATCTGCGCCATCCTTGCTCCTGTTTAAAACGATACGCCGCAGCAAGAATCTGACATAAACCACCACCTGGTTTAAAGTCTAAGAAACATTTCATCTGAAAATTTCATGAAACATTAACTCCGTAAAGTGGCATTAGAGCTAGAAATATTTAACCACACCAATCGCTGAATACATACTGGAAGCCTTGTCATCGGTGGTTTCGTAACATTCTTTCCTAAATTATCTTCTTGGAATTGCAGTAATTGCACTACCAAAGTGGCTAAACTTTTATTAGTCGGAGGGTCCGTTTGTACATACTGTAACATGTAACGAGAAAACAATGCTTTAAATGCTTAAATGGAACTGTTTTGACTGACTGTCGCATGTATTTATTTACAACACGTCCTTACGAAATTGTAAAGTCGCAAAAGCTCTTATCATAGTAACACGACAATGTGGCGAAATTATAATTGAATCAATGTACAGACACATAGGCAAGCATATAAACAGAATGAAGACATATGCAAGTGATGGAGCTTATGCAGCCTGAGCTGGATATGCGTTCTGGTGGTTCTATCAAATCGAGAGTAGAGTTCGCGCGAAAGAACTGGGACAGTGGTAGAATCATTAAAAACCCAATTGAACAAATGAAACCATTAAAAGCTCTCGATACAGTGCGCGAGTTATGAGCGAGCGAAACGTAGAGGTTTCGACGCCGGGTCTTCGGATGTACCTTTTTACAGTTTTTCAGCAGCCACTGTTTAATTCCATCGAGCTGTGTGAGAATCTCCGGGGACTCGAAGAATTTCGCATTTGGTCCGCCGTCCTTTTTTGGTGCTAACGCGAGCATCTTTTACCGAATATTCACTTAAAAAACTGTCGGGTACGCTACAGGAAAGAACGCCGCGTTTATCGCAAACATGACACGCCTCTGAAGTTGGTCGAAACTATACCATATTCCTGCGAATGCACTTTTCCGCGCGGGTCTAGAAATGCCCTCCCCGCGGGTTCAGAGATTCTTCGCCTAGGAACGAGTATTCGTTAATGAAACGGCGAATAAATATTCTCTGTTCCTCTGGATCCCCTGGCTGCTTATAACCTTAATTGAAAATGCTTATTATTACAACACGAAATAGAGAGTGACTTCAACGATTGGCAAGCGTGCCTCCGCGTGACTTTCAATATGGCGGAGCAATGTTTGCTAGCGTACGATCTTTACCTTCGACCATAACCTAAATAAATTCAACCCGTGTGGTGAAGTTGGGTTATGTGTCGCGAAAGGTTTTATTAAAAAGCAGTAGGGAAGAAAGTAAACGGAAGATTACTTCTTATTAAGATATCTGAATATGTTGCAGGTATATTTTATAAAAATAGTGAATGAATACATATTCTTTCCCACTGCTATTCTGATTATTTTTACGAAGTTCCAGACACACCAATTATGTCTGAAAAGGAGGATACCGATGTGAATAAGGAGTTCGAGAATTTATTATTTGCTGAAGAGAACGCTCAGAATTTAGGATACGAGGAAGGGTACGAAACAGGCAGAAAACGATTAGTAAATGGGTATCATCTCGGGTATCACAGAGCTAGCATATTAAGCGCACAGGTGGGATATTACTGTGGCATCTTGGAGCGGTACTTAAGCGGAAGCGAGGCTAATTCAGGGAAAGCTGTCGACGTTGCGAAGGGACTTTTGCGAGACATTCACAATTTTCCTAGATGTAACAATGAGGCGGTAGATATAGAGAAGAGCATGGATGATATCAAGTTTAAGTATGCCAAGTTCTGCTCCCTAACAAAAATATGTCCATCGTATCCGGAGGCAGAAAAGCTTAACTTTTGATCGAGCGAGAGCATAAAGCAAGAAGATAATGTTATTCTCGAACCGCGCCGCGCGATTCAAACCGGTGGCCGCTGACTCATCACAACAGCTGATGAGTCGGCCGCGGTACCTTTGTAACTTTTTTAACCGCTAATAATCTTCGCGGGACGCTCGCTCGGCAACCGTTAGTTCTGAGAACAGCACCGTTGTGACAACACCTTGTTGATTATCGAAAAGTCTAGTTTTGCTCCCATTTGCGCTACGTGCTGTTTTACGTGAAATTATCCACTCGCGACCCGTTAGTCGCTTCGCGCCCACGCGCCTACGACATTTGTATCGTCTTCGTCCTGTCGGTGTTAATTGTGGTGTACGTCGCTACTGTATTGTGCGTTATCGACCGTCAGTAAGTGTATCGAGTGACGAAATAAACGTGTGTCGTCCGCTGGAGAGGCTAATTTGAATCACCCGTCATTCTTCCGACGAGTCATCCCAACGCCGGCATTTAAATCTGCCCTTCGCGGAAACAATTATTGTTTGAACATTGTAATACCTTTTATTTTTTATAACTATGTTAAGGACCTTGTTAAAGAATGATTTATATTTATTAAGATTTGTCCGAATTAAAAGTTAGGTTTTAAAATTCAGAAAATTTCTACGGTGCCCCAAGCACGCGCTTATTGGTTATTCCAGCACTGCGCCTATGTATAACAAAAAGGATTCCGCTTTCATCTTTATTACAACAAACGAGGGGATGCGACTTGCGTTGCACTTTGGACTGATACGTCAGGCATCACCGATAAGCCACGGCCACCGCTTATCATTCCCGATGCTATTGATAAAAGCACGCACACGGATCCCCAGGTCCGTCTACCTTAATTACCATTCTCTACACCCCAGAATTCACATTAACAATTTACAACAACCAAAATTACCTCAGCGATCCAACTAACTCGCAACCGCCCAATATCAGAATGATCGACGACCAGGTGACGTAGCGACGTCCCTAATCAGTGGAGAGGAGAGCGCCAGCTTATCGTGTTTACACTCGACTGCAAACAGCCAAACATTTCGGCCTCGGATAGGGAAGTAGTCACTTTCGTTACCGATAGGCTGTGAAATTATATCACGTTCCTTATCTCCGATAGGAAGAGCGCGTGACGTGTCCGCACGTATCGAGGAGGAACGGAAGAAGGCACGCGACAAAACTAGCCACGCGGAGGAACATTCAGTAGTACTCTGCATCCCGCCCAATTGTGCCAGGCTCTTTCCGCACGGCAGACGCAGGGTGACTCCTGCCCACGACGCTCGACCGGACGCGGCGAAAGCGAGGCCAGCAGGGGACCATTCGACCAGGGCCAGCTAATACCAGCGATCATCAGCTTCCAGGAGGTAAGCCCACGTCCAATAAACTTAATTCACACGGCGAGACGTATTTCGAGGCGAATAGTCGAGGCGCGTTGTTTTGCTATAGTGATAACGATGCAGTCGCGATAATGTTTCGCGCGACAAACATTAATACCCCCGTCTGATAATACTTATTGTTTTTTCCACCGTTCGGTCTTAAGCGCTAGAGGTGTGCAGCTCGCGAGCTGAAACCATCTCGCCGAGCGATCACAGATAATGCTGCGGCCCCTTGGATTCGCGGCCACTGGTCCAATTACGCGAAAGGGGGCAATCAACCATCGCGATTAATTAGCGCGAAATTTACAGAGCGCCTGATTAACTCATTGTGGCTTTGCGTTGTGATTGCTACAGATTTGCTTAAGAGATTTGGCCCAGAATAATGGAGCCTCTAGCCAGAAGCATGCTGAGAAAAACGGGAGGAGTTTCCAGGGGGAAACTGCTGAACCTGTTCGGCCAGGTAATAAAGCAACAGGAGTAAAGCTAGTCGAGCGGCTCTCCGTGGCCGAGACTGTAGCGCAGAAGCACACTATGATCGTAGGTCGAGAGGAATCGTCGGACGCTCGCGTCGCAGGATGTTTTCGAGCGGGAGTCGAAATACGGCGCGCACAACTACCACCCCCTCCCGGTGGCCCTGTGCAAAGCGGAGGGCGTTTTCATGTGGGACATCGAGGGGAAGCGGTACTTCGACTTCCTCAGCGCTTATTCCGCCGTCAACCAAGGCCACTGTCACCCGAGGATCTACAAAGCTCTCATCGAGCAGGCTAAGGTCCTGACCTTGACCTCCAGGGCCTTTTACTCCGACGCGTTGGGGGAGTTCGAGGAGTACGTCACCAAGCTTTTCGGGTACGTTTCCTGAAACAATAGCAAAGCCAATTCGGATTAATAAGGCGAGGGATTGTTCATCAGGTACGACAAATGGCTGCCAATGAACACTGGCGTGGAGGGTGGCGAGACCGCGTGCAAGCTGGCGCGCAGATGGGGTTACGATTGCAAGGGTATTGCGAAGAATCAGGCGAAGATCGTGTTCGCGGAGGGTAACTTCTGGGGGAGGACGATGAGCGCTGTGTCCTCGAGCACGGATCCAAGCAGCTACAGCGGTTTTGGTCCCTTCATGCCTGGCTTCGAGGTCATTCCCTACGACGACCTCAAGGCGCTTCAGAAGGCTCTTGCTGACCCTACTGTCTGTGCTTTCATGGTGGAACCTATACAGGGCGAGGCTGGAGTGGTGGTGCCAAAGGTAAGCTTTTAAATATCATTCGAATGCTCCATTACACTCATACGTACCAGCACGAACTGTAATCTCAGAGACTTGATATGAAATGAAGAGTAACTTCACCTCAAGTTGAGTCTCGAGTACCTTGCGTCTCGTAATATTACAGTACACTCAGGGGAATCCCCAAGTAACATAGATAGCGATACAGATGCGGTGGAGTACAGGATTTATGTACTCTTCGGGGAACAGAGTTGAAGTTCTAATGCAAATTCAATAAGATTCATTAGGTGATTATAAAAATTTAGTTAAAGAATAGAATCCAGTTTTCTTTTTTGTTTTTGCTGGGACCCCTCGGCCCCTCCTCTGGGTGCACCATTTGGTGGGGTGTAGATTCTTCTTCAACTATGATATCCTCCCAACTGTACACGCACTCGATTCTGGCTATCCCAGTATGACTAACTCTTGAAACTTTCAAAGGACGGGTACCTGCAAGGAGTCAGAGATCTGTGCTCCAAGCACAACGTCCTCTGGATAGCGGACGAGGTGCAGACCGGCTTGGCGAGGACAGGCAAGCGTTTGGCAGTAGATCACGAGAACGTGAAACCGGACATTCTGGTGCTGGGCAAAGCCCTTTCCGGTGGTTTCTATCCCGTCTCCGGCGTTCTCGCCAACGACCCCGTCATGCTCACCATAAAGCCAGGGGAGCACGGCTCCACCTACGGCGGCAATCCTCTGGGCTGCAGGATCGCCCTGGAAGCGCTTCGAGTCCTCGAGGAGGAGAAACTGGCGGAGAACGCGGACAAGCTGGGTCGCCTTCTCCGAGAAGAATTGGGGAAGCTTCCGAAGGACATCGTCACTCTGGTCAGAGGGAAGGGACTGCTCAACGCCATCGTCATCAACGAGAAGTTCGACGCGATGAATATCTGTCTGAAGATGAAGGAAGCAGGCTTGCTCGCGAAGCCAACCCACGGGCACATCATCAGATTGGCTCCGCCGTTGGTCATCACCGAGCCGCAGATCCGCGAGTGCGTCGACATCATTGCCAAAACAATTACTCAGCACGCTAATTAATTAGCGAAGAGTTCGAGGATCTCTTTTCATCGGACGATAAAGGGTCGATAGGCGTCTCCATCCTCGCGGTATTTTTCTTGTAACTCTCCGAGAATCATGTAAATAAATTCGTTTTCGATAAACCAACGTTGTTAGCCAATTACTCAGCGAATCCTGATCGCGGATCATCGTCTCGCGAAAGGTGGGTGTCGGAGAACCGTGGAAGCACGTTTCAGCGAACGAGACGGAGAGGAATTGAGGCGCTTATCATCTCGACGCCACGGAGGCATAAAAATTGGCTCATCGGTCGCTAAGCTGGTTATTAATAGCTTAACGCGATACGGGGTCCTATTTCGTATTCCTCGATCGATGTTTATCTCGAACGGCAGGCATTGCCTCGAGCGCAATAATATCGCGCCTTTGACAAACGTTTGAACGTCCAATCAAGAATCAATTTGCCTTGGCAGGCATTGGTATGCCCGTACTCGTTCAGTCGCGTTATCGGGCATCAATGGTAAGACCGTGGAGAGAACGGTCGATAAACGATAACAGCTCAACCATGTTTTTTTGTCGCGTAATCCTCTCGATCACCAGCTCCGTAATCCGCTCTTTGTCTCATTATTCGCAGTGTTATCATTGTCATAAATCCCCAACGATCGCCGAATTACTCGCCGATCCATCGATTTGGCCTACAGGCACGACAGACGCTCTACGTACCTAAAACAGAGAGCAAATTTTCACACCTTCCTCGACTCGTTCTCCAGGATTAACGCATTGTTTGCTGTTTTTCGTTTGCCTTGGCACGTTGGCGCCGCGATGAACGGCGCCCCTCGATACCTCTCATTATCAGATACGGACTTGTTCAGTTGCATCCCGAGGAATTTATTCGAAATCCTCGCTGGGCGTATCAACTGTATACAAAAACATTCCGTGCAAATAAGTAATACCCTCCCTACTCTCGCTCGCGTCGATATAAATGGGAGGATCATTTGCGAATTCGCGGACAGTTTGCTTTTTGCGTTGGCAGAGGTGCAGGCAATCTCGGTCTTCATTCTTCTCGGCAGCTACGGGTAGTAAATAATCAACAATGCAGCCAATAAGGTCAAGAATCCTCGGCACGACCAAGGAGCTGGGTTTCATGCGGTTTCTAAGCTCGCAGGAGCTAATCGAGCGGGACGAGAGCTTCGGTGGCAAGCACTTCAAGCCTCTTCCAGTGGTGTTGACCAGAGGCGAGGGTGTCCATTTGTGGGACGTCGATGGGAAGCGTTACCTAGACTTCCTGGCCGGTTTCTCGACCGTGAATCAGGGCCATTGCCATCCCCGCCTGGTCAGAGTGATGAGGGAGCAAGCTGGCAAGCTCACTCACACGTCGAGGGCCTTCTACTCGGAACCACACGGCGAACTGGGGGAGTACCTGACGAAGCTCCTGGGATGGGACAGGTTCCTGCCCATGAACACTGGTAGGAGCAAGGGACAACACCAGAATGCCAGCCACCGAGCTATTTCTCATCGAATTTGTGTCTCTACGTTGTTCCAGGCGTGGAGGCTGGAGACACCGCCATCAAAGTAGCCAGACGCTGGGGCTACAGGGTGAAGAAGCTGCCGAAAGAGCAGGCGACCGTGGTGTTCGCGAGGAACAACTTCTGCGGACGCTCAATTGCCGCGCTGTCCGCCTCCACTGATCCCAATTGCTTCACGGATTTCGGGCCCTACGTGCCACGGTTCGACAAGGTGCCCTATAACGATCTCAACGCGTTGGAGCAGAAGTTCAAGGAGGACCCGACGGTCTGTGCCTTCATGGTGGAGCCGATTCAGGGAGAAGCTGGAGTCGTAGTGCCTAAGGTAAGTCTGCGCATAGTGACGGAAAAGGTAGAGGATTCCCAGGAACCTGGACCTTGTTTTCGTAGGATGGCTACTTGAAAGGTGTGCGAGATCTGTGCACCAAGTACAACGTGCTGTGGGTCGCCGACGAGGTGCAGACCGGCTTGTGCAGAACGGGGAAACGATTGGCAGTGGACTACGAGAACCAGAGGCCAGATATTCTGATTCTGGGGAAGGCGCTGTCCGGAGGACTGTACCCGGTTTCTGGGATCCTGGCCGACGACCAGGTTTGCAAATTGTGTGGTATGAATTATGGAATGGGGCAGGTTTCGACTGGGGACCGATTGACTTTATAGATAATGCTGTGCCTGGAGACTGGCTCGCATGGTAGCACCTTTGGAGGAAGTCCTCTTGGGAATAGGGTTGCCTTGGAGGCGGTGAAGATCTTGGAGGAGGAAAATCTGGCGGAGAATGCGAGGAAGCTCGGGGAGATCGTACGGCAGGAGCTGCAGAAGCTGCCGAAGGATATAGCGACGGAATTTAGAGGTCGTGGTTTGCTGGCTGGACTGGTTATTAATAAAGGTATTTAAAGAATTGCTTGTAGAAAAGCAATTTGGAACGGTGTCAGGGAAGAATCTAATTCCCCTGTGTTTCAGACTTCGCTGAAGGCTGGAACGTCTGCTTAAAGCTGAAGGAAGCTGGCCTGCTAACCAGACCGGCTCACGGCCAAATATTGAGGATATCCCCGCCGCTGACGATCACGGAGGAGCAACTTAGGGAGGGACTGAACATTATAACGACCGTCCTGAAGAACTACAAATGAAGTATTAGCGACTCCAAAGAAACACTGAAACATTAGCAACAACATTTTACACAAGAGAAACGACAGAATGCAGCATACAAAATTATGTACAGATGTATTTTTTACCGCTAAATATAAAATCGATGTACCTATAGCTGCGACTCGTGCCTCTTCAAGTGCCTGGTCAAGCTGAACGCCTGGGAGAACAGCTGGTTGCACTGGTTGCACTTGTACGCTTTGGCGCCGGTGTGCAGTGTCAGGTGTCTCTTCAAATGATTCGCCAGCTTGAACCTCTTCCCGCACAGTCGACACTGGTGCTGTCTGAGAGACGCGTGCGAGGCCTCGTGGTTCTTCAGGTGGCTCGACTGTGAGAACCGCTTCCCGCATATCTTGCACTCGAATGGCTTCACCTTCGTGTGGATCCTCAGGTGCTCCACGAGGTTGCCCTTCTGGACGAAGCACTTGCTGCAGTACTCGCACTTGTGCGACCTGGTGGCCTTATGCGTCCGCAGGTGGACCTCCAAGTTGTAGGCCTGGCTGAATCTCTTGTCGCAGATCTCGCAGTGCAGCAGCCCTTTCCCAGTGTGCAGCCTCTCGTGGGCCTTCAGGTTCTTCAGAAGGCGGAACCTCTTCTTGCAGGTGACGCATTCGAAGCTCTTCTCGTTGCTGGCATTGTCGGAGCCCTGCTTGTGGCTCTTCAAGTGGTCTCGCAGGTAGGACGGATAGGCGAACACCTTGTCGCACATCTTGCACTGGTGCACGTTGGTTTTCGTGTGCAGTCGCATGTGGGCGTTCAGTTTGCTCTTCGAGGAGTAAGCTTTGTCGCAGGTCTGGCACTTGAACGGTTGTTGGCCAGAGTGGGACAGCTGGTGGGCCATTAATTTGGATTTCTGGGAGAACAGCTTGGGGCATACCTCGCATTTGTACTTTTTCGATTGGACGTCCGCTGGGCTTTCTTCGATCTCGGGCTTGTAATTGAGATCGGGGGGACACAAGGGGTACCTGTCGATATCCTCTCCTCTGTCCTCCGTACGCGCAATGTCCTTCGCGAATGCATTCTGTACGCGCTGAGGACTGCTGCTTTGGACCTCCTCTAGATCTATATTCTCGGGGAAACTGAGATTCTGTATCTCGTTGTTGTCGGCCGTCGTGGGCCTCTGGTAAGACAAATTCTGAATGGAGTTCTCGACGGAGTTGATGGACCGCTCGTAGCTCAAGTTCTGGGGCACTTGGTTGGAATTGTCGCAGATATCTATGTTCTCATTGTCGCAAGATATCTCTACGTTTTCCGTGCTATGGGCGATATTGTGGCTCATCAGCTGGGTCCTGTTAGTGAAGGTATGATTGCACAGGGAGCAATGCAAAGCGCAAGCAGCGCGGCTAGAGTTCTCCCCGTTCGCTGGAATCATTTGCATCATGTTCGATCTGATCAGAGGGGACATCTGCGCGTTCTGAACGCCATCGCTGGCTAAATTGGAGCTCAGGTGACTGAAATTGAAGTTTAGATAGGGGTTCTGAGATTCAACTATGTGCATGTGCTGCATAGGTATGTTGTCCTGAATGAAGGGCAGATGCAGCCTGCTGTGAGCGCAGAGCTCCTGGTAGCTGGTGAACACAGCCCCGCATTCCATGCACTTCGCAGTTTTGTGCGAACTCTGAACTGGCACGAAAGCTTGGTTCTGCTGATACAGTTTGCATCCGGAAACTGTGGCGTACGACGTTAAACCAGAAACCTACGAAATCGACCCTTATTACTCCACCCGACGCATGCAAAGTCTCGGTGCAAACATCTACGTTAGAAAATCTCGACCTCGGTACCTTCAAAGCGGCTTGCCTCAATGCTCTATCCGCCGCGCGACATTGCTCCCTGTACAATAGAGCAGACTCCGCTCTGGTTACGCAGCGATCACACATTTTCTCCGGGAGACCGTCGCCTTGCCAAACCTGATTGAATACGCATACCACGAGTGTGAAAATAGGCGTGATAATCGCGTAAAGGGTAGAATAAACTCGATGAAGGTATTTATTACTTCTAGGCAGGACAAAGACCGTAATTTGGCAGCAAGAGAGGAGCCGGCAGGTCCCACGAATAGACAAACCATTTTGTCCCCATCTTCCCTCAAGCATGTACGACATAATTTGCCAATATTCTCGCTGTCGATTTCCTTAGTGACGATAAACATTGTAACGCCTTAATAATAAATGTCAAATATGGAGCGCGACCGTCACCATTTCTAGGTTAGCATTTTGTTTTGACATTTAAGCGCAACGCCATTTTCTTTTCACTTATCGTCGTTTCAGTACGAGACAAGTGATGTCGCCGGACGATCAGAAACGAGGAATTTAATTACCGACTTATACAATAGCGAGGTAATTAATTTTAATTTTCGTTCACATTTCTTCCGAAACTCTGCAAAATACGAAAACTACAAATTTGAAGCAAATATCTTCAAATAAATACAAGTATATTATAATTAAACAGTAGACGAACCCGAATTAATTTTGCTAGAAGTAGTAATTTAGTAAAAAAAATTAAAACCTACTTAAAAAAAAATAATTGTTTCCCTTATTTAATCTACGACTCTCATATAGGTAAAATACAGACCCACCACTGATTGGCAGATACGACACGGTGGTGAACAGTTTATTCGTAACAAAAGTTAGCGTATATTGTAATTGGAAGATCCTTGCTGAGAATAAAAATTGAGAAGATACAGAGTGTTTAAGTAGCTTGAATTTTGTAATTGAATAACAAAATGTTTTGTCGGTAAGCATCGGATCTTTCATCCGAGTTCATTCTGCGTAGCATAGGTGTTACCATGCAGGTACACACGTTTAATTAAAGATTCTTTTGAATTCGATAATGACAATTTTAACTTGAGCTGCTGATTAGTTAACGTTTGTAGTCGAATCCAGTTTAAATCCTTATCTCATGTGAAACAATGAATATATTGTCGATAAGGAAGTCCCCAAATCTTACGACCGTGCTCGTTTTCTCGTTCATAGACGTCGCTAAAGGGCCCTATTGCAAGAGCAGTCATCTGTATTCAATCTATTTCGTGACTCGGTATGATTTAAGTTCACCTAGCATAGCATAGTTCAGGTATCGATCAAGATAAATCGAGCAAAGTGCCGGAGTACAACATGTAATCAAAGAAGCTCGCGATACTTAATAACTCTCTCTGGCACCCAAACACCGTATTTATCTGGATTCACTAATGCCTCGCATCATGCCAGCCAGTGTTCCTAAACCACAGTGTAACCTGAAAAAAATTGATAGACGCTCGTGGCAAAGTGTATATAACAATGGCGCATCGAGATCCTTGAAATCTGATTCGAAATTCGCGGGAACTCGATAACTCTGTGCAGAAATGTGTTATTCAGGATGGATCCGGGGGAGTTCCGATACTTCGTGCAAGGAGACGCAGAAACACGAGCGGGCGAGGAGTCGGAAAGTTTCGACGGAAATTGACGGAAAGTGCAAGAGGAAAAGAGGCGGCATCGATCGTTCGGCGTATGATTCGCGTGCTGGGACGTCCAAAGGGATTGATGCGACATCGTTGGATGCACACGGGTACGTAACGGTTTATCGTTCTAGCGAAACAAAAGTGCGATGTATCATTCTCGCGATGGCCCCGCGCGCGGCTGCGTCTGCCGGTATTAAAGAGTTCACGTGTACGATGGTTTGATAAACTCCCATGGAAATGTCTCCGAGGATGCAGCGATAACCATCGGAAGGGGGCGCTATTAGTAAAATTACAAGCTGCGCTAATAACCTCGTTGTTACGAAATATTACTATCGAATTGTCGCACGAAATACAGGGGCACGCGATGCGGCGCACACGCACATTTTTCGCCCTCTAATAAGCCACTCGATTTATCTTTAACGAGCTAAGTAGATTACGCTATTATTTTTTCATTTCTATTCCGACGCGGACGAATCCGTAGCATTCACGCGCACTTTAATTCCTCCGTGAATTGTCGCGGCCATTTCCATAATGTGTGCCAGATTATCCCCTCGGCCCCTCTCGCCCCCCTCGTCCAGTTAATTCCAGCCCCTCACTGGCACATTAATACTATCGTTTCGTTACTGAAATACGCGATTTAATTAACTACATCGGCGTAATAGAAATTCGGTAAACAATAGCGGGCTCGGTGAAATATGAGCGATCGAGTAAACAGGAAACTAACGACAGTCAGCGGGACAGAGGGAGCGGAAGGAGTGTTCTAAACGCAGGATCGCCCGGTTTAAAGATAAAAACGCGTCGCGCTGGCCAAAAGAGATCCCCTCGGCTTCAATTCCGCCATGTTCGGCTGTGCGTTGGTAATGCAATGTCGTTCCGTTCGCTTCCGCTTCGCGTTTCGTTTACTCCTTTACAAAGGCATCGCGCGATGGGAACCGGCCACGCTGACCTTTGTGGCCCAAGTCAAAAGCGTTTTCGGGTCCATTTTTTCGAGCGCTCCACGCGAATCTTCTCGATTTCGGTCGAACGCTGCGGTATCAGAGACGCGATCTCCCTCTCGCTCCACCGTTCCCCTCCCCCCCTGTATATAATAGAAACAGAGTCGCGAACAGAGGAAAATATTCTACGCAGTTTCGCGTTTCCATCAATCGAGATTGGGTTTCCCTGTTCCCGGGCATCCTGCGCGGACTGGTTCAGAATTGAAGCAGAAAGAGTAACCGGGGATGGCTGGCTTAATCGTTCGCGGAACATTGAATTCTTTGGTGAAACGTGCTCGTCGTGTTTGCGGCGTAATAAGCGTAGGGGATCGGTACAGGATCATTACAAAATAGGCAATATACACAATAGATTCGCGGTTGTGTGGAAGAGCCGCGGGTGCTCGGGCTGAATGCGTGTGTTACTGAAAACGTAAACAAAACTAATCGACAGCCAGGTAGGCAGGTACGTTCGTTTGAGGTTGCCAACCATCGACACGCCGGATTTCCCACATCAATTATTCCGTCCTGCAGAAATCTGTTCATTTACAATGTCATTAAATCTCTCTCCCCCCCCCCCCGGATTTTAATAACCATTCAACATCGTACCGGTATCACGGCAATATTATACAGCTCTGGCTGCATTAAAATAGTTCTCGAGGCGAGTCTACCCCCCAGCATATAATTCACGGCAGCTCGAAGAAAACGTTGGCTTTTCCAATTTCCTCCGTGATATTCGCCACCGATTCGCTGATTCGCGTCGGCCAAAGACGAATATCAAACACGTACGCGGAAAATCCGCATACATTAGCCCGTACAAGGGCGATACATCAAAACGTAATTTCGTTTCGCACCTAATGGATATTTCATTCGGCCGGATCGATGGAGCAGCGGTGGTCGCGACGAAGGGCGGCCCACGGAACCGCGATTTCTGCTCCCTCGGGCTTTCGTCACCGCTCTTCTTCCCGCGACACGCGTTTTCCCTTCCGTTCGCCGCGACGGAACGTCGGATTAACGCGCGCGCGCGCGAGAGTCTCTGGTCCACGGAGGCTGCGGAACGATCGAGATTAATTCTCCGCGTACACGGGCTGCCTCGTTCTATAATTTTTCAGAGGATCGCTTTGAATATTTCTTGGCGTTACGCGCGGACGGCGGACGTTTATCCCGACGCTCGCCCCCTCCTCCTGTTTCGATGGCGATTTTTATCCGAGCAGACTTTATTTCCGTAATACGGAACTCTTTCGAAAATGGAACACTGCTCTGATAGGTGGGATTGGAAAATGGTAGAAAGTGGCGGAGTCAGGGGTCGAGTGAAACTGTTAGGTTTTAGGAATAAAAGTTATTTAGCGGACTTTTAAACCATTCTTTTTCTATTTTAAGTTAACTTTGTGTACCTATTAATAGTTTAAGTCTGTTGCAGGACTTCAGGTTTGACAGTTATTTTATATTGGATTTTTAAAAGTTCTGGAGGATCGTATACTTCTCAACAGATATTTAACGGTAAAATATAAGAGTTAGGAATATTTTTTTAAATTAGTATTTAAGGAATTGGAGGCAGAATATAAAAATAGGTACTGGTGCTTCGCTACGGTATTTATTAGTAGATATTGCAGTCAATTTCGAATCTTTGCATTTATTAAGTTTTTCCCTTTGTTTTCTTTTACTCTTCTGCTGAGTTCTTGAAATTTTCCTTCAGCCTGCAGCATTGTAGTGGCAACTCAATGCTGAAAACCTCTTCGAAATTAGACTTTCCCTTCTGATTTAATTTATTTTCGAAAGTAAGTGTAGCTCGCGGATTTTGGAAAAAATGTACGGAATAAAAGTTTCAGTAAATACGCTGCGTTATTTTATAATTTTCACTGAAAATTTTAACAGTTTCGTTCGACCTCTGGTTGATGGGTTTGGCGAGTTTTGTCAGGGTCGTTGTAATATTCATATTACGGTGCAGATGCTATACATGATTATGAGATTGTATCGTTTACGAGTCGTCAACGGCGGTATTACGGTGCGAATGAATCCGTGGAGGACGCGATTCCGTCGGAAGATTGCATCGTTTTCAGTTTACGCTCTCATCGAATTACGCTTTCCATCGATTTTATACGAGGCGGGGGGCGAACGAGCGTCGAAGACGAAGGTGAATGGGCGTCAGGGTGTAACGAAGAATAATAAATGGAAAATTTCGAGGGAAGGGTGGTTCGTTTGACACATCGAGAGGTTCGTTGTCAGCTCTCGGATAGCGGGGCGTTCATAAATCATAGTCCACGCGACAAGGTGTACTGGGTGTTTCAGAATTATAAACATGGAGGATTACGCAACTCCTAAAACGATAGGGTAAACTCGGGTAAGCCCGTGATAGTTTTAGAATTTGTCTGTTGACTGCTAATATTCACATGTTCTGAAAGCGAGTCTACGATATAATGATAGGTCAGGCATCGTACAAACAAATAATAGGTTAGCAGAAATTTACTAAGTATATTTAATTGAAAATATACAAAATTAAATTTTCACGACATACTTTGGTTACTCTGCGATAGCTCTGGTAACTTCGTGATAGTTCTCGCTGGCCCGATATATGTTCACCAGCTACTTGATTATATTATTTTTTATTACTTTATATAATTTTACATTATTTTACATTATTTTACATTATTTTGCATTGTTTTGCATTGTTTTGCATTGTTTTGCATTGTTTTACATTATTTTACATTACTTTACATTAGTTTACATTAGTTTACATTGTTTTAAATTGTTTTACATTATTTTGCATTGTTTTGCATTGTTTTACATTATTTCACATTATTTCACATTATTTCATATTATTTTATATTATAATTATTTTGTATATAATCAATGGTTTCATGATCGTTAGACGTCCGAGACGTAAGGAAGCATTGTTTCCGGTATTGACCATCAGAATTTTTTCAAACAGCGCAATCAGAAACGCATTTAGTCACTTTTCCCAAGCAAAAATAACACTGATGCCTTATTGTATGACAATTTGAAGAGTAACACTTGTAAAGTCTCATTTTACCGTCACTTACCTGCAGTTTTAACTTTCCATTTATCTTCTGAAGCACATATAATACATAAACAAGCGATCGTCCACAACTACCACGAAGAATTTCACGAATAATGCGCTGCTGGAACAAAAACGCTCTCTCACTCTGTCACACTAACTTCAATTGACTAATTCGTTTACCAGAACATAAACTAGAAGACCAACGCTGTCAGTTAGTTTTTGTTCCATCTAAATTGAGTCACACAATTTCGAGTTATAAAGAAATGAAAAAGTATCACGGACTTACCCGAGTTTACCCTACATAAGTGTATTCTTATTATGTTTACTATAATAAAATAATAATAATAATAATAATAATAATAATAATAATAATAATAATAATAATAGTAATAGTAATAGTAATAGTAATAGTAATAGTAATAGTAATAGTAATAGTAATAGTAATAGTAATAGTAATAATAATAGTAATAGTAATAGTAATAGTAATAGTAATAGTAATAGTAATAATAATAGTAATAGTAATAGTAATAGTAATAATAATAATAATAATAATAATAATAATAATAATAATAATGATAATATTAATAATAAATCGACTTTATTCACCACAAACTACATAAATTATCTAACCCCAAAACATTATCTGTCTAATTCATAAAAACACTATCACGTTTAATTCACAAAAATATCAATAATCAGCTGATCTATGATTACAATGATTAGACACTTGTGGGACGCTTACTCCGTAGAGTCGACTCCACCGCAGCTTCTTTTATTTATTTCCTCCGCACCGCCGCTTCTGAAGCAGCCAGTACAGAGTTCACGCGTCGTGCTCATCGACAGGGAGCCCCCGCGGTACTTTTACTCGATATTCAACGCAATCCTTTCGCCATTTCTCGCGCTGCAACTTCCAGTTTAAATGCAAATCCGGGCCGCGGGGTCAGCCCTGTCTTAACTTTAATCGTCGCCGAATCGACTGCCCGGCGATCCCTCGCCCCTGGAGCCAGCCGGTCTAATTTCATTAGGTCGGCTAAAACAAGAGTGGTGGACAGGTGTCCGAGCGGTGGCCACGAGTTATTAAGAAATTTCCCGCGCTTAATTGCAACGAGACCGTTAACTCCCCCGTGCTCCAGCGCCGCCAGTGTACGTTCTAATCTTCCCCCCCGGACGGCTAATGAAAGTCGAAGACAACGCGGCGCGAATTAGGAGGCCCGATCCCTCCGCGTAACGAACGTAGGCGCCGCGCGCGGGGGAAAAAAGAGCGAAGCGCCAGAAACGGCCCAATTACGAATCGTAATTACAGATTCCAGCTGGTCCCGCGGATAGCGATGTCTGATTAACCTCCCCCCCACGGGCCCTCCCCCTTGCTCCCAGCTGCCCCGGCTCTGACGTTGCAAGTTGTTTGCCCCTGGTGCTCGTACCGAGGAGCTAACTAATCGAACGTAGCTGACGGTTGGCTCGGGGAAAATTGCTTCCAGAGAAAGCGAGAGACACCGGCCGGGGTCTCCCTTTTGGGAACGGGACCGTTAATGGGGTTGCGGGGTCGACGGGCCGCGAGCGTGTCCAGCGATTCCGGCTGTTTAGGCGGGGAACGATGAGCATTCTTGATAAACCGAGAGCGGCCCTGTGCCGGCCGACCGATTACACTTCGCTGGATCGAACGGACGCTGCAGCTTTTCGGGCGTGCAGATTGAATTCTAAACGTACGTTGTTTTTCCTTCTCTTTTTAGGCGGGCGGCTGGAGCGGGGGTGGAAGCGATAGGGCGAATTGTGCCGCGGCAAATAGCGTTCGCGCGCGCTGCTCGATGGCACATTGCGGTCTCCATATGCAAATGAACGCGGGGGCACGATACCGAGGGTAATTTACGGGCCGAAAGCGAATATCGCCGGGAAGTGCGTCGCAATTCGGGGCCGAAGGAATACGGCCAATGCGGGGATCCCGCAAGATCGTATTTGTTGTCGAACGCCGCGGGCGAGCGGCGGCGCGAATGTTTTCGCGTGAGAGGGATCGATCACTGGCGAGAGATCACGGAGTAGGTGAAATTTACGGGAGAGACCGTGGTTGAATAGAGCCCGAAGCGCGCCTCGCGCCTTATCGTCCGCGAAAAGGTGTGGCCCCATTATCGGCCCCCTCGATGGCGCGCTTAATATTCCCGTGAATTATTCCTTTCGATCGAGCGCACAGTAGTCGGCGGCGGGCGGCTTCTTTGTTAGCTCGATCGCGGCAATATTGATTTTCCTCGGTGCGTAGGAGCCGGCGGTCGCGGAATGGTAAAAGGAGCGGGGCCATACGTTCCGGGACACGTACTCTAGCCCGAGTCTCTTCTGTCAACGTTGCGTATCCAGGAAAATATCCTCCGCTCCGCCGACGGCCGAGGGAAGCTCGAGTGCGAGGAGAAGGTGGGGCCAATTTCGTCTTCGTTTACCGTAGCCCGAACGAGGAAAGTGTACGAAAGCTGCAGAGGACGAACAGCGGACAGTAGAATAAGGGAACAGCGGTAGCGTCGCAGAGTGATCGGAATAGGGGTAGTAGGTGACAATCGGGCCATAAGCGAACTTTCTCCTATCGAAATCTACCGAATGCATGCTACTTGCTCAATATTCAGCAGCCCCGAAAATGAAAATATTAATAAAACTTGTTGGAGTTCAACGAGTCTCAGTGTTAGGACTAAGGGGCTGCGTTTCTCTTTTTCTGGAGAAGAGGGGCGAAGGGTCTTGACCGGGGCATAAGGTGACGACCGTAGCCAGTCTGAAAATTGTGACCAAACCGTGCAGATCGCGTTCCGTCTCTTAAAGTTTCTTTTTTCTTGTATACTTTTATATATAACCAACTAACATTAATACGTGGACACACTGTGTATTGTCTATCTATACAATAAACCATAGTTGTGTTTATAGTGTGACATTTATTTTCAACCTCTGCGGAGTGATTTCCAACAAAACTTAATAAAAATTGTTATTTGGACGAACGCTTAAAATTGCACATTTTAAAGATAGCATTTTTCACAAGAAAAATACTGCTTCTCTATCTGATATTTTCTCTCCGGTTTTTTTCTAGAATCAAGAGCATTCTTTTGCGTTAAGAATTAGCGCCGTTAAATAAAAATTACTGTTCATAATGTATTCAAGAAGTAACGCCCAATGATATAAAGAGAATTGTCAAAGTTGTTTACAGTTGACAAGGAATATCTTTCAACTTCCATCGAGTTCCACGTTCTAACCAATTGGAATATTTTCAGCACACCTTCTTCTACGGAATCGTGCATAGATAATTTCCCTCTGCAGCCCACTCTTTAAATAATTAATTAAATAATTAATGTTTAAAACTGGCAGCGTTGCGTCATTTTGCGTAGGCACGTTCGTTCGTATCCGTCGTGTTATCATTGTATTACAAAGGGTTTTTAGCTGTAATAATAATAATAAATTAATAATAATTAATTCAACTGTAGATTCCGTCGCAATTTCTCATAGCACTATTTCACTTTTCCTTATAACTCGGAAGCGAATAGTTTCCCCAATAATTTTTCATTCAAACCACTTAAAGAGCATTAACTAAGGTACCAACTAAACAAAATTCAATTTTTCTTATCTTAGAGAAGTTAAAAAAGTTGTAAAATAAATAAATTATTAAATGTAAAAAATATTAAATTTTACATCATTAGAAAGGGATAATTGTTTCCTATTTTTTCGCGCTAATTTCATTGCGATATCTTTTATAGTTTACAAGTTATACACGAATCTCCCCTGTTACCCCTATTCCGACCACTGTGCCCTGTAACGATGAGCCATCGAATAACGATTCCAGGTATCGCGGCGCCCCCACCCCGCGATCTACGGATGACGCGCTGCATTCTTCGCCGAGAGAATTTCCGCCAAGACCTCGACGGAAGAGGAGGAACTCGGCTGCCCCCGCGACACGCTCCGACCAACTTCCCGGGCCCCCTTCGATCGGCAAACCGCGGCACTTGCAACTCCTGACCGAGAGTCGCGATCGAAAAATAGTTGGAAACTATATTGGCACCTCCGGCTCGCCTCCGCCCTCCGTCTTCCCCTTATCGCTGACGTTTCCAAACCTCAGACGAACCCTCCCTCGGGCTTCGGTCGAGCGTTCCAGCTCGAGTTCGGTAATGAATGGAATCGAAGGGAACTGTATCTTTCATGGACCCCTCGCCCGTCCTCCGCGCCTCTTCTAAACGTCACAGCGCGTCCATAAAGCTCGCTGTCAGATTCCCGGCAACAGGTTGATGGCCGTGGAAGTATGACACCTCTGAAAAGTGCCGGTCGATCGATCAGTGGCAAGTTTTTCCGCTGAATTTATCCAACGTCGATCTTCCCTTGGACAAGCTCCCTCGAGCTTCCAACGTTTTAACGAGTTTGATTTCGGACCCCGTGGAATTCAATTAAACTAGCCTCGGGGTCCCGAAGGATCGGGAGCGCGGGTCTCGGAACCGATGGAAAGGTCAATTAGGTGCGCGACTTGGCGCTTACAGTATTCTCGGTTGAAACGTTCACGCTCTGGGAAGGTGCCCTTGATCCCAGCTGTAGCTTATTAATCGAGCGCCACCTCGCCTATCGTCAGGCGAAGAATAAACGCCGGAGGACTTGGGGAATCCTGCGCTGCATTCTGATCCTCGCAGTGCACGGGCAAACTACGTGCCGCGACAAAAGTACGCACGGAGAAATTAAAAGAGGAAAAACCAGAGCCACGGTGCTAAGGAACGGCGAGGGGCCAGGGGGGGCGCTAATTCCCTAGGAAATCACTATAATTACGGTAATTTCTCGGGCATAAACGTGCGCTGGATGCGACACCGTGCGATCCGGGAGTTATTAGCGCTCCGCCTTTCGGAAAATGTCCACGTTCTCCCCGGCGACGGTTACGATAAAACGCGCTTTACAGACAATCGCGTGTGCAATCGTGGTGCAAACGTGATTATGTTGTTGAAACTGGGTGGCGGTCGCGCGAGCCTTCCGCTACCGCTGCTCCCAAATTCGGTGATTCATCCGACCGTATTCCCTCGGCGACTCGTTCCCGGAAAGAAAGCCAAAGGCGCTGACTTTCACGAGGCACCTATCCTCCCTCGATACTTCGGTTCCGAAAAATCCGAAGCAGGTGCGTTGCAGCGGTGCATTTCAAGCGGGCGAGGAAAAAAAGGCGGTTTAATTCCAGCGGCGGGGCAATCAATGTCGGTCCTCGAGTGTCGATTAAACAAACAGATCCCAGTGGTGCTGCAATGAAAATCGAACCGGCGGGGAAAAAAGAGGAAAATAGAGAAAGAAGCGCGAGGCTCGCCGGATCGACAGCCGTTCCTGAGGGAAGATCAACAAGTAGTTAGTGGTGGGGAAAGGTCTGTTTGTATGCTGGCGTTGGGATTGGCAGCGCGGGGGTTAGCGGTGTGGAGGGGCTGTCGGCTGGTCGGTCGGGGAGAGGGGAGAGCGAGGGAGAGAGAGAGAGAAGGAGCGAGCGCGGGTTGTAGAGTATTCGGGGCAGGCGGGCAGACAAGCGAGCGGACAGGCAGGCAGCGGGTAAGCGAGCAGGCAAGGTACCGTCGCGAACGAATCGCGCGTCCTCGTCGTTCAGTCGGGTAGGCGCGTTTGCACGGCGTTGATCATCGGTACAGCGTTCGCGCGTGTTGTGCTCGGTGGTAGCGTCTAACAAGTCCCTCCGGTCCGGTCGGTATTTTGGGTGCGCGAGAGTGTAACGTGTGTTCTGTTCCTCACTGGATAGAGAGAAGCGGAGAGGGATCGTGAGAGCCATGTGCGCCGGTGATGTACTCTAGCGACTGTTGAAGCGACTGTGGTCAGAGCAGAAGGACGGGTTTCCACCGGTGGAGACTAGCAGGGAGGCGCGAGGAAGGAGAGAACGGCCGCGGACGATCCAGCCGCGAGGAAGGCGAAGCTGCGTGGCCAGTAGGATTTACAAGGGAAACATGTCGCGGGGAGAAGCTGGCCCATTGATCGCACGGACCTGGGCAAGGCCCCGGCGTCTCTTGCTGTCGTTTCTGCTTCTCTGGGGAACTATCGGTGAGTGGATTATGCCTTTCCAGACGTTACTACGACGCGATGCTACTCGCGACCGTGGACGCGTGTGCGTGTCGGTGTGGTACGCGCCGCTGCGTCCGTGCACGCGAGGTACAAGGAGCGATGCGTGTGTGTGGGACGTTTTATCTCGCCGCGCATGCGCGGTCGCTCGTCGAGTGCGTCGACGAGGCCAACCGTACAATCATGGTGGGGCGAGCTCTGGGGCCTCAGGCCTCGTTCGTAAATATCGACCCACGATCGCGTATGCACGTACGTTTCCTTAGCGTTTCGAATATCCGTTCTTTCAATTCCTCGAGCCGAAATATCGCGTTAGTAAGCCTCGCCCACGAGGACACCTGTTCGGGTGGGATCAAGCTATCGCATCGCGCGCATTAGACTGCTAGATCGTTGGAAGTGAACGGCTGGGAAACGCGATAAGAGAGAGAGACACTGTCGGCCTGGGCCGGACGCGCAGACCACGACGTCTTCTTTCCACTTTCGTAATCCAAAACCAGTAGCCCGCCTCTGTTTTTCTTGGCGAGAGATATCGGATAGCAAGGTACATATCGGGTCGAGCGATACGAAACGCGTAGCCTGAGAGAACTGGGGGACACGTAGCGAGATAGTAGTACCTGTGACACTTTCGTAGAAAGGTGCGCGCGTACACGCTTCGGTTCGTGGGAATTTTCGAGCGCGGGATTAACCCGCGCGTCATTCCAGCCGCGCTGTCGTAAAATTGAGAACCCATGGGAACGACGTTCGGGCCAGCGGCGTCATTAGAAACAGGACTTTTCGAATCTCGTATCTTTCCCCACGGCCGCCTCGGCTTTAAAAGAGCGACTTCGACTCCCGTAGGAATATCCTCCGGTTCCTCGCGTCGCGCAGCGTCGCCTTAGGGGCGCCCGAACGACTCAGGTATCGTCGAATAGAATTTCATTGTTGCTTTCTCGGGGACGCTCGCATAAACGTGGAAGGGCAGGAGACAAAGATCCGCCGAGACGTTTACCTGGAAGTCTCTGCCCGCCGTCCCTCGGCGTCTAGGAAACTGGAATCCAACGTAAACTGTCCCGTCGACCTCCCGACTAATTCACAGTCGCGAAATTCACTCCGCGTTGAAATTCTCGGCGATTACACGTTCGGGGCCGGGTCTTGTTGCAGCCAAGTTTGAAGTGACGCGAGATGTACAAGTGGAGTGGACGGAGAAAGAACCGCCGAAAGGGGACACTTATTTGCCCTCGTGGCGTCTTTTCCACCCCCGGGCGGAAGAAAGTGGCGCGGACGGGTGGGACGGCAGCGTTAGTTCGATAAAGCTAAACTCGTTAATCGACGCGAGAAAGAGATTCGTTTGGACGTGGCACGGCGGAGGCAATCAGGGTCGCGTTCCATTTCGTCGAGTTAGCCGCATAAGGATTCGGGGGTCTGTGGAGAAGAGTGAGATTCGAGAGGCCTTCGAGGAACCTTACTCGGCGTAATCTTAAACCACTGCCAGCCGATTTCGAAGTGCTCTCGCGGTGCATTCCTCGGATTTTTCCCCCTCTCCGCCTCTCCCCTTCCCCGCTCCCTCTCCGCCCCTCTCCGAGTCTTTTCCTTCCCACGAAAGAATGTAGCTTTAAGCTGCAGCAACAGCACAGCGCGCACGCCACGCAGTATGGCTTCCTTCTTTCCCCTCTCTCGCGTCCCTCTCTATCTCTCCGTTGCTGTTTCTCATCTCCTCGAAGAAGACGTTGGACCGTGAAACGGACGTAAACAAACCGATCTGTATTATGCAAAGCGGTCCAGCACGGCAAAGACCGATTCGAGAGGAGGAGCGCGCGCCGACGACCGCGCTTTCTGTCGCCCCGAGGAATCGCGGAGCGAAGCGAAGCCATCGGGGCGAGAGGGGCAAGGCCCGCAGGTTTTCGTCGTTGTACTTTTAAAGCGCCTCGGTTCACGACTTATTTTAGCGTCGATTTTATCCTCACCCCCGCGGCCTAACATTATCGCATTACGCGCAAGTGGGGCGGAATTTAAATAGAATTATTTACCGCGCTTAATCGCCTGTCGGACGAAAGCCGTCGCTTTATTTCTGCGCCGATGTCCGGATTCCGCTACGTCGCGCGGCTGTTTGTCAGCGGATGGCACAGTGGTCGGGGGAAGGTTAATGGTCTATCGAATGGTGTAGATCGCGTAGCGAGCGCTGCCTTACTCCGAGGGGTGTTTTATAGCCCGCTAGACGTTATTAGATCGTTCGATGCTACTTTGCCCCCACCGCGGGTCGCTCGAAATCCCCAGCCAATGTCGAAAAGTTCCACGAGCTCGCCGCCGGCTCCGTGGAATATCCGCGCGACTATTTTGCTTCCTTCCCTGCCAGAAGGTCCGCGTTCAGAATGATTCTTTCATAGAGAGCGGCCCCCTTTATTCCGCCGTCAAAGAAGCATCCCTCCCCCGGACCGGGTCGAGATTACGTAAGGAGAAATCCGACCCAGGATATCAATCCCCCGCGATCCTGTCTGCTCTTTGTGGAAAAATTAAACGGATTCGTCGGCGGGTATCGTGGATCTCTACCGGGCTCTATATCTCCGCGCGACGAGCTCTCCCCGTGCTTTCAAAGAGGCTCCCTCGAAAATTCTGCGCTGGAAAATCGAGGACGGTCCTCCACCGATCCAGTATTTGCACGGCAGTCGCGAGCGAAAAGTAAATTCGATTCCGCGGCCGAAGAAATCGCCGCTGGGAAGGGTTAAACAACGAAGCCGAAACTTTCGGCTAACCGAAGGGAGAGAGAGAGGTGGGAGCTTTAAAAAGCTTTGCTCTCGGCACCAAGGAACTTCCCTGAGAAATCAGGAACGGGAGGGATGGGTGTGGGAGTCGAAAGAAAATCGATCGAATTGGTGGCTGGATCTCGGCGCTCGCTGCGTTGCCTCGCGTTTTAAGGATCCCTGATTTTCCCTGGGTGATCGCTGAATGGGAAGCATGTGGCGGATGGGACGGTGGAAGGAAATAAATTAGGAGGAGCAACGTGATCGGCGAAGAAAGGACCGGTCGCGTCGTGGCACCGGGGAACAATAAAGACGTAGAGGGAGGCCGAAGGAAGAAGACACAAGGCTGGGAGTGCTGGGACACGACGGTTAGAAGGAACCTGGAGAAAGGGCAGGGAGAGGAGAGAGAGAAGTCGAGAGGACAAAGAGCGGGCCGGGGTCGCCGGCCGTTTGTCGTAGGTGCAGCCTGTACAGAGGCCCCAGTGTCTTTCAGTTTACGGCTCCGAACTAACGACCCTTCACGGAACCCTTTCACTGCACCCGCGAAGCCTCCGTAAAACTTACCGCGGGCCGATGCTCCGTGGCAGCGTAAGTAACTTTCCCCCCGATCCACCGGAGGATCGATGGACGCGGAAGGATAAACAGCTCCGCTGAGAAATGGGCGGGGGGTTTGAGAGCCGCTGCTCCGTAGGACCCGTAGGTGGGCCCACAAAGCGCGCTCTGCTGCCAATTTCTCTCGAAGGAACTGAAGCTAATCGCGCTCGAGTTGACGTAATCTCTGGCGATAAGCTGGCGTCGATACCGTATCTGTGATAAAGCTTGGAAACGCCGCGCGTTCCACGGCGTCTCCCAGCGTCGTCGCCTTTGCTGCCAGCCTTTCGGCGTATACCTGAGCGCGGTGGAAAATTTTCTGGGCCGCTTTGTCGCTGAAAAATTTCATCTCCGCGGCGCGTGCTCCGCTCGCTAACTAAACCACCGAATTCCGAACAGTCTTCTGGAAACCAGCGTGCACACGAGCCTTGACGAATAGGTGTGTCCAGTAGGGGCGTTCTTGTTAGAGCGCGGGTGCGATCATTATTCTTCAGTTTCGCCGTTTATAATTAGCCAGTAGCTACTTTCTTCCCTGTCCCTCCGAAGTTTCCATTCCTCTGGCGCGATTCGCGGAGTTGGAAGTCCCTGAAAGTCCCAGAAAGTTGCTCAGCCGCGCGTAGAGTAGATCTCGAGGCGACTTGAATTGTGTCGGCCAGGGCGGGAGGGAGAGGAGGCGGTGGATTGAGGAGTGATTCATCCTCCGCGATGTGTAATACGTTCTCGTCGCTTCGCGTGAAACCCCGTCGAGAATGACGGAGATTTTGTTCCTGGTATGTATCCGTTCGTCGACAGGCAGCTGCGCTCTCTGTCCCGGGTCTGTGGAGTTGCCACCCCCAAGCGCAAATTTTTATAAAATAGAAACTGGCTTCGTTTGTCTACCCTTCGAAATAAAGTTGTTATTAACTCGTTATTAGCGCTGATGACAAATTACTTAATTTGGTCATAACTCTTTTTTTGTGGGGTGGACTTAAGGGGGGGTGACGCTTTGTTGGGTCGAAAACAGAGTTGGGCAGAATGTAATCTAATTACAAATCGCAAATTACGATTAAACTGTAATTGTGTAATTAATTACACTTTATTTTCTGTAATTGTTAATTTAGGTAGTTGACCGTTTGATTTTGTCAGCTATCTAAATGAACGATTACTGAAAATAATGTCTAATCAATTGCACAATTACAGTTTAATCGTACTTTGTAATTTGTAATTAGATTACACTTTGCCCAACTCTGGTCGAAAAATAGGTAATTCTTTGTGAATTTTTGCTGCAAAAACGGTTCGACAAATTAATTTGAGGTTTGGCAGGCTGTTTTATTGTATCTTGAACTCTTGTTCTGAATTTTTGTGGGACAGTGAGAAAAAAATCATGGCAGATACAGAGAGGGGGTTGAAAAATAATCGGGTAGCCTTGGCGTTTACAAAAAGTTCTGTAAGGCTTATCAGAAACATAAAAAAGAAAAGGGATTCTTAAACTATATGAAAGTGGCTATGGGTGGTAGTAGATGCATTAAGAAAAATAAAAAAATGTTAAAATGGCAGCCTTTTGAAGAAGATGAAGCGGCCTGATTCGAGTGTGAGAAAGGTTTTGCCTGGAAATCGGGAAAACTTCTTTAAATAAAAAAGGAACGGTAGCAGATACGGCAATAAATCTACTACCACCCATAGTTACATTCATATAGTTTAACAAACTCTTCTTCTTTTTGTGTTTCGGATAACCCTTACAGTACTTTTCGTCAACACCTGATTATTTTTCAACGCTCTCTGTATCTGCCATGTTTTCGTTTTACTGTCACACAAAAATTCTGAACAATAGTTCAAGATACAATAAAACAGCCTGCCAAACCTCGGATTAAATTATCGAACCGTTTTCGCGCAAAAAATTCATAAAGAATTACCTACTTTTCGGCCCAGCGAGGCGCAATCCTCCCCTAATCCTGTTTCTATTTTATAAAAATTTGCACCGGGGGTGCCGACTTCGCACACCTCTCTGTCCCTCTTTTACCCCAGCTTTCCGAAGCTCGACGATCGTAAGGGATGCGTGTCCCTGAATCATTGGCGGCACGGCGAACTTGTACGACACGATGCTCGAAATTCCGAGTGGGATCGGGTGCGGCTTGTGGACGACTAACGGTGGAGCGAACGGGAATCGAAAGGGAGTGCGAGCAATCTGGGGAAGGAGGGTAAACCGTGAATGAGAATAGGCGACTAGGGTGGAGTCTGAAGGTGGTCTTGTGTTTCGTGAACTGTTTCGAAGGGAGACCCTTGACACGTTCGGTGGATTTGAAAAATTCAGTTGCATTTCATTTCCATCGCTGGTGGAACGGCACCGCGGCACCGATCGAGCTTTCGACATGAACAAATCTTTGTTCGCAATTAACAGCTTGTGTCGCGCGTGGCCAGGCTTCTATTCGAATCGCTTTGTGCGCGCGAAATTCACTTTAAACTGGTTCCGTTCAATCTCGCGGAAACACTCTGTATTCGACATATTTTTTTTTGTCACCGCAATCGCTTCGTGACGCGTCAATCAAAATCACTCAGCGACGCGCTGATATTAACCGTTTTGTTTCCCGCCCCCGCATCTTTCGACTCGCCTAGTGCCGCGTGATCGAAATCATTTCGATCCCTTTTTGCCAGCCGGCGGTAGCCAAGCTTCCGTCGATGATGGCCTGATTCGATGCGTTACTTGAAGAGGAAACAGGGGAAGGACAGGCGTGTAAGGTATAGCGTATGGAGGAACATAGTATTTGGTACGTAAAGTGATTCTCTCGAGGAAATTCTGCCACTACAGGCCCACAGCTGCTTGTCCATTTTAGCGTGCTCAGACTTTGATCGACTGCGATGATGGAGGAGGCTTCAAGAACGGTACCCTCCAATCTTCTCCACATCCTAACAAACGTGGACGCCACGAACGAACTGTTACAAAATTTCACGGCCTTCTTCAACCCCCTCTTCTTCATTCTCAATAAAAAATTAATTATTTTATCCGAAACTTCCACCGGCATAAATTCTCGGCGTTCAGCGGTACACGATAATTGGGCCTACCTACAATCAGTTAGGCAGAAAGCTACCAACCCTTGCAAATTTGCGACTAACAAGGAAAGATCCCGAATTCGAAAATTCAAAAAATTCTGAAACTTTGCGAATATGTAGGGGATTTCCTCCGGGTTGCAACGCGATTTTTGTTTGCTGCCCAAATTCACTCGAAGGGGGTGAATTCACCTCTGAAAATTCGGCTATTTTCAGATTTTGTGTTATAACTCGCGAAATGTAAGGGATAGAAAAAAAGTTTCGAGACAAAAGTTACTTCTTTTAATTAAATCTAGCATTTGGTGGAAAAATTATTTCAGTGCTCACCAGTTATAACACAAAATCGGAAAATAGCCGGATTTTCAGGGGTCAATTACACCCCCTTAGAGTGAATTTGGGCAGCAAACAAAAATTGTTTTGTAATCAGGAGGAAATTCCCTACATATTCACGAAGTTTCAGAATTTTTTGAATTTCCGGGTTCGGGATGCTCCCTTGTGAGTAGGTAAATTTAGTTTGAAGATTTTAATTGTTAAAGAAAAGTAGCTTTATTTCTATTTTCTATTTGGGTATATTTTATTTCTACTTATTTTGTTACAATGCTGGTTTAATGAGCTATTTAATAGTGAGCAGTGTTATTAATATTATTTTAAATTTTACTTATCTACTTAAATAAAATAAATACACAAATTACTTTAATTTTATTGCAGCTTTCGTTTCTTAAGCCTAAAATAGAACTACGGCTTGGTAGTTTTAATAATAAAATTTCACAGAGTTGCTCCATGGGTTGTTAATTTATAGCAAAATAAAATTCCCAAAATTCTAGGAACCGCACCGCGTTTAACTAATTTTTGTAATTTCGTGGGTCGGTGGTTTTCCGCGTAACTAGGCCCGATTGCTCCTCCTTTCACAGCCCCCACAAAAGCAGCCCTCCTGATCAACACTATCCACCGCCAGGTTCATCTCTGAATGCATTTACTCGCCGACTATATTTCCTCAAAGCACCGTGCTCGAAGAGCAGTTCAGCCTCGGTTTAGCGGCATTAATACGTGTAATTCATGTCACCCGTATTATCGTCGAATCTGTTCTAATTGGTCGTTGTCAAGGGGCAGGGGGTGGGGCGCAGGGGCGATCGAGTTCAGTACACCAAGGGGGGAGGTGGGCGACGGTGACGCGGACTCGCGAGGCGAAATACATTTGCATTTGAAAATCGTCCGTCAGCCGTTTATGATGAACGGGATTCGTGACACGCGCGGACAACCGATGTGATTCGCGTGCAGATTTCCTAGCCCCGCGTGCCCTGTTTAATCCACCACCCACGAGCGCCTTGCACAAGACTTCCACGTATCGCTTCGCCGGCCGAAATCGACTGACCCACATCCAGCTGTTCTTTTTCTCTTCTTCCTCTTCCCGAAGGGCGGTTGCGTGCGGTCGACGCTCGAGAGCAGGACGCAATTAATTTTAATTAATACCGGCCGGCCTGGAAAATACATTTCCCTGGACAGTCGATGCTAGATAACTACCGCTGATAACGACAAAGCGCGGAGTAAATCTCACCCCGCGCGTGAGGAGCCGCTGGCCGACGAATTCGCGACGATCTCGAGGCAAGATTGCGCTCGCGGAAATCGCGTAAACAACCGCGTTATCGAAACTTCCTACCCCCCCCCCCCCCAACCCTCTCCGCCCCCTGCAATATTTATCCGTCGTTTCGGATAATCCGGCTATCCGAAAGAATTACGCCGAACGGCGCTACGTGAGATGTTCGGTCGCGATTATACGGAGAGATTGCAAATAGACGGAGGGTTGGCTGCTGGAATCTCGAGCAGGGCGGAAAGCTCCCTGGAAATTCAACGGCGGAGGTGCCGCGGCCGAAAAATTAGCGCGTTCCTCCCCGCCTCGAGCGCTCCTCGGGCGCAAAGTTTGCGCGTCCCTACGCGAAGCGAGCGTCAGACGACTTGCTGCGTTCATAGTTCTAATTACCCGCGCGAGGGACGCCGGGGGAGAAAGAGACAGTCGCCCTTCCAGCCTCGCGCCGTTTCCTCCCCGAATTAATAACTCACGGCCCGCTTAATTCCTCGCTGTTTCGCGAGAGATCGACCTCGGTCTCGCGATGATCTAGCTACCCCTGAAAATTCCCGCCACCGAGTACCTGCAGTTTAGTCGGCACTGAAAAAGAGCGGGAGCAACCCTCCCCGGGTTGCTGCGGATTCATGAAAGGTAGCCGCGAAAGAGAATTTAGAAGGGTGCAACTCTGCTGCGGGAAGCTGGCAAAATGAACGACTAGGCATTGGCCGTGGTTGAGTTTCTCCTTCCTTCGTCTGCTTTCACCTTAAAATTCATCTTCCTCGGGGAGAGTCGAGCGTAACGAGCTTCTTTCCTCGACAATTCCATATAGACACCGCGAAGGCGAGTTTAATCGAGCGGCAAGGGAGCCGCGCGTCTAGAAGTTGGCCCGTTGACGGAGGCCCGAGGTTTTAGGGTGATCTGACGTCTCCTAATCTTCGTGGAAGGCAACGGTATCGAGCTGGAACGGTTGCCTCTAATCGACCGTTTTTATCGTGCCCGGTCCCTGGCCGTTGTTAGCGCATTCAACCCCATTTAGCTTCAACTTTTACGACCTCGGTATCCGTAAAGGAAAGCGAGTTATATCTGCTTCCGTTCGTGTCCCGATAGTTTACCGAGGGAAGATTTCATTCCGCCGCGCACGAAAACAGCGAGGACGCGCGTCCCGCGGCATCGAAGATCGCGCGGAACGTTTATCGACCAGCTGCGAATTGAAACTGCCTTAGTCGAATCGGCGAGAGCAAGCCTGGGACGCGCGGTCCTGGATTTTCTCCGCAGCCCGAGCCGTCGTGGAATTTCCTCGGTTTAACCTTAGTAGTCGGAAACGCGGAGTTATTAAACGTCGTAACTTGGCGTTGGTGCTCGGTCGCACGCTCCATCAAGCTCTTCTTACAATTAGTAGATCCATTACTGGGAGCTGAGTCGAGGGCTGCGGGACGGGCTGCGCCAGTATGTAGCAACGAGGCCTGGGGAGCTTCTAGCGAAAGGAAACTCACAATTTCGCGAATACCACATTTCAAGCTGAAGCGAAGCGTAATCCAAATTGGAGGCAAGGTTTCGTCGTCATAAGTCGCCGGGTGGATTTAGGATCGCGGAAAGAGGGACGTAGAGGGAAAATCGAAAGGGAGTAGTCTTCTGCTTAGCTCGTAAGTAGGAATTAAAAAGTTGCGAGAACGAAGGAGCAGCAAGATAATGTCCCGGCGGCCGGGGGCGGTAAGTTTCAAAGCGAAGGATTGAAGGGGAAAAGAGGTTTCGCCAGCAACACGATAAACTCTCGTTTTCCTCCGGGTCTCTGGTTGCAGTAGGGTAGACCGGGGGCGGTAGTAACAGGGAGGCGAATGTAACACGCTAACTATCTCAAAACATACGATAAATATTAACGCCAATTTTGGATACATGATGGGCAATGGCTTTTGGAATATACACATCCATGCATTAGGAGTATAGATTCGCAATGGACATGCATAGTGAAGAAAATAACGTTTCGATATACTAAAGTAAGTTTTTCTTACTGAATTAAAATTGTAGAGGAAGTGGTGCAAATATGAGCTGGGGTTTAAAGGGGGGTAGTTGAAGTATTAGATCGTAGTGGGTGCTTCGCTACATCGGCAAAGGTGTAAAAGTACGACTGACAAGGGAAGATCTCGAACCCGAAAATTCAAAAAAATCTGAAACATTGTGAATATGTAGGGGATTTCCTCCTGATTACAGTGCGATTTTTGTTTGCTGCCCAAATTCATTCTAAGGGGGTGACATTAACCCCCGAAAAATCGGCTATTTTCCGATTTTATTTTGTAACTCGCAATCTGTAAGAGATAAAAAAACAGTTTCAAGACAAAAGTTACTCCTTTTGATTAGTACTATCATTAGGTAACTTGCAATCTTAAAGTTCACGAGTTATAACACAAAATCGGGAAATAGCCGGAATTTAAGGGGTCAATTTCACCCCCTTAGAGTGAATTTGGGCAGCAAACAAAAATTGCGTTGTAATCAGGAGGAAATTCCCTACATATTCACAGAGCCTGAGAATTTTTTGAATTTCCGGTTTCGGGATCGTTCCTTGTGAGAAAGAAAAGGAGCTGTGGGAAATAGATAATGGCTTTTGGAATCTGAAAGACTTCACCGGTATGTTGGTTATATTTTTTTAACAATAACCTAGTGAACTAAGAGTTAATGTGTTATGGGCACTATATTGTTGACATTGTGAACTTGTTTTCCCATAATTTTTTATAATAAATAGCATCGCGTAGTATGACATTCAGCGACGTTGAAAATCATCAGAGGGGGCACCCAGATGACGAGGATGCGAGTTGTATGTCTTGCAGAAGACTTTTCTCTAAAAGCACAGAGGGAGAACTTTTGGTGAATTATTTTCAGTGTTATACATGGGCACACCATGCCTGTCCAGGTGTTGAAAAACACATATGCATCTTTGACTACTGTAAATACACCATCACCATCTAAGTTTATTTTTCTTAGCATTTTGGACATGTTTTAAAAAGATTCAGCTGAAAATGTGCAGTTTTCACTGTTCTTTTAGATTATTTTAATAGTAGCTCATATTTAGACCCCATTTTCAAAACCGAAGATTTGTACTGCTACTTTAAACATAGAATTTGAAACAGAGATTACTTTTCCACCTTATTTCACCTCCGTATAATAAATTAAACATAATGAACATACAGACTCAAGTGTCAGATGATAAAACTCTTCAACAGGTGTGGCAAAAATCCTGAAATAAAAGTGGTAGCCCATATTTAAACCACTTCCTCTAATATAATCACTCCCTTTGCAAGTATGTGCTAGTTCGATATTTTAATCCGTAATTCGACCTTTTCTCAAACTAGTATCGATCGTTACTCAGCACTTTTAAGCGTCTCGTTCGTCAAAATTTATAATTTAAGTTTGAAAGCATGGTCGGGGGAGATTGTAACATCGGCAGTCGAGGTCGGTTTTACCGCAACAGAACTGAATAGTGACAGAGAAGGCGAATAATATTATCTTGTTTGCATGGAATCCTATTAGCACAGCACAAGCAAACCAAAAGAAAAATACGTGCAATATACTGAATGTAAGGATCGAGCAGATGAAGAACGTACCAGCCAAAACGTTTTCTTTATATCTGCCACAATTGCAGTACCGCGTAATTGGTTATAGATTTTACTTTTTCCATTTATTATTATAAATTAAATCAAGAAATATTTTAATTTTGTAAAGTCAAATTTGTGCTACTATCGACTCCATGCAGTGTTACAACCGACCCGGGGTTAGGGACGGTTGTAACACTTTACCCGCTTCTCATTTTTTATTAATAACTTGGATACTACTTGACATATACCGAAACTGCTTTCAAATAAGAGTTTTTGTTGAAAATGCAACAGTTCCTGCGTAATCGTATTCCAAAGTCAAAGTGTTACTGCCGCCCCCGGTCTCCTCTATCGAGCGGGTCGACGCGAGATCTCGATACCGGCACCGCTATCTGGACGTTAGTCGAAAGCAGCTTCTTTCCTCCCCTCAGCTTCCTCCCCTCGAGGTTGCTCTTGATACGGGTATCAGGGCGAGTGTTTACATTGTTATTACCTCCTCATTGTCAGCCGCGGTTCCTCGTCTTTTATTCCAGCGCGATCAACCGCAAACGTCTCTGGGACCAAGCGCCGCGGAGCTACTCTTATTGTCCAACCGCACCGAGCCCGGTGCATAAACGTATAAACGCCGATCGGCGAGCAGAGGGATCTCGAACGGTAGAGTAGCGTCGCGTCGCCTGGTCCGTGGACCGATTCAGCGTGGCGCACTCGACGCCGCCTCCTCGACGTCTCTCGTCTTGCCTAACCGTGAATATCGCTTGCCTCCGCAGAATTTCCACGTCTTTACGCCCTTAGTCTTCCCTCTGCCTCCTCATCGCCCCGTTTCCTCTTCTCTCCCCTCGAGAGAGTGTGACGCCTCGACAATTAAGAGGGAGAAATTCTTCCTCGGCGGACTGGATCAGTATACAACAGGCGACCATTAATCCTCCTCGCCATATCTCGACGAGACTCACGCGGCGGTGGTTTAAGAGACTTCACGTGAATTCGTTGCTAGACGCGAGCCATTGGGATCACCTGGTTGGAAGGAAGCCGAGGTCAGCGACTGACGCGCTAGCTGCAGTAGCCACTCGCTAGCCAAGTACTGGCTTTCCCAGCTCCGCAACTATTATAGAAATGCTATATAAGCTGACGCTTGTACCGGTACCAGCTCTTCGTCTTCTTTCCAGTTAACGTTCCCTTCTCTCCCCGGCCGCCCCGCTCGTTGCGTGGCTGGCTCGCCGCGGTTAAGCCGCGCGCAGGTTTCCGAGAGGACTCTAGACGAGCCACGGTCGCTTTAACTGGCTCCCCGTTGGAGAGACCGCGTCCCGGAATGCCGAAGAATTCCAGGTTCACAGTGGATTTGATTCGAATCTTCCCGAGCCACTTCTTGAAGCCCGGGAGACGGTGGCTGTTTCCACTTGTCTGGAGATAGTCCTCGCACGGTTTTACGTGCTCCCCTCGAAGGACGAGTCGGACACGACGCGGCGAAGGATCCGCGCGGAGAGCCGAGCGTCGCGTGCAACGGGGAAAAGAAGAAGACGATGACGAAAAAGCCGGTTGCGCAGGGTATGCGGTTACCGTAGAATGCAACTGGCTCCGAGAGGCAATCTTCACGGACACGCGGTTGCAGCGTCGTTGCATACGCGCGGAGGGCCGCAACCTTCTCTCTCTCTCGCGCTCTACAGCGTGCCCGCGCGCTCCGTCGATCCTTTACGCGTTCCTCCGCCTTTCCGCGCTATTTTCCCCCGGCGAGCACTTCTTCAGCGAGCCTTCAAAAGAGCCCAGCATCCCTGGGATTTCCGCGAGAGAACCTGCCTCCGGCTAACTAACCGAAAAAATTGGTTACGCGCACCGTGAAAGTGATCTTTTGGATATTTATATCCGCTGATTACTGCGCTTTACGACGGCCCTTGGAAAGCTCGGGAGCTTTTAGAACAAGCGGGATCCGAATATGACTCTTTTTAGCAGGGAGTCGCTGTTCCCGCGCGTTTCCGTATCGATTGGCGGAGGACGCGAGGGGGTTGCCTCGGAAATGTCAAAGGGCGTAGAGCTTTCGATAGCCTGCATCGATAGGGCTGCAAGCTTTTTCTTTGACCGTGTCGCGCGCACTAGTACAGCGACGCTTCTCTCGCCCTCCCTCTCTATTGTCACTTTGCGACCAGTAGTCGCCTAACCCGTCGTTCATTTAATCAAAGCGGAGAGCACGGAAGAAAGACGATTAAGGGGTAGCTCGGCGGGCGCGACGAGCGTGAAAGAGACGGAGGCTCTGGCAGGGGTCGAGGGGGAGGGGCCCTCCGGTGCTTTTCGAGCCTCGCCTCTGCCGGCAGTCAAGACGAACGAATTTCCTGTCGCCGATGAAAGACCCTCTCGATTACAGGATGACTAATCCAGGAAGACGAGCCGGGGCCGATTCATCGACGGCGCTGGAAACCGCCCGCCGCGACGCGCCCCTCCTGATTGCAAAGGGGTCGCGGTTTATTTTCTAATTCCTTCTCGCCCGATATCGCGGCGCTCGACAAGTTTAAGAGGGGCTGGCTCCTTTACGAGAGCGCAATCCACGCGGAGGGAAGAAGCCCTTGCCGCGGGAACGGGGCCCCGTGGCGTACCTACTGCTCGTATCTCTCGATTACGATTTTACGGTTAACCGACCGTCGCAAGGCGAAACCGTCGTTGCATCGCGCGCGCATATTCCGCCGCTGCGAGTCAGTCGGACGTTGAACGCGGAAACAGGATGATTTCTCGTCGCGAAGGCGTGTTCTCCCCCATTGATGTTCCCAAGTATCAGGTGCACGCGACGAGATCCGTCCGCGCAATATTCTAATGCGTTGCGCCTCGGAACACTGTCCGGGTCTCCCCGCGAAAGAGTTGCAACGAAATTGCAGCGTATCGCTGCTCTCCGGCTGTCGAGCGGGGAGAAACGAAGCTGCCAGTCAAACCTAGGGAATATTAGCTGACAGGGGAGTGCTGCGCTGCTCGGGAGAACAGTTGATTAGAACGTTAGGCTGATTGCGAGCCCTATAGCGGCGCGCTTGGAACAGGATCGCGGGGGTCGAATTCGAAACGGGTGACCGCGGAATATCGTCCTCCTTTCGATCGCATTAACCTGATACGCAAAGTTACTCCAGCCGCGCTGACCAGTCGATAAACCCTGTCGCCGTCGAGGCTCCGCGAAAAATTCCGCGCAAGCAAGTTCCCTGATTTATGGCCGCAGTGTGTACTCGAGCCCTCGCTAATTTCGTACGTTCCACTCCGGGATTAATCATCGTAGCTCGCATTACGCGCCTCGAACATGCCGCATTCCGTGTCGCCGCTCCGGAATACCTACCGAATTTTTCCGCCGAGGGTCCTCTTCCTCCCGCGGCACCCCACTTTCCCCCGCCCCCCCCCCGAGAGCCGAAAGGAAGCTTTCGCAGCTGCTCTCGTCGAGGGCCACGTTATTTCTCCCCTGCTTTCTATTATTCCGAAAGGAAGCACCGAAGGAGGGAATCCAAAGGCAGCCCAGCGGCGTCCTCGAACCTTTTATCGTCCACTCGCGACTTGCACACGATGTTTACGTCCGGCGGGGCAAGTGGCCTCCGCGAAAACGCCACCCACAGCCGCTAACAGGTGTCGCAAATATCCTCCCGCAAGTTTTCCACGCGAAATCCTCCCGACCCGGCACCACCTCTCCGCGCTCCTTCTTTCATCCTCTTTACGTGGCTCGCTAAACTTCCCTCTTTGAGCACTTTCTCCCTTGTTCTCGCCTGCCACGGCGCAAGATCGTTAAAGAAATAACAACTGCCGGGGAAGCTTGAGAATCCCAGTGGCAGTCGCGATAGATACATCGTGCCGGAGCTTCGCGGGGCTGAAATGCCTTCGTTTCTTGTAGAAAATTGCGACTTCCTCTTGCCCTACTGGACCACGTGTTCCTCTTTCTACCGAGCAGAGAGGGTGTACAGGTATATAAGTGGACAAGACCCTTGAGTTTCAATTTATATCCACCTTTCCTCCCATAGAAACCTCGACGACTATGTATTCCTCTTCCGACACCCTGCACCCTCGTTCCTGAAGCAGCCTGTACAAAGGAGCGTTTCCTCCAGCCCCCTGTGCCGCGCTGGAAGCGGCCTGTTTCCTCGCGAGCGGCAAAGCGCAACATGTACGCGTCGACCGTGCCGTTCCGTTTCGTAGCTCCAAATGTTCCCGTCCCGTGTACGTGCTGGCACGTAGCGCGTGTTTAAACCGTGGACGTGGCTCGCACCTCTAACGAACCGGCCCCGTAGAAATTAAATATTTCGCCTCGTAGTTTTTAACGCGACACCTCCGCTCATGAACGCACGCTGGCGCCCAGCCGCGTTCGAAAGCTCCCTGCTGCGTCCCCTCTTCAGGCCCTTTCCTTGATCCCTTGAATTTCTTCGTAAATCAAAGCGCGAGGAGCTCTCCGAGGGAAGGAGCACGGGGGAGGAGGGGATGCTCCGCTGCCTGTATCCTAAAAGAGCACGAGGATTTAATCTCCGGAAGCTAGTTGCAGGGTGGAAGAAAACGAAGGGGCTGTGCTCGCTTATTTTTAGATCTTGCGCCTAAAATAGCGCATGGAGAAGAGCAGATATCCATTCGGACCCTCGGTGCGGAGGTATGGAGTCTCTAGCCGCGATGCTAATGGTAAATCGATAACGGAAGCTGCTCCAGGGAAACAGCGTTCCACTGGATTCTTGGAGAAAGTTAATTACGAATAGTCGAAACGGGGAATTTATTCCGCTAGTATTGTATGGTCGGTCAGGGTATCGCTGATCGGTACTGATAAGTTTCCAGGGGAAGCAGTTTAATAAAATTTCGATCTCATTAATTAGCGGGCTTACGATCATGAGTACATAATTCGTTTTTCGGCGGGGGTTGAAGAAAGGTTGAAGGTGGACCGTTTTCTTTTAATCATTTTTTTTATCACTCGTGTAATTTCGTTCTTTATTACACCTGCTTTGGCGCCATTTCAGATATATCTACTTGCTTCAAGTATCCTTAAAAAATTAAGTAACTTGAAGGCAACTGACACTATTGAACACAAACTTGAAAGTCAAGTTACTTGACTTTCTCGTCGCTTGAATTCAAGTAACTTGACTTCTCGTCGCTTGAATTCAAGTAACTTGACTTCTCGTCGCTTGAATTCAAGTAACTTGACTTCTCGTCGCTTGAATTCAAGTAACTTGACTAATGAGAGCTAAGCTTTAGACGCGGTGGTGCTAGAAGGTGGGACAAAAGTAGTATATATAGAAACGGTTGGACGAGGGAGCACTTGCGAGAGAGCGCGCTCAGTCGAAATGCCCTCTAGCGGCAAGCGACGCTATCGCCGCAGTTTAAATTGCTATTTCTCTTCGGTTACGCCAAGCAGCGTCACGATGCGTCGTTCGCGTTACAATTAGTCACCGTCTTTCTTTGGACATCCTGTGCCCCTCTCGCACCTACTTCCGTCAAGATTTCCGTGAATCGCAATGTGACGTTATCGCAGATCGACGATAGCCGTTCGTCGAAAGGCTTCTTCGCGGTCAGCTTGACCGTAGCGCTTATCAGGGTGCGGCACTCGGCCAGGTAACTGTACGAGCAGCTGCGTGAACGAAACGATAGCTCCGTCGCGATTAAAGCCCGTCCGCGGGGTCGATCGCAGAAGCTCGGCCGCGCGATTTATCGTCCCCAGTCACATTAGCGGTCTGGGCGCGTTTCGCGAGTTGTTTCCGCGGCCCAATTTACGCGGGGGCTTGAATTATCGTCGATGTAGCAGCGCAACAGTCAAGTAATATCGGACGTGGTTATCGCTCCCGGTACAGATACAATCTTCATTCCTCTTCGATCTTCAATCAGCGGCTTTAACAGTGCTTCCAAAGTGTTAGAATATAATGTTTATTCATTTAAGAAACTAAAAGTTACACAGTCGATCGTCAGTGTAATAATAATAAGAACTGCGTAATACTTAAACTAAAAGTAATGGAAAGAATAGTCTTTAGCGCGATGCAAGTTAACCGTTTGGAGGGTTCTCTCGGACTGAGAAGCGCAGGGGTCGAGAAGACCGTTTTCCCCTCTTTTGGGTCTCCTGTAGCGACTGAAAGGAAAACTCACAAGTCACCGGGTCCCCAAAGTCCCTGACACTCCAACTCCAGGAAACAGTCCATCGTTGTACACATCCCAACACAAAGTATTACTAATGCAGAGCCGCTGATTGCGTTCTGCTACGATTAAACCACCCCTGGTAGGCCAAACGACTGTAACCTTATGCGCGAAGGAATTCCTAAGAATCGCTTGGAATCTCCACGCGTCCCATTCAAGCTACCGGCCCAATTCCGAGAATGACTCATTGACCGAGACCTCGGTCATCTTGCCCTGCCCGAATCGCTCGCTCCTAGCCTCGGAACGGCCATCGAACGTGCATATCGCACGGTCATCGTCGTTACGCAGCGCCGCAGGAAAGCCAGCGCGCGGCAGAAGCTCGCCCCTTCTCGCTGGAGCTTTGTTATCCGTGGTTCCCCCTCGCCTCGATAACGCGCGGCTGGTTATCCCTCGCAGCTGCCACGAGCCGATCCTACGTATTTATTAATAGATTACTTACGACGCTTTCTTCGGTCCACGCGCACGCACGCACGCACGCACCTACGTACGTGCAGGCGTGTAATTCAGCGATAACGGCCGGCTGATAGCCGGATGATAGAGGGAACGAGCGAATGGACGCGGAGGAGCATCCGGTTCGTGGAAGTCCGCTCGCCGGTTGACTCAGAAGGTATACCTGCGGTGACGTCACCGAATTCTTGCCGCTCTTGTCACGCGTACGATCGTTAGGCTGTTGTACGAGTTCCTTCTCTGCCTGCCCTCTCTCCTTCGCTCTCTATGCATACGGATTCACGAGAGAGCAGCCCGTCGCCGCTCGAGAACGTGCTCCTCGTGCATCGGTTCGAGTCGTCGACCAGCCCGATCGCACGGGTTGCGGACGACGCGGCGCGGGGACCGATCGATTTTATGGATAACGGTGCATGATCCAGGAGGAGGTGCTCCGTCGATCGGGCCCCAACGAGGCGTCGTTGTTTTAACGAGCAACGACCTTGGGCGATGACCAGCGAACCTGCGGGACGGATGAACTCCGTAATTCGCGGAGACGTAGGCCACCGGATTGGTCCGAGGACGAATCGACGCGTCGTCGGGACGCCACCGAAACGCATACCTCACCGAGCATTGCGCGTCGCGGTCGCCGACGTGGCTCACCGCTCGCTCGTCCTTCCGAAGATTTACGTTCCCGCGTAATCGCTCGTAACCGCGATTGAAATGGACGAGCGCAAAGGGGAGACTGGGCGGGGTATGTGGATGTCACGATTTCGAGGGGCTCTGATAAACTCGATGGAATTATTGATAGGCAGCATACTGAGGACGCCGATAGCCTTGACGCGGGGGGATTTGTAATGGGATTCGAGAGTAGGTACACGTAATACTTGAGTACTTGCAAGTTTTCTGCGAGGCGGATGCAGCGCTCACGGAGCCCCATAGTTTTATTCTTTTACTCCAGATTTTTACCTTCTTCTGATTTAAAATTCTTCATCCTCTCGCTCTACGTCAGTGATTCCCAACCTGTGGGTCGCGATGCGTCTTCGGGGGGTTGCTTTTAGTTGGTGATTCTTACCACTTATTTATTTTATCTATCAGGATAGAATTATTTTCTGAAATACCTACTTTTAATGTTTTTTTTTTACTTTATTAAATTTACCTTGTCTTGTGTGGGGAGGGGGTGTCGCAGGTTATTTGAGAAGGTATTATAAAAGGGAGTCGCGACTCAAGAAACTTTGGGAAACACTGCTCTACGTCGATTGAGTATTTCAAATAGTATATTACGAAATGATTTATTTCAGCTCCTCTCCTGTTTCTCGCTTTAAGCTCGTCCTTAAATTACGCAAGGCTTTTTACTCGGGTCACGAATTTCTCACGTTTTCTTACTAATTTTCAATAAACACAAATTCTGTCTTTCACGCTCCAGAAAAGTAATTTTAGTTTAACTTTCCCGAGACCGGGTTAAATGAATTATGTAAACCTTTAAAAGAATTTTAATAACTGAAACAATTGAATGTAAAAATATTACGTAAGGAGGGGGTAAGAATCTGCCAACATTATCCTTGCGTAGGTTAAGGACAGCCCCTTAAGGGGGGAGCCTGGTGTAACTAAATGAATAATCGAGGCATTTTTCGGGAATTTTTTTTAAAGAAAGTATTTGATAGATCTTTCTGAAACTTTCAGGATATTGTATTAACAGGTTAAGGTATATAACAAAAAAATTTTATTAAAAAAGAGCGGCAAATAACAAAGTTATGCCCAGTCCGTTGGCGACGCAATTATTGCACTGCGGGCAACGTAGCGTCTTTTGGTTTCATCTGAAACCAAAAATCGAACAATTTTCTTTTAGTTTATGAGTGTACGCACAGAATGAAGAAACTTGAAACTTAAAAGATGCAAAATGAACGAATGGCGGCCTCTTGAATAAAAAGTTCACTGTTTCCAACGAAATTTTGCCTTAAATGTCTAAAAAAAAGTTATTTATTTAAACAATATCATTATACTAATAACTTAGTACTATGAAGAAAATGTTCACAAATATCCGTGCACAAGGCCAAGTCGATTGGTTGAATATTTTTGGAGTAATATTGTCCGCAGAGTGTGAAACTGTCGTTTCGAGAAAAACGCATTTCAAGTTTTGTGGTAGCCTGGCGCTCCGTAGCAAAACCGGCTATATCCGCTTTAATTTTTCGAATTTCGTTTTGCGGCTTTGGGAACATGTTGTTCAACTATTGATTTATGCAACAAAAAAAAATCGATTTCTTCGATCCGCTACACCAGGCTCCCCCCTTAAACATCTGTTTACTTTACCACACTAAACTGGCACCCCGAAATCCTCTTCCCGTTTACAAAATGAATACTACTACTACTAATAATCTTCTCCAGAAAATAATACCGATAACAACTCACGCATTTAGTACACCACTTACGATGTATAAAAATGGCCCTAGCCTCCGCGATCATAGGGTTGAACGTGGAGGAGGAAGCCTGTCGCGTATCGGGTCTACCCCACTCCCGCGAGTAAACGAAAAATCGTGGCTGAAAAAGCGTTTGCCCTGTGTATCCAACGCGTATACATATACACACGTTCCAGCCATCAAGTTCCGTTTACGCGTGCACTGTTGTTGGTACCGTGGATCGTTTATTATCCGCGGCGATCGAGCCGGCAGAGTCGCGCGTACGCACCTGTTACCCGCGCCACGTCGCTTCCCATCGACGTCGGCCAAGGATGTAAATTAAGCATCTACGGGTGGGGAAAGAAGAGTCACGGTGGTAATATTTCTCGGGCGTGGGGGAGGCTTCTTGGGGGAGTCGCTACTTAATTGTCCCTTGATCCCTCGGCATAACGTGAGAACCACGAACAAAGGGCTCGGTCGCGATCGTGAGAAATGCGTCGGATGCACCGCTCGAGCCGCACCGTCGCTGACCTCGTTAACTCTGCAAGGTGCATCGGACTCCGGAGCGCGAAACCGATTCGGCCATTTCTCCTACGGAGGGGTTCGTTTCTTCGCCTCTTCTGCGCGGTCTAGCCCCTGGCGAAGCTTGATCACTTTTCTTCCGCTCGTGGAGGAAGGACCTGGCAGATGGAGTATTCATCGAGCTGATGGGGATCGGAGCTTCTGGGTTACGATTTACGATCCCACCCCGACAGTCATCACAGTCGACCTTATCGCTTTCAATAAAATCGAGGAAGAATCGCATCTCCTCGCTCCTTTGAGCCCCGTGGATGGCGAACGGCTGGGCGGGGTGGCGGGGTGGGCCGGATGAAAGGCGATACTCGGCCGAGTAGTAGGTAGGAGGCAGGGCACGGTGTCTCGTGACAGAGCGGCGTAACGAGGTAAAGTAATGGAGATTGGTGTGGACCGTGAGCTCCGCGCGAAATGGCTTGCCCGTGTCCCCGTACGTCTAGGAGCTGTCGCAAGCCCGCGTCGCGGCGCTCGGCGACGCGTCGGAAACCGCGGTCGCGCAACTGCTCCCGCGCTAGACTGGGAGCGAGCTAGCGAGCCGCTAACTCATTAACGTAAGTAGCTGGCAGCGAACCGGGGGTGGCAGAGGGGCCGGGGGAAGGAGAAGCCTCTGCCTCTGCCCTCTAGAGGCACCGACGGACGTCGGCCGCCGGGTCGCAAGCGACGGCAGCCAAGTTACTCCACGGCGAACCAGGCCCCAGCCATTGTGAATTGCGAGGTAACTCGATTAGCCTCCGCAGAATCGGGTCGTTCCGTGGCAACGGAGAGCTCTGCGGAGAGAGAGAGAGGTGATGCGACGCCACGGGTAGGTATCGTCCGCTCGCGATCCTGCCGGGCGATCTGACCGCGATTCGCCCCCGCTGCAAACGCGATCCGAAATTCCCTCGCAATTGCCGCATTGTCCCGCGCAACTGTGCCCTATGACTACATAGTTACGCGTCAACGCGCACGCCGGCCTGCCTGGGCGTGGGTGGCAGGACCGCGGGTGACATTTGTTGTTGTAATGCCCGGCCTGATGAAAGCGTATTCGACTGATTACAGGAGCACCTTTTCTATGGGAATCAAAGGGGGACTTCGCTCTGTATTCACGGCTCGTCCTTTCCGTCCCGCTAAAATTCCGCTCGCTCTTTTTGACACGCGATCTTGGTAACCGGGCCAGAAGGTGCTGGCCCGGATGCAGGCATTCGGAATTTAGGAAAAAGTAATGGTGCAAGTAGCATACACAGTGAGGGGCAAAAGTGAATACACGCCATTTAAAGTGGAATAACTTTTTTAAAATGGGTCCAACTGGATTGAGTTTTTATTGAGAAGCTACTTACAAGGGAACATCTCGGACCAGGAAGTTCGAAAAATTCTGAAACTGCGAATTTGTAGAGAATTCCCTCCTGATTACAATTATCAAAAATTATCATTCGATTCGACTGAAACTTTCTTTATCTTGAAGAATATACTTCTGGCTGGGAGGGAAACCAGAAAAAAATACAAAAAATTGAGAATTTATCATTTTTAAAGAACGAAAAATATAGAAAAAAGTGATATCAAACTCCAAGTGTCGCTATTTTCTAAAAAATGGTATTTTTGTAATTTGTTCTGGTTTCCCCCTAGCCAGAAGTATATTCTTCAAAATAAAAAAAGTTTCAGTCGAATCGGATAATAATCTGTTGGAGATACACAGGTCCCACCGATTTGGATGAATTTTTTGACACCTCGAATTTATCGACTCCCCAGTGCCGTCTGCAATGACTAATTACAAAACAAAAAATACGTTTCTATAACTTAAGACATCCTTAATACAATGCAAAAAGTCCCATTAAATAATATATAGTAGTTTTCCTTTAATTAATTCCTATAGATCACCTATTTTTATGGGCTGAAGACCGAAACCTCCCCTTAAGTAAGTCGGAAACATGCCTAAAATTTCATCGTTTAACGTTGCTCTGGGCTACAAATGCCGAAAGATTGTGTTACATGTTGCACTAAGCGATTCTCGACCTTATTCTGCGCGGGTTTGAGTTCCATCGCCGGGCTCTCATTTTCCATCTCCTACGCGGAGAACGCATCACAAGTGTTTCTGTATAAAAAAGCAGTGCGTGTATCATTTTCGAACGCGACCGTCGGAAACACGATCCCCGGCTCGCGACGGGTGTCGCAGGTCTCGTTCGACAAATATCCCGACGGGGCAAATATTTGCAAGCGGGCGTGCCGACGCGAAGAAAAACGTCGCCGGACCTCGCGGATATCCCATCGTCGACCGAGCCTCTTGCCAGCCGGCGAATTAACGTCGGCGAACGAATCCTCGCCGGACCGTAAAATTTGGTTTAATTCCTGGGCCAGGAGTCGATCTCGCCGGAAGCATGCGCGCTTTTCGATAGCAAGGCGCGACGCGCTCGGCCAATTTTCCTCGATTCTTAATTGAATTTCGTCCAATCCGATTTCCAATTGGCGCGGCCGCGCCTCGTCCCAAGGTATTACCTCCTTTGTTTACCGAGGGAAAACCGGCCGCCCGCTGGCGAGCTCGCGAGCTACGCGACGTCCATCCACAAAATTCCAGCCCTCAATTGGGGAACAGGCGCGCGAACAGTGTCCCGCGCTCGATATCTCCTTCAAAGAGGCCCCTATTTTCTAGAACCTGAAACGGAGTTGCCGATTTCAACCTGGCCAACGATTAATCCCCGAATCACTTAAGGTTGCTGCCACCTTATTCACCGGAAAATAACGTAAATTAGCTTTCGTTATAAAAGAAGTACCTACCCTCGAAAAAACTAAAAGTAAATAAACACATTTTAATCTTATTAGCGTTTATTTCTTCCAAACAAATTTTTGATTGCTGTTAGCATTACACATACATTTTTTACCATTTTTAAACAACTCGATGACACTATTCAATGCTCAATATCCATATTAAAATATATAAATAATTCGTTCTTTATCAAATTAATCGCGAAATGCAGTACGTTCGCATACTTTATTATCATCGAAAAGTATAATAACGCGAGATACTTTGTGTCAAACTACGGCTGGCGACCCTAGAATCGCTGCCACGCTTTCTAGTACCACTGTGTTTCGGTCGTCCGTTGGAAAGCAGTCGGGAACAAAAGGCGCGTGCTGGTCCAGGAAACGTTCTCGTTTAAATATTTATCCGACACGAGCGTTTCTTGCAGCCACCATAGAGTCGCGCCGCTTCCCCGACCGCGTTCGGCTTGACCGTCTAACTGCGGTGTTTTGTCGATCCTAACCCGCCTCGCAATCTCGTGGAGCGCGACGAAAAGCAGGGGAGAGAAATCGTGCCCCGGCATCGCAGTTGCTTTCACCGAACACTCGATGGCCCGAGACGATTTAATTGCTGGCTGGTCGCTGAGGAGAGACGCGTCCGCGTCGCGTTGTTATTCGACAGAGTCAAGGCGATCGCGCCGAGCAGCGGCGAGTTCTCGAGGCCGCAGGATGAAATAGTAGAGAAATATCCTGCTCGTGGGTACATTGATTTCTTCAGCATCCTTGGCGCTCGCCCCGCCGCCGAAGGGTGGCTTTCAGAATTTATTAGCCGGATCACACGCGCGATCGCGCCATATTGTCAGGAGTTTCACGCGAGTCTGGTGAAAGGTCTACTGCGAGGGGTTCACTGGGCCAGAAATTTTCTTTCTTCGCATTGACGTCACGGGAAGGTTTGCTCGCGGAATAAATGCACCGCGAGCGACGCTGTCGATTCTCTCCCGTCGAATTTCCCTCGAATTAATCCGCCTCTCTTCCGCCGAACGTCGCACCTACGCGATGCCTTTAATAGAGCTTCAGCTCGCGGAGAACGGAGGCGGGTTGCATCCTGCTCGGCCGCTTTTCTTTTTCCTCGGTAATCGCTGATATCTGTGCCGGCAGTAGAATCCAGGCGCCTTAGATCGCTGGTAAGTCAGTCGATTCGTTGCAGGCTTATTCCAGCGGGTAAATGAAGGGTTCGAGGCGGGAGAGATACCGCAGCGTCGCGTTCTAGTTTTTCGCGAGCCGCTCGTAGAGACGGGCGGAGCGTTATCGCGGGCATTAATTACACCGCGGCCGTCTTGTCGTCGCGTGCTTTCCGCGCAAACATCGTCGTTCGAAAAGCATCGCGATAATTGCGTGCCGCGGTGTCGCGACTCGCGACGAGTCGAGTGCAACACTTGGTCCCCCCTAATTGGAATCGTCTTGATTCCACTCTCCGCGGGCCGCAGTCGACTCTCTCCGCAGAGTAAACAGGCGCTCGTCGCGGAAACGGTGGCCCATCGGTCGCGCCGCGCCCCCATAACGAGCAGAGACGCGCGAAATTTCGCGACTCGCACGACCGCGAGGGGTGTCCCGCGAATATTAATCGCCTGATCGCTGTGTAAATCACAACCACGCCGAATCGGACTATCGATCTTCTTTTTTTTTTCGCCCCCTGCGATAATTCACACGGCGTCGTAATACTTTATTATTAATACTTTCCTGCATTGCGACGACACGTGGGGCGGCTGGCGGTCGGGGGAATCGGTAAGCGGGAGGGAAACGGAGATCGCGAATGTCAAGCAGATGCAAATGCCGAAGGCGGTCGCTGCATCGACTGGGCTAAACTTTTTCTCTACCCTCCCACTTAGGCGAATCATGAACGCCGGGGCTATTTGAGCTGCGAAAAATTACCAAGTCTAGCGCCGGAATCGAAGAGGAGACAGTAAGAGGCGATACTCCGGGCGGCTCCTTTGAAGTCGATCGATGACTTGTCACTTTAAATTGACAGCTGAATATCTTCGTCTTACTGTCTGGCCAGGTCAAGAAATATCGCATCTTTGGGAATTTATTTCTGAGGGATAGAAACAGTTTTATCGGTCGAATTTTTTCAGTGAAGATAGACACATCTTAATAATAATAGTAATATATTTATTTACGGAACGAGCCTATTAGGACAAAGTATATCAATACATTAATTACATTAATTAGCACAGCCAGAACAACCAGCCTCGGGTGTAACTCGAGCGATAAAGACTGCGTAAAAGTAACAAAGGTTGAGGGTACTGGTATACAAAGAAATCAACGTGTAGATCTATGTAGGGGAGACCGGGGCTAAAAGTTCCGGGGGTAAGTTGTTCCGACGGCTCTATCTTCAAAATAAAAAGAGCGTTCTACTTTAAATTATTTTTTCCGTGTGAGTTGATCACGCTACTCTGTCGCCCACTTTAATAGCGTCCGCGACAGCGAATTGTGTGGTTGTAAGCAAGGACCTATTAGTCGCGTACCAGATAAGTAAAAATTTTTCTATCATTACTTTTTGGTCTATTTCAATTATTTAACGTCGATATTATAGATTGAATCGTTCTTATGGATCAAATGACATTTAAGAACATGGTGTAATAGTGTTTATCGTTTGAATACATGTATAAGCAGAATAGTCTTTGAAATTGCTACATGTGTCGGTAGGGGCTAGTTGTTACCGTGACTTGGGGCACGTTGTTACCGTAAAAACTTGCCCTGCCGCAAATAGGTCTGTGAAGATAGCACCCCCAAATTCGATTTTTTAAAAAAACTCAACGGCATTCGTTTGTTCATCGTATGCCCATGTTTTCCCATAAAAAAATTTCGTTTGCCCACCCTTCAAAAAAAAATTATGGCAAAAAAAAATTTTCATCAGCACCCCCATGAAAACGTTTTAATGATTTATCGGTGGGAAATGATTGTCCTTCGTTTGCCCACGTTTGCCCATAAAAAATTTTTTTTTGCCCACCCTCCAAAAAAAGTTATGAACAAAATAAAAAATTTGTCTTCATCACCCATCATGAATGTATTTCAATTTTTTAATAGAAGGATACGAATGTACCCGACCTGGCCACGTTTGCCCACTCTCAGATTTCATTTGCCCACCCTCCAGAATTTAAATAAAAAATAAAAACCTCGAAAAGAAGGGTACAGGTGAAGCGATCGCGTTAAAGTTCGATTTTTCTGGAAAATATTATCGAAATCGTTCTTTCAACGATGCAGTTCATTAGTTTAGATGTAAAAGAGATTTGCCCATGCATTAATTTCGTATGCCCACCCTCCAGAATCGAATTATTAATAAAGATAGCCAAGAAGTGCGGTACCCGTTGAAGCGATCGCGTTAAAGTTCGATTTTTCTGGAAAATATTATCGAAATCGTTCTTTCAACGATGCAGTTCATTAGTTTAGATGTAGAAGAGATTTGCCCATGCATTAATTTCGTATGCCCACCCTCCAGAATCGAATTATTAATAAAGATAGCCAAGAAGTGCGTCGTTGGAAAGAATTCGAGACTATCGCAGACATCTGTTTACGTTTCGGCAGTGGCACTCGGCGCTGCTACCCTTTAGGGTATCAACGCTGCGTGTCGTCATCGAACGTGCCGAAACGTAAACAGATGTCTGCGATACCCTCGAATTCCTTCCAACGACGCACGAAAGTCGGTCGGTCTACAGAGTTTCGGACGCAACTCTTGCGAGACCGTGCATTCATTTACGGTTTGTGAAGTAACTGTGAGATTATATTAATTTCCGTTGTGCGATATCATTGCGGTAATTAGTGAAAAATGACTAGAAAACCACTCTGGTGTTATTCTGCACATGCTGCAGATGTGTGAAAAGTGTGAAGTGTTCGATGAGCGATACAAATTGAAGTGTCGTTCGAATAAAGTGAGAAAGAAGTGTGTGCAACATTTCTTGGATAACATGTCACCAAACACCTTCAACCTTTACGGTAAGTACAATTGATTTTGATAATTCATTCGGGAAAAAACGAACGGAAAGGTATTCGGTTCAACGGGTACCGCACTTCTTGGCTATCTTTATTAATAATTCGATTCTGGAGGGTGGGCATACGAAATTAATGGATGGACAAATCTCTTCTACATCTGGACAAACGATATGCATCGTTGAAAGAACGATTTTGATAATATTTTCCAGAAAAATCGAACTTTAACGCGATCGCTTTAACGGGTACCGCACTTCTTGGCTATCTTCATTAATAATTCGATTCTGAAGGGTGGGCATACGAAATTAATGGATCTAAACTAACGAATTGCACTGTTGAACGAACGATTTTGATAATATTTTCGAGAATAATCGAACTTTAACGCGATCGCTTCATCTATACCCATGTTTTCGCGGTTTTTATTTTTTATTTAAATTCTGGAGGGTGGGCAAATGAAATCTGAGAGTGGGCAAACGTGGCCAGATCGGGTATATTCGTATCCTTCTATTAAAAAATTGAAATACATTCATGATGGGTGATGAAGACAAATTTTTTATTTTGTTCATAACTTTTTTTTGAAGGGTGGGCATAAAAAAAAATTTTATGGGCAAACGTGGGCAAACGATGGACAAACGAATGCCGTTGAGTTTTTCCAAAAATTCGAATTTGGGGGTGCTATCGTCACAGACCTACCGCAAATGTATAAATTGTTTCCGCTGTGCTTTAAGATGCGAACATATGAATGAAAGGCGGAAAGGGACACGACTTCGATCGAAGTTATGCGTAAAGATAAATAAAAACTGTCGCTTTTGGTTTTCTTTTAAAGATGATACATTTTTGTTGGTCCGAACCTTCATAAATAACCATTATTAATAAAATTCTGCTTTACTTCATTAGAAAATGAAATATTTCATTAAAAGGCAACTCTTATATCATAGTAACAACTTACCCCAATGCGATAACAACTTGCCCCATATAGGGGTAAGAAGTTCCGCTTCGATCAGCCACAAATAAATTACTTTCTATGGGAAACCTATTACAATATATTAAACACAAGCTTAAAATCAGAAGATATAATAAATTTAACAAGAAATTAGTCAATAGTGAAGAGAATAACTACATTATTTTCCAATCATTTTTATGGTTTATCGAAATCGGAACTTTTAGCCCCGGCCTCCCCTACATCTATATAATGCCATCGGAAAACAGGGCACTTTGAACATTAGAGTTAAAACTAGAGAGGGGATCAGCAAAGAAATCAATATTCGCAGGACAGCTTTGTCACACTCTTCGAATAATATGAACAATGTTTTTTCAAATATCAAAATATTTCGAAAAATTGTCGGTCGGACGATAGATAATACATTTAAGAACGTCTGTGTAAAATTTTATAAAAATCCATAGAGTTTTACTCAAATTACAGCGTGCACCGTTTCGGAAAACGTGGTTTCGAGAAACACGCATTTAAAGTTTTCGGAATGTTTTGATATTTGAAACAAAAAATTGTATATATTATTCAAAGATGCGTGTATCTTCGTTGAAAAATTTTTATCGATAAAAGTGCTTTTGTCACTTAGAAATAAATTCGCAAAGGTGCGATATTTCTTGACCTGGCTAAGGTGGTCTAACCCTTTAAATTGAAGACCTTGCAGCAAGAGTGGTACAACTCCATCTTGACCAGTTTCGAGTAAACTGGAAAGCAATGTTTGTAGACATAAAAGAATAACATTATTCTTGCGACTGCTCGTCGTCATTAGGGTAAAGGACCCAATTACTGATACCTAACCATTTACTGTCACCTTAAGCTATTTTACTTAAAATAACGAATAAATAAACTATAGTATACAATCTATAGCATAAATTATAGGTTGAATTACATAATTCTTTTTGTGTATGACTTTACAGCGTTAGGTGCCAGTAATTGCGTCCTTTACACACATTTGAAAGCCTTCTAAAAAAGCTGTTGATAAGATGGGACGTAGTTGCGCGTTGCGCATGCTCAAAATTTGCAAAAAAATCGCGCTCATTTGTTATCGGATTAGCATCAAACTTACACCAAACGATGTAGATTTTTTTACAAATATTAAACGTGGTAACTTAAAAACTGTCTAAAGTGGAGTTGCACCCTTCAAGCTGCAAAGTCTTCAATTCGCTGTATCATTTTAGGCGGCGAGGTGAAAAACGGGCTAACCCACATTATCCGCGAAATTGAAATAGTAGCAATAATATATTCCAATGCCTCATTTATGCTTTCCTACTCCGAGCGTCGTCCGCTGGTATAGCCACCCTTTGTCGAAAGCACGTGGATTTCGATGAAGCTCCATGGAAGCTTTACTAGCCGCTGTTTGCGATTCGATTAAACCCCTACACAGGGTGCGGGGGATCTCTCCCTCGTAGCTTTGATCTTCTCATTGGAGCAGCCCCGCGACGCACCACCCAAAAATAACATACGGCTATGTTTTCCTGCCATAAACACGGGGCTGAAAACTATTAAGCGCAGCTGTTGCGCGATAACCGCGCTACAATGTATTCATGGGTGTTCTTTTTGGGGATGACTGGCTGCTGGGACGCACGCGGGCGCGGTTTTGACACGGAGGACGCGGGAAGATGCGCCACGCCTGGTCCCTGTGCCTTTTCGAAGTTGCCAGGTCGAGCTGACGTTCCAGTATGTTAGAATATAATGTTTATTTATTTAAGAAAATAAAAGTTACACAGTCGATCGTCAGTATAATAATAATAAGAACTGCGTAATACTTAAACTAAAAGTAATGGAAAGAATAGTCTTTAGCGCGATGCAAGTTAACCGTTTGGAGGGTTTTCTCGGACTGAGAAGCGCAGGGGTGGAGAAGACCGTTTTCCCCTCTTTTGGGTCTCCTGTAGAGAAGGAAAGGAAAACTCACAAGTCACCGGGTCCCCAAAGTCCCTGACACTCCAACTCCAGGAAACAGTCCATCGTTGTACACATTCCAACAATAATAATAAGAACTGTGTAAAACTTAAACTAAAAGTAATAGAAAGAATAGTCTTTAGCGCGATGCAAGTTAACCGTTTGGAGGGTTTTCTCGGACTGAGAAGCGCAGGGGTCGAGAAGACCGTTTTCCCCTCTTTTGGGTCTCCTGTAGAGAAGGAAAGGAAAACTCACAAGTCACCGGGTCCCCAAAGTCCCTGACACTCCAACTCCAGGAACAGTCCATCGTTGTACAGCGACGCTCTTGGCTCCACGTAGAGTGGTCCCAGCCGTGAATGACGCGAGACTTAGATGAAGCTCGGCGCGGATACGTTTGCAGGACGATGGAGTATCGAAGGACGATCTTGTACTTGCTATGGCTAGCTGGGACCGCTAAAAATACACGGGCTCGCGTGCAACGACGGTTCGATGGTCGCCTTCTTTGCGCACGCACCGCTGCATAGCCGCACGATACTGGATGGAATAGCGTTCTCGTGCGCGTCAATCATCGCGGAAAAAGCCAAGGAAACTCTCGACGCCGGATACGCGCTATTACCGGGCCCGTCCGCTTTATTCTCGCGGCCGCGGTTAATCTTGCTCGCCGGTGGGATCGCGGCCGTCCCGCTCTCGCCCTCGAAATTGAATCCGGTGGAATTTGCAGCCGTCCCGGGGACATTTTTCGGGGTCGTGGCTGCTATCGGGGCTGCTTCTTCTTTCGTGCTAGAGACCGTCGGCTTTTTGCGATCGATCCTCGTGTCGCGCGGTCACCCGGTGACAAATGGTGCTGGAGGAACAGGCTACAGTCGCGGCAGGATCAAGTGGTCGCTGAGGGGTGCAGCGAAGGGCAACCACCGGCCTTCCTCGCGGACCGTCCACAAGGTTGCTCGAACAGAACAGTGCATATAGCGATTGGAGATTCCGTTCAAGAAAATTCATACTTAGGAATCGATTCTAATGAAACATCGGTACATGAAAATCGATTGGTTTCAAATAGAGTCGAGGAATTGATGAAAAGAATGGTTGGAAATGTGATCTAGAAAATGATCGAAATTAGAAGCGATTAAATGTGAGATAAGAAGAATTTTTTTTAATCGTTATATTGGAAAATATAATCTATCTTAATATGTAAAGCAGAAAGTGTTTGTGTGTTTGTCTGACGCCTAAAAACTTTCCAACTATTTTAGAAATATAATCTATTCTTCAGAAAAATAATCGATTCTTCAGAAAAATAATGGATTCTTCAGAAAAATAATGGATTCTTCAGAAAAATAATCGATTCTTCAGAAAAATAATCGATTCTTCAGAAAAATAATCGATTCTTCAGAAAAATAATCGATTCTTCAGAAAAATAATCGATTCTTCAGAAAAATAATCGATTCTTCAGAAAAATAATGGATTCTTCAGAAAAATAATGGATTCTTCAGAAAAATAATGGATTCTTCAGAAAAATAATGGATTCTTCAGAAAAATAATGGATTCTTCAGAAAAATAATCGATTCTTCAGAAAAATAATCGATTCTTCAGAAAAATAATCGATTCTTCAGAAAAATAATCGATTCTTCAGAAAAATACTCGATTCTTCAGAAAAATACTCGATTCTTCAGGAAAATACTCGATTCTTCAGAAAAGCAATGAAAATCGATTCTAAAAGCCTCGAGTAGAATCGCCAAATCCAAAAACAGTAGACGTGCCTCCGAATTAGGAACATCCGAAGAGTGGTCCTCTGCACCTACCATTCCCAGCGCCCGCGTGACAATTACACTTCCAGCACGAATTTCCCTGAATCCGAGGGGGGGACGTGACGGACAGGTGCGGTGCGGCATCCTCGCACAATGCGGCAAACACAGCCGACTGCACCCTGTCGAGGGGAGCGAGCCTGAATTCGGTGTGAACGCCCCTTTGATATCGACGCTGCTGTCAGCCTCGGCGAGAGAGAAAAAGCAATAGACTACTGGGCGACCGACAAAGGCAGGGGGCGCAGGGGATCAGAGTAATAGAACAAAGTGGATTCTCGGTCTATGAGTCATCGTTGCATCGAGAGACGCGCGCGCGTCGAGCCTGTACGCGTGTACACGCGGGGATCGCAGCTGCGATCCTCGTGTCGTCCACCGTTTAACCAACAGAGAGTAGCGCGAGCTAGAGAGAGAAAAAGAGTGCAGGGGGGAGATCGTGGAACAAGCCGAACAGACCGAATGCTCGGATAAAGTGGACGGGTCCCGTGGATGTGGCGCGAGAGGGTGGAGACTGGACGAAAGTGGAAATATCGGAGGGTGGAAGCTTGTTGTTGCCCTTCCGCGGGCGCCGCTCGACGAGGGCACGGAGGGCGGGGGTGGAAAAAGTTATCGATTGGTATCGGTAAGCCCACCCTCTCAGAGGTGGCCACGATTCTTCTTAATCCGCGGACGTAAGCGCTTCTCGACGTCTACCCCTCCCTCGATTGCACCCCGACACTCTGTTTATTCGTACGACAGCGCGAGAGGGAAAGACTTCCTTTCTTTGGTCGCCGGGGACTCGTTACACGCAGCCTTGTGCCTTGTGCTCCCCGAGTTTCAGTCACGTTCCAATCCGTCAGCATTACAGCTCATATACCGATGACGCACCGATGCAGCGGTAGCTCGGCTGAGTGCTCTTTAAAACGGACACCGCTCGAATCGCCCGATGAAGTTGTCCGATGCCTCGTGTGCCCTCGATGTTTAAGACACAGTAATTGATCGATCGCCTGGACAGGTGAAGGCGACGGAGCCAGGGCCGAATGAGCGCGAATAATGTCACGGCCCAGTTTCGAATCCGATTTCCAATCGGCAGTGGCGTTTAATCCCCTGTATATTTAATAGCGATTAACGGGGATTCGAGGGGACAACCGAAAGTCGGGGCAGAGAAGTTCGCTGGGGTCGTTCGTTATGCATGGCCCACGTTGGTCCATAATTTAACTCGCGTGCGTCTCGGAATAAGCTCTCGCATTAGCATCGTAATTTAAAATGAAAATTGACCCTACACCCCCTAGGTAGGGGGTTAAAGTTGCTCGATCGGCCGTTTCGCTTTGGCGAATGCTACCTTGGAATTCCTGGACGCTGATGGGACGCGTCTTTTCGCGCGCATCAAGTGGGAAAAGTGAACCGTCCAGGAATTATCTTGAATCAGCGACGGGCGAGACCGTCCGTCCCCCGTCTCGTCGGTGACGCGTAAACGAGCAGCGCGAGCCCGTCAATGACGACGAGTTACATACCGTGGCCATTGTCGGCGCCTAGCTAAAAATAAATCCGCCTCCACCCTTTGCGCTCTCTCTTTTCTTCGCTCCTCTCCCTTCCGTCTCGATCCTACCGCGCGCCCTGTGCACGCGCAGCGCTCTTCCGTTTCCGGCTGCGGATCTTCTCGGAAATTAAAGGCGACGTAACCGATATTGCGTACGCGATACCTGGCAGAACAGCCGCGGGGAATTAGAGATTGAAGAATTTGATGGATTAAACGAGGGCTTATTTACGCTGAGAAAATATCGAGCGCCGCAGAAAAAAGGCGAAAATAGATCGAATCGAAGTGTAATTGAGGCGTCGAGAGCAAACTCGGAGAAGTTCACATTTTTTTTGCGAAATTTAGTTAGTAGCAATGATGTAGGGTGGGGTGAGGCTTATATTTTTCATATAAGCCTGTGTCAAATTTAGTAATAACAATCTAGAGGTACACCGTGTTATTTTGTGTAAACCACAACTATTATGCTTTACTTTTACAAAGTTGTTGGTTAATAGTGTTATATTCTGTTGAGTTATATCACAAAATGTGTGTCTATTCGAACTCACTGCTTCGGGTAAAAAGTCCTTAATATCTTCGAACCAGCTGTTCGTGTAACATACAACAAAATAAGTAAAAAACTCTTTTGAATTCAACGAATATTTATTAAACCCAGTTTCTTTTTAATACAATATTGAATGGAAATACTGCGGCAACCTTTTTTTAAACAAACGAATGAAGATACAGGACATAGATTCAGCTTGAACAAAAATTGCACAATAACCTTGGCTCAGCATAAAGGTATAACTCTCTTTTAAGCACTTTGGCTTTATTTCTAAAACTCAAATTATTTTAATATAAAAAAAACAGGAAAAAAGATGGATAATTTATGACTTTACTAATTGCTTTGCTTCGACAAAGACAACCACTCTTTTTAGTATTTTAACATGATTTCTTTAACAAGAAATAACAATATAAGTAAAAGGGTAAAAAACTTTATAGTTTCGCCGATACATAGGTTGGAAAATATTATAACTCAGTGTCATGTGCACATTATGTTGTTAAACTGTAATTTACTTCAAGTAAAACAACAAATACGACGTACTTTTTTTGCTTCTTGATGTACATAATGACGAAGGCGTCATATGACACGCACGAAAGCCCAAAAACGACTGCAATATTCAATCGATTGTTTGCGAATGGAGATTTTGCATTCGGGGCTTTTTACTCACCGGACCTTTAGCCCCACTCTACTCTATCCCAATAAGCTCTACTAATCATATAAAAAAAGAAACATTAATTTCTTTTCAATGTGAGTCAGTTCAGTTTTGCTCTGATTGCCTGAATTTACAGATCTGCCTCTGTCTGAAGATGTCCTTTCTATTATAGAACATCATAATATAATATACCAAAATATCACTACTACGCAGCAGACCCAATTAATAGAGCGATGATCGTAGCCAACGAAATCTTTAGCGTCGTTGACCCTTTTTTTGGGGTCCCTAAATTCGTTAAGGACACGCAGAGTAACAAAACTGGGTATCAACAGCGGCTGTGTTGCCTATGATGCCTAGGTGTTCCTCAAATGCTTACTGGCTAATCCTATTCACACTCACTACTGGATAAATATTAGTGCTCGGACTCCGTAATTTCACTGTATAGAAATTTGTAAACTATGGGTTTTCCCGTATATTAATAATAATAATAATCATGTCTGACAGAAATGGAGAACTCCGCACGGAGGGGACCGTGAATCATTCACACCTAATACTATTAATAAACGTATTCCGATGTTATTGCCAGCGGAGGGTGCATAAATATGTATTAAATTTGGCGGGGAATGAATTTTTCGAGCCGGCGGATCCCGTCAAAGGCGAGACACTGCTCTCGATCCCCATCAGCGGGTTCCCTGCTGGCTCGACTTGCTGTTCGTGAATATTCATTGGCTATTTATCGAGTCGCAGTTAATTTGGAAATTAGTTCTAATTTCGCGGTAATCGATGCGTTCGCCGCGACACATTTCGCGGCTCGATTGGCATCGCGGGGGCATAAATTACTGATGCCGCGCCTGTTACCCGGCTGCGTTCAAAATTCACCGCTCCGCGACGCACGCGAATTTCCATCCCAAAACTATGGCCCTCTATCCAACCCCCGCCGAATTCGCTGGCCACCACAGAGCGCCGGAATTAAACCCACGAATTTTTCCCCCAACTTCCCTATAAACTGAAAAAACTTTGGGTATCGCGTGCACAGATCCTGGGAAGAAGTGGGCTGGGAAGAATTGCCAGCGGATTCTGAAACCTTCCACCACGAGGCTCCTTCTCCCCGCGCGTCGAACGGGGGATGGATTCCTCGCGCGAATTCTCGCTAACTTTTCCTCTTGTTGCCCCGGGGCCTGATTATTATTATTATTATTCGTCTTTATTACTTGACACATCCAGAGAAGAAAATAATACATAAAGACAAGCGAAGTAAATGGCCAGGCTGCAGTACAATACTGTTAGAAGCCTAACCATAACTAAATAACTAACTAAATGACTAAAAACTGATCAAATTTCACTTTGAATTAAACACAATTTTTAACAGTGAGTAACATTTCTTGTAGGTACCCAATTCTCCAACATCAAAAGCCTTTTGTTTTGTAAAAATTTTAGTAGTAAAATTACTGCTACCATAACTAAATAACTAACTAAATGACTAAAAACTGATGAAATTTCATTTTGAATTAAACACAATTTTTAACAGTGAGTGACATTTCTTGTAGGTACCCAATTCTCGAACATCAAAAGCCTTTTGTTTTGCAAAAATTTTAGTAGTAAAATTACTGCTACCATAACTAAATAACTAACTATATGACTAAAAACTGATCAAATTTCACTTTGAATTAAACACAATTTTTAACAGTGACTGACATTTTTTGTAGGTACCCAATTCTCGAACATCAAAAGCCTTTTGTTTCGTAAAAATTTGAGTAGTAAAATTACCGATACTAAATTCAAACATGTATTACCTACTTCTCTGCCGCTTTTACAAACGGTTGTACTTTTTATTGGTTTTCATTGATATCACTCTTCTCTTTCTACCAATCGTTCCTCCCCAATTCCTTCCTTTTGAGACGCCCTGTAAGTACCGTCGAAGGGAACGCTCGGGTTGAGAGCGCAGAGCCGTAGAAAGAGAGCTGCGGCAGCGCGTGCGAGTCGCGATATCGCGTGCTCGGTTCGACACAGTTCGCCAGGCGAAACTCGACCGCCCGTAGATAGCAGGCCAGAGCGCATCCTATCTATACGCGCGTATAAAGTTGGCTGGTCGCGGCTCGATCGAATCGCGGGATCGTAATTCGCAGCGCGACATAGTGGGCGAGCGGGGCAGCGTGTGTCGGCCGCGCTCGTTTTTCCATTTTACACAGGACGTGGTTATCGGCTATCGCTATCGTTACGGCCGCATTATGCCGCCCGATCAAACTTTACGCTTATCAGGCCGCTATCTGTTTGATCCGGGGGGGGGGGGGGGAGGGCGAGCAACAGAACGCGCGGCGATCGATGCCTCGCGACTTGCAGCCGGTTCGAGGCTTCTCTCCTTAGAAGCTCGCCCGTCGCCGTCGAACGCGATCGACCGGGAGAGTAACGAGGACAGGAATAGCGTGGATTTTCATGGAATCGCAGCTAATTGCGCGGGATCGATGGCTGATCCACTCCGAGATCGAGCTGCAACGCTGTTCTCCGTGGACTCGTGATTTAGTCCGGGGAAGACGGATGATTATCCCCGCTCTAACGATACGGGCGATATATCAATCGTAGGAGCTGCTGAAATGGATAAGATCCGTCCAGTGGTGTGATAGCAGTAATACACTTTTATCGCAGCTAACTCCCCTATGGAATAACTCGAAGCGTCAATAGAGCGCGATGGGTGGAATTGCAGGCGATTAAGTAATTGCGATATAAAAAGGACAATTATCTATTTGCGCCTACAAAGCGTAGATGCGTCGATTTTTCGTGCCACTGTCACGCTTCGGGGGAGATAATCCGGTGCTAAAATCGTGCAGTTGTTGAAGCAATTACGCGAACCGTAGGGGAGACCGGGGCTAGTTGATACGTTATTCAGTTTTCAATTTTTTTCATTTTTGTTCGCTTTAATTACTTAATAACAAATACGCCAAAATATACTTTGGTCCTTCCTCTTTAATATACACGTAGTAAACGGAAACTTATTTGGACGGTAAAATGCATCAATTTACCGCACTGCGGGGCAAGTTGATACGTTTGTAACATATCGTTTAATGAATCAGTAATAAATTTGAAAAATAATATTTTAATCTAGATACCTTTCTAACAATGCAGACTTAAAATGAACAAAGACGTTTCCTAAGAAGCAGACAAATTTTTAAACAAACGTAAAAACATTTTTTTATGTCTGGAATATCCCAATTTAACATGAGGTGTCTTCTTCATTTTGTTAATATGTCTTAATAAACTCATTTCGCCAATATTGTATATTTTCGCGCTTCGCCTTAATGATATCGAGTCTCTTTCTACCGCGACACAGGCTTTTTCAAAAATCTCTTGCGACATTTCGCCACGATTTGTCTTTTTGATATAATTTCGAACCCTTCTTCTAGAAATAAAAGGAAAAGATCCAATTAAAAGTAGTCGGGGGAAATTAATACACTGGATCAACATGCCTCAGAGAAAATGCATCAACTTACCCCACAGGAACTCATTATCTACAAACATCTTCACAAAAAAATGTAGAGCATATACAGTGGCTCAAATTAATACTCGGACACTTTTTAAAATCGCATAACTTTTTTAGAATTGGTCCAAACAACTTGAGTTTTTTTTTGAGAAGCTAAAAGGATTAGTTTGCTAACTGACGCGTTTCGTCGTTTTGAAAAAAAAATGTATTCGGTTGGAATAGCGAAAAGAATAGTAAAGGTCGATTTTTAAACTTTTTTTTGTGAGCTTGTAATGAAAATTAAAAGAAAAACCGTTTGTAGATTGCAGTAAGTTGTATACGCGCCTAAAATTTCATCAAAATCGGTTAATGTTTCTCCGAGCTACAAACGTTTAAAGATCGCAGAATAAGGTCGAGAATAGCGAAAATTCCCGAAATCAGCGATTCTCGACCTTATTCTGCGATCTTTAAACGTTTGTAGCTCGGAGCAACGTTAACCGATTTTCATGAAATTTTAGGCACGTATACAACTTACTGCAATCTACAAACGGGGTTTTTGAATTTTCATTACAAGCTCACAAAAAAAAGTTCAAAAATCGACCTTTACTATTCTTTTCGCTATTCCAACCGAATACATTTTGTTTCAAAACGACGAAACGCGTCAGTTAGCAAACTAATCCTTCTAGCTTCTCAAAAAAACTCAAGTTGTTTGGACCAATTCTAAAAAAGTTATGCGATTTTAAAAAGTGTCCGAGTATTAATTTGAGCCACTGTAAACAAAATAGCAAAACGTAATTACATTACCTTCAAAAGACTCAATGCGATGCGAAAATAAATTCGGGTTATAAAATTCTCTATACCGTCTCAAGACTGGAAAGTGAACACAACTATTTCTATACTATTTCATTACTATTTCCATTTTTTTCTATATAAACGAAAACAGTTAAAAAAGGTTGTTAGCGTCAAAGTACACAGACGCACGCTGAATCGTGGTAAAGAATTAAACAACAAACTTCACACATCTCGCTCAAGTGGAGCTACATATATACGGTGTCGTGATAATTCGTCCGTATCAACTAGCCCCGGTCTCCCATACCTGGTTGTAGATATGAAAGCACTCGATGGGACTAAAACAGAAGAAAACTCTAGAAGAGCCACGTAAAGACAAGGGCAGACTCGCAGCAGATATCATTGCGCGTGTTCATTGCCTGTCCCGCTTTAGTCAGAACCATCTAGATTCTACCGTGTACAAGCCGCGTGCCGTCGTTATCGTTTATCGTCGTCGTTAGGATGGTCACCGTACCGTCACATCCACGACATCACGTTTCTCTTCACGATATTAAAACTCCGAATGGTGCTCATCCCCATCGATCTACCTCCCCTGGTTCCTTCGCCACTGCGAGGACTCCCCGTTGCCATTTTTCGAGCCAGTCCACAAGAACCGTCAGGCCCGAAGTCCCCGCGAGTGTATCCGCGACGAGAACTCGGCCGATCGGGGCAGCCGCAGCCGAATGTGGGCCGAGATCCCGAGAAGCAGAGAGACACGGAGCGAAATGCCAGCGCGACGATGAAACGCCTTTATGATCGCAGGAATTACGAGTCCCGTGGGAAATATCGCGGCTGCGAGGGACCGCCTTTTACGCTTGGCCTCGCGCGCGCGGCAAAAAGAATCGCGGAGAGGGAGCTGGTCGAAGCCAGCCGCTGCATCCTCGAACGGGATATCAATCTTCTCGCCGATGGACGGGCCGGATCGGCGGTTGTGCTCCGCGCCCGGCATCCTCGACGCGCCTCTGCGCTTCGCCAGAGGAAGCTCCGCCAGCTGCGCTTCGCCTCCCCGATTCGCGAGCGAAGTCGATGACTCTTTCGACTTGCCCCTAGCGCCGGGGAATGAAATTCCATTTCCTCCATGTAAATTCCCAGGAAGACAGGCGGCCCCGAACTCGCTACCCCCGTGACGGGCCAAGCGTTCCACTTCGCCCGATAGCGAGTTTCGTTGTTGGAAAGTTTGATTTCGCGGGGACAGGATCGACGGGGGTGTAAGCGCGAGGCACCGAGGGGAAACTTTGTCTAGCTGCGGAGCAAAGATATCCGGAGTTTTTTCCAGGAGCTGGATCGAGCGGAGTCGCTGCTCTGCAAGTAATCCATCCCTCTTCCGTTGGTCTCGCGAAAGTTTGCGCGCGCGGCGGTAGAGGAGCTCCCCCGGGCAGGGGGGATTTTTGAACCGTGACCAAACGTTAAACCGCCCCGCGATTACGCGGAGCCAGAAGAAGGCGGGGTGGCGCGGAGCCTACTCGAACGGGAAATTACCCTGGAAAGCGGCGCTCGCAGCGGCGCTTCCGGTAATTCGTACGCTCGATAATAATTGACGTAACGAGGACGTGTCGGGCGCCGATCAATGGCCCGATCAGTGTACGCGCCAGTATATAGGCATGTATTCCCGTGTGGGGCAGACGTGGAACGTCGCCGTGGCACGCGGACCTACCCTCCGTCGTCCCACCCCCGCGATTATACACCGTGGCGACTCCATCCGCGCGAGAACTGCAACTATTCGACGTTGCTGCCCGCAAGACCCCTGCCCTGTTACGCGTCGCTGCATGCGAAATGCCTTCTTCCAGCTTCGGCAGCGTAGGTCATGTCCCGATGAACCGCGAGAGAAATGGAAAGACTCGCTCGGCCCGCAACGTCTTCGATAGGGAGCAGAAGTTAAATTGCATTTAGTATCGCGAGCTGTCTGCCAGCAACTGGTACACGCACCCTCGTCCCGTCCTATTATTTTTAGCCCCCGCAGTCTATCCGCGCCGGTGATTTACGAGACCCGCTTTAGCAGCGTAACACGGTTACGCGAGACTAAGGGGTCGGTTTGTCGCGAGGAACGCGGAAACTTTCCGCGCGATTCAACGTTTTGTTTCGCACGTCGTTGCTCGGCCTCTCTCTCTTACCACGCCGCCGTTGTCCCGCTCCCTCGTTCCATTCCATAAATACGCGAGTGTAAAGACTCTCTTTTCGAGGTTCCCACCTCTGACCGAGAAGACGACCCAGTTCCAGCGATCGATGCCGGACCCGCGCCTCTCACCTTCGAGAGGGGAACGTATTTGACAATCGCTCCCTTGTAGCCGGTCGAAAATAATCCGCGCGACCGAGATCGCCCGTCTGGCCTGGCGAGTCGTCCATCGAACCGTCCCACAGTGGGGAAATTTCGCGATTTTATGGCCAAAGCCACGGGAATAAATTTTTCATTTCGACAAAATTTATTAATGCGAATGTCAATTGAAGAACTAACATGAGTAGCAAATGACACCAATTTTACTGTTTTAATACAAAGCTCGCGTAGACTCGCGAATGTTTATGTTCATGCGAGGTTAGACCGGTCGCAAAGAATTAATCCAGACTTTCAAATTGCTTCAAACACTTATACTTAAGTTTAAAAATCGACCTTTACTATTTTTGTCCGCTATTCCGACCAAATACATTTTTTTTCAAAACGACGAAATACGTCATTTAGCAAACTAATCCTTCTAGCTTCTCAAAAAAACTCAAGTCGTTTGGACCAATTCTAAAAAAGTTATGCGATTTTAAAAAGTCTCCGAATATTAATGCGAGTCACTGTATGTATGTTTGTTTGTCGTCAGAAGCGATAACCCTTCTGCTATGCTCTGCTGCACTGTAGCAGAGGCAAGCTCTAACAAAGAATAAACTGTATAAATGTGAATAATAAAAAAATCTTTATCGTTCATAATTTCTGTAAGTGCTGTTTTTCGTATAATTTAGTTTCTCACATATTAGAACGTAAAAGTGCCGAATTTTACATATTAAAAACAAGTCTTGAGGTTTCGACCACGAAGATGGATATAGTTCTTCAACTCACATTTGTAATAAATTTGTAAAATTGAAATTTTCATTTCTACAGTTTCGACCATAAGATCGCAAAATTTCGCCACTGTGCGTCCCGCGCGCTCCGTGTAGCGTCTCCGGCTTCTAGGGCCTGCATAAATAAACGGATCGGGGGACGATCGACTGCGGGAAATAGCTGGTTAAATCAGGCAACTTTTAACAGACCGTATCGACCCGTTTCGGACTGGGTCAGCGCGCGAACTTGCGAAAACCGTGGGAAAGCACTGGGCCGAGGGTTCCCTCGAGTTTGTCGCGAGTCGGTGGAAGAAATCGGGGAACCCTCGACGCGTTCCCTTTTGATTCTCGATCGCGTCGCGACGCTTCGCCCCGCGGACTCAGGGGTGGAGGGACGTGCCTCGATCGGCGGCCCGGAGGCGTCGAATTAAATGGGGCGTCGGAGATGCTCGCGGCAGTCCGCTGAAAGGCCCTCTCTCCACCTGCGGAACAACTGGCAAGTAACTGTCGAGGAGGAGACACGGGGAAAGAGCTACCCGGCAAAGAGACTGCGGCGAAATAAAAGAGATACAGGACGATGAAGGAGGCGAGAGGGGGGGGGGAGGGCGCTGAAACTTCCTACTTGGCCAGATTGAAATTGTTTTTCATCGCTTCCCCAACGAGGGCAAATCGGTGTTGGCGCGATGCCTCCCGGACAGCTTCCACCCTCCCGTAGCCTCGTTCTTCATCCATCCCCCCATTGAAATTATTGGCCACTTCGAGCGCGTCGACTTCAGCTTCGCCTCCTATTATTCCTCGGAGTACAGCGACTACTTTCGACGATTATCCTTGACACTCTCTGGGAAGGCTCCTCGGATTCGCGGGATTCGATTTGCGACGCGCCTGGGGGAGGCCGACGCACGATCGCGCGCCTCGATTGCCAAGCTCGGAGGACTCCTCTCCGCGGAACACGTAGCACGCGCAGGGTGTCGTAGGTATGCGCGGAGGGACGCGCGATATTCGGTGCGGGCTACGCAGATGTGGCTTATTTGGTGTATGCGGAGCGGCGCGTGACCGTCGACGAGTCTGGCGCGTGGACCCAGAGGGGTGCTCGTCGCGGGGGGTGTCCCCCTCGGGCGGAATCGAGATTCTGCGGGATGTTACAGCCTGTTACAGTCTGTTTTACTATATCAAATCACGCCGGCTGCCTCTCCCAGCCTTCCTTTCCAGCCGGTAAACTCGTTTCCCCCCCCCCCCCCGACGGGCGCGCGTGGTAGGTCAGGCCGAGGGAAACGGGGCCAAATTCAAAGGGAGAGGGTGGCCGATCCTGTCCACGGGACGGCGACGCCCCACGACTCGCAAATTGATTCCGATTTGCATAACATACGCCTATTCTCCGGGCCGCGCCGTGACGCAACGCGGCGCACCGCGTCGTGACTACGCGCCCGCAACGTTTCCGGTCCGCGTCTGCTTCCTAGCCGAAGCAGATCATCCCTCTTCGGTCTTCCGGGCAGTTTGAGAAACGCGCTGCAGCGTCGTAGGTACCTAGGAACTCTCGCAACTATCATATGTTAAGATTAGACGCGGTTAGAGGTCCTCCTTAGTACGCAGGGACATTTGCATCTAATAGCGGGGCCAGGGCACATCCTAATACCGGGACATGTGATCCCCAGGCAGGCCAAAGTCAACGTAATGATCGAGGAAGCGGCACGCGCGCGCCGTTCACGCAGCAGACGAGCGATAAAAACTGGGCCGATTTATATTCCGCGGGCGGGCAAGGGGCACAAACAGAGCTGGATTGTCGGCTGGAAAAAAGGGCGTTTATCGTTCGGCATCTCTTTGAATTACGGGGACAGCGGTAGGCGGCCGCGCGTGGTCCGCTTACGAGATCCCGGATATTCTGGAGAGTCTTTGTCGCGGGGTAACGCGAAAATGGAATTTTCGCTCTGTTTTCGCAGTGGCTGTATCGCGCCGTCGCGCTCGAGGTTTAATCTGCGCGGCAACAAAGCCGATTCACGCGAAACAATTTGTTCCCCCCCCCCCCCCCGCGACCATCATACGCAGAATGGAATTATGAAATTTTGGGGATCGCGCTGGTCGAGCCGTGGACGTTTTTACACGGGGAATCGATCTGTACACGAGTTCCTGGTCGAGATAGGGGAGACCGGGGCTGGCTGCTTCAAGGGGTAGGTTGGCTAATTGTTAATAACTTTGCACCGACTTATGCTCTACTGTGGAAGGATTCAATGTAGAGAGAACTCGCTTCTCACGTTTTTTAACACTTAGGGTAAAGTAGCCGAGTATGACGACCTCTCCTAATATGAAATCAGAGTTGGGCAAAATGTAATCTAATTACAAATTGCAAATTACGATTCAACTGTAATTGTGTAATTAATTACACATAATTTTCTGGAATCGTTCATTTAGGTAGTTGACCACTTGGTTTTGTCAACTATCGATTCTTATATTTTGTTTAAATATCAGTATGTTATAACTACATTACAATTCATGTTTAAGTTGAAAAAATGTTCAGTTCATTATTAAAATATGAAAGAAAGAAATTGATATTTTATAATGAAGCAACTCTTGTGACATTTTGTTACTTAATTAACACTGAGATAAATTTCTAATAACATTTTCTTAACTGATTGTCCTACAGTCAACCTACCCGGTACTGTAAATCAAACAACCCCGGTCACGGGGCTGGTAAAGCAGCATGGAGGGTGTTAGAAAAGCATTAAAATACCTTAATTATTGTCCCATCTAGCCAACTTTAATAATTTAATCAGATAACCAAATGTATGCCCTATAACCGGTTTAATGATCTTTCGTCCACACAATTTATTAAAAATCAAAACCTGAAAAGCAAGCCTATCAACCCCTGTCTCCTCCCCTACTCTGGGCTCGAGTGTCGGGCACGTGGAGGCAAGAATAAAGTGGCCTCGAATGTCAATGTCAAGACGAACGGCGGCGTAGTTTCTTTTTAGCAGATATCCACTGACCCAGATGCTTTGACTCAGCCGTGCAAACTGCGATCACCTTTTTTCTGCCTGGAGCAACGGCGATGCTCCTCGCGCAGCCGGTCCACGGCCGTTAGCACCTGGCGAAAAAAGAGGAGCGAGAAAAAGGCCGCACTCGACCGTTCAACCGTCGCGGCGGGTCAAAGAGGCACGCTCGCCTACGAGTCGCGTAGCTCGCGGCGGTCTTTCGAAAGGGTGGGAATCGCTCGGGTCAGCGATCAGCGACGTCGCGCGTCGACCTGGAAACCTGTCCCCCGATCTGCAGAGCCTGGCTCCTCTAGCATTCGATTCCTGTCTCGTCGAAATCCCGGGGTATCGCGGAGACTCTCGAGCACGCGGCGAGGAAATCATCCCCGCCCGCGTGTGCCGCGGGCACTCGGCGACGAGGGTGGAAAAAGCTCGTGGCTCCCGCGATCTCTCCCCGGTCTCTCTGGATTCTCGACTTGGAAATATTCCTGGTCGACCGGCTGGGCCGCTGTCGCGTTACTCACGCTCGGCCCAGCGCGCTCCGGCTCTCGCTTCCTACCCTTCCGCGCTGTCGGCGATAAAATGCGATCGCCGCGCTGTGCCTGCCGCTCGGCGTGGAATTTTTAATTTAGAGGCCGAGGACGGGTCTCGGGGATACAAAAGTTTCTCGAGTGGCCGTAAAATCGCTCGTCGACTCTGGGAAATTAGGAGCCGCCGCTGCCGCGTCGCGCGCCCGTTGTACGTGGCCGCGTTCTCCTCGCGTTTTCGCCTCCCTCGATCGCGCATTCCCCCAAGCTCCGTCGCGTATCAACGCTCCGCAGCCTTCGCTCCAAATATTCTCTCGCGGCTCCTCTTTCTACGGTTCCGTCTCCTGCGTTCGATACGCCTGTCGAGCAACCGACGACCCCGCTCTGGATCGAGGGCGAACCTTAGGGTTGGAAAGGGAAACGCGTGGGGCCACGCTGCGGATTCGGAGGCGCAAGCTGGGGATCGAACACGGTCGTAGTAATTCCGAGAGCCTGGCCTTCCCCTGGACCCTCTTCCGGTTCAAGGAACGCCCGGCCGTATTGTGTTAGGAATATCATTGAGCCGCGTTGAATGGCGCGCGGAGAGTCCTAATTCCTGGCTCCTGCGTTCGACGAAATCGCCTTTTATCCCCTGCCTCTTATACTCGACCCACTCGCCGCTGCCGCATTGCCCGGTGTCCTTTTTTTTCGAAGGACCCTGCGCCGGGGGAAAAGGACAGTCCACCGTTCGTTCGCCTCTAGCCTCCGCAGGGAACGCCGGAATCCCGTTGACAGGGGAACAAAGTTATCGCGGTCTAATTGTCCGCGGGCGAAATCGCGCGATTCAGCGCGGTTATGCTTTCGAATAAACGTCGGCTAAAGTTGCGGACGCGGAAAGCCCTGGCGCGATACGAGCGTTATGCGGGCGGTGTTGGAGCGACTGGCGAAAAACCGCATTGTCTATTCGCGTCGCATCAGGGCGCCAGGGTTCATTGGTAGCTGTGCACAATCGTCGTCGCGTTTCGCGGAGCTGGCCTCTAATTAGCATTTTCTCAGAGGGATTTTTGCACGCGCCGATATTCCATTTGCGCCGTAGCAACCCTCGGCTAGCTCCCTTCGTCGCTCATCAATTTCGACAATCCTATTTATCGGCTCCGCGAGCCCGTCCCTCCTCGCGGCGGCGCAACAGTGCGGCCGAATGATAGAAGTGTGGACGAAAATCTGAGTTCAGTTATAAATGTCAAAATATTGGAATAGATTTACGGAAAATAAAATTAGTAACTAAAATTTTAGAAATTTTTTTAAATTATTCGCTACTTTTTTTAGACGCTTAAGCTGATCTGCAAGTCAACGAAATTTATTTAATCGTTTGATTCGTCTTGCTCGGCTGCAAGGTATTCTCTAATTTCTGTGAAATCTTTATATTGCTTTTTTGAAGTAGCTTTTCGATCACTTATTATGGTTATCTGTTAACTTTAACGGTACTAAAGCAATTAAAAACAAAAATTTCACATCATAAATATTTTGTTGTAGTATATTATGTGTAGTATATCGCCAGAAATATAAGATTACATTTATTGCTTACTCGAGAAAATATTATATTTTTCAAGAAGTGGCCAAAACTGGTACAGTACCTTAAAGTGGCCACAAATGGGGTGCATCTACCCTACATCACTTTTTCATACTCTTTTACTTGTTCTCTCAAGGAGACTTTGAAACTCTCTCGTCGAAAACTCACTAGTATCTGAATCTGTGCTACTCTTGACTAACTGATGCTGTCACGAATGCAATTCTTTGTTTATTTATCCTCGCCATCCCTTCCTCTCTACTAATCAATTCTCTAAGACCATTCTCATCTGCATCGCTATCAATCGCCCGGACATAAACCTAAACACTCGTCCTCCACACCTCTATCGTACTCCTCATTCACGCGTCTTCTCGAACAACCTACATTCACCCTCAAATTTCAATCACCCCCTACAATACGTGTAAAAGAAATGCCAGAAAATAATTAATCATGCACATAAACAGTTGATTTTCCTTTTCACCCATAAACTCTGTAAACTGATCCATTATCACTCGTAATAATAAATAAATAAATATAATGAAAAAACATTATATAACAATCCAATAAGATCTCATACTGTTATACACACGAATATTTCGATTTTGTATTTTTGCCCATCCATGCCGCACTGTGCGGCGCTTCGAACTCCCGGGCAAAATTAAATTCCGCGCCGGAGCCCCCCTTGACGCTCGCAAATCACTCGCAAGCGACAGTCGTCGATTTCCACGAAAGCCATTAGGGCTCCCTTTGCCGGGCGCCAACATCGAATTACTCCATTATTTCATTCGCGACGATTGTAGGCCCCCACCGGCGGCCGAGATACACGAATCGACGAATCGTTTGAGCGAGCTCCGTCCGGATTTCAGGGGGGGATTAAAACGCTGCTGTGCCGAAGTCTGCGAGCCACCGTCCCTCTGCGGTTCAATTTAATCCTCTCTGGCGCGAACCGCTGGATCGTCGCAGCTCCGCGGGCTCAAAGGGCTGCCGAAGAATTCTCCCCGTCGAATTTCACCTGTGACCCGTCCCGCTGTCGGCCCGCGGGACGATCGACTCGGGGGAACAGTCGCGGGCATAAATTATCGCGGGGTTTGACAGCGGGAAATTGGGTGTCTGGCGAAAATTCGGCGTCGCACACGCGGACAGAGTCGCGTTCGGCCCGCGGGCACACGCTTACACGCACGATCGCTCGTTACGCGCACCGCCGGTCAACCGTGGGCTCGCGGCACTGCGGTGAACGCAATTTCTGGAGCGCGTCGATCCGGCGTTTCGACTACGCTGCGATAGGGAACGTTTTTCGATCGCAAGCGGGGACCGTCGTCGATCAAACGAAATTCAGGAGGCTCGCTGACGAGTCTCGTCCTCTTTCGTGGATCGAAATCTCTCCGGTCGCTTAATCACGAATTCGCGTATCGCGGTTAATACAGAGGCCCCCGCCCCGTGCCTCCTCCCGCCAGGAGACATTTAACGAGCGGCCGCCACGTGGAATTACGCCCGCAAAGAATGCAAATGCCGACCCAAATTCGCCCTCTGTCGTCCTCCTCGCCCGTGTTACACCGCGGCGTTACGCGGGGCCGTTTCTCGCGGGAACACGCTCGCACACCCCGTCTTGCCAGAAAATGAAATTCAAGAGGCGAGACTCTGAAGCCGGCGGTGTAGCTCAACGTCGAAATCATCGGCCAGCTCCCTCGTATTCTCCATCCCTTCGCCCTCGATCCTGGATCGAGGAAAGTGGGCTAATTGTAGCCTGTCGCGGATCGATGCGTAATCGGGACTCGGAAATTAAAGGCATTCCCCTGTGCGCCGATCGAGACTACCACCGGTCAGCGGCGATAAGTCGCGGATAAGCGTTATCCTCGCTCTCCATTTTCTCCTTGATCGCGGGCTCGCGTGGCCCGCGAAATGGCGCCGATCGCCGAGCAAATGCATGCGATTGGATCCTCTGTATCCGCGGCACCGGCGCAAGTATGCGGCAGCTTGTTCTCGCAGTGGAAACGGCAAAACGAGTAGGGAAAAGGGAAGCGTTGATACACGCTCGGCTGGCGAAGGTTCGGTCGGAGGTGCTCGAGGGTAAGCTGATGGGGCAGCGAGTCGAAAGGGGCGTGTTGCCGCTCGCGCTTGTACACGTAGGACGCATTAAATAGTGACGGCTGGAAGAGCGAGGGTTCCTTTGGGAAGGGGAGGAAACTCGACGCGGAAAACGCGAACACGCTGGCCCGCCGTTGACCGATGTTGCACCCTCGGAAACATCCCTCTGCCGCAACGTTTCGCTGCCGAAAACCTTGCGGAGGGAATTCTCCTCGGAGGGCTGGAGATTCGGGGGGGGATGATTCGACCGAGTGGCCGAGTTGAGTCACTCGCGGAGCTCGAGGGAAAATCCGCACGGTTGGGGTGGTTTCGGGTTCGACCGACCGCCGCCCTGTTGAAAAAGAATCCTGCGGCGGAGCTGGAATCGGGTTGTCCGAGCTGCGGGCCCTCCGGACGAGGCTAGCCCTTGGCCGTCTGCACGCCACCGACCAACTTTGCGCACCGCTTTTATCCTGGCCGACGAGGGCCGATGGAAGAGTAGAGAGAACAGAGTAACGCTGGCCTGTAATTACTCGCCAACTCTCGGCCCCTGGATCGCTGGCCCTGTCATTCGGTCGCTTTTTGCACGTCGACCACCGGCGACCGCCGTTACCACCGTCACCACCGTCATACCACCGGCACCATCGTGGACGCCCATCGACGCGGATCCTTCTTTGGCCGCGTCAGTCGAAATATTTTCCCCGCTGCCAGCTATCGCGGCTTCACGAGGCATCCTGTCAGCTGACGCTTTCGCCGTTTCGAATTAAATAATGAATCGAGGATAGGCGGAAGAGAAATAGCTCCAGTGTCCAAATAGTATAGGTAGGGTGAAGGACCCAATTACTGACACCTAACAAATTACTGTCTGCTTAAACTATTTTACTTAAAGTAACGAATAAATAAACTATGGTATATAATCTATAGTAGGTATAGATTATAGGTTGAATTACATAATTCTTTTTGTGTATGACTTTACAACGTTTATTTATTCGTTATTTTAAGTAAAATAGCTTAAGGTGACAGTAATTGGTTAGGTATCAGTAATTGGGTCATTTACCCTATAAGGTACTTAAATGTCCCAATTTCTGCTGATTTAAGAGGTTACTCGTCGCAAAGAAGAGGTAAAAAATTTGTTTGTGATGAAAATTTGCAGAGTAATTGATTAATTCTGTTATAATGAATCAAGCAATTCAAAAACTATTTAAGAAAGATATTTCGAGATGTTTAACTATTAGTAATTTGTAATTAAATATATAATGCTCTATGTCCGTATTTCTGCTCATGAAAAATAGCGATGTATGTATTGCCCCAAGCTCGTGCAACACTCGCGTAAATGTTTAAATAATTTAGAATTATTTTGTTGCAACTACAGTACAAACGTGACGCATATAATAATAAGGGAAATACGAAATGAGCAGAAATTGCGACATTCACCTTACCAAGGAAAATGGGACAAGCGTTACACAGCGGGACAAAATCGTAGAACTTTTAATAGAAGATAGAGGGATGAATCTGTTTAGAGGTGAATGCTAAGGTGTCGCGTAACGCAGGGAAAATATTGAAAGAGTATGACGAAGTTTTGACATTAAAAATCCATGTGAAAAAATCCTGAAATTCAAGGAAAATTCAAACATTAAAACGGAATAAATTTTTTTTTAAAGAAATTAAAACTGGCCCGAAAAAAATAAATATGCACTAAACAGTAAAAAATAATTCTTTCCCTTATTTAATCTACGACTCTCCTATTTTTTTAAGTCGGCGCCAGATTTACACAGTGCAAATGATGAAGCGGCGACTTAAAAAATATGAGAGTCGTAGATTAAATAGGAGAAAAAATTATTTTTTACTTTTTAGTGCATTTTTAATTTTTTGAAGTTGGTTTTAATTTTTTACAATTTTCTTATTTTTAACTTTTTAGTTTTATATATATTCACACAACGTGCCGAAGAGATATGCGCGCACGTACATAAAATAGTAATAATTAGGTGACAATAGTCTTTATTATTAACCAGAACTGGCAAAATATTGAATAAAAAAAGATCCCCTTTCGAATAAAAAAAGATCATCAAAATTGATCCGTATGCTGAGGACTTATGCGGGGACAATCATAAAACAAAATACATACGGATCGAATCTATACCCTGCTTTTTGAAGTCAGTTAAAAATGGCAATTGTCTCCGAAAGCGTCGACTTTGACATATATTTTCAAGGTGAAACCTTCTTTCCCATACTTCTCCAATATATTCCCCTCGCTCTGCAACACCTTAGCTTTAACCTCGAAGAAGATTCGCCCCTCTATCTTATTCCCATCAAAAGTTCTTCCACTTTGCCGCAAAAACCGCCGTTCGCCCCACTGTGCGTCGCTGCTAGCCGCCTGGCGAAAGAAAACACCGAGCCGCTTAAAATTCAGCGGCGCCCCGACGCTGCGGAATTTCGATAAAAAGTCAATTGGAACGGAACAACAGGGCCACTATCGATGGACGGCGGATTAATCCGATTACGCGGCGATCGCGTTGGCCAATGAGTTTATTTATCTTCGCGCTTCACGCTCGTCCAGCTATTCGGAGCCGGACACGAGCTCGCCGCCGATGCGACGAGTTTCACGGGAAAGTCCCCGGTACGCGCGAAGGTGTCATTCGTCCTCGCTCCCCCGAGAAAATTAAAATCCTTGAGCGTCCGCGGGGGCAGCGACGAAAAGCCGTAAAAAATACGGCTGCTCGATACTCGCCGTTTACAGTTTAATCTCACTGGGTCGTCAGGACTCGCAGTCGCTCGCAGGACGTCTCTCCCTCTGCCTCTTTTTCCTGCCAGCGGCGTGCGCGACACCCGCGTCGCTCTTCTCCAGCGAGTTTTCAAACGCGGAAGGGAGGAGAGCAACAGTAATACAATATGCAACGACCGACTGTAAAAGGTTGATGAAAATGTTACCTCGTACATGGCTGATCTCTACCCGCGGCTCGGTGTACACACAAAAGGAATGCTCTATGGCCGCGTTATTAAACCTTTGTCGTGGGCCGTTTACCTTCCCTTTTTCTCCCCGTGACAAAGATTAAGTTGTCGTTGCCGCCGGTGACGTCCTTTTTTCGCCCATCCCGCGCTGCCCGTTGTCGTTTATTCAGAGCCGAGTCGCCACCGAATGTCCAACCCTTCGGGAGAATTACATCCCGGCCGCTCGCCGAGGAGTTCGCTCGATGTACGCGCGCTGGTCGGCGAGGAGAATCGAGAGCGACTCCTTCCCGTAGCGTTTAGCCAATTCGCGGGCGACATCGCGGATTAACCGCGATTACCGCGGCTCTTCGCGTGATAGGGCTCTAACGAGCCGTGGAATTTCTGCCAACGAAGCGGTTTCGCGCGCGATAACGAGCGCGGGGAGCGCGTGCCAACCTTTAACCTAGCCCTATTCCGGGCAGCCACTGGTCCGCGCGTTTTCCTCCCGCGTCCTCGCGTTCTTTGCCTCGAAGCAGCCGAGGCTATTGAGCAGCGATGCGTCTCGGTTGCTCGGGTTACACGTTCATCGACCACAATCGTCCACGAGTGAACCCAGAGCTGGAGTTGTTAACCCCTTCGCTGCGAACGCGTCTGGAGCAGGGCTGGCTTTATAGACAATTGATTGATATTCCATTTCTGTGTAAAGCCAACGCGGTTTCAGTTTGGAAGAGCCAGTTTAAACGGGGTTGAAGGGCGAGTTCGATAGAGTGGCGCGTGAGATTAAATCTTCATTGCCGCGCCTCTTCAGCTATTACCTGTTCCTCTGCCATCAAAGGTGTGCATGTCAGGAAGAAAGCTTAAGAGACCCCGATCTAGTGTCATCGAGGGACCTGCGTGACTGGGAGCAACATGAAACATGAGCCAGTATCTCGCGCAGGTGTTTCGGAACGATTCCCGTGTAGGCTGTCGCGTACCATCGCGCTCCCCGCGACCCTCCACGTCACTTCCCACAAGGTCCTGCGTCGTGGGCTCGAAGCGTCTCTGCCTTTGAGAAATTTCTGCGTACCCACGGCGCTCTAGGAAAACAACAGCAGACGTGGCATCCACCCAAGACCAACCGCCCTATTCGTTACGATTAGGCGAGGCTAGAGGTGCTAAGATCATCCTGAAATATCTAAGCGCTGCGGGGATTAGCGGAGTGGGTGTAGTAGAGGCGTCTAAAGAGAGGCAAAGACGCTGAGCCTCGCAGCGTGAAAGGTGCGTAATTAGGGGAGGTGATTTGTAGGGTAATTATGGGACCGTGATTTTGGTTTTAATTTTTTAAGGCTGACAGATATTTATTAATCATAAACGGGTTAGAAACCATTATATAGCGAGGGTACGTAACATTTTGCGGGTTGAATAAAAATAAATCTACATATATGCATAGTATATCAAATTATACTTAACAATGGAGAGAAAAGTGAGAAAATTGAGGTGAAGAATGAGTAATGAGAAATGAAAAATGTACAATGGAAATGGAAATGGAGATAAGAATGAAAATGAGAATGAAAATGAGAACGAAAATGAAAATAGAAATACATAGAAAATAGAATAAAAGTGAAAAGTGAGGGGTGCAAGTAAAAGTGTGTACTACGCTATTAAATTTAGTTTTGTCGCGTTAACGGATTACCAGCTATTTTGATCGTTCGCTCTTAGCATTCTGTGCAATTTACTCTTTAATACGTCCACAGATTCATGAAAGAAATCAACTGCATCAGCATATAAGTTCGCTTGTCGTAGTAGCCGGTTAATCGGATCAAAATATCCATATTTCGTTTTGTACACGATATAATAGAATAAGGGTTCTTCCCTGAGCGATCTGGGTGGAGCATACATTTTTATGAGTTCCAGCAGGGATGGACAATCAACTTGGCCCTTTAGTACTCGAGATAGAAAATATTAAAATTTTCATTTCGACGTTCAGCTAATAATACATCCACCGCAAAATTTAGACCCGGTGACAATTTATCGTAAGGCGCGGCAACTCTCCCGCAAATAATTTCTTTCATCTGCGAATTATCGAATTAGTTCTTCGACTTCCGCGGGATAATAGATAGAAGCGATGAACTTCCGCGTGTGTAACAACAGCGGATGAAGCGCCGGGAATACCAACTCCCACGTTCCCTCGCGCAGACACACGCCCGGCGCTATCAATCACCCACTTGGACGTGCCCATTTCTGCCACCTATATCTCCGCCACTCGACGCTGAAAATCCTCCCACACCACCTCAAGGGTGGCTGTGGATCTTTCTGAAAATTTCCCTCGCCATCCAGCGGGCGCGAGCATCGCTCCTCCCGAAGTGAGCGCGCCATCCCCAGCGTCTCCCTTGAACCAAGAGGACGGAAGGCTCGGGGAGAGCCACGGCTCACAGTGGGATGGATCGACGTTTAGGTAGGCGTTCAGTTCATTTCTTACATATTTCATCATTTAATGAATATAATCTAAGATTACGGGTAATGTATTGTACAATAAATACAATAATCATTTTTTTTCTCGTCGCTCTTTTTAATAATGGGACCTCAAGAGTCCCTTCGTGTTGATTCCCATATATATACATCCATATATATGGAACGGGGCTTATTAATAAATTATTTAGAACATCTTGATTTGTCATTCTTCGGCTGCTCTTTTTGCGTATAATTCGCAGTAGTTTTTAAAATCATTATTTCGGGCGTTCTGGGCTCCCTCGGTTAAATATTCTAAAAAAATTTTAGATTTCCATTTTTAGAAAATGACCAGCTTCTACACATTGGAATAGTTTCAGTTAGTCTTTTTCTTTAATGAAAAATATAAACACTTATATTCTATTGCCAACTTAAGATTTTTTCTTACCATTTTCGTATTTTTTAACTTTAAATTACACTAATTGAGTAATGTTCAAATATAATAATAATGAATAATATATGTTGGAAGTGAATTTATTAATAAGCCCCGATCCATGTATATGGATGTATATATATGGAAATCAACACGAAGGGACTCTTGAAGTCCCATTATTAAAAAGAGCGACGAGAAAAAAAATGATTATCGTATTTATTATACAATACATTACCTGTAATCTTAGATTACAATCATTAAATGATAAAATATGTAAGAAATGAGCTGAATGCCTACCTAAACGTCGATCCGTCCCACTGTGCGGCTGCTCGGCTCTCTTCGCAGCCGTCGCAGTCGGCCGTGTTTCGCGAGCTTCGCGAGGAAGGCTTCCTCGAGGAAACTCGTCCAGCGGGTTCGACGAACCCGCGAGCGCCGCGGGTCGCGCGCGGCCGGCGGATCATTTCGTTAGGGGACGATCGAACCCACCGAATCCAATATTACTCGCAACAACACACGCGTTTCCGACTTCCGCGGCTCGGTACGGCGTTAACGGATAAAGAGCCTAAGCTACTTAGCGTAAGCTAAATCCGCGTCGTAATCCTTGGCTGGTGGATCTGGACTGCGGGGAGTTCGTTGCCCGCCAACTGGGTAAAATCGAGTGAGACCCCCGAGTGACGCTCGGCGACGATGCTCGCGCGGAGATCGCCCGGGGAACGACGCTCGTCTCGGGCGAGCGTCTAGTTGGACGCAGGCTTGTGGACCAATTAATCGGTTCACGGGTTCCGCAGAGCACCCTCCGAGGGGTGGGACCCTACCGATCGACCCGATGGAAATCAAATTATACGGAGGCGAATTCGCGTTTCGGCGAGGGCACTGGCCTGCGCTGGTCGACCAAACGGTTGCCCTTTCTTCCAGCTCCGCCGGGGTCTTCCGTCCTCCTATCATCCCCTGTAAGATGCACTCGAAGCACCGAGGGAATCGATCCTTCCGTCCTGAACGGAAACCTCCTCGAGGAATAGTCACCATGTTCGTAGATTGCATATTTAGGAAGATGGGAAGCAACCGTGCGCCTCAAACGATCATCAGAATTTCAGCTAATTGGGTTGCCTGGAGGTACTTCTGTGCGCTCCCCGAGCGATCGTATAGAGAAAGGGAAAACCGTCGGAGGAATAAATCCACAGCTCTATAACCTCGGCCGATCAGACATCGACGCGTCTGTTTTCCAATCTCCGGCGCCCACACGCGAGCGAATCGCATCAGGAAGCTGCTGACAAAGGTTCGAGAGCGCCTCCCCGGTTCGTGGGCTTCCGCCTGGGACGAGGTTCGTTAGTCGAAGGAGCGCGAAAGCGGGGCGAAACGGCGCACCCTTCGCAGAGCCGGCGGAGGGTGCGCGGTCCTAACGAACGGAGCCGGGGCGAAGAAATTAGGGACACGTGTCCCGGGATTGAAAAAAAGAATTACGCTGGGAAAGACGTCGAGGGGGAATGGAAAAGCACTTTGCCCGCGTGACTGTTGACTCCGGCTCGTGCGCTCCCTTCTCGAGCACCCTGAAACTAATTCGAGGAAGTCGCTGGTGTTACCCAGCCTCGCAGAGTATCGCAGAGCTTGCGCGCGCGATTCTGGCGGCGCGCAGCCGCTCAGAAAAAGAGGAAAGTGCTTTATGAATCCGCGGCGCTCCGGGTATCGCGGCCGGCGATAAACGGAGTTTTATCGCCGGCCCCGCCGCGTTTATTGTTTCGCCTTCGTAATCTCCAGTTCCGTGTCGGCTCGCCGGCTCAATCGGAACGCGGGGGAGCACTTGGACTCGCGGGGCCACGATCGATAACGCTGCGCGATAAACTTTTCTTCTTCCACGAGATCGCCGTCCTTGAAGGACCTCGCCGGTCACGGCGGTGGCGATTCCACGACAGCTGCGTCCCTCTAGAGAACAGGTAGCCAAGCTGCTCCGCACACTAGCTTCGGAGAAGCTAAGTCAGTGATTCCCAAACTGTGGGTGGCGAAGTGTTTTCTGAGAGGCAGCCACAGTTGTTTTTAGTGGGCGATTTTTAGCTGTTATTCATTTTAATTAGCAAGTTAGAATTATATTCTGAAATACCTGTTTTTAATCTGCTCTCTTTACCTTATTAAATTTAGCTCTTTGAGTATTGTAGAAGAGGATCGTGACTCAAAAAAAGTTGGTTAACTATTTTCAGCAGGTAGAAAGAGAATCGATTCTTTGGGAATTTATTTCAGAAAGTACATGCATATTTGTATGCAATGGTTTTTGTATTCAGATGAGAAGAAACCTACAGGTTTCAGAAATCAGTTGGAATTTTGCAATAATTAAATATTTCTGTACCTAAACGTAATATAATAACCTGTTAAAGTGTCCTTCATCTGACGACAAAATCCATTGCATAAAATTATGCATGTGTTTTCCGAAATAAATTCCCAAAGAACCGATTCTTTTTCTACTTCCTAACGGGTAGGTAGCCCCTTAAGTAGAGTGCGAAACATAGCGACGGCTTTGGCGGAATCGGTTGAGGCAGCGCGCGGTGGATCCGAATAGCGTTCCTTCTCGAGAATGCTTTCTTGAGAATTACCCGAGAAATTTTATAATTTCTTACTTCCTATTTCTCGAGAAGTACTATAATTTCTCGAGAAACTTAAGTCTAGGAGAAATATTACAAATCTCCTTTATAATCGCGAACGTACAAACACATCTACAATTTATAACACATCTTATTAATAACATTAGATCCTATATGAATCCCGATAGAAAATAACAGTACAGAATCCACGGCCCACCGCTTCTCTAAGAGCAGCCCAGATAGTACAGTAGTTAGTTGTACGCGTCGGAAGAAAAAGTTGCCGCAGGAATATTTATAGAGTCCCCCAGTTTGTTCACCCGAGCTGTGTAAGACTGTCCGAAGCCGAGATACAGCGAAATATCACTGTTCGCGAAGTTGCCACAATGCCCCGGCTAGCACAGAGACCGCCTTCTCTCGCACTTCCGTCACTTCCGCCCGCCTAAGTAAATGTACACGCGGGTACCTGCGTTTACCCTCTCTGCAGGCCGCTCCCCCCGTGCATCCGTTGTTTGCTCGACGGTAGAAAAATACGGCGCTGGAAGAAGGAATCGAACTGTTCAGAGACGGTCGGAGCGAGTTCGGCGCGCACGTTTTTCGTATTGTTCCAGCGCGGCGGAATAAAACGGAGATACGAGGCCGCGTGACTGTTCCCATACGGGCGCATATCGTTGGCCGGTCGGCATAAGGGCGAGGAAAAGTCACGTCCCCCTTCTTGGCTCCTCGATCTTCGATAATAGAAACCGTAACGGCGACGTCTCCCCAACACCGTCGAATACCGGCAGAGGAACGTGTTGCGCGTATCAAGCGGCTAGGAAATATTGGCTCCTTTAACACACATATTCTTATCGCAAGCCGCTGATTTCTCCGTGGGAATACGCTTCCACTGGCGGGGGCGCGAGCAACGGCGGAGTCTCGTGTGTGAAAGAAGCTGCGGTCGAGGGACGAGCCAGGGTAGTTTGGGAACGGAAAAGCAGAACAAAACGGTCGACCAGAGATATTAGCGCCGCGAGCTGCGACCAACCGCAACGCGAAATAGTTTTCCGTTTATCTGGAGTGCTGGATTTTCCGCTCTGGGTAACCTCTGAACCGATGCAACCCGCGTCCACCAACTGAGGAGTCGTCCTTAAATTACGTAAGGCTCTTTCGGGTGGGGTTCGCGAATTTCTTACAAGTGGATCAAATATTACGTCTCACGTAATATTTTTTAACACAATTTTCAATAAACACAAATTCCATCATTAACGCTCCAGAAAAGTAATTTTAGTTTAAAGTTCCCGAAGCCGAGGTGTAAGAAAGTCCTAAAATTGAGGGTGTTAACTCGCTTTCTAAATTATTCGTTATATATTTATATTTATTCCGATGTTAAAAATCAGTAGAGTCGAGAAGGTCTTTCTCGAGTCCCGGTTCGTAATCGCCGGCCTTTCCGTCCCGTGGAAAGTCCCCTCTTGTCCTTTTGGGAAACTCCTAAGGACCCCGATGCCGATTTATGGTGTTTATGGCGTCGCACTGGTCGGGCCCATCTGCTTAAGCTCAAGCTTGCAGCCCCTTTTACGAGGTGGTGCTTCAATATTGCTAACACCAGCGGCCGTAGCCGCGATGGAAACACCGGTTCTCGTTAGATCACCGACGTTAAGCGTCACGGGCGGTGCACTGGGGAAAGATGGGTGACCACTTTTCTCCCGGTGCGCTGCTGCTGCTGGGACCCGAAGGAGAGAGGAGGGAAAAATGGGGGGTAATGACTAATATTCTTTGGGCAATATAAGCAAAAATGCTTGAAACGCCATCCTGCGTAAAAACACAGGAAAAACAAAAAATACAAATACAAAATATTGCTAACAGAGGTGAATGAATTATATAAATTGGAATATAAAATCTTACAAATTCCTATACTGTGGGTTGGAAGGGGTACGAAATCGGCAAAATTACCCTTGCGTAATTTAAGGACAGCTCCTAACGGCGCTGTCTTCTGCGTTCCGCGGAATTTCCCTGACTTCCTTCGCGATGTATCGCGAATAATGCTTCGCGGTGTCCGAAGGAACCTTGTTCGTCCTCAACAATCTGAAAATTGTGTTAGACAAGAACCACTGCCAGGATCCGAAAGATCCTTCTTCCTATCGAAGCGTGTCACCATCGCCGCGGGTACATTTACACGACTATCTTGGTTCGCAAAGCGATCGGTGGTTATTGACGTCCATCTGGAACAAACGATAGCGACAATAGGGGCCCTTTGACGTAGCCCGCCTTTGAATACCATCCGATAAGCGATACGATCCGACGCGCCCTTACGAAAACACGAGATGATTAGCGGTTTCGCGCGCTATGGAGATTGGGTCGCGTATCGTTAGCTGGGAGAGCCCGATGGCGTTGAATCTCGTTCATTCGGGAACACTAGACACTGGGGTCGCTCGAACAGAAGCCTTCGATTTCGTCCTATTGTACAGCCCAGGAGGTTAATAATCGTCCACGAGCGGCTTATCCTTAACCCTTGCCTCTGCAAGTGAAAATTGACCGCTGTTCGCTGCGTCATTGCCCTCTTACCACCCGCGTTCCTCGCGACTGAAAGGCTTGAATAGACCTGACTACCCAAACGGAAGAGCCGCCAGGTGTCTATCAGCGCGGACGTCCCTCGCAGGAGGAAAATGGCCCCACTCAGCGATGATTTCCGCGTGCCAGGCTTCCCGAGCCGGCCGTTTCTTTCAGCAACAGGTGGCTTGCTTTTCCGAAGCCCCGGAAAAAAAATCGGGACCAGTTCCCAACGAGCGGTGCCTCGATTTCCATCGATCTCGCAGGAAACCCTATCTCGAAGAGCCTTACGCTCTTCCTCGCGGTCTCAACCTCGAAGGAGATGCACCGGCTATGAAGTCTGTATCGCTATAGGGGAAAGTTGATGGAGAAGTTACAGCCACGGCGGCGTCCCTGGTACGTCAGACTCAGCTGCTTCGCCCCTAAAATTGATTACAGTCGACCGTGAAAGTTAAACGGTCCCGAGCGCACTCGCGATAGTTTCTCTGCTCCTCAATCCACCTCCCAGCATCCAGTTGTCCATTCGCTTTATTTGTAAGTCCTCGGCTTCCGCCTCCTTTATTCGTTCCATCGAAGGCACGGGAACTTTGAAGTGGCCAGTAAAGGCAGGGGATCTGGATCGTGGGAGTTCATTTCTACTCACGCGTTCCGTTGGATTTCGGTCGTCCATCGATCGCTAGGGTCCGAGAAAAGGAACGGGGGAAATTAGAGAAGCCCCTCTCGGTAATAATAGGAAAAGGCAACTCGAGCTCTCTTTGACGTCCCTCGTTCCTTCGGCAATTAACGGGTGGGAACGGTGTAACGGGAGCGTAGCTGCGACGTCGAGCGACAGAGGGTGAAAGCCAGGAGAGGGCCAGCCGCTTGTTCGCGGTGGAGACTCGGAGGATCGAAGGGGAGGAAGGCTCCTGCGTTCGTCATTGACAGAACCTTCCCCTTGCGGACTCTCGCTTTCCGAGCTCGGAAGAACCGAGCCGCGAGATCGAATCGGGGATCGAGCGCCGCGGCCCTTCGGCTCCAACGGAAATAGCCATGTCTGGTTAATGAAAATTCAATCGACGGCCTCGGCCCGTAGCGTTAATCTCGAAAATGGAATGGCCCCGCGCGGCGCTACTGCTGTCGTTAATTATCCCGACTGAAATTGCGTCCACACTCGAGCGTGAACCGCGCGTGGGCGCAGCACGATCACCGGGGACGTTCGTTCTGTAATTCCCCACAAATGGCTGGCAATGGACGATCGATCGACGGACACCGTCGATCTCTGAAGAATATTCGGAGAAGCCAATTTTCAGGGGGAATCATATTTTTTGGGGCTAAAAACATAGAGCAATTAGGGATCTTTTCATCTGAAATTTAGACCATGTTAACAGTCATCTTTGAAGAAGTTGCGGCGTCTAGGTGGATCGTGCATAACTCCTGTATTTATTATTAAAAAATTGTAATAAAAAAACAGCAACTTTTTCAAAGATGCAGAAAAACATGTTCCAAATTTCAGACGAATCGGATCGCTAAGTAGTTTCTTAAAAAAATAAATCCCAAATCCTCCTATATTTTTAGCTGAAAAAAAATAAGATTCCTCTCTTAAGGGGGGAGCCTGGTGTAACTAAATGAAAATCGAGGCATTTTTCGGGAATTTTTTTTAAAGAAAGTATTTGATAGATCTTTCTGAAACTTTCAGGATATTGTATTAACAGGTTAAGGTATATAACAAAAAAATTTTATTAAAAAAGAGCGGCAAATAACAAAGTTATGCCCAGTCCGTTGGCGACGCAATTATTGCACTGCGGGCAACGTAGCGTCTTTTGGTTTCGTCTGAAACCAAAAATCGAACAATTTCCTTTCAGTTTATGAGTGTACGCACAGAATGAAGAAATTTGAAACTTAAAAGATGCAAAATGAACAAATTGGCGGCCTCTTGAATAAAAAGTTCACTGTTTCCAACGAAATTTTGCCTTAAATGTCTAAAAGAAAGTTATTTATTTAAACAATATCATTATACTACTAACTTAGTACTATGAAGAAAATGTTCACAAATATCCGTGCACAAGGCCAAGTCGATTGGTTGAATATTTTTTTAGTTACATTGCCCGCAAAGTGTAAAACTGTCGTTTCGAGAAAAACACATTTCAAGTTTTGTGGTAGCCTGGCGCTCCGTAGCAAAACCGGCTATATCCGCTTTAATTTTTCGAATTTCGTTTTGCGGCTTTGGGAACATATTGTCGTGATGTTCAACTATTGATTTATGAAAAAAAAAAAATCGATTTCTTCGATCCGCTACACCAGGCTGCCCCCTTAAGGGCTCGGCATCGTCGGCGAAGACGGTTCGTCGGAATGTCGTCGCCGCCCAGCTTTGCGTCCCCGCCGAGATCTTCAAAGCGGCGTATACGTAGGAATAATTAAACGGGCATTCGTGTGCTGGGTAAACGAGATCGGGCGTCGGTCAGAAGTAATTAAGCCGTGGCGTACGAAACCGCCTCGGAAGGAGGCTGCCAGCCGTCGCAGCAGCTTGGAGCTCGTCTCGAATCCTGGCCAGACTGCTTCGAGACCCAGGCGAGCCTGATTATCCGTCTCCTTTCGGATACCGTATCCCAAGGACTCTCCCATCCGCGAGGAGCGGGCCGGAGGTCTCTGGAAAAGTCGACGGAGATCTCGCGATCACCTCCGGAGCGTTACGTAATCCGGGAAAGGCTGGCGCGATACGGAATTTCGTTATCGGCCGCGATAACTCAAACGTTATTGCGAGATATCACGGAAAGTGGAGGGGCTCCGCGGCTTTTTGCGGCATCCTCCTGGGGATTTATGCGCGACGGGAGTATTCGACGGTGCCTCGGTACTTTATTAATTTCTCCCGGCTAACGAATTTCACTCGCGACTCCCCCAGCCCTTCTTGCCGCCGTTTTTCCTGAGCACGCGAGGATGCCGAGCCCCCCGGCGCTCCGCGCGGTTATTTATTCATTTGCTACCTTAAACAGTGCTCTTGGCGACCTTCTCGTTTGCAATTCTTAGCCGGCGAATGAAGACCTCGCGTGTCCTTGATAAAATATAGAGGGACTCGCCGCGGAGAAGGTCAGGAAGCAGCCGAGGCTTATCTATCCGTCTTCTCGCATCGGCGCAGCGATGCCTGGTTAGGTACTCCACTCCCTCTGTGTCCCGTCCACCTTATCGCCGCGGCACGAGACGCCGGAGGAAAGCGGACGGCGAGGAACGGGGGCAGAAGTGAAAGAGCGCTACAAAGGAACGGCGAGCGCGTATCGAATGGAGCGTGTCCGAGGAGAGAAAGGGAGAAGGGATGGTTTGGTCGCGAGCGATAGAACGCGCGTCGTTGGCCGCTCGGGCGCGTTCAATTAAGCGCGTATCGAGAGCTCGCCGAACCGGCTGACCTCGCCAAGGCGTCGATCAACGAGAACCTTTGTTCCTCTTTCGTCGGTGGCCACGCGTAACTCCGCTCTAGCCTACATTCCCAGCTGCGAGCGGCGGGCCTAGCCGCGAACGCCACCAATTCCAGCGGATTCTCTCGTTATCCATTTCCACCAGCAATGGCTCGTTCAAGTATTCATCGATAAGCCTCGGCGATGCAACGCTGCTGGACGGTGTGAATGACGCCGCCACGGAAGCATCTGTACATATTTTACGATCTGCACCGGGACCGTTGCAGACTCCATCTCCATCTTCCAAAACCACTGTACCTCCCGCCAAACAGGGCCCAATCTAGGGGGTGCAAGGAGATTAATTGGTGATTTATGAATATTAAATTTTGCGCGAAACGAAAGCCTTTTGCTGTCGGAAATTTTATTTTAAAATGATTATTAACTTCGTCGTCCCCTATTGTTCAACGTCCAACCTTGCGAGGAACCTCTCCCAGAATTCAGGACTTCCTCGTCATAGTAGCCTGTCTTCCATAGAGACCACGGTATGGTACGTGTAGTAAAAAGACACGTGTATTACATATATCCGTACCTCGATCCGTGTAGCTTTTAGTACACGGGTACCAGTGCACTATTTCACGTGTATTTAAATACACGTGTATCAACGTGTTTGTGTATTTTGATCAGAATTGGGCATTAACTACGGGAGAATGGGCAATGGCGGTCACTTAAGCAATAAGTGTAATAAAACCGAGTGATGTTTCTCAATTTTAAGGATTATCGTTGCGTCTAAAAAGAAGCTCGCTTATTACCAGTAATGCCTTAATTTTTTGTATCAAAATAGGTAATCGGTTAAACAAATCTTGTTAATTTTATAATTGTGTTATTAGTTACACTCTGAGAATTTGTAAAACCATACTTTCCGCATATTATTCTAGTAAATATATTTAAATACATCAATTCTTTTATGAATTTCGCAATCCCTCAGAGTTCTGGGATATCTATAGATATTAAAAATCAGACGAATCAAAATACGGATACGTTAATATACGTGTATTTATAAATACACGAGTATCTAAATTCACGTGTATTTAAATACACGTGAAATAGTGCACGGGTATCCGTGTACTAAAAGATACACGGATTCAGGGACAGATACGTTTAAGGGGAGGTTCTGGTCTAGAGCCCCAAAAAATAGGTGATATTTAGGAATTAATTAAAGGAAAACTACTATATATAATTTAATGGGACTTGTTGCATTGTATTAAGGATGTCTTATGTTATAGAAATATATTTTTTGTTTTATAATTAATCAGTGCAAACAGCCCTGGGGAGTCGTTAAAGTTAAGGCGTCAAGAAATTGATCCAAATCGGTGGGACCTGTATCTCTAAAAGTTATTATCCGATTCGACTGAAACCTTTTTTATTTTGAAGATTATTCTTTTTTCTAGGGGGGGGGGACTAAAAAAAATTACAAAAATTACATTTTTTTTAGAAAATAACGACACTTCACGTTTGAAATCACTTTTCCCTGTATTTTTCGTCCTTTCAACGCCTTTAAAAATTATAAATTTTCAACTTTTTGTAATTTTTTTAGTCCCCCCCTAGCCAGAAGTATATTCTTCAAAATAAAAAAAGTTTCAGTCGTATCGGATAATAACTTTTGAAGATACAGGTCCCACCGTTTTGAGAACACTGTTTCGAGAAAAACGCATTTGAAGTTTTACGTGAGCGCCGGAGTGGACAGTTGTTGCCCATGCGTTTGCCGCTACTCAAATGCCTATAACTTGGGGAATTTTACGAATTTCAACCAATCCTTTTAAACACGTTTTCCTAAAAGGTTGAACATTCGAAAAATGAAATAAAAAAAAAATCGACATTTAGACCAGAACCTCCCCTTAAATACACGTGTACACGTGTATTTAAATACACGTGAAATAGGGATCTCTAGTCTTCCACCCTGCTTCTTACAAATCTCTCCCCCTCGAGGCGCGACTCACCCCAGACACGTGGAACCACTGGACGGACTTTCGCACCTACTTTCTGGATTATGTCGTCGGGGGTGGGTTGCTCGATAACGCCGAAGCGGCACGCGATAAGGTCTCGTGGCTCCCGGGGCGCGTCGAACGGGAAGAGGGACTGTCACGATTGACAGGGGGAGTCACGCGAAGCTGCAGTCTCACCGTCGCGGCATAAAGGATCGAAAGGATGCCTTGCCTTTGCGTTGCCGATAACAAACAACCCCCCTTCTCTGCGATGAGAAAGCAGAGGGACACTCCGCGCGCAGGACGGTAAAGCTCGCTCGGAGTTGACGCTGAACGTGTCGCGACTGTGTTCGCTCGTGTGCCGTAGATTGCGTGGGACACGCTCGCTCGCTCGAAAGACGTCGCCTGGCGCTAATGGCAGCGGAACGTATCTTGGGCGCGATTGAAGCGGAGCAGCAGCAGCCCGTAATCGAGTTAAGTGCATTATCCAGCGGGATCAGGCCGGCGAAACGGCCCCGTGAACGGGAATGCCCCGAAAACAGTTTGGACGCGCTAAAGCGTCTGGGTTAGGTCTGGGTTAGACTCCCCTGAGTCTACTCCTCTCCTTACGTAACGCGCATTTGCGCGATGGATCCAGATATCTGTGATTGTAAGGGAAAACGCCGCGCGTGTCACGTGTTTCCACTCTCGAGACAATAGCTGGCTTTAGACGTACGATTCTTCTCACAGTTTTGGAGCGTACACTCCAGGCGGGCTGGTATAGATTAACCCTTGAGCGGGCGCGCTTTGTGAACTCTGTTCACCGATCTGCGTATTTCCTTCATTTAGGTCTCGGTAAGACAAACATTCTCTCCGCGCGATCGTGGTGTGCTTCAAGAACCCTATGACGCTTGTGCCAGTTGATTTTCATTTTTGATGTTAAAAATGTTTTACATATAATATTTTTGGGTTTTTAAATACATTTACTGCGTTTTTAGGTACGTTGCTAATATTTTCCCATCACATTTGATTTAAGTTACCACTGTCAACAGAGAAACCGTTTCTGAAGTGTAATATATAAGGGGGCTGAAATTAGGGATTGCAAACCGGTAAATCGGTAAATCGGTTTGAAGTTTTTTTTTTTTCACTGATAACGTAGTAGATGTCGACGGAATTATGCGCTATATATATGCGCTACATTGCTATACATACAATTTTTACCGGTAATTCGCCAAATTTTTACCGGGAATTCGATAAATTACGTATTTCCCGATATTTACCGGTAGATCGTGAGAAATACGTATTTCTCGATATTTGCCGGTAGATCGCGAGAAATAGTAGCGCATATATGTACCGCGTAATTCCGTCGATATCTACTACGTTATCAGTGAAAAAAAGCTTCAAACCGATTTACCGATTTACCGGTTTGCAATCCCTAGCTAAAATGATTATTTTCAACTGATCAACTGAGTTCACCACGCGCCCGCTCGTGTACCTCTCATTGCCGCGCCCGCCCGAGGGTTAATAAAAATAGATAATAGAAACGTCATCATAAAAGAAAGATGCGAGTAATCTTCATATTCTCAAAATTTTGTCGACTTAAGGGGGTATACCCGTTTGAACCCTCGGAAAATGTATACATTTTGTGGATTTTTTTACAAGTCAACGGTTTGATGCAGATTTCCCGTTTTTTAACTATGTTTACATAGTATTATGAACTACTTATAAAAAAAGTTTCAGTTAAAAAACTATTGTTTTTCGGAAGTTACGGATACATGTCCGAAAGTCTCTCGATTTTAGACGGCTAAACGGTGGCCCTAAAAACTCGCGCTACGTTCAACCAATTTACTTCAAATTTTGCATGCAGAATCATAATAAGATTCCGCATCGTCCAACGAAGGCTTTTTTTTATTTCGATTCCCCGTTTATTATTTATAAAGGAAAAAGGTGGATTTTTCTCTTAGAAAAATTTAACTTTACCTTTGATCTCTCACCATTTCTTTATTTTTCAAAATTTTCAAAATCGCCTTCGTTGGACAATGTGGAATCTTATTATGATTCTGCATGCAAAATTTGAAGTAAATTGGTTGAACGTAGCGCGAGTTTTTAGGGCCACCGTTTAGCCGTCTAAAATCGAGAGACTTTCGGACATGTATCCGTAACTTCCGAAAAACAATAGTTTTTTAACTGAAACTTTTTTTATAAGTAGTTCATAATACTATGTAAACATAGTTAAAAAACGGGAAATCTGCATCAAACCGTTGACTTGTAAAAAAATCCACAAAATGTATACATTTTCCGAGGGTTCAAACTGGTATACCCCCTTAAGTTGCTTTGCCAAATACGTATGAATTGAATGATGATCCTCGGTTAAATTGCATTATCCTTTGAACATATAAAATTTGTTTTCCTGCATTTTCTCTGATAAATACATAAATCCTGTATTCTACAGCTAAATCAATGCGTAAACTCAAATTTTTTGAATCTGTGACTTGGGTCGTTTTTCCTTGCAACCACAGAATATGTTCCCAGTCGTATTCTCCATTTACCATTCTCCTCCCTCGTGTTAAAGATCGCGATTTTAAAAAGTGTCCGAATATTAATGCGAGCCACTGTACGTATATTCTTTTAGATGGAGCGCTACGTTTCAATGAAATTGTTAGAATATAATGTTTATTTATTTAAGAAAATAAAAGTTACACAGTCGATCGTCGGTATAATAATAATAAGAACTGTGTAAAACTTAAACTAAAAGTAATAGAAAGAATAGTCTTTAGCGCGATGCAAGTTAACCGTTTGGAGGGTTTTCTCGGACTGAGAAGCGCAGGGGTCGAGAAGACCGTTTTCCCCTCTTTTGGGTCTCCTGTAGCGAAAGAAAGGAAAACTCACAAGTCACCGGGTCCCCAAAGTCCCTGACACTCCAACTCCAGGAACAGTCCATCGTTGTACACATTCCAACAGAAATGTTAACCATAGCAGAAATATTTCTGTTGATAGAGTTAGGCGAAACACCCTGCGTCTATATCACCCTCTACTTGTCTGTGACATGATGCTTGGTAATAACGATACCAGCCCCCGGGCCGCCCCTGCGACTAATGCCGCATTAACTCGGAAATTCCCTAATGGAAGTCCATTTCTGTAGTTTTTTTTTTTCGACTGAGGGGCAGAATTGGGCAGGGGTCGCGCCCGGTCGAGAACTTTCCCTCGTTGGCGCTGATAATCCGAGCGGCGATCTGTCGTCGTGGAGAATGGGATCGTTCGATACTCGCGAGGCGTAACGATTCGGAAACTTTGATTACCCCTGAACGTACCATCGACACAGTTCGTGATTCCCCTTTACTTAAGCCGCGATCGTGCCACACGCCATTCCAACTGCTGTATGGAATGGCCCTTCATTTGCATTTCATTGCACGCGTCATAAATAAATTATCGCCCCGCGGCGATTCCGCGGGATCCGAACCACGAGCCGTATAAAGTGTGCGTTTGGCTAAGCCGAGTCTCGACGGGCGCTATTGCCCGCGCGGAAGCCAAATGGACCCAGGCTTTCGTTGTCACGGTGGACGATGTCCCCTAAAGCGCGTCAAAACTCGCCGCGAACGGATTCGACGAATCTTATCGACGCCGGCTTTGATAAACGCTTCGGTTTCGATATCCCCGTCGAATCTATCCGCTCGAATTCGTTCCGCAATCTCCGTCGGGCGTGCCCCCGAAGCGGGCAAAAACGATCGAGTCTCGGCGCGCGTTCCGTTACGCTGGCTCGGTACCTTTGCCGTTGAAAAATTTAAAGGAACCCCCGTGAACCATTTACAGTTCACGGGAACGTGGAAGCTTTGCGGTGCGAACGATATCCGTCTGCAAAACGGCCAAATGCGCCACGCAAAAATTCCACGGTAGCGGAACAACCCGCCACCGCAGAGCTCGGTAACGAATTCGGGTAACTGTTTTGTTTCTTCCATCTCGACTCCTCAATTTGGCGAATTTCTCGCGTTCCCTTTTTCGGACTATTTGAGATCAGTGGGTCTCTTTGCCGCGGAGCGGGACGACGCTGGAATTTGAATAGGTGCCGGGAAAAGGAGCGCGAGAAGCGTTCCTCGGCGATAAGTGCGAGCTGAAATAATGATTAGAGGGTGGCTCTCGAGAAAGCTTTTACGCGGCCGACAAGAAACAGAGAACGGTATAGACCGGCGAATCTGCGGGAATCCCCGGCGCGCGTCTACCGCGGGCTGCGAGAGATTCTAACGAATTCCACGTTTCCTTTCTTTGTTCCAGCCGGTGCAACCAGATTGAGGCATTCGAGACACCTGGACGCAAGATCGCAGCTCTCCACCGACGAGGAATTAACGGTGAGTGCTTCTCGATTCCCCTCTTGATTCGATTTCTCGCCTTTCGAACGGCCCTTCCCTCCCGCGGCTCTCCAATTCTTCCGCCCTCTGTCTCGCCCCCGCCGATACACCTTGGTGGGTCCTCCCTTTCCTATCTTCGCTCTCAGCCTCCGGAGACTGTATCCGCGGCGTGGATAATAGATTCGCTCCGCCGAATCCCTCGAACGCCGTCAAATATTTACGCGATCCGGCTGCAGCTCACTCCGCGGCTTTCCTCCAGCCGATTTTCTTACGTCGACGCGCAGTGCCCCGGTAACGGGTGAAAAACGGTGGCGTTTTATCGCGACACGTCGCTTAGGTATTCAGCCCTAACGATATCGGGGGATGCTGAAAGAGGATCTCGCGGTGTCGAGTTTTAGCGAGCGCAGATTTGCCAGCGATTGGCACGCGAGCTTTGAAGAAAAGTAGCTGCGTGATCGCGCGTCGGATTACGTAAGTTTTTACTAATCTCGGGAACTTGTGGATTCGCAGATGCAGCAGGGTGAAAACCACAATCACAAGCCAGTGTTTTCCAACTGCTCGAATTACGCGCCAGTGGTGAAGGAGGAGGAAGCAGCGGGCACTGTGGTCATTCAGGTGCACGCTGAGGACCGGGATCATCCCGACGAAGGAGGTGGGTTGAACGGTCGCGTGGCAGAGCGAGGATAAACCACGAATGTTGTAATAATAATGATAGTAGGGAAACCGGGGTAGATTGTAACATAACTGAAATCTTTTGAACGACAAATCTGGATGTCGCAGCATGCGAGAGCTGCCTGGAGATATTAGCACCCTCGGATTTAGCGACACAAACGAGCGTCATGCATTCATTTTGTAGTTATAGCCCAGAATTTTAGTATTTAGAGCATCTAAGTAAATTTTGTCTCAGCACTTTTATTTCGAACAACAGAACAATCGAGAATCCAAAGAGTAGAAAAAAAAGTATAAAGGCAAAAGTAAAGAACGCGAAGAGATTTTGATAGAATCAGATGAATAAGCAGTGATTGTTTAACTCGTGTATATCAAATGTTTAATAATGATCTGTGTTTTCATTTATAGTTTTTAGAGTTGTTTATTTGTGTTCATATTTGTATTTAAATGAGTAAAACAGATGTGTTACAATTTACCCCGGACTGGGACACATTGTAACTAAGGTTCAGATTTCTTTAAGATGAAGCTAGACGTCTCAGTGTCCAAATTTATGTGTCACGTACTTACATTCAATGAATTCACCACATTTGTAAGTAGTAAGTCGCGCAAATTATTTCCTGATTGAGGAAAACACTTTAAAAAAAAACTGTGAAAACTTTTTTGTTATAATCTGCACCGGTCTCCCCTGGTTTATTCGTGGAAATAAATTCCTTGGCAATAGAGCCCTTAAGGGTAAAGTTAAATTAGCGCAAATCGTTGAGTAGGTTGATCCTCGTGACGTGTTCTTAATTTTAGATTTAAACGAGTTATCGAGTGCCCTTGTTGCCCTGTTATGAATGGAAATAAAGATGATTTCCTCGCGCGCAGGTACGATCACGTACAGCTTTGTGACCGCTCCTGGCGAGAAGCTGAAATTCGAGATCAACAACCGAACCGGATTGATCAGGACAACGCAGGTGCTGGACAGGGACGAGCCTGCTCGTGAGAAGGAAGCTTATTTGACCGTTCTCGCGACGGACAATGGAAGGCCACAGTTGGACGACGTGTGCACCTTTAAAGTCACCATCGAGGACGTCAACGACAACTCGCCGGTTTTCGACAAAGTGGTATGTCTCCGGTGGCAAAGATTCGTCTCTGGTTCTCTCTACCGTGTGTGCCTTACCGATCGAACACATCAGTTCCTTCCACGCGTTCTCTACCGACAGCCGGTGGTATCGCTCGCCTGTAGATATCGGTCGCGTTTAAATTATCGATTGAATCGTACGTTACTTATCGGCCGCGGACAAGCTATCGATTTACCGACGCTAGATAAGCGAGCCCTTCCCTGTATTACCGACGGTGATCAAGTTACTTCGCACGATCACCGCAGCGTCGCCACTGCCCAATCAAATCTCCCGCGCCGTTCATTTCTTGGCTCGTCCGTCGAACGACCGTGTAGCATACCCCTACTCTAATACGACTATGCTACTAACCACCTTTTTGCTTCGATTTTGTTTCTTTTTCTGAACTCAGGTCTTCCGTGGATACGTATGGAAGGTTGGTCTCGAATTTTCCCGTGTGAACGTAGTCTCGATGTGTTTCACAGTGGGAATGCGAATGCGTCTGTGTCGTTCATTTTCTGTCCCCGCATCCGATCGCTTGCGCGGCTCGAGCGGTAGGATCCTTTCCACTTCGGGGGTCGCGCCACTTTGGATTTTAAAATTATCACCTATAAGATTCTTTTTTCGAGAAAATAATAAGGAAAATGAAAAATCGTAAAGACAGCTGCTACTTGTAGAATCCAAAGTGGTGTAACCCTTAAATAAATCTCGCCGATCCACCCCCAGGTCAATAATCCCAGTTTATAAGAGAGCGCTGCCGATCATGCCGCTCGTGCCGCGGCTTGTCTCGTCGCGTAGCGTACGCGCGTTTAGATCTCGTCGCATGCACGCGTAGGTGTTTAGCTGGATCTCGGGAGAAGGTCGCGTCGCGCGCACGAATGCGATTCGAGCTGCTTCGAGCGTGTGCACTTGAGATCGTCGCGATAGGCGACCGCGTGCTTCCCTGTATAAACCAAGTATCTTTCTGTTTTCCCCGTCGCGTAGGCGTACACGGAGTCGGTGCCCCAGGACCTGCCCCTGGGACGCGAGGTGATGAGGGTCTCCGCCACGGACATCGACGACGGCAACAATTCCGTCGTCTACTACAGCCTGTCGCCGAAAAAGCCAGAGGATGGGGTGTACTTCAGGATAGACCGCAACACGGGCGTGATATTCCTGAACAAGACCATCGATGTGAGTTCGCAGGGATTTTAATTCCTCACCCTGGCGTCGACTGTAACTTTATATTGAATTGTTTCGTTGGTTCCCGCAGAGGAACCCAGACTACAAGTTCAGCATGACCGCCACGGCCGAGGATCAAGGCGAGAATATTAAGTCCAGCTTGATAGACCTGGACATTCGGGTGGTGGAGTCGCACAAGAAGGCTCCAGCCTTCCAGCCTAGATCCTCGGAGCCGATCCGGCTTGCGGAGAACTTTAGCGACTTCGATAAGAGTATCGTTCGACTGCAGGCTGTTTCCAACAGCGGAGACAACACTGGGCTCCTCTTCGAGCTCGTTCAGGGTAGAACGGAGCAGACTAATAAGGGGAATACGTTCAGGTATGTGTACAATATCATTTGCTTTTAGTCGATTAGAAATTACAGCGGCCTATTCCTCGTCGCAGGTTGGAGTCGACCAAGGACGTGGCGGATATCAAGCTCGCTCAGCATCTCGACTACGAGAGCAACACGGTGTACACGTTGATCGTGCGAGTGCAGAACAAGTACCAGTTGGCTGCTGAGACGGTGATCGATATCGAGGTGTTGGACGTGAATGATAATATCCCCGTGTTCCGTGAAATGAAGAAGGGAAGCGTTTTGGAGAACGAGCCACCGGGCGTTCCCGTGATGCAGGTCAAAGCGATCGACGCTGATGGGACTTCCGCTCACAATCAGGTACCGCGTCGCTAACATTTGCTTGCCTCGTATCTGTGCCACGTTTCTTCATCCTGCTGTTCTGTTCCGTTCAAGGTTACCTACGAGCTGGACAACTTTCGGGACTTGTTCGCCATCGACAAGTACACCGGGAACATCACCACGCTGACCACGTTCGACAGGGAAGTGGAGGACACGTACAACGTGAAGGTGATCGCCGTGGACAACTCGCCCAGCGCCCTGTTCAAGACGGGCGAGCACAACAAGGGTCAGCAGGTGTTCCGCATCGAGATCGCGGATAAGAACGATAATGCTCCGCACTTCACCCACGCGGTGTACACGGCCAACTCGATCCTCGAGAATGCTAATATCAACGCGCCGGTCACCGAGGTGAAGGCCATCGATTCGGACACCGCCAGCCCGGTCACGTACAGTATCATATTCGGCAACACCGACGACAGCTTCTACATCGAAGGGACCACGGGAAAGATCCGCGTCAACAAGCCCCTGGACTACGAGAAGATCACGGAGTACAACTTAACGGTGAGAGCCTTCGATGGCCTGTACAACGACACCGCCCAGGTGAAGATCTTTATCGAGAACGTGAACGATAATCCGCCTGTGTTTGAGGATTTTAATAAGAATCCGACCATCGAGGAGGAGACGCTGGTGGAAGGTGAGTGCCCAGGACCACCCAGTTTCGTCGCGATTATAAAGGGATTGCGTGTAAATATCGACACACTTTATCGCTCGCAGGTTGCATCACGACAGTGGTCGCCTACGACCCTGATATAAAGAACAGAAGCGCGGACCAGCATATCGCGTACTTCATCGTGAAGGAGGATCAGCAGCCTCTGATAGGGATCGACAAGACCGGTTGCATGATTTTGAAGAAGCCACTGGATCGGGACTCGCCTTTGGGCTACTCCATGTGGACGGTAAGTGTTCTTTCGACCTCAATTCCCATCCTTCAGGTAGAAGTTACTTCTGTATATTCTTACACCCACTGGCGCACTCTGGATTTAATCTTGGGGGAGCCGAGTTGAGCGGATAAAAATACTTTTAATGCAAATTCAATCAAATTCATTAGGTGATTACCAAAATTTATTTAAAGAATAAAATCCAGTTTTCTTTTCTCTGGGTGCGCTACTGCTTACACATCGGTCCCCTCGTACACCGAATATCCTTTCAATCACGTTTCCATGGAATTCAGGTGATAGTGATGGCGCGAGACGAAGACGGCTCCCCAACTGCGCTGCGCGAGTTGGTGATGGTGAACATCACGTTACTGGACATAAACGATAACGCGCCGTTCCTGGACATGCCTTACCCCGTTGTCTGGAACGAGAACCAGCCGCCAGGGAAGATCACGGAGCTGAAGGCCAGGGACTGGGATTCGGAAGAGAACGGGCCGCCGTTTCAATTCCAGATCGACGACAACACCCCGGACGACGAGATTCTGGCCAAGTTCGCCATCCGCGACGCCGATCTGTTCGCGCGAGTGGTGTTCGACCGCGAGGAGCGGAAGAGCTACGACATCCCCATAGCGATCACGGACAGCGGGCAGCCACCGATGACGGGGACGTCGACGCTGACGGTGATCATCGGCGACCAGAACGACAACCCGATGTCCGAGGGCTCCAGCTCGATATTCGTCTACAACTACAAAGGCGAGGCGCCTGACACGGAGATCGGTAGAGTATACGTGAACGACCCCGACGACTGGGATCTACCAGACAAACACTTCGCCTGGGCCTCGGCCAAAGACGGCTTCAAGTTGGACCAGGACACAGGCATGATTACTCTGCTATCTGGTACCTCGAACGACACGTTCGTCCTCAAGTTCCTGGTGACGGAGCACAGCCAGCACATCCGTCGCCACCAAGTGAGCGCGTACGTGAACGTCACCGTGAAAGAGCTCCCCGAGGAAGCGGTGGCCAGGTCTGGCTCCGTGCGCTTCTACGGGATGAGCGCCGAGGACTTTGTCGCGCCGGATGACTCCGGCGTCAGCAAGAAGGAGGTGTTCCAGGAAAGGATAGCCAACATGCTGAACGCGTCGGTGGAGAACGTGGACGTGTTCACGGTGCTCCATTCTCCGCACCACGACAACAGAAGCCTGCTGGACGTTCGATTCTCGGTGCACGGCAGCCCGTACTATGCTCCGGAGAAGCTGAACACGATACTGGCGCAGCACTCCAAGGAGATCGAGCGGGAGCTGAAGACGGAGATCCTGCTGGTGAACATTGACGAGTGTCTGTTCGAGAAGCTGCATTGCAATAACTGTCGCAGTTACTTGAACGCTAGCACTGTCCCCTATTCGGTGTACACCAACACGAGCTCGTTCGTCGGCGTGAGAGCTGTCGTGGACCCCCAGTGCACGTGCCACGTCGCGGAACCGATCGTTTGCTTGAACGGAGGCACTCCTCTGGCGGAGCGCTGCGAGTGCCCGCCTGGCCTCGAAGGACCAAGGTGCGAGCTGCTGGCTATCGGCTTTCATGGCGATGGATGGGCGGTAATGCCCCCGCCTGGGCAAGCCTGCGTCGATAATTATTTAGGCAAGTACAGTTCTTTGTTTTCCCCATGATCGATGATCCATTTCCATTATCTTTTGCCTTGATACTTATTCCATCGCTGTAGGTCTCGAGATAACACCCCACATGGACAACGGCCTAGTGTTTTACTTCGGCCCGATGACGTACAGCCCCTTAATCGGAATTCAGGACTTCATGGCGCTGGAGGTCCGACAGGGATTCGCTGTTCTTTACATGGACTATGGTACGGGCACTGTGCGGCTCGATCATAAACGAATCAAGCTTACTGATGGCAAAAGCCACAGGATAGACGTCTACTGGTCGAAGAATGTGAGTGTGATTCTGTAATTGCTTACAATTAGTTAAACCTCGGTCTCCATCTTTCTTGTTCCTATTCTCAACAACGTTCACCGCATTCCCGTTGGTTACAGACGATCGAAATGAAGGTGGACAATTGCGGTATATCCGCTTGCCTGTGTCTAGCCGCTCCCCAAGGTCCCAATGAGTTTCTGAACGTGAACAGCCCGATGCAGATCGGAGGGACCCTTACCAACCTCACGTATCTAGCTGCGCAACTTGGATGGGACCACAAGCCGACCGACAGAGGCTTCGTCGGTTGCATACGCAACTTGACCTTCAACGGAAATGTAACGCCGCAAAATTTTATTCACCGCCATTCACCAGGAGAAAGGGAGGAACTCACTTTTAACCGGGCCTGTCGATCTTCCTCCTGTTTCAGACTTATAACTTAGGAATGCCCTCGTTGTCGAGGAACGCCGATCCCGGGTGCGATCACGGAATGGCCAAGGCGGTTTCATTCGGGATCGACACGAACTTCCTTGTAGCAATTCTGGTCTGCGTGGCGATCCTGTTGATACTGTTACTGGCGGTGGTAGTGCACAGGCGGAAGACAGACGACTTGTACAAGGACATGGACGACATCAGAGAGAATATTATCAATTACGAGGACGAAGGTGGTGGTGAAGTGGACACTGGCTACGACTTGAACGTTCTCAGGACCATTTACGACGCTCCACCCATCGATTCGAAGATCGCCCCTGTTGGCTTGCAGGGTAGAGGTAAGCTAACGAGCGAACCAGTCGGTTATCCTTTCGTTAGAGTTATATACAAAGTGATTCACGGGATTCTTCGTTCGTTGTAAAGCCCCCGACGAGGTGCCAGACATCTGCGGCTTCCTGGACGGTAAGAAGGAGAGCTGCGACAAGGATCCCGACACGAATCCCTTCGACGACGTCAGGCACTACGCGTACGAGGGCGAAGGCAACTCCGAGGGCTCCTTGTCGTCCTTAGCTTCGTGTAAGCCTTCCATTAGAACTAGATCGCTGCTTACCGGCAAGGAAACCTAAGCTAGACCTAACAGTCATGAAAATTCGTCCACAGGCACCGACGACGGAGACCTGAAGTTCAACTACCTGTCGAATTTTGGGCCGAGGTTCCGGAAGCTGGCGGACATGTACGGAGAAGAGCCCAGCGACGAGGAGAGCGACGGTGTCGGTGAACGTGAGAGCGAGAGCTGGTGTTGAGCCACGAACACGTTCGAGTTCCGACGAAATCATTCGCGAGTTTCTCATTTTTTGTACTTAACCGACGCGGGGACACTCCCTCGCGTCCCCTCGCCGCCGTAGCTCGACCCAGGTGGGAACCTTCCTTCGGGTTTCCTTCCTTCCCCTCGAGTTCTACGTCGCCACGAATGCCAAAGCGGCAAAAAGATGGACAAGTATGTATTTTGCCAATGACGATGGGACGCGTTGCTCGCATCGAAGACAAACGCGGCCACTGATGCACGTAGGAGCGTCGTCGCGACGAACCGCAGTAGGGATCGTCGCGTGTGTTCACGCGAGGAGGCGGTTCTCGTCGCGGTACACGCGGACGCGTCGAATCCGCGCGCGGTTCTTGGACGACTCGCCGTGGCGATCGATGGACTAGCGTCGTGGCGGGTTCCCTTCGTTTCCAGCGACGACGCAAGCGGGTATCGACAGATACGGTGAGGGTAAACTAGGGTAAACGACGAGACGAGCGATATTTTTTTTTTTTTATTATTTCTTCACGGCTCGTGTCGGCGCAACAGAGGATCGCGTCTTCTTTTCTGTCTATTTTGTTACTTTTCTTCGGAGATCGTCGGATAGCGATAGTCGGTCGCGATATTCCCGCGGTCCTTAACTTTGACACCGGTCGGCCGGTGAACGCGCGCGATCGCCCGTGTAATGGTACCGACACGACGGGCGTACGCTGTTCTCGTTTATTTTAACCGTAATAATAATAATAAGAGTATCGATAATAAACCGTGTTTATTACACCACCAATTTATAATACATTTGTGTACAGTTAATCGCGTAATCACGTGCGTTCTAATAGCGAGCGGAATGACGCGAGGCCATCCATCCACCCATCGATTGCTCGTTACTTTCTCGAGCGGATATATTTGGGTCGCAGGAGCGTGTGTTAGTTTGGCAATCATTCGAGTTAACGAGGTTTTCCGACTATTTTTTTATACGTTACACTATACAAATATATATAAATATAGACGCAATATGTACACACACGGATTTAACTGCGAGTATACAGGACAGTCTGTTCGTCACGGGCACCGCGAATGCCTCTAGCGTTTCCGCAGCTACGAAGACAATGTCCAAGGGCAGAGGTTCGTCAGCTCGAGATCAGATCGACCTACCCTTCGTACCTACAAAAGCGACGGAGACTTTTAAGATCCTATTGTCCGCGACGAACGGGGCGGCCTTGTGTATCGATGGGAGGCGAGTGACGAAAGAAAGGATGGAACACAGGCAGCGAGAGAAACCGAGAGCGAAAGAGAGATATAGAGCAGCATCGCTCCGTTTATTTAACTTATAGAATATTTTATTAACCGGATACGTGTGAGTGAGAGAGAATAATCGTGTACGATATTGTGCGAGACTTCAAAACAACATATTGCAAAACAAAACTATACATATGAATATAGATATAAATATACAAATGTAGGATACGAATATATAGGTACAGAGAGAGGTGCGCGTGTGCGCGCGAATATGCCGCCGCCACGGGCACGGTTCCAATGGATGACGAAACGCGAGAATCGCGAGCACGGCATGGTGTATACTTGCGTTTCAAGGAGGGCGCGAGCGGATCGGGAGACGACTCGAGAACCGAAGCGAGGAGATCGAGTGCCATACCACGCATCCGACTTCCTTCATTTCTCGTTTCATCCTTAAGACCGATGACACGAGATCCCCGAAGGTTTCACCCGCGAGCAGTTTCGAGGGGACGATAGACTTCCGCGGCGAAGTCGCCTCGCCTCGAAACCTTTGCCCGCCTTGCCCCCACATTTCCTTATCGCTGGACAAACGCTTACCGCTCGCGTAATTGCCTCCCCACCCCACCCCCCCCCAATTTCGATGAATTTCTACGCCTCTATATATATATATGTATACATATATGTATGTATATTCGTGTACCTATGTACGCGTGGCGCACGCACGTACGTACACGTATATATGTGATAATAATTTGTAAGCTTTTTTTGTACGATATAACACAGCGACGATATATATGTATGATATACGTAAAAGCGCATCGTCCGCGCGCACTAGGCGCGCAGGAAACGAGAGAGGGAGAGCTAACGTGTAATTTATACGATTAAAAAAGAGGAGGGAAAGAAAGAGTGCGGATGTGCAGCTTGGGCGTGAAACAAAAAAGCGTGTGATCTCAGAGGATGCGAATGCGAGACGGGTGGATCGTGCGCGTCGTGATGTATCTATCCAAGGGGCGAGTCGCCGCGAGCGCGCTATTTCTCGCAGACGATTGCCATTGAGAACAACGACGAACCAGCAGTAACACGAGTTGCTTAGCGGAAAGGAAAGCGAATCGCCCGGAGAGGAAGTAACGCGTTCCTAGCCGGTACTTAGCAGCCCGTTCCGCGGCCGCGAGGAGCGTCTTTTTCGCGGGAAAACGTCGCGATGAAATCAAAAGAGCCACCTCCCTCCTTTCTGTTTTCGGAGAAGCTATTATTGTCCAGCTTGGAAGGAGCTTGTATCGCGATCCTTGGCCCGTCTCTGGGCTTCGTCGCGCGGAGGCCGCGGGGAGAGGACTCTCGCGATCAAGTTCGCTCGAACACTGCCCTAATTATACTAGAGAGACAAAGAGAAAAGACAGCGGAGCGCGCGAGAGAGACTCTTTGTTCCGACGCTTTCCATTCGATCCGATCGAATCCACTATCCTATAGCTTAACGGAGGAACGAACGATCGCATTTTAGAGACGCGGACCGGAGAGCCAGGAGAGACCGAATCTTAGACAGAGATGTATGCATACACAGGCTTCTTGTACATTATATCCGGGGTTGACGCGGGACAGAACGGTCCCGCGGACTCTTCAACATGTGATAGTCGATATGGCAAGGCATATGTGTGCACACCTTTTTTCCTTTACCCGCGATACCCATCTATCGTCGTCAGAGATACGTGTAATTTCTTTTTTTGTAGCAATAAAGTGAAATTCGAATACAAAAGCCGGAAGGATTCCTCACCCACTCGCTGTGTCGGGTATTTTCCGAACGGTTCGGCGCGCGAGGAGAACTGCGAGCTTTTAATTAACAGCGGTCTCGTTGGGCTTCCGCCAGCAAATGAGAAGGAAGCCTTTTCTCGTTCTTCGATTGGGAAACTCTCGAAGACTCTACTCAAGGACAATGCGCAGCAACATTTGCATTTGCAATTTGCAGCACAATTTCTGAGAAATATTGACCGAGGAGGATCAAGTGGACCATTTTTAATTTGCAAGCAGGTAGCAACAGCTCTGAAAATGAACTAAAAGTCTTCTAGGTGCCAACGATGCAGAGGAATGAAGGGCGACGATGGTATTAGGAGCTCTATGATATATAAATTGTTATCCTACTATCAATTTCCCTTCTAATGGTGCAACTTTCAGATCAGAGGTGCAGGACCCACGCAAGGGAATCCTCCACGCCGGCGCGCCACCCTCAGCGAGGATCCCCCGAACGGGCAGTGAACCTATAAAAACGTCCCCAAGCTTTGGACTCCTCGCAAACGCGTTCACCCCGGTGAACACTGACGATCGAGGCTGCTCTGTCTTTTCGCGAGAGACCATCTCCTCTGTGATCCTCCAGCCGCCATGTAAGTAGTTCCTCTGCTTCGAGCAGGCTTAAGACAAACCTCGAGAGCGATCGTTAACAACTCGACAAGGCGTAACAACCGTAGAAAGATTTACGATCAACATCGTAAAACGATCTACCTCGCCAAGGAGGAAATTGGATCGTGATCGGTGTTGGTTGGTGGTCGTCACGGCTCTTTATTCCCCAGGTACCGAAAGATTCGACTCGGCTTCCTCGCGATAATCTTCCTGCTATGCTTGACCTTGGACTCGGGGACCGAGGCTCAGCTGAACTTCTCCACCGGATGGGGGAAGAGGAGCCAGAGGATGGGTGTGGTCGGACCGGGTAACGCGGAGTGCGGCGCGCGGGCCAGACCCTCTCTGGAACAGCTGCTGGCCGTTTACAATCTCATACAGGTACCGTGCCCGTGAATAAAGATCGAGGATAAAGAGGATACAATGAACGTGACCGTGCGTCCTTTGCAGGCGGAGGCGCAGAGAATGCTGGACTGTCGGAAGCTGAACGAATGAATTGGAGATGACCGGCCGGGTTTGGAGTGACCGTCGAAGACACTGGACCATCCGGGATACTTGTTCCGTACGAATCACTGGCGTCTGTTGAGGCAACCTGCTCGAAAACGCCGGACGGGAACTCCTCGCGCTTCCCCGCCGCGTCCACGAGCACAGGTTGCTTCCAGAGATTCGTGAGCGCTCGTGTCCTGTACAATTAGCGATACGAACGATAATACAAACAATGAGTAGTAAAGGCGAGAATCGATTTCCTTCCGCCCACGCAGCCCTCCCTCTTCGCCATCACCGTTGACTTTATACCGATCTCGCGACCGCAACCTTTGATTAATCACTGGGATATTAAACGCTAGCTTAATCTCCTCGCCGGTCCATTTCTTTCCACGCGTTTTAACGATCCTGCAAACGTATATATTCGGTTGAAACCTTCGGATCGATCATTCCGCCGCGGCGTCGTTGAACGGTTTCTGTGTTAACGTTCTCCTCGGTAGAACGAAGGGTTTGTCGCAGGTAAGTCCACGATTTTCTAGAATCTCTCACGGTGTCTCTCTCTGTTAAGTGGTTCATTCTTATCTCGCAGGATTATCGAAGCGCACCGTGAACGTGCACCCGACGATGTGGAAAGTTCTGTGCCTTCTGGGCGTCTTGGCCGGTCCCTTGAAATCTCATCATCTACCCCTGCCAAATATCAGGAGAATGAACGGTAGAGGTAAGTGTTGCTACGATGATCGACGCAGGAAGTATCTGTACCAGTGGTGTTTCAGGCACCCAATCACACCTCGAGAAGGTACACCATTCTTTTTCCGTGCCGATCTGGCAATACTTGCCGGCCGACGACTTCATTTGCGAGCAGCCGGGTTACTTCCCGGACCCGCAACACTGCCAGTACTTCTACAAGTGCACGGAAGGCAAGCCCCACCATCTATTCCGGTTCGTCTATCGGTGCGAAAAGGGTCGCTTTTACTCGGCAGATACCAACAGCTGCATGCGAGCTACCGAGAGCGACCGAGCATGTTTTGAAAAGCCAGAAGCCAAATCGATGGAGGTTCAAGGTAATGGAGGCTTTGGAAATAGAGAATGAAAGGCGGGGAGTGCGCGATGTAGCTACGGAGGGATGAAAGCGGGCATCGTTTCCAGGTAAACAAGCGGAGCCCAATCAACAGACACCCGATGAAATAACGGTTGAGAAAACTTCGTCGCAGGATAATCTGACGAATGAAGCTGAAGAGAAGCAAACACCTGCACAAAATTTGGCTGGCCAGAGCGACGGGAGTGCTGTGAACGCGCCGACGCAGAAACCTGTATCCTTATTCTCAATACACACTCCTGACGCCATTAAGCTTCCGAAGATCGAACTCAATGTGTCCGTTGAAAGGGGTCCGGGCTTTGAAGGTATAAAAAACACTGGACTGAAGCTGTTGAAAGGTCAGCTATTCGGCGATGCAAAAGAGGATCAAGACATCGTGCCTGTACAGTATCCGCTACCGTCGATTCCTGAAGGACAGACTACGTTCTCGACGATTCCTGAAGGACAGACTACGTCACCGACGATTCCTGAAGGACGGACTACGTTACCGACGATTCCTGAAGGACCGACTACGTTACCGACGATTCCTGAAGGACCGACTACGTTACCGACGATTCCTGAAGGACTGACTACGTTACCGACGATTCCTGAAGGACGGACTACGTTACCGACGATTCCTAAAGGGCAGATTACGTTACCGACGATTCCTAAAGGGCAGATTACGTTACCGACGATTCCTGAAGGGCAGATTACGTTACCGACGATTCCTAAAGGGCAGATTACGTTACCGACGATTCCTGAAGGACGGACTACGTTACCGACGATTCCTGAAGGAAGGACTACGTTCCCGACGATTCCTAAAGGGCAGATTATGTTACCGACGATTCCTGAGATGGAATCTGATGAAAAGAATGCGAAGGAGGATCCTATTACGGTGACAACGATTTCGACGGCTACGTTACCGACAATTTCTGAGGCGGAAAAGAACCATACTACCGCGGCAAAGGTGCAAACTGGCAGTGGGCAACCGAACACTGCGATCTCCACGACTTTACACTGGCCAGAATTAAAAGAGCCTAGTGACAATACGCGGCAGGTAGCCAACCAAAGTGTATGCTACGACGGGAAAAACAGCTCGGACTGCGTCGACGAGGGTTTCTACGGCGTTCCCGAAGACTGCTCCAAGTTCTACAGATGCGTTTCTTTCGGATCACATTTCGTCAAGTACGAGCTCCAGTGTCCTTTTGGAGCTATATGGGACGATAGTGTGAAGACTTGTAACTTCCGCGCCGCAATCAAAGAGATAACGTGCAAGGACAAATCTCTGCCTGTTACGACAACACCACCAACTTCGACCACGGCAACAACTTCGACAACTCCACCAGTTTTGCCTGATGACTCTGATACCGATTGCCCCTTTGACGAGATACCAGAAGATCGGACCGGCATCATTTGCCCATCCGGCTTTCGACAACACCCGAAGTATTGCAACATGTTTTATCAATGTATTAGCAGCGATAACTTCGAAGTGAACTTTACGTCGCTCGTCTGTCCCGACGGCATGGTCTTCAACATGAAACTTTTGCAATGCGAGGTGAACGAGACACGGAGGGCGGGTTGCACAATTTTTGAACCGACAGAGAAGCAGGACGACAGTCGAATCGTAAGCAGAATCTCGAGCGAGTCTCTATTTGAATTATCTACGCGCCCATCGTTTGCATAGTTGATCAACCATTCCTCTGTTCCAGCTGATCCATTCGAATGTGGAATTATGCCCAGAAGAGGGTCGCTCCATTTATGGCGAGCGTTGCTCGAGTCGTTACATCGAATGCCTGCGCGATGAAAATGGAGACCTCGAGGGATACCTCCTCACATGTCCGCACGGGCAATTGTATTCTAGGATCAGAGACAAATGCAGGCCTTCCTCGTACTTCCACTATTGCTCGCTCTAAATTAAGAAACTTCGACTCACGATCTAACGATATTGCGAACTTATAGATATTAACATGCGTGTATTTAGTTAAAAATTATGGCGCGTCGCGAGATAGAAATAACAAAACATTTAAATTCGTGTGCCGATGATCGACGAATCGAGATCATCGAGAATCGATATACCAAGATTACCGAGAATCGATACTTCACCACCGGGTAACCTCTCGATACTTCGATGGGGTTTATTTAAAAATCTCACGCGCAAAATTATAACGTAATCGTGATGTAACTCGCGTGCGTGTTTGAAATTCATGGGAGCGATATATCGAAGTGTCGAGATCGAAACATTGAACACGCGCGGATCGAGGCGGAGGAGCGAGAGGTTAGCGAGAGTGCGCGGTATCGATAATCGGGAGCATGTACCACGGCTACGCGATTCCGGTTAAGCTTGCACCTCTATCCGATGTAGTAACCGCTTAATTTAAGCTACTCGTATCAATAATAAACATGCAAGTACTTTGCTGAAAGAACCGCCGAGATAAGTAAGCGCAACACTCCTCGAATAATTTATTATTTCAAAGGGCGAAAGGTAACCTATAAATCAGTGGTTCGAGGTCGTCGAGATCGCGCGGGGAGCCACGGAACGATCCGAGTCACGTTATTTATGCCTCATTGACGGCAACGCTGTCGGAACTCTGTACAGGAGAGACTAACCATGTACACAGCGCAATTGTCGGGCCTGTTACTCAAGCGGTTTAACACCACTTACGCTCACAATGGTACCAGACTCGCATCTTCTTTCGGACACCGCGAGAATTACGGTAAACTGCGCGAGTATCGCAAGAGGCTGAGTCTCTGGCTGAAAGAGCAAGGCGGCCAGGTAGCCGAGGCCTGTGCCAGGCAGTTCGAATTCATCGCCGCGCAGCGTATAAGAAGAAGCCTGCAGATATTTCACTTGTACACACGAATATGGGACGAGGTGGCGCTGAAGGAGTTCATGAAGTCGTGGAGGAATCGCACGCTGAGGAATACCAGGCACTTCCTGATGAGCTCCATTGGTATAACGATGTACAACTGGGAGCGAGATCGAATAAGCGAGGAGGAATTGAATAGGTGAGCAGTAATCCCGCAGTCACGGATACTCTCCTTCGCGCGTCTAACGAGTCTGTTTATTAGTTACAAGCAGGAGATGGAAGGGATTTACAAGCTGAGGCACTCCACCGTCATTTGCCCGAAATGCCATCAAAGAATCGTCGTAGACATCCACCAACCCGGTGTAAAGTACTGCGAGTGTTACGGAACTAAATTTAGCGCCACTTCGAATCAAGATCGTACGTAATGAGCTCCGAAAGGTTTCTCCTATGTGGGTCGAAGGAATTATGACAAATGGTAGTTCGTTCTGGTTTAATTCCAGCAGATGGATGGAGCCCGTACATCGAGCGCAAGGACATGCTCATATGGAGGAGGGAAGAGCCGAACTCGGGGGGATTATTCGCGTACAAGGTCTACGGCTCGTTTGCGGACGTTACCGCGGACGATTTCTTGCAAACGCAGATAGACGTCGACTATAGAAAAGAGTGGGACTCGACCGCTCGCGAGTTACAAATTATCGATACCGATCCGAAAAGCGAAGCGTCCAGCGATAACCGGAGCGACGTTATATACTGGGAAACGATTTGGCCTGTACGCAACAATCGGCAACTATTACCCATATTGATCGCGCCCGATAATACGCAGGATTGTAACGTGTAGCATTGCATTTCTAGAGGCTATTTGCTAATAGAGACTACGTGTATCAACGAAGATGGGTCGTAGATAATGAGAGGCGATTGATAATTATCATCAGCAGAGTAACGGAACATCCGAGTGCGCCGACGAAGCCAGGGATATATAGGTACCGCGAAGATTTAATAGTACTTTTACTAATACTAAACGATGTAGATAGTACATGTAAATGTGTGATATCGTTAAGTTGGTCGATCGATCTTTTCTAGTTTCGTATTTCATTGTGGAATCACCTAGTTCAATAAGTATTTGGGCTGCCAGAATTAAATATGAAAGTAGGAGGGTCTAAGCTTCTCCTTTATCAATGAATAATCTGAAGTGTCTACATAACAGAGTCACAACGTATTGGTCGTACATGGTGATAAGGCCTTATAAAGAATTCCACCAACCAGGCATTGAATTTGGGTTGACCTACTTCGACGATCCTGGAGTAAATATTCCATCCACCGTTACCTCGTGGGTCGCGATGACAGGTATGCGCTGTTTGTCTACGAGAACATCGATCTTATTTCATCAGAGAGCTTACTTTATACTTTTATTCGTAACACCGTAGGTCTGCCAGACTTTCTGATTCGTATGAGAGAAGCGTCAAAGAATTATCAGTCGTACAGAGCACTTAAACAAGGCGCAGATGCTACCAATACTGATTACATTACTTTGAGGGACGAAGACATTCCCGAAGGTGACATTGTAGATAGGAGCGCACAGAGCTCCGGAAGAGGTGACGTAATGAATGAGGAAGCGCACTGCAGTAGTATGGAGCAAGCCGAGATATTAAAGTTTAGGGATAAACAGCAGCAAGATAGTAATATAAACGATGAAAGCGAAGATAGTACGACAAACTCGAGCAAGGAAGGCAGAGGTTTATTAAACTATTTCTTCCTTACGAAATTGTTTGCGTGACTAATGCAGGCTCAAGTAAAGGAATTGGTTTTTCTCTGTAGGATGATTTTAAGGCAATTCTGTGTGAGCAGAACAATGACTCGACATCCAGAAACTGGGTATATATATATCGAACACATTTGTGAATATCGGCACATTGGATCACATTATATTGACGCGCGTCAACTAAATGTTTACTCGTAACGAAGTGGGAGCGATGAATTTTCGGAACTACATACCAGACGGCATTTCGCTCGCGATCATAAGATTCTGTTTAGACTAACAAACATGAGACTGAACATCCTTCATCCTTCTGTTTTACTCGCAGTACTCGCTTCATGAGAGAAGAGAACGGAGCGGTCGCCATTAAGCTTGCTAAATTTATACGAGAGAAATTGTAAGTGGATCTCACTTTGCGCGGTCGCCGCGCAATGGAAGCACTAAAATTGTACAAATCAAAATATGTTGTCGCCATCCGTGTACATTCAGTTGTAGTATAAATATAAGTAGATTTGTAAAACGTGAACAGCTGACTTGGTGTATACATTATAATATACACTCGAGCGGGCAGGGAATCCTTTTTAATAATGCAAATACGTTTTGTATAATATATCAAAGCTTTTTACTAGCACATCACGAAAGGTGTATAGCATCAAACAGGCATGATATTGCAGAACCACTTTGTACACTAAGACCAGATTAACATACACTATTTTGAGAAGTTATGCATCGTGGTAGTAGGAGGAACTATGCAAACAAAGCAATGTATCACGTGCTTGAAGTCTCGCATTTATTTGCAATGTGATCCCATCCATGTGTGTTCCCAATCTAAGGAATCCGTCTATGTTGTTATTTCTACATTAATAAAAAAACTTTGACACAGAAAGCACCGATCTCCTGCACTACATATCCTCTGTTACAGTAATGGAGCTTAAAACCATATCTCCTTCCTCGTCGATCTGAAAGCAGATTTCCTCCGGCAACTGTTTCGGTTCAGACGTGAAACCGAAACAGTCCTCGTCGTGACACTTCTGGTACAGCGCCTTCCCTCTCGCGTCCACGATCCAGAAGACGTTATTACTTTTGTGGCACCTGCCAATGTTTTCGCAATATCTGTGGAATTGGGGGAAGAATATCATCCTGTCGTGTTTCTAATAACATTTAACAAATGCAAGTACCTGTACTCAGTGGTCTCGTAAACTAACATTCTCGTGGACTCGAAGTATTTACACAGACGGACTTTGCCGGGAGAGATTAACTCGCGAATATATTTATCCAACGCTGGATATTTTGAATTACAGGTATTCGCCTTGGGATAACTGTACTGCTGCGGCACGTTTTTGAAGCAATTTGCCGCGACTGTATTGACCTGGGAATATTCCAGCAGTACTAAATCCTTTCTGGTAACGAAGTAAGACACCAACGAGCTCAGGAATATGCTCAAATCTATATCCTTGTGCGAGCTGGATGTAATATATTTGCAGTCCTCAGAGACCGTTAAATGCGACTGTTTCCCCCATTTAGTGGACTTGTATACCCTAAAGTGTCTGTTCTTGGTGTAAACCCCGGTGTCGACGAACAGCCTCCTATCTTTATCCGTCTGGATGAATAACTGTTCTAGCTTCCCTTGGCTGAAGCAGCTCAGGGCATTGTGCCGCCTCTCCTCCGCCAACACACAAGCCATGATATCCTTGCATATAGATTTGACCAATCTACCAACGTGATAACTGTCTTTAAACGCCACGTCCTTAATATTGAATATAACGTGCCTGCTGAACTTTGTGCTGGTACTGGAATCAAGGTTGAGTACGTTATATGCATTGCACAGTAAGCCCCAATGGTAAAGGAAATATGCACAGAATATATCAATAATCGTATTCGTCATAGAAGGGCCATCGCTGTTTGGATTTAGCTCTTTCGAATACTCTAGATCCAGGTACAGACGACAGGGAGAGTACTCTGGAATAATCTAATTAAACAGGACACAGTTAATGTGCATGAAAGTCCTTAAGCCCGTAGTATAGGCTGCGAAGGGTATACCTCGTACGAGCATCGCATTTCAGGGGGCTTGTGCGCGGTATGCCCCCAGTACATCTCTGGGTGAGCCACCACGAACTTTCGGCGACCATTGTCCCTCTGATAGACAAATGCGCATACCATGTCGAAGTCGTCGCTTGCTCTGAAAGCTACGGCAAGTGCTTCGGCCTGTTTGTCGAATTCCCTCCAGAAATGTCGCGGGCCCAGAATGTAGGACGGCATTACTCGAAATTCTTTTACCCAACTTCGTATAGGCTCCACCTTTTTCTTTTCGGCCATCTCGAGCAGCTCACGACTGTAGAATTTATTTACCGGGATAGGGTCCATGATTATTATTATTCGTTTGAACTTGAATGAAGGCACGTGAATGGCACGACGCACGTGAATGTGCTACGACGTTTCGTTTCCCGCCAAAGTGCACGCATGGACTTGAAAATCCTACTGGTCAAATGACATTCTACGCAGTTTCTCAGAGATGTTTTATTAAATTGTATCTACTTCGCAGATTAAAGAAATTGATGGCGATTGAGGAATTATTTTTATCGAATGACAGTCCAGCACTAGCGATTTCTTGAAATAAATAATTTTGATGGAGGTGGAGGCGTGAGAATTTGAATCGCGAGGACACACGGTTCTCTGAAGATTTTGACAGTTCCTTTATTTATTGACTTTTTAGAATCTAAGGGTATAGTCTCATGGGAGAGGCTCTGCTGGTTATTGTGGAACTATTTCCAGTAACAATATTTGTTATTTGTTACTGTAAGAAGCTGGTTGAACAATTGGATCGCGGGATAAAACGGAACACATACCATAGAAATTTGGTACAGCGCTATCTATCGGAAGGGGACCAAAAGTGGCGTAATCTTTTGAAAAAAAATCATACAGCTGTGGATTGATCGATGTTACTAACGGAAAAATATCGATAATTAACGCTATCGACAGCTTTCGATGAGTGAATTACGGAACATCGATTGAAACAATCTTTCAGGTGAAGATTCGATTGTTTCAACCAATTTTGTTATACGGAGAACGTATTAATTGTTAGATTATTAATAATACTTCTCTTCTGTTTATGGGTAAGTAACATTTAAATCCAACGTATCGGGTGCGATCAACTGCTGCATTTCACACTGCATTCAGTAATGTGAAAATAATATAATAATTGTTATACGCGTACATACGACATGCATAGTAAGAAAACAATTGTATAACTTCCACTGTATTTTAAAAAAAAGGTACAAAAAAGAACACGAATTATACGCGCGCAAAGAACGGTAAATTAATAATCCCATCAAAATGATTTCCATTTAAAAACATCGTCGTAAATTAATATCTTTACAAAACTAATGTTTAATAAATTACCGACCTAATACTAAATAAAAATCGCGTCGGATGTTCTCCTGATATATTGTCCAAAATCTGGCAAAAATTTTCAGAATGCACAAAATTGGGCTTTGTAACAGGAGAACATGATGTCGAAAGAGGTGGCACTAAATAATGTCTTCGGAGAGAGAATCGAGGATGCCTTCGAAGCTGAAATTCAGAATACCTCTTTTCGCTTCATGTTCTCCTGGTACCTGGGCCAAAATCTGGCAAAAATTTTCAGAATGCACAAAATTGGGCTTTGTAACAGGAGAACATGATGTCGAAAGAGGTGGCACTAAGTAATGTCTTCGGAGAGAGAATCGAGAATGCCTTCGAAGCTGAAATTCAGAATACCTCTTTTCGCTTCATGTTCTCCTGATACCTGAGCCAAAATCTGGCAAAAATTTTCAGAATGCACAAAATTGGGCTTTGTAACAGGAGAACATGATGTCGAAAGAGGTGGCACTAGGTAATGTCTTCGGAGAGAGAATCGAGGATGCCTTCGAAGCTGAAATTCAGAATACCTCTTTTCGCTTCATGTTCTCCTGATACCTGGGCCAAAATCTGGCAAAAATTTTCAGAATGCACAAAATTGGGCTTTGTAACAGGAGAACATGATGTCGAAAGAGGTGGCACTAAGTAATGTCTTCGGAGAGAGAATCGAGGATGCCTTCGAAGCTGAAATTCAGAATACCTCTTTTCGCTTCATGTTCTCCTGATACCTGAGCCAAAATCTGGCAAAAATTTTCAGAATGCACAAAATTGGGCTTTGTAACAGGAGAACATGATGTCGAAAGAGGTGGCACTAGGTAATGTCTTCGGAGAGAGAATCGAGGATGCCTTCGAAGCTGAAATTCAGAATACCTCTTTTCGCTTCATGTTCTCCTGATACCTGGGCCAAAATCTGGCAAAAATTTTCAGAATGCACAAAATTGGGCTTTGTAACAGGAGAACATGATGTCGAAAGAGGTGGCACTAAGTAATGTCTTCGGAGAGAGAATCGAGGATGCCTTCGAAGCTGAAATTCAGAATACCTCTTTTCGCTTCATGTTCTCCTGATACCTGGGCCAAAATCTGGCAAAAATTTTCAGAATGCACAAAATTGGGCTTTGTAACAGGAGAACATGAGGTCGAAAGAGGTGGCACTAAGTAATGTCTTCGGAGAGAGAATCGAGGATGCCTTCGAAGCTGAAATTCAGAATACCTCTTTTCGCTTCATGTTCTCCTGATACCTGAGCCAAAATCTGGCAAAAATTTTCAGAATGCACAAAATTGGGCTTTGTAACAGGAGAACATGATGTCGAAAGAGGTGGCACTAGGTAATGTCTTCGGAGAGAGAATCGAGGATGCCTTCGAAGCTGAAATTCAGAATACCTCTTTTCGCTTCATGTTCTCCTGATACCTGGGCCAAAATCTGGCAAAAATTTTCAGAATGCACAAAATTGGGCTTTGTAACAGGAGAACATGATGTCGAAAGAGGTGGCACTAAGTAATGTCTTCGGAGAGAGAATCGAGGATGCCTTCGAAGCTGAAATTCAGAATACCTCTTTTCGCTTCATGTTCTCCTGATACCTGGGCCAAAATCTGGCAAAAATTTTCAGAATGCACAAAATTGGGCTTTGTAACAGGAGAACATGAGGTCGAAAGAGGTGGCACTAAGTAATGTCTTCGGAGAGAGAATCGAGGATGCCTTCGAAGCTGAAATTCAGAATACCTCTTTTCGCTTCATGTTCTCCTGATACCTGAGCCAAAATCTGGCAAAAATTTTCAGAATGCACAAAATTGGGCTTTGTAACAGGAGAACATGATGTCGAAAGAGGTGGCACTAGGTAATGTCTTCGGAGAGAGAATCGAGGATGCCTTCGAAGCTGAAATTCAGAATACCTCTTTTCGCTTCATGTTCTCCTGATACCTGGGCCAAAATCTGGCAAAAATTTTCAGAATGCACAAAATTGGGCTTTGTAACAGGAGAACATGATGTCGAAAGAGGTGGCACTAGGTAATGTCTTCGGAGAGAGAATCGAGGATGCCTTCGAAGCTGAAATTCAGAATACCTCTTTTCGCTTCATGTTCTCCTGATACCTGAGCCAAAATCTGGCAAAAATTTTCAGAATGCACAAAATTGGGCTTTGTAACAGGAGAACATGATGTCGAAAGAGGTGGCACTAAGTAATGTCTTCGGAGAGAGAATCGAGGATGCCTTCGAAGCTGAAATTCAGAATACCTCTTTTCGCTTCATGTTCTCCTGATACCTGGGCCAAAATCTGGCAAAAATTTTCAGAATGCACAAAATTGGGCTTTGTAACAGGAGAACATGATGTCGAAAGAGGTGGCACTAGGTAATGTCTTCGGAGAGAGAATCGAGGATGCCTTCGAAGCTGAAATTCAGAATACCTCTTTTCGCTTCATGTTCTCCTGATACCTGGGCCAAAATCTGGCAAAAATTTTCAAGAATGCACAAAATTGGGCTTTGTAACAGGAGAACATGATGTCGAAAGAGGTGGCACTAGGTAATGTCTTCGGAGAGAGAATCGAGGATGCCTTCGAAGCTGAAATTCAGAATACCTCTTTTCGCTTCATGTTCTCCTGATACCTGAGCCAAAATCTGGCAAAAATTTTCAGAATGCACAAAATTGGGCTTTGTAACAGGAGAACATGATGTCGAAAGAGGTGGCACTAGGTAATGTCTTCGGAGAGAGAATCGAGGATGCCTTCGAAGCTGAAATTCAGAATACCTCTTTTCGCTTCATGTTCTCCTGATACCTGAGCCAAAATCTGGCAAAAATTTTCAGAATGCACAAAATTGGGCTTTGTAACAGGAGAACATGATGTCGAAAGAGGTGGCACTAAGTAACGTCTTCGAAGAGAGAATCGAGGATGCCTTCGAAGCTGAAATTCAGAATACCTCTTTTCGCTTCATGTTCTCCTGATACCTGGGCCAAAATCTGGCAAAAATTTTCAGAATGCACAAAATTGGGCTTTGTAATAGGAGAACATGATGTCGAAAGAGGTGGCACTAGGTAATGTCTTCGGAGAGAGAATCGAGGATGCCTTCGAAGCTGAAATTCAGAATACCTCTTTTCGCTTCATGTTCTCCTGATACCTGAGCCAAAATCTGGCAAAAATTTTCAGAATGCACAAAATTGGGCTTTGTAACAGGAGAACATGATGTCGAAAGAGGTGGCACTAAGTAACGTCTTCGGAGAGAGAATCGAGGATGCCTTCGAAGCTGAAATTCAGAATACCTCTTTTCGCTTCATGTTCTCCTGATACCTGGGCCAAAATCTGGCAAAAATTTTCAGAATGCACAAAATTGGGCTTTGTAACAGGAGAACATGATGTCGAAAGAGGTGGCACTAAGTAACGTCTTCGGAGAGAGAATCGAGGATGCCTTCGAAGCTGAAATTCAGAATACCTCTCTTCGCTTCATGTTCTCCTGATACCTGGGCCAAAATCTGGCAAAAATTTTCAGAATGCACAAAATTAGGCTTTGTAACAGGAGAACATGCCGTCAAAAGAGTTGGCACAAAGTAATGTCTCCGGAGAGCAAATTAAAGAGCGAGAAGTGGCGCAGATGTTTCGAGACAGTGACTGTTTAACGAAGAGACGCAGAATTTTGGAGCGCCTCTTGAAAGGCCTGCGCCTCTTATTTGCAACTTTAAGGCGATGCCTTTGAAGCTGAAATAGCCACTAAACATTTGTTGTCATATAGCATATATTTAGGTTATATTTTCTGCCACTTCGAGGAGCCGACCACATAATAATCACGCGTATCCAGTCTGCGCATTTTCACTAGCCAAATTCAACATTCAATACAATTTTGTATATATAATGTTTGTTGATAACTGCTTTCTGCAGAGGACGTGTAATAAGTGTATTTCATGTTCTGTTTCAGTGCTTTGCTAATAAAAAAATGTCTAACCTAACAAATTTCATTTTCTGGGGACATTCCCTCATCTATTTTCCCTTTTCACTTAGAATTCCTTACTGCTAACGTAGTATATTGTAGCATAAGCACATTTCAAGTAATTAAAATGTACAATGAATTTTCTACGTTTACAGTACCAGCCGAATTTCCGTTTAAATTTTTATAAGTATAACGGAACCACTGAGAATTTCTTTCCTTATTCAGAATAGAATACAGAAATAGCAAACAGCTCCCTCTCGCGTTCACCTGGTAATCGTCGATCTATCGGTATTACCATTTCTGTGCAGAAAAAATGCTGTAATACCGACCTGCCGAATCGGCCAGGTCACGTGACGTGTCTACCCCCATAAGTTGACGCACTCGATGTTTCGTAGTCACCATCCAAATGTGCTGCTTTTCGTCGCTACAAACGGAACATGCTACTTTTCGTGGCAAACCGCTCAAACATGCTACTTTTCGTGGCAAACCGCTCAAACATGCTAGTTTTCGCAGCGAAAACCGAAACGTGATAGTTTTCGTAATAACGAAGACTAACGTGCTGTTTTTCGTAAGAAAATTGAAGCGTGCTACTTTTCGTAACGCACGTCGATACGAACATGTATTATCGTTCGTAAGTTACCAAACGGCCCATGGCTAACGTAGTTGCATTCGTCCAAAGTTGATAACGAGTCGATATTTTCGCGCGAGTATCCTTTACTGAAACGAGGGTTCGCCGCGATCAATAAACGCACGACTTGTATAGCCGATGCCAAGGGATTAAACGGATAAGGATTAAAGAAAGAAAAAAACAGTGGTAAAGAAGAAACGACAAGCGCTCGATTTCATTATACGCGAATATAGAAACGAGAGCGAACCGAATGGTTTTTTACAACAGTCTAGGATTGAACCGACCCATGTGAAGTATAAGACCGGTCGGATTGTGCCGTACAAAATAAAGGAACGGTTGATCCAATTTCAGTCTGGGTTTCTCTTCTAATCTTTCGGAGCTTCTTGTCGCCGAATGGAAAGCTGGTTTCTCACTGTCCGGCGACGACGACGACGACACGTCCTTGCGTCGGGATTCCCGCGAAGAGGGACTCGCTGGATAAATTTCTACGTGGTGCCGTCCGTTAGCGACATTCTCGTCGCCGCACGTACTGAACAGGTTCATCTGAAACCGATCCATCAGACTTGCATAGGAAAAAGAAAAAAGAAGATGCGCAAGATTATTACCTGTAACACGTCGGACAGGAAGAGACGATTTCCGATTCCGTTGATACCTTTGAAATCGGCACCGCTCGAAAACAATTGGTCGAGGCCCATTCGTTTCAAAGCGGCGGTCGCGTTGACGACGGATCGATGACTAAATTTAGGTATTTGCAATTCGAGGCCGGGCCTAGGTATAAGAACCTTGAGAAGTTGATTCCATGCCCCGTCCCGAGATGCGGCGTTCCCTCTGACGAGCCTTTCCTCAAGCCGATCCAACGTGTCACCCGGTGCGGCGTGACCCTGTTGACCGGGTAACAGAAATATCGTGGAGACGAGGTTACCAATGCCGCCGAGTGCGACGGCGGTGGCGTCCAAACTCGGCTCGTAACCGGCGAGTACGTTGGAGCGCCAGACCGCGGCCGGAACGGGAATTAATTTCCTCGATCTATGAGCCGACGACGAGACGGCAAAGTATAGCTCCCCGTCTCGCCCTGTCGTACTGGCTAGACTCGTGTTGCAGTCCGTTTGAAATACGTTAGCTGATATCGCGGCGAGCGGCGACCTTAAAGGAACCGAGTTGCTCTTTACGAAATCCTTTATTCTGCCTCCGGTCTGTTTCCTAACCAGCAGATTGGTTCGGCGACGCGCCAAATCGCTGATGGTGGCGAAGTTTACTTCGGCGACTAACCCCTCGTAAAACTGCTGAGCTTGCTCCTTATAAAACGGTAACAATTTTCGGACCTTGGCTTTATCGGCGAACAGCTCGCGAACGAACGCAGCGTTCGCGATGCCCTGATGTCTCGCCAAGCTCACCGTGTCCGTTACGTTTTGAAAGATCAGATGGGGATTAAACGTAGCCACGTTGTCCAGTCCGAGCACTTCGTTCATCTGGTCGGATGTCGGTCCCCGTGCACCGAGGAAGATCATCGCTAGCAGGCTGACCATACCGAACGGCGAGAGAGTGAGAGACCTCCCGCTACTCAATCCTTTGTTCGCCGCAGTCCAAAATTTAAAAGCGAGTTCGTTGCAAAACTTTGAGAAATTCACCACGTCCGGGCTTGCGTTCATCGTGCTGCTATCCAACCCATTGGCGCTCTTCGAAGCGTTCAATGACACTGCTGTCGGTTCCGCCACCATCAACGGAGTCGTCGTCGTCGTCGTCGTCGTCGTCGTCTGGTAACGCGTACCCTCTCCCGTCAACTCGCCGGATAACGGCTCTTTAGGCTTCTTGGACGTTGCCGTCGATTCCGTCAACGACGCCGACGGCGACGACGGCAAAGGAGTTGTTTGTCGCAACGATATCCGTTGCCATTTCTGTGCCACGGACTCAACGTCCGTAGCATTCTTATTTACCTTGACGACGACAGTTGGGTCGCTCATTTTAACGGAGCTTACGTTCGTAATTACCTGGTGCCCCTTGAAATTTGTGCCGATGGTTGCATTAGAAGAGCCTTTGATTTCATTTTTCATTGTTGTTACCATCGGTGTACCGTTTTGGGTGATGGTATCTCCTTTCCCGACGGCACTAGACGCTTCTGTACCAACGAGCACAGTCGTTACGTTCAGGTTCGAATTTTTTACAACGGAAACGGTCGATTGGTTCGCGTTTATCGACGCGTCATTGTAAGTCGTAGTTGCTGTTGTTGCCGCCGTCTTTGTCGATTCTAGAGTTGCCTCGTCGTTGATGGGCGACTCGAGTTTGGTCGTTGTATCGATCGATGTTCTATCGTCTTTCTTTAATGCTACTGGAGAGATTCTTTCGGGCCTCGAGATCGTTTCGAATACAGCAGCTTCAGTTGCTTCATCTTCTGGTTTCTTCAAATGCGCCGTGGTATACGAGTCTTGGGCGTTCGCGACCGTCCAACTTTCGTCGCTGGATATTGCTGTCTCGTAGACGGTACTTGACGTGGTATATCCGGAGGATCCGCCGCCTTGTGCCGGCACGGAAACGTTGCCGCTTTGATCCGTAACGGTATGGTTTGTGGCAACATGTACAGAGTTTGTTTCCGGTAGCCGAGAATTTGGTGCGAGCGTATTACCGCTTGTCGTCGTCGTCGTCGTCGTCGATGATGTACCCTGCATTTCGTTCTCGTTCCTCGAATAACATTCCTCCTCTGTAGTCAGCGCGATGTGCTCGAGCGACGTTTCCGTCACAGTCGATCGAACGGAAGCCGAGGTTTGCGTCTCGAGCTTCGAGGTAGTAGTCGACCGCGAAAACGGCGCGAGACCCGTTGTGCTCTGCGTTTCCAGAACCGAACTTGTTGGTCGCGAGTCGGATAATCCGAAACCAGCTACGAGCGCGCTCGCTAATGTTTTCGTTGGAAGATTCCCCGACGAAATGTTGGGCAAAGTGATCGATTCGGTAAGATGAGTGTTTGCCTCTGTTGAAATGGTCTCGAGTATGTTTTCGATAATCGCTACCGACTCGACGACGACGTTAGGTTTCGACGTAGAATTGGCCTCGGCGCTCGAGGCGTTCGTTTCGAGTGGTTCGACTGGGTTTGACAGCGGTGTCGTTGTTTCTCGCAGGGTCGGAACCGTAACGGACGAGGAACGACGTGTCTGGTCCGAAGACGTGGTAGAAGAAATAATTGAATTGGTGGTAGGGTTCCATGTTGCATCGGTATCTACCGTGGTAATATCGCTGTTTGCTGTGGACTCCACGGAATCCAATGTGACGGGCGACGTGGTGGAAAAAATTTGGTCCCGATCAATTTTCAGTTTCGTCGTTGGCACTGCGGACGATGTGGTCGATAATGTAGTACTCGTCCGTGTGTCGGCGCTGTTGTTGCGTTTCTCCTCGATGACGGCAGTTTCGCGATCAGGCAATTCCAGTCCGGAAGAAGCAGGTAATATCAGGGAAGGAACGGAGACCTCCGCGACCTGGTTCATCATACTGGACAATGAATCGGCCAACTCGTTGGGCAGGGGCCTCGATAAGTGTTGCATCGCAGAGTCGGAGTCGCTCGGTCTCGTCGATGATTCCGTCAGCAGCGGTGAAACTTTGCTCGACTCGCCTGTGCTCGTGTCAAACGTCGCGGACAAGTGCAAGGGTGGCGTTGTCGTCGTCGACGTAAACTGTGGGTTGGTAACGAGTGTCTGGAGTTTGTTTGTTCCCACTGTCGACAATAGTTCGTAACCATCGGCCACCGAGGCAAAATCCGTATCTAACGTTGCGCTGTCGGTGTTTTCGGTACTATCGTAACTGTTTTTCGACGAATCCAAGGGCAATGGAAGGGCGATAGGCGTTGCCGGATCGTGATTATTGTACTTTTCGTCGAATACACTTTCCGAAGGCGCGATATCGGTTATTTTCTGAAAAATGGGACTGTCCGTGACGCGATGCACCATCTGTGGCTTCTGCGCCGCCGTAATAACGGCCACGGGAATCATTAATTTCTCCGTATTGTACGAGCTCATCGTAGGTTCTGGAGTAACCGTCGTCGTCGTTCTCGTGGTGCCATCGTTTCGCTCGATAGGTTCGCCAACATTTTCGGATAAAAGCTCTCCTAGCGGAACAGTTCCCGTTCCGTTCAGTCTTGACAGATCGACGACGACGGAGGTGAGCGATGGTGGCTCCGTTGGTGTACCTGCCTCGACGTAATGATGTAGACTTGATTCGTCGACCTTGTCCCCGTATTTGTCACCGGCCAATATAGCGGGCAAAATGTTGCTCCATTCGGCGTTTGCCTTTTCCGGAACCGTTGAGATCGAATCTGTCATCGTTTGCGACGGTTTGCCCATAGCGCTCTTCAATACTTTTTGCACCTTTTCAACCACGTCCATTACCTACGAACGTTTCGAGGAATATTTATCGCAGCTGCCATTGTAAATTTAAACACGTCGCGTCTGTACTAACCTTTTTCCCACCTGTAAGTATATCCTCGGCTTTCTGAGGCTCCTGAATGCCTGTGTTGGAATGATCTGGCCCGCCGCTTGCGATCAGAGCTTGAATTTCCTGTACAGTCATCTGCTTCGTGATCATGTCGCCCCTCTCGTTGTACGTGTAAAATTGAAATCCGTCGGGTTTCAGCAAGTTAGCTGGAGAAGGTGGTAATCGATAGAAATTAATACCGATCGCGGTCGGTGATGGTGGTCTGTTGCCCCCTGCTGACTCGGCACCGCCATCTTTTTCATCCTCTTGTTTTCTCACTACCGATACCGACGTGACCATGCTAGAAATCGTAACGATCACATTACTCGACGGCGCGCGACCCTTCCAAATTCCCAACATACCCAACGAATCGAAATTACCGAGAAGTCGTACGTTTGTTTTCCCCACCATCCCGCACTTTTCTAAGCCAATTTCTCATCTTCCGATCGAGGCCGGTACTTGGTACCTCTATCCAGCCGTAGTCGATCCCTTTCCTGCCACTCTTTTTTACGATTCAAACGTACGACGACCTACGGGTATCGCATGCACCCGCGGTACTTCGGACACGAAATACTGACCTAGGTTTGATAAATCTCCTGGTCGTTTCAACAGAGGTAGTATTATTCTCTGGAACCGGCCAGCCCATGATTGGGTCTAAACACGTCCACAGAACGAGAACCGTCAATGTCGCGCAAAAACCATCCAAGGACATTCTTGTCATATTTCCTCTTGTCTCGAATAATCTGCAAGTTAATGTGGTTAAAAAGAATTGCCGTAGAACGCGGCGCGAACGTAAAGAACGCGCCTCTGCGGGGAGGATAGATTGAAAACGAACGAAAGAAAGATGCGACAAACGAGTTCGTTTTCTTTTCGGTTAACGACCCTTCGGTTCCACGCTACTACCCCCTTGCGGACCATCGCCTTAACGTGGCGACCGGTTTTCCATCGCGTTGTAAATCGCTTAGTAAACGCGACACGCACGTTCAACTGTAAATCCCGCACGAATGATCCTCGGGATACATGTTTTCTTTTTCTTCTCTCTTTTGCAAGGAGCAACATGTTCGTTGAATCGTATCGAAAGACGGAAAGATCGATGCGATGTTAACAGACCAAATTCATCGATTAGATACAAATAGGACGAGGCGGCGCCCGCTTCGAAGAAACTACGTTTAATGAAACAATTTTTTATCCTTCACGCGTCCACCAGTGTGAGACATGAAAACGCACCAACATGTTGCGGCAGAGAACAGTTCCGACGATAGATATTAAATTAAGTACACGGGAACAAGAGTGTTCTTCTCGACGAAATTCAGGTACTCGCGCACCTACGCACACTCGTATTTTCTACATGCTCTCTCTCCCTCTTCCCCCTCTCTCACACACACACACACAAGCGCTCTCTCTCTCTCTCTCTCTCTTCGGTACCTGGTGTCGCAGTTTTATTCTTCCTTGCCAATGCGCGTTATTATTGCGAGTTTGATAATTTATTGTATTACTGACAACGACGGCGATGGCAGCGAGGGTAAGTACTCTGGTGATTCCAGCGACGGTTCTTCAGGGTCGAGAAGATATGGGGGAGGTCGAGGATGATAATGGCTGGGTCAATTGGAAACTGGATTAATTAATGTGCTTACGATAATACGTTACGATCCTTTGGATCTCCCTTCTTTCGTCCTCTCTCCTTCGCCTCTTTTAATTTCGCGTGTTTTTTATCCTTTTCGTATCTCGTGGTAGCGCGCGCCGCTCTTCGTCCCGTTCTTCTACCTGATACACCACCTGTCGTTTCTACTGACTCCTGCCTTGAATAAGCGCGTACTGCGTGCTCGAATCCCTCGTTGAGACGAGTGCATCGGACTGAGAAAGAGAAGCGACGTGAGAGGGGGAACATGGTCTTCGAACGAAAAGATGGAGAAAGGGTGAACTTGGAGAGTCGAGATGTTGGTCGGGTTACGGTTTATGCTGAGGGGTGGGGGGGAGGGCAGACGGATGTCGGGGAATACATGGGCAAGGTCTTGTGCGTGTATATCGACAGAAAATGGAAGGCGGGAAGGGAGATGAGGAAAAAGGGACAGTACGAGGTCAAAGGACCAGAGTAGAAGCAAGTTGAACGTATAAAGGGAGATGAGAACCGAGGAGAGAACGAAAGGAGGAATCCATTGGTTAGAGTAAGATTTCGGAAGCGCGGAATGCATGAACGTGAGAGGGATCACCTCCTCGTCATTGCAGATACTTACAACCGTTTCCGAGGTGTCGAGATGCGATCGAACAGCGGATGGGAATCGATTATTTGCATAAGCTTGTGTGCACCGAAATATCGACAGCGGGATATATATAACGCGGACGCGATACACCTTCGAGCAGTTTTCCCTACCAAAATATCGAGTCCGATCGGGAATGAGATGGAGACCAGACGAGCGGGAGATGCGAGATGGAAAACAGAATGGGACAACTGTCGGGAAAGAGCGGTTGTCGGAGCGTTAATCGTGATTGTTAAGTTTCGGATCAACGGAAGGAGATACAACCTGTGCGATTCCAAATGTTTTTTCGGCAACGACTTTACTTGGTCACGAGACACCGACGCGACGACGATCTTAACGGCGATTAACGGTACATCGACCGAATAAATTGCTTTCTTCGGGATGTAGTTGGATAAAATTCGTAAATAGTCACTTTCTCGGAATATTTCGATTAAACGGAATAAATAATTATACTTACTTTTTATGCACCGTTGCCTTAGAAAATATACTCTCTTCCTTCCTCAGTCGCATCGAACACTCTACGGCTACTATAGTAGTCTTAATGGACTTCTAATAAATTTGAATCGGTACTGTAACTCTGTTGACTTCTTCAATAATTCCTACAATTCCTGCAATCAAACTTCTACCTTCGCGTTCCCTTTACCTCTCTCCTTTTTCACCTTACCTTACTTGTTTCTCTATACACGTGTATTTTTTATATCTATATTGTAACTATCATTAGTGGTTCCTCTGCGCTTATTTCTCTGCTTTTGTTTCTTTTAATTATTTTTCTTCTGTACTTGCTAATTGTTTGTTCTATGCTTGTGTGACTGCGATTTGTACATATTATAACGAAGGGGGTTACCCCGTTGATATACTTAAATAAATAATAATAATAAATATTGACTTAATCGAGTGTGCATATCCTAGGTATCCACGGATTATACGATTCGCCTTTGAATACGTTGGTATTATATACATATATATATATATATGTATATACGTTCGAGGGACGACACTGACCAACGCGATTAACGGTATCCGTTCATTCTGTTTCCCCTCCGACACTTGGTCTTGAGACCGTTTTAAGAAATATTTGGGCAACACGACTCCCGTTCAAGAATCTCGAGAGAGCATCGGGACTCGGTTGGCAAGTCGTCTGGAGGCCGATCGGTTACGCGGGGTCGATTCAAGTAACGTTATCTCTCAACCATCCATCGTTTATCGCTCACGATGTATGCATTTGCTTGAAAATGTTAAATATTCGATACGAAGCTAAATCTCGGTTCTCGCCTACCTTCTAATTGTTGCAACCGTGTTGCCTAGTCACAGATTTACGTATTGGCCAATGGAAAACCGTTGTACAATATAATATCAAGTGTGGAACGCGGTCGATACAACTCGATTATCGATTTGTATTCGTTGCCAATCGGGCGGTAATGACGACTAACCGCGATGGGTCGTGGGTAATTTCTGTCGCGGTAAAAACTGTTCTATCTATCGACACACTCGATGCGAGATTACCCGCACGCTCTTCAGATCGTAACGATTCAATGCTGTCAGAACTATAATATAATTGAAACCAGACAACGCGTTGTCGGGGTACTTATTCTATTTCTCGAGGACCAATTCGCTTGAACCATTTGAAAAGATTTCGCAGGTGATTGAGAGAAGAGAAGACTGTAAAGAACGGTAATTGTGAGATAACAGAGAACGCGGAGAACATGAACGTGCAACTGGAAGATGTTGAGGAGGAAGAGGTGCGGCGGTTCGTCGAAGGAAGCGTGTACAAGGGCACTTGGAAACCACTGGGCATGGAAGGAATCGGCAGATTCGTTCTACCTTATAGTTAGTTTCATTTGTAAAATGTAGCGCAGAGAGGTTTCGAATATGCGTCCTTCTGTGTTCCTCCTTGGAAGAGGATCAGAAGGGAGGGGTTAGGGCGAAGAAAGAAAGGAACACAAATACGGCAAGGGTTAGGTTGCCAGGGCAAAGTGTAAATAATAAGGGAACGGGGACATAAAATACGAGCTGATTAGCAACAGGGATTTGCAAGCCTCGGAGTAAGTTTCGTATGTACCTACTACACTTATAGACGAAACGAGGACGACAGGGCGTACACGTTAACACCATAATAATCGTGTCTACGAGGTACAGACACGCGTACTGGTTTTGAGCACGACATCGAGCATTTCTCGTGCGTAAGTCAGCGCGTACCGTTACCCAGGCCATTTTGGTTGCTTCGTGCTCTAGAGTTTGTGCGCGTTTTTCATTTACCGATAGCTCATGAATCCCGAACTCAAAATCCACACGTTTGCCGTTATACTTGTAATTATGTAGAAACTCGTGCCACGAATTTAATTGAATAATCCTTCGTCCCGTGGCTTGTTCTTGCCGGCCCCTCCCTTCGTTGCGGAGAATATATAAATACATGGTATGTTTGTCCGCGATAGAAAGCATCTTTGAAGGAGAGCTCCGTGATAACACGTTTCACGGTCATGGTAGCGCGTATTGGGCTCGTAGGCAAAGAGTAGACGGTGTTTGGCTCCACGGTGAATGTAAAAACAGGCGATACATTTTCAACGACGGTTTGATTTTCCGCGAAAATGATTGGAAATATTGCCAGTTTCCTGACAGACGGTTGGTAAAATTCGCTACGAGAACCGACAATGTCGAGATACATACATGTTTCCTCTCACGCTCTATCGCTGTTGAAATTAGGACTTGGACTATTTGTCGAATTTTTTGGTATTCGAATATTCGAATACTTCAGTTGCTCAATTATTGGGCGAATATAATTCGAATATCCATGTATCCAAATACTATTCGAATATCCATGTATCCAAATACTATTCGAATATCCATGTATCCAAATACTATTCGAATATTTAAGTATTCGAATACAATATTCAAGTATTCGAATACAATATTTAAGTATTCGAATACAATATTCAAGTATTCGAATACAATATTTAAGTATTCGAATACAATATTCAAGTATTCGAATACAATATTTAAGTATTCGAATACAATATTCAAGTATTCGAATACAATATTTAAGTATTCGAATACAATATTCAAGTATTCGAATACAATATTTAAGTATTCGAATACAATATTCAAGTATTCGAATACAATATTTAAGTATTCGAATACAATATTCAAGTATTCGAATACAATATTTAAGTATTCGAATACAATATTCAAGTATTCGAATACAATATTTAAGTATTCGAATACATCAGTATTCCCTTTTCCCTTTTTAGTGAAAATATTGTATTGTCATCGGAACTACGTATGTGTGCAAAGTTTCAAGCCGATCGAATATGCTGAAGTGGTTGGCTTACAAGATTTCACCCAGACAAACTAACGAACTCACAACTGAAATTAAATAAAAGCTTGTAAAAAAATGAACCTAAAGAACTTAATTTATAATTCACACCATACTATTTGAATACATCAGTATTCGAATACTTAAATATTCGAATAATAACATTCGAATACTCAAATATTCGAATAATAACATTCGAATACACAAATATTCGAAGTTTATTCCTAGCATTCGAATATTTGTAAAATATTCGAATATTAAATTATTCGAATAGTCCCAGCCCTAATTGAAAGCCCCTAAATTTACGATTTACGCCGCGGACCTGACCCGTTGTTCTCGCCGAGTTGATTTAGAGTTGTTCTAGGTACTACACCTGTCTACTGCATGGATTGAGACCTGCTGGAGCAACGTTACGTACCAATCACCAAGATGCAGCTCTGATTCCTCCAACGTGTTACGATGCAGGCATTGGAATCTTTGATCCACGCGCGCGTTATATCCGGTCGTATCGTGAACCGAGAAAGGTACATGTACACAAATGTAGAGTAGAGGTACCATGGATCCGGGGACGCGCGGTAAAAGGCTTTGAATATCAAAGGTGTTGGAAATACCAACCGCGGCGTTGGCGCGATGGATAGAAAATCATTGTCGGAAAGGTTGGACCGAGCCGACAGGCTATCGACAAGATGAAGAATCGCAAAATTGGTACATGCGAGATATACTTTACCCTACGCTATTACCATTCTCGAACGACTCCTTTGAATGTTGGTGGAAGAGGTACGCGAACATTCGTCGCGTAACCGCCTCGACGCTTGTTTTAACCGTTAGTTTTGTGTGTCCTCTCTCTCTCTCTCTTGGAGATTAACTACGTTTACGCGGGAGCGTAATGTTTGCGGTGACTAGTAGAAGAAAGGCGAGTGGATCGTCTAAATAGATGCCAGCTGGACGCGGTCCGATGTGAATTTACACAAGCTGTATACGAGTCCGAAGCATTAAACACGGATTAACCGAGTTGAAAGATATTTATTACTTTACGACGACGATTTGTCTTTGTTCTGATACGATATCGGGAGCATTTGTCCTTTGGTGTACGCGATACAGTATTGGCAGTTTCTTTGGTACGCATTCGGTTGTTTTGCAAGCTACAACATCCAGAGTCACGCGTACCTCGTGCGTTCCATCTCCTTCGGAGACTTGTATCGATAGCGGACTCTCGAGTCCACCTCTTCTTGACGTGGCTACCCACGTATTTGCCGTCAACTCCTTTAGGGTCCATGTTTGAGGTGCGTTCGCGTTCAGCTTTAAATCACTATCGGCGAAAGTTACGTCGAATGTAACATTCAACTCGCCGCCCTTGTCGCTGATGGTCGTGTCAAACGATATAGCGTCGTTCCTCCAACTTGAGCCGTCCATTTCGATGATGGGTGGTCGTATGGGTAACTGAAACGTAAGCGCCCATCAAGTACACTGTACACTGAAACGCGGAATAGTTTACCGTGTCGATGGTTTCGGCGTTCGTGTCGATGACCTTGACGACATGATTATTGGTGTCGGCCACGTATAAAAGGTCCGGGCCGCTGGACCCGATAGCGATGCCACTCGGCTCGTCAAACTGTAAGCGCAAACGAAATATAAAGGGGAATTTATGATCGCGAGCACGGTAATGGTGTCCAAGCGCGACGTACCGAGAATCTCTCGTTGGGCTTTCCATTGCCGTACAAGGTTTTACAACAACCTGTCGTTACGTCGATTCTTTTAATTTTATGATTATAAGTATCGGCTATGTAAAGCACGTTTTCTTTAGGATGCCATGCTATTCCCAGAGGATGTTGAAGCTTCACGGTGTATTGGACACCATCGGAATCGCCGAAATCATGTAGGTCCTACGATACCGAGACGCCATCATGTGTTTCATGACGAAAGGAAAAAAGAATTTAGATGTACATTAGGGAAGAGCGATACTATGTAGGCGAAAATTTAAATTTGAATATTCAGTTGGCCTGGGTGCGGGATAGTTGTCTTTTGATTAACCAAACACAACTGTAAAAAAAATTTGGAACAATATTCATTTCTGCAGGTTCCTTTTACTCTTAAAACTGTAAAGAATAAGATTCACATTGTGAATTTTTACATTTTGCAAAAAGTTTGGACAAAATTCATATGTGCAGTTTCCTTTTCATTTTAAAACAATTGTCCTGCACCCAGGCCAACTGAAACCTATATAGTGTTCGCCTATATAGTGTCGCTCCGCCCTAATGTACATAAAAGAAATCGCTTTCGCGCTAAAACTAACCGCCGGATCTCTGTTTGCACCGCAAACGGCTGAAACTCGCCCGTTCTTTAGATCGATGCATCTAACGGCGCTGCTTTCACTGTCAGCGAAGAAAGCGAGTTTCCTCTCCTGAACAACAACCAAACCGGAGGGTTGAGCCAAGCCGGCTGTGTGAGGATACGCGTTGTTACGATTCTCCTCTCTACCGCTTCCAACGATCGCGACGCATGTATCCGCTTTATATTCCCTGAAACGTATTCCACCCCAATAGAGAACCTCGAACATCGACAAAAGATTAGAGATTTAATTCATATCAAAGACATTACTTGTATTTCCACCAAACGGTGTCTTCCAAGAAGAGAGCCCAAATTTGATGCGTACCCGCGATCGCGATCAATAATACGGGTACGATTTTCGTATCGTACTCGTGATTGTAAACAGCCACGTCCCACGGGGAGGATAAAACTTGATCCCTACCGATCTTACCACCGACACGGTCGTGGCCTTGAGAACCTGTACCAGCAACCGTAGTTACGATTCTCTTTGTCAAGTCAATCTGAAACGAGTGATTTTACATTCAACGAGGCGACGAATGCGTGGCAATAGCTTGTATTGATACATTTATTAAATTTCCATAGCTTTACCTTTCTGATTGCGTGATTCTCGTTATCGGCAACATAAATTATCGAGCCGCCCAGCGAACATACGCCCTGCGGCGCGTTGAATTTAGCGTTACACAAGTCTCCATCTCGGAAACCCGAATTAGAGCCACCGATAACATGTTCCAAGTTTCCCCTTACATCTGTTATTAAGATTCTATTGTTGCCTGTATCGGCTATCGCGAGCCTTTCTCCTTGTTCGCTCTGAAAAGCTTGCAACTTGCTAGGAAACAAAAGAGTTGTTCCTGCCGCGGCGGGTAATAAATGTCTCTCCAATTGGGAGGGTATGTCTTTGTTGGATATTTGATTCACGGATTTGAAATAAGTTAATGCTACGTTCACGTAGAGAGCCAATTCTTCTCTGTGCCCTTCGCCGACAAAGACTGCCAGTGGCTGACCCATAGGACCTTGTATGAAAAAAAAGGATTTATCGATTTAGCTATGGAGGTGATGGTATTACAATCTACATAATCGTTGCATATATTATTTCATCGTTTACCTATCATGACCAGAGTTGGCCAGCAGGAAATTCCTAAGTTGTGCCATGTTGACAACGCCGTGTCATTAACGACTGGATGCTTTATATTATATCTTTGTACAGCAGACTGCAGCCTCCTTGAATCACGTTCATTCGAAAATTTTGCGCTATGTACGCCGACCTGAAGACACCCACCGGTATTATTTACTATGTTGTACGATATCGTGAACCACAGAACATTCTCCAAGGTACTTTTGATGTACTAACGATGACAAGGCCGTCGGCGATTGAGAATTGCCTTTCGAGAGCATCTAAATCTGGTAATATGTGCATACAATTGATGCAACAATAGGTAAAGAAATCCAAAATGATTATCTTTCCGGTAAGATGTTGATACACGGATAGTCCCTCCGCGACGTTGAACCATTCCATACCTTGGTGTATTTGACAAAAGGAATAGGTTTTAAAATTTACTTAGCGAGACGGGGCCGGTGGGAGGGAAGGGGCTTGTCAACTACTCGTCTTCTTTTACTGATAGACAGTAACGTTGATACAAGTTCCTAACTGTGGTTCCCTCGGCTACAGCTATCACTCCCATGAGCACCTGAGTCGCATCTTTGATATCATTGTACTTGTGCAATAAGTCCAGAGTCTCCTCGGTGGAACGAAATTCTTTCTCTTGATTCCGTAAATCTGACAGTTCTCGATCGAGGGCTCTCTCGACGTCAACAAGTTGGGAATATTTGCGTTTCTCTTCTTCCGTAAGGGCGGGAGTGGTGTCGTTGCCGGTCAAACGCGTTGCCCGATTAAATTTTGCCTTGTCCCGAACCCCCTCGATATCATTCATATTTTGGTCCTCGCGTCGCGAATTGCCTGCGTGGCGCAACATGTCAACACGACTATCTAAATATCACACGCGATAACCGTTAAACAAGCTTCGAGCAATCTCGATGTACGTACTATGGTTATATGCACGCGTTAACCGCGGATTTAAGCAACGGTCGAATCGATATAACCTTTCATGTTTTCATGCATGTGTACCTATATATAAGTATTTATGCGTGACACACTTTTGTACAGACTGTAAATGAACGTCAACACAACAGCAGAGGGATCTATGAATCTCAGAACGCTAGAAACTGCAGAGATTACGGTAGTCGCTCGTTTGTTTCGCGCAGAATTCGGTAATTTGAAAAGTAATCAAGATTTGGTATCGACCACCGTAAAGGTCAATTGAAACGAGCGATGCGGCGTCGTTGCGATTTCGCACCGGTACATATATGGAATAGAGAAATTCACACGTGTCGCAACTTTCGCGGCAGTATTGTCATATCGCAAGACGCCGCATCGCTCGTCTGAATGGACCCTTAAGTTGCGTTAAAGACGCTCGCTGCTCGATACGGCCATGTCTATCAGACCCAACTAGCACGCGTCATCAGTTTTTATCTCCATAATATCCGTGGATAGAAGTAAATCTTCGAGACCGAGATTACCTGCTTGGAAATCGGTGATTCGCGAGTCTTTCTCCGCAAACGCTTTTATATGCTTTAGTATCAATTTCTCCTGTTCCTTCCTGTCTGCGGACGAATCCAAATTCCGACGAATTCCTATACAAATTTCCGTTAATTCTTCTACGGTGTCTCGCAGATTCATATTTTGCTGTGTATGTCTAGTACGGTACATAAAAATAGACGGTTGTAATCAAGAAATTTACGAAAAACGGCCCTATAACTTGAGTAGGCTGAATCATCAAAACCACTCACGCGACAACAATATCAGGGGAGGAAAGGGAAATGCTGGGATGTGGTGGGATTTGGTATGTGCATGACGTGTGCACATTGTATATATATATAATATGTGCTATAAGTATTAGATACGTATGCACATACATACATCTTGCATACTATAAAGGAAGGGTGAACGGGTCTTCTAGCAGTCCAATCGCACAGACCGTGCTTAGTGCGCTGTTCGCGCACTTATAAACTTGCCTAAACATATAGTGCCAAGTATTTGCGTACTAGGGATGCCGGCTCTCCCATATATACCTAGCCTAGAAATCGTAGCACCGGCGTAGCACATTACATGCTACGACTGCTACGACGTATTACATGCTACCAAGTCACTAACAAGTAATATTTGTGTTGTATGTATATCGATGCAAAAATAATGTGATGCTATTTAAAAAACAAATAAATTGATATTTCTCAATTGTCTAGCACGTAGTAACAACATGGTTTTTACCTCGTTAATATCGACATAAAATTTAATTGAAAAAAGTTTCTAATACCTTCGAATTGTAAGTTTCGGTGCCGAATCTACGCGTCGTTCGATCCCTCGCGAGTTTTTGATAATTAATTAATAATAATGTCGCAAGATACGACGAAAGCTTCGGCGAATATGTTAAATGAATTGGATTGGGTTCAAATACGTGACGAACTCCACGAATATGACGCAATTGAACCATTTGCGGATAAAATAGTGCGCAAAACCAAAGAAAATCCTCTGGTACCTATAGGTATGTGTGCGTAACCTCTACGCGTGCCTGATGCGAATACTTGTTCTTCGGGCAACATAAGTCCACGTTAGATCGCTGTTTCAGTTCAGTGTTTTACCCTGACGTTTCAGGTACCGCGGCAACTGTAACTGCTCTCGTTTATGGCCTGTGGAACTTGCATCGTGGAAACTCACAAATGCAGCAATACATGATGCGCGCGCGAGTAGGAGCTCAAGCGTTCACTATTTTGGCCATGGTTGCTGGATTTATGATTACAGCAGGGAAAAAGTAGCATTGGGCTATTATGTGTTAAACTATCGACTTGATAACTGTGAAATTTAATAAGCATCGATCGGAGATGTAACAATTTAGTCTTACGATCGTCAAGTTACATTACACGCCCTGGCTACGTATTTCAGTTTGGAATTTTAGGTTTTAATTAATTACAAAGTGGTTTCGGCGACTCTTGTTCCCATATAAAATTATAAAACCTGTATTTTAGGGTGTACGATTTTTAGAAAGATTTGTACGTCGCGTGGTGAATACATACATATACGTAAATGATTGCTCGTCGTCCAACACGAGACCATTGTACGAGCTATATGAATGGAGAAATCGGATTGTAAGAACCTGGTACTGTTGGGATTGTTGACGAACGGATAGAAAATAAAACTGTGCGACGGAGATACAAAGATTTTACGTTACCAGTGGTTTCTTTCTTCAACAAATTTATCTATGCTGAATCGTATCAACCGATAATCGAGACTGGGATTGGAAAAATTGATTCAGTGGAGAAAAAATTACTTAAGACGCAACTATCGTTCGAACGAGCATGTTTCGGTCCCTAAAATGCGTTGCTACCGATTAACGGCGTTTCGTCGTAGAGAGAGCCTTGCCGATTATTAACGGCGAAACAACTTCTCGTGTTCGGTTTATCGTTCGAATTGTCGGCACAAGGAATTCGCTGAAAGTTTACCGCGGCGTGTTTCCATCTCGAATGTTCGTTAATGCAAAGTGTCAATTGCTCGAACAATCTTTCCAAATCTTCGCTCGAATTGAATTGAATGATATCTCTGTGTTTGAAGCCGTCCACGCAATTTACTATCCGCAGTTGGTTGTTGGCCGATTTTGATCGTCGAACAAGAGTCTCCTGGAAAGGTACGAATTCCCTTTATCCTTGTGGCTATACGAGCAATTACAAGATGAAAAAATCTACGGCGATTTTCCTTGCCCTCACCTTGTTTATGCGGGTCGTATGAAAAGGTTCTTGTGATTCGTCTACGAGTTTCTTTGATTTCCAGGCATTGATTTCAAAGTTTCGCAGTCGTGCCCAGCAACGTTGATCGTTTATGATTACGATTCCTATGCGAGTCTCTTTGTCGATATAATCCGGTTGAACGGCTAAACGGCAACAAAAGTGCCCAAAGAGCGGCAAAGCGTGAACTTTGCTTTCTAAAAAGTAAAATTGCAAATTTTAGATACGCCCCCAAGAGGGCCCCGATGAACGACTGGGACTTGATCGAAACGTGGTTAAAGAGACTTGCCAATGTTGTTCAGCTGTAAGTCGTGCGTTCGCGTATTTCCACCCGTGTCGTCAAGAGTCATTTTTGTACAAGCTACTAAATCGAATTGCGGTCCGCTGAAAGATTAAAAGATTCAAGTGCGATTGAGTAATTTCTTCGCGTACATTACGAAACATTGGAAACGGAAACTCACGTTTTACTAGAATCGCATTCATCACGCAGAGATGCCACCAACTTTCGACCTACAGTTTTCGAAATTGAGGAATGAATAGTTCTTCTAAGCCTTCTCGGAGTGCTGGCGATACTCAGATCTTCTTGTAAAATGTGACTGTATATTTCCAGAGTCAACTCGAATTCGGCTGGTACATCGCTACTGTATGTGTATAAAGGAAAAGTTGGTAATGCAGAACAGGAGAACCCCTCTTTGTTCGTATAAAGAAAGAAGAAAGGTACTTGTATTGACTTACAAGAACAAAACGTCGGGAAAGCTTATGTCCGTCTGTTCCCTATCAACCGGACAAAGCAAGCTTGTGTCATGAATTTCTGTACCGACACGAGCTAGACAAAAGACTGCGAATCGTCGATGATCTCCCCGATTTTTAAAATGATCGGAATCTCTCCACATCAGGGGAAATCGAAGATCCGAGATGCACAATCTTGCTTTGCTTTGAAAACCGCTGCAATATTTATACATACATACACATCACCCGCCAGCTTTCAACATATTTGTAGCGCAAGTATCCGCTGTTGAAGCACACGTATACCCAGTGGCGGATTTAACAGGGCGGCTGATGAGTAGTTGCCGCTAGGCCCCTGCACAAAAGGCTCCAGCAGGGCCCCAGATCAGAAAAAATTATAATTAGGTATATATAGGTATCCAAACACTACATTTTTTCGTACTACTACACTTGGCCAGTTTTTAGTAAACTTCATTTTCCCGAGAAAATGGGCCCCTGCCCAGAAGACCCACCTTAGGAACCTATCTTCAAGAAGAGTTATAATTTTAACCAAACACTATAGTTTTTTCTGTACTACTACACTTAGCCCGTTTTTAATAAACCACCTCTTCATTTTCCTAAAAAAATCGGCCCCTCAGAACGTTTGCCACCTGGGCCTTTTTTCTTAAATCCGCCACTGCGTATGCCTACCTCGCTTTCAAGGATGCATCTTTTCTACGATGCTGTAGCTCAGCCATATACGTAGACATTCTTTTGCCCGAAGTGAGTAAAGCACGCGCCGCTTCCAGACTTTGAGCAGGATGCCGAGCGGCGGCTAATAATCTCGACGAACCTTCCTTCATTTTGATCTCCAATTCGATCTTCTGCTCCAAGTCAAACTCCTAAAGCAAAAAAAAAGAAATGTCGATTACAAGTTCGACGCAAAAAAAAACGGTTGTTCTGGGTTAGGTGATTTGTAGCGTCGATCTCTTCTGCAATCTCGAAATCCACGAAAATTAAGCGAGATCGTAACGAAACGGCGTTCTCGGATTAAACGAAAAGGGAAACATGTAAGCCATTCGAACCATACTTTTAAAATAAATTCTAAAACATTGGATCCTAAAGAAAAAAAAATAGGATCGCGATTCATAGATCGTAGACGAATCAGTTTTGATACAGTAATACAATAAAGTATTAGGGTGGCTCTTATCTTCTCTTGGTAAAATTTTCTTTGGGGCACCCTCCAGAATAGTTCCAAATAATTAAAAAAAAAAATCCGTGTAAAGTTTGAGCACGATCGGATAATGGAAAACGGTGACCCTGGACCCTTAAACATTTAAATCATTATTTAATAACTCGCGAAGTCGATTTTATATAATATCCTCCAAGTTATTGATTAAATAAAAAAATATGTCAAACAACAGTTGTAGATCCGGGCAAGGACCATCTTTTATGTTCTATTACTTTTTCTCTAAAACTTTTTCCTCAAATTTTGAAAGTTTAAATACTTCTAGAACACTTTTTATTTATGAAGGCGAACAAAAAATGGAGTTTTTATTTTCGAGGACTATTTTTTAAACATTTAAGGGGGGCATATACCGAAATATGCGAAAAAGATAAAAAAAAATCTTATTTCCAGTGTTTGATATATCATGAATGTTTCCTGAAAATTTCGGACCGAAATTCGTACAAATATCGAAGATATAGACATCATGATGTCGAGAAACATGCATTTGAATACCTCACTTCTGAAAGATTTTAGTATAACCAACAGTCAGCGCTAGATAAGATATTGGTACACTCGCGTCGTTCCTTTGATTTCTTTGACAAATTCATTTCTACTGGTTCACAACCAGTACATTACGTGTCACAACTCGGTCGATAGAATTTAGATTATTCGAGAAAATAATGGGAGAGAACACGATCGATTTATTGTAATAATGCTTCAATCGTAAATTTAATCGCACGCGATCTTCGAGTGATTCAAATGCGTTTCTTCTCATCAATCGTTACAAGTTTTCGAGCGTGCAAGTGTTGTTTGTACCATCAATGGAAGAGACGCGATATTTATATAATCGATGCGCGAAAATATAGATGGGTGCGTAAAGGTATAAACTGCGAAAAGAATATAAATGTAGAGAATCGAATAGAATTATTAAAGCGAGAACGAATGGAATAGACTCCGTGGTGTTTTCCGTCAACAGATTCGTTTCGTACTAGAACGCGTTTAGTCTTCGGGCTGATTAGGCAAAAGAGAAAGGAGTGGGAGTCCCATTGTCAGTGACACTGACTCAGTGTTGAGAGACTTGGGATCACACCGAAATGCAAGTTTTTAACCGACTTCAGAAAGGAGGAGGTTATAGATTCGACCCGTATGTATTTTTTTTATGTTTGTCCCCACATCACTCCTCAGCATATGGGCTGATTTTGATGATCTTTTTTTTATTCGAAAGAGGGCGATAAGGGAAAAAATTATTTTGCACTTTTTGGTGCATTTTTATTATTTTGAAGTCGGTTTTAATTTTTTTTAAATTTTGTTATATTTAGTTGAAAACAAAGTCGCCAGTCAACGAAAAGCGAGTGGGAGACGGCAAATATAGTATGTACGAGTATACCTAATTATAAATTAAAAACCATGAAAGCGATCGAAAGAATGAGAACCGAAATTTCGTTGGTGACCAGTTTAGCGATTATTTTCATTCTTTAACGATGCATTTATAATAAATATTGAAAGTCGTGGAATGATTCCAAGAACCTATAACCGCGATACGATCTAAAAATCCGATTCTTCATAAAAATCTCGTTTTTATTCGCGAACCGATACATCGGCAATATCCCGGTGTATATCGAACGAGAAATTCAACTGTCAAACATAACCTGCTACTCCTTCACGATGATTTCCAAGTTATTGAAAATGGTCAAGCTTTTTCTTCCTTTTGTCGAACGTCGAAATAAACCAAGTTGTTTATACTTGCGATTCTGTTTACATATAGATTTAAAGCATCCAATACACAAATTAGAAAGTCTTTTCCAGTAAGAAAAGCAACAGGTAGTACACTGCGAAAATCCATTGCTTCGAAACCTATGTACATATACTTACCGCTCTGTTTCTACAATTTCGAATACTTTCGCGCCTTCTAACTCGAGCCTGATAATCACTTAACGAACGCAGATAACCATTTTCCTTATCTAAAATACCGTTTAAAGAGCCACGAAAAGCTCCGATACTTTTTCTTCGCGGCGCCATTTTGAAGGTTGGCGTCCCTTTTCACGATCTGAATAGGTATACACCATAACGCCATTATGCAAAAACCATTGGGGGGGGCAACGAGAGGGACAAGAGAAACTACATACCATACTCGTTGCGTTAAAATGCTCTTCCAACGATACAGGCTATCGCGCTAAACAACACGAGACAAGCGTGAGGATAATGTAGATAAAGTTTTGAAAAATCGGAAACTTATATTTGGTATACATGTATTCACAAAACACCAATTAACATATAATTATGTATCCAAGATCCACGGGTTCTTCATTTCTTTTCCTGTTCCTTGTCCTTGTCCTTCTCCTTTTCCTTGTCTTTCTCCTTTTCCTTCTCCTTCTCTTTATCTTTGTTCTGTTGAAGGGATCCAACGGCTTGACGGACGGCTTCGGAATGGGGATCGACACCCGGTAAATTCTCTAAAACTGATTGTAGGAAAGCTGGATCAGACATAACAGCGGCGTAGTCTTCCTCGACTTCCATTGCTTCTTCTTTCAACGACTCGAGCTCTTCTACGAAAAGAGAAGAACAGATTAAGTGCGTGTGCGTGTGCGCGCGCGTGGTGTATACAAATATTTGTCATACGCTGATCTTGCATGGACATCTGCATGGCAAAAGCGATTTGTTCCTCCTCTGTCATACGAGCAAAATCAGGGACAGTCCCGGCAGTAGGAGCAGTATTGTCGGTCGTCGAAGACGAATCTTCGGCACCTTCGAGTGACATGGCAAGCGCCCGCTTCAACATCACTTCCTCATTCGGTACCTCTTTGATTGTTTCCGGTTGTTTGTTTGTCGCCGCCTCGCTCGCTTGTGCACGTCGCGCTTCGTCCTCCTGACGCTGCCGTTGCTCTTCCATAGAAACACGTAGAGCCTGTTGAGAAGAAAAAACAAGCGCGGCGGGATAAAGAGTGGTTACTTGCCGCTATTGGTATGTGAGAAAATTCGCAAAGGACGAACCAATGCCAACTCTGGATCTTCGTTTGGATCGACTCCGAATTCAAACGCTGCCCCTCCCATTCCGGCGCCACCCATTCCATCTTCGCCTTGAATTATGGGAGAAGAAATGAGCGCGTCGGATAAGTGTGGCCCTGGTGGAACGGTGACCAAGTGACTGCCTGTACCATCCTTTCCGTTCAGAGCATTGATAAAAGCAGTCAACACCTCGTTATTGACGCTCTCCTCGCCGAAGCTGATCACATCTACGTTAACCTTCTCTTTCTTCAGCCGCTTAGCTAATTTCACCAGTTCCTTCTCGTCTATTTCTATCGGACTGCCGATGAAAGCCACAATTCGCATTTTATGATTCTTACCTTGACGATGCTTCAACGCCAACTATCGAGCACAATACATGTTTGTTTGCGATTATTATACACATTGCTGTCTTTTGCTCTCTCTCTGCATATATAAAACGAGCGGCGAAAATAAAAGGCATACTCACGTGTGCGATTCGTATTCCAGTAATTAGACATAGATTACCATTCGGTTGTACTTGGTGAAGTTTCGACAGAATTCTACCTACGTCGCTAGTCAATGTAGCCAATACTTCGACACTGTTTAAACAGGTATAAATGTAATAGAAGAAATTGGAATAGATATCGTTCGAGTGACGACGCGAAAAGACACATACTTGGCCAGTGTTATTAAACCAACATTGTTCTCGGGATTCGAGCGGGTTTTCGAGTGACAAACCAAGTTAACGGCGTCCTGTTGTGCTTGAAGTCGGGTCGGTAGAAAATCTCCATTTCTCATGTAATCGCTGTTGTCGACACTGCGTGGACGTTTAAATGGGAGTGTAAAATAAGCCGACAAACATTCGGCGCGTTCGAGTGTGTAAAATCATTTCTCGATGGCATAACCTCTACTCGTGTCATTTACGAAAATGTCATATACACATGTGCATAAATTGAAGCGAATCGGCGGTTATTTTATCTGGAATTTCTATCGAAATGTAACTTGTTACTCGTTAATTTTCATTCAGTAAATGAAAATTGACGCGGTGGTCCTGCGGATCGCTTCAACTTTGCAACGTCACCCCTCTACCCAACGTTTGCAAGTTGACACGATATTCGGCCTACCAGTTCAATGGCTGGAGGTTCTAATAATTTCACGATATACCCGCGACGAGATCAGTAAATTGGCCATCGAGAGAATTAGGGAATGCCACGTCCGATAAATGTTATAAAGACGAACAAAGTAGCTTACCATATCATCGTACTTTCCAGTACCATCTTGGTTCGAATCACTGACTTGTTTCATTCCGTTTCGTTCCGTACTGTCTTGTTCTGGCGTTCTGCTGTGTATCCACTACCTACCCCCCGCGCTCGCGTACGCATGGCTCGTAGAATTCAGTTCCGTTTCGATTTGTTTCGTGTCACTTTCTTCGTATGCTTTTCTTATTTTTCCTTTTATTCGCACGTTCGCGTTATTATAAAAGATTTTAATTTTTTTTTTTAAATCAATCGATACGGAAAGGAATAGAATCGTGTACACCGTGTTTGCACGTACATACGCAGATATCTACGTGCAACCTCACTTTCAATTTATAATGCAATTTTTAAAAGAATAAATTATTTACTACTTGTGCTGTGCTATATGGTGGAATTGCCTACACTATACAATATACACTACATATATCAGGAGGGCGATGGAAAGTATATATAAAAGTTGAATCTGTTGTATGTTTTTCCAAGAATGATGCGATGAGCGATAATGTGATTAAAAGAGAAAAGGACGGAGGCGATTAAAAATTGAAGATTAAAGATTAAAGAGATGAAGAAGCATCGAGGATCATGTCCAGCTGAAGGGTCGAGTATCTCGGCGCTTCGTCCATAATTGCAGTGGCTTCTTCGTAAGTAGGTGGTTGGTCATTGCGATACCTTGATTTTAACATTTGCCTAGTTCGTCTTCTATCGCCAAACGCCCTTAAAATCACGATAAGTGGTCCCAAGAGTAGCATAACGACTCCGATCGCGAGCATAACTATGGCGATAGCAGCTCCGATTCGATTTACGGGAGATGATTGCGACTTGTTCTCGGCTTTCACGTGTTCTATTGTCTTATCGGGAGACGAAGGGCAAAGATTAGTGGTCGAGCTAGAATTTTTCAACTGAAATAGAACGCTGGAGGTTTCGTTGACTATTGCAACGGTCTCTTTCGAATCGAGAGGATTTTCGTGGGAAGGGAACGAAAGTATGACATTCTGGTTGTGGTTCAGCTTTTCTTTCCCATGTTTGTCGGCTGCACCAACTGTCGCCTGGGCTTGAATAGCACGGATGTCTCGAGTATCTTGTTTACGTTCGACCGTTATTGGACCGATATTAACAGTCCGATGAGAACTATACATTCTAGAGTGCGCCCACTGCCCGTTTTGCGTAGCACCTTCCAACTTGTCTGGAGCAATGTCTCCCCGTCGAGTTGCAATTTCCTGTTTTACCCTCCGATGTAGAGTTTCTTTAATAGTTGACTCTTCGACCGATTCATTCCCTTGATCGCGTCTCGCGAACCATTCCTGTGAAACACACAGCGTTGTCGAATCTTTTGCCAGTTTGCTCTCGTTTGCCACGGGAGCATAAAGCATCCATCTATTATATCAAACTAACCGAGGAATTCTAATCTAATACTCCAAGACCGACAAGTGTCTAATTAACATGATGCGTGCATGTACCTTGGCGCATCCAACTATACATATACAGTACTCTTAATCTATCATACATATATATAATAGCGTACATGTTTGGTCGCGTTCCACCCGCCGCGAATAAAAATAATGGCGATCGGCCTGTATCGAGCGATAATCCTAAATTAAAAAGTGGTAATCGTTTACTCGCGAAACTCATGGCGTATAATACGGATGTATACGTATGCATACGGATGTAAATGGATTTGGCAACCATTTCAAGAACGAGGCACGGGTTTTTGTTTTTGCGTAATTGACCGAAATGTCTCGAACCTGTCCGTCAGCTGTGTCATTTCGCGCTTCTGCTTTACCGTATAGAGAGATCGCACCCCTTTGGAAAAGTATAATCCCAACGGTACTCCAAATAGTCAGTTGGAAGACGATTATCAGTTTTGCAGACCATTTATTTGCCTTTGTACTTGAAGGCATCATTTTGAAAATGCCGCCGGTCGGTAACGTAGGCCGTTGTTTATGCTTGAATCATATCGAACGAGACATCGATAAGCACACAAGTATCAGCGTCGAAATGTCTTTTTATGAAAACAAAAAGAACACGATTATTTTACTATTATAAACTCGAGGAGCTCTTCACTCCAGAAATAATCATGCAACTTGCATTTTCTTCTCCCTCTTCATATTGTATGATTACGCATGCACATGTATTTACATATAGGTAGGTATATACAACTACACAGAATATACATAAGCACGTGTATGTGCTGAAAGGGGCTAAAGTATGTATTGTTTACATATTTTCAAAGGGCCTCTGATCCTAACCTTGAGGTTCTTGAAATCATTCGAAAGATACGATAATTAATATTTAAATGAATCGAGTCTAATCAGTATCGCGAATGAACGGAGACACACGAGAAGAAATTAATTATTGAGAAAGTGTGGGATATAAAATATGTGGAGGTTCACTTCCAACAAATATGGCTACGCTTATCGATAGACAGTACGATTATTGATAGGTATTTAAAGGAAGAAGCAAGATGTATTATATTATACTTGAAACATTGACCATCTAACGCTCCCATGGTCTCCGCGGTATTATTCGGGGAATCTAGACCGCTAATGTATGTACTATAACTTATGGAAGCGAGATCCGCGCATTCATTCATAGGCGTGAACAAAGTGATGTACTTTTGTCGTTACCTTTCGATTGCAATCTTCTGCTGCTACGACGTACCGTGTCTGAACGCGCTGTCAATCGAAATCGCAATCGGCATCAAGGACATCAGCAGCATGGACACATTGTGTATATGTATGCCTACATGTCGATATCCGAACGGGTCTATGGCGATCGATCTCAACTGAGGCTCCGCTCGTTTGGCCGTTCACATGAACAAAACGTTCCTTCGTTCGATCGGTCGGTCGCAGTAGGTAGTAGTTTGCTGTCGTCGTCGAGAAAGTGTACATACATATATACGTATACGTCACGTGCTACGCATGCACATGGCTGGTCACGTCTCACGGTCTCATGGATCGTGCCGCTGCCGCTTCCAACTTTAAGTCGCGATCGCGCGTTTCCTTCGAGTATGGTATACGTGACAATTATTGTACGATGATTATATTGTTCGTGCCAACGTGCTACCGCACGAACGCAGAAATCGTATTGCATGTACCTGATGAAATTTTTTTCAAGATTTTCTTCGTGTCATTAAGAATAGTTCGAAAAAATAAAAGAAAAATCTGTGTAAAATTTGAACCCGATCGGATAACGGGAAAAGGTGTCCCTGGGCCTTTGGACATTTAAATAATTATTTAACAGCTCACAAGGTCAATTTTATATAATATCCTCCAAGTTATTGATTACATAAAAAAATATGTTAAACAAAAGTTGTATACAACGTATTGTATACAATAATTGCATCGCTAATGTATTTTCATTTAAATTCGGTTGTTGTAATAGTTGATCGTTGATATATACAACTCGCAGAAATGAAACAGGTATTTTAGTCTGTAACGTCGGAATGAAAGTAAGACTCCGTGGCGCAACGGTAGCGCGTCTGACTCCAGATCAGAAGGTTGCGTGTTCAAATCACGTCGGGGTCATTTTAACTTTTTCTTTTTTTTTAGCTTTAATTTTGATATATCGAGAATTTCCGATCTTAATTGGGGATAAGTCCTTACCTGTATGTACACTTGTGTACTTGGCAAATGTGTATCCTTATTCCATCAGAGTACCGCTCGCGACTGTCTCGTTTTTCTTTAGTGACAATTTTATCTCGCAATTCCCGATATCTGCGATTTTTGACCTTATTCTGCAATCTTTAGGCGTTCATAGTTTAGAGCAACATTAACCAATATTTATGAAATTTTAGGCATGCATACAACTTACTTCAATCTACAAACGGGGTTTTTGAATTTTCATTGCAGGCTCACAAAAAAAAGTTTAAAAACCGACATTTACTATTTTTTTGCTATTCCAACCATTGCATTATTTTTCAAAACGACGAAACACGTCACTTGGCACACTAATCCTTCCAGCTTCTCAAAAAAACTCATGTCGTTTGGACCAGTTCTAAAAAAGTTATACGATTATTTCTACATGCAGTTGTCCGTAAGAAAAAAATGAACCGTGCTACTTTTCGTAACTCGCAATTATAAACTTCGAGTTCGAGTACACGGCATGATTGCAGTCGTGGCCGAGTGGTTAAGGCGTCTGACTAGAAATCAGATTCCCTCTGGGAGCGTAGGTTCGAGTCCTACCGACTGCGAAGAAATTTTTTTTTATTTTTTTTTACAGTGTTATCTTTTATTTAGTTTATTAGCTTAGTTTATCATCATTGCCTATTTACGGTACATGTTCCTTTCTAGATGGATCAAACATTTCGGGAATTTTCGATAAGTACATCGCAAAGTGTGCATCACGTGCCAATCGCTCGTCAAACGAGCGTTATCGTGGTATCACGGAAGCGAATCCAGGATATTCTACGTATGTACATTTTCAATATAGAGACACTCTCGAGTGGTGTGTAAACTTGACCTACAAGTAGCCAACAAACTCGTATGTACATATATTTAATGGTACAACTTTCGAGCATTCAACTTTGAAGTTGTCGTTACGCAGTCTTTGTGTGCGTTCAAGTATGTATGTAGGTTTGCCTGAAAACCTTGTACCCGTATGCGAGTTTGTTACAGGCAGACCCAGATTAAAATCTTTGAGGCCCCGGGTTGTCAAAGCTTCCAGGGTCCCCGTGGTTGAAATGCGGGGGTGGGGTGGGGATAACAAATTTAATGCATAAATCTTCAAAAATCGAAATTTATTGTATATAAAATTAAATAACATTCAATCACGATGAAAAATAATATTAAAAGACAAACATCGGAAAGATGTAAAATGAACTTTTAGTTGAAAAATTTTTTCTTGACATTAATTTCGCAAAATCTTGTATCAAGAATGGGGCTCCTGGAAAGTGGGGCCCGGGACAGTAACCCCCCAGCCCTCCTTTAATCCGGGCCTGGTTACAGTTTCCAGTTGATGTCGTCGGTAAGCTCATGAGTCTCGAAATTTATAGCGTATTTGGACGGTCACACTGGTGCACATTGAATGCGAATTTTAGCCAATCGAAAGGGAAAAAGTTCGCAGGGTTGCCGAATGTGCTATTAACATGGTTTTGAAACATGTACATGTCGACTGATTTTCGGAATGAATCAGCCTATATCGATTAATATCTCTCTCTCTTTCTCTCTCGTAACAGGCAGCTTTTTCACGGAGCGATAATTTGCGCGGTATACTTGCGTAGTAGAAATTAGCTCACACATGCACCTCTATACATTACGTACTTGACATTGTTGTTATTCTTCCGTTAAATTAAAGAGATGGTCTGTACATCATCCACAATGATCGACAGATGTACTAGATGGCGCCGTGGCTTAGTTGGTTAAAGCGCCTGTCTAGTAAACAGGAGATCGGGGGTTCGAATCCCCCCGGGGCCTGGACGAAAAAAATTTTATTTTTGTTTCTAAATAATAATTGTCCACTTTGACGACCGCGAAATATTTAATGAAAGTTTCACTCGCAGTTTCGAAAATGAAACCTCGAGGTTGACGAATAAAACATTTAAGCGATGTTTGTTTAATTATCATTATTGCTATTATTATTATTATTAGTAGAGTGCATTTGCGCATCATATTGATGCGAGTAAATAAATATAAATAAATAAATAAATGCGACACGAGCGATGTACGATGCGGCAGAATTAAAACGACGCAACGTCATGCATTTTTATTGTTTAAAAACCATATTTATAACCATTTCCGGAAACTTTAACGCGCGCTACTGATGATGCGGGGGAATAAGATATCCCTAACAAACTCTGAGATTGTTGCTGTTCTTCCTGCTGCGATTCAACCTGTTCGAGGACCTAAGGACAATTACTATGAAACGGGATTCTAATTTAAATTACACATGCACGCGTGATAGGGACAGCTTTTATGTTATTGTCAACTAGTAAGTACCTGTTGCGTTTGCGTAGGCTGCGGGTTTGCTTGAGATTGTGCTTGAGCTTGCCTTAGCGCAACAAGTTGTGCCAGTTGAGGTTGGTAAATTGCAGCTGCAGGGTGATGATCGAACGGCTGGGGTTGTTGAATTTGTTGCAGCTGCTGATAGTAAGCTAACGCGGGGTTTAAGACGTTTCGGGTGGTTGATGGGGCCGGAACAAAGGTAAAGGAAGATGGGAATGTAGGTGGAACAAGAGGCGCGGTAGCATAACTGTGTGCACTCAGTCCACCCGGAAATACTCCTAAAATACAACAAGAGCATTTAGTAGTAACTTCGTCCTCGCACGAACACGTCGCAGTAGAAGCTATGTAATTTGAAAAATCTCTTGTCAAACCTAATCCGGGATTTCTATAAGCAAGCGCGTTAGCGATGTTGGGTAGAACTTTTTGCGCTAAATGGACATCTCCGATATTGGAAGTGAAGGACTGATGAGAACTGGGACCACTAAATGCGAAGGCAGTTTGCGTTAAACCTGGTCTAACGAAACTAAAGGATGCATGTTGATCAGGACTGCTTAATACATTCGTTGGTGTCACACCTTGAACAGGTGGCTGGGCAAATGTTGCGGCAAGTATCGTGCAACAAAGTATTATATATTTCTGAAAGTAATAGCTTGCATTAAAAAACAAGTATGTTTATAAAAATTAGAGTGACAGTGGAAATAAATAGTTGCGCTGTATTATGGAAGAATTAGGGGCACTCACCATTTTGTAAGGTTGTGGGGACTTGTAGTTTTACAGTAGAAGAGACAATAGTGTAGACACCGTCGCTCTTCGCAACACGCTACTCTGATAGTAAATGATCCCCCGTGGTGGAGTTTTATATCGCGGAAGCAGCCAGGTTGATACGTGGCTGTAGAGCATCGCGTCGACACATTTCCAGCCACGCGCAGACCACTTTCACCAGTCGAAATAGGACCAAGATCAGGACAATTTATGAATAATGATCGCCGCGTTCGGTACATACATGTACTCGAGTATGCAAGAGTGTAGTAAGTACATACATACTTGAGTAGCAAGTTCCTATCGTTACGGAAAATCTTTAGAAACAAGTGCACAGTTTGCAATAATGATTATCTAAATAATTTAAAAGAAACGCGAATGCCGAGCAAGTATGCATGTATGTATGCGTACATAATAAATTCATTAGTGTTTTTCAATTCTTAAATACATGGCAAAGAAAATTGTCGCAAATTATCAAGCTCGAATGGCGAAATATTTCGGTATCGCTCGAGCTGCGCGCGACGATGGTATTAAGGGGTCAAGTTACTTTCAACCAGCCTAATGCGCGCAGTCGATACGCGGATGTGTTTTAAATTGTAAATGTTCGTCCACGGAATAACAAATAGCAGGGTCTAATTGGCGAGTAATAAAATTTATTCATGTTGCGTACATATTCGGATGCCCTATGCTATACATGTATATGTATCCATCTATCCGTTCGGCTATAATAATATCCGTAAGCTTTTCTCTGTTCTTATCACGCGTGCCAACAGTATCCCGAGTTTTCTATAACCGTATACTATATTATACATTATTTACAATAAATAGTGCCTACATGTACAGTGGCGGAGGAAAGAAAGTTTACAACTTTTAAAATCGGATAACTTTTTTGCAATTGGTCCAAATGACATGAGTTTTTTTGAGAAGCTAGAAGAATGTTTGCTAAGTGACGTGTTTCTTCGGTTTGAAAAATAATGCAATTGGTCGGAATAGCAAAAAAAAAAAAAATAGTAAATGTTTTTAAACTTTTTTTGTGAGCCTGTAATGAAAATTAAAAAAAAAACCTTTGGAGATTTAAGAAAGTTGTGTACATGCCTAAAAATTCATCCAAATCGATTGACGTTGCTTTGAGCTATAAACGCTTAAAGATCGCAGAATAAGGTAAAAAATTATTGATTTCGTGAATTTCGGGTTTTTGAATTTTCATTACAGGCTCACAAAAAAGTTTAAAAAACGACATTTACTAATTTTTTTTGCTATTCCGATCAATTGCATTATTTTTCAAAACGACGAAGCACATCACTTAGCAAACTAATCCTCTCTAGCGACTCAAAAAAAAATCATGTCTTTCGACCAATTCCAAAAAAGTTATGCGATTTTAAAAGTTGTAAACTTTCTTTCGTCCGCCACTGTATGTATGTAGGTGAAATGATCCTGCAGTCGTCGAGTTTAAACTTGAAATAATCGTTTACGAGAGAGTATTTATTCGCATCGCAGTCGCATCATTTTCGTTTGGCGTTAAATTTTAGAAATTTTACAAGTTAACATTACTCGCGTCACGAGTCACGTGACAATTCTCAAAATACATACATACATTCGTTGAGCGATCCAGTGGTTTTTCTTCGCGTTGATAAATCGATAATGTAGTTTGTGCGGAGAGACGTGAAATGTTGTTGCTGTTGGCTCTCGCAGTGTCGCTTTTTCATCACATAGTAGAAAAGTAGGATTGATAAAACATGCCCATGGCAGTAGTTGCGAATAATAGAAAACAACTCCACCACGTTGCTAAACCTAATATACCTCTGTACACATCGGTGGTGAATATCTATCGGAACGATACAAAATGTGTTTATTAACAAAGAAAACGTCGAAAAACTCTGCCAATTGGGTCAACACGCGCGCACGTACGCGCGTGTACGTGCGTACATTCACGTTACGGGATATTACCTGCTTCAAGGAACCCAGTGCAACTTGAAACTCTTGAGCTGTTTGGCCAACAGTGGTTTCACTGTCATTATTGGACATCATACTTGGTACTAAGTCAGGCGAATCATCTAGTGGACACTCCTCGGCTGCTGTCCCTTTAAAAAGACCGTCCCACGTGTAACCACCTGATGAAAATAATCAAGTGTAACGACGCATTGAAAGCATTCTCATGAAACCCCTTTGAAACTACTTTTATACGCACGTATTTACCTAATGTTTTGTACATAAAAGTAAAAATTAAACATATAATTATTGGAACCACAAATTGCAACGCTACAACGCACAAATAATAAAACACTGCTGCGATCTGAAACAAATCGTACGACGGATTATTAACAATCGCAAGACCAATCACTCTTACTAATATTACTATCGATTACTTTTCTGGGGTAAACCAGACCTTTTTCTGTAAATCAATGTTTGATATTTTGCCAGCTTCTTTCTTTTGGACATCTATTCGTTGCATAGCTAGATTGAGGTACGACTGCAGGTACATTGGCAACAACATCAGTTTTAATAAAACTACAACGACAATAGCGATTAACCTCATGCTCTCAAACGCTGGGGCCGTCATTCTGCAAGAATTTATTGCTTTACGTGTATAGGTATTTTACAAAAATGTGGCCACAATCAGTGGCGCAGTCAGGATTTTATTTGGGGGGGGGGGGCGAGACAGATGACGCGCGACGCGTTGATACTTTGTCTCGCTCCGTCTTTCAGGCTCTTGATACAACTCCGTTCCTTTTTTCACTTTTTCTCTTTTTGTTGGGGGGCCCTGCCCCCCCCCCCCCCCCCCGCGTGCGCCGCTAGCCTCAATACTTGCGGCATGTATTGTCAACTGTGCAGGTATGTACTTACAGTGGTCCGTCCATACCGGTAAATATCCGAACGGTCAGATAATCTCTGCTTATGGGCTTGATCCATAAACTTGATAATAAAAGCGGCGAGGCGTAACTAATGTTTGCTACTAATAATAATAGCTTTTGATCTTTGTAATATCTGAAATGTGCATAAATTTATAATTATCGATAATTTTATCAAGGTAGTAATTTTTAAAGAGCATTGCTTAATTAGAGCACTACCTCAACGCGTCCCAATGCATTTTTGATACTCTCAAACCTGGGAAAGTGAATAAAGACCCAAGCAAGCCACACCACAAGGCAAGGAAGAAATTTACAACAATTTTCGATGCAGGCCCTCTGGAAGGGAAATTATTCTGCCCGTTACATTCTATCTTCGTGTTTCTGTATATTCGGAATTTCAATAGACTTACGTAGAAGAGAGACCTTGATTTTCTAAAAACAGAGAGGCACTGTGATTGAAACTAGCATAGGCCTTATCCAATCCAATTTCAAGGTTCTTCTCGTCGATTATAAGAATTGCCATAGCTACTAGGAGATACACAAATCCAGTCACGATACACGTAGACCTTTCGCCGATGCTCTCCTCTCCTTTGAAATATTGTATCCAAAGGGAGAGCAACACTTTGCTAGGATCTAATTGAGGAATATAAACGCGATATAGAGTCATATGTTGGTCTTTCTTGGCAAAAAACACATGTGTTTTTCGGTGCGAGCGCTAATAGTTGAAAGGATACAATGCGAAAGCCAAAACCAACGAGCACCAAAGCATACTCAGATTAATCTCATCTTTTATCGGGTACAAGTAATTGTATATCTGCGGAATGGGAAGAATCGTCAGTAGAAGTACAAACTATTTTGCTCATTGAGAGGAGAGGCATTACCAACCTCTGTCATGATGTAAACTGCAGTGGTGTAGATTGAAAAATCCAATAGCCATTGATACTCTGTATAATATTTCAAATGCACCGCATCCGATATGGTAATCTTGGCACTGTCAAGAGTGATATGCAAATTTCTAGGAACATGAAATACATCTCCGATCTTTCCATTCTCCGTGTGCTTGCCTTTCTTTGGTCTCTCTTTAGGTACACCGGCGAGAGCCCTGAGTTGTTGATCGGTGGGATACAAATAGCGGGTTAACCTGTTACAATTTAGACCATCTTTTGTTTGATAAATTTAACAAACTTTCCACACGCAGCGCACGTGCAATTGTTTTGTTATCGATCGAGTAAATACCCGGTGGAGCACAAGATCCATCTTGCCAGGGAAAAATGTGGAGTTGTTTTTTGAATGACACTGACCGCGACGAGGGTAATGACCAACTGCGCCCCTAAAAGAGCCTGGAAATTTTCAATGTCGCGGTTAGATGGAATATCGAATGTTTACTAATGTTACGACACAAAGTATGCGAGAGAAAATTACCATGGTAGAAATACGTCGTGTTAACGGATTCAACTAATAAAGCGGATCCACCGGTTCTAGGTATGTTCCATCACGGAATCACGGGTGGCTCCTCGATCAACTGTCGATTAATGTTGAAAGACACAGCAACGAATTATCTTGAATAAAACTCGGCGGTCGATTGCGTGTGGAAGCATTTTAAATGGCACACAATCAGGTGGCTGGTTTTATAAATAGTTGTAACCCCACGAAACCGAAAGCATCGTAACCCCTTGCACGGGATATGAGGTTATTTCCAGTTATTCCTGTTCTATCTACTTATATACTGTTATATACCTACATATGTTCATCCATATAGCATATAGCATATATTTATATATTATGCTGCACCGGTCTGCTCGCAGTAAAATAGTGCCCGAATTTACTGTCAGAGGGCTACGAGCAGCAGCCGATTCAGTCGATTCTCGCGAGTTCTACATATCCCACGTAGATATGTTACGTGTCCATTGGCGTAACTAATTAGGATTTTTATCGTGGAGCAGGTCCCATCTTCACCCCCCCCCTCTTTCTCTCTCTCTCTCTCCCTCGCTCACTCTTTGTTTTATAGGTAGAGGAAATCTTTATATACTTATACATTTTATGGCAACCATTTACCTAATACAACAGCTCGCGCGCGTGCAGTGAAAGAGGCTTCTTATCTATGGACGGTATTCTCAGTCGTTGCTTATTCTTAAGATCGTCTTAAGGGGGGACCCCACCCTGAAACCACTAAAACGCAAAGTTGGGGATTTTTTGTTCCTATAAATAAAAATATAGGGCTTGGATTTTTTATATAGTTTTAAAGCAAAAAATAAGAGTAAGGAGACTCATCTGCCTGACTGGATCATCTAAGAAGGAAATACAAAAAAGAGTGAGAGAAATACTGATAGAAAGACATAGATATGTTTATTTCCGATTTTGCTCCAAGATGGCTGCGGTTATACCGATCACTCCCTAGAGGATCACTACTGTGGCGCGAATCATAGCGCCACTGTGCGCTCCATGGCCGTGCTAGCAGTCACTGGCAGTATTCGATATTCGACAGTATTCGATTCGTTTTAACACGTTTTCAATTTCTTACTCGTGTCGTGGCCAAATTTCTTCGACTTTTACCCTGATAATAATGCTAATGCGGAAATTATACTAACGCTAATATAATATTTAAACAATATTCATAAATTCGAAGTAAATAGTGACAGAGCGCGAGCCTGTCCGAGATTCATCTTCGCTGGATGTATATATAGTATTGTAGTGAATTGTAGTTTTTTGAGTAATCGAGTTATTCGATTCTATACAGGTATATAGGTATATGTTCGTATTATTTACTCGTATCGATATTCGATAGCATCGACAAAGCATAGACCCGGTCTGTGGTGATTCTGGTGAATGGCGATAGTGGCAATAGTGTAGGATAGGTCAATGATAGGTATCTAGGTATGGACAGTCAAGTGTGCGGAGACGGTAAATTGTTAGATTTGATCGACGAAGCTTGGCACAAGGAACGTTTACCCATTGACGATATCGTAGTGCCGATCGCGGAATTACCAGATCCCGAGAGTGACAATGGTGATTCTCATATGACGCTAAAAGAATTGGAACAAAAGTGGAATAACCTGGCTTTAGGAGCTCTGAGCGAAAATCATTTACATTCCCCAACGCCATCTCATAATTAAGTAAAAAGTAATTCATTGCACTACGCGGGTTTACGTAACCAATATTTTACCGAAAATATTCATACTTCATTCTCTTCTTATCGCAGAGCCAGGATGGAGTTTCCAGATATTGGAGAAAGGTGTTCGATCGAGGACTGCAAGCAATTGAATTTTTTACCATTTATATGCGATCATTGCCGCGATACCTTTTGCAAAGATCACTTTCACGTGGCGTCTCATGAATGTAAGAATTTTCATGAGAACAAACGCGCCAAGGCGAAAATGGTAAATTATTCGTGCTCCGAGGAGTCCTGTAAAGAAACCTCACCCACTGAAATCCAGTGCGTCAAATGTGAAAAACACTTTTGTTTAAAACACAGATATCATGGGTGTCAAGAACCTATTGATGGAAAATTGACGAAAAAATTAAAAAAGTGGCAAATATCGAAGAAACAGTTTGCGGAAGCTAAAGCTGTAGTAGATAAGGAGATTTTGGACAGTTTGAAGAAGTCGAAAAATACTGCTATGGCGAACAAAGTATGTAGCGGTATCTAAATGACTCGAAATGCTAAATTATATACATATATGTAAAGTATGCTTTATTAACAACTGTTCGTACAGGTGCGACTTATGCGTATAAAGGGTTCTGCTGTGGGTTCTAAAAATGTACCTATGAACGAGCGCTGCTACTTCCTTGCGTATCCGCCGAGCCTGGTATTCGTCAGGAATACAAGACCGTCGAAAGGTGTATTTGTCAATGTGAACTGGACGATTGGCCAAGTTATAGACTCGATGGCTGCCCTACTAAGGGTATCCAATAATAATAATATAGCCGGTGCATCCAAATTACGCTTATTCCATCATTCGACTGGAGCACTGATATGCAATGAAACGGATATACCTCTGACCGAGCTGCTCGAAAACTCTGACCTTGTTGACGGACAAAGTGTTGTATTAGAATATTCGAGCGATACGTCTATAGATACAGCCTTGTATAAATAAACCTATTTACGCCAAGAATTTCTAGTGACGCAATTTATCATTATATCGAGCTGTTATAACTGTATTCGTTCATTTCTATACTGCAATTCTCTCTGCTTCTTCCATTTTGTAAATCGCCTTCTTGCTAATAAATGAATAGGCTCGTTGTTTATTGTTGCATAATGATTGCCAGTGACTGCACAAAAAGATACATTCAAGACTCACGAGGCAACTTTGGCGAACAATAAATTTAAACAAATTGCTTTATCCTCCATGTCACCATGTATATGTTTTCCACAAAATTGCCTGCCCAATTCCCCGACCATTGAACGAACCAACGTAAATAGTTTTCGTTTTCTAAGAACGATTCTTGAGTCATGTTTAGTGGACGCAGGAATGCTAAACAACATTTTTTGTGGCTACTTGTTTTGGGATAGGGACACCTACAGAAGCGGTGGTATTGCGTGCGTGAGACGCCACGATTGGAGACGAACCGACGCCAGCGCCAAGCAAGTGACGCCGCGGCCAACCAGCGTCGACAACATATTTTCCGGCAATGCTGGTTGGACGTGGCGTCGGATCGCTCTCATCGTGGCGTCTCACGCACACAATACCGCCACTCCCCTCTTTGGTGTTTTCCCTCCGCAATCAAGTTTGCCCAAGAAAATGTTGCCTGGCAAGCCCGAGTAAGAGTGAGTAAGAGTTATGGCGTGAAACGTGCGCAAGTGTATACAAGTGATTACTACACGTGTTTTAAGCGGTTCATTTAGTACCTATCTATGTTAATAAGAAGAATCTAATGTTGAGCCTCTTTTAGAAAGCATTAGCACGGGGTGAGTTGCATGTAGTTTATATCTTAAGTCTAACACTAAGCTGCGCCGCGAAACGAGGTTATTGTTTCTCGTATTCTGCCGCTGCCAGCAATCGGCCGAGATTCCGATTACCCAATAAAACCTAATTAAACGGCTGTATCGTTTCAAAGTTTTTACAACAGTTTGATCATTATCTTTAGCTGTATTCTACATATGGATGCATTTCTTTCAATCAAAACATGCATCGCGAGTATACTACTATACACGTCGTATAGTAAATATACGGGCGAGCAATAATTTACATTTAATATTACTAATAATGTCAACACAAATGTGTCGAATGATGTTGATGAAAACACTATTGCGTTACACAGTCCGGTATCGCAACGTTTACTTAATCCCTACGTGCTGCACGAAATCGTGCCGCCGTGAGTCCTTGCCTCTGCTCGGGAGTGTGTAATCGCTAAGAATCAGATCTTTGCGAACGTACAAGCAAAGAATTCTTAATGCGTTCCTTCAAATTGACGTACAATAAAGACTAGCACGAAACGGTAATGGCTTTCAATAGGATTAATTTATGGCTTGCATGGAACTAACTGGACATCGGGTCATACCGATACTGTGACTCGGGTCGTTGTTGGTCGTACATAGAGTGCACCATACAAATATACCAACGCGTCGAGTAAGAGGCAAGAGAAATGTCAAAGTTTCCACTCTTTTTTACTCGTTTCTTCCGTGTACACCCGCGTATATAGAGTAGTTTGGATCGACTCGAGTCTAGGCGAGCATAACTGACAACTATATTACCGTGCGTATAAATTCGTGAATGATCGTACATGCACGTTTCACCGCTAGTTTCGGACCCGTGTGTTGACAGCCTTTAGCCGACATTCGTCAACTCGTATCGTGTGTGTTTTGTTGAATAGAAGAAAGAAAAAGCGAATAAGCAAAAGCAAGTTGATTATTCAGCATCGACTATGGATATTATTTGCCGCAAGCCTACGCATACACGTATGCCTCTGGATGCCTCCTCCGCGGACGTAGTTGTGATTCGACCTTTGCGGTGGACGGTGGTGACATTTATTGCTGGAAATAAAATCGAAACTGGCAACGCTAGCCGAAGTTCGTCGCGTCCCAAAATACGAATCCATCGTTTCGTAGCCAACTGCCGAAACGGCTTTTGTCGATACATTTTCCTTTTCTTCTCTTCTTCTTCGTCGAAATTTATTGCGATCGGCTCTTGCTTAAACGCCGATTCCAACAAATGGTCGCGATAGGCGAACGTATACAAAACTGAATGGTGCAACGATATCCACGTGTAGTAATTGGCACGCTACATTCCAAACTTGTTCCAATTGTCGGTCTCACTATTGTTTAATATTGATAGAATTGCCGCCTAATTACGCTAGGGTTTCTCCATTCTACATTTTAACGTTGAGTCAAGTTTATTACTTTCCACTCGATCACAATCGAGAGCTCGGCTTCTCGGTCTCGTCTATGCTGCAACCCTTGAGCGAGATTGGAAAGAGAGGAGCGAGACATTGAGGAAGAATACAATAGGAAATTGTGAGAAAGACATAGAGGGTAAATATCGTTGGCGATAACCACGTCGCATCCAACAAATTGATGAATCTATGGATTTCGTCGAGGTGAACAGTGCCGTTTCTCTCCCGGCTATTAACGCACGGGTTAAAGTTTACGCGATTCCAACGTCCGTGATTAAATAACGTAGATAAACAATCGTGAAAATCACGAAATCGAGCAGTTGAATTCGACGGTCTTTCACGGATCAGTCAAACAAGTCGGTTGGTTGTTGTTTTTCTGTGTGATTATCCCATCGTACCGCACCGCACCGCACCGTGCCGCACCGTACCGTACGATCCACCGATGCGACGTGCAAATGGACGGCCTCGTTGAAGTTTTCCTTCTCTTCGGAGTCCTCTTTTATTTTTTCAACTTCAGGTAACGTATATGTATTAATACGCATGTTTACTTTTAACGTAGCGTTGCGGGAAAACTTTATTCGACAATTCCTTTCTCGTATGGCTTTTCCAATACCTATAGGTACTTGGCATTTTTTTTTTCAAAGCTCTGAATCACCTACGTGGAATCGGATTTGCTTTCTATGCAAGTGTTGGTTCTTCGAGTGATTTATTTTATAAAATAAACCAACAAATATGTGCGATTTCTCCATCATGCTATTAGGTAATCTATACAAGATTTCTTAACTGGTATCTCTGCGTATATAGTGTTGACATTTTTTTCCTTTTTTATTCATCCTTGTCTAAAGTAAGCATTTCAACTATTCGTCCAATCTGACCGAGCGCTGCTCTTCAACTATTATACACATGTATGCATGAAAAAGTACGTTAATCATAGCATCCGGGCAAGTTGCGTGCGTGCGTGCATATATGTTTATGCATCTAACGCGGAAGATTTCGAATATTTAGATCAGTGTGAGAGTTGAATGTCTCCGCACTACGTTATGTACACAAGTTTTGCCCTTGATGACCGATTTGCCCCCAACAGCTAACTCTAAACATAATATCGAAACGGATGCAAACGCGATAAACTGTATTTTGTGTATGCAGCATATTTCTTTTCCAACTCCGGTACTTTTTATAAATCTTTGACACGAACCTAGTGGAAAAATAAAATTGCGACGCTCGTTCGTCTTAATCTCATCGGTTTAGTCGTCATTCGAGATAGTCACATAATCGCCGAATCGTCACGTCGACTCGTAATTGCTTTCGCTTCATATTCCATATCTGGACCCGAGAATTAAAGCGTATGTATATATCTACCTATCAAGTCGACGTTTTTTTTTTTAAAAAACGAGGATTCATCGCTTTCCCGGTTGGACCGCCTGAGTTACATATGGTATGTAGGTATCGGTCGAGAATAATTCGTGTAGTACCGATCGTGAGCGAGAACCTTGTTTCGCGCGCGCGAAACCTCGAGAATATTTCTTTCTTATTTTTATATTTTCATAAGAGCAACCTGTTCTTTACAGACCTAATAACATGGTGGACGTACTTTCGACGCGTTTGCAAGAGGTGTACGCCAAATGGGAGACCAGGGCGGAAGTGAGGAGGAACCCTGAATCGACCACAACCAGATTCTCCGTCGAGGGTAAGATCTCGATTTCCTTTCGCACCGGAATCCGGGAAATGCCATTCATCTCGTTTGTTTCATTTTCCATTACCGACATGTACACATCGGATAGGTAGATACTGGAAATTGCCACCATGCTGGTCTCTCTCTAACCAGTGTGTGCAAAGATCAGCGGCGGATTTAGAGAGGAGGGGGCGCGGGGGACGCGCACCCCTCCCTCAAGGGAAAAATACTTATTTTAATTTGCAAAATACTCGTTTTTAACCGACTTCAAAAAGGAGGAGGTTATAGATTCGACTCGTATGTATTTTTTTTATGTTTCTCCCCGCATAACTCCTCAGCATATGGACCGATTTTGATGATCTTTTTTTATTCGAAAGAGGGCACTGCATGAATATTGACACAATATTTTGCCAATTCTGGTTAATTATAAAGACTATTGTCACCTAATTATTATTATTTTATGTACGTACGCGCATATCTTCTCAGCATATAGTGTCAATATGTATAAAACTAAAAAGTTAAAAATAAAAAGATTTAAAAAAAATTAAAACCGGGTTTAAAATAATAAAAATGCACTGAAAAGTAAAAAATAATTTTTTCCCTTATTTAATATACGACTCTGGTATTTTTTAAGCCGGCGCCTCATCATTTGCACTGTGTAAATCTGGCGTCGACTTAAAAAATACGAGAGTCGTAGATAAAATAAGGGAAAAATTATTTTTTACTTTTTAGTGCATTTTTATTATTTTGAAGTTGGTTTTATAACTTAGCAATACGAGGGAAAATATGATAAATAGATACTAAAAAAAAGAACACTTTTTCATTTAGCAGGAAAATATCGGGGAGGTCCCTGGTTTATTTCTCAAACCTACGCCCCCTCTCCTCAAGAAAATCTTGAATTCACCCCTGCGCCCCCCTCCCGAAAATCCCAAATCCGCTCCTGGCAAAGATTAATCGTTGAACGTTTGTACATGCGTTGCAACTAGATGGTTGAATTTCAGAAATTCGCCGGACCGGCCAGCAGTTTCACAGGAAAAGGGTGCAAGACAGAGAACAAGCGAGAAAAATTCGGGAGAATTCTTTGTACAAGATCAAAGAGACCGAACCGTTGGCTCCCTTCGTTAAGGAAAAAACATCGTTTTTACATTATTGCTGTACAAGCTGTACACCGTCATCTAGAGTGAGTTTCCTGTTTAATACGTACTACGTACTTGCATACGTATTTCCCTTTCACCGGTACCGGCGTAAACGTGCTCAACTTTGGGAATTGTACGCGTACGGGTGTTATTAAATTATTTTCTCCGTTGGGGATATCACGTTCATTATTATTAATATTATTATTAATATTAGGGTAAATCCAAACGATCCGAACTATCTGAACTGTTTCGACCAACTCTCCGGCCTAACCGCGTCTCCCGGATTTACCCTATTATTATTAATATTATTAATATTATTATTATTATTAATATTATTATTATTAATATTATTATTATTAATATTATTATTATTAATATTATTATTATTAATATTATTATTAATATTATTATTATTATTATTATTATTATTAATATTATTATTATTATTATTATTATTATTAATATTATTATTATTAATATTATTATTATTATTATTATTATTATTATTATTATTATTATTATTATTAGAGTGATACATGTGAGATGATTGAGAAATAGAAAACCAAGGGTAAAGGCGAGGTTGCAGTGAGACCACTGTTTATAAATCTAACCATATACATAGTACGTAAACCGTTTATCGTGATTACTACTACTTTAGGTTTACGAAACATCTTCGAGGTATAATAGATACATAGTTGTGTTTCTCTAATCACTTCCCCTACAATGCTTTATAGAGAGCAGAGAAATATTGTTGCACTGGCGCTCGCGCGCGCCTAGTTCCACCGACGTTAAATTAGGCGTGTTCACGTTCCCATTCGACATTGAGAGTATATTTAGCTGGCAAACTTCTAACCAGCCAGTGTATGTAAAATTTTCGATAGTGCTCTGTTTCTACACGAGTACAGGCGTGTTTTCTCGCATCAGCATCGATACGTCGATGCAGAAAGGATACCTGATAATTTCAAATTACTCTACATACGTTTTCGTTTATTCTTACGGTTGCTTAGACACCCATTACCCGTAATCATGCTTCGCCTTCACAAACTTAATCAAGTTACCGATTGTCAGCGAGACACGCGTAGCCGACGCATTGCTAGAATAGTCGTAGTAAAGTATTTGTCGTAGTAAGTTATTCCCAACTTTCGCGCGATGTTGGTCGAATGTTTATCAAAATGTGTCAACTAGTTTCAAAGCAAATAAAATAGTACTGTTAAAATACCGCGAGGGTATGAGAATATAAAATTAACGCACACGTACGTGAGAACTGCTATACGCTTGTGGGTATGTATGTAGCTGCAAATCTCTCGTTACTTTTTCAACACGCCATCTTTATCGAACGCATTATAACGACGGTTTTCATACAAATGTAAAGATACGTACTTTATATACTTGTCCAAAAAAATGACTCTTGTTAACGTTTGAACGCTCGGAAAATGTGTACATTTTGTGGATTTTTTTACAAGTCAGCGGCTTGACGAAGATTTTCCGTGTTTGTGTTAGTTTATATAGTATTATGAACTACCTACAAAAAAAGTTTCAGTTAAAAAACTATTGTTTTTCGAAAGTTACGGATATATATCCGAAATTCTCTCGACTTTTTTCTTTGTAAATAGTTAACGGGGAATCGAAATGAAAAAATCATTGTAGTACCCTTGTTTAAGTCTTTGCCACCTGTACGTAACATTTTTACAGGCGGAGGTTTAAAACATTTGCTTAAATTCTGTTTCACTTGCAGGATTCCTTGGTGAATACCATTGGCAGACAGCATATGCCCTATGGCGTAGATATGTTGGTAATCGAACGGGGCTCGACGCTGCTTTACAATCCGTTTCGCTGTATTTCGCATATTTACAGTCGTAAAGAATATATTTATCCGAGGGTTACACAAACAGTAAGCAAAACAGCATCCCTCGTCAGTTTGAATGTTGATAGAATCCCGTCGGCTGTACGTGCCAATTTAAATATATATATATATATATATATCAAAATTATCGTTGTTACAGGTGTTGGAGGATGAAAAGTTGCAGGAGGCGATCGAAACAACTGCTCTGGAAGAAGTAGAAAGTGAAAGTTGCAACCCAGAGAAGGCTTCGGTAAAGGCAAGAGCTAGAGCCAGAATGATGTTGCTTGAAATGGAAAGCAGGATAAGCAATGCTTTACTTAAAATGACTGCGTGGCTTCTTTACAAAGTATTGCCATATTTCATACAGACTGCTGTAGTATTACCTTCGCAAATAGAGATGTTGAAGAGGGCAAATGATACCGGTCTTCCTTTGATATTGCTTCCCCTGCATCGCAGTCACTTGGATTATATTATTATCAATTTAATTCTCCTGATGAACAATGTTAGAAACCCGTTGATCGCGGCTGGAGATAATTTGAAAATTCCATTCTTCGGGTATGTCCGCGAGCCATTCGTATCCTCTAATGTTATTTCGTTAAAATCTTTACTGCTACTATAATTTATTAATCGACTTTTGTCTATCGAATATAGGTGGCTTTTGCGAGGGTTGGGCGCTTTTTTTATAAAACGTCGGATTGACCCTGTTGCGGGCCGTAAAGATGTTCTTTATCGTGCTACTCTTCGCGCGTACATAATGGAAACTTTACGTGCGGGTCATAATATAGAATTCTTTATAGAGGGCGGTCGTACAAGAACTGGTAAACCGTGTATGCCAAAAAGTGGCATTTTGAGCGTCATTGTTGACGCGTATATGGATGGAACCATTGAAGATGCGCTACTAGTACCAGTTGCAATGAATTACGAGCGTCTTGTCGATGGAAATTTTGTTAGGGAACAGCTAGGCCAACCAAAGAGAATGGAATCATTTTGGTCTGCGATTAAGGCCATGTGGGCAACCTTGATGGGCAATTGTGGCATTATTAAAGTAGACTTTTGTCAACCGTTTTCGCTTAGAGTAAGTCCCGTTGATTAATTTTTCCAAATTATGCCTCGCCAAGGTGCCGCGAGATGCGAATAAACCAGGTATACGTGTACCACGCGTGCAGTAATAATAATCTTTCTTTTCTTTTCGATTGAACCGATAGGAAATGCTGACGTCTTTCCAAGCTCGGCGGGATAAATGGACTAGCGCCCAGGCAGTTCCCATTGAGAAGCCTTTAAAGTATACAATATCGAGTTCGTCGATTTACGGGACAGACGTTATCGTGGAAGAGCATCGTCAGTTAGTTGACAGGATTGCACGACACGTTGTATACGGTAAGAGACGAGAGATGAAAGTCTGTTGCGCCGGGTGTGCGGTGTTAATGTGAAGCATTTTTTAAGACTCTTCCGCATCGACACCGATTATGTCCACTAACGCTGTAGCGTTTCTACTTTTAAATAAATTCCGAGACGGTTGCACTCTCAGCGAGCTAATCGAAGCACTCGACTCGATAAGAAGAGAGTTAGAGTGCCGCAATAGGGATGTTGCATTCTGCGGGTCAACTGTTGATATTATAAATCATGCTGTTAGTAACGTAATTCCGTAAAGTAAATATTTTACACCACGATAAATGTGTATCTCACCTTACTTCTACGACTGCCTCTCTTCTCTTCGTGTCAGCTGGATATTTTGGGCCCGGGATTAGTAATGCGACAGGGACGAGAATTTGGAAAAGCAATTGACAGCCAGCCAATCGGGTCGGAAAGCGTCATTGCGATCCGTCCTGTGTCTACAGTACCGGCTGTAATCGAGCTCTCCTATTACAGCAATACAATGTTGTCATGCTACGTTATGGATAGTATAGTAGGTAAGGGAGGTTGACAATGTTATCGTTGCATTCACTCCATGACTCACTTTGTCATTTTACTCACTTTGTATCCATTGTGTTTTCAGCAACTGCCCTCTATGCCGAATTACAGTGGCGAGTCAACGATCCAATAGCTATTGCCGAAAATAATATTACCATATCGCAGGATCTCTTAATTCAGAGGTCACTTGAGCTTTGCGATATCTTTAGTTATGAATTTATCTTTTGCAAGCCGTGCCAAGAGTTGAAGATGGTAGTCTTACAGGCTATAGAGAATCTCTCTCACACAGACATCATTACGTTGCAAGAGGTATACACAATACTTGAACAATCTACGTGCGTAGTGGACCCGTTGTTTTCGGTAAAATTGCCTATACAGCTGCGTTTTATTCCCATTAGGAATGCTGTTTGCAAGAAGAATTGTGGAGTAAAAGATACGCGCAAAAGTTTGACGATAGTTCCGACGAGGAATATTATAACAGAAACAAGGCCGAGAGTATCAAGTATAAAGTACGAGACTCGTTCTGCTTGCTACAGTAGTATGCGCATAGTTGGTATTGACTCAGCTTTTTCAACACTATATGTAATTGTAATTGTCATTACAACAGCTCAGCTTGGCACCGGAACACGCTAAACGCGCCGAGTTTCTTCAGACGTTGTTACGACCATTAGTCGACACCTATAGTTTTAGTGCCTTCACCCTCAGAAAGTTGGTTGGACAGTCCCTCACCGAAAGAGATCTAGTTGAGGAAGTTTTAAGTGAACTGAAAACAAATTTGGATCGTGGTATAGTAAATTATGGTATGTAGCGCCAAAGAGCAGCATTTTCATCGTAACGACGAGTGATTTCAATACTTGATTCTATTACAAAACAGGCGAGAGTTTATGCGTTGATCCAGTAAAAAACTCGTTAAAATTATTCGAGAAATGGAACGTATTGGAGTGTTACCCGCAAGAGAACGTTAAAGTTTTTTACCTGAAGGATGAATACGATACAGACTCAACTGTAACAAACATCTATGAAACTATAGCCGCCTTTAAATGGACCAGAAATATCAGTTAAGGAACAACGCTTACGAAAACTTTTCATCCGTAATGTAATATTTTTTTATATCGAAGGATTCTCGTAAAATCTTGTATATGGTGGTTCGCAAGTATCGAGCAAGATGGAATACTATAGAAGCAAGGTACATAAAGGTGCATACCCTGCTGGTTGAAACATGTTGCGTCGTATTGGTTTACGATTGGGTCTCTTGGAAATCACTGATTATTAGTTTATACAAAGACGCGTTGATTTTGTATAGTTTTAACAATTTGATTTCAATTATCGATTCTGTTACATGTGTAGACTCTTTACACGAACGGTTAATGTGATATTACTATATACGCCATCTCTAAAATATAGATCCATCGGGTGTTTAGTTGTAAACAACACCATCTTGTATACTGTGTATGGTTCGTTGATTGATATCAGTGAATTCTTTATTGACATGGACGGAAAGAGATGTAATTCAACATACATGTAGGAAAAAGCATCTTAAAGGAAGGGATTTAAAATATTTTTCTACAAGAGCAATAAAAATAATATATAAAACAGACATATGAAAAGTGGCAAATTGTATAGAAGACATTGCTTTTTATACAGAATTCCTGTCGTCCTGATTCGTGCCCGTGCATACGATACATGTAATGTGTAATTCAGAATTTGATAACCGATGCAATTGGATAACTTCTTCGCATAGCCATGCATTTCTCTCGATCTATGAATAACGCATCGACTTTAGATTTCAGATCAGTTTCTAAATTAGATCGGGTGCGTAAAAGTTGTTGATGTTGAGCTTCAAACGCTTGTAATTTCGAATTCATATTGTTTATCATCAAATTGATCGTTTCCACTTCCTTGATCATTCTGTGAATCAACGAATGTGATTAGATTAAATGATTAGACTACTCGAAACATGTTTTCTAATGTTGTACCCGAGTTGGGCATAATCGTTGCATAGCTCTGCTTCGGGCCGATGTGTCCTACTCTCTAGACGGGTGTGGGCAACTTTCAGCGCAGAACTCTTATCCGCAATGGCTTTTTGTATTAATTGCGAGTTCTTTTCAATCTCAAAGATTTCTTGCTGGAGCTGTAAACGGAAACGCAGCTGTAGAACAGAATAATAAACTTGGATGATGTGGCTGTAGTAGTAATAATCATTCGTTACTTTGTGTAAGTGTGTTTGTATGTTTTCTTTGGCTTCAAGCATTTCCAGAGCTCTTTTGGCTAATGCGTTATTTGTATCGCCCCATGCTTTCCACATTTCGTGTCCAACTGCGTTTATAGCATTGTCAATGTCGCTTCGTAGCTGATTAGATGTCGATCTTTCTGCCTGGGATTTTTTCACTACGCCATTGGATGCTTCGGCCCACGATTCAGCTTCTGTAATGCTGAATGTAAAAATCATCGTACAGGATGTTGACGATACTTTCCGCGTCAGGGTCTATTCGTTACCTGGGATTGTACTTTTCGATACCACAGTAATATTGTAAGCCACGACTAAAATTATTCATCTGGTGACACGTAATGTCGATCCCAAGTGCAGCCTCTTTATTTCTCATGTCGGCCTCTAATTCATTTTGCACAGCTCTACTACTCGTAAGCTGGAGATTTAAAGCGAAAGAAAATTTGTGCGCTCGCGTTGTAATTATTCAATCGACATTAGTTGTTGCGTACATACTTGATTGACGCATTTAGAGGAAAACTCGTGCAATTTATTCTGACAATTTTTCACCACTTGCACTTCGTCTAAAAGGGCCTGTTCAGCTTGATCGTGTACCAAGTCAGTTCCTATTTGCATTTCCAGTTATAAGAAGGCGAAAGATAGAGCTCGTCTACCACAAGGGATAGGAAGTGTAAAATTTCTTACCTGTTCTAGCTTCGCGATAATACAGACATTCTTGAGCAATGTGCAATTGTCCCTCTAAGCTTTGTATTGTCCCCTGCAAGCCCCGATGGCACTCTTGCATCCTTTTGTAATCTACAATCAGCCGTTCCAATTCCGAAGCCACTTCGTTTCTCCAGAAAGTGGTGTCGGTGATTCGTTCTCCTAATTTACGGCCCGTTTCAGTTTGACCGTCTTGGACATTTTCATCTGCCTCTCTAAGCGGCGTTATCGGCGTTAACATCGAAAAGTTTTACCAGGTACGTAGTATCACGATCTCTCATCTCCAATAATTGCCTTGAACGGCAGTTTCGTAATTTAATTTACCAATTGAAATAGAATGTGACGGTGACTTTACCGCATCATCCGAACTGTATCCTGTCGTAAGTTTTCCGAGAAACTTCTATTGCTATTGGATTCATTGAACAGCTTCAGTTGGTTCTGTAACCACTCGTACGCGCTGTATCTTGTATAAAGTGCAGCTCGTGCTGCGTTCGCTGGATTTCGATGAAAGCCGGTGACCAAATTTGGAAACCGCAACGATTCCGTAGCCATTCCGTTTGGTGTGTAACAGGTGTCGACCAACAGGTTTGTCAGAGACTGTGCAGGTCTGAAATGATTACATATGGCACATCCGACTACAATAATTAAACTAATTATTACTACAAGTAACCAAGGGCGTCCAGAGACTTTTCCAGGGGGAGGGAGGCAACTTTGGGATGATGCTAAAGAAAAATATACCCCTATTGCTTTTTTTAAACCATTTTTGTAGTGCCGTCTTAATTAAAAATTTAAAACCAAAATTTAAAAATATTCGCTTTTTTAGTATACACTTCATAAAGATCAGTTTTGAAAAATAAGCGATTTTTTTCAAAAGCCAGGAGGGGCAACTCCCACTTTTAACCCCAACCTCCTTACAACGGAGATGCTTCCACCGTTTCGTATCCCATTTTGCTACGCCATGGATGTGATTTTGGAGTTGTATCGCATTCTCCGGCTTCAACTACCCTGCTTGAGTCGGAAACTGACGGACCAGTAATACCCTCCATAGTAGTAGGGATATAGAACGGCTAAAGAAGGCTAGAGATAAATAAATCCTGTAATACATGTGTATTAATTCATGTGTACTATACGCAAGCGAAATTTTGATATTACATACCGCGAGCGGGCGAGTCGTTTCTGATGTATTTCTCTCTCATTCAATTACAATACCACGGCTGTTTTAATAATTTCTAACACTTTAGTAGATTTTAGATGATTTTGAAATTTTCAGTCGTTGAAACGACAAAGATTTTGTCCGTTGCAAATATGAATTATTCGAGTGTATGAGTGCATGTATGTATGTATGCACGCACGCACTTGTACGTTTCATTTATTCAAAAAGCGGAAACAAAGTAGCCGTCGTCACGTGACGTCTGTCATATGATTCGGAGCTATATATATATGTATGTATGTCACAAGTCAGGTGCTCCGTCGTTGGCGTTGCCTTCTGCTCGATCAGAGTCGTGACACTCGTGAGTGGATTAATCGCGCAAGTGCTCGTCCGCCTCGCCCTGTTTCCGCGTGTTGCTCCAGGATCGTTTACCGTACATACAGTGCACGATGACTAAATCTCATACTGCTTTTAGTTTCGCTTTAGTTACGTTGACTGTTGTGTCCAACATTTTACCGTTACACGCCGACAACGCGGTACCTGTGCTATTATGGGGCGGTTCAACTGATTCGGATCGAACAAGTCCACCAGTGAATCCATTTTTAAAGACTAGCCGCGAAGAATTTGACTCTTTTTTACGTAAAAAATTGGACGATTCACCTCCCGTTATTCTTTACGTGAAAGATAATCTATGTGTCGAAGATTTCACGAAACACAAGCAGGTTAGTGGATTCGAACAGCCATCCGAAGGCCATCGTTTTATATTTACCTGTACTACAGGCGTTAATCGCCCGTTAATCCCAGTGTTGTGTAATATAACCTTTTTTTAATATCTTAGCATCTTCAGGGAATCGTAGCCAGCGATTCGTTGTATTACTTTCCTGCGGTTGAGAAAGCTGTAAATGCCATTGAAGATTTTCCATTGTATAATCAGACTTCTACCGATTATACGGACTCGATAGCCAAAGGGCAGTTGTTGATTACACCAGTTGGCAATTTAGATGTCATACCAGGAATGTACAAGACGCTAAGAGATTCTAGCCCGAATCTGATAGCTATTCTCACAGGAAGATCGTGTGGTTATAGACGTTCCGAGCGACTGAAAAGGGACGCTCCTACGGACAATAATTCTACTTTTGTTGTTTCATCGCAGCGAGTACTTTTGTATTCCAGTCAGCGACTCTCGCTGAAGGTAATTACCTTTGTTGTCAACCCCCCTCCCTCTAATACTAGGTCAAGTAATTTCGAAAGCAATCTACTCGTTACAGGTTCCAGGAGTAGCGGATAATATAACTCTTCCGCTAAAGCTCACGTACACTGAAGATGGCCAGGGTTCGAAGGACTCTCCGTTGAAATTAAACTTGCAATTTAATGGGACTAATTCGGACATAGTTAAACATAAGCTTTCTTTCATATTCGAAGTAAAAAGTTCAGGATATTACATGCTGAGAACGATCAATTACGAACATGTTGGACAGAACAGTAGCAATCAAAATCTAACAACCAATACAGATATTGTCTTTCCGTTTCGGTTCTCTTATCATTGTTCGCGGGAAATTGTTTTCGGTAAGAATTTGACCACTCTGAAAATTAGAGACTTACAAGTGCAAGTCTACCCAGTTTCTCATAATGAGAAACTGGATGAAAAGAAGGTATTTAGCGACGCGTACGATTGTGTTGGTTTTACTACAGTTCCGATTTGGACTGGAATATTTGTCACTGCCATATTAGCTTTAATCATGATTTGGGCACTTACTATGATTATCGATATTCGTACGATGGATAGATTCGATGACCCTAAAGGGAAAACGATCACAATTTCAGCGCAAGAGTGAATGTTGCCTAATTTGGTGTGAAATTTAGCAAGCAAAACGTTCTCATGTAAATATATATCGGGATTAGATAATGTAATGGCACCGCTCACTGCAGCAAATTCCACAGTGGCAGGTTGTCTTAGTTCTATGCCAACGTTACATATTATGTAATGCGTGTAATTATATAGAAGCGGTTGTTAAGGATGCTTGTTTCAATATCCTACTATTCTTTTAAATATACTCGATCGTAATTAACATTTCAACCCGATTCATCAACACATTTCAGTACACGAAAAGTCGAAGTCTAAGCATTCCATTTTTAAATGTCCAAACTTTATTCCCATAACTGTATGCAACAGGGCAGTTCATGATGTGGTAAAATAGTATGTATCAGTATGTATTGGTGAAAGCGTAAACAAATACGTTTTAGTGTCATACAGAGTTGTACTTTTTCTCATGTATTTATAGTTGATTGAAATAAACAGCAAGTTGTCAAACAGGTTCGTACGTTTGCCACTTTTTTCTTAATTATGGTATATTATTATAACGTACGGAGAATGTACTTGGAGAATTTTGCATAATAGACCGTTTAATTGGGTCATATATTGTAGAAACTGATGCCTTTGGAGGCTGGATGGATCACCACTGGTGTTGGCCAGGGAAGGGATGCACTCGGTTTAGCTTTTCCGCTAGACGCTCGTTCGATCTGACTTGCTCTGACTCGCTCGTTCGTTGGTTGAGCCTCAGTCTCGTGATTGGTTTTGACGCTCAAAACGAGCGTCGAGCGTCACTTTTTGCGCTGAGTTTTGGCCGCAACATATATATATATATAACACATATATGTAGAGGTACGTGTGTAAGTATTATGCATAGTTGCCATGTATACTTAGTCCTACATTCAGTTTCTCAAGTTTTTTATTAGCAACATTTATCACCTTTATTTTCTTGGGAAGAAATCATATTATAAACTTTTATAAATTTATGTATATGTAGCATACATGTATAATACGAGATGGTGGGTGTATAATTATTTCGGCGTACTGCGATTTCAACATCTACATGCGGGAACATCTGCACCATGTATTACTAAGAATACCATAGAGTAGGATGGTAGAGAAATTGCTTCTGTGGGTTCTAATATTACAGGCGAAAATGGTGGCAAGTCTCCGTTTGGTTGCAATATTAATAGCTTCCCGTTCATTTTCATAACTCTACGAGGCAATGAAATCAAATAGAGTATTATTTTACACATATAAAATCGGTTATCGTTGGATAATAATTATATTATTATTATTCTCGGATACCTTGATTGCAAATCATCAGCAGTAAGCGCGTATAAAAAGATTTTAGCGTTTCGGTCTAGCACAGCCGGGATCCCGTCGATCGTTACACGAGCAGGAACTTTATCTATATTCACCCCGTATATCGTAATAGCTGATACTCTGTTAATCAATGCTCTCTCAGGGGTGCAGTGTGCATAAAGTCGTACACTATCGAGCTTGTCTGTCGGTGTTAATTTCAAGACTTTGTCCGACACGAATTGCTTATAAATTACGCTAACCCACCAGTCAGGGTTAGGCATAAGATCAGGTGCAACCATAGCGTAGTGTCCACCAAATAACGTTTGCCTTACAACAACATTTACCCCGGTACTGGCACTGTACCCTAATTTATCCAGCCATAAAAATCCGGCAACAAATCTATCCGACAATTCCGGGGCACCTCCGCCGTAAGCTGTGCTAGTTTCGGCTGCAAATATCGTTCGGATTTGAGTTCTCGATAGTAACATTGCAATATAGTATGTTGTGTATAAAAGTATAATCACATACACAACCACATCGCGACGCTTTTGCCCGACAATTTAATTGCCTCTTTCATAGATTCAATTTGCGTCGGTAAATAATCAAAGGTAGAAATATTTATAAAATCAGCTACACGAGCTTCCCTTCCGTTAAGATAATATTGATGCCAAGTAACATAGTTTACGCTGTCTTTGTCATTCTGTAAAAACGCTGTTGCATAATGCTCCCCTTCCCGATTCTTGTCCCCTATGTGATTCACTTCTGGGCCGAAAACGAGGCTTCCGGTATATCCTACTTTGTTCAATAATTCCCGTAACTGGTAGTAATCAGTCGCAAGTTGCGTCGCATTAACGGTTCTATTAAACACATGATGAAAGGAATTTGGTTCTGCAATTGGTAAATAAATATCAAACGTCGAGTAAACTCAGACAATAACGGGGAAATTTTGCATACTAGTCACCATTTCCCAATTGCCAATCCAATTGCATACATTCATCTCGGGCGAATAAAATTATTGTTTTGGCGTTGGCATCGTCCCAAGAATTCCTTTCGCTTCTATATAATGCATTCAAGTCGAAGATCATACGCAATTTTGATTTAGTTGCGAATTCGTACAAACTTTTGAAATCCACATCGGTGATGGTAAAGTTACTTATATCTTGACCATCGACGGGACTAATTATTTCTTCAGAAGTTCCTTGTGCTGTCTGTGTTACCAAATATCGGAATGTTCCGAGTGAATATTTTAGTTTGATTTAAATTTTATATTCGAGAGGCGATACAGAGCGTGTATCTCCTTCTCATATAAAAAGGAACCCGCCGACCGACGAGTTCAGACCTGTTCTGCGCATGTTGGCGCTCATTGGTGCCGGAACAAGCTACTATTGGCTATACCCCTACCAATACTCCGCCGGAGCCAATGAGCTCATTGTACATGCGTGAAACGGATTCCTTCTTATGTGACACGGAGAATAGTGATGATACCTATCAATGTTACCAAATCACGGACCAACCTGATTAAAGTGTAGACAATCCGCAGATGTACCACCTACTCGAACGTAAGCGGGCGCAAGATGGCGAGCCAAGTTGACAAATTTTTCATTCGTAATTGGAAGACTTGACATGTCACGTAATAAAGATGTATCGAGACCAAACGATAAGAATCTTTCAGATACTATGTACAAAGGTGAGTGTCTCCGATTCAAGTAAAATACATGAGCATCACTCGGTGGATTTATCATGCCGAGCAAGTTCCATGCTGATAATAGCAAAAATAGTACAAAAACGCCCGCTATGATCGAGCTAAAACCAGGGCGTAATATCGAGTCTGAAATGATCAACAATAGAATCTGACGATTTAACAAGGGACTTGGGTGAAATGTTAGGAACTTAATAAATCGTACCACGTAAAATTTATCAAGTTCATTACTCCCACGTTTACGTCACATACTTGATGAATTTACTTACAACCATCGTCAACGTGCTCGAGTCTCTCGTACCCTGCATTTTTTCCACGAACGCATCCATCACTAGCATTCACGAGTAAACTCATAATCCTTTGTAGAGGATATTCCGAGCGATTTCAGAGATGTATTTGTGTGCCTTCTTCTCAAATTGCCTCGAGTGAAAAAGAAATACATACAAGTACATGTACTACTGATATGTTTACACAGTAGTTGCGTGTCGAGTAATGGAATTTTCGTTCATACAAAAGTACGTGTATAGTTACGTCCGGTTATGTCAAGCAATGCGAGATATCCACTGTCTCAGTCAGAGAGGGGCGCATGCCCTGTAAGCAACACCCCGATTGTCCACCAATACGGTTCCTTTTCAAATTTATGCAATTTAACCTGATCTAAACCAAACGCAAAGGTTGGAAATTTGAAAAACATTATAAAATATACCTAAATACACGGCGCAATCTCGTTCGCTTTTGGGTGTTGCGCGTTGTGTTGGACGTGCTGGGCGCGTGCGCGCGTTATCCCTTCGAGTAATTTTGAAAAATCGTGTCGCAGTAATTTTCAATCTTGTTCATCCCGTGTTCCGTACCATTCCGTTACTGCAACGTTCAATGCATTTCCCCAGCCAATCGTTTTATTCACTAGAAATGAATAATGTTTCAGGCTTCGCGCTGCATGTTGACATTTTGAATAATAATATTTGGATGAGTGATCGAGGAAGACGATACTTTTTTGTGAGCGCAGTTTTTCTTTGTAACTCCGTATCCACGTTGCATAGGTTCTATAGGAAATCGACCCGCTGGTTGAGCACGCCGTTCCTGCTTATAAACTACAATGTGTGCAGCAAAGTGCAAATAAGTAAATATCACGTAATTACAACAAAGAGAATACATAATGCAATAATTAACAGAATTACCTCTTGACGAGATCTGATCAGGTACCGAGTCCAAACTGGAATTCGATGACTGAAATAACGAGGATCTACTTTTGTGTATAGCGATACGATTATTGCGATAGGACATGGTGCGACGACGTTTCTTTCTCTCATTTAATTGCTGTTTCGATTCCGAGCTACTTGACTCGTCTTCGGCCCAAAACGGCCGATCGGCCTCGTCCGATATCGGCGCTCTCGCTTCTAAAGACTATTAAATGGTTCGAATAAAAGAATCTAACCTACATCAACTTACGAAAATGTCTGTACTGGGTTAGGCAATAACTTACAATTCCTCCCCTAATATCTGATCTCGATGCTCTCGCTATTAATCCGTTAAACGATGCGTCGCGAGAAGCTTCGCGTTCATCATAACCTTGGTCATTTTCACAGCCATGTATTGTTTTTCTTGTATCGCCGCTAGCATAATAGCCCATTGTGAATTGTACTGAAAATTTTAGGGAGTCTTATAGATATAAGAATGCAACGCTTTATTTTTTCAAGTTTTCTTTAAGGAACTAGTAAATTTTTTATACATTTCATAGGTGAGTAAATTTCGAATGTTTAGGTATATGGAGCCATTTGGAAAGAGACCGAAAGAATAGCAGACTTTCTTTCTTTCTTTTTTTTCTCTCCCTCTCTCACACACACACACTCTCTCCCTCTCCCTCCCCCCCTCAATAGGAAATGTAATCATCGCAACAAGTTTTTTCTTTTACGTACGACAATAAATTATGAGTAGCGAGCGTGTATATAAAAAAAAATTTAAAAACCCGAAGGAAAAATGTACAATGTTCCCGCTCTATACTTAGAAAATGTTTCTTTCTCGTCGTGGGAAAATATTGAATTAGTAGGCATCTTTTACATTGAATATTTCCCCCCGATCTAATGGCAGGGCAGAGATTTTCAACTCTCTTTGGTCCGGCTTGTCGGTAAAACTTGTTCGGAACTTTAATGTTTCGATACGCGCACATGTGTATAAAACAAATTCAACACCCTAATCATTTTCCGATTTTCTACGTTTCCTCGAACGCGGGCCATCAGTATCATGAGGGCTCGGTGTAATGTGACTTCGTTTCCTCTTTACGCCACCGTCACTGGTCTCCCTGTGGCTGCTACTCGCGGCAGTTCTTGTTTCTCTTCCAAGTGTTCCCTCACCAGTCACCTGCACTAATATCTACAACGGATGCAAGTGAATATTTATTACGAATAATGGGTAGAATACATGTATCGGGACACCAGGTGTTCCAGATTCATACCTGCATATGTTGTAGACACTCCTCCTGCATCGAAACTGCCATTTTATAAATAAATGTATCGTGCTTGTTGTACATGATGGCATTTTGAAACATTAGCATAACGTCACGTTGAAAGTGCATCGTGGATCTGATAGTGCCATTGTCGATATTCTTTTTGATAGTCAACAAATCCATGGGTCTAAAGATGACAGAGTGATATCCAGGTGCCTGATCTTCCGTAATAGGCCTCAAGAATACGGATGCATATTTATGCGTAGCAAGACGATTGTAAACTAACATAACTGCCTTCTTCCATGCTCTGTAATCTGCGCCTTCTCCAGTGCCCTCGTTCTCGGGCTCGCTATCGATCGAAGCGTTTTGTTTCTTCGAATAAGTTTTCATAGCACGACCTCCACTTAATTTGCTTAAGGAAGATTCTTCTTCGTCCAATTCGACGGTATCCTCACTGGCGTTTATCACAGATTCGGTTTCTTTCCTCGTGTGTTGTTCGTTGGCGACATCTTTCTTATCCTCTTCGTCCTCCTTTTCCAGCTGTATTTCATCTTTCTTTACTTGTGGTGCGAGATTACCTTCTAACCGACTCTTGGGCTCTTCTTCCACCTTGTTCACTTCCTCGAGTGCAGCTTCCCTTTTCTTAATGATGGAAACATCCGTTTCGGTTTTAATCGAATCCATACATTTTTCTCTGCAAGTTTTAGCTTCTTCTTCTAAACTTGCTGATTCAGCGGGGTTCTGTACAATGGTTGTGTCGTCCATTTCTTCTTCCTTAATTTCTATATCCTGTAGAATACAACTTGCAACTATATCTTTAGAAGAATCCTCGGCATCCTCTTGTTTGGGTTTATCGTCTGTATAAATTTCTAGAGTGTCTTCCGTCTGTTCTTCTTGAGACTTCTCCATCGAATCGCGGCTCACTTCTATAATGGCTTTCTCTTTTATTACAATTACAGGTTCCTCTTTAAACGACCCTTGTTGGGATTCTGTACTTTCGATTGTATTCTCGTTCATGTTTTCTTCGGTTATTTGCTTCTTAGTATCCAAACTATGCATACTTTCATCGTCCTCCAAGATTAAACTAATATCCTGTGACTTTTCAGTGTCCTCTGTGCTAGGAAGATTGGTATCGGTCACTTTAAAAGAAACGCTAACCACTTCTGCCATAGGCAAATGTTGCTGTTCACCCGTAATTTTAGCAAGGTGCATTTCCAATTGATCCAGTACCTGATTGTCTTTATTTTCTAATTGCACCAAACATTCTTGTTGCGATTGATTACTTGGAGAGTCGTCCTTGGCCTCTGGTACAATCGCTTCTATTTCTTCTTCTTCTGCTCCGTCCGCTTCGTGTTGTTCCTCCACGTCCTCTTCTTCTTCTTCTTCTCCTCCCTCTCCTTCTTCGCCCATTTCCTCAGTCGCTACATGATCATGATCATGATCATGATCACGATCACGATCACAATCATGATCACGATCCCGATCACGATCACGACCACAATCACGATGGTGATTGTTGTCGTCTTCATCATCATCGTCGTGGTCGTCGTCGTCGTCATCATTATCATTATCATTATCATCATCATCGCCACCGCCGCCGCCGCCGATGCCGACACCGCTGCCGCCACCACCGTCCTCATCGTCGTCGACGTCATCGTCATCGTCATCGTCGTCGTTGTCGTCATCGTCGTCTTCATCGTTGTTGTCTTCGTCGCCACCGGCACCGCCGTCTTTGTCGTTGTCGTCGTCGTCCTCGTCGTCGTCCTCATCGTCATCATCATACACAAGTGGTTTTGTTGGCATTTTTGAATCGCTTCCTTCGACTTTTGCCTTCAAACTAGAGTCCATGGTATCGAATTCGTCGACAACTGGTTTCTGTTCTAGTGGCGCATCTTTACCATTCTCCCCATTTCGAGCGTCTAATTGAGGAACGAGTTGATCGTACAACAGTACCCTATCGTCGCACGTGCTCTCTTCAGACTTGACTTCTTCAGACATATTTGTTATACTTTCGGGTATTTCAGCGACAATAATTTTTGGCTCCTGTGGCTCGATTGCAACTGTTCCTATAATTTCAGCGATATTCGACGTGCTGGAGTCAATTTCTTCAATAGCCATTTCGCTTTCCGGTGAATTAGAGAGTGATGCAACTTCGTCTACATCCCTAGGCTCTGGTCGTTCTGTGACCATTGGTACTTGATGAATGTGAGGTAGAGTAAGAGCGTTGATCGCTGTGGCAGCCGTGTCTAAAGCCGGTGGACTCCCAGTTATCTCTTCCTTTATTATTTCTTCTAAATCCCCAATAATCTCGTTAATTTCATCTTTGTCCATCACGTCTGACATTATATCTTTACGTATTACATCATCTATATTATCGATTATTTGCACCATACTTTTATTTACTGGAATACTTGCTGCACAGAGCAGAAGTGATTGGGTAGACGCAGGTGTATCGTTCTGAATTGTTACTGGTTGAACGGGTTGTGGCTGATGAGTAGTATGAGTAGCGGTCGGCAGATTTTGTTGAGATACAATGGTCGTAGCTGCTTGTAAATTTGGTAGGGGGCCTCTTTGCGTGTTAGCGGGCATTTCTAATAACATGGATAGAGTTGGCGCACCGACCGATGGTCTTGGCTCCACCGACGGTGGTGTATTGGAAATCGCGGGATCAACTATTCGATGCAATTGAGATGATACATTTTGCGTCAACTGAGAGTTTGGCACTTTAGGACTAGAACCAAGTAAACTCGTAATTGTAGGAGAGCTCGCTTGTACCGTAGTAGTCGATGCTTGGATTTGCGTCGGACTTGGCGACTTTAGTAGACTTGTTAATAAAGGCGATCTTCCACCTCTATTCTTCTTTTCATCTTCATCCATCGCCTCTGCCGCTTCCAGAGTTTCCATTATAATCTCTGTAGGTTTGCGTTGATTTATATTAGATACCCCTTGTGGTAGAGAATTTAATTCTTGTTTCTGTTGACGTTTCACTAGCCACGCTGTATGCGTTTTAGATTTTTGTTCCAGCTCCCGATCCCCATCCAGCTCCTGTTCAATCGTCATCCACATCTCTCTCAACTTGGCCTCCGTGACCGATCCAGCCATTACTATATTCATTTCAGCTTTGAGTCGACGATACTCATCCCTCTGCTGGGCCAGAATTTGTCCCAATTCGGCTATTCTTTCTCGAGTTAGTCTTCCAACTATGGATTCACCTGTGGTTTCTCCGCTCTCTCTTTTCTTTCTTTTCGGGGTGTCAGCATTCTCTAATAAATGTGCATACTGAATGGCACAAGACTTTTGAGAGAACCAATCGGGTGGTCTTGGATTTTCTTTCTCGACAAATGCTTTCATAGTTTTAGATACGCTCATCCAATTTTGATCACCCGACTTCAAGACGCTGGACGCCAAGCATAGTTGTTCGCGCGTACTCCAATTATCGTAGGATCGTTTCAACGATAATCCTAAGGAATGAATAAGTATAAGGTAATAGAAACGGGAGGAAATGTCGGGCGATCAACAAGTGGAACGCGATGAACGCGACAAATGATATGCGCGTGTGTGTCTCGGTGTTTTAATGATGTTTATAGTTTTATAGGTTAACGAGTGCTGTTTACTTGTTTTTGGTACGCCTATTTTAAATTCGTACGAGATGCATGACAACTCGCTCTATTGACGTTTGATAATACTGTTTGCCTGAGAGCGAGAAGCGTAAATAAACAATAAAGAACTTACTGTCTTGTACCGATGCCATTGTTCCGGGTAAAAATCCGACAGACTCGGATAGCTAGTACGTATCTGTCGCAGGTGTCAGCCAGCTGGTGAATCAACTACTTGTTCGTTGGAATTTTTTTGGTCATATGATTAATAACAATCCTCATAGATGATGTAAAAGTGGTGCGTACCACTACCATCGTGTATGTAGTATGTATGTACATACCATACAAAGATACGCAGCGCGGTTCGTTTTATTTTCCTGAAAGGTGGAAGGGGTGGACAGCTGGTTTCGTCTTAGAGCATATAAACTGATATAAACATGGAGGAAGCATGCAATGGGCGAAAATATGGCGAAAATGTAGACGGCGGTAAAAAGAGAAAAATATACATGATGGACACCCTCCCTCTTTCTAGCGTCAGGGGCGACAGTGCTTTTCTTTTGATGTTAGAAAGAGAGAGGGTGTCCCCAATCTATATCTTTCTCTTTCTACTACCGTCTACATTTTCGCCATGGACATAGGAATTTAGGGACCAATAGGGACGGAGGAATAGTTGCGACTTTAGGCAAGGTGAGTAATACGTATTTGAGGGGCAGGGGGGAGAGCACCTACATCTGCCTGCATTTGATTGGTTGCATTCTTCGTCTGCTCCGTACCGCTAATTATGAAAAAGTGTTTGCTACAGATTAGTACATACAGACGTTTAATTGTATGTATATACTAACGAAGTGATTATTCATGAATATAAATTGTAAAAATAATGAAAATTGAAGAGAAATATGCATTTATAATTATTAAAATATATGAGGTGAATACGCACTGCATACCACACTACGAGAAACGTTTCAAATATGGCTGCCACTATCTCTACTTGCGCCGCGACAAACATTCATCATTACACATCACTGCGCTTGCGCGAAGCAGCAGCCAATAGAAAGAAGGTGTATGTTACCTCGTCGCCCCTCCCGCAAGGATATCACCCCCCGCAACTATTCCTCCGTCACTATATTTCTATGTCCATGATTTTCGCTCATTGCATGCTTCCTCCATGTTTATATGTTCTAAGGGTTTTGTCTATAACGAAAGCGGGGAATGGAAGAAACAAAACTGTAATGGCGGATACAAAGTAAGCTGTTTGCAGTTCTGTTCAAGTATGATGTATGGTGTATTGTATTGTACACACCAGTGCGAACATACATACTGTACACAGCGTTTTGTGCGGTGTACTCGACTTGTGTTCACGAGCGGTCAAATACATATATAACGTCTGTCATTAACTGTTTGCGAAGGATCGAGTGAGAAGCTAGTAAATATGCGCTCAGCAGCGCTCAGTGCGAAAGGAATGATTCATTGAATTAGGAATGGGATCGGTGTAATTTCTACGTGTATATATTATATATATGCATGCATGCACAGCTCAGAGTGTAGCTGATTGTGAGCTACGTACATACGTGTATACTTATGTATATTACGTACACGCCGAAAAATACAAGTACATGTGTATGTACATGCACATACAAGACGACAGAGAGAGAGACAAAAGTATCGAGCAAAGTGTAATAGCTTGTAAAACAGTTTTTACATTACGATGATGAATAATCGGCGGCGAACAAATAACTTTACCTATGTTAGTTCATGTGTAAAGTACATGATATTTATGCTTAATTTTGTTTTTTGGGTAAGTAAATTTTGATTCTGTCTCTTTCAATTGCCTACATTTTCGCGCGAGTAATAATAATCTGGTGTAAGGATAAACAAGTGGCAGGTGGTATTAAACATATTAATTGTTTATTCACCTATGACAGTAGATGTGTAATCATAGTCATCGTGTTGCATTGTACAGTTATTTGGAGGACTGTTAATCGGAGTGGGCTTGTACGCGTTTGTGGACAAATGGCAGGCGACCGGTTCCGTTCGAGTGGAAAACGTCTACGACGTGGTCCTGAACATTTCGCTTGTAATGGTTATAGCAGGAGGAGTAGTATTTGTTGTCAGCTTCGCTGGATGCGTGGGAGCATTACGTGAAAACACTTGTCTTTTGAAATTTGTTAGTATCGCTTATTATAGCCTATACGAATACTCATTAAATATCTGCTTCATCTAATTGTAACAGTTTACATTCGTTTGTTGTGCAGTATTCGTTGTGTTTATTGGTGTTCTTTCTTCTTGAAATGGGCGTAGCAATCGTCGGTTTTGTATTTCCGCATACGTTACAATCTTTATTGGAGGAATCCTTTACGGATAAAATCATTCAAACATACAGAGAAGACCCTGATTTGCAGAATTTTATTGACTTTGGACAGCAAGAAGTAAGTAGAAAACGAGTTGTCATTCCATGCAAAATCGGACACTTTTCGGAGTAACATTTCAGATTTAGGTGAAACTTGGATATGTTGTAGTCTTCAGGGATATATAAACATATATCGACGGATTTTTCAAAATATCAAAAATTGTGAATCTTACAGCTCTTTGAAATGTAGTGTTAACTTTTTTTCAAAAAATTATAATGTGTCGGAAATAATAATGTTTAATAACACGAGCCCCCCTTTCTATTTTCATGGAGCAGTTTAGGTGCTGTGGTTTAAGCCAAGAAGGCTATTTGGATTGGGGGAAAAACGAATACTTTAATTGTTCTAGTCCTAGCGTAGAACGGTGTGGTGTGCCATTCTCTTGTTGCATCAATGCTACAGACATATCGGTAAGTGGACCTTTGGAGCTATGGGGGAAGACGGCATATCGTGTCGGTATAGTTGAAACGAGCAATTGTTTATGATAAATATGATTTTAATTCGCAGAGTGGTCTTGTTAATATAATGTGTGGCTATAAGGTTCAAATGTTACCAGTATCCGAAGCAGGCAAGAAGGTATGGACTAGCGGTTGCATCGAAATTGTGCGAAGTTGGGCGGAACGTAATCTGTATACGATAGCTGGCATTGCTTTAGGTATAGCGCTGAGCCAATTGTTTGTCATATATCTTGCCAAAACATTAGAAGGCCAAATTGAACTGCAAAAGTCTCGATGGCATTCCTGAGCTTGACTTCAGGCCACCTACCGCTATCAGATTCATTCACCCCCTAGCAGGCAGGTGGCCAGTGGCCGAACGCGAGGCCAGGACATTGAAAGAAATGTAAACGTGCGAATGACGTTACTTGTCCTATTCGCGATCTCTGTATACATACTGTGCATTTTGTCTCTGATCAGACTTGTTCTTTACTTTAAAAACTATTTTCACATATATCTAAGCAAAGGTTAGCTTTTACGTATCCCTAGAGATTATCCCGTTTTTATAATGAATTTCATGGCGTCTCAATTAATTCATCGCTGGTACTGTTTTATTTTCAACTTTTAGCAATATAGCTTTACATGTTCTTTCGCCCTTTGAAAGTTTTACATTTTACAGTTTACAGTTTATATTATGTACATTACTTGTGTAACGCACAAGTGAGAAATATGACTCCATTCGTGCCATTGAGTAATGTACGAATTTTCTATAGTAAAGGCTGCGCGTCTGCGATTAACAGAGTTCTTAATTAATAGAGAATTTAATGAGATATACGTACATCATATGCATACACCAGGATAGTCGATTCTCTAATAATACTTGATAATCTCGACATTTCACTGGAGGCGATAATGTTTGCATCAGAATTTCCGTTCATTATCAGAATTGTACATCTAATGTGTATTCCAATTCGAGCAATTCGATTAAACAATTGACCTACGGGAGAGTCGAGGTAGCATCGTATAATTGATAAGGTAGATCTAATCCCTAAGAGAATGAAACTCTGTTTAGCGAAACCGGTTGCGCTTTCCCATCGATGAGAGTCGCTCGAATCAGTTTTCCCAACAAGTAAGTAATAATCACCTGATACGACGAGTTATAATATAATTACTATGCGGGTAAAACACGCACATTGCTCGGACAAATTTAACTGAAAGGCTCTCTCGCTGTGTATTTATCTTTCTTAATGTATGTATGAACGTGTTGAGAAAATATGCATCAATTAAGCGTATAGCTGATGCTTACGAAACGAGATTTTTTTATACTTGATTCATTTCCATTTCCATTTCTATTTTCATTTCCATTATTAAAATAGAAATTTTGTACATTGGCTAGTATAACCGAAGCGTACAAGTGAGAAAACGTCCAGTGCCAAACTCGGGATATTGTCTTGTAAGTACTTTTATTTGAAGCGAGTCTGACAATAAGCTGGTGTAAATGATTTTATTCATCGAGTGCATATAGAATGCATCCGCGTGTCTTTTTATGAAGAATAAATGTAAAACTGATGTAAGAAACCATCTAGTTTGTAATAAACAGGTTTTGATCCAACATATTGTCCTCGATGCTATTCTTGGGAAAACATTTCCTCCACTGGAGCTAGGAAAGCGAGGCAAGTATGTACCTACATATTCTATGTGTTTGTACCCTTTTTAATCGTACAGTTAAAACTTGCAGAAATTTATCATGAGCCTTTAGAAATTCCAATTCGATCGTAGTCCTACTAATTGAATTTTTAGATGATAAAAGCTTGCAAGATTTCAATCGCTTGTAATGTACTAAACATGCAAGTATATATATTAGGGTGGGCCAAAAAAATCAAATTTTCGAAACTCGAAACAGCTTAGCGCGTAAAAGTTGCGTCTGGGGAAGATAAATGGAGGCAAAAAAAAATTTTTTTGAATGCAGTGTATGCAGTTAAAAAAAAAGGGTCCGCACCCCCTCCCCTCAAACCTCGTGTCGATCGGCCGCTGGGCCATTCGGAAGTATATCCTTATTTTTTATTCGAAGCTCCACAAATAATTTTTTTATTCGACGGGAATTCATCCGACGGCCACAGATAATTTTTTCATTCGGCGGGAATTCATCTGAAGCTTCGAATAATTTTCTCACTTTCATTTGTATTTGTATTTAAAGTTATTTAAGGGGGACCCCACCTTGAAGCTACTAACAAAAGACAAAGTTAGGGATTTTTTTGTTCGTATAAATAAAAATTAGGGCTTGGATTTTTTAGTTTTAAAGCAATTTTTGCAAAACGAGTTGCTTAACCGTTTCTCAGCAAGAAGAATGATTGTTTACCATCATTTACCATTTGTTTGAAGAAAGAAATTTTAAGATTTCTCTCGCTTTCGTTTCATTAAGTTTATGTAGAGGGCGCGCACATAACTATCAAGGATATAGCTAATATAGCGGTACAATACAGGGACACGTGTTGTCAGTATTGAGAGAAATCAAGTGTAAGCGGTGTGCTGTTTTGTTTACGATTAATTAATCTTAATCGGTAAACGGACAATCGTCTTTAATTGTTTTAGCGAGTAAAGATTTTACTAGAACGATAATTGAAAGTACGCAAGGATGGGGGTGAGTAGAAATCACGTTACTATTTGAAAATCAAAATAATAATCCAAGAGGTAACCTAATTATTTTATTTAAAGATCGTGTATGTAAGCATTGTTTTTAGCTTAGCAATATTTGAAATGATTAAACAAAAATATGTGTGTTTTTAATAAAACAGAAGAAGGTGAGAATTAGCGCGATTAAAAGAAATAATCAGAAAAGGACTAAGCTTACGAGGCAAGGGAAAATTAAAACACAACGGCACAAACCAGCAAAGACACATGTTCAGAAAGCAGTAACGTCGCATCCAGAATCGATAGAGGAGGAAGAAGAAAGCGACCATGGGCAAGATCTTATGGATATGGTTGAAGAGGATGATTTGAACTTTCTTAGAGAAGCTATTTCTAATAAATCCTACCATCTGTTGAAGGAAGTACATTTAAACGAGTAAGCTGAAACACGTTTGTTGGTATTGGTGCTATATCTCAAGTTCATTCTGATCTCTTCACTCGGAATTATGTGTTATTTAGAAGGGGTGATGTAAGAAGGAAAGAAAAGAGTAAGGGGAGGACAAATGAAGAAATGTTTGAGGAAATGTACGAGAGTGATATGTCGAGGATAATCGAGGGAAAGGGTACAGAAAAGGTTCGTATGTTACTACCTACAAAGACTCGGAATGGTGTTGTGGAGAAAAGACTAATCTCGGAATGCAACGATCGAGATGCTGAAACTAGGTCCAACGAGGTACACAATCGGGTGCAGACAGAAGACTGTATGGAAATGGAAACATTGTTACGCGTAAGCATCCAAAATAAATTTGCCAGATAAATGTATCGGTAACTTGACTCCCTATAAAAGGTTTTTCTGTACTAGCCAATGTTTCAGAACGAAGAGAAAAATGAGAATGCCGGACCTGTGTCCGTGATAGAACTCGTGGCGTGTCGCGAACAACTATTAAGATCTAAACGTTTAAAGATTGGGTTACTTTCCAGTAGTCTTTTAGAAGCACCCGAGCTCAAGTCTGAAAATTTCAGGGCACTGTTAGAATTAATGGAAGAAACAGATCCACAAGTATGGATCACAGTTAGGAAATTAGCAACTGTATCTTTGTTAGAAGTTTTCAAAGATCTGCTACCATCCTATAATATTCTACAATCTCAAGAAGAAGGTGTAAAATGTATGTAACCGTGATGAGTGAAGAGTTGAGGACCCAATCGATACTGTTAATTATGTTATAATTTTTTTCATCTCTAGTGAAAAAGTCAACACTGGCATTGCGGGATCACGAGACCACATTATTAAGCAATTACAAGCGTTATTTGCAGAAATTAGAAAAGATGTCTGGCGTACTAAGAAAGAAGAGAGGAGATACGCGACAATTAAAACAGCACGAAATCGAATTGGGCGAGCTTTCGGTAACATGCTTGTGCGATCTTCTAACCACTCATCCTTATTTCAACTATTCTGTAAACATAGCGAGTTTCCTTATACCATTATTGGATAATAAACATCAGTTTGTAAGAGAGTATGTGGCAAAGTGCATCTCTCGAGTATTCGAGCAAGACAAACGGATTGAATTGTCGCTTACAGTAAGGAATTTGTACACTTAAATACACTTACGATCCTATATCCTAATAGCAGTGGTAGCATTATTATTATTTATAAAACTTTCAGATAGTGCGCAAGCTAAATCAGTATATAAAATTAAAGGCTCATTCTGTTCACCCGCAAGTTGTCACTGTACTTTTGTCTCTTCGCATAAAAGACGTCAACTTGGACAAAGAAAAAGAAGACGAGACTAAACAGAGAAAGCTTATGTCTCATAAGCAGAGAATTCTTGCCTTAAGCAAACGAGAGCGAAAGAAGAATAAGAAGCTTGAGCAAGTCGAAAGAGAATTACTTGAAACCAAAGCTGAAGAGAATAAATTGTCTAAAGAAAAACTGCTCACTGAAATAACAGGCATAGTGTTTACAGTTTATTTCAGAATTTTAAAACAAGCTCCGAATAGTAAAATTTTATCTATTTGCCTCGAGGGCTTGGCAAAGTACAGTAACTTTTATCTACATTTCTTTTTTAGCTTTACATTACATTACATACTTGTTTATATGTGATATAATTACAGATTTGCGCATTGTATAAACTTGGAATTTTACCAAGATTTAATGACTGCCATAGATCAATTGATGGAACATGGCAATCCAAGTCTGAGGGATCAATTACATTGCATTCAATGTGTATTTATAATATTATCGGGTCAAGGTTCGGCATTGAATCTGGATCCTTATAGGTTTGTGTCCTTATAGAAAAGCGATTCCAAGGGTGTTGAGCGGAAACTCACTACTCAAATTATAATTATATTCTGTAGGTTTTATGTACATCTATATAAAAATTTGTTAAACATTCACTGTGGTAAGACCCAGTCAGAGACAGAGATTCTTATAAAGACTTTACTGCAAGTTCTAATTCATAGAAGAAAAAGAATCGCGCGAGATCGCTTGACAGCATTTATCAAAAGAATAGCCATCGTGACATTACAATCCCAACATAATGTGGCTGCCAGCATACTGGCCATTATAAAACAAAGTTTGCAACTTGGAAAAGCAGCAGATGTTTTATTAGATACTGACTGTAGTACTGGAGACGGTTTTTATCAACCAGAATTGCAAGAACCCGAGTGCTGCAATGCGGATCGTTCAGCACTATGGGAACTCGCAGCTTTGCAGGTATGTACATGTACATATACTATTGCGGGATGGGAAGAAGGCCGACTACCCACAAGCTGAATGAAATGTCACAGAGGCAAGGGAAATCGCTCGCTCGCTCCACTCAATCCCTTGCAACAAAGTCCGCCGCGTAACGCAGAACGTGAATGAAACAAATCACGACAGCCCGCGGATATGGACAGCCGCTAAGAACCTAAAAGTATTTCAGCTTGTGGGTAGTCGGCCTTCTTCCCATCTCGCAATAGTACATATGTATGCATATAGTTGGATTAGTGCAACTACATAACGTATTATTAACATTCTCGTGGACGTTTGTTTTGTTGCCGATTTTAGCGACATTATCACAGTACTGTACAAAAACTAGCAAGAAATGTAGCTTGGGGTGTGCCTTCGACCGGCGAAGGCAGTCTGCCTCCGGAAATTGCCAAACTGTAAGTGTCCACCCACGACTCTATGCGTAGAGTAATGTATTCTGACGAGATAGAAAATTTATTCATTTCTTTTAGAAGCCCGGAACAACTGTACATTGATTTTGATCCAACTGGTGTTGTATTCAAGCCAGCGGTGCCAGTTCCCAAACCTACGAAATCTACCGGATCCTTGACAACCCATCGCTTTATCAACAGTGACTTCGAGGATTACATCAATACCATAATAAATAATGAATTACCCAAGGCTGGATGCATAGATTATTATAAAGCAATCAATAGTTGAAATTTACGTTGCAACATGATTGACAACAATGAGATCAGTGGCGTATCGTTTACAAAACCTTTGAAACTGCGCGTATTTTCGAATCAATTACAAATAATGTAAACAATCATTTTGTTCGTTTCAGAACCGTGATACACGGATTTATAAATAATTGAAAATGGATACTATAAATAGTTGTTGTTTTCCATGTACAATACATATATATATATATATTTTTTATATATACATGTGTATTTCTCTTTATTATCACAATTAATAGAATTTTAAATCGTTAAATACGGAAAGATACTTTGATACTTGATCTTTGGAACAATAAATAACACGCATTAATAGAGTTAACAGAATTCAATGCTTGAAGATGTAATATTGGTACATATTTGAGCATCACTACGCAGTACTCTCTCTCTCTCTCTCTCTCTCTCTCTCTCTCTCTCTCTCTCTCTCTCTCTCTCTCTCGTACGATGTATATTCGTTGTAAACATCTTTCTAAAGAAATTTCTTATTTTCTGTAGGAAAATTTTCGGAATTTCTTTTCCTTTTCCTCTCTTTTTTTACGTTTAAACTTGCGTACAATTAGGCGATAGGAAATGATGTACATTGGTTGATTATAAAACTTGTGTCTCCGGACAAAGATGTAGTGTTTCAATTGGTGTATGATTTCCATGTTTGCAAGTAGGTAGCATTCTCTCATCTATTACGTTGCAATAGATTATCGTCTTTTATATTTACCTTTGTTTCAGTAAAAGTTTGGTTGGCATTGTCATGGTTTGTCGGCGATGTCGAATCAACTCGCTGCATAGGTATGCATTTACGTTCTATGATATTCATCTTTATAGCATCTTCGATTTCTAACGTTTCGTCTGCCGACTTGTACTCGCTTTCTCTAAATTGTCTCTCCGTAATCCGCGCATACTTATGCTCATCCTTGTTATGGTTCAACAGCTTTGGCGTATTAATTTTGTCAATTGCCTTTGTAACAACAACCCGCTCATTCTTATCGCTCTTATCGTTCTTATTGTCTCCCTGGGATGGTTGAGAATTCCTTTTCGCGAGGATTATTTTAGTGTATTTGATGGTGGGTTGACTAGTACGAGTGTGTATCGGGATTACGGCTTTAGGTTTAGATGCGGCGGGATTCTGGGCTCTTGCCCGCATCATCGCGTGATTTAAACTTGCTATATCTACATTAGGACATGTAATTGTTCGAGTACAAGGTGATACGAATAATTTGCTAGTACTTGTCTGATGATGGAGTTTGTCTTGCTTGTTGCTTATCAGAACAACTCTGGTACTACTACTATTTAGTAGTTTAGATGCGTTCTTTTCATAAACATCTGCAGGTACAGCTACTTGTGGCAAAGGTGGATTCCTTTCGATAGAATTTAAATTATCGTCATCCTTTGCAAATATTATTGGTATATCTAGTATGTTTCCCAAATCATCGTCGATATCATTTACGAGGCAATTCTTTTGTAATGCCTTGCTTGTAGGGTTTGCTTTGTGAATTCTTTGTAAATTGGACGCGCTCACTGTAATTTTTGACACTCCTTTCGTAGATTTCTGGATAGCTTTCAGTTTGTTGGAAGGTGGTAAAATAGTTGTCGAGCTATGGCTAGTCAATGGTAACACGACTGACGAATAAATGGGTTTAGCAACAAGAGAACTTTCAACCATAATTACGTTCCCACACGATGTATTATGAGAGTTATTGCTGTTAATACAGGTCGTTACTTGTTGTTGGGCTAATTGTGACATCTTGATTGCGTCCAATGTGTGGGTAGAACTCTGCACAGGATGCGAAGAGTTACCGGTGGTTGTTGCCATGTCGTCCATCACTATAAAATATGTAGGTAAGGTTCGAGAATCTTTTAAATCATTAATATAGACAAGCTAATATACATATTGATAATTTATCGACTCGATGCAAATTCCATTCGAGGATAGAGTCTCGTCTAAAACTTTTTACATCAAGTACAGTTTGTACAATAATAATTTAAAAACACTAAAAACTTGTCGGATAACGTTGTGTGTATGCGTACGTGTGTGCGCCCGTGTTGTTGTATTTCTCGTTGTCGTAATAAAATCAGAATGACCCATTTCGTAGAGACTATTCTACTCGTAACGATATTACGAGCGTTAATCGAATTAAAGTTTGACCAAGCGTTAGTAGTGAGGAACATTCAACTAATTAATATTTATCTTGCTCATTCGTTTAAAGTATGTAAAGTACGCCGAGCGTGCCACCGAGCCAAATATAAATATGTAGTTGAAAATGTAAAGAGAAATAAATAAATGAGAAGCTTGATTAAACGGCTACGCACCAATAATCGTAATCTGTCTAATTCTATTGCAATAGCTCGCACACTTTGCTAATATTGAGCAGGAGTAGGGTGAGGAAACAAATAAATTCAAATTACATGAAAAAATGTTTATTTAATACAAAAGAAAAGATGGTAGTGATATATTTACAACATATTACTTTAAATGCTTTCGAATATATAAATTTGTATATCAACTTGTGTAAAATGATACAAATACGTGCTACACCCGGAGCAATATGTTTTTTTACATTACATGCTGACCAAAGATGTACGAAAAACGTGCGTATACTATACTAATAAATTCTCTTTAAATTTCTATACAACGAGAATCATTCCAGTACGTACGACACCCGGAGAAATCGACAAACAAATATATAAATATTCTAGACGAGATATCAAGACTAGAAATAACCAAGGTCTATCGGATTTATTAAGTCATGTACTTTTTTTTATTGTCATTCCACGTTGACTATCAAGGCATTTGAAAACAGATAAAAATGGTGAATGTGTGTATGTATGTATGAATGTGTGTATGTATGTAGGTAGGTAGGTAGTAGTGAAGGAAAGAGAAAGGAGCTCCTAGAATCTCACATTTAGGTAGATTTTACGAGAAAAAAGAACATTTCTATACTCCTATCTCAACACTATTCAATATTCATGCGCGTGTTTAGAATATGAAAAATAATTTTCAATTAAAAAGCAAGTGTTGAAGAATAGGACGGTAATTGATGGAAGTTGTCAACTATTTAGTGTGTCGAGTGGTAACGATAGATGTACCTGCGAAACAACGAAAGGTCCTTGATACGATAGAAATTCACACGATGTAATAAGCACCGAGGAATATGCGAATAGGGGTGACTCGATCAACACTTTCTCTTCCAACGCTCCTATTTCCCTCGACACTACGCGCGCGTCATTTTCGAGATGCTTGTCGCGCGTAGAGATCTATATTTACCATCAATCCCGCGCACGGTTCAATTAAATGAGAATTTACTTTTGCTAGCAATACTATCAAGTGTCCTCTGGGATCGTATCTCGAGGTAAATTCGATAGATCAATTAGTGTTTCTACGTGTATATTACGTGTGAATTTACCAAATATAATTCGAGCATACATATTACAATCGTGTTATATTTATATTTATACACATATGTACAAAACTGGTTATCGTTTAGATTTAGAAAATCAAAGTACCCTTCGAAAGTCATAGGCTTCAGATTCTGTAATTCATTCTTTTTGCTGATTCCAAAGCTTTTTGTACATTTAATGGAAAACTAAGCGAGATACTATGACGTAGGCGAATTACTTGGTACCCGATTAGATGATAATATTCTACCTTTTGATATGGTCGATGCAGTAGTAGTCGATGCTACGCTAGTTGCCGCAGCCGTGTTGTGTGTCGGTAGAATACTACAAGCCGCTGCTGATACACGCGTAGATGACGACGATGACGACGACGACGACGACGACGACGACGACGACGACGACGATGAGGACGACGAGGACGAGGACGACGACGACGAGGACGAGGAGGACAAAGACGAAGAGGATGAGGACGATGATGACGACGAGATTGTGGCGAGTGTCATTGAACTTTTGCCATTTAGCAAGATATTCGATAAAGATCCATTTGTCGCCCCAACCGTAGGTAAACCGTGTATCGCTATGAAGGGGATATAGAATAATACATTCTATAAGAGATGAATCGGCAGCGAGTAGTTGATTACCGTGTATTAATTTTGAAACATGGGTACACTACCTGCAGTAGGCGTATTCAATCCAATTTGGTTTCCTGGTGTTGTTTGTAAAACTTTGAGCAATTTTGCATCAGCGTGTACATCAGAAATATTAAGATGCCTGTAGTTGTTTGACATTACTTTAGAGAAAGCTTTGTTGGACGATACGATTGCTTTCATTTTTGGTAGATTCTGTAGTTGTAGATTGGCCGGTATAATCTTGGGCACTTTAGCCGAGGCAACCGAGTACTTGGGTGTAGTTAATTTTTGGGTGGTAGATACAGTTTGACTTGTCGACGATGCCGCCGGAGCTAGACGTATCGGACCGATTGGCGCTAGACTTGCCAAAGAGCCGATATTTAACGTTATGCCGCCATTATCTGAATTGGAATTCTGCTGAAATAAAAATGTACGTGTACTCTGTCGCATTTACGCTTCGTTTCCTTGGAGTTGCGTATTTCTAATTACACAAGTCTCCTTAATTAGTAGTACATTAATAGAAATGATTTACCTGACCGGGAAATCTAGACGACATCGGGTGCTCTACATAGTGAGCTTTCTGGTTATTGATCACGCGAGGTTTTCGCTTTACCGTCTGTGTGTGACTCGTATGTGCTCCACTCACTGTCACCAAACTCGATTGCGCGCCGAATGTTGCTGCTTTAGGAATCGTAGTTTCAGGTGATTGTGCGTTGTGTCCAACGGACACTGTAATCGGAGATATCGGTGTATTCGGGCGACATCTCTTTACTGTTGGAGAATTCGGTTCACTATCCACAAAACTACTTGTCGAGTTTCTTCGTTTCCGAGACTCTTTTCTGTTGCTTTTATTCTCATAATTTGACAATGACATTGATCTTAATGGTAAGGGGTGTGGTTGCGAGAGAATACTACCCACAAAGTCTCCGATTTCATCCAAGATACATCTATCCGCCATACTTTGCGTAATACCTTCCGATATCTTTCTTGCGGTAGATATTCTTAAATGATCATCAGCCGATCCAACTACTATCAAACTTGTTTCTACCAACATCCTTTCCCTAAGACCTTCCAAATCATCGCCCCTTACAAGTGTAGCATTTTGCCCAATAATGAACATAACCGGACACCGAATATCCATTAGCGTATCATCAGGCGTATTCCGTTTTCCCTCGACCGTAGAAAAAGGGAAACCGAGACAAATAACGGCGGTTACATGTTCCAACTGCGCTACCTGTGAATATTAAAATGACACGTTACATTTTACAGTGAAACATCAAGGGCATCAACAACAACTAAACATATACCTGACACGCAAGGGCAGCACCGGTATTAAAACCAACCAGTACTATTGGTTGGCCAGGGCAATCGCTTCTAACGTCTTGTATTTTAGTCCTTGTAGCCTGAACCAGTTGGTCGATGCACACCATCATGGTCATTCTATTGGCTGTCAATCCTAAATGTGTATGAACGGTAACAACCATCCCTAAAGCTCCTAATTGAGAGATCCACTTGTGTTGTCGAGAAGAGATATTAGATCCGACACCGGAAGGGGCTATTATTAAAATTGGATTTCCTGGTAATTTTTTCTACAACAATAATGACAATAATAATTACATATACCAGCGTGCAATAATCTATGTCAGGCCTGGGAATTAAGCGATCTTTTCGGCAGAGTTTCAGAAGCAACATAGGATCTTTTTTGTAAAGAATTTCCTAAGCTATAAATTGGCGTTGCTTCTGAAAGTCGACCGGAAAGATCACTTAATTCCCAAGCCTGATCTATGTAATCAACCATAATTACAATTCTATTGATATTTAAACTCGGACTAATTGGATCCCACGATCGTTTTAGAAGAGATCCAAGAGTTTCCCATGTTATAGAACCTGTTTTTGCATTGATATTTGGCTGTACAGCAATCATTTTATCGATAAGTTGAGGAATTTTCAGTCTTAACGTTTGCAATATGTCCAGATAGATTCCAAGGTATTGTTGAGGAAGGTGATCGAATAATAGACTATGCAACCATTGCGCGAGCCTCCAATCCCAACCAGCGGACGCCAATGTTTCTCTAAATCTTCTTGCAGCTGTATCGACTAATGTACGTCGATGAATTGGTTCTATAAGACTACTTGCTTTGGCTAATCTTGCGAGTCTCTCTGAATTTAATATTTCAAGCACTTTGGTAAATATTCGATTCTGAACCGGAGACCATGGAATTTTATCAAGTTGTTCTTCCCAATCTTCGTTTTCATCTTGCCGAGCAAAATTAGCCAACCTTTGAAGTTCGTCCATTTGATGGTGAGCTCTTGTAAAATCTACCGGTGGTAGAAATGCTTGGACAGCATCTTCTTCTACATCAATTTCTTCGTCACAAATGGCTTTCTCCCTAATAGATGAAAAATTACGATATAGTATTATTGTGCTTAATTCCATTTCAAAATTATGTATCGCTTACGCTGGTACACTTTTCTTGGGGAAGAAAAGCCTTTTTACAGGTTTCACGTATATATTTTCTGGTTTCCAATTCCATGGGCGGGCATAACAATGATCTTTTGTAACCACGTCGACATTCATTTCATAGCAGCCAGCAAGCTGATGCAAATACGTGGTCAATCTGTTTGGACTATCGTCGAAAGTATCGCTGATGGGACTCGACACTCTAGAGCCACTTGATGACGTGGAAGGCATTGCTGACATTATTGCCAACATTCTTCTTTTAAATGTTGTTGTTAAACAATATATCCATAACTGTGAAATTGATTTTTTCGATAAATAGTTGAAATATTACTTCTTGAATGCATAGAGCTAGAAGCAATAAGAATATATAAATTGTTTATTATAATACCTGTGATAGTAGTTGCTTTTATTATCACTTTAAATACGTGTAAATGCAGCTCAATGTATTTATCCACTGGATACTTGAAAGAAAGTAATCACCACCGAGTGCACAGCGTGGTGGCGACGAGTCTGATGTCTATTATATAAAATGAAATCACATGCTCGATTGTAAAGCGTCCTAGACGCGTAGAGGATCGATTCCTTTCGAATTATAAAACTCGTATCGAGTGTACGATTCGTTTATGAAATTAACCTAGACTATGTTGTACTGTATTCACTATTACTATTGGACACTTTTGGTTATCGCATCACAGTGTCGATTATTTTGTACGTATGTATTTACGTACTTGGGTACAACGATTTCGAAACGGAAATCGAAATTTAATGTACTCGTTTATGAATAAACAAAAGGAAGAATAGAAAAGAGCGCGTATCAATTATATATAGATTGTGAGCATATCGACATGACCTTATATCGTATCTATTGATATATATGTATGCACATAAATACATACATCATAAAACTATTCTTTGGGGAATAATTATTTTTTAAACTAAATAGTTGGAATGAGGCAGAGGTTCGATGAATATTATGTAAGTATGTATGTACATACATTATATTCGCGTAATGGCGTAATGGGGCGAAAACGGACGCATGAAATGAAATAAAACAATTGAAATTGAAAAAAACGTATCTGAACCTTAGAGCATATAGACGGGACGTCGGGACGTCAAACTAATCAACGCCAAGATGGAAAACGAAACGGCGCCAGCGCCAAACAAAGTCAACTAGTCAAACTAGGTGAGGCCGCAACCAACCAGCGTCGACAACCGATTCTCCGGCGACGCTGGTTGTCCTGGCTTGACTAGCTTGGCTTGGCTTGACGGTGGCGCCGTTTCTTTCCCACCTTGGCGTTGATTGGTTATCCCCCTCCGCGGAATAGTTTGACCATCAAGTCAATTCTGCCGCACGCTGATCTGAACGTATCTAATAGCGAATTCGGTACCTCGCACTGACTCTGCACCGGTGTCAGAAAATGACTTCGATTGGTTGTTTCTGATCTCTATTTCTTAGCACCAGTGCAGACGTCAGTGCGGGTTACCGAATTCGCTATAAGATCGAATTCCACTTACGCCCAAATCGCCCGTGACTTACATTATGGTAGGTTTTCCTATACGCGACTGGACGCAACGTCAAGAACTTCAAAGTCGATTTTCTTGAAAATTAAGCGCGATATAAAAAAAAGTTACCTTTTCTTTTCTACTTATAACAAGTAAATAAGTCGAGAAAAAGGAATAAGATTTTTTCATATTGCGCTCCATTTTCGAGAAAATCGACTTTGAAATTTTTGATGATGCGTCCAGTCGCGTATAGGGAAACCTACCCTAATAAAAATCGCGGGCGATTTGGGCGTAAGTGGAATTCGCTCAATGCATACTGCATAGGCGCACGTCAAGTCTGATTCTCAAGTGTAAAAGTAATGAATTTTATTATTCGAATCATACATACTTACTAGAACAGGTGAGATGCAATTTTGCGTGAAGATGCATCTTTTTATTAGAAAAATTACAGAATCTCAAGAATATTGCGAGTAATTTGAATTGGGTGGCCCTGATTTTTATACATATATATTTAAATCGTGATCAGTAATTGATTAATTTTCTTCCACGTTCTTGTAAAACTTAAAAACATATATGTATATATATTTTTAGGTTACACACTAAAATAGCTGAACGTTCGTGGTCGATCAGTCCTGCTTAAATGTTCGGCTGCTGTATAGTACATATAAGTAGCTGTACATACATCATACACACAGACACGTACACACACGTACACCTCTAATACATATAATGAATAAATGATTAGAATGAATTCTGTAATTTTGTTCCTTGTTTATATACACTTGAAAAAGTAAAGTATGATTGTTGAAATTTACAATGGGTAATACACGCCGTACGAATTTCTCGACAGGATTTTGGTTTGACATATTATTGCGGATTGTTTTAGCAGCATTATATATGTAAGTTTTCATTGGATGTATAATATGGCAAGCTGTTTATCATTATGATATTTAAAAAATACCACGATATTATATTATGGAATTACTCGATCGATATAAATGTTCAAAAGAAAGGAAAAGTGAATGAAATTTATTGTTTATGTACATAGCGAATTAGAAAACGCAGAACCGTTTACAAGGAAAATTCATGAGGATGAATTATGGTTATATAAAAATCCTAGAACCAACTCGTATGTTCCAACTACAGTATTATGGGTAACGTAATTAATGCAAACCCTTTTTGTGGTCGTGTATCCATATAACCAAAGATATTGATCCAATATATCTTTCTAGCCCCTAGTCTTCGTGATGCCTACCATAGTTATCTTTCTTGCTTTCTTAGTTTATAAGGACAAAACTGATTCCTATCAAGCAGTATTATCTGTAACATTAGCTTTAGGATTCAATGGCGCAGTTACAGACATTTTAAAACTTATAGTTGGTAAGAATTCGGGAATATTAGCTTGCTTCTCTTAGCGGCAACTGATACAAATATATTATCCGTAGGCCGTCCCAGGCCAGATTTCTTTTGGAGGTGTTTCCCTAGTGGACAAACAAATCCCGACTTTCAGTGCAATGGAAATCCAGTTGTTATAAGAGATGGAAGAAAGTCATTTCCAAGCGGACATTCTTCGTGTATGTATTACCCGAAAGGACAAGTAATTAAAGGCAGCCTGACTCTTTAACATCTTGGGTATTATCCATTTTCCAGTTGCATTTGCGAGCTTTGGTTTTATTGCACTATACGTAGCTGGAAAGCTACGTACATTCAGCTTAGTAGGCAAAGGACAATCGTGGAAATTGTGTGCATTTATTTTGCCAATTTGCGTCGCTTTTGTAATTGCGCTGAGTAGAACTTGCGATTATCATCATCATTGGCAAGGTAAGCATAGTTGTAGAACAAATTGTAGAGAAAACTCTTTTATTATATAAAATTTTAGATGTGGTTGCCGGATCTATGATAGGATACCTTTTGGCATACATGTGTTATAGACACTATTATCCGCCATTAGACTCGCAGGTATGTCATAAGCCATATGCTGTGCTGAACCTTGGAGTTCAATTAGAGCTTACAAGAAATAAAGATGAACAGATCAAATGGATATAGGGAGGGAAAGGAGAAAGAGACAAGCAATGGTATTGAAATCTAATATATAATTGATAATTATACGTTGCCCAAGTGTGATATAGATCAGCATTTTCAATGAATTTATATTAAATATATATATACTTGTATATACATAATAGTTGATCTTCCGTTAAGAAACGCCCATTATTTTTATCGAATAAGCTAATGTTCGTTGATACATTGATAATGACGACGACGACGACGACGACGTGGATGTTTAAGGGAGGACCCCACCCTGAAACTACTGACAAAAGACGAAGTTGGGGATTTTTTGTTCGTGTAAATAAAAATATAGGGCTTGGATTTTTTATATTTAAAGCAATTTTTATTTTGCTAGAATTTTTTTTATGAATAATTGTACAAAATGACGATGAACAAAATGACGTCCTGGAGCACTGCCCACTGTGGGCCAGTTTTTTTTGCAGTGCTCCGGGAAGCCATTTTGTACAATTTTTCATAAAAAAAAAAATTTTCTAGCAAAATAAAGATTGCTTTAAAACTATATAAAACATCCAAGCCCTATATTTTTATTTACACGAACAAAAAAATCCCTAACTTGGTCTTTTGTTAGCGGCTTCAGGGTGGGGTCCCCCTCTTAAGGTATTTGAAATAGCGCGCCTAAAGCATGCGTAAGAAGGTCTAAATAGACCCGCGTACTGCGCATAGACGCCATTTTGAGACTATCGCGTCGAACAGCTCTACCCAGTATACCAATTGGTACAAGAGTTCATCCGCTACCTATCCAGTAAGAAACAGTAGGAGAAGAAAAGAGCAGGAGGTGGCAGGAGGTGCAGTGGAGCAGTGGGAGCAGTGGTCGTGTTTACGGTTTTTTGCGAAACTTTTTCAACTTGGCGGTTGATCGTGTAGCATATCTTCCTTCTTTGTAAATTATGCAACACTTTACGACTACTTGTATTGTGCGTTTTTAAAGGGAAACAACACTGCTCACCGTTTGCTATATATTCTGGTTAGGCGATATAGGTCAATTACAATTAGTTAGATTTCTCCGCGAGGCTTGACAATTTCATCGGGTTTCCCGATTCTCGGCAGTGTCAGGCAGCGTCAAGTGACATAGTTATTTATGAGCTGTTGTGTTGGTGAAATGTTGTCTGAACTTGCTGTACATGGCGAAGACTCGTGAGCGTCGTGGTCGTGAGTGCCGTGAGTGCCGTGAGCGTCGTCAGCGTCGTCAGCGTCGCCGTGGTCGTCGGTCCCCCCCGTTGAATAGTCAAACGCCAGTGTTGAAACGGTTGAAACGGTGTTTTATCCCTTTTTAACAACGCCCGCCGTATTTTTGTCTGTTTCTCGCAGCTTAAATCAGAGTTATCGTGCTAGCTGTGCGTGAGAATGATCAACATGGAAACGGATAAGATTATCGACGACACAAACACAAATCTTCAGGTGCGTGTAACATACGATACATATTAGTGTTTTTTTACTCGACCTGAAATCTACCGCCATCTTATGTTTCCTCCTTATGACCAAGGGATTAGCTAATATTTCGCGATCGGAGGACGTAGATGTAGTTTTCGGATCGGGAAATCCATCGAAATTTCGGGGACGCGTCATTTCAGCTGGCTGGATCGTTAATCGGTTAAATATATTTCGCGTAGCAGGTTATGATGTTGTATAATCTATAAACTGTCATGCACGAGGACTGGATTAAGATCATTTCTCCGAGTCTCTTTATCAGAGGATGCCTATCTACCACATCCATACCATATCGTGATGACAGTTGACCCCTTGAATTAAACAACATTTACAAAATGTTGCCTACTTTTTCCTCGATCATGATCAAGGACCAATTTTCCACTAGCCGTTACGTACTCGCTCTGCATCTATTTACGCGTATTTCAATAACAATTTTCTTACATTTTATAATTATTATTCACTCGAATAACAAATTTAACTAATTTCTACACCACTTCTCTTTCTCTTTCTTTTTTTATTCAATTGCATGTGAATAATTACTTGATTTGATGGAGTAATGATGGTTTTTATTGTACAAGCCTAATCTCTTCGGGCCTGGCAAGCTCTGAGATCAGCTTGCCATGTAACAAATGTCTTATTTTTTCCTCTTAACCTTTCTTCTGTGTCTGCTACATTTGCGAACCCCCATTACCCGTTCGCCGTTCATCCATTCTTCTATCCACTGTTCCCTAGCGTTCCTCTCGGAGCTCTGCATTGTTCCAAATTTGAATTACATTCATGATAACAGCGAGCGATTGAACAAAGTCACTGCGCAAGGTTACCTTAAATTTTCTTTGCTAGAAGGCACGATCGGGTTCGGGTACTTATTCCTTTACTCTTAAAGCGTAATGGCTTGCTTCTCAGTTACCATTTATAATCGTATAATCTTTTCTTTTAATTGGATGTAAACCAGAATCATCAAAATGTGTATAAGAAACTTCAGATTAGTATATCATTTAGTATGGATGTAAGAAAAAATAAACATGCCAACTTTATTAGGTACATAGTAAAAGTTAGGGGATGTGCGCAGAGACGAAAAGTGTTGGGCTGTTTAGTAGAAACATGTATCATGATTGATCAGTGTTAATGAACTCTGGCAGTCTGTTATTAAAAGTGCCATGACTTGGCGGGGAAAAAGCACTGTATTCTTATATGTATAGTGCCAGTGACTCATCATTCCGGTTATATTACATGTACGTACTATATACGCGTTTTTAATTTTTCACTGTTCGTTGGACGCAACGAGAAACCACGTGATTACGAAATTTCATATTTTATATCGATTATTATTACGGTTACTATTCGAATCGTAAAAGTTTTTTGAATTTCAGCGCGTTAAATATTGACGAACAGGACGGACCGGGACTGTTGAAATTTGCCCGGTTACAAAAGTTACTGTTCGCGTATATTGATTATATTACGTAGTTTTCATGACTCGTTCTTGATTGTCTTTCCTTCGTCGAAATATAATACGTGTGTTTGTTTTGTACCAGCAACATGGAATCAACAGTCGACATTAAGTGATGACTGATGATTCCAACGAGTTTAGATCGTGCTGTGCGTTTAAATTCGTCCGGCGAAACGAAATCGGGAGAAGTAAAAGAGACGCAGGGTATATACTCGTCAGGTGGGAAACGAAAAACATGCGCTCGTTTGTTCGTTAGAACGCATTGATCAAAACACGCACGCAAGTATATAACCGTAACCTTAAGGACACCCGTTTCCCCGGTTCACGTTTCTGCAAAGATGCAATACAAGGTGGAGGGAATACGTAACGAGTAACGACACCAAGAGACAAAGAAATGCCGGGGAGGGAGAGGGGGGAGAGAGAGGGAGAATAGGGCTCTCGTCAGGGATGAAGGAGTTGTTGTTAGAGCGATCCCGTTATGCGGGCAGCGTCGCGAACATATGTAGGTAGGTATGTACATTTTCAGGTGATAAAAGAGAACGATACGCCTACATATCTCTATGTATTATACATGTGTATACTTACCACCCAGCTGACTGTTCAAATGTTGCCGCCTGTATGCAACCTTTTACAGTCGAATAATCGCAATACACATCTCGAGCCAAAAACCATCGACATTTCCCCTCAGCGTGACTTATACGCGTAGCCAAACAACCCAACAACTAGGATGTACATGTAATAACAAGGATTTACACGCTGCCCATGGTTCAATAAACGTGTGCTTGGCTCAGGCCCGCCGAGTGGGTACGGGGAGGGAGGGGTAAAATTCCCCGGGCCCGTGGTTCTTAGGGGTCCGGGCACACTTCAATATATTCTTTATTTTAATGAAATTTCTATTTTTTTAAAAGAATTTTTAATATTCTGCAATGAATATTTCACGTTCGATCGCGCGGTGTCGTTTCATCTTCGCCGAGTCACTCAGGCGACGATTCGTACCATTTTTTTTTTTGTAAAAAAAAAATATGTACAATACAATTTCAATTAATCATTTCTTTGTTCTTAATTTCAAGTGCTTTAACTTGTAATTTTGAAGTGTAATTTATAGTTCAATTTCTAGTCTGATATTGTTTTACAATTCTTTTGATGTTTTATATAAATAATTTGGGGGTCCGGTCAGAATCTTTTCCCCGGGCCCGGCGTTGGCTCTCGACGCCTCTGGCTTGGCTTACACGGACGCGAAGATTCAAAGACGCGAACAATGTAAAACCGTCTCTAGTTGCACAGTTTTTGTTTTTTATCGTCTAGGCCCCCCCTCTCTCTCTAACGGCATGCGATGATATGAAAGCCGTGAATGGTAAATAATAGAAGCTTCGTTGAAAAAGCATTCCCTTTATTTACAGAAATAATGAACAGCGGGAGTAACATTTAGTCGATAATAATGTCTAATGATCACACCCGATACAATCCGGATCAGATTTTTCTTGTATGCACTTAATCGAGCGGTACTTTATACTTGCTATTAAATATACTCGATCAAGTATGACAAAAACAACGTTCTATGATGCGGCTAGTCGTGTGTAACCACTGAAAAGATTTCGGCCCTTTCTCGGTTTCTTTCGTAGAAATGTTTGGCCTTGATTTATACACACTTGCAACAAGATCAACACAATATATACCTCTGTTGTATGTAGGAGGGCTTCCGCTAGTAAGGGTGGCAAGTAGGTGTAACAAGTAGGTCAGACAGAAAATATTGGATTAGTACAGGCCTCGGACCTTTTGGTACATTTCGATCCGTATAGATAAATAGAGACTGTCGATACACAATATTCATGGGAAATTGGACTAGAAACGTGTCTCTTCTTTTGATCGATTAACCCGTTACTCATTACCGAGCAAAGGGCCGGTCTCGGAAAAAGCTGAATTTCCGCATAAATAAATAATTCGCACGGTGAATGTTGAAATTTTTAATGTTTCGTCCGTGACTTAAGAAAATTTCCAATCTCTTTTACTAGCCATAATGTATGTTGATCGTATAATTTTGTATCGCCGCGTCGTCGAGTCCCATTTCTGTTAATATAGAGATGAAATATGAATGAAAGAAATAAATGGTTTGGTCGACATTTATTTCTGTGGGCAGTCAATGTGTACACTCTGCTGTACACTGTCAAGAGAGTGTGGCTGCCCGAGGTCAAGAACCCGCTACCCGTTTCTCGTCGCGTGCGTGTAGTAGTGGTAATGGTGGTAGTGGTGGCATATTTCGGGGAAAAAACACTGACAATCTAGTATCTTAGTAGTATCTACATCTTTCGCGTAATAATGTGAAGGAAAAAAAAAGAGGAACATTTTTATAATCCATGTGAATGTGATTGTTTCTGTTTTCAGTGTATGTATAATGTATTCTGTATTCCATGAGAAAGAAAGCTTGAGATTTACAGAATGTGTAGGAACGTGTACGATATTTTTTCCAGTATCCAATAACAATACTCTACGATCCCACTCGCAAGAAAGAGCTGACAACAGGGGTATCTACGCAGTATGGACAGGAAAAGGAAATTTGTATGAAACTTTTTGAAAGATGGAGCGAACCGGAGCAAGTGAACTTTGTGGAGCAATTACTAGCACGAATGTGCCATTATCAGCATGGACACATCAATGCCTATCTGAAACCAATGTTGCAGAGAGATTTTATTTCTCTGTTACCAAGTGAGTGAGATTCTTTGAAACTATATGGTTAGAGTAAACACACCCGTCAAACATTTTCATGAAACATGATTCTACATCGTTAGAGAAAGGGTTGGATCACGTGGCAGAGAGCATTCTTTCGTATCTGGATGCGGATTCATTGATCGCAGCAGAATTAGTATGTAAAGAATGGCACAGAGTGATCAGCGAAGGAATGCTTTGGAAAAAGTTAATGGAGCGCAAAGTTCGGACCGATTCGATCTGGAGAGGCCTTGCCGAAAAGAGAGGGTGGTTAGTTAATATTTTTGGTCACATATCCTGCGATTTATCGCATAAATATTAAGGATACAGTAAAAACTATGGTGTACGAGCATGTATGTATGTATGTACTATACTGATTTTCTTTGGTTTTACTTTTAGGATTCAGTATTTATTTAAACCAAGGCCAGGAGAAAGTCATCCAAATCACAGTTTTTATAGATCTCTTTATCCGAAAATAGTTAAAGATATCGTTAGTATAGATAATAATTGGAGAATGGGAAGATGTAATCTTCAAAGAATAAACTGTAGAAGTGAAATTTCAAAAGGTGTTTACTGTTTACAATACGACGACCAAAAAATAGTCTCTGGTCTGAGAGACAATACGATTAAAATTTGGGACAGAAATACGTTGCAATGTATTAAAGTGCTAACAGGGCATACTGGTTCTGTTCTCTGTTTACAATATGACGACAAAGCAATAATATCTGGTTCCTCTGATAGTACTGTAAGAGTTTGGGACGCTAATACCGGTGAAATGGTTAACACATTGATACATCACTGCGAAGCAGTTTTACACCTGAGATTTAATAATGGAATGATGGTCACATGCTCGAAGGTTAGTGAAGCTCACTGTATAAGTGGTTTATGTATTCCTAAACGGAAGGAAAACGCGACATTTACTTATTACTTGCTACTTGCTGGACCCTTTTTAGGATCGCTCGATAGCTGTATGGGACATGACATCACAAACGGAAATTGCTTTAAGAAGGGTACTAGTAGGACATAGGGCAGCGGTGAATGTTGTTGATTTCGATGAGAAATATATCGTTTCTGCTAGTGGTGATAGGACTATCAAAGTATGGAACACATCTACCTGCGAATTTGTGCGGACGTTAAATGGACATAAACGGGGTATAGCGTGTTTGCAATACAGGGACTGCTTAGTAGTTAGTGGAAGCAGCGATAACACCATCAGATTGTGGGATATCGAATGTGGCGCATGCTTACGCGTTCTGGAAGGACACGAGGAGTTGGTCAGATGTATTAGATTTGACAGTAAGCATATAGTTAGCGGAGCTTACGATGGGTAAGTATAGAAAATTTCTTCTTACATAATATTTCATTTCGTATCATTTCTTTATAGTCGTCCCCGTCGTCGTCCTCGTCATCGTCGCCGCCGCCATTGTCGTTGTCATTGTCATTACCTTATGTTACAGAAAGATTAAAGTTTGGGACTTGGCAGCAGCATTAGACCCACGTGCTTTAGCCAACTCGCTCTGTTTACGTACATTAGTGGTGAGATATCTACAACTGCTTCGACGGTTGCGGCAGTTGATTTTAATATTACGTGAAGAAAAGATTGGTTTTAATCGCAGTAATGTATTTGTTCGTAATGTAGGAACATACAGGACGCGTATTCCGCCTGCAGTTTGACGAATTCCAAATAGTGTCGTCGTCGCACGATGATACAATACTAATTTGGGATTTTCTTAATCTGAATCCATCGAGTGGAAATGTATCTTGTGGGCCTGCGACAGTAAATGCATCAGGTGCGAGTCAATCTGATACCAGATCTCTGTCTCGTAAGTATGAGAAGAAATACGTATAAATATATCGGATAGCTCGGTGTTTCTTATTTTCTAACGTTCGCAACAATCTTTTGTAGCATTCGAGTGACGCACTAATACGAAGATTCCTTCATTGTGATATAATTGTAAGTATGATGTGTAGGAATTTCATGTCACTTTTACCCGATGTACCACATAGAGTGAACACATTTTCAAATTGTACACATTGAATGTTTGTTGAAATATTACCATAGAAACCGTAAATGTATCGTAGAACATTTTTTTTAAACCATCAGATATGATCGTATCGAATTGCATCGATAGCAAGTGTGTTGTCAAGTTGTCTCTTATGTTTACTTTATTCCAGACAAGTGGTTAGTGAGTGAGTTCAATGTGTTGACGATAGTGTACGCAGAGAATGAAGAAAATCAGTGTCCAGCGTGAAGAGCGGTTAGACAGAATCAGAAACACAATCTCAAAAAAAAAAGCACGATTATTGATTTTTCTTTATTACTTGCTGTGAAAAGCAAAAGTAATGCTCTAAAGTAGGATACCTATATGGAGTGACGCATAAAACTATGAATTAATTTATACGCGGTTGACGCACTGCCTTTAGTAACAAACAGTATATTAAAACCATGTGAATATATCCCATGGATGTAAATAATTGTTTGCTTTGGCCATATCTGGAATTCTTCTACGCTCTATGACACGATAGAAGTTGACCACTTTCCTATTATGAAAGACTTGCAATACGTGAAAAAGAACGAGAGTGAAAACATTTTTCGGGAGGTTGGATACACTTGATAAGATGTTGGCTGTATTATAGCAAGTTACGGAACCTTGTTATTATTATCATCACTCGTCGCCGCCGTCGTGGCCGTCGTCATTATCATTATCATTATCATTATTATTTTCGTGGTCGTCGTCGTCGTCGTCATCATTATTTTTAATTATTATATGTGATTAATTTATAATAAGAAGATTGTAAAATGTTGTTTGATTGGAGTACTTAGCCTGTGTGAATGTGACGGTTGGGGTATTCGTATGTGAAAGTATCATGAAAACTATTGGCGTAACTAGGATTTTTGTCGGGGGGGGGGCAGCAGCTCTTTTTTATAAGTAGAGGAAATCTTTATATACATACATATTTTATAACAATCATTTATTTAACACTAATACAAAGAGTAAACAGTAAACTGAATAAAAAATTATTGATTATTTAACAGACCAGACGAATGATTTTTTTACTTATTTCGATAGTTTCTAGGGAAGGGCCATTCCGCGTTTTGGCCCACCCGGCCCCCCAACTAGTTACGCCAATGATAAAAACTATCATGCTTCATGTACGAAATTTAGAAGGCGTGAATCGCTTATACCCTCCGCGCGCGCAACACCTGCACGCCGGCACGCACGCACGCGCGCAGACTCGTGTTTAGCATTATAGATGTGTATATATACAGCTGTTAATCGAACATGTAGCCGTTCCTATAGACGTGAATTTTACAAGATTCATATTATATACCGAGGAGTACATGGAAAGCTGGCAATCTTTCCGCATATCCATCGATACAATACCATTTGCATTTAAAAATATAAATTTTCATTATACCGAGTTGACCGGTTGATCATAGAAAACCAATATAGTGACTCTCAAATTGTCTTTGCTGCGGTGAAGGAATTATTATGTTTTGACTGATGATCTCGGATAGATGATATTTTTCAATTTTTAATTTATGTTACGGTAGTCACATTTCTTTGATTATATGTTTCGAGCTTGTTCCGAACAATAGCCTATAGAGCGTTAAAATGTAACGTAATGTTTCATTATGGAAACTTTACATATTACTGTCAAGGATACTACCTTTTTAGTCTGACACACACGCGCGCGCGCACATGACACACACACAAACACACATACACACAAAATTACTTAATGGTATATTAAACAATAGGACAGACATGTAATGCATCCTTGAGGTTGCCAGAAAGTACATATGTTTGGATAAATAATACTGCAGTAATTGGACTGTCTCGACCCTATGAATAAATCGAGTGTGAGAAAAAAGGAAAATTCGGGTTTTAATTTTAACTGATGTAGTTTGCATTTTACGCAGCATAAAATTAGAATTAAACTGTGAATACATGGTATAAAAGAGGAGAATGAGTATTAGCTGTTACTATAAAACGCGTCAAGTTACTTCGCTTTTACGGTTACATTTGTAACAAATAGTACCAAGTAATACTTGTACATTATTATACTATTATAGAAATTTTTACATCGAAGGGAAAAGAATTATAGAAAATTGTGAATTGCATGCAGTCAAATTGGGTACAAAGAATTGTGATTTTTAAGCTAGAATGCTCGAACGATAAATTCTCTATAACTTTAAGGTATGTATGTATATATGGAACTCGAGTGCAAACTATACTTTTGTAGTATGCAATATGTTCTGAATTCACAAAATCTATTAATGAAGAGAATAGCATAATATTAATAGTAATAATAATTGTACTCTTTGTAAGCACATACTCCATTATACTACAGCTATCTACAAATGCATACATATACAAGTACTATGGAAATGAAATCTCATGTTACTACACTGCCTCCTACATTCCTAATTGGAGTGTAAAAATATATATTTTACTTGGATCGGGGTCTCGAAGCACTTGAGTCAATAAACACATATTATGGAAATGCGAGATTGTCATTATATGTAAAACACCGCTTGAAACCAACCACTCGGTCAAACAGTTTTTACCATAATTTATTTTGTATTTCCCGAGTATATGTATTTTCATTCATTGTTCAGGGCTGTAATAAGTGGTACTAGATCTTGATATAATAACATGGAATTTACGTTTGTCACAAATAATGGAACAACGGAAAAATATCTTTATTCAAGCATCCCGACGTTTATTCTTAATTAAATAATAACGTACGTTTTACGCGCCATTTATCGAAAGTGACCAAAAGTGGCGCTCTCTTTGGTGGAAATTTGGTACTAAAACTTTTCCATATGCAAGATGATTTTGGCAACTTTACTATTAGGCTAGGGTACGTGTCCCGATTACGATGCCCTGTACCCATTACGGTGCCTTTATACTTAAAGAAGCCGTGCAAAAAAACTCGCATAAATAAATAGAGAAAGAATTTTTCTTAAGTAAGTTAAACTATTCATGTATGTGTTACAAACTAGAAGGTTGCATTTTTAAACAATTAAATCATAGTAAAAAAATTTCAAAAATTAATATGAAGATTTTGATGGATTTACCCAAATCCTTACCAAAAACGGCAAGAAACACTCTTTTTTTAATCCAATTTCCCACTAACGTTAACAATGTTGACATCCGTTGACATTCTTCCATATAAAATTGTGGAATATCTGACATATGATTTTAGAAGGAAGTGGAAGAAAGCCCGGTACCCACTGCTCAGGAGCTTACAAGTCAGATTGTAAATAAACAAACGAATTAAGAAAGAAATTCATTTATTGGTGCATATAACCTCGTTAGCTGTGAATAAAAGTATCGCGGAAAACGAATGAACATACATAATTACTTGTGTGACTGTTGAGGGTTCAACAATGTAGTACATATGCATATATACCTTACGTATATGTACATGATCGTGATTCATTTCTCTCCGTAAGATAGAATGTCAGATTGTGTTGTTCTGAGTGATTCGGGCGAATCTGTCTCGCCTGTCGAAAATGATAGAGCCAAGAGAGTTGGTGGAGGGAAAAGAAGAAATTATTGCCTCAATGATTCTGATTCGAATGATTTCGAATTTCCTCCAGTAAATTTCTGTTACACCGCCGTTGACCAGGACCAAGAAGAGCACAACTTGTATAAAAACACCGTCCATGGTTCCAATAAATCTAATATCGAATCTTTCCAATCGGGCCTAGACAAATTCGAGTTTCCTATCGATGACAAGAATTCTAGACTGGATGATGTTGACAAATCTTTGTCACAGGGACGGAAAGGTGTTACATCCGCAGCGAGGAAAGCTAAAAGTCAAGTAACAGAGGATAGGTCGAAAAAACAGGAACGATTAATGAGAGAGAAAGCATTGAGAGGAATCGAGTTAAAGAAGCAGAAAAATATTAAGCCCGGCGAGTGTATGAAATTTATGGAAGTTGTTTTTGACAAAGGTATCGAAAAGTTTGACTTCTTTAAGGATATTAAATCTATGCTATTGGAGGCTGGTGTACAATGTAACGTTAAGACAGAATTAATTCCAAACAGTATTACATGGAGAAGAAACATTGAGGAGAGTTATCTGAATACAGCAAATGAAGTCTGTACAGTAAAAGATATTGAAAAGCTTAATGAAACATTGATAGTTTGGAATTGGGACGAAGCCGTAAGGAAAGTAGCGGATGGCAGCTTTTGTGCAAGTATTTCCAGTATGAAAAGTTTCTTAGCGAGGAATAATTTGACTATAAAGTTACTGTTGGTAATAGTTGGTATGGATGATTACTTTGAGCATAGAAAAGGAACAAGGAATTCGGTTAAAAATCAAGGAAGAAATAAATTACAAAAGAATAAGAGAAAGAGTATCGACAGTGACGAATCTACAAGTTTCCCAGATGTATCGAGGGAGGAGTTTGAACTGTGCCTGAATGAGATAGAAATTATTTGCAAGTGTAGCAGCAGGCTGTTGAATGATTCTCAAGATATAGCGTTAATGGTATATCAGTGTACAAAAGCTATGGCACTAATACCATACAAATTGCAAAAGAATAAAGATTTATCGAACAAATTTGATTGGTATGTGATGGGAGATAATAGAAATACGGTAAGCGTAGATAAAGATGGAAACGGACTGAAAAGATTGTGGCAACAGCAGCTTTGTCAGTTTAATTTGAGTAGCCTGGAAATCGCGGAAGCAATTTCTTCCGCATACCCGAGTCCTGCGGATTTGACAAAAGTATGCAACATACTTATTATGTACCAGTAGTTTGTAACAAGTGAAATTCGATATAATTATTTAGTTTATCCTTTTGCTTTTCTTTTGTTTCTCAGGCTTACAGTAGTTGTACACAGAACGAAGGAATAAACTTGCTGAAAGATATTTTGGTAAATTATAGATTTGTCTATTTTCTAAAATACGTTATGCGTAACGATACGAGCGAATTATTTAACGAGGAAAATGTTCTATATAGAAAAGTTATAAAAAATTATAAAAATTAAACATTTTATTATTATAGCTTTACTTACATTTCACAATCATATATCTAATATTTCTAATGTTTCTAATATTTCTAATATTTCACAGATTAGAAGGGCAGCTGGGCCTCTTACAACAATGCGTAAAGTTGGCCCTGAATTAAGTAAAAAGATATATACAATGTTTACATCCAAAGATGGTGAAAACGTATTAAATTAAAGGTATTTGTGTAATAAAGCTTGATAAAAACTACAAATAAAAATCTTACAATAAGCAGGCTGTGCCTTGTTAGAATATACTGACTCTAATTAATCGATCCAGTAGTAATAGCCAAACACAAATGTTATTGTGTATGTAACAAACTCTGTTTCTTTGTCATACAGGTTTTTGCTTACTTGACCAACATAAGAACAGCGAGGTAAGGAATTGATCGCATTCGTGTGTTGCACGGTAAATGATTTAAATACTAAGTGAAAGTATATATAGCTTTTCATCTATTGGGTGTTACAACAGTCTAGTGTCTAGTGTCTACCAAATGAAACACATAAATGCGTTTTATTGTCGCGCGAGTGGACACAATTTCTTACGAGTTGCACTAATTCCATATTGTAATATAGATTTCATACCGACCATTTTTTAACAAAATACTATCAGTGACACTTGAAATTGCGATGATAATAATAATAATAATAATCATAATAATAATAATAATAATCATCATCATCATAATAGTAGGTAGTAGTAGTAGTAGTAGTGATGGTGGTAGGAGTAGTGGGACTAGTAATAGGAATGGTAGTGTTGGTGGTAGTAATAAGAGTAATATGTAGTAGTAATAGTAGCAGTAGTAGTAGTAGTAGTAGTAGTAGTAGTAAATGTAACGATGACGACGACACAACAACGAGATACATTTTCAAAGAAATTTTTTCATTACCAATTTAATGGCGTCTCTCATAATACATCACATTGTTAGTGCGAAAGACTCGCCCCCATTGACATACATTTATACGGGCCAATTTCTCAAGGAACTGATATTAATGATCGAATATTAATACTTTTTGATAGTGATTTATGAATCTTTTATCCTTATTGTTTTAGAATGGTCATGAGATTTCGATGCATATTTTGTGAAAAAAAAAGAAGAAAAAGTACTTAGATAACAAATATATGTATTTAAATAAATGGAAGTCGACTGTACGTAAAAGTAATAATATGGAACAAAATGCATGCTAGTAACTAATATATGTATAGCTGGCTTCCTATTCTACATACTATTTCCCAATATCGTTTAAAAATTGAGACTACAATCTATAATGTGATATTTATTTAAAATAATGTATAAATATAATGAACAATATGTATAAAAGGTGATTCTTGGCACTGAAAACTAAAAGTATACGTACTGAAAAGATAATGTGAAAGCAAGTTTTCACACTCGTAAGTCGTAATACGTGCTTCGAGAGCATTAACAAAAGACAATCCTTGTCTAATCTCACGTTTGTTTTGTTTCGAGCGCTTTCGGAAAATAGTTGAAGTGAATTTAACCAATTTATCGGTGCAAAATTATTCAATATATATTGACTGCTGATTTACAAGATGTAATATATTTATTGCCAACCTTTCTTATACGTAATATATGTGCAAGAATATTCGTGTTCTGGTATCGCGTTGAACCAAAGTGATAGGAGTATAAAGGTAATAAAACGAATCTAGGTATCAGTTTCGTCATCAAAAACTCCGAGTATGTATGTATATGAACGTCGAGGTTATAAGCACGCTATTCGCATGTATGTATCTCCGTGTGTTCTCGAACGAAACGAAACGAATCGAAACGAGGTTCGAAATAGTCGCGTAGCTCGAGATAATTTGGAAAAAGCGAAACAAGGTTAGAGAAGAATAGGAAGCCAAACGATAATGTTTTTGTAAAACAACAGCGCTTAATTTATTATCTTTATACTCATCTAAAACCATAATTTCGAGTCCACCGTAATTTATAATTTCACTCGCACACACATTCAAGCATTTGGCAGGCAAGAACCTAGGAGAATCTAATTGAAAGAGAGCAGTATCACTACAAAGCCATCATATCACTGACAGAGTTTACAGATGTATAAGGTCCCTTCAAGATATCATTTATATCTTTTATAAGCAACGATAAATTTTGTGTAAACCTAAAATAGAAGGAGAAAGCACATGTAAACATTCACGCACTGTCCTTGGTATTATTGCCTTTAACAATATACATACATATCTCTCTCTCTCTTACCTATCTCTATTCCTTGTGAGTAAATTCCTTTCAATTCCTTCCATGAGGTTCTCAAACCATTGTGCCATTGTTGCCTGCTTATCAACTGGTTGGCTTCTAATGATATTTTCTCGTAATTGATTAAAATACTGCAATGAAAATTAATTTCCATTCGTATATATTTATTCTTTCTTTCGTCGAGTCAAGTGTAAATGAGGAATTATTCGCACTCACTTCTTCGTTTAAAAGAATTAATCCTAAAAGGGGACGTGACATACTCCATTGATTCCTACAGTCCTCGAACATTATCACATTTAATACAGTGCTCAATATTTGCTGAAGGATTTCGGGATGTTGCTTTAGAACTTGTAATAAATCTCCACCACCTGGAACCACGGCATTTTTTCTTCTCGCGTAGCCCCCTGATAGCAAGTGTACGTGTACGTGCATGCATGTATGTATGTATGTAAATGTACAGGTATAGCCGCCGCATATAAAAATATAACGCGTACGTATGTTAATTTATTATTCATCACTGATGAATTATAATAACTCATACCTTTTGGATAAAGTTGTTTAAATAAATATGTCACGATATGATCAAGAGTGGCGCAGCAACCAGTACAAACCATTGTATCTGTAACAGAATTTCGTTATACTACTTTCTCGTATTCTTTGTTTAAGTGAAACAGTTTAAGAGAAACATAATATGTATTATGGCCTATGGGACATCTACTTGGAAAATCATATAATGCAAAAACACATGTACATAAATATGATCGCAGCGCTGAATCGCTGTGGAACTTGATACCTATACGCAAATATATCTCTGTACAACCATCTCTTTATCCAATACATAACTTGAGAATATTATTATTCTTTTCAACGCAATGTGTCAAGAACGAGAATCTTTTGCTAGTAATATGTACATACTTGGATATTCGCAAGAAAGTGGCGATGTAGTAGTTTGCCGTATCACGTGTCACACTCGTATAAATCAACAAAACGTGAGAAACGGACCGTACTAACGGATAATATAATATCATGCACACGAGGATTAATATCTTAACTAGACATCTTTTAGCTATAAACGTTTATACAGTTTAGAAGCATGCCAGCTGTGCGGCTGACCATGTGCACTAGAAGACCCCCGCCCGCATTATAATATAATTCAATATCAAATAAAATCAAGTATGAAAAAGAAAAAGATTAAACAATATTGAGTTTTTCATACAACATTGTACTAAAAACCCCAATAAAATGATTAGAAAATATAATAGGGTCGAGAAATCCCAACAACTCCAATCCTCTCTCACTGCCTCTAAAATCATTCAGCTCACTATGGTAACTAATATCTACAGGCAAAATTACATTCCAAGCAACAATGCTAAAGGCAAATGGACATGATATGTACAGTGGGAGCGAGAGAGAAATTAAAAAGTCCGCATTGACAAACTTTTTCGTTGCTATCTTTTATGACAAGAAGAAGAAGAAGAATAACGTTGAATGTTGGAAAAAGTGATTCGTACATGCACGATAAAAGAGAGATATACTTGTTTCTGGTATTTTTAGGAAACAGATGAAAAGAGGCGTGTTAAAAGATCTTAAAAGAATAAATTCAGAGGATGGCAGATAGAGTATTGGTGGGTACGAGAAAGAGTATGTGTACTATCGATATCTCTTGTATCGAAGAGTCAGCTAGAATCAAGTTTTCAATGTTCCGATTGTTCAACGAAAGAATGTTTAAATCATAATAGTGTGTTTGAAAAGCATAATACAAGAATGTTTGATGAATACCTTTCTAAGGCTTGGTATAGAGGATAAGAGACTGATAATAAGATAGAATCAGCCGCACAGACCTGTATAGGAGTCTTTTTGCGCACCTAATGCTGTAAGGCCTTCACTGATGCTCGATAGAATGTACAAGAAAACTCTGGGTTCTAAGGTAGAGAGGAAAACCATGTGATCCTGTGCCAAGCACTCGAGTAACACGTAATACGTTGTAGATAGTTTCGGGTAATCCTATGAAAAAGCAAAAATAAAATGTTAAAACCTTGAAGTTAGATTGTTTCTATAGGGTATTAAAGAAATGCGTACCAGTAAATCACTCTGTGGTATACTGAGAAGTAATTTTACAAATGTGTTCAGCGCGTTGTCCAATGCTTCGTCACCGTACAATCTGAACGCTCCAAAATTCACGTAGTTGCCACATAAAGCTGCTTTTAACATACTAAAGCATATACTTATTCCCTTGAGTTTTAAAGGGTATATTTGATCCTTTGGAACATCAACGCCCAATATGCGATTACCGTAACTACATATTACTTTACTAGCCTCCCGAAATAATAGAATCCCATTCGGAGAAGATGCGTCAAATTGTAATCGTTGACACCTATTTTGTACTAATTCGGCAAATAATTTCAGGACAGGTGTTGTAACTTGCGGTTGATAGTGCCATAATTCCACAGCGTGCAATAAAATTGGTGTGTAATTTGGATATCTAGAAATAGTGGTGGTTAAGGTAGCTGTCGTTTAAAAAGATTATCACCAATCGCCCAATCAGCGTCGATAGAAATACATATATCTTTGGCAAAAGGATACATCCAATCGAACAGCATCATGTATGATGTTTTTGTATTAAACGCATAAGCTAAACCCCTCAGGTCTCTCGCTAAGCCGATCAGTGCCTTTTTTGCTTCTTCTGCCGCGAAAAGCGAAGGATCGGCAGCGCCCATTAATTGACCCAAGCTCTCTAATGCGCCTACAAGTAAAAGATAAAAAAGTATGTACAGGCATGTAGAATGTTAAACAGATTAAATAGATTATCATTATTTTCCTACCCGTTAAGGGTAACATAAACGTGTGAAACCTTTCTTCGTCTTCCCCCAAATCTACCATCAGTAATCTACCCAGGGACGTGTAGAACATTGATCTGCAACGCATTTCCGTTACAGGGACGTTGTTTCCCAAAAATGGAAAATGCTCTCCCTATTAAGGAAAAAGTAGCTTTGAATATTCTTCGTTACTCGTGCACTTACTCGCGTGCTACCCGATATATACATATTTGCTTATACATACTGTGTGATTGTTGAGCATAAATTGTACTTCTTCTAATTTTACAAGTTTACGAACACAGCTATAACCCACAGAGAGATCGTTTAATAGTTGTAACGTTTTGGAAATAATTTGCTCGCTACGACCCCAATACTTGAGATTTGTTATTCTGCAAAATACAAAAGGATCGAAGGAAGGATTGGAAGATCGCCTGGTGGTGGGCATTCGACATGCCGACGATGCGCAGTTTACTTACATCTTTCGGATAAGAATACCGAGTATCATAGATTCATCGTTCACTCCCAGAACATCCGACAGTCTTCTGTATACCTTTGGATTTTTTTGAACCTGTTCGCCTACATATATTTTACGAAATTGCTCAAAGAAACTCAACATTGCCAACTCCAATTTCTCACAGCCACCTTGCGCGAGTCTCGAATCAGTCAAATTCATTAATTGAAGTACTCTGCAGACTAATTCACCATCCATCGCGTCATACTCTTCGTTGGTGTTAAATGTTACTTTCCCACCAATGACACCACCTTATTTTTTAAACATTATACATGTATGGCTTGTAAGGCATGTTCTGTTTTAACGGATGTTTGTTTACTCGAACTTGGGTTCGTTGCGCTTATTAGCCTATGAATTACATACTTTCTTACCTATAATGTACACAAGCCATGTGAGTTGACCCTCTTGTATAGATGTATCCATTTGTTGGGCCGGAGATGCTTGGGGCTGCGTCATTAATTCTTGGTAAGCTCTGGCAGCTTGATCAAACAGTTGTACCAACAAGGTATATGTCTTTTGATATTCACACCTGCCAATTACCGATATTTGCTCTAATTGTAAATGTACCACCCCTAAATCATCGAGCGGGTCTTCCAAACGTTCCCTAACTACGACCGCAACCGATTCAAATCTTGAAGTGATATATGCGTTTACAACTTCTGGCGTGTATATGTCTAATAAATGTCGATCTCCTGCTTTCACGTAAGGTATAGATGACACCAGCTTGTGCCACAGGGCTAGAAGGTAATGCAAACTGTTTGGTGAGAATTGCCACATTTGTAAGCTCTGTACTGTGAACTTTGCAATTAACTGTATATCTTCTGGATAATGCTCAAGTAAGATCAGTTCTCCGAGTTGAAAGTTGCTTTTTAATCTCAACAGTAGTCTACAAAATTCATGGTAGTTTCCAGGGTCGCTCAAGCCACGAGGATTTTGTATTATGTGTATCACACCATTAACCAAGTGCGTTAGGAATTGTGTTCTTTCTGGATTTGAAAATAAACTCCTCCTAACAGATGCCATTTGGACCAAACACGAGAGGGCCAACGATGACAACGTGTACGGTAAACTATGATATAAATCAAAGAAGAGCTTTAACGATTTCGAATCCAAGAATACAGGCCTCCAGCTGTTTGGAATTTGTATCGCACTAAGGTCTTCCGAACTTTCATCCGCTGATGTTCCGACAAAGTCGAATGTTAAACAGTTCTGAGCAAGCTTTAAAAGCTCCCTGATCAGACCGTGCTGAATAGGAAAAAGAAATAAGAACATTCGGAAATAAATTTTCTGCGTGTTAAAGAAATACGATAGAAAGGACATACCTGTGCTTCGTCGTTGAAATTTAAATTTTTACAATTCTCGCGTGCTGTACTTAATAAAGTGCACGACAACTTGAATATTTCAAAAAGCTGCGTATCTCTGAAGCTACTGGCAATTTTTCTATGTTTCGTAAGAGACCTATTCGCATCTACGTCCGACACATGATTCATTTCACAAGTCAGTTGAGAAAGGAACTGGACTCCTATCATACAGTGTTCCACGGATCCCTGTATCGTAATCAAATATATTATATCGTTATATCGAGAAACTAGAAAGATTGAAAAGAATGAGGGTAAACTTGTCGATTAGCATGACCCTCGCCGATTTCGATGACCTTGAAATATGTTGTAGGAAGTATGATTCTGAACATCTTTTTCCTATACATGTAACCGGAAGTCGGCCTTACTTTCTAAGATATGCGCAAAAATCCCTTGGTAAACTTTTCCTCATGGATTTGAAGGAAAATTTTGTTAATCACCTTACCACGATTGTCTCTCTGTACAGTATTTCTGTTGACTTATTCCGACACAACGCATTCCACTTTCCAACTTGACCCGGGTATTAGTATCGGTTGGGGCTAGAATAGTGCGGGAGGCGTGTAAAGGATGGTAGCGAACCGATGTGAGTTTGGGGATGCTAAAAATGAGACTGCAAAAAATTATGTTTTAGAACCAGAATCATCCTAATATCCGGCGTCGCCGAACATAGTCGGGATGTTGACGGAACCCCGCACACACCCAACAGGTGCTCTCGAAAGCACCCTCTCCCTAGTGAAGAAATTATGTTTTAGTTAAACTCACATCGGTTCGCTACCATGCTTTACGCGCCCCCGAGCTGGTCTAGCCGGAATCAATACTAATACCCGGGACAAGTTGGAAAGTGGAATGCGTTGTGTCAGAATAAGTCAACAGAAATACTGTACAGAGAGGCGATCATGGTAAGGTGATTAAAAAAATTTTCCTTCAAATCCATGAGGAAAAATTTACCAAGGTTACTTTTACGAGACTGCGGTTACAAACATCGCAAGTAAAGATTTGCAAATATCTCGGAAACTAGGGCCGACCGCCGGTTACATGTATAGGAAAAAGTTGTTCAGAATTATGCCCCCTACAACATAATTCAAGGTCATCGAAATCGGTGAGGGTCATGCCAATCGACGAGTTTACCAGAATGAGAAATAGAACCTGAAGAAATTTTGCTACGTCGCTGACCACATTTCTAAAGACGAATTCGTCTTTATCAGAATCGAACCAACCAAGCTTGGATATCCTAGCGAATAACGTAACCAAAGCTTGTATCACAAAGTTTGGTAATTTTGGTTGAGTTGCTAAATAGTTGAGAACATAATTCCCTGCAACAAAATCATCAGTAAGTTTGTTGAAGCCGAGTTGAAGCTCGAATATAACCAATCCCGGGATATCTTAATATCAGAATACACTTACGTATGTCCAGCCTTTGTTGTAAGCTGAGCCCCGCCGAACGTGAAACCAATTTTGTCAATGTGGTGGCCGCCAATAACTGAGCGTACGCAGAATCTCCTCGATCAAGTAGGAGCTGGCATTTTGTAAGCGTATCCGGTGCATTTTGAAATGCAACAAGCGCTTTCTCTGCCTCTGCGCGATGCGCAGAATCTTGAGACTCATACAACTGCTTGCACAGCAACTCCAGCTGCCGTACTTCCTGTATGTGATCCATTCTTATTGATATGATTCAAACATGTACTTTAATATTTCCATTTAGACATTTCAAGTCTATAAGCACCAAAATCATTGCTTCACTTTTCAGACTCTATGATATACTTTTATTATCTGTCACAGTTGACCGAAAATCAATGTTTATAAAAACAAAACATCATTATGACGATGGGTACATTGCGCCAACCATACTATGTGTTGATGGCAAACCCAAGTTTGAAAAATAATAATAATCATACATTGGATGTTATAAAAGAACGCAATTATGTGTGTATAACAAGGAAAAACTGTTTAGCTGATATAGATATGTACTAGCTGTTTCTTAAATGCAACCTCTGTATACATATATCTATAGTAATAGGTATAATGAAAAGACAACAGTTACAAGCCTTCTTCTAAATACCACATTCCAGCATAATAATGTCTAATATTAGTTTATTTATTTTAATAAATAATATTAATATTTTCAACCGAGGCAGAACACACTAATAATATTATATTCCCTCGGCATTTAAATAATATTTTGAGGTTACGCGGCTCGATTCTCAAATAACAAATACTAATCCGCTAAATTTTAAAGTGATCCGGCATTTGCCTTGGAAATATCCTCGAAATATTGGAACGAAATAAGAGTTTCGCGGTTAATTAAGAAATCCTTTAGGCCAAATGTCGGATAAACAGCGAGCCAACGTATGTATGCATGTATGTACGTATTAGCGTATGCGTGTATGTGTGCATGCATGTATGTATGTATGAGAGTAACAAGGAAAAAAAACCATCTTATGTACTTGGTTTGTGATGCGAGTCAAGAGCCTTGGATAGGTTATGCCGTATGTTGTAAATAATTTGGCAGGGTACAGCTAGAGTAGGAAATGGACCGTTTGGAAACAAAGATATTTAAACATGAAATTCACACAACTTGGACGATATTAGCATCCAGTAATTATCTTTTGAATTTTCTAAAGTGTATATGCACAGAGTATTATCGAGGAAAACAAGGTTAATGGTTTGCGCATCAGCAACACGGTTTCGTTCATAACTGCAAGTGTTGATAAATCAAGAACTGAGAAATCTTTCATTTGGTCATTGCATTTTCATTGACAGCGTGACAAAATAATAATCACTGTCGTCCGGCAATAAACAGTGCAGTAGCATCGAACGAATACTCCGTTTCCCGGCAGCAAAATGTTCGGGACACACATCGATATCACACACCTCGCGACAGATTTACCGCCGGCTGGCTTACCGCACGATTTTCGAAATCACTTTGTCGTAATCAACTCCGTCGTGTTTCGAGGTTTGCACGTTATTTTGATCGGCAACTCACCTGTTCGTCCGCCATTTTCACAGCTTCGTATTATCTACAATGAAGGCAGAATCACATGCTTTAATCTCTCTCTGATGTTTTCTACGGCCAAGCAGCGACAACGCCACCTTTATTAACAAAAAATATGTATGTAAAGATGTACAGCACGCGCACGTACATCCGTGCATGCATACGCACGCATAGATAAAAGCCAGAAAAAATAAAAAGAAACAGAAATAATCATATCATTTATCACATAACGGTAGAAAGAAAAATTAAGCCGTATCTCCACTGTCTACCTTCTACAATCTGCAATCTGCACGAACTGTTCAACCGGCGACCGCGGGTGTGCGCGGTAGTGCTGTTCGAGTGCTCGGAAAAAGCGAGCCGAGTCTGACTTGGCTTGAAGAACCGAACCGAGCCGAGTACTCGAAAAAAGCGAGCGGCCCGAAAGAACCGAGTAGCTCGAAGAAAACCTAGAACTCGAATTTTTTCGAGCGGCTGGAAATGCTCGAATAGAACCGAGAACACGCATTTTTTCAAGCGGCTCGAATACAACCGAGAACTTGAATTTTTGCGAGCGGCTCGAAGAGAACCGAGCGGGCCGAAGGTACCGACTGGGCCGAAAGAACAGCCCTAGTGCGCGGGTGACCGGCGGTGCACCGGTGCTACGGAATCAAAATGCAGTAGGTAGCGTCTTTTTGCCACTTTTTGCCTAAATAGATCTTCAGCATCATTTCTGTGCTCCCTGTTCCCCATGTCAAGTCCGAAGTGTGTGTGTGTGTATCCAGTTGGTTAAACATATGGATCAGTTGGTCCGGTTAGTTGCATTATACTTTACAATGGTTAAAAATTGTCGCTCCATAGGGACAAACAACTTTATCAAAAGTAAAATGTAAAATCATATAGAAAATGTTTCATTTATTAATTCATTTTGTAATTCTGAGGCTCTCGCATTCGAGCAGGAACACTGAAATTTATTATGCAATAATCTTGAACAACAATACAAGAATTTGATAACAGGGTTTCTCTTCTACGTTTATGCATCTCTATGTGTAACAACCGGTGAAACGTAGCGCCTTCCCTGACCCAGGGGGACCAAGCCGTCTTTGTTTGGCTGAAGTTTTCCCGTTTAGTTAGCACCGTATTGGTAGGAGGCGCTACAAACTCTGCTTCAACTTTCGTAAGAGGGAAGCTTGGCCCCCCTGGTGCCACCTCTGAAGTAACAACTTCGTGAAAGAACTGTGACTTGTGTTGCGCACTGTATGTTTAAAAACGGTAACTCTGAGAACCATATTCCACCGATTCATACAGGTCGGTAAAGTTAATAGACATGAAAAATAACTGCCCCTGCTAAGAAAAATGAAAACACTGCAAATGAAGAATTGCATACTAAATTACTTTTCAATTACTAAATAAACGAAATCGATCCAAATACGATCGCATTCTTTATCCTTATCACCGACCCACGGTAAAAAGTATCTCTTACCTCGCCATAATTGGTTTCAACACAGACGAGGTACAGCATAGACCTATCACCTTATAGATGTTCGTGTCGCCACCCAAACTGTATTACCGACCCATAATTTGAGGTCTGAATGTAGTGGCATCTGCTCATGAACAGCGTTCAACTCAGCAACTACTCTGACATGTGTTGAAAGGCTGAAAGGTGTTTGCGTACTTGTATACGTGTGACTCGTTTAGAGAGAGAGTTTGGCACAGGTAGGCTTTTGCTACGCTATGCTTTGGCTCGGTTTGTCAACGACTCACGCGGATTTTTCTCCGAAAATCCATTTCAGGGATCAAGACACTATGAAGCACAAAAATGGTATTTCTTCAAAGCCCATGCAAGCTATAAGTTGCAAGATGACATTGTTTATTAGTACTTTGCGTGTAGTAGAACCTTTTCACGTATCGTACGCCGAAAAGTATTAAAAATTCACGCTGTTACTGACATTCCCGCAAGATTCTAATGCACTTTTGAAGTAATAATAATTGGATATTACTGGCTACGAGTATTAGTTTATGGCCAACACTAAAATTTACAGTAAAATCTAATTCTTAAAAGACTCGCAGAAGGTTGCATGATGCACGAGTGTCGTGGTGTGCATGGATGCAACTGCAAGTCGAGTTACTTTTGAAACCCGCATTGGGAAATAAAATTTTGTCTAGCGCTGAGAAATTCATCGGTTCAGTGAAGTGTGTGCACGTCATAGTTCATATTGTCTCGTGATTTCTCAATTCGCGCATAAATTTCATCGATTACTGGACCATGTGGGAGGCCTTTTAACAGGATTCCATTTAGATATACCCGTTACCTAGAAGACTTTTTCAGAAACTGAAGGACGTTTAAAAACAGGAAGTGCTTCTGTAATCGTGTGCAATGCGATTGTAGAGTCAGTGCCTGTGCCTGCCAAAAAGTGTTTCATAGAGTACCGTGGTTCTATCGTATACTTCGTCGATCTTAGTAACTAAGGGGGAGAAACAAGTATGTCACTCATATTTCTCCAAATATTCCTGCAACTATTCATTTACACCAAGTTCCACTAAAATGTATTTATTCATTATAAATAATACTAGATGATATGTATAAGCATTAACATTAATGTATCGAACAATTAAACATTGAGAATAAAAGAGAATTCATTCGGCGTAGAAAATCATTTGCAAATTCAAGATCAAATGTTACTAATTGCTTGATATCTCAAGTTCTATCGATCAAAGTTAATAATAATTTCTACTGGGCGGTTAGGGTAAATGTTGTTAACATTATTTGTCATAGCAATAGCCAATGGAACGTATATTTTAGCAGAAAATCCATTTTTGCCGAAGAATTCGTTGGATTTCGCAATTGTAATTAACCGTCGACCTTGTTTTGATCGGGAGACATCGTTCCTCGAAGTCTAGATAAGGAGCTCACAGAGCTTCATGTACTCAGTCGTCGTCGGTCTTCCGGGCCTGGAGGACCTCCGGGGACCCTGCAGTTGCCGAGCTACCTGGACCTACTGGACTTCCTGGACTTCCTGGACTTCCTGGACTTGCTGAGGACCTGGTCAGGGTTTCAACTCGGGTCCATCCCCCTCCCCCCGATGCAGCCGAGCCACCTGGAGAGGCGGATTCAGGAGCCTTTCTTGGAGGGGGCGAAATATGTAAAAGTACATAAGTACATTTTTTAACCCTCTTTCACAAGATTTAAAATTTGCTTGTAACTTATGTTTTAATATCTCAATCTGATACTGTAACCTAAATAATTAAATTCACATTAATTATAATTCTGTATAAATAATTAAATTCACATTAATTATAATTCTGTATAAATAATTAAATTCACATTAATTATTTATACAGAATTATACACAATGTCATAATATTTTCTATTTTATTACTCTTGGGGGGGGGGGCGATCTGCAGAGATAGCAGTGCAACTTTTCAACTCGTTCAATCTTTCTACATGCTACCGAATAAAACGATTATATATATATATATATATATGTATTAAATTCTAGATAAAAGTTTTAGTATCGCGTTTTAAACATTCTAAACAATTTTTCTTTAATTTCACAATCATTCGAGATGCTTAATGTTTTGCATGCAAGTTACGCTTCTCAAGTTTAAATATTTCATATGAGTTTTATGAATCTTCTCTTATTAATAGTTATTACATTCGAGTCATTAGATTTTCTGAATAAAACATAAATAGGCAGTCTCTCTACGGGCCTCGAAACGCTGCGACCTCCTCGTAGCGAGACCTGGTAATTGGTGAGAACAGAGCCGATGCGATTGCTGCGATTGTCAAATATCCTAAATAAGTAGATAGATACAAGAATTTCTTTAAATAGTAATACTTTGATATAATGTAAAAATAAATGTAACTCGAAATGTTTGAATAAATCATTCCTTCCCTTCCTTCCACATGTATAAATATATAAAATAAAGTAATGTGGAATTCTCAAGATATGTGAAATAATGGAGTTCAATAACGACGTTCACCAAAGTCGGAGGACGGATCGGACGGATGAACATTTAAAATGCCATGGTATACCTATCTTAATGTATTATTTCCATCGATTACTGGAATATGTGGGAGGTCGATCGTCCAGATTCTACTGCAATACACTAAAAATAAGTATCTGGAAGACTTTTTTGAAAACACTGTACTCGAGTCCGATCACATCTCCTCAACTTTGAAAGACATATATGTATACATAGAAAGAGCAGGGTGCATGGCTGCAGCTGCGAAAAGTACATATTTCGCAATGGACATTGCGATATAGAATTATTTCCGGCCTTTGTGAAATTTCAACTTCCATGGGAAACAGTTGAGGTCGACAGCAACCTCTACCAATGTGACAACATTCACGAAAGGTGTAAGCTGACAGTTCGACTTCAACCGCGGCAGCGATCGGATCAGTGAATGTACCTGCATATTATTTCGTGATTTCTCGATTCGTGCATCAATTTCATCGATTACTGGACTATGTATGAGGCCGTTTAACAAGATTCTGCTGCATTACACTCAATACCAAGATGCCTTTATGGAAACATTTTACGCGAGCCCGAACACTACTTCCCACTGCTGAGAGATGTTTAGAAATGTGATGTGCTTTTGTGACCGCGTGCAATGCGATTTTAGAGTCAGTACATATTTCGCGATAAAGTATTTCATAGAGCACTGTGTGGACGCGAGTGCAGAGTCAATGTTTTGCGCATACAGAACTATTTAAGTGAAAGCACCGGTGCTCTAAGTGATTTTTCATCGTGGAATTACTGTGTCTACATAAAATTATTTCTGGCCTTGACGAATTTCCAGTTAGCTGGGAGTCGGTCGAGCGCCATAACACCGCCAACAACCCCTACGTCACAACATTGCCAAGCGGTGTCACCTCTGCCAGTTCGACTTTACTCGCGACGGTGATCGCATCAGTGAGTGCGTGTACATATTATTTCGTGATTTCTCGATTCCTGCATAAATTTCATCGATAACTGGACTATGTGGGAGATCGTTCAACGAGATTCCACTACATTACACTCAGTACCTAGAGGACTATTTTGGAAACGCTTTACTCGAGTCCGAACACGTCTTTCCACTGTTGAGATATGTTTAAAAACATGAACTGCTTTTGTAATCGTGTGCAATGCGATTGTAGAATCAGTGCTTATTTCGCGATAAAGTATTCGATAGTGCACAGTGGCCCTGCGTATTAGTAATGTGAACGCGAACGTAAAGTCAGTGTTTTAACGCATCTAGAATTAATTCAGAGCACCAGTGCTCCTATTGCTTTTTCATCGCGAAAGTAATGTGACATATTTGGAAGTGTGACACATTCTATGGGGTACTGACCCTGCAACTGCTGGACATTCGCCTGCAGATCGAATAGCTACTGCTGAAAGGGGATGCTTGTCAGTGAGACTATTTTCAACGAACGGTGAGTGATACTTTTTCATTCTTTGAATTTTTCTGTATGCTATCGAACATAATGATTACTGTAGCGAGCATAGTGACCACGAATACGTACTTAGTACTCGCGAATAGTAAAATTTAATGCGTGTACTTCCAAATGTTTAATACACGTAGAAAAATACAATGAATAAATTTTAAATTCGCGATAGGAGTTTTAATATCGCGTTTCAAACATTCTAAACTTCTTTTCTTTAATTTCACAATCATTCCGGATGCTTAATGTATCGAATACGAGTTACATTTCTGAAGTTGAACTCTTTCGTGCGAGTTCTTTCAAATCTTCTCTCTTAACGGTAATTACATTCGAGTCATTAGATTCTCTTAATAAACAATGACAGTAATTTTTGGTACTACTTGGTTATTATGCTCGCTAGTTTTGCTTGCCCGTTGCATGTGCTAAATATTAAGACACACTGGTAGTAATATTACGAGAAATCAAAAATTGCCACTCTTACCACCTGATATCTCGACCTCAAATGGTCCCTTTATAAAATAACAGTATAATAATAAATGACTGCCGCCAAAGTGGCTGCTATATGAACTTAAATTTCTTTCTCCCTTGCATAAAAATAACTTTAAGCCACTAAACCTACAAATTTTATACATCGCGGAAGAACTTGCACGTGTGCTTAGTTTTAACTAGCCATAGTCCTAGAGTCCATTAAGTTTTAATTTAAGAACTTTAGTCGTAAGAATTTTTCCAAATTTTCAAAAATGCATTGGTCGAATATGGACCAGAAATATTTCGTAGAAATGGGTCACTTTCGTAGGTACCTCCGCGTTGGTGTGCCTGGACTTGGTAACGTTTTCCAATGCATTGCGTCTTGCAAAACGTTGTCAAGCTGAAGCCTACGATCTAGTTTAAGGGTCCAGATCAAGCCAAACTTACATTCGGTGAGTTTGGTTCGGTCTGGACATCTATTCAGAAATGCACTTGCGTACTTCGAGCGATAAGCTTTTGTTCCGCCTCGTTCTTTTTAAATATAAGAGTGCCAAACACACCCTTCTAGAAATACAATTCGCCTTCGATCACTGATTTCTATTTCGCGCATGGTGTTCTCGCCCTTCATAGGCCGGCTGTGCTGGGTACAACTTATTACGGCTTTACACAGAGGACCATTGTTAGACGAAGATGTGCGACAGTTCTCGTTCTCGGTCACGCTCGCCATGGCTGTGTAAAGTCGTGATATGGAGCATGCCATGTAGAAACGAAATTTCGGTGGATCGAGGGTGAATGTTCGCGTCGCGCCGCGCCTTTCGGTCCTTTAGTCGTTTAGTCCCTATTGCAATCTCAATCGGGAGATTCTTAGCTTTCGCATATCCCTCGAAAGTTACGCAAGTGCATATTTGCAATAGATTATGCCACTAGGGCTCATTGTAAAGAGTGCGATAGGCTAGATTTAAGGGTAGAGGTACGCTTGCTTGTTGAGAGTGACGCCTTTTACCTTTGCTTTTGCTTACAATTAGCTTCACCGTGCACCGTGTCGTTTCGCATTTAGTATACTTTTACAGACTTGTCATAGTGTATTTTCTATTTCCTACTTTCAATTCTCTTTTCTTTTTTTCCGGTAATACAATTCGCTCTCGGGAGAGATCTTGAATTAGCACAAGATGCTCGGGCACGATACACTCGCCTGTGCAAATTGTCGGCTTTGTGATGGGAGCGCGTATTGCAGCTGCATGTGATTTAATTGTGAGGCGGGCTGCTGTGAGTCTGACCCCTCAGGCGCGGCCCCTAGTGGGGAACTCCCGTTAATGGGGGGCTGGATGAATGGTGGTCGCGTATTAGCGTTTTGTCTGTGCAACTGCAATGCGTGAGTGTATCGAGCAGCTCGAGATCTCTCACGACGGCGAATCCGTGTCCGTTTTTCAATTCTTTTTCTATCTCTGCAATGAGATACTTAGCGTCTATTTGTCACTTGAAACCAGTGCAAGTGTGCCTCTAAAATATGCGAAAGAAATTGTAATGGCATATGTGTAGAAAGATCGACGAGAACCCCTCGTCTATCTTTCTTACGCGCGCATGCTAACCCTTTGGACTTTAAAGTAAAGTCTTTGGAAATAATTTTAGTAGTTTTTTACCTTATACCGCAATCACAGTCCAAAGGGTTAGTATAACGAAGTATAGTGTATATGTGTGCTGCGAAACTTAGAAAATTTAGCCAGGCAAGTCCAGTTTTAAGCGCATCATCGAAACATTCGCCGAGGGATTCGCCGAGGTTTTCTCTGGTGAATTCTTTAATAAAGAATTCACTAAGAGATTCGTTGCTAGTTTCAGGGAAGAATTAGATCTGGGTTAGGGTTTACTAACACTTTAGAGTAGAATTGGAATTTTTCTGGCATTCCATGCCATTAGCGCCTGATGAGGCTGCTTCTATTTCCTTTTACAATTCGGAATTATCATGCGCCTAAACAGGCTGCTGTATTTTTTAATTAACATTAAAAAGGATGAGACCTGATGATGGTACATTAGAATTAAAAAGCATTAGGCGCCCAAAAAGGCTACTCCTTCCATACATTAAGATTGAAAAACCTTAAACGCCCGAAGAGGCCACTCCTTTTTTCTATCAGACAGAATCAGAATTCATTGAGCGCCCAATGTGGCTGCTGGAAATTTTTCTCAAAGTCTGAATTGCGTGACACCTTGCAATTTAAAGGAAATTTTTTCGAACTTGTTTAAATACAAATTGTCTGTTTCAGTTATAGTGTTTGTGATCGCCCGTAATGCGATCGTAGAGTCAGTGTTTTTGAGCAAGTAAAGCTAGTCGAGAGCACCGGTGCTCTAATAACTTTTTCACCGCGAAAGTAGAGTCATGCACGAGTCCAACTGCAGCTGCAACGTTGAGAGCTAAGCTGGGGCTGAGTTGAAGGGTGCTCGTCTGAGAGCTGCTGGTCAGAGGGATGCTGGTCAGACGGGTGATGATCAGAGGGGAGCTGGTCTCAGGGATGCTGGTCAGAGGGTTACGAGTTTGCAGAGATGCAGTACCGATGATGACAGCGAACGGTGAGTCATTTTATAATTCTTTGAATGGGGGTGCATGTAGTACAGCTACTTAGCTCTTTCGATTCTGGCCGTTCCAACACAAATGCACGACATGCAGAGGCCCTTTTCACATGGTCGGTATTCGTTTGGGGAACTCTTATGCAATATTTCGCGAATATGGTCTAGGGCGTCTAGGCAGTAGCCTTATGGCGTGGTCCTTTTCTAAACCATATTCACGAAATATCGTAGAAATGTTCCCGAAACTAATGCCAATTATATAAGATGCGCCACTAAACGTTATGCATGTGTGTTCGAAAGAGCAGCATCGATTGAGCTGACCATACAAGGTACTCGTAGATAGTGACATGCATGTGTCTGTCTCAAAATAAAAAATAAAATAAATCAATACAATTGTTGCTCGCGATTCTTACAATTTTATATCGATTAATAATAATTCGTAAAATAATCGGATCGATCGAGTCAAGTAGAGTCACCGCGAAATTTTTTGAAATGGGTCTCAATGAAACTAGTCTTCCTAACAATCTTGCATTCTAGCAAGATCTTTTATGGTCGCCGGTAATGCGATCGTAGAGTCCACGCTTTTTTCGCGTCCATATATTTTCAAGAGCGCCGCGGCTCTTGTGTAGAGTTCTATTACCGCGAATTTACAGTCAAATTTTTGCGGATCTATGATTTATACAGAGCACGGGAGCTCGTGTTGATTTTTCGTCGCGAAAGTAAAGTCAACCTTTTGCGTATCGGAAATTTGTCCAGAGCACCGGTGCTCTAATTGCTTTTTCATCGCGAAAGTAAAGTAAAATTTTCGATTAGCTTCAATTTTCAGCTGCTTGGTATTCTAGGTCCTAGAAAGGACCTAGCTTGTGGGCCCTAGAGAGGGCCTTCGGCATAGGCCCTAGAGAGGGTCCTAGTCATGGGCCCTAGAGAGGGCCTAGCTCGTGGGCCCTAGAGAGGGTCCTAATCATGGGCCCTAGAGAGGGTCCTAGTCATGGGCCCTAGAGAGGGCCTTCGGCATAGGCCCTAGAGAGGGTCCTAGTCATGGGCCCTAGAGAGGGCCTAGCTCGTGGGCCCTAGAGAGGGCCTAGAATTATGCTAGCTTGGTAGCTAGCTAAGATGTACTTGCATGCATGCCGTAGAATGTAGAATACGAGTACCTTGTATAAGTGGGTCGTAATCTTTGTGCGTGCATTTTGGAAGGAAAAGCATCATACCTAAGGCACGCAATGCATTTGGTAGGATAAGCTTCCTACATAATGCATGCAAAAAGACCTTACCCAACAAAAACACATTCAGAAACTAAGGAATGTGAAATAGATGAAATGTGAAATAGATGAAATGTGCGCGTTTAATAAACAGGAGCGCTAAAAGTTGCTGTTTAAATATAAATTGTCGGTTTGAGTTATAGTGTTTGTGATCGCCCGTAATGCGATCGTAGAGTCAGTGTTTTTGCGCAAGTAAAGCTAGTCGAGAGCACCGGTGCTCTAATAACTTTTTCACCGCGAAAGTAGAGTCATGCACGAGTCCAACTGCAGCTGCAACGTTGAGAGCTAAGCTGGGGCTGAGTTGAAGGGTGCTCGTCTGAGAGCTGCTGGTCAGAGGGATGCTGGTCAGACGGGTGATGATCAGAGGGGAGCTGGTCTCAGGGATGCTGGTCAGAGGGTTACGAGTTTGCAGAGATGCAGTACCGATGATGACAGCGAACGGTGAGTCATTTTATAATTCTTTGAATGGGGGTGCATGTAGTACAGCTACTTAGCTCTTTCGATTCTGGCCGTTCCAACACAAATGCACGACATGCAGAGGCCCTTTTCACATGGTCGGTATTCGTTTGGGGAACTCTTATGCAATATTTCGCGAATATGGTCTAGGGCGTCTAGGCAGTAGCCTTATGGCGTGGTCCTTTTCTAAACCATATTCACGAAATATCGTAGAAATGTTCCCGAAACTAATGCCAATTATATAAGATGCGCCACTAAACGTTATGCATGTGTGTTCGAAAGAGCAGCATCGATTGAGCTGACCATACAAGGTACTCGTAGATAGTGACATGCATGTGTCTGTCTCAAAATAAAAAATAAAATAAATCAATACAATTGTTGCTCGCGATTCTTACAATTTTATATCGATTAATAATAATTCGTAAAATAATCGGATCGATCGAGTCAAGTAGAGTCACCGCGAAATTTTTTGAAATGGGTCTCAATGAAACTAGTCTTCCTAACAATCTTGCATTCTAGCAAGATCTTTTATGGTCGCCGGTAATGCGATCGTAGAGTCCACGCTTTTTTCGCGTCCATATATTTTCAAGAGCGCCGCGGCTCTTGTGTAGAGTTCTATTACCGCGAATTTACAGTCAAATTTTTGCGGATCTATGATTTATACAGAGCACGGGAGCTCGTGTTGATTTTTCGTCGCGAAAGTAAAGTCAACCTTTTGCGTATCGGAAATTTGTCCAGAGCACCGGTGCTCTAATTGCTTTTTCATCGCGAAAGTAAAGTAAAATTTTCGATTAGCTTCAATTTTCAGCTGCTTGGTATTCTAGGTCCTAGAAAGGACCTAGCTTGTGGGCCCTAGAGAGGGCCTTCGGCATAGGCCCTAGAGAGGGTCCTAGTCATGGGCCCTAGAGAGGGCCTAGCTCGTGGGCCCTAGAGAGGGTCCTAATCATGGGCCCTAGAGAGGGTCCTAGTCATGGGCCCTAGAGAGGGCCTTCGGCATAGGCCCTAGAGAGGGTCCTAGTCATGGGCCCTAGAGAGGGCCTAGCTCGTGGGCCCTAGAGAGGGCCTAGAATTATGCTAGCTTGGTAGCTAGCTAAGATGTACTTGCATGCATGCCGTAGAATGTAGAATACGAGTACCTTGTATAAGTGGGTCGTAATCTTTGTGCGTGCATTTTGGAAGGAAAAGCATCATACCTAAGGCACGCAATGCATTTGGTAGGATAAGCTTCCTACATAATGCATGCAAAAAGACCTTACCCAACAAAAACACATTCAGAAACTAAGGAATGTGAAATAGATGAAATGTGAAATAGATGAAATGTGCGCGTTTAATAAACAGGAGCGCTAAAAGTTGCTGTTTAAATATAAATTGTCGGTTTGAGTTATAGTGTTTGTGATCGCCCGTAATGCGATCGTAGAGTCAGTGTTTTTGCGCAAGTAAAGCTAGTCGAGAGCACCGGTGCTCTAATAACTTTTTCACCGCGAAAGTAGAGTCATGCACGAGTCCAACTGCAGCTGCAACGTTGAGAGCTAAGCTGGGGCTGAGTTGAAGGGTGCTCGTCTGAGAGCTGCTGGTCAGAGGGATGCTGGTCAGACGGGTGATGATCAGAGGGGAGCTGGTCTCAGGGATGCTGGTCAGAGGGTTACGAGTTTGCAGAGATGCAGTACCGATGATGACAGCGAACGGTGAGTCATTTTATAATTCTTTGAATGGGGGTGCATGTAGTACAGCTACTTAGCTCTTTCGATTCTGGCCGTTCCAACACAAATGCACGACATGCAGAGGCCCTTTTCACATGGTCGGTATTCGTTTGGGGAACTCTTATGCAATATTTCGCGAATATGGTCTAGGGCGTCTAGGCAGTAGCCTTATGGCGTGGTCCTTTTCTAAACCATATTCACGAAATATCGTAGAAATGTTCCCGAAACTAATGCCAATTATATAAGATGCGCCACTAAACGTTATGCATGTGTGTTCGAAAGAGCAGCATCGATTGAGCTGACCATACAAGGTACTCGTAGATAGTGACATGCATGTGTCTGTCTCAAAATAAAAAATAAAATAAATCAATACAATTGTTGCTCGCGATTCTTACAATTTTATATCGATTAATAATAATTCGTAAAATAATCGGATCGATCGAGTCAAGTAGAGTCACCGCGAAATTTTTTGAAATGGGTCTCAATGAAACTAGTCTTCCTAACAATCTTGCATTCTAGCAAGATCTTTTATGGTCGCCGGTAATGCGATCGTAGAGTCCACGCTTTTTTCGCGTCCATATATTTTCAAGAGCGCCGCGGCTCTTGTGTAGAGTTCTATTACCGCGAATTTACAGTCAAATTTTTGCGGATCTATGATTTATACAGAGCACGGGAGCTCGTGTTGATTTTTCGTCGCGAAAGTAAAGTCAACCTTTTGCGTATCGGAAATTTGTCCAGAGCACCGGTGCTCTAATTGCTTTTTCATCGCGAAAGTAAAGTAAAATTTTCGATTAGCTTCAATTTTCAGCTGCTTGGTATTCTAGGTCCTAGAAAGGACCTAGCTTGTGGGCCCTAGAGAGGGCCTTCGGCATAGGCCCTAGAGAGGGTCCTAGTCATGGGCCCTAGAGAGGGCCTAGCTCGTGGGCCCTAGAGAGGGTCCTAATCATGGGCCCTAGAGAGGGTCCTAGTCATGGGCCCTAGAGAGGGCCTTCGGCATAGGCCCTAGAGAGGGTCCTAGTCATGGGCCCTAGAGAGGGCCTAGCTCGTGGGCCCTAGAGAGGGCCTAGAATTATGCTAGCTTGGTAGCTAGCTAAGATGTACTTGCATGCATGCCGTAGAATGTAGAATACGAGTACCTTGTATAAGTGGGTCGTAATCTTTGTGCGTGCATTTTGGAAGGAAAAGCATCATACCTAAGGCACGCAATGCATTTGGTAGGATAAGCTTCCTACATAATGCATGCAAAAAGACCTTACCCAACAAAAACACATTCAGAAACTAAGGAATGTGAAATAGATGAAATGTGAAATAGATGAAATGTGCGCGTTTAATAAACAGGAGCGCTAAAAGTTGCTGTTTAAATATAAATTGTCGGTTTGAGTTATAGTGTTTGTGATCGCCCGTAATGCGATCGTAGAGTCAGTGTTTTTGCGCAAGTAAAGCTAGTCGAGAGCACCGGTGCTCTAATAACTTTTTCACCGCGAAAGTAGAGTCATGCACGAGTCCAACTGCAGCTGCAACGTTGAGAGCTAAGCTGGGGCTGAGTTGAAGGGTGCTCGTCTGAGAGCTGCTGGTCAGAGGGATGCTGGTCAGACGGGTGATGATCAGAGGGGAGCTGGTCTCAGGGATGCTGGTCAGAGGGTTACGAGTTTGCAGAGATGCAGTACCGATGATGACAGCGAACGGTGAGTCATTTTATAATTCTTTGAATGGGGGTGCATGTAGTACAGCTACTTAGCTCTTTCGATTCTGGCCGTTCCAACACAAATGCACGACATGCAGAGGCCCTTTTCACATGGTCGGTATTCGTTTGGGGAACTCTTATGCAATATTTCGCGAATATGGTCTAGGGCGTCTAGGCAGTAGCCTTATGGCGTGGTCCTTTTCTAAACCATATTCACGAAATATCGTAGAAATGTTCCCGAAACTAATGCCAATTATATAAGATGCGCCACTAAACGTTATGCATGTGTGTTCGAAAGAGCAGCATCGATTGAGCTGACCATACAAGGTACTCGTAGATAGTGACATGCATGTGTCTGTCTCAAAATAAAAAATAAAATAAATCAATACAATTGTTGCTCGCGATTCTTACAATTTTATATCGATTAATAATAATTCGTAAAATAATCGGATCGATCGAGTCAAGTAGAGTCACCGCGAAATTTTTTGAAATGGGTCTCAATGAAACTAGTCTTCCTAACAATCTTGCATTCCAGCAAGATCTTTTATGGTCGCCGGTAATGCGATCGTAGAGTCCACGCTTTTTTCGCGTCCATATATTTTCAAGAGCGCCGCGGCTCTTGTGTAGAGTTTTATTACCGCGAATTTACAGTCAAATTTTTGCGGATCTATGATTTATACAGAGCACGGGAGCTCGTGTTGATTTTTCGTCGCGAAAGTAAAGTCAACCTTTTGCGTATCGGAAATTTGTCCAGAGCACCGGTGCTCTAATTGCTTTTTCATCGCGAAAGTAAAGTAAAATTTTCGATTAGCTTCAATTTTCAGCTGCTTGGTATTCTAGGTCCTAGAAAGGACCTAGCTTGTGGGCCCTAGAGAGGGCCCAGAACAGGGGCCCTAGAGAGGGCCTTCGGCATAGGCCCTAGAGAGGGTCCTAGTCATGGGCCCTAGAGAGGGCCTAGCTCGTGGGCCCTAGAGAGGGTCCTAATCATGGGCCCTAGAGAGGGTCCTAGTCATGGGCCCTAGAGAGGGCCTTCGGCATAGGCCCTAGAGAGGGTCCTAGTCATGGGCCCTAGAGAGGGCCTAGCTCGTGGGCCCTAGAGAGGGCCTAGAATTATGCTAGCTTGGTAGCTAGCTAAGATGTTCTTGCATGCATGCTGTAGAATGTAGAATACGAGTACCTTGTATAAGTGCAGAGCGATCGACGATAATCGTCAGTCTATCTCTCTTTCGATTTCGCTTTCGCGTTCGCGGTTGTCACTAATAGTAGAGTCAAATCATCGTTTCCCTCATTGCAAGCAATGACGGACGCGATGAGTTTATTGAAATGGAGGGTGGATGGGATCGGTGTTTGTTTCGGGATGGGTCACTTTCGTAGGTACCTCCGCGTTGGTGTGCCCGGTTCCTTGGTAACGTTTCTCAAGCATTGCGACTTGCAAAACGATATCAAGCTAAAGCCTACGATCTAGTTTAAGGGTCCAGATCGAGCGAAACTTACATTCAGTGAGTTTGGTTCGGTCTAGACATCTAATCAGAATTTTATTCTCTTTCAGGTAGGTATTTCTTCGATGGTTTTACATGATTTATTCTATTTCATGCATTTCTTCGATGGTTTTGCGTGATTTATTTCATTTCGTCGATTTCTTCGATGATTTTGAACTCATGAACACATGTCTTCCACAAATAATGTTGTTGTTTATATAAATTTTTATGTTAAATAAATTTGTTTGGCGTTAAATAAACCTGAATAGAATAGCAAGGTTAAAAGGCGTATGTGTTCTTGTTTTGTTGCGATCCTTCTTTCTCGGTCGTTGCACGGAATACGTTTATAAAACGATCTTTAAATTGTTACTCTAACAGAATCATTTGTAAATCGCGGGTTTCGACTGACTTCTTGAATTCTAATTCCTACCACACGTAGCGTTACAATCTGTTTCGAGGCTTCATCGGTAACGTTGCATGCGACACAAAAATGGTAAGGTGGTTCTAGGACTCCCCCAAACCGGTGACAGAAAAATGCATTGGTTGATAGGTCTATCCTATACCTCGTCTGTGCTCCCGTAAACGATTCTGTATCGATAAAGTTGAATGCGACCACGGACGAGGTATTCTCGGTTAAATTTATTAAAGTTTTTTATTTCACACCTGCACAATCCTTATACATAATTACTTTATAACAAGTATAATTGGAATTATCGACATCAGTACAAGATGTTGAATACATCAACTTCCTTCTCAACATTATTTTATTCTTTTCACATTTCCTTGCATTATTTTAAGGAACTTTTGTTTATTGTATCTTCTTTCCTATTTCTTTAAACGTAATAATAAAATAAACGATTCGAATCTTAATACTCGTTTTCACAACGTCGAAACGATAAGCGATGTGACAGGTAAAAGTGGTGTGCTAGACTGCTTTTAAATACACAGCTTGTCAATTCGATATGTTAGTGGTGATTCTTCATGAGCAAATTTGTTGGTTCGGTTTGTGGTTATCAAAAATTGGGAAAATGGACAGTCTGACTACCGCGTCACGTTCATACCGGCCCTAGAGGTGTTATGCGTCATTCTTACAGTCTTTCCGTAGCAGGGGACCAAATTCTTTCTTTTACCAAAAAGAAGATATAGATTTAGACAAAGCGTAGGTAAGATAGGCCTACATTTTAAGGAAGGTTCTGTGCCACCCAGGGGGACCAAGCCGTCTTTGTTTGGCTGAAGTTTTCCCGTTTAGTTAGCACCGTATTGGTAGGAGGCGCTAGGTACATCACACACACATACCTACGTGTATCAGTGAGCACGACACACAACCTTTCGACGTTGGTGAAATGTTACCATGACGACCGTCGTCATTTAGAAATGTTTGGCGCAGACACGAGGAAGTGTCCTCACTTTCCCTGGTTTACCCTTTCTAAGGCCGTCTGACCATGGATTGTCGCGTCAGTGATGCGTATGCAGCAGATAGAAGGATATACAAAGGAATTGAATATATTTTCTTTTCCTAAGAAAAGAAGAAATATTCAATTTCAATGTTTATCCTTCTATCTGCTGCATACGTGTCGCTGGCGCGACGATCCGTGGACAGGTTTTAAAGTAAACGGTACATTACACGTATACACATACACATACGTCCCGATTCACACCAATTCACACATTCACAGTTTAGTACGCACCTCATTGGTAGGAGGCGCTACAAACTCTGCTTCAACTTTCGTAAGAGGGAAGCTTGGCCCCCCTGCCCTGACCCTGGGATTGTTAATCAATCCTTGGCGTTACGCTACCACAGCTTTCATTTCTTATGAATTTCATCTACTTGTCTACTACCTAATTGTAGGCCATTCGAGACCGTGCAAGCCTGATTGTACGTAGGTAGGCTGAATTGGACTGAATTCTGAAAACTCCAACTATTAAATAGTTACGAATTACGATACATACAAATAGTTGCCAACGGTCTGAAATGTCCCTAGATCACCCTAGATCATACATGCGGATCGACCCAGCGTCGCGGGAGAGCCATGGTTGGTCATGGTCACGAGCCGGTCAGAAATTGAAAAACAAAATCGCAGGGATGCCCATCAGATATCATCAGTCGTGTAGAAATAGTATGTAAATTGATAAAAGTCATTATTGTGCGTTTGAGTTTGCATACACGACAATTCTCCGTGGTTACATATGTAAATGTGGCTAATAAACGTGGTTACTTACATACATCGTGACATCGTTACATCTTTCAAGTCATAGAACACGCGTGAGAGACAAACGATGCACAAACGCATCGCGAAATCGAGTCGAACGCTTGCTTATACCGAATACGCATTGAATACGATCAGAGACCAGAGCCGAGAAACTTACGAGTGATATTAAAATAAGAAATAATGATTTCTACCGACGAAATAAGCGTGAAACGAAAGAATCAGTTTACTTACTCGGATAACATTCGAAATAACGGTATTTCGAAAGTAGCGGAGCTTGTTAATTAAGAGACAAGTGAATTCACAGCCCCCTAATCGGTCTAATCCTTTGCCCGCTGTTGCATTCGGTTGCATTCTCGTGCGTATGTATGTATGTATGTACAGAAGTAATCAAGTATATGTATCATTACCCTCATGCTACCCTTGTGCGTTGAAGCCAGTTGAAGCATCGCTTTAACGTTTATATTCCAAGCTTCGGGCGTAGACCGGTTTCCTTCGGCTATCGCTCGGCTATCGTTCGGCTATCGTTCGCATTTCAACTCTGCCGGAAATAATGACGTCATGAATCAAGTGTCGATGACAAATAGATGATACTCTGCAAAGTGATATGGCATTGCGTGTATGTATATTAGAGTTTGCTTTTCATTGCGACTGATTCCATAAGAAACCAGAAGAAAAAGAAAGGGGAAACGGCTGGTGAGAGTGCTGCGTGGGTTTTATTGTCGATTCCACACAAGTTATAAACTGTTTAGTCTGTTGATGAAGGTAAGAGGATACGTCTAAAATTGTAGAATAATCGGAAGCTTCTATCGTGTTATATCTCTTTTAAACACACATGCTCGTAATTTATCAACATCACGCCCTTCAAGCTTTTACCACAAGCAAGGGATACCTACTATTCACGATGTTTGACTATTTAAACTTTCGAAACGAAATTATCAAAAATGTTGTTTAGCTACGGTTGTAGCTAAATCAGTTTACCCGTAAATTTTAGAAACGGATAACGAGATACTTATAATTAGTGGAAAGTGGAGTATATACAAAACTCATTACATGAGTACTTTTTTTCTCTTTGTTCAACTTGTGTCTAGTTTTATCAATTATCTGTATCAAGCTGTAAAGGCACAGGTAATTTCTCTACTGTTCGAGCCACCCATATACTTATGTGTTTCTGCATATAATAAAGACATATGTATCGTGTTACTTGCATTTTTAGAATTGATTCATTTCAAACAATCAAGATGTCCGATCACTTTGGTCCGATAACTTTGAAGTGGGATCCAAAGAACTTAGAGATTCGCACCATGTCTGTAGAGAAGACATTGGAGCCTTTAGTTTTGCAAGTGACTACTCTTGTAAATACAAAAGGTCCCAGCAAGAAGAAGAAAGGAAAATCAAAGAGAGCTAGCGCTTTGGTTGGAACAGTGGAAAAAGCAACCACTAATTTCATAGAGAAAGGTGAACAAATCGCTTATGAAAATCCTGACATTACTGCTGAAATGTTGAGCGCTGTCGAAGAAGTAAGAAAAACAGGCGCAGCGATGAGCATTGCTGCCAGGTACCATTTCTATTCTTTCTCTAATACCTATACCGTCGCGATGGTACGCGAAGGATGTTAGATGTATTCTAATATTAATGTTATTAAAACAGGGAATTCTCAGAGGATCCTTGCTCCTCTCTGAAACGAGGTAATATGGTCCGCGCTGCAAGAAATCTGCTGTCTGCGGTGACCCGCTTGCTGATTTTGGCGGATATGGTCGATGTGCATTTGTTGCTGAAATCGCTACACGTAGTCGAGGAAGATTTACAAAAGTTGAAGAATGCATCTTCGCAGGGTGAATTATTGGAGAATATCAAACAGTTTGGGCGAAATGCGTCAGAACTTATGAATCAAGCTGCGAAACGTCAGCAAGAGTTAAAAGATCCTCAGCTGCGAGATGACTTGGCAGCGGCAAGAGCTGTCCTCAAGAAGCATTCTACTATGCTTCTTACCGCTTCCAAGGTTTACGTCCGACATCCCGAGCTTGCCGCGGCGAAAGCAAATCGCGACTATGTATTGAAGCAAGTTTGCGAAGCTGTGAATACTATCAATGACGTGGCGCAAGGAAAAACTCCGGACGATAGTCAGCATCCTTACGAAGGGCCCGGAGAATTAGCTGCCGCTTTAGATGATTTCGACGAAAGAATGGTGATGTCTCCGCTGGCGTACAATGAAGTGCGTACAAGACCCAGTCTCGAGGAAAGATTGGAGAGCATTATCAGCGGTGCTGCACTGATGGCAGATTCTTCGTGTACTCGAGACGAACGTAGAGAACGCATTGTTGCCGAATGTAACGCAGTCAGGCAGGCGCTTCAAGATTTACTCAGCGAATACATGAATAATGTGAGTGCTCGGCGAATGTCTTTTATTATCTGAGATTATCATGATTGCTTTCTACACTGTATAGATTTCTAAACGAATTCGGTAAATTTATTTGCTTAAATATTTCACACTGTCTCTAGAATTCGGTTAGATGCAAACGATTGATTTACATATCCTTTAATCACTCATTCGTTTCTTTATTTTGGTTACTGCAGTTACAGCTCGCTCGGGGCGAAAGACGGGTAAATATGAAATCTTTGTGTCCTTCTATTAGCGAGCGAGCAAAAGGTTTTCATTGCTAAACTGTACATTAGTCCCGTACATTAGTATATTGTTTATATCTGTATTTTATTTTCTTCTGACAAGCACTAATCGAGTAATTCTCACTAATCAAGTGTTGACAAATGTTGCTCTAATCGACCCCTAACTTGCACAACTATAAAACCTATTACACAGATACAGTGAGTAACGAAAATATTCGGACACTTTTTAAAATCATATAACTTTTTTTAAATGAATCCAAACAACTTGAGTTTTTTTGAGGAGCTAGAAGGATTAGTTTTCTAAGTGATGTGTATGGTCGTTTTGGAAAAAAATGCAATTGGTCGGAATAGCAAAAAAAAAAAATAGTAAAGATCGTTTTTTAAACTTTTTTTGTGAGCATGTAATGAAAATTCAAAAAACCCTCAAATTTCATAAAAATCGGTTAACGTTGCTCGGAGCTATGAACGCGCTTAAAGATCGCAGAATAAGATCCTTAAGCGTTCATAGTTCAGAGCGACGTTAACCGATTTTGATGAAACTTTAGGCATGTATACAACTTACTTCAATCTACAAGCGTTTTTCTTTAATTTTCATTACAGGCTCACAAAAAAGTTTAAAAAAACGATCTTTACTATTTTTTTCACTATTCCGACCAATTGCATTTTTTTCAAAATGACGAATCACGTCACTTAGCAAACTACTCCTTCTAGCTTCTAAAAAAAAAAACTCATGTCATTTGGACCAATTCTAAAAAAGTTATGCGATTTTAAAAAGTGTCCAAATATTTTCGTTACTCACTGTATATATTAATGTATATCATAGAGGAGAGTAGTGCTTATTACACCTACTACTTACTAGAACTCGTAAATACTGCGAGACATACCTAATTCCCAGATGCCTAGGAATTGTGTATGAAACCTCTGTTGCTTATCATATGCTTCGCATGTTAACAGATGGGTGTGAAGGAACAATCGGAAGGCTTAGAAAGAGCAATTGATCACATGTGCAGAAAGACGCGCGATCTTCGTAGACAGTTACGAAAGGCTGTAGTAGACCATGTGTCTGATAGCTTTTTGGAAACTAGCGTACCTTTATTGGTTCTGATCGAAGCTGCGAGAAATGGCCGTGATAAGGAAGTAGAGGAGTATGCGCTTGTCTTCACGGAACACGCGAACAAGTTAGTGGAGGTAAGTGTTTGAAATATTAAAATGTGTAAATCACATAGGATTGCTACGATCGGATAATATGGTGACATCCCGGTTAATCAGGTTGCCAATCTGGTGTGCAGTATGTCAGGGAACGAAGACGGCGTGAAAATGGTTCGTTATGCGGCGGCTCAGATTGGAAACTTGTGCCCCCAAGTAATTAACGCGGCACGTGTCTTGGCAGCTCGAAATCGATCTAAAGTAGCCCTAGATAACATGGAGGTATTTCGGCAAGCGTGGGAGAACCAAGTGAGAGTATTAACAGAAGCTGTCGACGATATTACGACCATCGACGATTTCTTGGCTGTGTCCGAGAATCATATCTTGGAAGACGTAAATAAATGCGTGCTGGCATTGCAAGAAGGCGATGCCGATACTTTAGATAGAACCGCGGGTGCTATCCGTGGACGATCAGCCCGAGTGTGTAACGTTGTTCAAGCAGAAATGGATAACTACGAACCTTGTATCTATACAAAACGTGTGTTGGAAGCGGTGAAAGTTCTCAGGGAGCAAGTGATGCCGAAATTCGCGCAGCGAGTAGAGGTCGCGGTAGACGCTTTGGGTAGTAATCCCGCCAAAGATGTGGATGAGAATGATTTTATAGATGCTTCGAGGCTAGTTTACGACGGAGTCCGTGAAATTAGACGTGCTGTACTGATGAATAGAGTAAGAAGATTTCATGTTATAGGCCACAGACGGCCCTCCACTCTCATTTGCCACATTGTTGTTAATTGCTTCCCTCTTTTCTTCTCTTCCCCACCACCCCCTCCCCTACCCCCTGTAATTCATTATAGGCGGATGAGGACTTGGATCCGGAAGACGTTGAGCTCGACGAGCATTATACATTGGAAACACGAAGTAAATCGAGTGCTCAGACAGGTGAGCATGGGGTCGATGAATACCCAGAAATTAGTGGTATTACAACAGCTCGCGAAGCCATGCGTAAGATGCCAGAGGAAGACAAGCAGAAGATCCTGCAACAAGTGGAATACTTCAAGAGCGAGAAGTTGAAGTTCGATAAGGAGGTCGCGAAATGGGACGATGCGGGAAATGACATTATTGTCCTGGCCAAGCATATGTGTATGATTATGATGGAGATGACAGACTTTACTAGAGGTCGTGGACCTTTAAAGACCACTATGGATGTGATTAATGCTGCAAAGAAAATCTCCGAGGCTGGAACAAAGTTAGATAAATTGACTAGGCAGATTGCAGATCAGTGTCCCGAAAGTTCTACCAAGAAAGATCTTTTGGCATATTTGCAGCGTATAGCGCTGTATTGCCATCAAATGAATATTACAAGTAAAGTTAAAGCTGATGTGCAAAACATTAGCGGAGAGTTAATTGTGTCTGGACTGGACAGCGCAACTTCCCTTATTCAAGCAGCTAAGAATCTGATGAATGCTGTTGTTCTTACTGTTAAAGCTTCGTATGTCGCATCAACAAAATATCCTCGACAATCTACGGTAACTGTAAGTATCGCCAATCTTTTACAATTCTTAATCTTTCTGTATTAACGGTTTATGTGCCTGCCTACTAATATAATCCTATAATCCTAACTAGTTTCATCTTACATTCTTACTTGTATAGCTGTATAATCAATAATTATACGCCATTAACATTGTTTGTGTTCAAACTTCTTTTTACTGACCAACAACTGGATCATGCAGTATGTAAGTATGTACATATATGTACATATGTATGTGTGTATGATAAATTAGTGTATGTTACAAGTTTTTTTTTTAATGTGCAAATTAGCGATGTAATGTTTTGTCATTTGTGGTGATTTGCTGACGAAGCTTTGTTATTCTTCTATTTGTTCAATTAGTCTCCAATCGTTGTTTGGAAAATGAAGGCACCAGAGAAGAAACCATTGGTACGCCCAGAGAGACCGGAAGAAGTTAGGGCAAAAGTACGCAAGGGCTCACAGAAAAAGGTGCAAAATCCGATACATGCGCTTTCAGAATTTCAGAGTCCAACAGAAAGCGTTTGAAACTCTCCTGTGTAAGTAATTTAATAGAATGAAACCCTATAATACAGTATACAGCATACAGCATCACCTTTCAAAACCCCACCCGAGCAAGATGTTTTATTTTCCATCGAGTACGAGATTTTCACACTTAAGGTACTCTTCGTATTCGTATCCGTAATCGTTATAACTTTATTGTGTATCATGACATATGCAATGTAATCCTACCCTTTCTATGAAATGGTGTCGCAGCTAATTTAAAACGTGAAAAATGAAAAACATTAAATGTTTTGCAACTAGTACATACTACAGTAAATCCCCGTTATGAGCCCGACGAACGGGGCTGGCGGCGGGCTCATAGTGGGGTTGCGGACATGATTCCGCGCGGCCAGTGGCTGTGTCGACTCTTTCGTTTCCTCTCGCTCGTTGTCGGGTTCTCTCACTTTCGTCCGTAGGCTTCCAAGAAATGGTGGGGAAAGTCGCCGGGCTGTCAACGGGAGGTAAAAACGGGCTCATAACGGGGATTTACTGTACTACATATTTTAAATACCATTAATGTACAATCATACGATAGTATATACTTGTTCCACTTGCTATTTAACGAAGCAACTGGGCGGGAAGGTTTTAAATATTACTATACAAAAGAAAAATATTTATAACAAAATTATGATATAAAATAGCTACTTGAAAATAAAGCATCTTGCATAAAAAAAAAATGAAAAAAGTGTTAATATTCTTTGTAATTATTGATCGAGAAATATTTGAAAAGTAAAAGGAACGGTATAGAATGACAACATTTTACCGATGACGATTAGATCTCAACGAATTTTGTCACTCTTCCTCTAGACTCTAGAGTATACATGATGAAATCGTAGATATATCAGTTATATACGTGGAGTATAAGAGTCGTGTAAGATTTAACATGATTTAAAGATGCATTGCTTGATCATTCACATGGATTGTAACATCACAACCATACTCTACTTGAACTTGATCTTTCCTTCTTTTATTCTAATCGTAAATTTCTTTATTCCTTTTGTGTTTTCTTTTTTCTTTCTTTCTTTTGTTACCAAAATCAACAATGCGGGAAGTATGTCTATGGTACTTAATTATATAACAAGAATTACCTATAATACCATCAATTAAGCATCCAAGGAATGTCTAGTTTGTTCATTATTATTCGTATAATCGGCGTGCGAATATAAATTGTTAATTATATATACAACGAATCGTAAATGAAATTTTCTTGAATAATATTGGATGATAAATGGAATATCTACTTATAGGTACATATTTACGTATACGTGTGCACGCCAGCACATCAGAGGCCTCATACTTTTCTTTCTTACGTTGCAATATCCTATGTAAATGCATTTCTAAATTTGTCTGCTTTTCGTTTACTACATATATCCAGGTCATTTAACCATTTCTCATGCATATCTCGAAAGAAATGTCTCTCGGTAACAATACTATAAGAATGTAGAAAAGCTGTTGCGTCGAATAGCTTTTACACAATATACACAATAATCATGGGCCTTGAATTTTTGTACGTACATATGTTCCATCGACGACGATAGCTTGTTTTGCAATCTATTCTTTGACAATAATATTGCCGCATACTTTGTTATGTCTCACATAAAGTCATGCGAAATGCACGTAATATTAACATTCTTCCAAACTAATAATGTTAGTGATGACTTCGAATGATTAATCTCACGCTCAGTTTATATTTGAATATATCTGCATGAATAAGTCGGTATAAAGCAAAATACAAAAAAAAAAAGAAGAACGAGGATGGATATCCTCATCTATCAAAGTAACACAGTATTGCATTGGAATAAAGAGACTGCGGGTCTAAGTATTTAACAATTATTGTATATAAGTAAATATGATTACAAGTTTTCGAAGGAATTTTGTTTATCACGATTTTGTATTACAGTTAGTCGATAAGATGTAATTTAAAAAAAAAAGAAAAGAAACTGATACCAATTCCATACTTTTTATCATAAGTGAAATACTACATCACTTGCGGGCCGTGTCTCACGCATTTGATCGATTTGCGAGTATTTCCAACTTTTGGCACGTTATATTATTTGAGTTTGCAAATTAGTAATAATGGCTATAAAACTGTCCACGTTCAATTCACTATTTTAGGAAAATTATCTGAAATTACAGGCCACCGACTGGTGAAAATCCATTGCATTATTAAATTTTGTAGGAAACATTGTGTGATAATGATAATAATAATGAAAGCATGTTGCATTTACTTGTGAAGAAACACGAAGTAGCATAGTAAAACTCGACTTTTCATTAAGACATTCATTTACTATCGCATTTGTGCCCATGTAGCTATTATAATATACTTACACACATGTACCTACGTACGTATGCGGTGTTTACCGAAATTGACGTAGGATAATTTCGGGTTTTGTAGATTTCACCGTATAACATGTATTGGTATCACTTTTTTTATCGTTGCAAGACAAATATTAATTTATGTAGAAATAGCAGCAAAATAAATTGTAGTTACTGATTCGTTGCCAAATATAAGGTGATGCTTTTAACAGGTGTCGACTTTGTTTTTTTTTTTTTCTTCATTTTTTCGCAACTCGCACGGTTCACGAACAGTTGTGTAACTTTGAGAATTATAATGAGCATTACAAGAAGCTAAGAGGGCTGGGTATATTAAAGAATTCAAATACAATACACAGATTTGTATTTTATATACTTCATTTGCATACTAAATGTTACAGAAATAATTATACAATACGAGAAACCCACAAATGCAAATATTTAATGGCAATGGTGTGATATAATTGAAACTCACTTAAAAAATAGAATCGCTATCGTTCTAATTCGTTACGCATTGCCTGCCTATCCGGGTGGCAATTACAGAAGACGAAACTCATCGTTTCTGTAAGAAACATTACCTAGTTCATGATTTCTTTTACATTCTAAATTTTGTACAATTTTTACCTTTTAACATAAAATTGAGAAACAGATGTATTGCATAACCACATACACGATGGAGCGAAAGTAGAATGCAATGTTTGTGCACACTGATCCGGATGTTACAAATCATTTTTACCGCTACGTTCGGAGATTTCGTTCCATAATTCTTCTTATACGTAGTACTGCTTTTTATTATACATAACATACGAGACAATTGTAGTTGCTTACTCTTTAAAATCTACATTATTTTGTCGTTACTATTATTAGTCGTATTATTATTACATGCTAAATAAATACAGGTACTATTAAAATAATTCATAGAAAAAGTTCATAGTTATTTTCAGGCATTATTTAAATTTATAAATGTTCCGTGTACAAAGAAAATCCGAGATAGTCTGCAGTGAGACATTTTCATAATATCGGTTACATCGTAATCGAACCAAATCGCTACTTCCTTCTAATGCTAGAAGATAGCCTTTCACTGTAATAGATAGCACGCCATTCGAGATATTAATACATGTGATTCAAACGTTGCACGTCAACTCATTTGACGCGGGTTCAATGAATGTAAGATGCATGTTTGTATAATTATTAGTATAGTGCTTTATATTTGGACCTTTTTTTCCCTCACGATTTTCTTGCAAAAAGTATAAGCATAGAAACTAATAAAAAAAAATAGCATGTTTTAATTGGCGTGGTGTATTATATGTATGCCACTCTATCGATACTATGCGCAACAAATGGATAATCAACTAAATGTACACCGGGTCCTGTTAAACCAACAGCTTTAAATCTACGAAAACAGCAGTCTCTCCGTGCTAGGATAAATTTGGAAATTTGAGAAAATTGCTAAAATTTGATTGTTACTTTTTCCACATGAATTATATTTAAATGATATTCGAGTGTTCCTGAAATAAATCTATAAATATGTGTAATGTATTTTGTTACGAACTACATGTTATATGCCTTTTTTTTTCTCTTATCTGTTTTTCTTATTATTATCATCATCGTCATCATCATCATCATCATCATTATTATTATTATTACTACTACTTTTTTTCCGTTTTTCTTTTTCGTTTTTTACAAGGAGCCACGAGTAATAAGAGTAATATGAAAATCTTTAAAAAGGAAGATAATACAAAGCGCTATGAAATTGATACGATGTCTCAAGTGTGAGTAGCACTATCTGATAAATCTATTTAATTTGTTTTTTTTTTTATAATCACAGTTCCTGCATTCATACTGAAGTGTATGTGTTGTGAATAAAATAATACGAATTTTTATCACGCGCAACCTTAAAAAAATCCGGATAGTATGTATATCTATCACAATGCGAGAGATATTAATAGAATTTGTATATAAATGTGTGTTTCCGAGCAGTACATACGGTATAAGTGGTGAACACGGTGCATTTCAATTGCTATTAGGCTGTTATCGTAATACTGTCGATCTCAAAACTTGGATCATTAAGTAACGCATGAATGTTACTTAATAAGTTAACATAATGCAATGAACAGGATGGAAACTACTCCTCTTGTCTAAAGTATATTCACCACTCATGGTATTTAAATATTAAATTTCATATACATATTCTAATGAATTTTGAAATATCATTTTGTAGAAATTTTATTACTTATTTAAAGTAAGTAAATAATATATTGACTCTCAGTATTGCTAAAGAGAGCCACGGAAACAGTCCCTCACAGCCTGTGTAAGACTTTCATTCGAGATCTTGAAGTCTTTCGGGTGTACATACATATGCTGATAGAGGACCAGAATTATGACATAGGCTTCTGTTTTTTCTATCTTTCTTTCTTTCTATCCTTTTTCAAACAAAGCGAACTGACAATAAAAATCACGATTAAAATTTTTTCCATACAATTGGATATATTAAGTATGTTTCAGCAACAAAGTATGCATTGGTTGTAACACGTTCTCCAACGCAACATTTCACTTAGATCAGTCTGAACGACCTCAATATGTTGTTCTTAGTTCATGTCGGTGACAATACAGAGGATGTATACCAGTATAAAATAAGTGTTATAAAAGGAACTCTTGAAGAAATGTTTCACCTAGAAACGCATACTACATTATAAAAACTTTCAGGTCTTAATAAAGAATTAAAAGATATGCTTGTCTTGGATGCAACAATTAATCTTTGCGTGTACATAGATATGTACGTAGAAAATAATTTCTAGGCAAATGAACGCAATGCGTTAGGAATTACTTAAAGATACCAGAATCTGTCTGTACTATGTTATTTTCTTCTTTCTTTTTTACTTTTTATATGCTGCCTGAATTTGTAATATCTTAAATAAGATTCCAAGGATAATTCTCCTCGGTGCTAAACAGAAAGATGTGAATTGCAAATTTTTTGTAACAAGCAATTTATGATATTATTGTTTATATTGCGAAAAAAGGTATATGTAAACTTAAATATCTGTAGAATTACACACGGTATCTTCCATCTATAAAAAGTTGATCAGCACTTTTCTTTAATTTATGGTTATGCAACTGATTTTCTTAATCTTGAATATCATATAACAGCATTACGTATTATCCACTTTGACATTCGTTATATCTTTGTACGTTTAGTCACAGTCGTTTAACTCTTAATACCATTCAGTTAATAACTGTGTTACTCATGGTGGTAAGCATTAGCCATACGCGTAGCCCATTTTTATTGAGTTTAAAGAAAGGAATGCATGGCTTCTATGACGATTTGGTGGTAACTTCTGGCGGTGTACTTACAGACGTTACTGCTGACTTGAATGCTGGAACGAACTCGGCCGCATTTGGATTTAACGTACTCTAAAAGTTTACATCGGGCATTCACATTTATGACCTTACAGTTAACGTGTAATAGACATTACTTTGAATAGAATACATTGATCCAAATATACCTGCTTAGCAAGGTTATCGTGCATTTTTAGATTACTAAGTTGCTGAGAGAGTTCAGCGCCGCTATTCTCAGGCGTGCTCGTGGCTGTTGACCAAGCAATGGAATTTGTGTTCCTTTCGTGTTGCCTTTCATCTTCCCACATCGCTTTTAAGCATTCTTCCGTAAGTTCTTCTTCCATTAACTGTTGAATTACCTATAATATTGTTTTGAAATCTTAATTTAAAATATTACCATCCTGATCTTCCTGAACGATAAACATTTTTATGTTTTCACTTTATCGACGAGCGAGTGAAAGAAATATTCGTTATTCAACCTCTTTATCAAATTCCTCCTCGTTCTCCATCCATAGATATTCGGAAAAATCGCTCTCCTCTGCTCCTTGTATATCAATTTCGGAGTCGAAATTATTGTCCATATAAGAGATAATGTCAGTTTCATGTCCGTAATCATTCCCAGAACTACCGTTTGGAATCTTCATTTTCATTCCAAATATGTGTTTAGCGATATGGCAAGTAATTCTCTGAAGAAGAAATTAATCTCCGGTTAAGTTATAATAATTAATAGTTAATCTTCGGGTAATAGTACGAACGATGTTGACGGTTGAATTCGGATTATCTGTATTATTCGAATCATTAGAATCGAGTATGTTACGAATGGAACAGCCATTCACTGACAGGATCAAACGTATGTATTACATTGGAAAGTTATTAGTGTTTAACGAAATGAAACCTTGAACTCTTTTACACGCACGAAACGTCGAAATATGAATATGCAATTGCCTGGTTTACACATATGTTAGCATTGACTGTGATGTTAGACTTTCCTCTACCTCTAGAGATACGGGTCAGTTACGACGTTTGCCTTTCAATTATTATCGAGCGCGTAAATGACTGAAAATTTTGAACCACTATATTTATCGCATCGTAGTTATCGGACACGGAAGAATAGCGCTTGACAGATCTGTTACAGGGCAACCATTTTTAACTGTCCACTTGCAGTAACGGCGGGGCAATATTTATTAATCTTTATTCATAACTACACCGCATATCTGTCTGTTATCATTAGATTGGAAGGAGATCCTCTACCAAACCAGAAGTGTAAACATACCTTTGAACAAAGCGTCTTTAAACAGTTCGCGATAGGAAACACGAAACACGATTTACGCAGTTCATGGGTAAGATACGTGTCGCGCAACGCACAAATTAACCCTTGAAGTGATGCTGGGATGGTGCTGCCACCACGTACAGAAAGAGCAATGCACTCTACTCTGTGTATGTACTCTGTGCCACTGTAAGTCCATTGTAAGTAGTGGTAAGTAGTGTAAGTTGATAGATCGAGCGGATCGAGCAGATCGAGCAATTATGCTCATGATCGTTTCAATGTTTCATTTTACAAAAAGATCTTTTAATTCAAATGTAGGTATATCAATGTCAGAATAATTATTCACACACAGCATAACGTTATATCGTTACATTATATTTATAATAAATTACACTACAGTGCTTTATATATTGGTATGTATATACGACAATGAAATGTAAAATTACAATTTAGGACGCCTAGTCAGTTTTGATTAATTATTAAATACATGATACGTATATGTGCGCGCACGCGCACGCACGCGTCTTTTGTAAGCTTGGTGTGTAGTTGGCATGTAGAATGGTAAGAAGAAGTGGAAGAATGTGTATTGAGTGACGTGGTGCGAAGAAGAAGAAGAAGCTCCGATTTGACTCGAGCAGTGTATTTACATTGGAGCGTGTGCCGTGCGATTGGTCGGCCAGGCTGACGTGCGTGGCTGTTCGTGATATTTCATCAAAACAAAGCAGAGTCGTGCGACGCGGCAAGCATTTTGTCAGGGCGATCGTCGTGCGATTGTCGTCTTTGCGCTATTGGCCAAGTTTGCGGAGAGCGTTGGTTTTAATCGGTTCGTGCGTCAAGTGTCGTGTATCTAGTTGTATAGTGAACCAGTGATCGCAGACGTAATGTCGTCCACCGTAAAATTGACTTCGGACGAGCTACTGGGCGGTGAGTAAACGAGCCGTTTTACCGGACGATGCGAGCAGCTGTCGTTACCACCGTAGGCCCTAAGCTGTTGTTGCGGCCATTTCGCGTCACTCTGGCTGACGCATAAACAAACATGATTTCGCTGACATTTACGTCGCATGCGAATTTATTTCTAAAACATATCGTACCGTAATTACGTTCCACCAATGATGGACTCGATTCGATTCAACTCGATTCGATTCGATTCAACTCGATTCCATCCCATTCAAACTCGATGTGAATGCACCGTCGCAGCAATATTATATATTAACGTGCAGCAAGTTTCTACATATAGGTAATTCGAAAGATTTTGGCGCGATTGTCTGTTTGTCCCTCACACTGACGCGACGTCAGTGGGTTTAGGTTGATTTTCTGCTTCGTATTAGTCAAATATCCTCTCTGAAAAGTTGTTCAACATCAATCGAGAGAAAAAAAAATAGTTTCATGGTTCTATGTTTATAAAATCCTTTCTACATATAGGAAGAAATTTACGATACGCAACCGTAATCGTTAGTCGTTGCGAGCAGAATAGTTATCGTTGCTTTATTTTGTAAACATCATTGTTAGTATGATCCACGCTGTTTGCCGGTCGCGTTAAATCGGTTAAATCGCACGTATACTGGACAATTGGATGGTCAATATCCTAGAAATTGGCCGATGCATTCTATTTTTATAACAGTCTGCACAAACATGGTAGCCGGTCAAGTTCAAGGCCGAATCTCTTCTCAACGTCTATCTGATTTATTCCATCGCACGTATAAATGGTCCCAATATCGTCGCATCGATTCAGGAAGGTTTGAATGCGCACAAGTACATACGATAGCGAGTGAGGAGTGTGAGGGACACGAGTGACAGGAGAAGCAACACGTTGTTATATATCGAATCATTATCGTGACTCGCAGGTACATATCTTCGCGCGTTATAAACACCTCGAGAGTTAAAAACAAGCAAGGTGATTTTCATGAAATTTACATACATATGCATGTGTTGTAAAACTCAACATTCTTAACAACTTTTCCCTACACATAGTAGATACATATAACGGCCGCTTGGCCTTTGTTTCCGAGATACTCGCGAAAAACTGCTGCTACTACTCCAATGAATGCTGCATATGTACTATAGATATAAAAGTGCCTACGCGTTGGTGGCAGCGTATGCGTCAGCATGGGACCACCGTTTATGTTTATGTACTGTTTCTATAAATAAATCGCGACGGGCGAAACAAAACAAATGACGGAACTGGTGGACATTTCGAGATAGTCAAAAAAAAAACTGATCTGTAGTTGGTTGTGTGGTTAGATTGGTTTAACTGCTGGCCCCCGCCAACTTTTCAGAGACATGAGACAAAGAAATGTGTTTCAGAAAAATACTCTCGAAACACGAGTTGCTGGTTCACATCCCCACCACCATTCATTTCTTAAACTCATTTTTTTTACTTTAAATCTCACGGGGGGGGGGGGCGCTAAAGCAATCTAACTAACAAGGGAACAGCTTGAACCCGGAAATTCGAAAAATTCTGAAACTTTTGTGAATATATAGTGAACTTCAAATAATAAAAATGCACTAAAAAATAAAAAATAATCTTTTCTCTTATTTAATCTACGACTGTATGTCTGCATACTTAACTTTTAGGCTAAGGGTTTTCTTTCTACCTGCGTTGTACCTGCGAGTGGCGCGCATATTTCAGATTTGCTTTGAAATTCGTAGATTCGTGGGTGGAGCTAAATCCTGTGCCCGACAGGATAACACCATTGCCATTCAGTAGCGGCGGGGAGGAGTACCTGCGACTTCTGAGGGAAGCGCAAAGGGATTCGACCCAATCGTCCGCCAGGCATTCTTTGGCGTCTTCTCGTCGAGATACGCCAAGGGATAGGTAAGACTGTCCTTTTTATTACGCTATGTATTATACTGCCCGGTGTAATTAAAAGGATCGCCAGTCCGAAAGATTTTCTTATTCAGCTGTTATGAATAATTGAGCCTGGATGTCCTGTGTTTAACATGGCCGGGTAGAAAAAAATTTGATCTTTTACTGCTTGTTAAGACTAGAGGATGAAAAAAAGAGGAAGGTGGTGGTGTGGTGTTTATCGCGAGCTAAATGCGGTAGAGTGGAGCGACCGGTGTCGGCTCCTGGGGAGCATGGGAGGAGGAGAAATCTTTTTTTGGACAGTTTCTTTGGAATCGCGGAGGCTTCGGAACTATTTAGGAGAGGTGGATATCAATGGATGAAAGGAAAAAGAAAAAGGCAACAAGTCGCTGTCACTACCCTGTCTGTCCCTATTACATATCCGCCCACAGCTGGCGGCAGACAGGCAGGCAACGCTTCGTCGTTATATACCATCGGTTCCATTGATGATCTGTAACGGGTAACGGGCGATACGACTATTACCATGAACAACCTATTGAATAATATTTCGACGAACGGGGCTTGCCTGTTGCGCTTGTTGCCGCCGGGTCGGGCCGGGCCGCGCCGTCTAGTTGGATAAGTGAGGATCAACCTTAACTTCGGTGTGACTTTGTTGTCATCGGATTTTTTTCTTCATGCCTTTCGCAGCTATTATATTTCTACGCTTTACTCAACAAAAGATTGGAGTTCAGTATCTTCGCTAGGTACCAGAAATTCAAAGAAACAGGCGCTAGCATAGGGTGTTCACCACCTGTATTCTAAATTATAAGTTTCTACATCCGATCTACAAACTCGAGAGAAAGGTGGAATTCTTTGAATTATTATCATCTCTGGAGAAATAAACTTACCGACGTACTTGGTCCCCGATTATAGGTACACAAAAAATTGTATAAAATTGGTGAAATCTTCTATTACAGCCCGAAAAGTCCACCAAACAGCCCTAACACGGAACTTTCAACGGAAGACGAGTTGAAGGGGGTCTATATAAATTACAGCTGCAACAAGGTCAGTTTTTCACAATAGATTTTCAATACTACGTGCGTACACACTACTTACATATTCATATGTATATTCGAGTGTTGTGTGCTTTACCAGCACTTGAAGAGGGCGCGCAACTAGTTTTATCGAACAAAAGAAACGATCACTATGGACCAGGGAAACCTTTTTCTAAATCGACGCGATTGTGAGCTTCTTCTATATACTTTGTACCTATATATACGGGCATTCTTTATTCACAGTTTATGAGTATCGGTTGTCGTAGTGGCAGGCAATTTCAAGTCCTCCTACGAGACTTATCTTCATTAAAGTCAACTAGGTACTGCTATATTATTCGTGATTTAGGAAAGACCGTGCGTAACGTGTCTGGATGTGTCAGCAAACGTGTAGGTACAGTAAGTACTTACGATGTTGATTTTGCCTCGAAACACGCGATATTTCGGTATTTATCGTTGACAGTGTCAACCGATTTATTTTCAAAAAGGACAACAGTCAAAGCAGTAACAAAGATACTCGTATCGAAGTAGGATGAGTAATGCGTATCGACAACAAGCTGCGAAGAGCTGAGTCGAGTCGGACCGAGCCGAGCCGAGCCGAGCCGAGCCGAGTCGATTCGGGCCGAGCCGAGCTCAGCCGAGTCGATTCGGGCCGAGCCGAGCTCAGCCGAGTCGAGCCGCGTCGAGCCGAGCCATATGTATGATACGATGTGATATACTATATATACATTATCGGCGAGGTTTCTTTATTTACACACGCCTCTTCGAAAGCGTGTGAATCTCGACTCCCAGAATTTTCAGCCGTTTCTCTGTTTCAATCTCCGCCAGATAAGCTGTTAGAATGACAACATGTTAAAGCTTTTCTTTTTGTGTGGCACTTATTTCTTTCTTTTCCTCTTCCTTTTCTCTGGACGAATTGTCGGCTCGATATGTACATACATACACTATGTACTTGCTTACGGTTTATGTGTAACGACCATGGTACCGTGTAACGTGTACCGTATGGATCATCCGATCGCATTCGTGTTTTTTTTTGCGGTTAGACCGAACAGCCTTCATATCCGAATAGAACAAGTCAGTGGGATTTCGGGTAAAAATTTTCGAGGCATGTATCGATCGATCCCCAGCAGAAGCTTGCCACGCGGGAAAGGAGAAGTGTACGTGTACACTGCGAGCGTCGAATTTTAAGGGATAGGTACATACTTAGTTGTTCTGTCAGAAGAGGAAATACACTTGAATGCGCGTATGCAGAAAGATCGTTCACCTGCGTTGTGTATTCCCTGGTACATATTACGCAGCGGCTGTTTCCCCGTTACGGTTACTGACGGTAGACAGATCACGCGATCGCGAACGGCGAATCGGTGGTCGCCACTCGCGACGCGCGACTCACTCGTATGCTCCTCAGCTGCACGTAAAACCGGTCTTCCCACACTTCGAACGCGTGCGCCAAGAAACGCTCTGAAAAGGGATATCCCCGATACTTAACAATACGACACGGTTGCATCGAATCAAGTAAACCGGGCCGTTAGGCTCTCATTCCACACGAGTACTCTCGCGTTACTCCGTGAAATCTCAGAAACATGGCTATGATTCTTTAAATGGATTTCCCTAGATAATAGGGCAGATTTTGGTGAACCAGGCAACCTATTCTTTTTTATATGTATCTATATGCTTAAAAAAGTTTACGATGCATATACAGTGGCGGACGTAAGAAAGTTTACAAACCTTTAAAATCGCATAACTTTTTTAGAACTGGTCCAAACGATTTGAGTTTTTTTTTGAGAAGCTAGGATTAGTTTGCTAAGTGACGTGTATGGTCGTTTTGGAATAGAATCGCTGATTTCGTGAATTTCACGATTTTCGACCTTATTTTGCGATCTTTAAGTGTTCGTAGCTCAGAGTAACGTCAACCGATTTGGATGAAAATTTTGAGTTTTTTGATTTTTCATTACAGCCTCACAAAAAAGTTTAAAAAACAACCTTTATTTTTTTTTGCTATTCCGATCAACTGCATTTTTTTCAAAACTACCATACGTCATTTAGCAAACTAATCCTTCTAGTTAAAAAAAAAATAAATTCTAAAAAGTTATGCGATTTTAAAGGTTTGGGTTAGGTATTTTGAGTTTTTTGATTTTTCATTACAGCCTCACAAAAAAGTTTAAAAAACAACCTTTATTTTTTTTTGCTGTTCCGATCAACTGCATTTTTTTCAAAACTACCATACGTCATTTAGCAAACTAATCCTTCTAGTTAAAAAAAAAATAAATTCTAAAAAAAGTTATGCGATTTTAAAGGTTTGGGTTAGGTATTTTGAGTTTTTTGATTTTTCATTACAGCCTCACAAAAAAGTTTAAAAAACAACCTTTATTTTTTTTTGCTGTTCCGATCAACTGCATTTTTTTCAAAACTACCATACGTCATTTAGCAAACTAATCCTTCTAGTTAAAAAAAAAAATAAATTCTAAAAAAGTTATGCGATTTTAAAGGTTGTAAACTTTCTTTCGTCCGCCACTGTACATACATATATTTCATAGAAGACCTCTGGTATGTATGTAACTTGGTCACCCGTAGACGAGTCGACGACCCATGCTCTGTTTGTGCTCGCTGACGAATAATTGAATTTTATTTCGAACATTGTGCTCGTCATTAAGCCTCTTGTACGTATAATTCTTGGTTATTATTATTGCCCTTGTTGCCTTTGTTACTTCTAATGGGTTCCAGAGCGGTGCTCTTGTTACTCGCTCTGAACCGATTTAGTATATATTATATGTAGGTTGGTTGCGTTCCTGTTCTGGCGTGCGATGAACAACAAAGATTTGTGTCCTCGCGTTGTGCCGCAGCCGAGAATGAAATTGTTAGGAACGCCTTGGAACCATCGTGGGACGACGTATTCTATAAATAGGTGTAAAGTGATTTAAATGTGATTTTAGGTGGACGAGGAATAGTTTATTACCACTATTACTACGAGTAGCTCGATACCACTGGATAGACACTATTCTCGGAAGTAGGACAAGTTTTTATTATACACGCATTTACGAAGTTGGCAAGCGATTGCCATACATTGAATTTTATTGTCATTACTATTTATTCGAATAATGCCTAGTTTTTCAAGCAGTATCGAAAATCTCCAGAGTGACATTGCATCGTTGAAAACATTGAAATCAGCTGTATCTACGCGTATAAAGTACAGAATATAGATGCTATGTACGTAGTTGGTTTAGATTTCAGTTACTAATTGTATATAAGTACAATAATTCCGCTGACGTTGCAATTGATTGCCCGCCAATATGAGTCATTTGTAGATAAGAAGTGGACAACAATACTCGTTGCATTTTACGTACTTCACGGCCTTGTTTATCTCGAGAGAATAAACTTTTTTTTCGTTATTATCGGATGAACGTAACTTTCGATTAAACGTGCACGATCCTACGCTTTCCAATTATACGAACTAAAAAGTTTCGTAAGAAACGCTTGGCTGTTTGGCGCGCTGAAGGATTCTGCGTTTCAGCAAACTCCTCTAACGAATCTGATTTTATTCTGTGCAGGAGCCAGAACTTACGGATAAAAACACCGATTGGATATATGAATGGAGTTCGCGTCCGGACCAAGCTCCGCCCAAGTAAGTGAAATGTTTTGTTTTTAAATGCATGCTTGACGAACAAACGATTTCCTTACCTAATCTCATATTTCAGAGACTGGAAATTCAAGCACCCTCTCGGAATGAACAAGAGGAAGTCGTATAGCATTCGTACGACGAAAGTGGGCAAGATTGGATTATTCTCTAAAGAAGTCCTTTACACACTGTTCATTACAAACATTTTGTCCGTTCTGGTCGGGGCTGGCTTAGGGTGAGAGAGAAATTTTTTAATTCCAAGTGTCGCACGTACTCCTTGCTTCGTCAAAATCTTTTCCTACAACAAAGTGTCGATCAATTTACAGAGTCTGGTTGACCAGGCGAGGCTTGATAACGTCTAACGTAACCATCGAGTGAAATTTAAGGAGTGTTTAAGGAGACACGGAATAGAGGATTGGTCTATTGAGCTGCAAGAAAGACTGAAGGGCCAAGGGGGTTGATCGAGCCTAAAAATACACGCAACACATTACTTTGGTTATCCCGATTTTAATATACAAGCACACTTTTAATCTTAACCGTTTCCTGCTCGAAAACTTAACGGTGTACTTATCGAACGCCGTATCATCGTGTAAGTCGTGCACAATTGTATACTTTGGGAGAAGATGTTAATACAGAAACAGCGCGCCCGCGCCTGCCCGCGCGATTTATTATAATTTAGCGTTGTTCAGGAAACACGAACATGTCCATTTTATACCGTTTCTAATGCGTTTCTCTATGCGATAGTACGTAGGTGTAGCTTGGATAGTATTTATCGATAATTAATATTTACTTGTTACATGAAGAAGAAAGGAAAGTTGCTCGGAGATACAGAATGATTATGAGAGAAGAGGGTGAAAAAAGGATACGGCGTGTTGTACCGTTTCAGTGGATGTATATTATTACTATTGTATAATGACGGGAAAGAAGGAAAGAGAGAAAGAAAAGTTCAATATCTGTACGAGTATGAAAACGAGTTCGAGCGTGATAAAAAGTCAGATTCCCTCGTTCGGCAGAGTAACAATGCGCATCGTAAATATATTATTTTTTCCGTTCAGCCCTAGTTTGGAGGGTGGCTTTCGTGACAGATCAGAAAGTATAGAAAGGAAGGTATAAATCCTAACTTTATGTTTATTAAACGTTTGCTTTTTTTATCAAAATTAGATATGTGTATCCGATCTTATATATTTATTGCGTTGATGATACAGCACACGAAATATGTGGCAGTCATTTTCTCGGTAATAGAGGAATGGTGAAAATCCTAAGAAGAATGAAATTCAAAAATGCGCGGCGTTGCCCGCCTTGCTCGTGTTTGAGGAAATAGTTTATTATATCCACTGTGTTTCGAGATCTTTGAGTGAATTTAATCCTTCTGGAAAGTTAACTAACATTTTATACGTTACAAAGTTGAAGTTCTGCGGAGTTACACATCGTTTATCTCGATGGCGCAGTGCTGACTGGTTTGTATTAGACTATGATCAAATAAAGGACTACAATGTTTTAGCGACGCTTTGACATTTTTCTAAGATAAATACATACACCGTGTACAATTCGGTGTAAGTAAGAATTAACCGTGCAGCTTTCTATATATATATATCACATATTTTCAGTATAACTCTGTACATTGCACGATACTCTTTTTTGCTTTTACTATTAAAAACCTGCAGAGTATGTATGTACGCACATCGTTGAATAATTTGTAAAGCTGAAGTCGCGCGTGGACGCAGTCAGGCGTGGAGCCTGAATGCGTCTACTTACCAACGCCGTCGCCTAGACTTTTATCTTTTGCGTGCGCCAAGCGCAACCAAATGGCAATATGAAATCGCGCTTCAGCCAAAAAAACTAAATCGTAAAAAAAATGAATAATCAAGAAAATCCGTGTAATCCCTTGTAACTTGAAGCAACTTGAAGCAACTTGAAGCAACTTGAAGCTACGAGCAGGAGCGCGTGTTCCTATCCAGTGAACAGTTTCTTCAAGCATGACGGATTACGATGACACGACTGTTTGCGAGAAAAACGTGAAGATTTTTGTTAGAATTTTCCCACTGGAGAGATGCATGGAATTGTACGGGAGAATCGACACGGAGCGAAAAGTAATTTCTATTTCGTTGAACGATATGCCGAATATGCGTCACGGCATGTAACTTTCGTTTTACCCAGAGAATTTCTGTGCGATGCCTACAAGAGATGCAACCGAATAGGATCGCCACGTCGAAAAGGTCGCCGGCATACTGGTGCTTTCAAACTGACGGAATTTTCTGCGATTGCTCTCAAGAAGAGGTTTATCGTGCCGCGATCAAGGGTTTTGTGACAAAGTAATTAGAGATGCGATTCAGAGGTTTTTTGCGAGTCGAAGCTTCCGAATGTATGTAGCAGTTATTTTTTAAATGGAAGCTTTGACCCCGACGTTGGAGCAGTGTGGGCTGCTGTGTAGTCGCTCTATCTGAAAAGCCATCGTTTAAGAATTTTAGGGGGCACGAATTGCGTTGTAATGGGTTACGGACAGACGGGCTCCGGGAAGAGCTTCACGATCAGCGGACTCGGGAACAATTGGAAAGTACGACATTGCTGAATATATTTGCGAGGACATCGAAAGACAGTACATAAATGTATTACATACGTAGATTGCGTTGGTTTTCTCAGCACAGAGGGCTAGTCGCGCGGCTCTTATCCGACATGTTTGCGGAAAGATCCAGTAGACAGAAAGTTAGTAAAGTACAGTATCGTATGAGCATTGTCGAGTTACATGGAAAGGAGACAAGAGACCTGTTGCTTGCTGAAACGGAAAACAGGATTAGGATAAATGAACGCGATCCGTTCAAGGTGTAGCGTGTTGTACGAACGTCGTTGCGAATGTTGTAAGGAAAACCTGACTGAATACTTGACCAACTTTTAGTGGTTGCGATTCTAGAACATTTCTATGGTAAATGTGGACAGCGAAGAGGAAGCTCTGAGGAGAATCTTCGAAGGAGAGGCCAGAAGGTCGATTGTAAAGGGATCGACGTATACAGCATCGCATTTAGCAACAGCCGTGATTACGTTTCACGTGTCGAACATCAGCCTAAACACATCGTGGAATGTTGTCACGACAGCCAAAGTACATAATATAGCTTTCCTCTTTGCTTTGCTGGTGCGCGTATTCGCGTAACTGGGGACTACAAGAGAACCGAGCGATTTTCCGCTTTCCTAGTTGCACATCGTAGAGATGGCTGGTATAGGGACAATAAGGAGAACCGATTGCTGCAAACCAGCAGCTGATATCGGCATAGCGAATTTGGCCAAGACTCAGCTGGAACAGTTCTTCTGGCACCTCGCAGGCACAGGGGAAACTGCTAGCCATAGACTGATGCGGTCCAGCAATTTGTTGAAGATTCTAGGAAATGCATTTCCAGTCTCCTCCACGATCTGGTAATCATAAGAATTTATGTACGATATGCTTGTGCTTGTACTTGCTCCGAGTAGTTTGCGCGTTTACAACAGTAGTTGAGTAATGAAATGTATCGTTGAATGGCAGCTTGATATGTCACATTCGAATGACGAAGGAGGATCTAGAGCTGACGCTGTCAGCTCTGAGATTCTCTGCCAGCATCGTAAGACTAAAACCCATGAAAGTGAAGGTAAATGTTACATACCGGCCAGATCTAACAGTAGAAAGGCTACGCGATCAAGTCGATTCTTTGAAGAAGGAGTTGATGATGAACCAACTGTTTCTACATCAAGAGGCTCTGATGAACATCTCAGAGTCACGTATCGAACAAATTAGTCGGGCCGTTTCTAATTTTCTCAATGGTACCATTTCCGACTTTACATTGTTCAATGTCGCTCAGGCTCAAATATTGTTGAACAGAATCAAAGATTTGCACAACAGGTTGGTGGTATCGATAGTTTTCTTCTATACTATCTAAATATGTAGTTATTACAATATACTATTCAATATCCTAACCACTATCGAATTGCAAGATTAACCGTCAAAGAGTGCGATGTAGAAAAGTTAAGAGAGACGTATAATAATTTGCTGGCAAGTATACCAAGAAATGGTGCATCAGCTATTTCGTCCAAGGTATTTGGATTGATCGTTTACTTTGTAACGAACATTGCGATTGATTCATAAATATTATCCAACTACCATTCCCAGAATAGTCACATATGTACTATTCCCACACTATACCCACTATTCCCGCATCTATACTTATTATTCCCACACCTCTTTTTATATTCTATACAATTAGGGCAATTCGCCATATATGAGGTTGCACAGTATGGTATGTACTAGTTAGTTAGCTTCTCGCTCAATTCCATTTGCAACAATGTTGAAAATAAAAAATCTGCCCTTTGCAACTTTCTTGCCTGGGCATGAAAGCATGGGCATGAAAGCATGGGCATAGTGTAGCACAGTGTAGCATGAATCAGTACAGGGTGGGATTGGGCGTATGAATACATGCTGATTATTATATTAAATAAATATAGGAGAATACACTACCTAACGACAACCGGTCAAATGTTTTGAGGAGACCTAGAATTTCTTCAGAGTCCGACGTGGAGACCAAGCGAATTCGAAAAGAAAAAGAATCGGAAACGGGGACAGAGGAAGTTGGTAGCTTGGATAAAACCAGTGGGTGATATTGGATATTGGTTTATTTATCGCTGTAAGAGATAATTTGTAAAAATAATTTGTAACATTGCACAGTGACCGGTGTGACGTTGGGACCGTGTGCAGAAGAGACACGAAGCGAGGATGGGAAAGAGCAGGAGGAGGAGGAAGAAGAAGTATATGCAGATGTTGATGGAGGAACGGTGAAAGCCGATAACTGTTCCATAACGGGTGAACAAGTTTCGGAAATCAACAGTCACAAGGCTTTGATGGTTAGTATGATTTCTCGTCTAAATAGATTATGATATATCTTAATAAAGTCGTATAAAATCCAAGGTCCGACGACTGTTTGAACGTTTCCTAAACGAAGAAAAAGAATATAGGAGAACGAAGAAAAGATTGGATAAGAGTCAGACAACCCTCGGTATCGTTCAACAGAGATTCGCGAGCTTGATCGATAAGTATTTCCAGGTGTTTTCCGATTAATCAGACATACGTATTATGTAGAAACTTTCTGCCCAGTTCTATCCAGAACATTTTTGCGCCGCGCCGGTGAAACTAATGCTCCCGAGTTCTTGTTCAGGCGAAGAAAACCTTGAATAATGCACGCTATAACCTTAGCAAGCATCAACGAGTTCGGTACGCTTTCGAGGTGGAGAATCATCTGAGCGAAGGGAAGCAGGTTATTCCGGCAATTGAGAAGATGATTGATCGCGACATTGCGTGTTACGAAAAAGTTCTAATGAATTTGGAGGGAGAACTCGCGCAGATGCAGAACGAGATATGCCAATTGCACGAGCAACAGTACCAGATGCGTTCTAACCTGAAATCTGGCTTCAATGAATACTGTAAAAGAATCGGTCAAGTCTCATTGCTCGACAACGAGAAATTAATGAAAACCGTACTTGATCCTGTTGAGAAGGAATCCTTAGAAATAATTCGCCGCAAGTACGACCAGTTGCAACGGGCGATGGCACGGAAGTTCCATGCCTGTACGTATAGATATATATTTCTTTTGCCCCACTCCATCCGTTACCTTAACTTTTATCTTCTCCATATTGCCTTTAGGAGAAAGAGAGAGAAAGAGGATGAAGAAAGTCTGGTCCGATTACGATGCGACACGCTACGATGCCGACCTATACTTAATAAAAGTACCTACGTTTACTGCACCAATCAGAACTAATAATCACATATCACAGTTATTAGTACTCACTTCGCATGATATGCCACTGCAGATTCCAACACGCTGTACTCCATCTTTAGCACATAATGCATGTACTTTTCCAGCTACGACTGAAAATATAATCCCGCTGTTACCTCCTACAATCTCTATTCCATATATTTTGTATAGTTTGCTTATTATTGCTTATTATTAATATTAAGTCTTCGATACTCCGGTTATCCACCCATACTAATTGAAAGGGTTCTACTACACGCAAAGTACTAATAAACAATGTCATCTTGTAATTTATAGCTTGCACGGGCTTTGAAGAAATACTATTTTTGAGCGCCATAGTGTCTTGATCTCCGAAACTGATTTTCGGAGAGAAATCCGCGTGAGGCGTTGACAAACCGAGCCAAAGCATTGCGTAGCAAAAGCCTACCCTCTATGTCAAACTCTCTCTAACTCTAAACAAGTCATACGTATGCAAGCACGCAACACCTTTCAGCATTTCAACACATTTGAGAGTAGTTGCTGAGTTGGACGCTGTACACGAGCAGATGCCACTACATTCAGTCCTCAAATTATGGGTCGGTAACACAGTTTGAGTGGTGACACGAAGTTCGATAAGGTGATAGGTCTATCCTATACTTCGTCGATGCCTATGCCTGGTCTGTGGTACTTAACTCCGACTCGGCCGATGTTGTAGAGTGCAGTGGATCGGAGTAGACAGTAGAGTGTAGTAGTAGTCAGCACTGTCAGCAGTATAGTAGCGTAGATGATTGAGAAATCGATCTATTTCGTTGGATCGTGGTTGAGTATCGGTTGTGATCAGTGTTACGCGTCTCTTTTGCGACTGGGTGAGAAAAGTGCAAGCTTCACCCGTAGTTGAAAAACATGTAAGTAAAGTCTTTACTTTACGAGGAATGCGAAAGATGGGATACGGTTGTCGCTGCAGCGGGTAAACAGTGCACGGAAAGAGGAGTTGCCCATTGGAGGATGGCAGCGCCAGGTGAATACGTGTGCCAGCTCTCGCCTGAAGAGAAGGTTTATGCGGCGGCTAATTTGAACGAAACCGACCAACTCAGACACGTGAAAGTCGGCCAGATCAGGCAATGGCTGACGGAGAATGAGGATCTGCAGGCAATGAAAATTGGTAGGTGCATAGACATATGTGGTTCCACCACAGTGGATACGAGAAACATTGTTCGCTTTCACAGACGACTTCTTCGTGCTGCGTTTCCTAAGAGCATGCAAGTTTGACGTCGAAGCAGCAAAGAGGAAATTGTTGAATTATTACAAACAAAGGACAAATCTGCCAGAGTGGTACGGCAAGAGAGATCCATTTTTGCCAGATCTACAGGAACTCTTTGATCTTGGGTAATTCCCAAATGTCTACATACTACATAGTGCATAATACCTAGGATTCTTCTCTTAACAGCGAAATCTGAATCGCGGTCACGTTCGGGATGTCCTTTACTTTGTTTTGGCTGCCTTATCAAACACACGAGATATCACGTTGGCACTCGTACGGTATCGCCGGGGTCTATAAATAGCGACGTACCGTTGACAGATAGATGACAGTTTTCGCATTTACCATGCTTACATTCGACAGATTCAGATTTCTCGCACGGGTCCTTTCTGCAGCACACGCGATACCTACCGCTGGCCTGTGTCGAAGCAGACTCCCCGCTAAAGCAACGCTGGTTTTTCTTTGTAGGGTGCTTTTACCTTTAAAGAAATTAGATAACGAAGGACGGATGGTGGTGATAATACGCGCGGCCGCGCATACCCCCGCTAGGCACAAAATATCAGACATGTTAAAGGTATGCGTGCCAAACATTAGAATTCGCGTGCACAATTACGTACATATAATATGTATAATAGATACGAATGAACGGATCAAGTGGCGTTAAAAAAAATACACATGTTTTGTGTACCTGCAGCAGGTAAGTATGTACATTTGTACCTACATCCATCTATCCGATAGAGTCCCTGTCTCGAGCGATACGAAAGAAAGGTGCTTTAATAGCACCCTTCTTTCTCCCCGTGATGCCTGATACTTTATACTTACACAATGTAGGTATGTATGCACTCAAGTGCTTAGGCGTATAGTTTACTGTAGGCGGCCCTGATGACTTTGGACTTGGCTTTGAGGGACCACGAGTCGGCGACTATACACGGCGTAACGGCAATCTTGGATTTAGGCGGGATGACCTATGCACACGTACTACAGTTGCCGCCACACGTGATTAAGAATTTGGTGCACGCCTGGCAAGGCTGTTATCCCGTCAGAATTCACTCCTTGAACTTTATCAACGCTCACAGATTGGTGAACATTGTGCTGAATGTTTTCAGAAGCTTCATGAATTCTAAGCTGAAGCAGAGAGTACACGTTCACGCACGGGGTAAACTAAAGTTTTACGAATCTCTACCAATCGATATGCTGCCGGTGGAGTACGGCGGCTCGGATAGTACAGTGGCACAACTGAGCGGTAGGTTCTCTCATTTTCCGACGATAATGCAAACACCTGCATCGCCGTTTTAATGATCTTTTAGAGTACTGGAAGCGTGCCGTCGAGGACAATCGGGAGTGGTTCGCCAACGAAGGACCGTACAAATTCACGTCCTCTATCACCTAACTAACTATCTAAATTGATTCTAATTGCCGATAACGAGGGGCTACTTCCGCTACTTGTTGCTCCAGTCTTCCAAGTAGCCGTCACAGTCAATTACGCGATAGCCATAAGAATATTTTGTATTTTCCATTTTATTTTCCTTTACTCTTTTCTTTTCCCATCTTTTTTGGTAACTGTTTTTATACAGAAAATTAAGAAAAATAGAAATGTACCTTGCCTCTGTTTTCTTCTTTTCTTATATACCTATCCTTTACAGTTTATACTTTACACTTTACACGGTATGCTAATGAAAATTCAACTGAAAACATAGGTACCTACACTAAATACAAGTATCGTACAATTTCAAATGTTTCTTCAGCCGCAAGTACCTAAGGTGGAAATATCGCTAGCGTAGAAAACGTTACCACTATGGTTTTTCATATACTACAATATGGTACATATCAGTAGGTAATCAGTATCCCTAAATTTATATTGCACACTGGCGCGTATTGAACGTAACGCTTCAACTGTGTGTCGATCGAAATTTTCTATCGTGCAAAATTTCGTAAACGCTTTATTGTCAAGTATAGTTTACGTTACGCCTTACGGTTACGTTAGCGTGGGACATGGATCGCGTTACCACTTCGCAATACATATGTAGAGAGGCGAGTTGTTTATCCGTCTCGTTTCTGATCGATAAAAGTTAAATCGTAAATAAAGCGCACAATTAATAAGTCATGGGCAAGTAAGACCGTCCTAAATATCTAATCAACCATTCATCAACCTATCAATTTTTTATTCACAACCCTATTATTATATGTAGAGGTATACTCGGGAGAAATTCATCTGGGCATATTGTACCGAATACAAATACAAACCGTCTCGATCCTCCAATTCCTCTGGATAATATCTTTAAAATTCGAATAAAAAGAGGAAATCGCGGACGGTACTGCAAGGTACTCCTGCGAAATTGAAGCGAGACGACGAGTACTTGCCTATCTCTCCGAGGATACGCGTTATCATACTATTGTATTACCAGATTTTCGATTCAAGGAAAAACAAACAAAGAAAGAGTTGAGAGGGTAAAGGAGAAGATAAAGATAGCGGAGCAGGAGTAGGAGCTGCGGGAGATCGAAAACAAATCCTTAAGGATCACAGACACGTCTCGCATTATTATTCATGCATTAGCATTTGCACATTATGCGCACACTAAGGAGCATCACATATCTGAACGTTGACGTATGAAAATCACCGAAACAACACCCCCGCCTTCTCGCTTTGAGTTCTGCATCGGTGCTTGACCACGAGATTCTCAGCCAACCCAATATTTTTTCTTTCGTTGTTTCTTCCCTTCCTTCCTTCCTTTCTTTTTTTTCTTTCTTTCTTTCTTTCTTTCTTTCCTTCGTTCCTTTCTTCCTTCATTCCTTCATTCCTTCCTTCATTCTCGTATTCTCTTCTTTCTGCTTTCGCATATCGACAACAACGATTTACGACAGCCGTATCTTTACCCACGCTTGAACTTTAGCACCATTATGCTTATCGTGAGAAACACGACTATCCAAATGATGGTGGAAATAAAACCGTCGTAGACGTCCGGCTCCGAGATGTCCCAGCCGCGAGTAAGCATGGAACGCAGCGACGTCGTTGCCATCGTCAACGGAAGACCCTGCGATATGTACCGCAAGAATGTTGGCATACCTTCTACTGGCCAAATGACGCCTGAAATTCAACACACAAGGTGGGATAAAATGGAATACGCAATCGATACCAAGTTCTAAATGAATATAAAAGCGCATCACGTACCACTTAACAAGAGCGTCGGATAGAAACTGCCTAGGGCCAATTGGATTGCATTCCTTTCAAGTTCGCAGATCGCCGAAATCACGAACCCTGAAAGAGAAGTTCTCCTGATTAGTATGTTAATAAGAATGTGAGTTTGAATGCGATCAGTCCGACTTCTATAGAGGTGTTTGTTCCGGCGCGGCGACAGTCAACTCACCGAAGCACATGCCGCACAGACCTTGAAGTATCGTCAACACGATCACCCAGCCGATTTCTCCCTTGCATTCCACGCCAAACACTAGAATCATGAAGATTAACACCAATGCAGTTTGCCCGCACATCACTACAAACTGGGTGATTACGTGCGAAAAGAGAATTTCGCCCGGTGAGACGCCAGCCACCCAGCTTCTATCCAAAAGACCCTCCATTCTTTCAATAATTAGAACGGACGACGTAAGAGCCACCGCCAGGAAGAAGACAATGCTGTAGAAGAAAAGTGCTTTCTGTTTATTCGATTGGTCAGCGACGGAGAATCACCAAGGGGAAATTGATTGTTGCTTACGTCAAGATTACACCTGGCGCAACAAAGTCGGTGAAACTGGGCTCGTTAGTGCCATATATTGGATCCTTAAACTGAATCGGCACGTCGGCTAGCTTCGTGTTCTGATGGCAGGCTGATAAAAGATCTTTGGCAAAGTCCCTGTACGAATACTGAAGATTCCTGGCTAGCATAAGACCCACTTGCTGATCTGCAACGAGGAACGAGGCTCGTAAACGCCTAAACAATCCAAGGGATGCGCCTAGTCAAAGATTACAGGGAATGGAAACTCACTGGACATGTCCAGCCAGACCCTGATCTCGCTTTGGTCCAGGGTCTCGTTGTCAGCGTGCGTTCCTAGGGACATTCTCGCGACAAGAGCGTCCGTGAAGTTTTCGGTGAAGTAGAGCGTTCCCCAGGCATCTCCTTTACGGACAGCGTCCATCGCTGCGTCAGGATCTGGGTAATAGACCTGTGGGTCATAGCCTGAATGAATATGAGATGTGACGCGACGTGATTGGAGGGAGAAGAGGCCAGGCCGTACCTTCACCATGGTCTCGTTGTCCAGGAAGTTCAAGTACCGGCAACTCAGGTGCGAGAAATTGCAGTCCTCCGTTACCGGGCACGACATGTTTTCGTAGAACATTTCGTGGTTTACAATCGCCAACTTCAACCCCGTTGGGTCCCTTCCGATCGCCAAACAGAACAGAATCACCTGCATCACTGGCAGCGCGAAGATGAAGAGCATTACTCTACGCGCAGAACAGGGCACTATGTTATTTCTCGCAGTTTGTACATACACACATGCCTGTAGCAGCCTATCATATTATACGATACTAACGCGATAACCAAAAACCTACCCAACGTTCCTCCACATACGTAAAAAGTTCTTCTGTAGAAGCGCTTTCATTTTGCCTGTGTTCGTTATCTTGTAACAGTCGGAGAAGTCACCACCGCAGTTGCATTCGAGCGTGGAGCCGATCTTGGTGCCTGCCATAGCTTTCCCGTTCAGCTGCCGCGGAAAAAATCGGTTAGATTTATTCGAGTACAAAGTCAGTGGCATAGGTACATGAAAAGCTTTTCAGTGGTCTTACATCGTAGTGGTTCGCAATGCTGTTGGTTGAATCGTGAATCAGCACCTCTTTGCTTTGGTGGAAGTTGAGCCCCACCACGCCCGATTCCTCCGTCACGTACACAGGCTCGTTCTTCTTCCCCCAATTCAGGGAAGCCTTAACACAAGTTACGCGTTGAAAACGTTAGCCTTCTTGCTTGAATATTTGTGGCATAGAGTTTTGGACACGAACAGAGGACACGCCACGCGACGAGTACGAAGCCCAACTGTTTCATGAACCTCTTACCAGACTAATGTTGTTGGAAATGTTCAATTCGGTCGGTGGCTGAGCATACTGCCCCTGCTTCCTCGACAGCTTCAGGAAAACGTCCTCGAGGGACGCGCAATTGTACATGGTCAAAAGTGCTCTGGGAGACTCCTCGGCCAATAACCGTCCGCTCCTCATTAAGCCGATCTGCCGACAGAGAATCACAGCTCAGGGATTGGATCTCGCCGGAAATACAATAGGTACACCGAGGCTAGGTAGATTTCTACTCTGGAAATCCTTGATAAGAAGCAGCTCAACACGATTCCAAGCAATTTCCATCTGAACGAAGAGATGCCAATTATGCATAACCGAGGTACCAAATGGATTTCCTCGCGCGATATTAAACTCGTTCACCGTTTGTCGAGTGTTCCTGGCGGGACATTCCTAGACGCGTCTGCTAGATAGGATTTTCTTGAATCCACCCGAAGGCCGTCGGTGGATCGCGTTTCGCAGAGAAGTCGCGTTTCCTCTAACGAAGCGAGCCCCGTAACACGTAACAATAAACTTGTCCAGTCGGCTGGACAATGTGTCAAGAGCGTAAGAACGGTAATCAAGGGACGTAGGAGAAACAAACATGTTTGTAATGTGCTTGAGACGTAATATACTCAAGTGAAGTGAATCAGCTAAACGGCCGTGGCGGTGATCGTGATAATTTTGCTGTCGCATTCTCCCAACGCACGCTCGACAAATAAAAGACGAGCAAGAAGAACTATGTAAAGGGAAAACGAGGTGCACTATGCGCTACTTATCCGCTGGAGAATTCGATTTTCTACACTGTACGCTGCACAGGATCTGTTACGTAAGAATCGCATCGTACCGTGTGCGCTTGGCGGGCTTCCTCGATGTAGTGCGTAGTGATGATGACGGTTTTGTTTCCGTCTTTGGTAATTTGCACCAAGTGGTTCCAGATACTGTAACACAGGTACATAGATGCTTGAGTATGTGAAAGTTGTGGTGAGGTCGAGTACAAGGCAGAATCGCGAGGAAAATCGTAAGAAAGCGACTCGCTCCCTTCGGAACGCAGGAGCAGAATCGCGTCGCGAAACTTTCTCGTGGCTAATTAAGCCTCCTGCTCGTCGACGCTCGGGCATCTGATGCAGGCGAGCTCGGCTCCCGACCTGGTCTGGGTTAGGAGTGTTAGTGGTTAGTCGCGAATCGAGCAAACTTTTTCAGCGAAACAGGCAATCTTCCTTCGGGCACCGATTCATCGTGACGGAAACGGCAGGCTAAACCCTGAAGTAGGAACACCGCTGTGACGGCCGGAAAAGTAAGCCATTTTTAAGATTTTTTTTCAGGAATAATTTACAGTTTTCATAGAAAATTTGTACTACCTACCTTTAGTACGCTGTCTTAAGAGACTGCATAAAAAAATAAATAGAAAAACATCCATAAATATTAATGTATTAATTAATTTTCTAGACCCCCTACGCGAGCTGGTCGGTTGTGGAACAGCAGGTCCGAAATCAAATTTCATTTTTCTTTTATAAACTATATGAGTGTAGTTTTACGTTGTACGTGCCGATTTCTTAAACAAATTATTTTTGTAAAAATGGCTTTAGAAGAAAAGTTTCGAAAATCCGCGAATAAGGTAGACAGTTTTTCGAGGGTATTTGGAAAAAAATTGTTTTCAATCAAAGAATCCGTGCGTACAACCCAAACTCCACTAATATAGTTTATAAAAAAAAAAAAAATTGACTTGCTGTTCCATAGTTACACATTCGACCAGCTTGCATGGGGGAGTCTAGAAGATTAATTAATATATTAAAATTGATGAATATTTTTCAATTTATTTTTAGTACAGCCTCCTAAGACAACGTACTAAAGACAAGCAATAAAATTTTTCTATGAAAACTGTAAATTATTCTTAAAAAAAATCTTAAAAATGGCTTACTTTTCCGGCCGTCACAGTGGTGTTCCCCCTTAAGGGGGTATACCCGTTTGAACCCTCGGAAAATGTATACATTTTGTGGATTTTTTTACAAGTCAACGGTTTGATGCAGATTTCCCGTTTTTTAACTATGTTTACATAGTATTATAAACTACTTATAAAAAAAGTTTCAGTTAAAAAACTATTGTTTTTCGGAAGTTACGGATACATGTCCGAAAGTCTCTCGATTTTAGACGGCTAAACGGTGGCCCTAAAAACTCGCGCTACGTTCAACCAATTTACTTCCAATTTTGCATGCAGAATCATAATAAGATTCTGCATCGTCCAACGAAGGCTTTTTTTATTTCGATTCCCCGTTTATTATTTATAAAGGAAAAAGGTGGATTTTTCTCTTAGAAAAATTTAACTTTACCTTTGATCTCTCACCATTTCTTTATTTTTCAAAATTTTCAAAATCGCCTTCGTTGGACGATGTGGAATCTTATTATGATTCTGCATGCAAAATTTGAAGTAAATTGGTTGAACGTAGCGCGAGTTTTTAGGGTCACCGTTTAGCCGTCTAAAATCGAGAGACTTTCGGACATGTATCCGTAACTTCCGAAAAACAACAGTTTTTTAACTGAAACTTTTTTTATAAGTAGTTCATAATACTATGTAAACATAGTTAAAAAACGGGAAATCTGCATCAAACCGTTGACTTGTAAAAAAATCCACAAAATGTATACATTTTCCGAGGGTTCAAACGGGTATACCCCCTTAACGCGAGATTATCCATGCTCCAGCTTGGCTCCAACTTGCTGGCAGCTAGTTGGCAGCTACGTATACCTATTTGTCGGTGGTTGCCGACATTCCTTTGGTGGTCGAATAGGAAAGCAGCCGAGCCTCGTTATTTCGTAATACGAATTTGCGCCGCGTAACCGAGCAAGGATTGGGGTGAAAATTGCTGGGAGCGGCGAAGGTGCCAACTTACCTCTGTCGTAGCAGCGGATCTACGCCTACGGTTGGTTCGTCAAGGATCAGAAGCTCGGGATCGTGCATCAGGGCGACTGCGAAGGAGACGCGTCGCTGTTGTCCACCGCTGCAACCAATAATTCGTTTCATTCCGGAGGATTAGCAAGAGAACGCGAGGTCGTTTTAAACGGCGGCAAAGCTGACCTGAGATTCTTCACCAGCCGATTCTGCGAGGGCAGGTCGAGGAACTGCAGGAGAAATCGCAGCCTGTCCGTGATTTCGTTGGTGCACATGCCAAATATCCAGCCGAAGTACATCATGGTTTCTCGGATCGTAAATTCTCCGTAGAGCGCTATCTCCTGCGGCATATAGCCGACTCTCTTCCCTGGAACACCGGAGCCTTTTGTGCCGGGCTTACCACCGAGCACCCAGATCTCGCCTGAGTTTAATCTTCTTCGCCCGACGATGCAAGAGAGCAGGGTGGTTTTGCCGCAGCCGCTGGCACCGAGCAGGCCGTATCTACCCAGGACAAGCATTGCTTACACTAGTGCTAGATTACCTGTTACCCAATTTCATTTCATCGAGACTACTCACATAGATCCTTTCGCCACAGTCATGCTGAGATTCTGGATCACGTGATTCGGGTTCTTACTGCTTCCGTAGGTTTTGAACGCATGCCTGACGCTGACCGCTTGCTGTCGGTTCCACGCGGGGTTGTTCAAGCCTGGCGTTGCCAGAACCGGGCTCGGCGGCATCGTCGCGTCTAGCGCGTTGCTCGTGTTATTCTGCATGCTTTCGGGGGCGTTTGCATTCACCGAATCCTCACCGCCTCCACTGGTCCCGTCACTGAAGCAGCAAAAGCTCACCCGTGATCACCAGTCCTTCGAATAGTTCGCGACGCGATCGATGTGCCATCGACTAGCGGCCCAGTTGAAGCCAACTTGGGACCGATTATTACTCATGTGAGTCAGGGTCAACGAGCCGCGAGCAATTCGCAAGCGAGTTACAAATCCCGAAAGCGTTATGAAATGCGAGCGATGGAGTGACGAAAATGATCAAGGTCGAATTACTTGTACCACCAGGGTCCGTCACGTCCAAGTCGATCGGGCGAAGAATAAGCTCGAAAGGTCGAGATCGCATTGAATCGCGGGACATGTAGTTGGATGCGCCAGGACCCTCGCGATGGTCGTAGACGGAGGGTGTTTAGAAAGACCCAGCGCGTCGGCATGTGCGCTTACGTAAGAAAACCGCTTTCTTTTCGCCGACTCACGGCTCCCCGCCGCCCGGATCATTGGGCAACCTGTCGACGTACATGTGTGTCTACCTCTACGTATACTCGCTTCGCACGCACACGCGCCGTGCGACCATAAGCAGCGAGCAGAGATCGCACCGCTGGTGCGGGCGGACGCTGGGAAACGTATCGTTACGAGCCTCCCAAGGCCGTGCAAACGTTTCTCCTTAATTCCTCGTTTTCTTGACATTTCCACCGTCGCGTGTGAAAGATACGGTCGCGGCGGTCCGAGGAGGCTGCTTCGGAACGTATTAGGAAGTACAGAGAAAAGCCAAGAGACACCGTTTCGTAACGCCTGAGTGGATAATGGATATCGGCCCCTGGAAGAAAGTCATGGCAACGAAGACGGTTCTACGGGTTCCAGGACAATCTCTTCTCCGTTCTCGTGAACGATCGCGAACCGACAATTCTGGAGGCTCACGGTTATTCTGCTTAGGTAGGTATTCGTCTACTACGCGATTCGGTGCGTTGTTTGCGATTGCAGCAAGGATTTCCATTCTGTATCCTGGGGAACATTAATTCTGCCGGTAGGGATTTCCGTGGCAAGCGCGAAGTGGTAACGCGTTATTCGGTGGTCGGAGGCGTAAGTAGATAACGCCCGCTATAGTCAGGCTTCGAGCTGCCTCAACTAATTCACGGTTGGATCACTTAAGGGGGGAGCCTGGTGTAACGGATCGAAGAAATCGATTTTTTTTTTTCATAAATCAATAGTTGAACATCACGACAATATGTTCCCAAAGCCGCAAAACGAAATTCGAAAAATTAAAGCGGATATAGCCGGTTTTGCTACGGAGCGCCAGGCTACCACAAAACTTGAAATGCGTTTTTCTCGAAACGACAGTTTTACACTTTGCGGGCAATGTAACTAAAAAAATATTCAACCAATCGACTTGGCCTCGTGCACGGATATTTGTGAACATTTTCTTCATAGTACTAAGTTATTAGTGCAATGATATTGTTTAAATAAATAACTTTTCTTTAGACATTTAAGGCAAAATTTCGTTGGAAACAGTGAACTTTTTATTCAAGAGGCCGCCATTTGTTCATTTTGCATCTTTTAAGTTTCAAATTTCTTCATTCTGTGCGTACACTCATAAACTAAAAGAAAATTGTTCGATTTTTGGTTTCAGACGAAACCAAAAGACGCTACGTTGCCCGCAGTGCAGTAATTGCGTCGCCAACGGGCTGGGCATAACTTTGTTATTTGCCGCTCTTTTTTAATAAAATTTTTTTGTTATATACCTTAACCTGTTAATACAATATCCTGAAAGTTTCAGAAAGATCTATCAAATACTTTCTTTAAAAAAAATTCCCGAAGAATGCCTCGATTTTCATTTAGTTACACCAGGCTCCCCCCTTAATCTGCTGTGCGGCTGGTTCCGAACCGAAGCGACACGCATCGTTGTCGCGTTACGACTGACGCAACCTCGGTTCAAACTACTTAAGTGGCTATCCAGCTACGTACACCCCCTCTGATCCGTCTCGACGGGGCGATGGCTGTTGTTCTGTCAAGGTCCGATCAGCGCGCGTAACCGCGCACGCACTTGCAATTAGTATTCGAAAATTGACGTGGCGGCGCGGCCGGCTTAAAACAACTCGGACGCGAATTGCGCAAGTCGGCATTCCAGAGGAGGATGTGCCGCGAGAACGCGCGTGGAAAGTGGAAAGAGCCTCCGGTTTCTGGGCCATGGCCGACACCCCAATTCCCTCCCAATTTCGCGCCTCTCCACCTCTCTTCCAACGATCGAACCGTTCTTCTTCTCGCGAAAGACACGCGATTTCGAATGCGAAACGCGAGCCCTCGAGCGTCGCTGCTGTTACGCGACTAACAAACGCGGCTAACAGTAGGCAGGTAGGTGTTACCGCACAGATTCGGTCATTTCGTAAATGCATCGGAGCCGCGCAACCGTCGGCGCAACGATATCATCTGATCAGTTAGGCAGCGGTAATTAGAAAAGAAAGAAACTGCAGTTCGCCTTGGACGAGCTTTCGTTTCGACTCGTCCGTGATTAACGCGAATCATGGGGAAGGATCTCGCTGGAGAGTTAGGAAAGAGCGAGCTTGAAAACTCAGCTTCTGGAGAACGTTGGAGACAAGCGAGTGGTCGGGAGGTTCGATAGCTCCGCCAGTCAGTCGAATCGCTCCAAGGAAGAAAACGGTGGACTGCGATTAAGGGGTCATTCTACTTTGATCGGTCGAGAAACTAACAAGAGGAGGACACCATGTGGTAGACATCGATTTTAACGAGCCTTGGCACGATGGATCTGTGTCGAAAATAAGTAAATAGGTGTCCTAGCGATTCTGTCGATGGGCTTTAATAATAGAGATATTTACGTGGAAATTATTAAAAATTTCATAGTGGCCGTGGGGTTTAGTGGGTAAATATCACATAACTACCCCGGCGCCCGCGGGGAATTCCCTTCTGGAGGAGTCGGGGTGCCTTTGAAGATTTTCCCAAGTTAACAGAAAGAATTTCTAAAAAAAAAGAATTTCTAAAAAAATTTCTTTTTTTTTTAACGTGAAGATATCGTCAAAAGGCACCCTGACGTCTCCAGAAGGGAATTCGCCGCGAGCGCTGGGGTAGCTGTGGGATTTCTACCCACTAAAACGCCACGGCCACTATGAAATTTTTAATAATTTCCATGCAAATATCTCTATTATGGCGTTCTCCCTTTCTAAGCTATTTGTAAATATTTTTTTCTCAGTAAATACAAAATATAATAAAATAAATCTTTTCGCTATTTATTAAGCTACTCTTGTATTATACAAAAAAAAAGTAAAAAGAATTTCTGCAATTTGTTTTAATTCATTTTTTACACTGTCAATATGGCATCTAAAAAAAGACTTATCGTCTAGATTATTCATTGAATTCATTTTTAACAAAATGAAGCTATATCGAACAATTAAGTTCATTTTTTCTGGCGGACTTTTCTGTTCAACATGGCGCCATTTTATGAAACATTAATTTCAACGAATAATCTTGATCCAGACGATAACCAAATTCGTACTGAATCAAATTTTTCATTAATCATTTGTTTTCTTTCAGATGCCTACGAAGGACAGAATCATGGCAAAGCCCACAATTTTCATGTCTTCGTACAGACATGTCATACTAATTTTTTCACGGCAAAAAAAATTGCAAATTTAGTTGAAAGGGCGATTAACTTTTCAGGAAAAACTTTGCGCAGTACACTTACTTCCATTGCCCATAAAAAATTCTGAAAAATGGTCATGAAACTGGCGCGCCAGACCAGGATACCCCCTTAAAGCTTAATTAAACACCGTGACTGATGCGAGCCGCTGAAACTAGAGTTTAACGCCAGCACTGCGATCGGTATTTTCGTCGCAATGATATCCGTAGGGCCGATTCTCATTCCCAGTTTGTTTGCTCGATTTCTACCAGCGGCCATGGCCGTGATGGAAACACCGGTTCCCGTAAGATCACCGAAGTTAAACATCACGGGCGGCGTACTGGGGAAAGATGGGTGACCATCACCTGTCTCCCGGTGCGTCGCTGCTGCTGGGACCCGAAGGAGAGAGAGGAGGGAAGAAGGAAAAATGACTATCGTTCGTTGGGCAACATAAGCGAAATGCTTGAAACGCCATCCTGTGTGTTAGAAACACACAGGAAAACAAAAATACAATACAATTGCTCGATTTCTACCAGCGGCCATAGCCGTGATGGAAACACCGGTTCCCGTAAGATCACCGAAGTTAAACATCACGGGCGGCGTACTGGGGAAAGATGGGTGACCATCACCTGTCTCCCGGTGCGTCGCTGCTGCTGGGACCCGAAGGAGAGAGGAGGGAAGAAGGAAAAATGACTATCGTTCGTTGGGCAATATAAGCGAAATGCTTGAAACGCCATCCTGTGTGTTAGAAACACACAGGAAAACAAAAAATACAAAAGTTGCTTGATTTCTTTCGGAGTGAGAATCACGTCTTCGAGATGCGCGAAATTATAATAACTTGAATCGTGATATCTCGCCGCTGAAAGTCACGAAATCATTATTCAAAACCACTGCACACCTTCTATCTCCTGTTTCTTATTCCCTTCTGATTCCCAAAGTATTCTTATCGAGCAGTAGATGTAACGAATGATGGCGTAAGAAATGTGAAACGTTATCTAAGAATAAGACGAGTCACGATACGGCAATGATCCGAAAACACGTACGACGATGTGCTTGGTTACGCGCCTTGACTCTCGATTAATCGCACGTACATAGATACAATACGTGTTTTACGTCCTATAACGATTGACCTTGATGCGACGATTGTCCAGACACCGTGCACAGCGCACAGCCCTTCGTGGTCTTATTCAACCACAGAATGCAACTTGTCCAAGTAATTTCCGCTCCGTTTGCTTTCGCAGGATGTTTGCGAGCACAGCGAGGTGGTGGTTCTCTTGGAAAAAGTAAGGATCCTTTTCCATTAACCGATGCGCACAAGACGTAGACGAAGCTTTAACCTTGACTCGATTTCAATCGGCAGCGTGCAATCGGACGGCATAGATTTCGACCGTGACTCACATGGTGATCGGGAGCGTTGGACAATCAACTTGTGCGTCGCCGTCGTCTTTCCCTTTCTTTCTCTCTCCGATGTTTGCGCACACGCAAGTGGACTGTAAGCCGTAAACCGTAGACGAATCGTTAGGTCAGGTGCTAGGTGGAATGCGATGCAAAGATGCCTTTTTTCCCCAGCAGTTACGCAAGAGTATCTTTGAGCCAAGCTTCCACGCGATCCATCCGCGGAGCAAACATGTTTTTGCTCGTGTTTTTCAGGGCGCGAGGATCAGAGTGTATGCCGATGAGCCGCGCCGGTCTGCTTGCAAGGAGAAAGAGAAGCGCGAATCACGTGATCGGTCGGTGAAAAAAAATGAAGGTGATGCTGCACCTCGTGGCGGAACTCTCCTCTCAAGATCGAGGTGTACTTTGACCCCCAGTGTCTCACGTCCACGCGACCTTGGACTGCTCGGTTTGCACTTTGCGTCACGATTAGTCGCCTCGTTCTGAATGACGCGCGCGTGGTCTAGGTGGGTAGGGGAGACCGGGGCTAGTTGATGGGTTATTCAGTTTCCAATTTTTTTTTTTCATTTTTGTATGAATTAATTACTTAATAACAGATATGCCAAAATATACTTTGGGCCTTCCTCTTTAATATGTGGTAAACGAAAACTTGAGAACATACGTACAAAATGAATTGAAAAATGTTATTTGGACGAAGGAAAAATGTGTCGATTTGCCCCGCTGCGGGGAATAATTTATATTTAAATATAATTTTAATCTAAATTCCTTTCCAACAATATTGGCTAAAAATCAAAGACATATTCTAAACACCAATCGGATTTTTGAACAAACATAGAAAAACATAGTTATTTATATTTTGTCTCCTTCTTTTTGTTACTATATCTTAATAAACTCATTTTGTCAGTATTGTATATTTTTGCGCTTTGCCTTAATACTATTAAGTCTTTTCTATCGCGGCACATGCTTTTTCAAAAGCATCTTACGATTTTTCGCCACGATTTGTCTTTTTGATACAATTTCGAACCATTTTCCCAGAAATAAAATGAAAAAATTGAATTAAAGGTAGTCGGGGAAAATTCTATCAACATGTCCCAGAGAAAACGTATCCACTTACCCCAGAGGAAGTCATTACGTACAAACATATCCATAAAACAATGTAGAGCATACAAGCAAAATAGCAAAACGTAATTACCTCACGTTCAAAAGACTAAATGCGATGCGAAATTAATTCTGATTACAAAATTCTCTATATCGTCTGAAGACGGATTGGAAAGTGAACACAACTATTTACTTTTTCTCTATATAAACGAAAACAGTTTAAAAAAACGATTGCTAACGTCAATGTTCACCCACGTACGCTGGATCGTAGGAAAGAATTGATCAACAATCTTCATAAATCCCTTTCAATAAATGGAGCTACATATATACGGTGCCGAGATAATTCCTCTGTATCAACCTGCGCCTGTATCAACTAGCTCGAGTCTCCCCTATCTATCAACCTACACACCAATGCGAAACGAAACGATCTACGGATCTCGAGAGTGCCAGACAGCCACCCTTTCTTCAGCTGTAATCAATTAAACGACCAAAACTAAACCACGACATATTCCGCATCTTTTGGGATTGTCGCGAGACGTACGTGTTTCATGGATCACGACGATTGAATGGTACAATGTTGGTGTGTACATAGAGTGGGTATATTTGCCTCGCAACCAGCTGACACACTTATGAAAATCGCCAGATCGAGCATTTCTTTTCGCGGCTTCGCAATCCACAGGCTGATCGTGACCAGCGGTCTCGTCAAGGAAAGTGGTGGATCGTCGAGCACCGTTGCGGATTTTACTACTTGACGGTGACGTAGCGCGCGAAATCCACCAGCTTTCGTTCGTTTCCACGCTGCGATCCCTGGCAGTTTTTAACGAGCAGCGAGAGGCGCGGCGACTGCGAGCGATCTTTCAACACGCGAATAGGTAAATAATAGATACGTACTATGCGATGCCCCAGAAAATTGCCGAGTATGAAACTGTTACAGCGAAGCTACGCTTTTTCTACGCAGAACGAATACACTTTGACGGAGAAAGGCTGTACGTAGCTGTGCATACCCTGCTCGCTCTGATGGAGGCGACTGAGATTGAATTTTGATTGTGCCGAATAAGTCGGCACCTATTAGCCTAAGCGATTAATAATTAGCTTCGGTATTAACGAAACCGAGTGGCTGGGATGTAGCAAGACGGGGACGGTGGCGTAAACTTTTACGATACTTTGCCACGCGAGCATAAACAGCTGGGCCAAGTCTACTCGCACCTACCGTCGAGGACCCAGTTCCTGATCACTTAAGAGTAACTACCGCGGGTTTTTAAACGTGTAAAGGGAAAACTTAACCAAGTTCAAACGATTTTTTGTTATATTAGTAAACCTGTGTTTTATCTTTAATTTGGTATTAAAAAAAGACAAAAGTTACAAGACACAATAATAATTATTTTATAATTTAACTTTGAAAGTGAAAAGTGCAAAGGGAGCAGTTTCTGACCACCTTCGCACGTTTTACTACGAGCTATCAAATTTTGCGTCTAAATATCAAAATACTTTACAATTATTTAGTAATTTGTTGGAATAAATTTGTATTATCATAATAAGCTTATTATTTGGTTGATTTTCCTAAACTGATCAGGAATTGGGTTCTGATCAGAAACTGGGTCCTCGACGGTACTTGCGCGCCTTTGCACGACGGACAGCTGTGCAGTACACGTACTCGTGTCCTGTCGCGAACTTTCGTCCCCGCTGCCGCGATAAATCTAACTTCCAATCGGCTGGTTTTCTCGCTAGCTCGTTGCACAATCGCTCGAAATTCGCGGTTACGCGAGCAAGCCGCGCGATTTTCGTCGGGGATTACGTTTACAATAACACACGAAATTACACAACGCAGGGGCATACGAACGTGGTCCGAGGAGCTAACCAAGGTAGCCTACCGATTGCCGTTTCGCTTCGGTATTTTCAGCGAGCTGTCATTGACTTTTACCATCGTACGCGGCGATCGTACTGGCTGCCTAAGCTGCCTGCTCGGCTGCGTTTTACTTTCTAGAACCGTTACGGATCGCGACTAATCGTTACGTGGATCGCGCGAAATTCCTTCTCCCGGGAATCTGCGGAGATTCACCGTTTGCAAATCGAAGGAGCGCGGCTGCTTTCGTTCTCCTTCTGGTGTCTCGCGCGGCTACGTACTCCCTGCACTCCGCGCCCGTGAGATCCGTGCCGAATCGAAGCGAGCCCTGTGAAAAGGCGTACGAAATTGTACAAAGAGGATCGTCGCTTGGACCACAGCGGGGATAAATGTGACGACGCCACGGGGAACGGGACCAAAGACTGTTTCTCTGCTCGCAGGCCATCGCACGATCACTCGCATTTTCTTTTCTACCGTTGAGAAAGTGCATTCTATATTTCCCCGGATGTCTCGCGTCGCGGCCGTTCAGCCGTGTACACCATTTCTTCAGGAACAACGCAGATAATTAACCTTTTCCACATTTCGTCTCACGATTCGTAACGAGGCAGCGAGAGTCACGCTGTTGCGCTCTTCGCGCTACGTAGAGCTAGACCTAGCCGACCCACCACCGAAACGCATTCTACGTCTGACGAAAAGAACGGCGTACACAGGGCCAGCAACTTCTTTGCCGAATTTCGCCCGAAGATAAAGTGAAATTCAATCTCGCTCGGGGAAGATCCGTCTTCCGGACTCTCTACCGATTAAGAGTCGAGAAACCGTGACCAATATCTCACGGCGTTCATCTACTAACCGAGGGGAATATTGACGAGGAATAGGTACATACCTACATACGTGCCTGCGTATTATATGCCTACGCGGAACGGCCTGGGAACGCGTCGTTTCGATTTCACTCCGCGGGCATTCCACGATTCTCAAAATGCTGCAACTCCTCCGGTCAGTCGCTTTCTATTCGGCTCGTCCGACGAAAAGATTCCACCGAAGCTGAGTCACCGCGGACGCGGATAAAATCGCGTTTAATTCGGTGCCATCGGCTCCGTCAGTAAGTTCCCTCTGTTAGCTCCGAGCACTCGAAGTTAACTTAATTACACGAAACCGCGGTGGAATGGCAATTGCTCTGAAATCTGGATCGCTTACAGAGTAGTGCGTCCACTGTTCCCGAGAGCGTTGCCTTCAAGACGGGACTAAGTGGAAATAGGTAGGCACGCATGAAAGTAATGATTAATCCCGCAAATCGCAGCTTCGCAGCGCGTACCTTTACGTCGAAATCTCGTGAAAGCTCGTGAAATCCTGTCGGTGTAGCTATGTTCCTTCGTGCGAATTCCAGGCTGACACATGTATGCAGACGCGTCCTCTAAGTGTAATCCTGGCAAGGCACGCGCGTCATCGAGGGTTCACGCTTGACCGATGACATCGGTCTTCCAGTGGATCGAGCACGCGTCTTTCGTCCCGCGTAGAACAGAACCAACCGGTGGGGAAAACCGCCGCGAACACAGCGAGCACGCGTTAATTTTCCACAGTCCCTTCGGCAGAGTGACCCTCGGCAGGACGTACCGGCTCGCTCGCGCGCACGGAGGTTCGCTGGTGGCGAGATCCTCTTGTTCTCTGCTGCTTTCAAGTCCTCGCGGGAGACTGAAGCGGTCAGAAGCCAGTAGAATCAAGCCCGCGGATCCACTCGAGTCGAGTCGAGTTGAGTCGACTTGAGTCGAGTCGAGTCCAGATTGGCCCACGTCTTTCTCTCTCACCTGCCCCCTCTGTCCCTGCGTTCCTCGACCGAACCAATCTGTCCTCGTCCGATAGACTGGTTCCCTTTCTTCTGTCGTCGGACCACCTTCCCTCCACCTGTCGTCCTTCCAGCGTCATGCTTTGTCGTTTTAAAGCGCGTGCTCTTGCTGGAACCGCCGCTATTTTCAGCATCTCCGCGGCCTCGTGTCCTCGCCCCCTCCCCCGCCGACGCTTTCCTACTCGCTGGTCGCGTTTCAGTCGTTCGCTCGCTCGATTTTCAGTCCGTCATCTTCCCTTCCGCGCATTTCCCTTCGCGTATCCTCGGCGCTCGCACTGCGATATTCTGCGAGCAGCTCGTCTCGTGGGTGGGCCACTTGTTTCCGGCATTGCTATTCCGTTTCCGTCGCCGATAATAAAGCGCGACTGACGGGGATCTTGGCTTCCAACAGCGGGCTCTTTTCGCGCCCTCCGACAGCGGAAGCGTCGGGATGGTAAATCTTTAGGGGTAACTCGTCGGGACCAGCTCGTGGCTAATGGATGCGTCGAGATTCAGGGTTATTTTTTCATTCTCGCCGGGACGTGGAAAGGAAACCTCGCGGCGCGGCGTCCGAGCGGATGACGAATGGGCACAGCCTGTAACGACTCGAGGATTATTATAATTGCAAAGTCCCCGTGGCCGTCTTTACCACTTTTTCGCGACTTCTCCGCGCGTGCTCTTAGTATGCATGTACTTTGCGTGGCTTCGGAACGCAATCGCAGGAATCCTGAAGCTACGCGGGGTTACGTAACGAGGCTAATCTCCGTATCGATCGTCCGTAGCTGACGATTAAATTCGCCAGCTCGCGTACGGCTGCGAGATACGTGGGCACGCGCTACTTGGATCGCAATTTCATCCGTACCGTGCTTTTCAGTGCTCGCTGCGGTGGAAAACGGTGGGTTTAGTCATCTCGCAGCAAGGCAGGGGATGCGAGAGTAGGCTGTTTAAAGGCAGAAGGACGAATGTTGTATTTGGATAAAATCCAGCCTGGGCCTTGGCTTTCAGCGAAGCTTTATGTTTGGTTCTTGGTCTATTTGGTCGGACTGTTAGCGTAGCTGCGGCCAGTGGGGTGGATCGAGAGGATCGTCGGCGGTGATCGGCAAAGAATTTCATTCCAGGCCGATAAATAGCAACCGTAACAGTGGTCAAGACGGCCTGCACTTTCCCCAGCCTTGCGTAACTCGGATACGGTCTCTGACGTAATGGGAGCTTGATTAAATAACAGGAAATTATGAATCTTTTTCTTGCGAAAATTGCAGCAACGGATCCTACGAATGATCGACACCTCCGAGCGAGAGAGTTGCAAATCGGCAGACCAATTACGTGTTCAAGAACGATTCTACCAGTGCCTACCGAAACCGATTTGTCCGCCGCTTCAGCGATCTCGATGTTGCGTAAGCTGACTGTTCAACAGAATTCCTTCCGTTATAAAACTAATAATAACAACAGTCTTATAGACAATTTCTCTTAACCCTTAGAAAGCCGGGCTGGCTGACCACCGTAGTGGCCACCTAAGAATTTGGATACGCATAAATTTCTACAATACTTTTTACACTTTCTATACGCGTATATATTTGTAAGCGTAATCAACGTGAAGTGCAACGACTTGTAACCTAGTAGTAAGTTTTTCTTATTTCTTCTTATGTTTGTAATAATTGTATTTAAAGGGTTATACCCCTTAATAATAATAATAATAATAATAATAATAATAATAATAATAATAATAATAATAATAATAATAATAATAATAATAATAATAATAGTAATAATAATAATAATAATAATAGTAATAATAGTAATAATAATAATAATAATAATAATAATAATAATAATAATAATAATAATAATAATAATAATAATAATAATAATAATAATAGTAAATTTTAAGTAAATAAAATTTACAATTTCAATAAAAAAAAATCCCGGCCCTCTAAAGGTTAAGGGAAGTCAGGAGGAAAGCTGGAGTTGTCGGATGATTCGTGCGGAGGGATGTTGAGAATGGAGAGATAGAAAGGAGAAGGCCGCGCCGTCGATATTTCCCATCACGCGACTATCTCGAAAAAGTGAAAGCGATTCGGTGCTTTTTGATCTTGAGGATCATACGACGCGCGAGCACCGGTGGCCTCCACTCGGCCGAACGCATCGCATCGTATCGCGTACCATCGATAAAAATTCTTGCCGGCTAAATACTTTCGGACCATAGTTCGGACGCGACAACGATCGATTGAACCGCGCCATTTTACATAATTATTATTGTCTACATACGGGCTCGAGACTGCTCGCATAAAAATACCAACGACGCGTGAAAAACACCAGTACTTCAGCGGTCCTGTTCAGCGATCGAGAGTCGTCGCGCGATGTACTCGCTTGGGTGCCTAACCACGCGAAGCGGTCAGATCGAACGACTCGCCGAGGTTCGCTCAGTATTCGTGGCCCGTAGGCAAATCTGATTCTTATTCCTGTTCTTATTCTTGCTCGTACTCTTACTCTGTTAGCGGGTTAACCGAAGGCGGAGGGGAAGGTCTTTGCAAGGTCTCGCGGAGCTAGTGTCAGCTACCTTCGTGGACTTGTCAAGTAAAAGCGAAAGTCTGGCTCGGTGCGCGTGTACCTACTCATCGACCGCGCGGCGCGTCGCCGTCACGTCTCCCCTTCGTGCCGAGACGAAATTTCTTCGTCGCTTACCCGGCACCCGCCGCACCGCGTGCCGTCTAACAAGGGGAGGCCGCGACATCTGGGACACGGATTTTTATGAATCTCGTATATTTTGTAGCGTAGGTGTAGTAGGCCAATATATGTCTCGCATGTTGGGTCCACTACCCCAGAGTTTCCGAAATATTAGTAAAAAAAGATGTTCATGCGTTTTGACAAACAGAAGCGATAGCGAAGTTTATTGTAATGATGGATAGCGGCGCGTGTAAAGGGCAGGTCTCGTACCGGAACTTTTTCACCGGTTCGCGATTCTCACTGGGATCATTTTTTTTCTATAAATGAATTTTTATTGTTTTATTCCTCAAAAGATAAATTACTATTTTTTTAAATTCTAAAATATGACATTTATCGTAAAAACAAATGAAACGATAAAATTCACGACACCATGCACATCTAATAAAAGATGTATGGCCACAGGTACATTTTTTAATTGTACAATTAGTTTCTAGTGGACATTACATTTAATTTAAAAGAAAATACGTCGCCTACACGGCTTAGAAACAACTTTTTTTATTAATATTTCGGAAACCTTACACTACAACATATATGAGATTCATCAAAATCCGTGTCCCAGATGTCGTGGCCTCATTTCTTGTACAAAAGTAAAACGTTTATATGAAAATCTCTGTTTTTTCAATTACCGAAATAGCCTACCTTCTATATGCAAAATAAGTACGTATTTTCCAAAGCCGACTTACAGACTATTTTTTTCTCTCAAAATATTGTATCTAAACAACAAGTATGTAGATTTGTAGCTTGTAATATTGAAATTTGTAACAGTTACAATTTTTTGAAGATTTCCTTCGTTTTTTCTCGACACATGGCAATCTAGAATTTCTCCAGAAAAACTGTGATAAAACTTCAATAAAAAATCTATTGCAATACATTCTAGGAACCTTGAAATTGATCCATGATTTTTTTCATAACGATTGGATGCTTTGGATAAGAATAGCAGTCGTTCAAAAATTGTTATGGGTGTGAGCCACCCAGTGTGGCAAAGTTAATCGGAAAAGGAGGTGTGTCAACGAAGGGTTAACCCTGAAACAGCCGGTCAGGCTCGAGAAATCGTCACAGGACTATCGAATGGGATAGTTAAGTGCGGCCAAAGGTACATAGGATAGAGACGTGAAAGCGGTCAGTCCAGCTGCTGTCTTACGTAAATCCCACCACAAGACAACGACCATTCAAACGTCATAAAGTGGATAGTAGGCAGGCATGTATACCTACGTAGGTATACAGAAGATACCTGAAGATACGTGAAAATACGTGGTTGCGCGACCAATTGACCATCCCGACGATTGCGTGAGACGGGCAACTACTTACTTAGCTTTCGTACCCTTGTACGCCAAGTGAAACCGTCCTCTGACAGGCAAGAATGAAAAGCTCGAAACGTTACCGAGACGAGACGAAGCTACGAGAGGAATCGCATCAAGGAAACGGCGAAGCACAGAAAAAAAGCTTATGCACGGGCAAACATCTTTTTCTTCCTAGGTAATTGCATTACTAAGAAGCAATCATATGCATACTTATATGTATGTATTCGTTGAGCAACGTCTGTTTTGAAGCTGATTGTAAGATCGAGTCACGACGCGACGCCGACATTTATATGATGCAAATGATCTTACCAATAATATCTCCTCTATAAGGTGTATAAGGTGGACAAGGTGGACGCACGCGCGCTTCTTCTTCCGACATTATTTGCATTTCTCATTCACGATGCCGAATCATCAATCTTCGTTATGTTTTTTTTCGTTAACTGCAACTCGATCATTCTGCTTTGGCATGTGGTAGCCATGATTTAGAATTTCAACCGAGGAGCATTAAGCTGATTTTAAATGCCGCGTTAATTACACGTACCGACTCTGTAGAGCGTAGATTATAGAGATAGGTTGAAGTAAAGATGTTTCAAGTGTCGGGATTAGCCGCTGCGGGTTGTAAATTCAGTCAGATTTGGTTATGTTTAGGCAGTAAGAGTGGCCGGAGTTGTCGTCGATCGAGTTTATAAAGAACGTCGCGGGGCGGCGCTACCCTTTAGAGTTTAGACTACGTAACATATATCCTGCATCATCGTGTTCAATGGCGTCAATGGGATTAGAGTGAGAGGTGTGAACTGCGAAGAGCGACATGCACACTCTTTACGTCTTTGCGACCCCACCGAGGCGAGGCTCGCTTGTTTACTTTCCCACGACTTATCTTTCAGGCCGATTGTCTGGCAGTGGGCTCTCGCAGGCTTTCGGGACGCGTTGACTTTACCGCCTCGCGAAGCTAACCTACTTCTCGTATTTCGGCGACCATGCATGTAGCGTCAGTGGCAGAGAAATAGGAAAGTATGTCAAACTATCCAGGCGTTAAAATAAACAAGTTTCAGGGAACAGGGAAGTTGCGAAGCGTGGAAAAATAAGTATGTATGTGCATTAAAAGTGTACTTAATATGTATCTCACTAGTCAATAGTAGTGGGAAGTGTCCCACCCTAGATTCTAAGTACTTGATATTGTCAATCTTTCTATTTGAATCAGTGTAGCCACGCAAGCCACGTAATTGCAGAATTTGCAATTTTGCTAAGTAAGTAACGACCAGCTACACGCGTATTAAATTGTATTTATGTAACGCGGTGATATTTGCGATGTCACGCAATCCGTGCTCCTTAACGATTATTAGTCGCGGTGCGTTTCCATGCTAACGAGACTGGTGAGGAATTATGCTAATATGCGCGCGCGTCGTGCAATCGGAATGGCAAAAGTGGTGCCATCTTTCGAGCTACCGCTGCGCTAAAGCAAAGTCTAAAGAATCGGTACGCGAGATAACGAGAAAGATCAGCTTTAAATTTTCGCGTTTCCAATGAGCGAAAGAAAATACAGCTCCGAGCGTTCTGAAATGTTGCGTCAAGATGTGACCAGAAAATTGATGATTACGCTCGCGTTTCAAAACGTAAAACGACAACCATGACGACGAAAAACTAAAAAGTATACCGATCGATCGTATTGTAAGAAGCAAGTTTGCACCAAGGTTAGGCTAGATAAGGAAATACGTATGAAAATGCAGCTGAACAGAGAATGAATGAGGGTCGAATGAAGGGGAAACGGGCGAACTAAAAAATTTGACTAAAAAAATAAAAAAGCTCCGAGACGGGTTTATTCACCGCGTTGCACTCTGCACGGAGCTGGTTGGTAGTTGACGACTGGCCAGAAAGTGGCCACTTTCACGCGCCATTGCGAACTCCGGCGCGGCGTTCAAGCAAGTCCACATACGTAGGTATCAGCATCGCGAGGAAGCTCTTGCAACATTTGCCTCGTACCTTCCACCGACTTTTCCAAGTTTCTTTACGTCTAGCCGTATTGGTGTTAGTCACTGCTCACTTTAATCGCAACTCACACATAACTATACCCGACTTTAAGTGACTTTTTGTCGACAAAATTCCGTATCTCCATCAATTCTCAACCGATTTTTGTCTTTTTTTGCTTCTTTTGTTGGGGATTAAATTTGCTAAAATATCAAATACCTGAATTGCGACCAAAACCTGTTTTTTCTATCTTCTTTCTGACAAAGTTTGATGAAAACTTTAGTAGAACAATATTTGGAGCTAATTTGAAAAGATTCTGCTTATCTAAGTAGTTTTTTACGTAAAACCTTTAACTGGCACTTGGCAATAGCGGAGAACATAAAGCAGGCGAATTTTTGACACATCAGAATGACTGAAATACCTACAACTTTACAATGCCTGAAAATTTGGAATGTCTACCGAGTTTACTACTACCAGAAACGTCTAAAATATCAATTTAATGTATAATGATAGAACCTAATAGCATTAAAAAATATTGAAGAAAGTCAAATCCGTGATTTATTATTTTTGGTTCTCATTTTTGTTTATTAGTAAATAAAACTTTATCGAATCTTTTCGAATCGTGGATAAGATTGTATTGCTAATTTGAATTGTTTAATCTATATTTTTTTATCTCCCTTTAATGATACATGAAAAAATCTGGTTAATAAACTCTCTTTTTTCGGAACCAAGAGTTCACAATTTGTTGATTTTAATCCCTAATGAAAATTTAAAAAAAAAAACCGCTGTGTGACATTTTAGCCAATTTAATCGCCGACAACTGTACGATCTAGCAAACGATATGCCTCTTCGTGAGACGTTGATATATGTAGTCGAATTAGAAGTGAACTACTTAAGTAGTCTGCGGAATCTGTAGCTACGAAGCCAGAACGGAACGACGTAAGATTGGACGTTTACTTACGCGGTGAGTCCGTCGCTCCAGCTGAACATCTTTTTGATCTTCTCCCTCTGTTTCGGATCGGCCTTGTTCTCCATTTCGGTGGGTACGATCCGCGCCGTTGTCGATGTCATCCCCGTCGACAGGTTTACAGGTTCGAGGAATGGTTTCGCGTCTAGATGTTTCCGATTCTCAACGCCGATGCATCCTTTCCCCTCGTTCTCTCCACCGAGAATGCTTGGCCGTCACCGTCAACGTCCGTCGACGTACGCGATCGCCACGCTGCAAAATCGAAGCAACTTTTTCTATTACATCCTATTCGAATTAATGACGTTCTTCAGGCATCAGATTACGTGTAGGATATTCGCGCAACTTAACCAAGGGGCAGGATTTACAATGCAAATACGCCAGTGTCGAACGGGAAAAACTCTGCTTCCAGCGGCTGCTGTTCTGCAAGTTTTGCCAGACACCGTGTGGAATTTTGCATAATCACGAGGACGACTCGACCGAGCATCGAAAACATTCACCGATCCACCCGAAGGTAAACTTTAAGCGGAAATTTCGGAATCGAAGTGTTCTTACACTCATACCCAACCGAGTGGGAATAAATATTTCTTTCGCACTACTTTTAGGTAAACGTTTCTCTTTGCTGTCGCAGGCTTTAGCCAAGAAAAGTAAGCTCGCCTATTTCTTCGACAAAGGGATGCTCAGATACGCTGAAACAGCTTGCGCGAGTAGCCGTTTGCGAAAATGGTGGAAAGTGAAACTGTCGTAGGTATAGGGAGTGCACGCGCGAGAATGCTCCAGCTCGTTATGAAGAAAGCGCTATTTACGAGTGTCGAGTAGAAGGAACGATCTGTCGGTAAATGGAAGAGAAAATACCAAGGCCCTCCGAGTGGCGGCAGATTCGTCGTCGCGGCACAAACTTGCATCGAAATGTTTACGCGTCCCACGACCGTAAGTGACCGCGACGCAACGTGGGGAAAAAGCAATGTTCTATCGGGTAAATTCCACGAGCTACTTGTAGAGACGAAGGCTGGCCAGGCCGACGAGAATAATGAGGGCAGAATACTAGCATCGTTATTCGAATAATTACATATCGCAGACTCCGAGGAATTGCACGTGGAAAGATTCGCCGAGCTATGTACATTATGTCCCCTTATCGATCTCGATGTTGCAACTGTTCCTAGAAGCCAGAGTTTCTGTCTTCCCGAAGAAGAACTTTCGTCACGGCGGTTGACGATTGGGACCAACGTGCCGCGCCGCGCCGACATGGTCTTGTTGGTCAACCGTGCCACTCCGCGAGTGCCGAGCCAGAAACGATACAAGACTCAACTCTTTCAACCCCGTACGTATGCGTTCCTCGATGCCACGAAAATCTGCCATCTTTTCACTCAAGTCTGAAGATAAGGAGGTGTATGGTCCTCGGAACTGACGTTCTATCGCGCCTCCACCTCCGCGGTCGAAAGGAACGCGCGCGCGCGCGTCACTGACCGCCTCGGAAAGTAGAGCTTTCGACAGTGTGACCGGAAACTACGACGAAAATGCTAGCGCCGAGAGGTCGACGCCTCGACGGGGACGGCCATTTTACCACCTTACCACTTAATATTCCACAATCGATCCAGGCGGCCCTAATTAATTACCAGCGCATCTGGTTTGCTTGCGAATCTGGATGTATGTACCTACATGATAATATGTACTTGCTTCCCGGCAAAAATCCCCCTTTCCCATTGCACAGGGAAAATTACTGCTCAAAGCGACAAGAGCATCGACGACAGAAATTCATTTAGCTCGACATCAAAGGACCCGTGTCGATGTGAACGCCAAAGCTCGAAAGAAGTGTCGCGCCAGTTACGCGTGTCGATTTATGCACCTTGCCGCTTACGTCTTACTACTGTCACTTATGTGCAAGCGCGCGTGTGTCGCACCACCAAAGCGCAAATTGCTGTTCAAGCAGCTCGACGAATTCCCTTTCCGTTTGCCTTACATAAAACGATAAAACGCCTCGGTTCGTTTCCTTCCCCTTTAGTAGAGCCGATTACCATCGATCGAGAGGAAGCCGAGAAGAAAAGAAATGTACGCAAGTACCGTTAGAGGTCAGAGTGGTTATAGACGGTACGACGCGATCCGAAGAATCTGCGTAGGCCTTTCGCGGCTTTCTCGTTTCGATGCTGCCACGTGGATCGACGAATGCCAGGGGAGCGAAGGTACGCGTCCACGTCCGTGTCCACGTCGAATCGAAAAATCGAAAGTACGCCGAGGCATTGGCTGGCTCACTTCCTCGACTCCACTCTTATACCTACATACATAACTAGGTAGCCTAGGGTAATTTGCTGGGAAAATATGTTTGTAGGTCGGACGAAACTGGCCGGGGGCACGAGACACGAGGCGCGAGGCACGAGAGCGCCTAAATGACTTTCACAGTTTTCAAGAGAGTCGGCTTTTATCTCAGCTGGCAACCGAATTCCTGTCGGTCAAATTTCGATGCAACTACCTCGCGAATCGTATCTAGGTGGAGATGCCGATGATAATCATTCCAGCGATTCTGCTATTTACAAGTATGTACCGAATCTATGACTACACCGAATGGCACGCAATCAGTGGCGAACACGCTGTCCAAATTAATTAAACAACCGCGCGTAATTATTCAATCATTTAAGAATTGACCGCGATGGGACGTTTATTTGTAGATACAAGCAGTAATGACGTCCCCGTGGAAAGCTGATAGCCATACGAGATCCAAGTTGCTTCCTCGTTACACGTCCACGACTTCACCTGTCGCCTTTTCGATTTCATAAGACGTGCACGAAATCTGTTATGCAGGGAGTTACGTGCACCGGCACCCGCGCCTTTCCAAGTAGGTACCTACATACCCAAGTACGCACATTTACTGCACTGTCAGGAGAAAAAGAACGAACAAACGAAAGATAGGGAGTACGCGAGTAGTGCTTCTGACAGCGGGTGGAATATCGTAGGAAGACTTATTAGTCAGATATATTTATTTGAAAAGGATGGGAATGTACCTTGTGTGGAGGATGCGTAATTATTCCAGGAAGAATCTCCGTAAATTCCTGATTCTCACACACGCGGAAAGAAGCTCGTATCTGACTTGACGTGACCGCGCACTACGCGAATCAAGTTGATCGATTTCACGAGTAAATCAGCGAACACGCTCTCCGACAAGATGCTGGGTACAACATACACTGTTACACACGCCACCACGCGACAAACGATCTTCCTTTCTTGCCAAAGTAAACCGTCACAAGGATCGATTAATTGTAAAAATTGTCACGAAGAATTTATTCCGTCGACAGAGCTTGCAAATTATGCGGAGACCACTCTCTGGACCGGGGATGCTGGGGCGTCGATCCTGCTTGCCGCTTGTTCAAGGGTGGCGGCAACAGCAACGCCTGATAACTGGAAAAGAATTCGATCCGACACCGCGAGACGAGACGAGATGAGATGAGGGGAGGGGAGAGCAGATGAGAAGAGACGAGACGGGACAATACGAGATGCGATGTAATATTTACGATGCACACCTTGCGTTGGACACAGATCAACACCACGATCCGAACCGTTCGAACGTCTCTCTCGCACTGGGAGACGAGTTCGGTTGAGCAATAACGCGCACTAGACACCAGACGGCAGTTCTGTCCGTCCCACGCGCCAACTCGCCACTAGATCAGGGATTCTCAAATAATTCTTTCCCCGCGAAACCCTTACACCCCCAGGCGGAAAGAGGACATTAAACTTTTTCCAAGTTTCCCTTGCGTCTATTCGCAGTGCGATGCCTCGGCACTTTTGTAAGAAACGTCAAGCATTGAACGTACTCCTAGGGGTATGATAAAAAATGTTATAGGTATGTGCATGGTTAGCCGATGACGATAGAGGACAAGGTCCAGAGTCCAGCGCGCGAGATGGAAGGAGGAAGGTGCCGATGTGCGAAGCACGTTGGGAACCCATGGTACAGGGTACAGCTACAGGCCGACACACCTTGTCAGGGTATGAGTACGACTCGAAATTACACGCGCCGTGCCGAGCCGAGCCGAACCAAGCCGAGCCGGTCAGTGTGGTATGGTGTGGTATGGCGTGGTATCGTGGACGCCAACACCGTTCGCCGTATTGGCAGGATAACTTTCTTATTGTTAGTTACATCCTCGTTCCCGTCTGTCCGATTTCGTCCATCGTGTTCTGTCGCCATCTTTCTACGGATCAAAGGCTCGCATCGTCCTCTTTACAGGAGAACTAAAGCGTGCTGCGCGTACAAGTAACATTAAAATTTACCCAAGAAAATGATTTGCGAAATCTCGATTAAGAAATTATCCACGCAATTATCTCCATCTGTAGCAATAGTTTTGAATTGCTGCTCGTGGACGCGCGACGCAATGCGACGTCAGTGCCTGCGAAGTGCGAGCACATGCAAACGCATGGACACCACACAATCAATGCTTCTCTCGCAACTGCACACGGATAGAACACATCGGTGGATTCCAGTTCTCACGGATTTACATATACGTGGACATAGTACCTACGTGTATGCAGGATTTGCTCCTCGGCCGTAGCATACGTTCTAAGCAGCTTTCGATTCGAACGGATCCAAGTGCGCGTGTATTGTGTACACTGCACTTTTCCTCGTAGAGACCTGTGGCGCAAAAGGAAAGTACGAACGGCTGAGGCAGACTTCATCTTCCGTGTGCGAGGGCCCCCACCTAAGTAGTTAAGTAGTAACTAAGGACCTAGTGGTACATATGTACACCTTATGGGACTGTTGCGCTGACCCATCATTGCGCAAACCTTTGCAATTCCAAATTGGTCGGATAGATATTCGCCGCGAAATTCTTGCGACACGTTCGCTATCTAACTTGCTACGTATACTTACTTCTGTACCAGATCGTACCGGCCGAACCATTTTTCCTCACCCGCCAAAGTGTGTCGCAGCAGCCGAGATATAGGTTTCCAAGAATCCTACTTATTGTTTTCTTCTTTTCGTTGATGGGCCGGCATGCAAGTTTTTGTTTTTTCATCGCGGCGGACGGGATAGGAATGCGAGCGAGGTTGAAAGGATTTCGGGGAACGTGTGTTCCCGGAATGCCAATAAGGGGGCTGCTAGGTTGTCATCGCGGTTCTGAATCATCCAACGATTGTTCTTTATTTTTTGTGCCACGGAATAGGCAATCCTCCCTCATGCATGATTTCTAGCACGTAACGGGTATCCCATTTACACGCACCTACCACTTACCAATTAGAATTTCATCAGGCACGCATCTAATCGTCAATTATAATCCGTGTGATTCTGCTTTGTTTCGCCCGTCCTTCTATTCTCGCAGGTACATACATAGATACGCACTCTGTTCACTGGCGACTATGACGACCAACTTCACTCGCAGGTGCAATAACGAATTTTTTTAACCTTAACGCGGCAAGATTGTGATTATTGTAATAGAAACCGAGATGCACGAGGCACCGTGGGTAGATCTGTCATAGTGATCGTGACAAGAAAGTTAATTTTTCCCCCTTTTTCTTACTTTATTAATAATAATGATCGCGCAAACAGAAGGCTACCCACATTGTAGGCAGTAGGCACGATCATAATCGGTATGTGTATTAGCTTTTGCCAGAATAATCGGGTCCTTAACTATTGATTGGCGAATGCGAATATTGCGATTAGGTGGAAGCTACTTAAGGGGACCTTCCGGTCAGGAGCCCAAAAAAATAGGTGATCTTTAGGAATTAATTAAAGGAAAACTACTGTATATAATTTACTGGGACTTTTTGCATTGTATTAAGGATGTCTTAAATTATAGAAATATGCTTTTTGTTTTATAATTAATCATTGCAGACGACACTGGGGAGTCGTTAAAGTCAAGGCGTCAAAAAATTCATCCAAATTGGTGGGATCTATATCTCCAAAAGTTATTATCCGATTCGACTGAAACTTTTTTTATTTTGAAGAATATACTTCTGGCTAGGGGGGAAACCAGAAAAATTACAAAATAACATTTTTTTAGAAAATAACGACACTTGAAGTTTGAAATCACTTTTCCCCTATATTTTTCACCCTTTCAACGGCTTTGAAAATTATAAATTTTCAATTTTTTGTATATTTTTTGGTATCTCCCCTAGTCAAAAGTATATTCTTCAAAATAAAAAAAAATTCAGTCGAATCGGATAATAACTTTTGGAGATACAGGTCCCACCGTTTTGAGAACACTGTTTCGAGAAAAACGCGTTTAAAGTTTTACGTGAGCGCCGAGTGGCCGGGGGTTGCCCATGAATTTGCGGCTATTCAAATGCCTATAACTTCGAGAATTTTACGAATTTCAAAAAATCCTTCTAAACACGTATTCCTAAAATGTTGAACATTCGAAAAATGAAATAAAAAAAAAATCGACATTTAGACCGGAACCTCCCCTTAAGTAATGCTCGTCCACTGCTCGATTCATCGTACGTGCGTAGCTATGTAATAATTCGAAGCATTTCTCGAACTAACTCGCTGTCAGTGACCATGATACAATTCTCTTTACTATGGCCAATCTTGACTCTGTTCGTCCCGCCAGAAGTCGGCACCTTCTTCTTGGCAGACGCGTGAAACTCCTTCGCCCCGGATATCGCTTTCACCTTGGAAATATTATGCTCAGCGATACCAGAGCCTGGCATGATAACGATTCTGTTCCGTGCCGCTTGAACGAGCTTGCATATCAACGGCAGTCCTTCCTCGGCAGTGTCCTTCTGGCCAGAAGTTAGGATTCTCTCGAAGCCGAGATCAATTAGGGTTTCCAAGGAGCTTAAAGGGTCGTCGACCTCGTCGAAAGCACGATGGAAAGTGAGCGGCAAAGGGTGAGCGGCTGAGAGTACGTATTTGCAGAATGTTACGTTGATTTCGCCGTTGGACGTTAACGCGCCAAAGGCGAAACCATCGACACCGTGATCCTTGAGGATCCTCAGATCATGTAGCATCACGTCCATCTCCTCCTCGGTGTACACGAAGTTACCGGGACGCAGTCGAAGCATCGCGTAGATGGGCAGAGCCGAGAAGCTTTTAACCGTTTGTACCAGGCCAGGGGTGGGAGTTAAGCCACCCTCGGAAAGGGCAGAGCAGACTTCGAGTCTCGTTGCTCCACCCTCGATCGCGTTCCTCGCTGACTCCAGGCAGTCGATGCAGATCTCCATCTGGAATGTGTGACGTGTTACGCGTGGCGGACAGAGTGCTAACATTTGCGGTCTACAATACTTATCTACGGCTCTTACAATTAAGGGGTTATGCCTGTCTGCAAGGTCCGAAAATACATGCTTTTTCAGACCTCACAGGTAGACATAAAACCCCTTAAACGTGAAACAACGATCGACCGGGTCAGGTCGACGACCGACCTACGTAGATATTCGAGCACGTACAAACTTAAACTTACACTTAAAACTGATAAGGCGGAAGTGCTCGATGATGTTGGCAATTTTTTGGTCCAACCTTGACGCGAACAAAGTCACTAGGGAGCGTACTTATTGTCACTAGACCCGAAACGGTAGATATACTAATCTCGTCTTTTTCGGCCCGTGCCTCGCACCGTTTCAACATTGAACCAATTACCAGCCATACATGTACCGTGAGATACCGATCTAATCGCGACGCGATTCGAGATAGTCGAGCGAAGAGGCTAAATAAAACGGAAGGAATATGCGCGTGGATTACGGAGATAGGCGACCGAAGCGACCGTCTCGCCATCTCCAGAAATTCACCAACTTGTTGGCGAAACTCGAAAAGTCTCAAAACAAAACATTCAAGTTTAGCGACCTTCAATTTTCATGTTGGTCTCGCGATAAAAAGAGAATAATTGCTGCACAGAGGTTTATAAAGCGCAATGAAATTCTGTATTATACAACACATGTAATAAAATAATATCAAGAGTTATACAAGTAAAAAATTATAATAATAGTGATGTCGATGCGAATAATAATAATAATAATAATAACAACAAAGATTTAAGCGAAATTTATAATAGGGCGTTGACAATAGGGTCTAGAGGTATAGAATAAAATACTTAAAATAAAATGACAGGAGAGCAAGGAGCAGGGCAGAGGATGAAGCTTTCGTCGCGAGTCTTTCTCATCGATTGCTGATCGACGCTTTCCGTAGGAGCGGAACAAGAGGGGACTAAACGATTCGCGATAGGCCCGGGTTTTCGTCTTTGGAGAACTAGAAGAATTTCCACGGGTTTCTCGGCTTCCCGACCAAAATCGGAGCTCACTCCGCTCACTGGCCGAACATATACATAGGTACGCAGAGCCGATGCGGCGCGACACGACACGGCACAACCCGGCACGACACGACACGTCACGTCACGTTTCTTTCCCTTAATTATGATACGAGTAACGGGTAGGCGACAAGTCAGAGATCACCGTTCGAGACCGCGATCGGCGCCGAACTCGTCGCGTTGCTGGTAGCTGTCGACCACTTGTTCCTGTGCGGGTCGACGCCGAACCCTTCGTCGTAGTTGCCTCGCGTGATGAACAGCTGCTTGAAGTGCGGGATGCAGTAGAGTTTACCGTTGTTCAAGGTGAACGTGTCCATCCTGTTTGGGGAATACCGATTTATTTATTTACTCGATCGATGGGAAGCAGCGATAACGATCCTAAATAGAGAGAGAGAGAGAGAGAGGGGAAGGAGAAAGAGAAACAGAACTGGAGCAAAAGAAGACGAAGAAATCTGTTACGGTATTCGTTGTTTAGGAGAGGTTGCAAACGTTACCTTAGCACGCAATTGCACTGCAGACACCGGAAGCACTGTTTGTGAAAGATTTTGTTATTCGTCTCGACCTTTTCTAGGGGGTACACTTTCTTTTCGCAGCTCTCGCACACGTCCGTGCAGCTCGCCTGAATCTCCTGTATCGTTGGTTTCGTTTGGAAGAAAGTAAAATCATTGATCAAGAGAAAATGGCGGGATAAAAGGTGAAGGGCGGAGATGACGAGGAGGAGATGAGCAACGGTCTAGGTGACGCGCGAACGGGGCAAGCCTTGTGCCGTTCTCCTTTCGACCAGGGATATTTTCGACGCGCTGACGCTTTGAAAGAGGAGGTGTTATGCCTGATATCTACTCGCTGGCATTTTATATTCCATCAGGATGTGCGTTTTTATTTATCGTTTGCAATATGATGGTAATAAATCGTTACACGTGATAGGTAAACGATATAAAACAAAAGGTATCATGGGTCTCTAAAAAATTATACGGTCTAAGACGCAACGAATCTGTCTACGCCCTACGGTAAAATCATTGCGGAGCAGGCCGCCAATTAAGCGGTCGGTTTATAAATTAATTGCTCGCAAATATAAATACTCCTCTCGCTAATTAACAACAAACAATCGCGTTTACGTTCACGTTCACGTCGTGTTAATAACAATGTTTCCTTAAAATTATTGCACTGAATTCCATTGATTAAAGAAAAGCTTTTCGTCGGTTTTCCATCTACACTTTTCGATCTTGTCCTCCCTATATATACTTGAATTTCTCATTAAAAAAATTACTAATGCCTCTAAACCTTGCACCTCCCTAATTGTAAGTAGTCGGTCGACTCAAGAACCATCTCGCCATGCCCTGAAATCGTTTCCCTTGCTTTCTCTACATCTCGCCTTGGTTCACCGGCACGATCGAAACAGATTTCAGGGTATGCTCGATCTCGTCCTAACGCGGTGCGATCATCTAAACGGTTCAGGGGATTGATGCCGTTCTTCTGTACCAATGATAAATGTGTGTGTGTCGTGTGTGTGTGTTGCGCGCGCGCGCGCGCGTGTAAGTGTAGGTGTATGCGTACCGTGGGCCTGCGTCGGCTCCGCGCGACGGACGAAGGAATCAATAGCCGTCCTTGCTCTGTTTGGCCCGATGCCACCGCGAAGGACTTTAACTCTAAGGATTACGACGAAGCTCCCTTGTATCGCTTATCCACCAAACGTTATAAAAATTATAAAAAGCCTATTCACTGTGCTGGTCTCGAACGCAGACTCGACACTGGCTTATTTCCCGCGTAAGGAACAAAGACTTTCCAACTGTTCAATTCACTGGCTGGATTATACAATACATACGACAAGGAGCTCGAGAACGAGCGTTGATCGATTTCTCTGGGCCCCTTTTACTCCTCATTCCCGACACTCTCGTTCGTAGCGCGATTCATCCCCGACTGATCGTCCTAAGTAGTAATTCGTGTTTTTTTTCTCTGTTTCTCTAATATAAATAGTTTCTTTGGTAGAAAAGATACTGCGATACTATCGAGTAGACCGGTGTTGTACAAAGGTTGGACGAGTTCTACGCGACAATGGATCCAGGCGAGGCCTCGTAATCTAGACAGCTACGTATTCTAATTCACCCTCGACTCGTTCGTTGATCCTTCTTGCTGTTCCTCCGTCGCTATTCGATTCGAATCGTCTCTCCCGGCAGACGTGCGTGCGGCAAAACTCCTACCTACCGTTCTATCAAACCTGTAAAACAAACGCTTCGGAAACGCTGGACAAAGCTGCGACTCGAGGCTCCTCTTACTTCTCCACAGACGTGTCTGACGGTCAAGTCTCAACGGTTTGGCACTTTATACTTGAAACGAGGCGTCGTACAAACTCCCGTATACATACATGCATGCGCACATCCATCCGTCCACACATACGTACACATATCCATCGGGAAACGTGAGAGATACAAATGTTTTCGTGTAAAAGAAGACAGGCAAGAAGCGAATTAGCGGGAGCGTGAGAACGATTCTTAGCCTTCTCAGGCTTGTTAAATAGGTTCGTTTGCGAAGATACATACGTCGAAGCGGCGGATATAGAAACCATCGAGAAATCTGGGCACCGATTTCGATCGGGCTATGCACGGAGTCTGCGCAACTGTCGCGACGCTCGAGTAGGTACTAGTAACTAGAACGAGAGTCTCAATTCCATCGTTTGATCCGTAGAACGTATCCACTAATGGCTAAACAATAAGTGTCTACAGTGTCTACGCAGTCTTGAGAGAAAAGCGCTTGACGTATCCAGCTTCGGCTGTTTGCCCGTACATATGGGTATGCAATTTAGGTATACAGCGAATCCGATCTACGCTAGATTCGCTAACGGAACGCTCGACGGAGAAGACTTTGAAAAATTTGTGCGAGGACCGTAGAATGGATCCGGACAACGAAGCATCGGCTCCCGATTGGCTGTCGTTCCTTCGAAGAGCAAAATTCCAACCATTCCGTGTTCTCGTTAAGTGTATGTACTTGCGTGGGTGCGCGAGCACGAGCACGCGCACGAGCACGTCCTTTCTCCGATCCGTCACTCCTCTTCGATGGGCCGTTCTATTCGCGTTCTTGACCCTCGGATCCTCCGTTCCCCGCGTCGTTTACTGTTCACGTTCAACAGAGAATATATCACTGGATCGTTGTTCCGAGGCAAAGTGAAGCTGGCCAACGCTTTTGCAGCCGTGAGTCGCAAGCCGAAAATGCGAGGCAATCGGAACGGATTACGGTTACGGGAATCGCGCTAACTAGTCATGCTGTGTAACTGGAGCGTGTGCGATTACCAAACAGTCTTGCTGGGCTCGTCAGGTCGGCCAGCTGCAGGTCTACGTGCGCGTTATTCCGCGTTAGTACCAGGGGGACCAAGCCGTCTTTGTTTGGCTGAAGTTTTCCCGTTTAGTTAGCACCGCATTGGTAGGAGGCGCTAGGTACATCACACACACATACCTACGTGTATCAGTGAGCACGACACACAACCTTTCGACGTTGGTGAAATGTTACCATGACGACCGTCGTCATTTAGAAATGTTTGGCGCAGACACGAGGAAGTGTCCTCACTTTCCCTGGTTTACCCTTTCTAAGGCCGTCTGACCATGGATTGTCGCGTCAGTGACGCGTATGCAGCAGATAGAAGGATATACAAAGCAATTGAATATATTTTCTTTTCCTAAGAAAAGAAGAAATATTCAATTTCAATGTTTATCCTTCTATCTGCTGCATACGTGTCGCTGGCGCGACGATCCGTGGACAGGTTTTAAAGTAAACGGTGCATTACACGTATACACATACGCATACGTCCCGATTCACACCAATTCACACATTCACAGTTTAGTACGCACCTCATTGGTAGGAGGCGCTACAAACTCTGCTTCAACTTTCGTAAGAGGGAAGCTTGGCCCCCCTGGTTAGTACGCACACTGCTGTCAACTACTCGGGTACCGATTGTCAAAACGAAACTGAAACACGTTGCGTTCGGTAGGTACCGTGCACGATCAAAGAATTATCCCGCGCTGGGCAAATAGCGCTCTGCCCCATTCAGTAGGTACAGTATTGTCTCGTTAGCGACTCGCTGGTCGGGACCGGCGTTGAGTCGGTATCGCGAACAGAACCCTAATTCCGAGTGTTCGTTTCTCGCTTCTTTCTGGCCGGAGGGGGGAGCGAGATGGAACACTGCGTGCGCGGCGAGCGTGCGCGATGGTCGCAAGCGCAAAGGACAGAATGTCAGGCGTCCGAAAGACGGAGCGAGACAAAACATCAACGCGTCGTCGGTCTCGTACCGTCCTCGCTCGCTTTCAGTGCCTCTCGCTCGCTCCCGTTCCATCTCGCTCCAGCTTTCGCCGGGCAAGAGTGAGACAAAAGTCGTGGGGACAGCGAAGAGTCGGTATCGTGTACACAAAATCGAGTCGCTAACGAGGAAATACTGTACATACTACGTATTGTTGCATCAAGATCCGCGAGAGGTCCTTTGAGCGTGCAACTTACAAGTGCGTGCATACAAGTACAACGAACCGTACGAAATTGCTGAGACGCGAGAATAGAAAACCAAATGATATCAAGTACTCGCTACTAAACACAAGTGGCCTGGATACGGTGCAAAGTTTGCACGGCGGACGCCAAGGCAACATTTATCTGCTCGCTGGGTAACATCGAGATTAATCGTGCTTTTAGGAGGCACACGCACACGCGCGCACGCAAGCATTCCATACACACGTGTAGGGGGAAACGAAAAGCGGAGAGTGTGACAACGGGATGAGAAAAAACAAAACACGCACACACACCATGCGAAAACCGAGACACGCTCCGCGCTAAAAGACGGCGAGAAACCACGCAAACAACGAGAAGAAACGAGCTCCAGGTGAGTGTCGATTTCGATTTCGATCTCGATGGATGAGTTAGGGGGACGAGGAGTAGATGAATGGGAGGGAAGAAAGTTTGCATGGAAGAGTACTCACCACGAATCGATTCACCTTAACCTTGGCTGTACGGGGTGATTCGGTTTGCTGGGAGCCAAGCGACTCGAAGCGAGCTCGGAGACTGCTCGCGGATTCTATGCTCGGTTGCTCGCCAGTGCTCTGGGCGATTTCCATCTCGGCGATGTGCTGGCTGCTCGCCGTCGCCGTCTTCCCGTCCGTCTCCTCCCAGTGCTCGAATTTCGCGCACAAGCTCTTTGCACGCGCCGCGTGTTGAGCTTGCTTTAAGAATTCGTCCTCCACCTGGCGGTAGGTATGTACGATGTACAGTGGCTCAAATTAATACTCGGACACTTTTTAAAATCGCATAACTTTTTTAGAATTGGTCCAAACAACTTGAGTTTTTTTTTGAGAAGCTAGAAGGATTAGTTTGCTAACTGACGCGTTTCGTCGTTTTGAAGAAAAAAATGTATTCGGTTGGAATAGCGAAAAGAATAGTAAAGGTCGATTTTTAAACTTTTTTTCGTGAGCTTGTAATGAAAATTAAAAGAAAAACCGTTTGTAGATTGCAGTAAGTTGTATACGTGCCTAAAATTTCATGAAAATCGGTTAACGTTTCTCCGAGCTACAAACGTTTAAAGATCGCAGAATAAGGTCGAGAATAGCGAAAATTCCCGAAATCAGCGATTCTCGACCTTATTCTGCGATCTTTAAACGTTTGTAGCTCGGAGCAACGTTAACCGATTTTCATGAAATTTTAGGCACGTATACAACTTACTGCAATCTACAAACGGGGTTTTTGAATTTTCATTACAAGCTCGCAAAAAAAAGTTCAAAAATCGACCTTTACTATTCTCCTCGCTATTCCAACCGAATACATTTTGTTTCAAAACGACGAAACGCGTCAGTTAGCAAACTAATCCTTCTAGCTTCTCAAAAAAACTCAAGTTGTTTGGACCAATTCTAAAAAAGTTATGCGATTTTAAAAAGTGTCCGAGTATTAATTTGAGCCACTGTACATCATTCGTCAATCTAGCATCTTTCTTTTCTACCGTTTTATTATGGTAGATTTTGCGCAGTGTCGCCAACGCGCGAGCGGGAACGGAGAATTATCGAAGTATCATGCGTATGGCGCAAGTATGCTAGCGAGCAACTGCAGAACCGGCCGATCAGGCAGAAACTAACCTTATCCGAAGCTCTGACGTAGTTGGGGTCTCTCTCCTCCCCGCTGTCCTCGCCTTCCGTCTCGTCTCCTTCTTCCTCCTCGTCCTCCTCGGAGTCGGACGCTGTCGGTTTCGCGTATTTGTCCTCTGGCGGCGGAGTGAAGCGTTTCAGAGGTTTCGGCCCATTCGGAACCTCCTTCTTGCTCGCGTTCTCCTCCATTTGCCTAAAGATCGAGAGCATCTTCCTGGCGGTGTCCGTGTGCACTACTTTGTCGGCCCTGTCGTCGGCTCTGACCACGTCTGGATCGCGGTATATTTCACGTTCCGGGGAGTCCATCTGCCGAAACCATACAAGTACCTATTATAGTCGGTCTCCTACGTGTGTACAAGCACGTTAACGCGGGGAGCACTAACGTAAAGCACTCGGCACTCTACCTACGTACTACCTCCTACCGTGTTGCGTTTTAGACGGGACGCACTCGTCAATGGGATCAACGGCAACCGGCGACCGAACGAAACGAGGGATATTCCGTATTCCGTACGAGCCCGAACTGCCCCAAAGCTCCGCGTGTTTACTTTGCCACGATTTTTGTCCCGATGCTCGAGACGCGTTTAAGGTAACGAGAAATAGGCAAGTAGGTCAAACCGTCAAAGTCCTGGGCGCGTGCACAATGAAAGAAACGTGCGAGAACAAGCGGCTCACCGTTTCCGTTTCCGTTTTCAGTAATCTCATCGAAGAATGTTGCTTCGAAATCCTGAGATAGGCGAATACGCCGGCTTTAATTGCCCGGTGGGATTTCTGAGCTGCTTCAAGCGCGAGCGGATTCTTGAGCCCGAAAGCGCGATGATCGGACAAGAGAAGAAATAAAAAGGTAAAGGTGGCTCCTTCGAACGAATCGCTGCTCGCCCGGTGATGAGTCAGCTCGGCTGCTTTTACTTGCATACATACGCGGCGCCGCCTGTTGCGTCCTCTACAGTCTACTGGGCTCGTACCCGAGAAGCAGGTAAGCCGAACGGAATTTACGGAATAACTGTTTTACGATATTAGGTACCTGCGGTCGGTGCGTTCCACTGTGCTACGAAAACCTTACTGGCCAAATTCTTTCGATACCGCTCGGCTCTGCGTCGACTCTGCCTCCGTTTCACTTTGAAATCATCTCGGGGATATTTATACGTTTGCGCCGAGAGAAAGCTAATTACACAGTCCCAGTTGCCCGTACGAATCTTTATTAATCACGTTTCGCCGGTTTTGATTTTGAGAAGAGGCAAGTTATCGCGCAGGAGAGCAGGATTTATCTCGCCTTTCGTTTCTAGTGCAGATTTTAAGGTCATAATCGCTAATGGGTTGCTCGCGCCTCGGGTAAAAGTACGAGACACGCGCCGAAAGAAAGAAGAAAGTTTTTCGTGTGCAAATCGATCGACTCGACGCGGCGAGACGCGACGGCTTTCGTCGAAAAGAAAGCGCGTATGTTACGCTTCGAATATACACACGTATCGACAACGCTGCCCCGTCCGTTACTGTGACAATAAGTTTCTATGCCGGTGAATTTTCTACGCCGATTAGAACTATTCTCCCGACATTTCCAGCACAAACCGAACACTCGTATTTACATTATTCCCGAATACTCGCAGGTACACCTACTTAGCGACTACGAACCGCGCTTTGCCTAGCTCACCTCTCAGGAAACTGACGAATCAAGACTCGGGGGATTTGATATTTTGCGATCGAAAGGCGAGGATTGCGAGGAAATGGAAGTGGACCCGTTTCGTCCAAAAATTTAGCCCTTTGGCCATGAATCGGTTCTTCTACTCACTCTGTTGTTCTCGATGCCCTTGGATCGCGAGACACAATTGATATTCACTGGCGTAAGGAGATGGGAGGAGGCAAGAAAGGGGTATGCGGTGTGGACTATGGAGGCGGATCCGTGAAGAAGGAGCGTAGCGCGTTTCGTGGGGCCGGCGCGGTGCAAAGGCGGCAAAGGCTGAACTGCACTGAACTGGCACTCTGTCGAGTCGACGACGGTTGCTATGCCGTTCGGCGTTCACACGAGGCGGACGCGCAGCTCTTACTGTTCCCCCTGGTGAGTTACTGGGAGAAGCCACACTCAGCCACACCGAGCCACACGATGGTTTGCTTGGCTGCAAGGCCTGCTCTCCTCGCCAATGCGCAAGGGAAGGATCGGGGAATACTAACGGTAAAAGTAAGTATGGCTGCTGACCACTCGACAGGGGTTCAAGGACACGGAATCAACTGGCACTGCGCGTTTCGCGAGCTTTTCAGAGCTTCCACGAGACACCGGTCGTTGCGTTAGCATTAGCATTAGCAGTAGCATTAACTTGGTCAGGCCGATGTGTCGACGGTTCCCTTATTAGATATCAAATTATCAGTCCATGCAGTAAACGTGGCGGGAGCTCCACGACGTTAGGCAAAGTAAAAACCACGCGGAAACGTTGCATCGCAAACAGTAGGAATTGTATTAGAAATCAGCTTGTTAGTTTTCCACCGGTTAACTGTTGGAATAAAGGGAAGCGACACAGTTGCAATCCTTGAAACGATACACTCGGATGAATTTCCAACCTTGACTTGACCGTCGCGCGGAGGGGTAATACGGAACTGCTTTCGTTGTTTTTCCGGTTCCTTGTAGGACTCAAAAAATTTGAATTTGTTCGAAATGTCCGAGGTCTCGCCGTGAACCTCCTCGGCCGTGTCCGAGCTGCGCACCACATCGTCCGACACTTGACGTCCCATGAATGCCTTGTGCGCACAGGTTTCCAACGATTAACGATTCGATTCTCGAGAAACGACCCTCCAATACCACCCTGACACATGAACCCCAACCCCAACCCCAGCCCCAACCCACTGACAATGAGAAACCTGCTATGCATATAGCTTTTGTGTCTGGTTCTTTTACATCTAGGTAGGGAAACAGTTGGAAACTTACGTCTCTCGCGCGTCGCGGCGTTTCTGCAGGCGTCTTCGGGTTCACAGGGGTGACCGGTCGCCCAGTTTTCGCCGCTGAGGCGTCCAATTCCAGGAACATCGATCGAGACTTTCTGCTGATTCCTGTCCAACATTCAATCGAGTAATGTATCGCAACCGTAAGGCAACGCTCCACGTTCGACCCGTCGATAGACGCTAATTGTAACTAATTGTAAGAACTAGCAACTAGGGCCTGATTAGCGATGCAACATCACTGCTGGACCTAGTTACAACTCGCAAGTCTATCTCTCTACTCGCGTGATTGGCGGAGGTATGCGTACGATATGACACGTGTGTAATAGCTCGTCACAGAATCGTCCAATTAATTGGATCGAATTGTTCTGGAACTAGGTACACAAGGTACAACCCCTAAGCCGCTGGGAAAGCGGAGCGCACCTGCCGCGATTACTTCTTCGTCAGCCTTCTCCGGTTTCGGTTTGCTGTCTGTCTCGTCGTCGGAAACGGCGATAGGTTCGCCCCGCTCGAATCGTTCCTTGATGGAACGGGCGTGGGTCGCGGAGTGCTGTATCTCTTCGGCCGCATTGATCTTTGTCACCCGCTCGCTTCCAGCTACCGCCTGCTGATACATCTCCTTCATTTTACCCTGCTTGCCCTGCAACAGGAGTCGATCGTCGGTTAGTGCGTTTGCTCCTGGATCGGTTGCAAGGAATTGGGAAAAGAAAGAGCTAGATATCGGCAAAAGCTTGGTGGAACCAGCTGGAAAATGAAGGCGGGTGTTACCATGAAGAGTCGCGAACGAATGCCAGCAATCTCTTCTTTCCTGGCCTCGCGTTGAACCTCGCGCCTTCCCTGCTGGCTGGTCGTCTCCCATCGGTTCTTTATGTCGTCCATCTTGCTGAAGCTTATCGGACGTTCGCGCGTCGCGCGTTTCGCCTTCACGATCTCGCTGTCTAGCTCTGGAACGCACAGAACGCGAAGGAAAGCCTCGAGTTAGGAGCACTTTTATGCTTTCCCTTTGAATTTCTACGGGAGACTGAAGGTTGAAGGGAAGTGGGAATGCTCGAAAGATAAAGAGCGGCAAGGTTTTTCTGCTCTCACCCTCTGCCTCCTCCGTCTCTTCCTCCTCCTCGCTCTCGCTCGACTCTTCGTAAGGGATTCCATTCAGAGACTCGTCCGCCACACCGATATCCATGCCCTTGGCTTGGAATCTGGACAAAACAGAAGGAAAGACGGGCAAGTTGGCTTTGCCGTTTTCTCTAGCTGCAGCCGACGAGGCGGAAGAAAACTGCTGATTAACCGAATACCATCGGCGTGTGGCGTTAGTCTCGCTCGACTCTTTTACATCGGCGAGTCTTGCCTGGCACATGCGCCATCCAGTCACGCGACAAGTATCGGATGGCCAACACTACCCCTGGGTCCTATGGAATTCCCGTTTCTCGAAAGTTCCTTCACGATCAGGACGATGATGACGACAAGGACAACCACAAACGACGACGACAACCACAACGACGACGAAGACGACAAAGGACAACGACAACGACAAAGGCCGAAAGAAGCGGTCAGTGGGGTCTCGGGTCGGCTTTATTACCGAGACCTCGGGTCGGAGGTCCTTCTCGGCGGTGTGCCCGATTAGTGGAAACGAATCTGTGCGGTGCACGATCTGTGGATTGCACGACTGCCGAGGAAAGAGGCGAGAGAGCGGGCACCGGAACCGATTCGATCGCAAACAGCTGACGCGATAATCACCAGGATGCGATTACTCACTTGGCGAGTTTGCTGAGGATGCTGGGAGACCTTTTTACCGCGATCTGCGACGGCGACCTTTCGATCTCGTTCGCTTCCGTGCCAGCCTTTTCGAACACTTGGAACCGGGACTTGACGTTCAGGCTCGACAGCTCCTCGAGACCCAGGTCCGGTTTGTCGGAGGCTGCAAGCAATATCGGACAACGCTTTCCTTCGATATCGTAGCCAACCCAACCAGCCGTCCACGAGAATTCTTATTTATCACGCGTAAAATTGTGTAAAAGTTGATGCATGCAACGATGATTCTTGTCGGTTATCGCCAGACGTTAGAGAATCCGTGTTATTCGCGACAGAAGCAGCACGAGCAAAGGATCGCGCGGAACGAAGGAGTCGAGACGATACGTGGAACACGTGTTACGTATGCGGAAAGAGCATTTTTTATATATTCGAATGCGAGATTCGAGAACGAGAATCGTGAGACCATCAATGGTGGAATGGTGAATGGTGAGTGGTGAGTGGTATTAGAGATTCACTCTGCAAACGGTTAGGCAGCTGTTAGAGGTCACTCTTGGAGGATACTATTATCAACTCGTCTACGTTCGATGTCGGACTTTACCTCTAACCACATCGGGCGGCAACTCTTTTGGCTCGTTCTCCCTAATGATCATCTCCGGCTTTCGGGGTCGCACTACGGATTTCACAAGACGTTCACAACGATCTGTCTGTACTTGGGTGTAATCATAATAATAGAGGGGGTTACGAGGGAGGCAGAGTAAGTTGCGTAGCAGTACTTAGGCAAGTTGGTCTGAACCGGTGCGAGTTGACACTATTTTCGTCGCGGCATCGACGTCCGCGAGGCTGATTTCTTTTCGTTTGCCTTTGTGGGTGGTGAAACCGATTGCCATGTCGCGACCGAGGAGAAATCCAAGCGGACGGAATTCAGAGAGGAGGGAAAACGGGGGTGGGGGGAGGAGGGTGAAATCGCCATGTTGCTCCGCGCCGCGCCGCGAATCAGAAGAAGATGAGAAGAAGATGAGAAGAAGGAGGCTAAACGTACTACATATATATGTATGTATGTATGTATCGAGCCGAGTTCCGCCTACGTGTAGGGCGAACCGTGGCGATCGACTTACCAGGCTGCTCGGACTCTTCAACCGGTTTCGGTTGGAAGAGCTCCTTGAAGTGTGGCTTACAGTAAAGCGTGCTCTCGTGGCTCTCGTAATTGTCGACGTTAAGCTGCTTGCTACACTGCACGCACCGGAAGCAATTCTTGTGCCAGACCAGACCCTCGGCCTTTGTCTGTTCCATTTGGAAGACGACCTTGCCGCAGCTCCGGCAGTTTGCGTTCGTATCGCCATTCTGACCCACCTGCCGTCAAATTCCATTATTCCGTAGCCGCGTGACCCACCGCGGTTCCTCTAATCGTTCAGGCATTTGCCGCGACGCATTTCTCATTTCTCAGCCTTGCCGTACACGCGGCAACGGTACGGCTCTAGACGGATTCAGCGAACGAACCGAGACGAGAGTATCGAGGTATTAAGTATGTATCTGGAAGAGTGCTTACGGCGTTGAGCTGCTGTTGCACTTTGCCTGCGTCGATCGAGCGCACATGCAGCACGGTCTTCTTGCTGAGAGCGTCGAATTTATTGAAGCTCGACTTCTGTAAACACAAACAGTGGAGGCGTCAAACGTAGAGTGCTCGGTGCTCGGGAAAGCTGGCAGCTTCGCTGTCGAGAGAAAATACCGAGGATTGGTGGTGATGTAGTAGGTATGTGTGGGTGCCTGTTTCCTTTAGCCCTGAGGCGTTAAGCTTCTCCAGCGTGAGCGTAAAACGGTGTGCTTTGTTGCGTTCGGGAGAAACGGAAAGTGCGTAGGTGGGCGTTTCTCTTTTCGTATTCGGTTCGGTGGAAAGAAAAAGAACCGCGTGCGAAAATCGGCTGGAATTCTCATACGCAGGCAGAGGAGTGTTTTTCCTACCGTTGCTTTTTGCACTGTGCAAGGGAGTCGAGGTGGAGGTCCAGGGATGGAATGGCCGTTGGCTTTTTGCGAATTCGGCTGAGGAGAGAACGTGGTGGATGCAAAGGGCGCGAAGCGTAAGCGAGTAAAGCGACCAAGAGAGAAGAAAACTCGAGAGAGATAAGGGCTGCGTACGAATGGATCGCATCGTGGTTATCTCTTCGGGGGCTTACCTCGAACTTGGGCCGATCCGTGTCCTTACCCTCGCTCGTTAAGTTTGCCAAACTACAGTAGGAATCCCTCTGTCCCGAGGAGGTTGGTTTCGTAAATTTCGGTAAAGGTTTCATGCACGACCAGGGGGGGTACCGAACAAAAAGAAAGAAACAGCACAGGCTGCGGGTTAGTGTGCTGGATAAATACTCCCAAGTGCTACCTTCGTTCTCGAGTTCGAGGAGCCAGCGATTGGCGACGACCAGATGCCTATCTAATAACAGCAATAACGCGTCTGATCGTGAGCCCTGCGAAGCTCCGCCAATCGCCGTATCGTCAAAGAGAAGAGAAGGGGACAAAGTTGAAGAACGAGAGGGGAAATCATCGGAGACAGCTGGAATTGCCAAGCAGCAACAACAACAACAAGTTGCGATGGCCATCGCGCGGCGGCTCACCGAGTGCCGCGATGCCGAAGAATTATGTCACCCGACTCGAAAACGCTAACCGGATAACCGCGATAAACGGTGGCTGCGCGACAAAAAACTTGCAAGACCTCGATTCTCGGTGGTAGCGGCTACAAAGTGGGGCAAATGAGCAGTAGGTTATTATCAAAGCCGTCCGGGGCGTCCGGCCTCCTCCTTAAATGGAGAGACAGCATTCGTGACGTGGGCGACTCAAGAGCGAGACGCGCTTTTAGAAGCAGAAAAGTGGAAGCCGATCGTCGGCCGGCAAACTGTTCTCGCGCGAGTGTACTCTAGCCGTCTCCAATGTTGCCCAAAAGGCTCACGAAAGGTACTTACGAGGGCCTTGACCGACACCCCGGCGAAGACGAGCGCGTCTTTGGTGAAGTTCGAGTAACCCTTCTCGCATACTCGCAGATCACCCATCGACCTTGCTTTCTACGATCGTCGTGACGGGAGCGTCAACGGGAACTGAGATTAGCGGCGAGTTGCGAACAGATTCGCGGAGTGACGAGCTTTGCGAGATTTTCCTATTCGGTACCTTGCCCGTCCGCCGAATATTCCCATCTTCCCTGAAATTGTCGCGGATTCCAAGGAAAGATCCAACCACTCGTGGCAACCGAAGGTCCTCCCAAAGCCCGCAAAGCTCGTACTCGTTATGCGATTAGTATGCTATTATGATAATCGGGATCAATCACTTGCCTGCCGTCCGTTTTAATTCTATCGCAACGCATCGCAAAGCGAATAACGGAGATTTCTTTAATTAGCTCATGCAACGACAATTTTGTTAATAGCTTGGCCGTTCCGGACGTACGCGGCACATTCGGCATCCCTGGGAAACACGCTCCCAGCCTACTAGAATAATTCATCGCTACCTACATGCACAAGTGCAGAAGTAACACGTGAGTACAACTTGTATCTCGTATCGCAGCTGTATCGGCGATCGAGAGGACGGCAGGAACAAGGTTCAAGAGTCGAGGGTTAAGTTAGCCCTGTGAATTCGAATGTTAATATACGTATGTAACTATGTAGAACTAGAAAGCATCGACGACCAACTCCAACCCAATGATTCTCGAACGGCCGCGTTTCGAACTACTAAATAATAATAACCGGACAATCGGAGGGGGAAACGAACGAGATGACGTAAATTATACAAACCTCCTCGGCCTCCATCGTGCGACTCGTTTTCCCGTACGTCGTTTGATCGCCGTCGCTCATGTTCGAGATGTCGCCGAAGCTACGACACTGTTAGTGACAACAAAATACAACTGACAAAAGTGTTTGGACAGGCAGCGTCGACGTCGCGTAGGAGCAGCTCTACTTTGGTATAAACGCCCGCGTGTGAAAAGAAGTAGCTACGTACAACCACGTGTATTTATAGTCCAGTATGATAAATACGTGGATCGACACGCCGCGCTGGCCGCGAATAAAAATCCCTAAGTAGGTAAATCGACCAGAGATCACCTACTCGTGTTATAGCGAACCGCAAAAGTACATACATCCTTGCCTTACTTACCAGCTGTTTGATCGACACGCCGGTTGCGATTTTTTCCTTCATCGACCGTTCCTGTTCGTGGCGATTCGACTCCGATACATAATTCTGTGTCTGCATGCACAAAACACAATGCGCAAAGCTAAGTAGTCAGATGCGACTGGATGGTAGAGACTTGTACCGATTGAATCTCAAGGATCGCGACAGTGGAGCCCAGCCGGCTGACCCATCTCCATCCACGAATCCGAATTGGACGAGAATTAAGATACGGATACCTTCTCCTTTCTTTCCGCGATAAATTCGCTCGGATAAATTTGACGAAAATGGGTCAGCCTGCGCATCGAAACGATTGCTGAAGAATGCGATATCTCGCGTATCGAAAAGATGCCGCCAACTACAGAAAAGTTGAATGGTTTACGTTCACGGCTCGCGAGAGAACGCGATGGAACAGGGCGGATTTGCAGCGATTACACGCGTGGAGGCGAGCAACAAAAAAAAAAAGAAAAAAGGTGCCGATCGGAAGGCAAACGCGAGGATGCGGATCGTGTTCTCTTTCGTCCATTCCCGTTGCTCCGAGTATCGTTCCGAAACTCAAACTTACCAGAGACTTGACATTCACGTTCGACAGATCGTCCTCGTTCGAGAAATCGATCGTATCCAGATGCATCTGCCGGGAGACGGGGTGCATGCTCGACTCTTGCAAGTTAGAGTTCTAACAAAACAGACAAACACGCGCACACTGTACATGCAACAAATAACGGCACGTCCACCGGCTAGCGAAAGTCTTGGGTGCAATTTCATCGCGGACGTGTGGCATTAATTTGGAAATAAGTTTCAGTTTGCGCACCAAGTACCCAGGTACTTGGAGATTGGAGCGTCGTTAAAAAAAAAGAGAAAAAAAAACAGTCTGCCTACTCTCGGGAATGCTGGTGAGAAGAATAATTGCCATGCGGTGGAGTGCCCAAAAGCGACGGCGGCGCGACGCGGCAAAAACTCGGTGGGAAACGCAACAGTCGCTAGGAGTACCGTTTCTCTCTGTCAGCGCCAATTAAAGTGAGAAGCCTGGAAACTGTTGTTAGGAATCGATGGCATGCAAATAAGGATTAAAGACCGAGTTCCGGGTTCCGTGGTGCGACGATCACCTCTACCGGGTGGATGTTCCAAGTGCTAATTAACACGGTATCAACGGTTCGTGCACACCATATTTATACGTAGTACGTACGCCTACGCCGAGTCCCCTCGACGAATCCTCTCGCAGGATTCTCCATCCCGATTCGATCCTCTCTTTGCTCGACGTCCGGTGAAACGCGGGTTTTTCGCTCTCCCGTTCCCGTTCCCGACCCCCCCACCCCCGTACCCTTTCATTCTAGTCACCCACCCGCTAGCTGTTCCAATTGTAAATACTAGTTCCGCGTGCTAATAGCGAACCGCCGCGACACGACGCGATCAACGCGAATCTACCCTCCGCACAGGTTGCGCAGGCTGTAGATCGTAAAAGATGAAGAAACACGCTCGGCTCTCGCCCACTTACCACGGAGATGTTCTCCTTCTCGAGCTCGCTCTTCTTGCTCTTCTTGGTCTTCTTTGTGCGCGGTGTAAGGTTCGGCGAGGCATCGTTGCCAGCGACGCCCTCGATCTTCTTCTTCTTCGTCTTGGTGGCACCCTTAGCGTTTGGCGAGCTGACCACGGACGTGCTCGTCGTTAGCGTCTCCTCCCGGCTTTCGCTCTGCGCGTCCGAAAACAAACAGCACACACCTGCTTTTAGTTGCTCCACCTCGCGGTACCTTTTTATAATACCTAGTCTAATGCTTCCGGCTAAATGAAAGAGCGGAGACGCCCTAATCGCGACATCTACAATCCCGCGATACCCGGGTTTCCCCCCAGGACGGAAAGCAATCCCCGACTATCGCGTAAGTGTCGAGGACCGTCCAAGTCGCGTCGCGTGTTTCGACAAAGCTTGGTCACGGTGGACGATAGCGCCTGGCGACGGTCGTAACTTCCGACCGTCCGAGACTTTCTAACTCGCGAGCCGACGCGACGTGTCAGATCGCCGTGAGTAGTTTCGATCGAGCCGGGCTTCGCACATAAGTAGGTAGGTGTCCACAGTTGCAACTGCTCGATGCGAGGCGAGAAAAAGGGCCGCGAGAAGAAGAAAGCTGGCACCCTACCTGGCTGACGATCATCCTCGGCGAGCCGCAACAGAGGATACGACCGAGACGTAGCGCCGGGGATCCACTAAACTCGCGACTACCAACGTTTCTGTGTGGCCACAGAGTGGCCAGGTTCAGGAAACTCGGCGCGCTCTCTGAAGCGTGGACGGCAGAAGGGAATCGTGGGGATACGATGGATTTCCGCGATTGGCCGTTTCCACCGGACACGAAGAGACGGTTGGCCGCCGCGCCGCTCGGACGGCCAGGTGAAACACAAGGGGAACAGACCGTGCTCAGACAGCAGAACGAAAGGTACCACAGGCCGATCCAACAGCAAGCAGAGCCTCGGGATTGGTCGGCGATTCTTTATCCTTCGATCGACCTCGATATCTTCGCCTAGCCGCGCTTCGAAACTAAATAGGTATCTACTTTTCCCCAATGGATCCCTCGGCCCGTCACACATATTCCAGTTAGGTATCATTTCCTTCCGCCAACAACTCGCTCACGTTTTTCCCCATCGAGAGAGTAGCATGGCACAGCACGATATACGCACGCGGCCATTTGCTCCCGAAGCGAACGAGGGATTCAGAGCTGCTCCCACGCGCACATTTTCCTCTTCGCGAGGAGAAAGAGGTGATCGGAGAAGTTAACTAACGCGTGCGAAACAGGCAATCTTCTCTCGGGCACCGATTCATCGGCCTAACGTCCCTGACGGTAACGGGCTAGCCGGAAACGGCACGCTACACCCTGCTTGAGGCAGCCTAAGGTTTCTCTAACGAAGCGGAATTAATTAGTCGAGTAGGTGTGCGAGCGGGTCCCGACACCCCAATACTCACCCCTATCGCACGAACGCGTTATGCCCGATTCGACTGCGATCGAACGTTGCGCTAGATTCACGCTCGGGCGAATCTTTGACTACTAGTTACTCGCGAATAACGTTACGTAACGGCGAGTGTCCCGAGTAATCGTCAATTAGATTCGTTCGCACTCTCGCCGCGCGCTTGCCGACGAATGTGTAATGCGCGCACGATCTAATCTGTATCGTTACGGGTGTCAATGAAAAGAAACAACGGAGAACGAAAGTGGTTGTTACGCGCGGCTGCGCAGCGTCACCGAGCCTGTCAGATCTTTGTTGTTTAATTAAACGCGTCCACCGTCGCCCTTCTACCTAATATCTGTGATCGAAAGGTACCTGAATGGAGAGACATTCGCTGGCGGACGGCGGGATATTTGACTGATAGAGGACGCTACTGGGAACGAATAAGAGTAATTATAATTATTAGCCGCGTAGAATACGCGTGGGATCCTGATCAACGGTGTACATAATTATGCTTGCTGGCAAGTGGCGGGAAAAGCGTAGCTGGAATGGCTCGTTTGCAAGAATTACTCAACGCCCCGCAACAATGCGAATGGAAAGCCGGCTGTTTGTAACCTGACGCGATTACCAGCGATTTGGAACAAAAGTGGTTCGCAGCCGGCTAGTTACTCTAACGCCTAAGTGCGAGCACGATGTACCACGTACTGATGTTCAATGAAATTGTCGCTGAAAAGGAAACGTGAAAAGTATCCGCGCATCAGGCAACAGCAAACGAAAACAACGAATTTAGTTTGGTTTGCAAGTTAGGGGATGAAGCATCGTAAGTACCTTGGAGTGGTTCGTTGATCGGGCCGAAAACGGGCCCCTCGTAGCGGCAGGTTAGTGGGAAAGTGGTAGGGTGGCTCTTATTTACACTTGGTGAAATTTCTTTCTAGATTTTCTTCGCGGCATCCCCCCAGAATAGTTCTAAATAATGAAAAAATCTGTGTGAAGTTTCCGGATAACAGGAAAAGGGCCCCTGGGCCCTTAAACATTTAAATAATTGTTTAATCGCTCACGAAGTCGATTGTATATAATATCCTCCCAGTTATTGATTAAATAAAAAAATATGTCAAATAAAAGTTGTAGATCCGGACAAGGAGCATCTTTTATGTTTCATTACTTTTTCTCGTGCGGCAAACGGTTTTTGAAAAAAGTCCGGAAAACTAAAAAAAAGAAAACTTTTCTCATCAAATTTTGAAAGTTTAATCTATATCTTCGATATTTTTGCGAATTTCGGTCCCAAATTTTCAGAAAACATTCATGACATATCAAACAAGAAATAAGGAAAACAAACATTTTTATCTTTTCGGCATACATAAATAAAAAGTGTTCGACAAGTATTTAAACTTTCAAAATTTGAATGAGAAAAGTTTTTTTTCAGTTTTAGGGACTTTTTTCGAAAACCATTTGTCGCATGAGGAAAAATAATACAACATAAAATACGCTCCTTGTCCAGGTCTACAACTTTTGTTTGACATATTTTGTTACGCAATCAATAACTTGGAGGATATTACGTAAAATCGACTGTGTGAGCTGTTAAATAATAATTTAAATATTCAAGGTCCTAGGGACACCTTTTCCCGTTATCCGATCAGGCTCAAACTTTACACAGATTTTTTTTTATTATTATCTGGAACTATTCTGGGGGGTGCCGCGAAGAAAATTGAAAAGTCGAAAATAAGAGCCACCCTAGTGAGCAAGCAACACTTACATCACACGCGTTAGAAACGTCGCTGGTCTCGTCATCCGGAGTGGCAAGAGGTGCGCGCAATTGCGAATCGTCGTGTTCCTCTTGAGCGGCGTCGGTGTCGGCGTCGGTGTCGGTGTCAGTGTCGGTGTCTACGGCCGCTGGCTCCGCGTCGTCGTTTCCGTACCCGGGACACTTAGTTTCCTCGGAAACTGTTACGCTACTGCCGGACACCACTACTTCGGTCTTCTCGATGAACGTGGGTTCGGACACTGAGAGTTCACTGGACGATTCCGCAATCGCGTTTTGGTCGTCCGCGTTATCGTTTGCTTCCTCCTTCATTTCCTCCTCAATGGCTCGGGGTTGCGCGCCGTCCCCTTGCTGATCGTGAGAGCTGGTCAGCCGAGGATCATCGATGATCTCTGAGCGCAAAAGGGCGCACGATGGGTCCTGGTCGAGACGCTGGACGCCAGACTCTTCGATCAGAACGCGACGTTCCGTGTCAAGAAACTCTCGAGTACTGGCTGCGTCGGTGGACGCCTCCTCTTCAAGTTCCTCGGCAGGTATCGCGAAAGTTGAGCTTTCCTCGATGGAGCTCGAGGATTTTTGGTCCACCGACAGTTTCGACTTCTCCTCGGCCGAAAGCTCCGTAACGTCGTCGGTTTGATCGATCAGAGGCTCGGACTGGATGTCCACGAGGTTGTCCGTGTCGATCAGGAAAGACTGTTTGACGAGCTCCGAACTGTGGCGCGTTTGCAGGTTCTGTTGGCACACCGTTTCGTCAAAGTTATCCGAGAACTGGCCAGTCTGGTGATCCTCGGCGAGCGCTACCTGCTCCGTCCAGATATCCAGCACGTTCTCTGTCGGTCCGGAGTCTGCCTGCTCTCGCAACTTGGCGCTCTGGATCGCTTCCTCCTGCTGGTACTTGTCGAGTGGAGCGACGGCTGTCGTGGTTAACTGTCCTGGGATCCTTTCGGAGTCGGATTCCAAAGTCTGGTTGGACATGTCCGATGTTTCCGGCGGCCTGTCCACGGCCACCGTCGACCCACCGACCAAGTAATTCGGACACGGCTGTTGGTCGTCCTCGTCTCGCGCTCGCGGGGATAATCTGCCATCGTCGGCGGTGTCTGAGCGACGCGTAGACCGATCGCGGTCCCGATCGTCCGCCGTTGTTTCCTGAATGACAATCGTGCTGCCAACTTCCGGCTGTTCGCCAAATACTTGCTCCTCCGGTTGCTCCAGCTCCTTTTCCTCCTTTTCCTCATTTTCCTCCTTTTCCACCGTTGCCTCTTTCAACTCGTCGTCCCGGAAGTCAGCCGCGATCGGGTCCGGCTTCGGGTTCTCCCCGTAGGAGGAACTTGAGATATTGGTGTCGGGTGACACGTGCCCGTTCCGATAACTGTACGGCTCCTCGATCAATGAACAGTGTTGGACCTCCGCGGCGATCAACTCCGCATTCGCGTCTATCGTGTCCTGGCGCCTGCTCAGCACGATTCTCTTTACCGTGTCCGGCTGATTGGCCGACTCCTCTTGCTCGCCCGTGTCAAGCATCATCTCTTCCTCGTTGCTGGAGCAGATCCTCAAAGCCAGCTCGCTTTCGATCAGCTCCTGGAGACTCTTGTCGTCGTTGTCTAGCTCGTTACGAGTGTTGTTAGTTAAGATTAGGTCGTCCTCGTCGTCGTTGCTCTCGCACAACGAGATTAATTGACTGTTACTTGTGGTTATGTTATCCAAATCTAGCAAACCATTGTTAGACTGCACACTGCACTGCACATCGTTCTTCTTGTTACTTACGACGTTGATCGATTTCTTCGTCACCACCTCCGCCATTATGGCGCGCCTGGGTCCTGGGACAGTTGTACCGTGGGCACCTGAAACCAGACAACGACAGTGGGTTAACGAAACCACGTATCTGCCAAGGGGAACACCGCGAACCCGCACTCACCGATTCGTGCGTAACTTTGTGGGTTTATAGAGTGACTCAAGCCAAGAACAACGGTGTGTTTCATTCTCGGCGCTTTTTTAAGTAAAATAGCTTAAGGCGACAGTAATTGGTTAGGTGTCAGTAATTGGGTCCTTTACCCTGTAAACCCACAAAGTTGCGTTCCAATCGGTGAGTGCGGGTTCGCGGTGTTCCCTTGCAAGTATGGCATGTGCCTGCTGGAAGCGCGTAGATATATGTGTGATGTTGCATAGATTAGACGGGTAGCGAGTACGTAGCAGCTGAGGCGAGGAAGACAATGTGATTTCTGTGAATGACACCTGTCGACTGTTGCAGACGGAGCAAGCGGTGGATTCTACGTGCCTAGGTACTAGAGACCACGGTATGGTACGTGTAGTAAAAAGACACGTGTATTACATATATCCGTACCTCGATCCGTGTAGCTTTTAGTACACGGGTACCCGTGCACTATTTCACGTGTATTTAAATACACGTGTATCAACGTGTTTGTGTATTTTGATCAGAATTGGGCATTAACTACGGGAGAATGGGCAATGGCGGTCACTTAAGCAATAAGTGTAATAAAACCGAGCGATGTTTCTCAATATTAAGGATTATCGTTGCGTCTAAAAAGAAGCTCGCTTATTACCAGTAACGCCTTAATCTTTTGTATCAAAATAGGCAATCGATTAAATAAATCTTGTTAATTTTATAATTGTGTTATTAGTTGCAATCTGAAAATTTGTAAAACCATACTTTCCGCATATTATTCTAGTAAATATATTTAAATACATTAATTCTTTTATGAATTTCGCAATCCCCCGGAGCTCTGGGATATCTATAGATATTAAAAATCAGACGAATCAAAATACGGATACGTTAATACACGTGTATTTATAAACACACGAGTATCTAAATTCACGTGTATTTAAATACCCGTGAAATAGTGCACGGGTACCCGTGTACTAAAAGATACACGGATTCAGGGACAGATACGTTTAATACACGTGTATTTAAATACACGTGAAATAGGGATCTCTACTAGGTACATACGTAGCTGTGGAGAGACTTTTCGCAATCGGTCGGTTTTACGCTTCCTGGCTCGAGTGGAATGGAACGGAGTGGAGTGGCTTGAAAGAGGGTCACCGGATATTTTTGGACGGTCAGTTTTCCTAGAGTCACAATTAATTAAGAGACGAGACGGGGGGAGGGAGCGTGACTCGATTTAACGGCTCGAGCGAATCGCACGTTTAACAGGAAATAGACGGGGAAAGCAGAAGATCGTTAGGTTTGACGCGAAAGCGCCAAAGATCTCGAGCAATCACGATCGAGAGGAAAGTTAGGGTACGAAATGGATGGTGTTGCCGCGTGTTCGCGTGCGTCTCGCTCGCATAAACATCCGCGATCCGACGATTAGGAAAGTATGCGGCGGGGGAAGAAGCGGAGAAGCCCTAGGCTGTCCTGAAGCGGCCCTACCGTTGGTTATTCTTGGATCGCTCCGCATTCGACGAGCAACGAGATTTCGTCGCTCTTCTCGGGGGTCTTGGCGTAATTCTCGACCCAGTGCCGCGGTCGCAACGACGGCGAGGAATACGAGCCGCGTCCCGCGTTAATTCCCGCGACGCGACGCTTCTGCGTTTGGAAGCGAGCACGTCGAAATTAACGGAAGATACGGTCGCATGGAACTCGGGAAGCGGTGCAGGCCAGTTTCGCTCGTGGTTGGCTGTGGTTGGCTGCCAAGCCAAATCCTCCTATTATTAGCCACTCGATGCGTCTGTGTATTTACCTATGCGGTAGCAGCGGCACGTATTTCGAAAATGAAACCTGAAACTCCTCAAGGATACCCAGCATCCGCTTCCTGGAGTCCAAGAGTCCAGCAATGGGACGTGGTATGTCGCGAACCAGATCGATTCTACCAGGCCCAACGAAAGGTGGCTGCTGTGAACGCTGTAGCCTATTATACGCTATTAGACATGTTAGCAATAATGAAGCATCACCTTGTAAAAGGGGCTGCAAAGTTGAGCTTACGCAGATGCGGCCAGCGTGACGCCTACAGCGACGATGGGCCCGACCAGTGCGACACCATAAATATCATAAATTGGCATCGGGGTCCTTAAGGGGAGGTTCTGGTCTAAATGTAGATTTTTCTTTTATTTCATTTTTCGAATGTTCAACCTTTTAGGAAAACGGGTTTGAAAGGATTTGTTGAAATTCGTAAAATTCCCGAAGTTATAGGCATTTGAGTCGCGGCAAATACATGAGTCACAACCGGCTACTCGGCGCTCACGTAAAACTTTAAGGGGAGGTTCTGGTCTAAATGTCGATTTTTTTTATATCATTTTTCGAATGTTCAATCTTTTAGGAATACGGGTTTAAAAGGATTTGTTGAAATTCGTAAAATTCCCCAAGTTGTAGGCATTTGAGTCGCGGCAAATACATGGGTCACAACCGGCTACTCGGCGTTCACGTAAAACTTCAAATGCGTTTTTCTCGAAACAGTGTTCTCAAAACGGTGGGACCTGTATCTTCAAAACTTATTATCCAATTCGACTGAAACTTGTTTTATTTTGAAGATTATTCTTTTGGCTAGGGGGGGAACTAAAAAAATTACAAAAAGTTGAAAATTTATAATTTTTAAAGGCGTTGAAAGGACGAAAAATACAGGGAAAAGTGATTTCAAACGTGAAGTGTCGTTATTTTCTAAAAAAAATGTAATTTTTGTAATTTTTTTTAGTCCCCCCCCCCTAGAAAAAAGAATAATCTTCAAAATAAAAAAGGTTTCAGTCGAATCGGATAATAACTTTTAGAGATACAGGTCCCACCGATTTTGATGAATTTTTTGACGCCTTGACTTTAACGCCTCCCCAGTGCCGCCTGCAGTGATTACTTATAAAACAAAAAGCATATTTCTATAATCTAAGACATCCTTAATACAATGCAACAAGTCCCATTAAATTATATATAGTAGTTTTCCTTTAATTAATTCCTAAATATCACCTATTTTTTGGGGCTCTAGACCAGAACCTCCCCTTAAGAGTTTTTCCCAAAAGGACAAGAGGGGACTTTCCACGGGACGGAAAGGCAGTCGTTTACAGACCGGGACTCGGGAAAGACCTTCTCGACTCTACCGACTTTAACAACGGAATAAAACTATAACGATTAATTTAGAAAGCGAGTTAATACTCCCAACTTTAAAATATTCTTACAGACATATCTAAATTATAGGGCAGACGACCAGGGGCTGTTGACTGCCCACGGTTATCGTTCCCTTACTCGGCTGCGCGGCGCTGACGTTCTTAGCGAATCACGTGGCGAAAAGTCGCTTCAGCTCGGTCGCCAAGAAATGCGCTAGAGCTTACCAGTGACTCAGCACACGTGGCGGCTAACCACGATCGAGGGTCACTTTACGTTATCCCTAGAGAACAGAGTCTCTCGCTGTCGTACGCGTAGTTGAGGGCAGATCGCTCGTAGCAGCGCAGCGGTTTGACAAATTCCAAATCATTCATCGCGGCTTATAAACAGACGAAGGGAATCGTCGATCGGTTTGTTCGATTCTGCCGTAAACTAAGGCGCGCGTCGCAGTAAACTGTAAAATTAGAAAGTGCTCGGGGAACAGAGCGGTGCGCGCCGCAGCGAGCATGCGCCACGCGCGAGCGCATGCGTGCTGGCGAGTTTTTCCATGCTCGATAGCACTGCGTGATATTTCAAATCGCTCGGAGAGGCGGCTTTCAGGGCTGTCGTCGTCGTGGTCGCGCCTGTTAAAGTCTTCCGCGCTTTGCCCGTTTAATTTAATCTTCTTCTTTCTCTCTACCTCACCCCCCCCCGCTACCCTCTTTCTCGCGGATTCGTTCTGTATACCTAAGTACATATATATATATATATATATATATCTCTCTATCTTTCCGTCTATCTTGTTCGCTCCCGCGCTCACTCTTCCCTCCCTCCTTTTTCTCCTTGGTTTCTCTCGCACCTCTCTTTAGCCGGCGTTTCTCCGAGGTCGTTCTTCGGGTTCACGACCGGGACTATAGAAGTCGATCCCTTCTCTCTTTCTCCCGGATCGCGGCTACTCTCTCGTTTAAACCTCTCTCTATTTTTAGAATGACACACTACCGCGATTCAACGACGCGCGCGAGAACCTCTCCTCTCCGTGGAGTAGCCGGGAAATCCTCGGACCAAAAGCGGTCACGAACGAAACCGAGAGCGAGAATTTTCGGGCTGGCTTGCGGATTTTTTTTGCCAAACGTTTCCGCAGCCGCGAATCAGCGCGCCACCTTTTCGCGAACGATCAAGGGAGGAGCGGGGAGAGCCGGTGCAGACTGCGAATTTTATAGCCAACTAAGTATTGCCGTATTGCGTGGCTATATTTACGGAATCATACGAGTCGGTGCCGGCGCGGCGGGTGAACGTACGCGAGGGTGTCTGCCGCTTTTGTCGCCTTGCTGCACCCACTTAAAATGTTGCAACCGCATTGGCCGCGTATAATTGCGCGGGCCAACGCGAACGCGCCAATTTGCATGGCGTGCGCATCGAGTGCCGATCGAGTTCACTCCGCGCAATCTTGACGAAACGTTGGCCAACCGTTTCGCTCGCTAGCGATTCGCTTTCTCAATCATCGTTCGACAACTCGCATCGAACCCAACGAAGGCAATCCGTCGGAATTCCTCCGATTCCGCGGAACGAACGAATTCGTTCCTTGGTCGAGGGAGTGCTGCTGCTGCTGCTGGCAATTAACGCGCGGTAATCAACGAATTTACGTAATTAACGCGAATCGACGCGGCGCAGCGCGGCACGGTGAGAGAAAGGGATCGATAACCGATGTCGCCGAGTCACCGTGCATCGTGCATCGTGCCGTGGACATTTGTAACCACACGCGGACCGCACCCGAGTCCGGCGAAGACGTAATCGATAATGGAAACTTTACTTTCTCAACGGCCTCTCGTTTCCAGCTTTATCCGCGAGATTGCCGCGGGACGGTTTTAAACCCTTTTTTTTCCGGAGATTATTGGATTATTGGATTATTGAACGCGTCAGTGGGAGCCTTGGCAGTTTAAGACCTTAACTTGGACAGGAGATACGCGTAATCTTGATAAATCTGGTTAAACAACGGATCAGCTTGCAGGTGGACTAATAATGATTTGGTCTGGCCGAGTTTGCGCGGTTAAACGATCCGATCGAATGTCTGGAGCGTGAACCTCCAGAGCTTCTTGCTGCGAATACCTAAACGTTCACTCTGCTGGCGGCCACGATTCAAGAAGGAGGGCGAAAAGAGCGATCGGATGGAAAGGAAACGGAGAGCGACGCACAGTGGTCGGAATAGGGGTGACAGGGGACATTCGTGTATAAATTTTAAACTATAAAAGATATCGCAATGAAATTTGCGCGAAAAAAACAGGAAATAATTATCTCTGTCTAATGATGCATAATTTAAAAAATATTAAATTTATTTATTTAGTTTTCAATTTTTTTAACTTATTTGTGATAAAAAGATTTAATTCTGTTTATTTGGTACCTTATTTAATGCTCTTTAACTGATTTGAATCGCATGTTGGGGAAACTATTCGTTTCCGAGTTATAAGGAAAAGTTACACAGTTCTATGAGAAATTGTGACGAAATCTACAGTTTAGTTAAATATTATTATTCATTTATTATTCATTTATTCGACGGACTAGAGCTGAATAAATATTTGTAAAAATCCTTTGTAATACAATAATAATACGACGGATACGATCGTATATACGTGAAATGACGTAACGCTCACAGTTTTAAACATTAATTATTTGAAGGGTGGGCTGCAGGGGGAAATGATCTTTGCACGATTCCGTAGAAGAAGGTGTGCTGAAAATATTGCAATTGGTTAGAACGTGGAACTCGATGGAACTTGAAAGATATTCCTTACCAATTGTAAAGAACCTTGACGATTGTCTTTATTCCATTCTGCATTATTTTTTTAATACATTAAGAACAGTAATTTTTAGTTAACGGTGTTGATTCTTAACGCAAAAGAATGCTCTTCATTCTAGAGAAAAAAAAGCGGAGAGAAAATATTAAACATAGTCGTCAGGGCATTTCTAAGAAGGAAGCAGTTTTCTTCTGGCGAAAAATGCTATCCTTAAAATATCCCACTTTCAGTGTTCGTCCCAATTACAATTTTTATTAAATTGTATTCGACTGCTGGACATTTAGGAAGTAGTATACGCTCAGTAGATTTCGCTAGGAGAAAGTTCATTTTTGTGCCGAACGTCACCTACTACCCCTATTCCGACCACTGTGCGCCGTGTGGGGTGTTAGGTGCACCTCGCGTCACGCGCCAGCAACCGATGCGTTTTCATTGCGACCCGAGTGCATAACGGGCGGTCAAGCCCCCTCCGCTTTTCTCCGCTTTCCTCCGCGCCGGTGTCCCCTTACAGATTTCTATGCAACTATAATTAGGTAACCGACACCGGTCCCCCGAGGAATCTCTGTTAGCCGTACAGCTATGTCGGCGCGAAGAAAGCCGAAATTAAACGCGGTGCCGCACTTTTACTAGCTCCTCCGCTCACCCCGCCCCTTCTTCTTCTTTCTCTCCCTTCGCCTTGCCGAGGCCCGAGCTGACTTTCCTGCTTCGTTTCATGCACGCGTGGCTACCGCTTTCCGTCGCTGATGGCCTCGACCGCTCGCGAGCTCACGCCGCTTCGGTTCCTCCTTCGTTTACCTAACGCGATGCGTTTCCAACTGCCGAGAGAAAAAGGGTAGCCTTCGGCGAGAAAACGGACCGCGGAGTAAGAAAAACCAGCTGGCATCGGTTCAAGTATTCGTGGAACGAAGAAACGTTTAGGGACTCGGCAAAAATGGAATGAGAATGTAAACGGGGATGTTTCGCCACCTAAGTAACCAGTCATTTTTAGCGGTCGCCGCGCGATTCTGAAGAAGCAAGTTCGATCGACAAATCTACTCGTGTACCAGGGTAGAGATGTCTGTAACAGTTCGCGTGGAATCTCAAAGATCTGCGGAATGAAACGGAGGAGAACAGACGACTGTGGGGCAAGTAGCGAGAGGTAGAGAGGGCCGGCTTCTTAACGAAGACAGAGCTTTGTTTCGCAGAGGCGTGACAAATTTACCCGACGATGGCGGCGAGGGCGAGCAAGATTGTTCGTTATCGTGATTAATAATCGCGCACCAACGACGCTGCAAGCTGGTCGCCAGCGAGCATCGTGCCAACTACATATGTACGTACTACCGAGAAACGTTCGCGCGACCAGACGAGCGCCGTTCAACGATTGGCCTGGCGGACAGCTGACCGTGTCAGTATGCATCCCCCGATTCCTCCGTATGCGCCGTAAGGCCAGCGAACTGCACTTAACGAGAACGAGATGGAAAAGATTCCGGGATGTTCGCAAGGCGAGGCGAGACGAGGCGTGGCGAGGCGAGTCGAGCCGCGGCCGAGGCATCTGTCGATTCTTCGAGCTCTTTGTTTTCGGGCGGACCTCGAGGGCGAAACGATTTGCAATTTTCACGCTGGTATTCCAGAGCTCTAAAGCGCAGAATATTGCCACCGCCGTGCTCGCTCGGCAGCCAGGAATTTGCATAAGAATACAAGTCTGAGAAATTTTAGTTCACGCTCGCCGTTTTCCCGACGCTTTGAACGCGCTCCACTTTCCACCGTTTGACACGTAAATTTCACGGCCGGACCACTCACTCGCAGCCCTTTATTTGCATTTAACGAGCTCCCGAATTATTCGTGGATGCAAGTAGGAGACGACCAAGCTGGAAAATATTTCCCTCGATTCTTTCAAAATTTCAAGCTGCCTACTCACTGCGTAGGTACTACGTGCACCTTCTAGTTTGATTCTGTCTAATTGTACGGGAGGAAAGGGAGTAGCGGGAAGACAAGAAGGGAGGGACAAAGGGTGGTGAGGTTTTTCGGAAAGATTCGAGACGACGGAGCGAGGTGCCGCGGCTTTCCGCGGAGGGGAGAAGAAAACGGGACGGCTGAGAAGACGAGCGAAAACGAGCGAAAACGAAGAGAGGCGAGCGCTGCCGAGGCGAGGAGAGCGGGTGAACGACCTGCGGAGAATCGGTATTTGCGGCATTCCGGCGAGAACGATGAGGATGACCGAGTATGCGTTCCCCCAATTATCCTCCTGCATCCCCGGACAATGAATGAGAGTCTCGCTCGGTTTCCTTTCTTCCTGCGACCGCTGGAGCGACCGAGTCCAAGGTCACCGGAAGTCCCGGGGAAAATTAACCTGCTTCTCCGGCTTCGACCAAGCTCGGTCGAGACACGCGATTCCCCGACCCTTTCCTCCCTTTTTCACCCCCTCTGTCCGGCTTGTTTCGCTCATTGCCGAGCGAATTTCTTTTGCCGTGCGAACCGAGCCTCGAGTTTCGTACGACAAAATCCTTATTCGGGCGGCTAAGGCTCCTTTCACCGAGGCGCAGCCGTATCGGAAATTTGCCCGAGTTCCGATGCGCCGGCTTAGACGGATTAGATGCCCGTTTGTTTTTATCAGCTACGAGATCCGCTTTGGCATCGAACGGTCACCACGTGTTTCGTCTCGTTAGGTTTCGTAGCTGCAGCTGCGGTTCACATGGCTCGCGAGAAAGCCGGCGTTGCGTTGCATTTAGGTACTTAGATGTAACGCTCGATTATTCTTGCTCTTACAGCTTACACGGGTGCGCGATTGTACCAGCCGAGAGACTTTTAGATGGAATGTCTAGGCTAGATTTCCACCCTGCCCCCTCGAAGGGACTGTTAGAGCTTAGTTCCTTTAAGGGGGTATACCCGTTTGAACCCTCGGAAAATGTGTACATTTTGTGGATTTTTTTACAAGTCAACGGCTTCACGAAGATTTCCCGTTTTTTTACTATCTTTACATAGTATTATGAACTACTTAAAAAAAAAGTTTCAGTTAAATAACTATTGTTTTTCGGAAGTTATGCATACATATCCGAAAGTCTCTCGATTTTAGACGGCGAAACGGTGGGCCTAAAAACTCGCGCCACGTTCAACCAATTCACTTCCAATTTTGTATGCAGGATCGTAACAAGATTCCACATCGTCCAACAAGGGCTTTTTTTATTCCCATTCCCCGTTTATTATTTATAAAGAAATAAGGTGGCCTTTTCCCTTAGAAAAATGTAACTTTACCTTTGATCTCTCACCATTTCCTTATTTCTCAAAATTTTCAAAATCGGCCCCGTTGGACGATAGCTATTGACATACTTCATAAGAAGATTTTATTGCTTTTGATTTCAGACACGCCATACCGCTGTTTTCAGGCCCACCGTTTAGCCGTCTAAAATCGAGAGACTTTCGGATATGTATGCATAACTTCCGAAAAACAATAGTTTTTTAACTGAAACTTTTTTTCAAAGTAGTTCATAATACTATGTAAAGATAGTAAAAAAACGGGAAATCTTCATCAAGCCGTTGACTTGTAAAAAAATCCACAAAATGTACACATTTTCCGAGGATTCAAACGGATATACCCCCTTAAGCAGAAACAACCCAGCCAGACAATTTACAGCAGATTTGCGTAAAGTTTATCGAATATCAAATCACGAAATGTAACAATGTTGCGCGCTTTGTGAGCGCTCACATTGGTGTTAAATTTAAGACGTGTAATTATGCAATTAGAACAGAAAATATTGTAGCAATCTTTATACACTCGATGAGGGTAGTCTGTTCAGGTCGTATTTGAATCATATTTGAGTCGTGACGTGCCGCTAATATTTACACAAAATCAAAAATTATCCGATCATTCTCGAAAGCGGATTGCGAACGTTCCCGCGTCGGACCGTCATCTATTTATCTTATATTTGTGCAAAATTTACCTACAGTTGTGCATTGAAAAATGGGGATCATATTTGTTAGAATATAATGTTTATTTATTTAAGAAAATAAAAGTTACACAGTCGATCGTCAGTATAATAATAATAAGAACTGTGTAAAACTTAAACTAAAAGTAATGGAAAGAATAGTCTTTAGCGCGATGCAAGTTAACCGTTTGGAGGGTTTTCTCGGACTGAGAAGCGCAGGGGTCGAGAAAACCGTTTTCGCCTCTTTTGGGTCTCCTGTAGCGAAAGAAAGGAAAACTCACAAGTCACCGGGTCCCCAAAGTCCCTGACACTCCAACTCCAGGAAACAGTCCATCGTTGTACACATTCCAACAATATTTGAATCACATTTGCAGCAATCAATGCAGCGCACGATGATTGCAAATTACCATCATCACTTTACATTGTATTTACAACATATGTTTTAGTGATATTTAGTAAATTAACATTAACACAATTAACAGCATGTAGTAAATGTATTGGTTCATCGCACGATCAAGAATTTAACTCATGAATTCACTTTAAAGTCTATCTGGGAAGCTTGCAAGTGGAATAAGCCGGGCAAACGGCATTCATTAATCGGGCCGTTACTTTCTTTTCAGCGGGGCCCAAGAAGTCGCGGCTAGTTTTAGCTGAGCAGACGGAATTTACGGGATTGGGAAACGCAAGGCCGGAATATTCATTTTCCCGGAACAGCGTGGAAGAATGGCCGCGATCGTAACAACGCTTACCGAAGCAAGACGCAATCGTTACGCCGTCAGAAAATTAATGAAGCCGTGCAGTAGCTACGTACATACGCGTAGCTAGAATAGCATTGCGCTTGAAAACTCGCGGCGAACTGTTTTCTGTAGGCGTAACCCGAGGCCAACTGTTCCTTCTCGTATTCTACAGAAGAATTTTCTTTCAGGATCCGCAGCCTAAGAGGCGTTCGCGCAAAAGCAAAAAGGAGCGTCAAGCGGAGCACGTGCAGCAAATCCGTCGAAGGGTTTGTGCGGAAGGCCAAGGGACTGTGAGAATTTTCCCGCGCCGTGGCTTCGGGCTTCGAGGCCTCGCGCGGTCGACTTCGCATCGAAACACCGTTCGATCAGTGGGCTGCCTGTTGCAAAGTGGCGATAAAATCGGCGGCCACAGGCCACGAATGCGCGGTCGGTCGCATAATGTATGGATACGTGACAAGTAGGCGACTCTTCTCCGCGCTGTATCGCGCGGCCTCTCGGCAAAAAGTAGAAGGTGGAGGAGGACGAACCGGAGGAACGGGGCCAGCCAACCAGTCAGTTAGTTAGTTAAAGATTGAAACGCGACTGCGTTCTTTGTGAGTCAATTGCGATTGACGCGGCTCGGCGCGGCGCGGCGATTATAACAGTAAACAGGCTCAGCCATCGTGAAACGAGGATGGTATCGCGTGTGCGGATCGAAGTGATCCGAATTGCGGCAGCCGCAATTCGCGATCCACGCCGCCTTTTCCCTCCGCGAGCTGGCTATTACTTAACAGGCTGTTTTCCCTTTCCTTTCGACGGACGACAATTGTTGGTCGCTGGTTTCTCCAGGGGCGGTGAGAGAAATAAGTTTGCAGTTGACTGATTGTCAGGCGCAAGATTGAAAGTGACTGGAGCGGAAGAAAAAGCTCGCCTTGCTTCGCCTCGCTTCGCCACGATTTCACTGTTCCGCGGAAACAGGCGGGAGCGAATGAATTTTCTAAGCTCGATCGATTAGAATCCCGCGATATTGCGCTTCGCGGGAAAAGAATCGCGGTTCTCGTTCGCTGGGGAATTATCGCCGAATGGGTGAATGCGCGCGTTATTATCGTCGGCGCGGCGCGGCGGCCGATAACCTCTGAGTCTTCCACCGGTATGCGTATCACTTCCTATACCTACGTATAATTTTATTGTACAAAGCTCCTCTGTAGAAGACGCGCGCGTTCGCTTGGACGCGTGGCTTTACGACTTCTCTTACCGGCGCGCGGTGCTCCGTGACCCTATCGCTTTTCTGTATCGCGATTCGCGACCGCCGCTAAAATTCAATACGCACAGACGAACGGTGCGTAGCAGACGCAAAGTAAAAGCCAGGCGGTGCCAACTACGAACGAGTGGCCCGGCCGTGAACGAGGCAACGATCTCTCAAGCGGGTGGATCGAGCCGAGGAATGTGAGCTCTTTCATTCAAGTGTGTCGCTGGAAAAAATTATCTTCGCCCCGCGGAATGCAATTAGTCGGTTGAAAAGAGGCTCTGTCGCCAAGCTCTCGATGGCCACCAATCTGCACGGTGCTCCTTTCGATTAAAACACTCGAGATCGATCGAATAACATCTACGTCTGTACGCTAGCAAGACTATCAAGAGCAAGGCTCGGATTTCAATTCTTCTCGGCGCAACTGTACCTATGATTCTTGATAGCTACGTTTTCTCCCGTGGAAAAGCATAAGCCTGCGCGGTTAATGGGTTTAAAGTTGAAGCGCGGCGAACCGAGACATTCCCTAGGGGCCTAGGCTCACGATCCCGTGCCTAAATTTACCTACACACGGCAGATGTAATAAAGCGCGCGCGATGCGCGCCGCTTTACGGTATCCTCTATCCGGGATTCCGAATAAGCACTGGCACGACCAGTGTTCGCTCGCTTACATCTCCTTGGACAGCTGCCAGACACCTTTCTGCCATTTTCCGAGCCTGCGATTCTGCGAACGCACCGAGGTGCGATTGCGGCGAAATTCTCGAGCGTGACAATGCGCCTTGAGCTGCCCAGGCAAACGAAACGTATCGCGAACACCTTCTGCCGCGAGGCAGCAGATTTTCAGGCCAAACGTCAGCGGGAAGAAATTTTTCAGCACTCGTTAGCAGCTGGCGTCACGTCTGGCCGGTGCGGTGCAGCGCGGTGTGGTCGGCCAGATCGGTTCGTGGGAGTGTAAGAGGTACGCGCGGGGTTCTCTCGTGACTCACGGCGAATACCAGTTAGGCTTCCGTAAGTCTGATTCGGAGCTGGCTGTTTGCACGATGTCGCGAAACGTTGCGCATCGTCTTGCTGAGATGTTGCGAATGTTGCGATTACTTCCATCGCACAGTAACGAAAATATTCGGACAGTTTTTAAAATCGCATAACTTTTTTAGAATTGGTCCAAACGACGTGAGTTTTTTTTAGAAGCTAGAAGGATTAGTTTGCTAAGTGACGTGTTTCGTCGTTTTGGAAAAAAATGCAATTGGTCGGAATAGCAAAAAAAATAGTAAAGGCCGGTTTTTAAACTTTTTTTGCGAGCCTGTAATGAAAATTAAAAAAAAACCGTTTGTAGATTGAAGTAAGTTATATGCATGCCTAAAATTTCATCAAAATCGGTTAACGTTGCTCTGAGCTATACACGCTAACCCGATTTTTTTAATTTTCATTACAGGCTCGCAAAAAAAGTTTAAAAAAAGACCTTTACTATTTTTTTTTTGTTACTCCGATCAATTGTATTTTTTCTCAAAAAATCTGAGAGCTAACAACCCAGAGCAATTCTAAAGTTATGCGACTTTAAAAAGTGTCCGAATATTTTCGTTACTCACTGTGTGTCTGCACAGTGAGCACAGTCAGCTATGGACAGCCAAAACGATTCCGTACGAAGCCCAAATTACTGCGTACACAGTGTCTGTCGCCACGGATTACCAGATTCTCATATTTCAAGGCAAAAAACCGTCGATATGTGGCTGTACATGAATAATGCATGAATCGCGAATCTCCGCGGAAGAAACAGGTGACCGTCGAAACAGCCGCCTTTCTACTCCGCGAGCTTACCTCTCGTCGTGACGAGAAACCGTGCCTATCTTTCTACCATTTTATCTCGACGTTCAATCTTTCCACGCGAACAGCCGCTTTCGATCTATGCGGGCATGCAAAAGGACTGGATCGCGCCGCGGCTACGAATCCGTGCGATGCTCTCTAGTTAACAAGTGTTTAAAATAACCCTAGCCAAGAAGCGCTGCGCTATGCCGCCTCCTGCTGCTCTTAAATCCTTTCCCTACCACGGAAAGCAGAGAAGAAAGCACGTATGCGTCGGCAAGGGTATCTATTCTTATAAATCTTCTTACAATTAGCTGCTCGTTGAGGCGCTTCTCGTCGACCGAGCGACGCAACGCGAGCCGCTGGAATTGGCCCACGCCACCAATGTACGGAAATGCTCGCTAGAGAGGATTTCGACCGGTCCTGCTTTTTCTACAGGGACGTGCGCGATGCTTTTTAAAGTTTTACGATCGGTCTATAAAGTAGCTCGAGCGAGAGTGGCGAGAGTGAGCGGAGCGATGACAGAAATCGGACCTGTGCCGACTGTTTTGGAACGTTCCTAGCCGAGAATAGAACGTAGGACATATGTACGTGGGTACATACTACTCTACTGGTAGCAAAGCAACCATTGCGCAGCCTCTTTCTCCGCTCGTTCTTTGCATATTAACATTCAGGCGGACAATCGAGAAATTGGCTTTTCGCAGTTCACTCGCAAGGGAACACCGCGAACCCGCACTCACCGATTGGAGCGCAAGTTTGTGGGTTTATAGAGTGATTCAAGACGAGAACAACGGTGCGCTTCATTCGGACCCTATCGCCCTTTAAGGGGATGAAAACTAACCCCAAAGTCAAACAGGCACTTCCACTTTTTCGCGTGTAACTTCCAAACTACGACAGATAGAAGAAAATGCTTCGAACAAAAGTTTGGCGGTGCAATGAGCGCTGCAAATTTGCGTTAACAAAATTTTGAAAAGAGTTTAAAAAAAAAATACCTCAACGGAAAAAAACTTTTTTCAAAATTTCGTTTGCGCAAGGTTGCAGTGCTCATTGCGCCATTATACTTTTGCTTGAAGCGTTTTTTTCTGTCTGTTGTAGTTTGGGAGTTATGCGCGAAAAAGTGGAAGTGCTTATTTGTCTCTGAGCTTAGTTTTGACCCCCTTAAAGGTCGACAGGGCCCGAATGAAACACAGCGTTGTTCTTGTCTTGTGTCACTCTATAAACCCACAAACTCGCCTTCCAATCGGTGAGTGCGGGTTCACGGTGTTCTCTTGTCAGCGCGAAACACTTCCGTTTGACAGGAACCACTCGACCCGCCGCGCCGCGCCGAAATATATACGGGCTGACTCACAATCAGCCCGTAGTTACAACAGGGTTGGTACAAGTGCCCACACCACTTTCCTATCCTAGCAAACATATCGAGGATATGCGTGTACGTATACGGTCGCTAGCTCGATGCGAGTACAGAAAATAGAGCAACCGTCAGCCGGAAAGCACTGGACGTGGCCAGACGTTATTCACCATTTTAAAATAAATCTGCGCGAATAGCCGGCGAATTTCAGCGTTACCCAATCGACGGACCGTAAGATGATTCCTTTCGGACGCCACTATCCTAGTTGTGGGTACGTCGCGTCGAATCCTTTTCGGCTTCTTTTTTAACGATTGACCTGGTTGCAAGGTTGTGGGGAAACGGAGAACGAGATCAGCAGTTTCGGAGTGTTTAAGGTATCCGGCTGGTATCTGGGCGGCTCAGAAGCCTTACGAAACCTATAATGTGATTAAGCGAACTTATCGCATGCTCTTTTCACCGGCGCGGCCGCGGTGCGTTTCAACGTGTCTAAAGAACAAAGATCGTGGTCGTGACGAGTGTAGCGTAAGAAGGAGAAATTGCAGTGGCAAACGTCGGTCCGTCCATCTGTCGCTATCTGTGAAACATTCGTGTACAATTTTATACATGTGTACGTAGTACATACGGTACGAGACCTGTCGCACTGATATTTACTTTATCGAGTGACTAGACCGCCTTTTATCAGGCTCTTGGATACATCGGACTGATTTCAATCGTAATTCCGAGGAAGCTGAGATTCGTGAGTTTCGTGGAAATAAGGAAGGCAGGGCTAGCAACTGCGCTAGACTCTTTCAATTATCGGTAATTCGGTAAAATTTTCAATCAAAACTGGTATTTTTTAAGGAATTTAAAATATACGAGTAAACAACAAATAAAACTTTTTTTTCTATTCTAATCGAGCGTTATAATAAATACTTATTAATATCGATCTTCACCACGAAAACAATGAAAAGAATCTTAACTTTCATACATAATTAAGTATTTTTTATTTAACAATTCTTCTTCACAAATAAGCACGCAGATAATATAATTGGTCTAAACTTTGGTCTCCTGATCGCGACCTAATTTTTGTAGAAAATAATCCAGCCACGGATAAAGCGCACAGATTCTACACTCGTTGGTCGGATAGTCATTAAGAAATCATGTCATTCGTACCTATATATTTTCTCCTTACTTTTTCTACTTGAAAATACGTCACTTTTTCGATGACTCGATACAGATTTTCAGTTTTCCTTTGGATCAGAGTCGGTTCTTCACGAGATGCCTCGGTTTTCGTCTTTATTAGTAATTGAAGCTTTTTCCACTGATAACGTAGTAGATGTGGACGGAATTAATGAACGCATATATGCGCTACATTGTAATACGTAATTTACCGAATTAGTACCGGTAAAAATTTGAGGGTACTTCTCGCGGTAGACCGGTTCACCGGTATTGCAATCCCTATACATAATATTACGAGAATAAGTAGCGTCGCAAAAGCTATGCGCAGGGTTGCATGAAAGTTGGCTAAAAGTCAACCTCCAAAGTCCGCTGCGATTTTCGGTTATAACGGGTGACCGCGCCTGCCTGGTGAATGCAGCTACGGCGCTCGTAATCTCGATCTCCGACGAGATTATATGCATAAATCTTTGATATCGAGGCACAGATCATTGGCCGAGAATAGAGACGCTGCGGAAGAATACCGCGTCACCCGGTCGCTTTCTCCGCTCGAAGCAGCTATTTCTGCATGCAGCAGCTCCCTTTCCCCGCATCCTCCATTACAATGGCATACAATCGTCAACGATCGCCAGCGATTAAAACGATAACGCCGCGAGCACGCATAGGCACCGTGGAAGCATCGATACCCGGGCGCGGATAAGAATATGTACGACGTAGTCGCCGTTTCTTTCGTGGTAAATTGTACAGCAGAGGAAACCACGCCCAACGAAGGCCGAATTCCGCTCGAATTCGACAGCCGCCGCCGGGCTTGATTCACCGAGCCCCAGTCCTCCAACATTGTCTCGCCGCGGCGCTAAACATCTTATCGTTACCTTGTAGGTTTCACAGCGGCGCGTCGATAAAACGAAGAGGGTCGATGGTTAAAATACCGAAACGCGACGGCGACCGTGTTGACGAGCCTGCGGTTTGTAATAGGGTAAACGCACCAATAAATGAACACTTAAGGCTAATGAATGAACACTATTATAAAATTATGTTTGCAGCGCGATTGACTCCACGTGCTGCAAAAATTGTTTGGATCTGAAGCAAGAAATTACAAGAAGTCTCTGATTAATTAGTTGCTTCTTTTAATAACTTATTTTACTCAGTTTAATAAAAAATGTCCATTCACTGGTACGTGTTCATTTACTGGTACATCCACCCTAGTAACCCGTGCGCTTCCAGTCCGGCTCATTCGTCGCGGGCCATTTGCAGTCTCGCTCTCGGATTTTCCCAAAAACGTTCCACCGTTATCGATCGCTTGATATTTCCTGCTTCGTCATCCTTCCTCCTTCGAAAACTGTAACGCATTCCTGACATGGTCGTAGATACGACGCGGATGCGATGATACCGCGCGATACCGCGCGCTATCAACCGCTGATTCCTCAAGGAAATTTCGCAATTTCCGCGACGAACGCTGACCACGTATCCTCGGACTTTGCTCTCGCAACTGGCGATGCAACTTGCGGGGCATTGTTTTATTGGCTTGCCGAGGAGCAGCGTATCGGTCAGGTTTCCTCGAAAGCAGGTTTGTTAGTCGAACAGAGTGGTGGACAACTCTGTGGCGTCCCGGTACTTGGTCACTGTTCACGGGGCTCTATTTTCGACCAGATGATTCAGAAAGCGGCCTCGTCACGCATGATACGTTGTATTTCTACGGGTGTACCCACCACCCTTGCGCAGGCCTACCTATGTTTCGTGTCGATTGCTTCGACAATAAAATTCGCGAGGGTGCTCGCGTTGGTCGCCGACTCGGCCGAGGTCCGCTGTCGAAGAATGAGGTTTCTGAACGGAAAACGGAAACCCTGGCGCGCATCGGCCGCGGCGACCGAGGTTAATTTTCTGGGCTAGATGCCTGGGAAAGATCGCTGCGATTCTATTCACCGGTGCGCGTTGCTTCTTCCTTCTGGCTGCTGATTCCTTTACGTTCACCCCGCCTCGTCGCAATTAACATCCAACGACTAATCCAAGATAATGGGCCGATCCGATGAAAGTCTCGTTCGCAGAGACCGGGCCGCATTATACTTTCATAATCGTGGTCGGTGGGAACCGCAGCCGAGATGCACGTTCGTTCGCTTCCGCGCGATACGCACAACCGCGTCCGCCTATAATTGGCCGACGCGAATTAATCTCGGCGCGGCGTCCCTTAATCTCGCCTCCTTCGGAGGGGCGAAGGAGCAATCGGAGGATGTTGATGGTTCGGCCGTGTTGCGGATCAGAAGAACGAGATCGTTGCGTCAAGGTGTATCGCGCACCTTGTCGTGTGGTGTCAGGTGTGGCGCGGCAAGGTGTCAGAAGGCCAATAGAAGCCGCACAAAAGCAACCGGGACAACCGTTGGAGGTGATTCTGGCGTTCGAGTGGCCGATGCTCGCGAGCCGATTACTCCACGGAGCAGGATAACTATTGCTAGTTATTGTTAGCGCTGGCCGAGTGTAAGAATTCGTAATCAATGTGGAAAACAGAATAAGTTGAAAAACATATATTTTGACGAGTTCGGTGCGGGTTGGATAGAACGTGTCTCGAGTCGTGGTCTGTACAAGACTGGCTGTTCTTGAGCGGGAGATCCTTGCGTTGACGCCATTGACATCTCCTTAAGGCCCTATCTAATTTATGACGGGCCTGGCATCACGTTGTCCTGACTCGGCGTCGCCGTGCTCGCCTTTTGGATAAACAGTCGCATTCGGCTGCCATCGTTCGTCGAATAGTGTCGGATTTCCTAACACGAGCAACGCAGAGGCGACTGGATCGATGCTCTGCTCGGCGAATAAACGTTGCCGATCGGAAGGTTTTGCGAAGTTTAAACTGAAAGGTTTTGAAGCGAAAACGTAGGATGGAATGTTTGTACGGGCCACCGGGAACGGTGCGCGTTGTAACGTTGAAATATTCATTCGCCGAGTACGCGTGACTAATACCTACCGTATTAAAGCATGGCCGTTCGAGGCCAGCGATTCCTCCTGTTCGGTTTTCAGGGTCGTTCGAACGCGATAACAGAGTCACTAATCACCTGACCGCCAAGTAAATTAGAGAGAACTTATGGTTTCGGGCCCCGTACCGTCTCAGCTTAACAAATTAGTGTTCTCCCGATTCGAACGCTCGCCGATGGCAAATACTTTCGACCTACAGCAGCGGGAACAGTCGCTTCGTACAGTTGTGCGTGTCGGGGAATCCGGCACCCGGCGCTACATGCCCGTGTAAACCGCAGGATAAACAAACGGAAGCCTACTTATAAATAGAGATATCTTAATGACCCGACGCGTCGCGGGCATTCGCGAATTGGCGCACCGATACTCGATACCGCCTTCGACCTTGTCCGCATCGCGTCTTTCTCGGTTTTTTCACGATGGAATTCCACGTTTCCAGGCGAACCGGGCAATTTTAACACCTATCCTCCTCGCAGTTTTAATAGGAGTCTATTTCTGAACCACGCGAGCAAACCAGCGGACTAGGCTAACGGGGTTTATGCTTGCCGGAGGATCGCCGAAAATTATGCCGAATAGCGGCAGAGAGGCTTGCTCCTCTGACTCGCAGCACGTTTTTCCTGCTGCGATCTCAGCGACCGCAGCGGGCCAAATAGGAACTTTTCGTCGGACAGAACAAACAAACGTGATCCAACCCCCCCGGGGAAGTTGCTGTACCAAAATACACGCTATGGGTGTATCCAAACGGTTTTATCCAAATATTTGAGAACACTCGCACGGAACTCTTATCCCCCGTAGCTACCGTTATCGTTCTTTCCGTTCTCAGTGTACGTAGACTCGATTTCACGTCCATTCGGAGCCCGAACGAAAGCGTCGGAAACGAGAAGCGATTTCAACGCGAAATTATGAGATCGTGCGTGCGTGCGTAACGCGTAGGAGGGAAGGGCGAGCGTTGCCTGCGAGAGAGGACGACGGGAGGAAGAAATCGATGCCACCGTCTGCCGCGGCACAAGAGAAGAGAAGCGAAGAGTAGAGAAGAGAACAAGAAGAGAAGGGAAGGGCAGGGAAGGGATGGTCAGGGCAGGGAAGGGAAGAGGGGGGGCAGGGGAGGGCAGGGAAGGGAAGGGAAGAGAAACTCGTCGTGTGTCGGTGAGTTTTCGCCGGTGTCTGTAGCCCGTCAATGAAGAGAGAAAAAGAGAGAGGGAGAGAGAGAGAAGGAGACCAGGCTAGTGAGAAAAATCCAGATGAGGAGAACCGATCGAGAGAAACAGGGAGGAAGACGCAAGGACAGAAGGAGGGAGTGAGTAAGCGAATGAACGAGCGGGTGGGCGAGTTATGAGAGAGAGAGAGATGGAGAGACAGACAGAAAGAGAGAGAGAGAGAGAGAGAAGGGAGGAAAATAATTGTGAAAGAAGAGAGAGCAGAGTCAAGGCTTCACGAGGTACTCACTTGGCTGCTAACGTAGCGTAGCCGCCACTGTCTTGTTGGTTGCTGCTGTGAGAATTTGTCCGCCGGAGAATCTGAGGGGATACTCGGCTGCAGCTCTACTCTGTTTCTCGGGCTGGTCCGCCTAGCTCTCTCCTCTGGCCCGGCACAACTCAAAACTCAAAACTCAAAACACGAGGCTTACGAGCAGAGAGAATACCGGTGAAGGGTGCGGATGGACAAGGCAACACGCCTCATACGACACTCTATGCGACACTGCCTCTAACGGCGAGACTCTTGTTAGGTGGTCAGGGGGTAACGGAAGGGGCGCGGGCGCGGGCGCGGACGCGTCGAACGTACGTTATCGAACAAGGGGGGCAACGGGAACCACCACTCCGTTCTCGCGGGTGTCTCGAGCTTGACTGACGCACCAGCCGAGCCGCCGAGCCCGCGGACCGGCCCGAACCCTGAGCTTATCCTCCCTCTTTCTCCATCTTTCTCCCTAGAAGCCCACATCTCCGTCTATCTCACTCCCCCGCCCAGCTCGAGACACCATGTTGGTCTCTGCTCTCCTCGCTCTCCCTCTCTCTCTCTTCCTTCGATTTCTCCGCCGCGACCTCACCGTCTATTCTTTTCAAGTTAAATTTTTTTTTGGTGGAGCTAAATTTTATCAAATTTAATTAACATTAAATTCAATTTTTTTAAAATTAAATTTTTTTTTGGAGGAGCTCAATTTTATTATATTTAATCGTCATTATATTCGATTTTTTTTACTTAACGTAGATCGAAATCATAAATCTTTTAGTGACCGCGAATTCTAAATTCAGTGCACCACGAATTATTATACAACGACAACTACTGTAAGCGATTATTACTAATTATCGTACCAGCGAATATCATCGTCATTCATATTATTTTTTATTGCTTACGCTTTTCCTCTTTCATGCTATTGCTTATCCTATTACTTTATATACTTTTCATTGCTAATGCTTATCGCATTTCATATTATTAACCATTGCTAAAGCCCATTGCTTTATATTATTTTCATTGCTAATGCTTATTACTTTTCATATTATTCTATACTTCATGCTCATCTATATAAATGTCTACGTGCTAATGCTTAACGTCCAACGCATTATTATAATACTACCGCTATCGCATTAACAGTGCATGGTATATTCTCCTGCTTTAAACTGAATAAACGTTCTTATTCCAAATAACGTAGCGATCCTTCGGTTACCGAGATTCCAAATCATAATAAGCTATTGCAACAGCTGATCTCGTTCCGCGAACGCGGGGATTTCTTATAGTGTTTACAAGGCTCACTTTCGCATAGGCCCTGTACGACCATACGGCACTTGTGCCCAGCCTGGCGCATTACCTACTTTTCAATCGAAACAGTACGGTGGCGTCATTGAAAGGACGCCTCGTCTATTTCACCAAATCACTGATGCAAGGGATGCAAAAGATGCAACTTGTAGGAATTCTTTAAAGCCCGTTTATATTTCCCTGTCGACGTTAATTTGTCATCCGGTGCGATACATAGATACTTACCAACGCGATACCCACGTCCTTACTTGTTGAGCGTGTATTTTCACGCTGGAGAAAAGAGACGACAATATAGGAGCAGTACGTACTCTTATCTGCTTACTATCGCTGATTAATCGCGGTTGCGAGATATTAGCGAGGCGTATCGAGCCTCAATTTCGATTCCTTTCCAACGAACTTAGGTATTTAATGGTCAGGGTTCGAATAAGAGTGGTAGGTAATCGAGTTAATCGGGAAGGAGCCCTGCTTGTGTACGCTGCTGGGTATACGTGTATGTACAAGTATATATTTAATTGAAACGGTACACCATCGTTTTCCAGGCTATTGAATTTCATACATAGGCTATAGGGCACGCGCCATCGGCATTTACCTACGAAATAACATTGATCCATTTAGTAATTAACGCGACCCAGTGTTGGATATTTTGACCGACAGCCAGATGGACGGATTCGATGGATTATCCTATTGGCGGGGTTGAAGCTACGGTTTCGGGTTGAGCTTGGGCTTCTCGTCCAGGACATTCTCGATCTCGACGTTGTCGGTCTCGGCGTTTACCACTTTGATTCGATCGTCGGGTTTCGGTCTCATCAGGATGAAGGGCAGCTCCGCGGAGAGCTCTCCGCTGAGCGCGCCGAGGTAGAGCTTCACCTTGACGGCATAGGAGACCACGATGCCGAAAGAGTCGCGGACGTCCGGCGATGTGAGCAGAGTGCTGGAGGCCAATTCGCTCTCTTCTCTCTTGAGCCGGCCGTCCAGAGCGATGCCCCTTCGGTGTTTGTTGTTCTCGAGATCCGGCTTCAGATAGAGCACCTTCTGCAGATTCGAGCCGGGGCTTATAGGGCAGCCGTCCTGAGTCTCCACCGCGTCGATCACCGTCCTGAACTGACCGTTCTGGAAGATGACCACGTCGATACCTTGCTGGATCAGAGCCTTCATCTTCTTCACCACCTTGTTGCTGTTGTTCCTCACGCACACGTTCACGGCTATCCTTTCCCCGTGATGGTAGAGCTGCTTGTCCAGAGTCACCTCCAGCTCGAGATCACCGGGGCTCAGGAGAAAGTCCTTTCGAACGACGGTGCACGGCTGGCGGCCCTGTTTGGTAGGCGCGTACTGGATCTTCCTGATACCCATCGTTACCGTGCTCCTCTTGTGGCTGATGTCGCTCTCCCTGTCTCCGGAATAGATCTTTACGTAATAGCTGACGCCGCAAGGTTCGCCGGTCTCGTCCTCGCCCGGTTGCAGGGTCACGCTCGAGGGAGCACTTGGGGGAAACTTGAACGTGAACGGGACAGCGTTCGTTCCCAGTTTCCTCAGCAATCGATCTTGCAGTCTGCTCAGATTATCCTCCACCTTCTCTGTGGTCGGATAGAGCTGCACCGAGACTAGATAAAGGTCTTTCTGGAAGTTCAGGCCCATCACCTCGTCCTCCTCTCTGCCGTAACGGAAACTGCACACCAGCTGTCCCCATATCTTCCTCCCAGTGTCGATGTAGTCCTGGTCCACTAGAATCACGCCGTCCACTGCCTCGATCCCCGACAAGTAGTCGATGAAATCCCTCTTACCCAGGTACACCGCAATCTTTCCGTTCGGCGAGCATTTCTTATAAACCTTGAAATTCACCACCATTCTCGGCTGTGTTCGAGAGAACGGCAGAAGGACAACTTATCGTCGTCGGCCACTGGATCGGGAGGGTTCAATCCTCGCCTTATATATGCTCGCGGTACTAGTGACGTCCACTTTTTCACAGGCTTCCGAATCCATTCAGCGTCGCGGATCGCGGATAAACGGCTGTCTTTACTCACTCAGCTGCTAACCTTTTCGTCCTCTTCCGATCTTGTTTTCCCTTCTTCTTCTTCTGATAATAATAATAATAATAGGTGCCATAGGCGTTTCCGACTTTACCTTTCGTTCCATCTCATCTTCTCTGGCTTCCTTTCCCCGTTACAATATTTCCTATATGTACACATAAATACGTAGATGTAATCGCTACAGTGCTACAATAAACTTCTATTAATTTCACCCACCTAACGTCTTTCCGTTTTTACCACGCCATTTAAACATCTTCGTTTTCTGCATTTCGGCCTTTCGAAGCACTAAAAGATGACGATCCTGATCCAGCGGGTAATGCAGAGTGTAATCGATAAAGCTGGAACCTGTTTCGGAGTGTGTTGCACGTTGCATCCTCCCTCCACCGCGCAGCACGCAATCCGTGATTACGCCGATTACGCGTTACGCGAACCGATGCGAACAGTTGACTTTTCGATACATTCTAGAAATTTTCCAACCCCACAACTACTTAGGGAAGAGTTTCCAAAGTCGCGAGTGACAACGTTCGAAATAAAAAATGTCAGAGAGTTCGGATGCTAAAGTCGATACGGTGAGTAACGCACCGTTCGATCAAGAACGTTCTACTAATTCCACTATTTAGTTTAACGCTATCCTCTTAATGAGAAGCTTCAGAGTGTGGCTTTTACTCAGCCAGAAACAACACGTTTGCTGTCTTATTTGCGACTGATTCGAGTTTAGAATTTAATCCTTTCCAGTCCAGACCTGCTAGATTCTTAGCGGTGTAAATTTGTGCAACCGCTTTTATTTTAGGCCAAACCGATGCCTGTGGCCATACCGCCAAACTCACCCAAGAAACCAGTCAAGTCTACCGCCGTTGTAAAATACTCTGTTGTTCAAACACCGGCGACTTATGCTCAACTGCAGTGCAATACAGACTTGAATCTACCACCGAGCAATTGGCTGAGCAGTTCCGCGGAAAGTTATGGCCTGCAAAGCGTCTGGTCCCAGAACTCGGGCTTCTCTAGCTTCCGCATGGCACACATGTTTCCCGACTGCGTCGGGGAGGTCGACGTTGTGTCGGATGCTGAAAATATAAAGAAACTACTAAAGTTACCTTACAACCACGGCGTGATATCGATGGTGGTCCACAGAATTGAAAACACTCTACTATTGGACGACTTCGATATTCACAAATATTTACTGAGACAGGCGGAAAGCGACTGGGAGTGGCTGAAGAAATTCTTTTACGAGCATGTCTTTGAGAATCTGGGAGACAAAGAGAAGTGTTTGTTTCACAAGACGAACAATAGAAACGCTTTACAGCAGAGAAACCTGATATCGAAGTTTCTGTATCACTCGATAGTAGTGGCGGATAATAAAGAGCAGTGCGCGAAACCGCAGCTACCTGTAAAACCATTAGAGCCATGTTTACCAGAACCGTCGCAAGAAGAAAAAGTACCAGATCCCAATTATAATCATAATTTTGCTAGAAACATTCTATGGACTTTTGAAAATATACAAATGCTTGTTGGTACAGACATGCCGATATTTGGCGGGCAAACCCATCCCTGTATAAGTCTAAGATTGAGGGACATGACCAAGCCTATTAATGTTTTAACCGGTATAGATTACTGGTTGGACAACTTAATGTGTAATGTTCCAGAGGTGGTGATGTGTTATCATCTAGATGGTATCGTGCAAAAGTACGAGTTAATAAAAACAGAAGATCTTCCTAACTTGGACCATTCTAAATTTAGCCCTAAAGTTATCAGGGATGTCGCGCAGAATATTTTAAGTTTCTTGAAGAATAACGCGACAAAGGCCGGGCACACTTATTGGTTGTTTAAAGGTAAGATAGCCGTTTGAATAAAAAGACGGTTTGAGGGGGAACAACACCTCCAAGCCCAGAAAAGTGCATATCTAACAAAAAATAAAAAATAAAAAAAATTGCACTTTTTTCTGGGCTTGAAGGTGTTGTTCCCCATTAAGTTTAAAGAGCTGTTGGAAATTCGTTAATAAATTGGCTAACTGGCTAACATCCTTTAATTTGTCATTACGATTGGTAGGCAAGGATGACGATGTTGTAAAGTTGTACGATTTAACGTCATTGTGTAATGACGTATCCGATGAAAAGGGCCAGAATCCGTTCACTGTACCTGTCGCTATGTTACTCTATAGAGTAGCTCGTAATATGAAATATTCCTCTGATTACCACCGACAACAGGGCACCATTAGAATGCTGCTAAAGAATTGTATAGAGTTGTTGGCTAAAGAGAAATATCCCCAAATCGTAACATCGGCGCATTTTATGCTGTCTGACCTTTATATACCGTCGGACACAGACCCCGCTAGTCCGGGGCTTTCCGATCAAAGCGACGAAGAAGATACTCAAAGCGAATCGAGTACACATCAGGAGAATGATAAAGACGAGGAAGGAGAATTTGAAGAAGCTGCGATAAAGTCCTTAACATTAGCTAACAGTAAGTGAAAGGGTTTGTCTTGGATAGATTTAAAAAGGTATAAAAAGTGAAGGATTTTTCAACTTTTAGTGAAGGAACAGACCACCGAACGGGAAGAGCCGAAATACAAGCCACCGGCGATGTCGGGTACAGCCGAAGAAAGATGCCTGGCTGCTTTGGAACATGTTTGCCATGGGCTGGAGTGTTTACAGTATTTCCCAACTGAAGATAGCAGCGAAGAAGAGCAGAAGAAAATGGAAGACGAGGAAAGGGAGCGGAAGAAGAAGGAATACGAAGAGACTCATCCAAACATGGCAAAACCTTTTCAGGCAATACCGATGCCGTACACATCTTTGAAAGAGGAGAATAAAGAAGCGGAATCGAGAGCAAGTTCGGTAAGCAATAGTCCCACTCATAAACGCAAGTTGAAACAGAGGAAGCACAAGAAATCGGAGAGGGTTGTTCTGAGAGAGCAAAATGTTCATGCCGAAAGCAGCGAGCCGAAAGCATTGCTGTGTAAACATAAAGCTGAAACTCTGCCCACGTGGCAAGCTCCCCAAAAAACTGACAACATCAGTTGGAATGCGCATTTGAAAACACTACTGTACGAGAAGGCTTCCTTAATCTTCGCTGTACTCGCCGAAAATGAATATGCTAATAGAAACTATGGAGCATCGTTGAGATATATGTTGGCAGTTTTACGCTGTCAAAAGATATTGGAGATTTTTTGTGGTATAAGAAACGATAAGTCGATCAGCTATTTATTGGGTCGCGCAGGAGATTGTTGTTTTATGGCTGTGCAAGATTGGTGTAACGTCGAGAAACATCGGAAAGATTATGAAATGAAGAATGCGATCGAGGAAAAGATTGTCGAGGAGATATGTAGAATGGAAGATTTAGATACGAGTATGTATATTATCTAGATCTCTAGATGAAAAGTACTTGGAAGATAATAATATTATAGTGTCGCAGCTAATTGCATTTATTCTGCGTTCCAGATGGTGCCGAATTACTACCCCAACGTTTAGAAAGTCTAGAATCTACCCTAGTAGCGTCCTACATTTGTTACAAAAAAGCCTTGTCCCTAGAACCATTGGATATGGATAAAAATAATCTTTCAAGGCGGTTAGGAAACATTCACAATGAACTAGGCGTTCTTTATATGAATCAGGCTGCAAGTAAGTAGTGTTTTATTTATCAGTATTATCACTTTGTCATTTTACGAACAGGCGAATTTACGCTGTTGCTTGCTTTTCCAGCGCATTACCAGCAGGATAATTGCGCAGACGACACGACCGAGTTTTCAGCTGAAATAGCAGCCTTACTTACGCGTTCGTTGATTCATTTAGAAGCGGGTGTGAAAGCGTTCGAAACTGTTCACGATCAAGCGAATTTGGCACTTTTACACTCGAATACGGGACGACTAATGCGACTTTGCGCTCACATGCACGTGAAACAAAACACTCAAGAACGTCATTTCTACAACAAAGCGCTTGCGAGCTATCAGAAGGCTTTGCAAGTTTTGTCTTCTAGAAAATCCAATCCTGCCATTTGGGATACCGTTACATGGGACCTCTCGACCACCCTCTTCACCATGGCCACCTTGCTACAAGACTATCCCATAAGTGGCTGTAAAGTATGTGTTCCCTCCTTTCCATTCTCACGTATAAAATCATTCGGTTAATTTACTTGTTCCTGTGATGTGATTTCAGACCGAAGAAGAATTGGAACGAGAAGTCGTCGATATCCTACAAAAGGCACTGAAACATTGTGATACCGAAACGTCAGGACCACGGCAACCTGTTTATCAATTCCGTGCAGCCACTATTCAACATAGACTAGCGTCCTTGCATCACCGTGTATATAGAGAGTACGAACCAGATGCAGACAACGTTAAAAGAAAAACTAGTTTGCAACTGTGCAAGCTGTATTACGACAAAGCTGCAAAGTTGTTATTGGCTCTGGAGCAAACTTCCGAGTTTCTAACAGTGCAGATGGAAAGAGTTGCCTTAACCGAGCACCAAGCACGTTGTACGTACTTTTCTATCCACGCGGTTTTACACGTCTCTCCCGAGTTAACTAATATCGCGTTTCAGGTGCTACAACTTTTAACGGGAAATTGAAAGCATATCAAAACGGTCTGGAACTGATACTGCAATGCAAATCCATTATGGATATATTGTGCGATAGAAATAACTCTCAGAAGCAAAAGGGAGAGAGCGTAATTGCCATGAGTCATAAGGTAGGGAAAGAAAACGCAGAAGAAGTAAAACGAACAGACGAGCAGAAGTCGACAGAAGATGAAGAAAGTTTAGTGATATTACTCGAACAGAGGCTTCAGTTTATCTTGAGATCTCTAACAAAATTATTTGTTGCCAAGAATAGCAATACCAATAAGAAAGAGTATGTATTTTAAACTGTACATCGTTAATACGCTCATTGGTACATACGTACGTGTTGCGTATAATCTAACGTAATCTGATTCAATGTTTTAGGTTCGAAGCCCTTGCCAATCTGTATAAACAATGTTACAGTCGAACGCTGCGGCCAGTCACGATGACTGGTTTCACTTTAATAGAACACGTAGCACAGCTTCTACGAGAATTGGAAAATATGCTTTCGGCTACAGGATCTTAGACAATCGTGTGTGTATTTATGGGGGTGGCACTTATTTATTCTTGGTAAACATTTTTTTCAAGATTTTCTTTGGGACACCTTCCAGAATAGTTCCAAAAAATAAACAAAAAATCTGTGTGAAGTTTCAGCCCGTTCCGATAACAGAAAAATTATTTAATAGCTCACAAAGTCGATTTTATATATCCTTCCAGTTATTGATTAAATAAAAAAATATGTCACACAAAAGTTGTAGATCCGGACAAGGAGCATCTTTTATGTTTCATTACTTTTCCTCGTGCTGCTAACGGTTTTTGAAAAAAGTCCGAAAAATAAAAAAATAACTCTTTTCATCAAATTTTGAAAGTTTAATCTATATCTTCGATATTTTTGCGAATTTCGGTCACAAATTTTCAGAAAACATTCATGACATATCAAACACTGAAAATAAGGGGAAAAAACATTTTTATCTTTTTGGCATATTTCGTATATGCCCCCCTCTTAAATCTTTAAAAAATAGTCCTCGAAAATAAAAATTCTCTCATTTTTTGGTCGCCTGCATAAGTAAAGAGTGTTCGAGAAGTATTTAAACTTTCAAAATTTGAGAGAAAAAAGTTTTTTTTTTAGTTTTACGGACTTTTTTCAAAAACCATTTGCCGCACGTGAAAAAATTATGCAACATAAAAGATGCTCCTTATCCGGATCTACAACTTTTGTTTGACATATTCTTTTATTTAATCAATAACTTGGCAGATATTATATAAAATCGACTGTGTGAGCTGTTAAATTATTATTTAAATGTTAAGTGCCCAGGGGCACCTTTTCCAGTTATCCTATCGAGCTCAAACTTTACACAGTTTTTTATTTTATTTTTTGGAACTATTCTGGAGGGTGCCCCGAAGAAAATTCAAAAGTCAAAAATAAGAGCCACCCTAGTGTGTATATATACCGTATCTGTACCACATCGAAAGCCGAATGCGTAAGGTCTGAATCAATGAATACGCCTCCTGCCTGAGATTCATGCAAGTTTATCGATTCTCTTAATCCTTTGAAGGTTTTTAATCACTGTTAACGCTGGCCGTTATACCCTCGCGGACTGAGACCTTGTTCGTTGGCTCTCTCCATCCAAGATTGTGAAAACTTTTTTTTATTCTAATATGTAAATAGATCGAAGCTTTTATTTATATATGATTTATAAGCGAAAAATAATAGATACTGCGAATAATAGTTGCAACGTATTTTGTCTTCCCGCCACCCCTCACCTCCACTCAGCTGACAATGAGCTGAATTTTTCCGCGTGATTTTGAAAAAGTATTTTATAGTACCTGTGCGAGTAATCGGATCGAAAGAATTGTTTAAAGAAAATAGGTATCTGACATGGAACGTCTTATTGTACCGATTGAGTGAATATGAATTTTCCCGCGCAATATTAGTTGCTTAAGTGAACACGGGTTTCGCGTAATCCGTACGAAAGCTTCCTATTCAAGGGCAAAATTCTATGAAAGATAAAAAGCCATTTCACCGAACGCAACGATGTGTCATGTGAGAAGCCTGCGGACGGGACGTTAACGAGGGAAGAGTTGAGTAGGTACCTACATAATCATTGGCGATGGCGCGTAAACACACGTTAAAATAATATAACGATGCTTTCTAAACACTTGTACTCGAGCACTTTCTCTGCATCACTGATCACGAACCACATAAACACACTATTTAGATTGCGAACAACGGTGACAATTACATGTACGTATATATGACTTATACGAGGCAAACTTATTGTTAGTTAGTCGATCATTGCGTCGCATTCGCGAATCGCGATTGCACCGATGCCCAGGCAAAGAAAGAAAGCGTCCATATCCGCGCAGGAATCACGACTAAACTTCCGGTCAACTTGTGCACGCTGGTTAAGCTGCTGTTACACGCGAGCTTTTTTAACTAATACGGACTCGATCGTGTATTTAGATAAGATTTTTCGCGACTCGATACGGTAACAATGGACGCATTTGAGGGGAGGTTATTATTATGACATGTGACTTCCGGTGGCGTTGCACGGTTAGTGCGGCGACTAACGTAGTAACAATTGACGGAGCCATTAGAAATTTGTAAGCTTTCGTGGTGGTTTGTGTCGTGCAGTTTTTATCAGTTTGTGCATGGTTAGTGCGACGTTCCAGCGATGTTCCAGCGGGCCGTGATACACTTTTCATCATTCTCGGTGAGTTTGCTATCAGAATTGTGCGAATGTTGTTGTAGCCTTGAAACGTATGAAACTCGATAGATGACTTGGAAGCCTTGCACTATTTGGCGGGAATACGCATTGGTGTGGAAATGGCGCGGAATTGTTGGTGTTGGGTTCGATTTTTCCATCACCCGTTTAATCCGTAATCGATGCAAGTTGAATTTTCGCGTTTCCTCGTCCGAGCTGTTAGAAGTTTCTTGAGAAGTTTTTTAAGACATGAATTATTTAAGGTTTTAAATTCGTCAACGGTTGACTAACCAAAAAATGCATCAGCTACACTGGCTCGGGCGACGGCGACAGTCGATAGATTTCCGTCAATTTTTTAAAGCCAACGTAGAACGTGAATAACCTGGCAGTTAAGCGATATCGTATTTCTTATTTCGGCGTACAAGGAGGCGAGTAGTGAATTCGTAAATAAGCTTTTAGCAGCTCACGGTTTCTTTGTATAATAAGTATAGGTAATAAGAGTAGAAATAAATTAAAGTTACAGATAGAGTATAATAAAATTCTGACGAAACCAAAGTAGCCATGATGCTGGTTTCGTGGAAGATCGATGATCTACGAAGCATATTCGGCTATCGAGATACCGGGATATAAGAATTCCAAGCTGGCAGTCAGCCCGGGGCCCCGGGTCATACAGGAGGTGGAGGTTAGAAGTTGGAAGCGGTGCATCAAAGACAAAACAAAATACCGTCTTTCGTGGCTATTTCCCACATTAATTTGCTGATCTCGTTCCATTCCCTCCAGACATCCGTGGCTTGACCTTTCCACGATTTCGTCTGTTTCAGGTCATCCATAGTTTTCTCCTTTAGTATCTGTTCTCGTCTCGTCTCGCCTCGCCTCGTCCAGAGATTCCACCATCTTTCTCAATTTGTTTGATGGGGAAAAGTTTACGGAGTAGCTGGCGGTGATTTTATTTGAAACGATGCTCATTATTTGCGGACCGTACGTGCTTTCAGCCTTGCCGCTAGAGCTGACCAAAAAGCTGAGTTAATTGTACATACATAGGTAAGTGGTTTGCGTCCGACTGGAACGCGAATGAGCTTGTTTAATCCGTTTCACCGGCGTTAATCCATATATCAGCCATAATATTAAATGCGGCAAGTGCGATTGCTTCGATCCTTTGTTTAAGGTTTAAGCCGCGACTGTTATATTATTCCCCATAGTGATCCTTTAGGCAGTGATCGGAACATCGTGTATCGTCGCTGATTGGTTGCCGCGATTTGGAGCAAAAGCGGAAGTAGACAGAGAAAGAAACTGTAAAAAAGGAAGAGACAGAAATACTGATAGAAGGAGGCAAAAATACTGATAGAAAGAGAGAGAGAGAAATATTGATAGAAAGAGATAGATAAACGTTTAGGTTATGTTATTTCGGGTTTCGCTCCAAAATGGCTGCTGTTATACCGATCACTCCCTAGAGGATCACTAACTCCCGACGGCTAAAGTAGCAGAAAGAATAATAGATTCGGGGCTGTAACTGTTACAGCCTCGACTCATGCGAGTATGTACTACATGCATATGTATAGATACCCCGGACACACGTGACGCGTCCCTTTAATTTTACATGCCTGGTGTCTGAACTTGGACTAGGATAATATTTTCCGCCTGGTAGGAAGAAGGTAAAGGACGCGGACGGGTGGAAACTCGGTTGCAACTTTAATAAATAATCCGAAAAGCTGCCTGAGGCAAGTTTAAAGAATATCAAAATCAGGGGTCGGTTTACCCTGTTGGTTGTGTCTGCGTTTCTCCGTTTTTCCCCGTGTTCAATATCCAGGCGTACCCTCGCTCGTATTTCCGGGCAGAGTACCGTGCCAGAAGACAACCCTCCCGTGGAACCTGCGGATACATTTCTTTCCGTCTTTCTTTTCTTTTTTTTTTTTTAACAAGCTACACCGAAAGTTCCTACGGGGGTGTCGTGTTTCTCGGGTTAGTCCTGGGGTAGATCCCTACTCCATTTGTCTCCGACCACGTTCGTTATTTCATATTTGTACCGTTCTACCCTCTGCTTGTTTCGCGTCTCGCCATGGATTCCGCCTCTTCCATGGCAGCGTCGCTCACAGCCGCAGCAAATATTAATCCGCAAAGAATTTCACCAACAAGTATCCTATCTAGAATTTCGAATGCATGTTTTACTGCAGGAAAAACTCCGCCCTACCCTGTCGAGAACTTTTATGAACTACGGTGAATTTTTACGACCTCGTAGAGCCACTATTATTTTCTCCGCTTGCTCCCCCATGATCGAGCCGAGGTCTTTGGCGTCAGTTCGAACAGTCGCGTCGCATCGTTGGTGAAGGGAACACGTACACATAGAAAATTAAGGGACACTTTCGCCCTTTCCCTCATCCACTCCCTCGCCCTGGAGTTTCCGCGACTTTGAAACAATTGAATTCCAAGACGTCTTGTCGGTCAGGGGGAAATGGAGAGAGGCTCGAGGCGGGGTGGTAGTCGGCCATTACGCGAATTACATAATGAATCCGTCAGACGCGAAGGAAAAAGGAAAAAGGAGGAAGAAAAAGGGGAAAAAACGCCGGTTGATAGTCTAGGCTCGTCCGACCGGCCCGGCCGGGCCGACGGTCTTTTCTTTTGCGACTGCCGATGGTATTTCGGCTCGGACAAAGGGGGAATTCCGCGAGTTTGCTGCTCTCCTCTTTCCATCTGCCATTTCGGCCTGTCCCTCTCTGTTCCGATGACTTCGGGCCCTTCGAATTCTAACCGCGTTCTCGTCTCTCCTCGAGCCCCGATCTCTTATCTGGTTATATCAATTAGAGTCGGTGCCTTTCTGTCCTCTCGCCTCGGCATTCTTTTCCCCGTCCACATCCGTTCGCAGCGGTCTCGCCGAGGAGAGGCTCGCTAAGTCGTGACGATCGAGTCCTCGCCAATGACACTTCCGCCCGATCGGAATCCAGTGCGGAGATATTCCTTCGGACAGCAGCAGTTTTTCGGTTTCCCCGAGTGGAGATGTTTGTCGAATTGTGACAAACCGAGCGAGCCCAGTCTTCTGTTTCGCCAGCAGAATTTTCTTTTAAACGGTATTTAGCGGTTTTACCTCGCGCGAGGATTATCAGCTGGTTAAGTTTTAATGGTATTCCGGACGCATTACGGCAAGTTTGCTTGTATTCTCGAGACGAAGCGTGTTCCTTCGGCAACTTTCCCGAGTGAATGCATGCCGCGTGTTTTGGACTTTTGGAGGGCATCGCGGGTGTCATAAATAACACACGTAGGTAGGCGCATGTTCCATTACGAACAGTCGGCCTTTTCCACCGATAATAAATTACTGGCAATGTAAACAGGGACGTGAATCATATTTGCCGTGTCCAGGTGTTCCGTCACTGTCGATAATTATTCATATCAGAATTTATTTCGCTACAACGCCTGATGGATGTCTCAGGGTGGAGAATTCAGCACGCTTCTTCCTTAGCTGTTGGTTTGATTCGCGACTCGCGGGAGAAACAAGGATACTAACGGCCTGACGATCGATTAAATTGCGAACGCTCGAGTTCACCGAATGATTCGTAGCATCGCGACGTGCATCCTCTTCGCGACGGGCATTGCACACTCGTGCACTTGTACACTTGTAATTCCAGTATACGTCGGTGTAACGGCCCGTGTCGTGAAATATTGGGCCGATTGCGAAGCGAGGCGAGGCGACCCGGGCGGAAACCGAGTAGCGTGCGACGAAACTTCCATACCCGTCGAAAATTTCAACAAACAGAGGTTACGTGGCTGGTTTTAAAGCGATCCCATTTTCCAAGAGGAAGCCACAGTGCGCTTCGAGTTGTCGCCTAATCACTCAAACGTTACGGTTACCCTAAAAGTTCAGCTTTCTAGTGTCTACCCACGCCGACCCAACATGGATTTCCAATTTAATCATATCATTGGTCACTCTGATACGCATACATAACTATGTACAGTCGACGAGGGGTCGCGGTTAGTGTTCCTGATTTCTCCAGATTTTTTCCCTCTCGAGAAATCAGAAATAAGATCATACTTCTTGAGAGTTCTCGAGAAATTGATAAAAAATATTACAAAATTAATATTTTAGGAATAATGTTGATAATATTTGGATATTAAATACAAAAATGCGTCGTTTGAATCTTTTTGAAAGAGATTCTGGATTACGTTTGCAAAAAGTTGGTAAGGGATAGAATAGCTTTGCCTGTTCTTTTCGATATTTCTTCTTTAATAGCCACAAGCAACTCATTACTTAATTCAGTAGGTATACAATTTTTCTAAATTGTTAAATTAGAATTAATGAGCACCTTCACCAGTCAATAATGCCGAATCTTCACTAGTAAGAGAAAACAGTATTTCTCGAGAAATTTTATAATTGCTTATTTCTTATTTCTCGAGAAATTCTGGAGAAAGAATTCTCGGGAAGGAACACTAGTCGCGGTGACGATCAATCGCTGCTCGAGCGGAACAAATCGGTGTCAATAAGGTACTTGTTGTTTAGACAACGCTTTCTGCTGTTCGGGAATTAAACTTTACCGGGTTCATCGGTTCTGTACCTATAACTATTCGAAATTACATTAGCTATATGTATGTATGCATATTCTGTTAGGATAGATCGGTTGCAGTCGTAAGATGAGACGACGCGACGGTGTTGGGATCGGGCGTGTCTCACATACATAGGTAAAATCTAATGCGTTTTTAACGAGTAGGTATGTAGGACATATAGCGCGGCGAATGATTTACGTTCCGGGAACAAGGTCTGATGTCACAACTCTCGGATACTCGATAATGTATCGCTTCGAAGCGAAACCATGTAGATTACGCGCATTTCCCTGGAAATAAAAGCGTAGCTTTTTAATCAACCTAAAAAACATCGCCGTTGGAGGATTACTCGAGAAGTTTTCCAGTATTCCCAGGGAGCTTGGCGGCCGCGGCGGCCGTTTGAACGTCTCGATGCTAATTACAGCCGTAATTTCGTAGTTGCGTGAGGCGTCTTAAACGTGTGCTTCGGTCTCGGAAGTTTCGCCATTTGCGCGTGTATTTCGTCAAGATTTGCGCATTGCGGGCTATGAAGAACGGGAGCACGAGTTCTTCTCCTTCCTAGCTGTGCTAGTAATGGCTGCCACTAGCGAAAATCCAATCGTCTAATCAAACTCGCATTGCTGTGTTTTATTTCGCCTACAAGTCGGTACAAGTAGATCATCTCAGTGTTTGCCGCGCGCACTCGACGAAAATCCAATGTAAACGCGCAAGTTTCCGTAGGCACTTGCCACCTTCATCCGTCCATTAAGTCAGGCGGATAAAAATTTATGTCCCGGATCGTAAGGGTGTGTACCTACACGTACACTCGATAAGGCATAGACGTATTTTATCGCGATGGAACGTGATTCGCAGGAGACGAGGAGGATCAAAGATTGGGGGTGAAGACTGCAGGTTATTACCTACGTGGCGAAACATACGTCTTGTAGGGTGTCGTTCGCGCAATAATATTTCCTTTTATCGAGGGAGCCATACAGGACCTTTATCGGTCGCTTTATCGGAGTCCAATAATCGGGAAACTCATCGAGTCTGAAGATTCAAAGAACTCGGAGAGGAGGCGAAACTTTGAATTATTGATAGCTCCGATAAAGCGGTGTGAATTGATTAATACAAATCGATCGGCCAGTCCGGGTTTGCGCGTGGCGTCGATGAGAAAATACGAGAAATCTCTGGCCCCTCTAGAGGCTTTCTCGCGCTCAAATTAATTATTAGCAAACTCGGCTGGGCAGCAACAAATTCTACTATATATCGGCTGGACACGCGAGAAACTCGAATTAATTGATAACCCGAACGTGACTGCGTGCGGTGCTTGTTCGTTTCCTCGCATTTCTTGCTATGCCGATATCATCCACCCCAAGGATGTTTATATTTCCACATCGCAATCGTCACCATTATTCGGAACCGTGAGAAATGACCGTTGCGACAAAAGGCGGCGACAGAATCGATGAGCGTTAAAAATACGTATCCGTCGAAGCGATGTCTGGATGTTGCTACTCTCGCCGGCAGCATACGTAATTCAGGCGAGAGCAATCATCGGAAATATCGTTGATAGACTGGTGGTTGAAACGTGTCGTGCTTGAGATTTATTTTCGGCGTCGCGTCGTCGAACGCGAGAGAAAGGGGTAAGATTTAATTTTCAATAAATTCGTTCGACTCTTCGTTCCCCGTCGCCTTGTTTTGCCCCCGCGTCTCTTTTATTCTTTTCCCGAACGGCTTGCCACTGCTCCGCACCCATTACAAACGCGCCCTCGTTGCCACGGCACCGACAAATCAACTCGAATTTATGATTCAATTTTCGTAACCGTTTCGAATGCGTCCATCGACGGGATTGTTTTTCTCCGCTACTCTCCTCTGGCATTCCTTTATCTCCTCTGCGGTGCCCGTGCGCGCACTGCGCGAGGCTTATATTAACCACTGGCATGGAGTAAATTCGTTTGGCGAAAGTTGTGGTTCGGAAGGGAGGGGTTTGATTGCCCGACGTTCGGAATTTTCGACGGTGCTCGCGTCGCGGTGGCACGAGGAGACAGTTTTTTCCTCCGCCGGCAATTACTTCTCGTTTAGCGCGTTGCCGTATATCAGATGGACGAAAGCAAGTCCAGCGGGCAACTGGATACCGTGGGTCACGTACACGCCTGCCCCGGCAATATCGTCGGCCAGGATCTTTATTCTTTCTTATTACTTAATATCCTTGGTAACGAGGATAAATGTGGTACCCCGGCCCCTGCTAATTGGCACGATACCGCACACTCTCCTCTCGTCAATCTATCGCTCGGCCACCCTACGAACGGCACGCGAGAACATCAACCGGATTTTCCTTCTCTCTTACTACACGGCTCATCTGTAATTGTGAGCGTCCGCTTCGTCCATCGATTTCCTCGAGAAGCGTAGAAGGTGTACGGGGGCGGCTCTCTTTTCGCTTTGCGGTTGTCCTGCTGGAATTCCATCGTTCAGTAGTAAACACCCGCGCATGGTCAGCCACCAGGCCACGAGGAGCCGCACCATAAATTCATAGTTTGCGCGGTAGTTTTCCTCTCCTCTCCGAGCCGGACCTGTCAAAATTCTAGACCGCAGGGTCTAGACCAACGATAATCAGCCGCTCAGTCAAGTCCTGCTTATTCCCGCCGAAAATGCGTTCGCCTCGTTTGCCCCGTTCACCGCCTCGCCAGCCCCTCTATTCGCGTAAATTTACCTGCCAGCACCCGATTTAACCAACTTTGCAGCTCCGTCGCTCTCTTCTTCTTTTCGTTGGTGTCGCGTCAGGCGAAGGAATTGCTCGTTCGTTGGAGAGATGCGCGCAATTAGTCACCGTCCGATAGTGTGTAGGTAGAGACCCGGCGTGCTTTATTATGCCACCGTCAGTCTGCGATACTCGCTTTACGATGCCTCGCGATACTGAAACCGTTAATCATGGAATGCTGCAAACTTCCCCATAATCCACACTCACCGGCCGCTTCCCCGTGGAATTTTCTGCTCTGATAATTCCTGCCGCTATTCGGTCCTCTCTTTTCTTCCACCCTGTTCTTTTTTCCGCAAATGCAGCGCGCCACCACAAAAGGATCGCGTGTCTCTCGACCTTTTAATTACGGGGACCGCTTGAAATCAGTCTGGGTACTCTGTCAGCGCGCGTTTCGCGGATGTCGCTTTTCGTCTTGAGCCTCAAAGAGCTCGAGTGACACAGAGCCCAAGAGCGAACAGCGAACGGAAAACTCTTGGAGAGCTATACAGCTCGAGCTCCGCCTCGTTCGAGTAAATCACGATAAAAATCGCGAGCTCTCCTGGCCAAGTTTTGCAACGTTATATTGCAGCCGGGAGGGGCGGCAGGAGTAAACAGAGGTGAGCTCGAAACGCTGATCGATGGCGTTTCTAAGCGCGTCCTTCCGAACGAGAACTTTCCTCCGTTTCGATCCACACACGGTCTGGGTTAGGTCTGTCTACGCTCCACGCTGCTCCTTCGCTACTCCTTGATTGTCCTTCCTCTCAGCCTCCAAGCTCCTGCTCCCTTCTTACCGCGAAACTTTACTCGAGAAAAGTTCAGGTTCTCCTGTTTAATGTTTAAGCAGACTCGACCGCGGCCGAGGAAAGTGCTCGGAGAAACAGAAGCGAACGACAAACAGGGACGAAGGAGACGTGCATCAAAGAAATTGCCAACTATGGAAAAAGTGCTTGAAAATTTGCCGTCGGAAAAAAAGGCGACGCGCAACTGTTTCGAGAATACTTTTGCGTCTCGCAATTTCGGTTTCCCCTGTTTCGCGTTGCGCTCGAACGAGATCCCTTCCCGTCTTGATATTCTCGCATTCATGAACGTGAATGGAACATCAGGGCTTGGCTTCGTTTCTCCCTTCGACTCTTTGATTCGCATGCAACATACGGCTCTTCCTCTTGTTACCTCTGTAACACGCGCGGTCTTTATTTATTTCTGGTGCCCTCGGCTCCATCCGCGACATTCCAGTCACACGCGGTACCTACCGTCATTCCTGCTATTCCAAATATGCGTCTGCATACATATGTATTCGCTGCTCGACTCTGCGTCTTTACCTGCGCCCATCTGTTGAGCGACCAACGTGTCTTTCTTCCTCCCTCCGTCACGATGGCAACGGATTTACCTCTTCGACGCAGCCAATAAATAATTAAGGCAAATAATAAATTCATTTCAGCGGCTAACTTGTCAGTTGGTGGCTCGGTGCTACCAGCACCTTTGTTGCAGCTGGATAAATCAATGCCCTCCTGCTGGTTTTCTTTGCCGCCCTTGCTATTCTTCCGTCATCGTGTTGTACCAAAGATATTATAATCAAGCCACCAGAGCGACTTTCTCCCTGCGCTCCCAAGCGAATCCCCTTCGAGCCAGCTTCTCAGGGTCTGATGACATCCTAAAATATGCAAGCCTTCACCACCGACCGGTTAGTTACCCTCCAACGAGTGCCAAGAAACCCACTCGGATCTATAGACCTTTCTCTTCCTTCTTCGCCAAACACCGGCCAATTTTCTTTTTTTCTAGACTCCGTAATTATCAAACGTCCTCGCTTCCCTTTTATCTACCAAGTATGTAGGTACAAGGGTCGGCAAGCAATTGATTCTAACGAGCAGTTTTTAATTAGATACTTATCGCCTTAATCAACGCTGATCGACGCGATCACCGCGGCGTGTTTGCGATACCTACGTGTCACCTATGCCTATTTCACCGTCTCTATTTAACCGCGTAGGAATCGAACGATCTTTTAATTTAAGCTGTCCACGATTCCAAGTGTGACCCCTTCCGTTCCTTACTTTTGTCGCAGAAGAACTTTTTTATCTCCAGCTGCCGCGAAAACGAATTCTCGCGGCGGCGACGGCAACCAGTGTCGTCCGCCAACTTTATTCAGGTCAGAAACGGTAACTTCATAATCTCAATTTAATTACTAAACCGTTCTCAATTACGATCCACTTTAACGTCCTCCGGAAGCAGGGCGGACGAGGGAGTTTCGTCAAAAACACCGCGCCGCCCGGCCCGACCCTTTCGGCTTCTCCTCTCCTGGAAAGCGATTCAATTATCTTCCCTAGCTTAATCGCGTGTTTCGACTCACTGTCCTCCAACTGTCTCTCGTTTAATCTCTTCGGCACGACACCAAGTCGAATCGAAAAACTGCTTCGATAACGACTTCCCCCGAAGTTGTCGCTGCAACTGCCCTCGCGAGCAGATGATTGAAACATAAAATATCATCGAAAGCTTACAAACGTGCACGGTCGGGCGCATCTTTCCCCTTCGACCGCTCCCCCTTTTTCTTTTTCTTCTTCTTCTTCTCCTTCCCCGAGTACTCGCGAGGCTTCCCACTACTTACCAGGATTATAATTTTCTTGATTCGGCCAAGGTTTCCTGACCAAGCTTCAAGGGTGGTTACCGTTCTCGTCCTTTCAGGGCTGATTCGGTTCGTCTTGAACCCACTCGGTGGACCTTATTAAGGGTGGCCACTGCTCCCTCTCGAAAAATCATCGTTTCATGGAGATGAGTTGGCAGGAACCGAGGGGAGACGAGAGACGACAGGTTTCGAGCAATTTTTAAATTACTCTGGAGTGGACTACCATGTTAAATGTTCCCCTCGAATCGATTGGATAGCTTCGTTACGCAAATAGGCAGGTACGTTTCCAAGGTGCTGTGCAAATAGCCTTCGTTAAGTCGAAGCGAATATTTTCTCGAATTACGCGAAGTTACTCCGCGGACGTCGGTGAAGATTATTCTGTTAGAGGTCCGTCAAGTTTGTCAAAGGAAGCCCACAGACGATCTTTCGGCAGGATATTAGCTGGACAGAGGACTTTAGAAGAGAACCGCAGCCTCGCTTTTCTTCAAAATTGGCTGTCTTTCGTTTATAAAATAGAGCGGACGGCGAGTGTGTGTTGAAAGGAGCGCGTAAAACGAAGCGAAACGCAGGCGTAAGTGGAGGCGTATGGATGAAACGAGTCATTCGAAATACTCGTGAAAGAAACTCGGTATGTAGAGAAGGCACCTTGGCCGGGCTCTCTAGAAAGAGAGAACGTCGCGCAGAGGGTGAAATTCCGTAAAGAGATCTTTTCACCGGAAATCCACATTCCGTGCAACGCATGGATTTACTAGCCAAAAAACAAAACATTTCCACCGAGTATTTTAATCCTCATAACAGTTAAATGATTTGAATAGTAGGTATACTCGTATGTAGCCCGCCCACGATAAATTACAGGGGAATTAAAAAGGACGGAAGGTATGCGACGAGAGAGTTGACGAGACTCAGGTCGGGAAAGGAAAGATAGATTGGAAGAGCGATAGGGACGAAAGCTAGCACCCTTTCGATCGAGGTTAGATGGCGTGGATGGAGTTTACCTCGACGAATTCAATCTCGCTGCGAGAAAGAACACGATCGCCGGGCTCAATCGTCTATGGCTCTATGGCATAGACATAGACGCGAGACGCGACCCGATGCGATCTGGAACTCGGTTGCCGACAGCAGCCGGAAATCGCTCGCGTGCTTTACCCTTTTACGCGAAATCGTATCGATTGTTTTTGGCCCTCCTGCAGGTGAGCATGCGAGAATATATCTTCAGATGGCCTGAAAGTGTCTGCGAATTCCGTTCTGCGAACAATTTCTGTCTAAACTTGCTTCTCATTCGATTATAACGCGCGACTCCCCGGTGGAATATTCCCGCGGGAGGCGATTTGCGGCTCGGTATCAGTGCCACGTACGATACGTTGCGTCCTGCTTAACAAGCAGCGAGGGATTCGTAGGAGACAGTAAAGCGTTTTGCTTCTGAAACTTCCGACTCTGGAAGTTTGGACTTCGGAGGATAGGACGATTCTCATCTGTCAGCTCCATCACAGGGGTTGCGAGATAGGATCTAGAATGTCTCGAGTGTATCGATAATTCATCGCGCGACGTGAGATAGGATTCGAGATGAATTCGGTGGTCCACGGCCGGGGATCCATCATTCCTACCAAATTCGATCGAGTGCCCATCATTCGACGAGGTGATAAACTTTAGCCCAGAGCTACGATAATCTGTCTCCCGATGATCCTTCACCGGCTATCTTCTTCGGCTGCTACCGATTTCACGCGCGCCGTTGCATTCGAGCAAACAATTCTTTGGGAGAGGTTAAACCGCCCTCGATCGACTATCAATCCATTTAATCCTGACGGTACCTACGGCCGCACGAACGAGTTTATGTTACGATAATTAGTTAACTCTTGATAAAATTAATGATTTCGCGCGAGGAACAATCCTCGACTAAATGGCTCCACTTGGGATATCCGTTAGGTTCGCGCGAAGCGTTTGATAAATTTCTGGAGCTCAACAGTAAGCGCATCGATACGCGTTGCATCGTTTATTCCAGCAGCTCGCAGCTCGACGTGAGCCCACCTAGACAGATAAAAGGTCCCCTGCGTTCGGTCCGACTACAAACACGGATCTAACAGCACCGACATGCACTCGTGGCACCGTATGAAATATTCCAGTGGCCCAGCTACGTGATATTCGCAGATGCACGGAATATTCCTTTGTATCTTTGTCTACAGGTGACACGGCTAAAGTGCACTTTTCTCCGAGCGAGGAATGAAAAATGAGAGGACCAGCGAACGGACGCGGACGGGTAACGTAGACGAAACGGGAAGAGACGCTTACGCTACGTTTCGTAGCCGATTTCTACTTAAAAAAAAGAGAAAGACTGACCTGCAAGTCCACACGCACAGGGTCCAAAGTCACGGCGCTGCTGAACCTAAGCCACTTTCACCTTCTCTCTTTCCCTCCTTCGGCTGTAAACGGGGATCGGACTGATCAGAGTAATCTACATTTTCCTTGGAGAACGTTCGAGACGAGGGAAGGAAAAACGAACGTGAAACGCGTGCATACACCTATTGTGTCTGGGAATTGAAGGCACTCAAGTGTTTCGACGTCCGTTCTCGAGTTTCGCATCGAATCCCCGATATTATCGCACGCGCGGCAACGAAACGGTTAATTGATTCTCCGAGGATATTCCGTGGATCCTCGTTAGGATGCCTTATCGTCGATTGCTATCACGAAACACTCGCAAATCTAGATTACGTGCTCAACGTCGTTCTCGCCTCGCCCTCGTTTCTCTTTGCTTCTTGCCACTCATCTATGTCGGATCGGGTAATTTCAGCAAAGTGGCTCTCTCGAAACGATCGAGGCAAGCCGGTGTTCCGTTAAACAACCATACTACCTTGCAACAGCCTCGCGTCTCGTAACATCGATCCTGCCGTTTTCCCCAGCTGGAGGCGAACGTGAGAAACGAACGCGAAGCCTCGTCGAATTAACGCCGTATCTTCGGGTGAACATAATTAACGATTGATGGCTCTTACCTGCGACCCAGCGTCCCTGGTCTCTTTCTTCCTTCTTTGCAAGTGGCATTGCGTAATCGGCGTTGCGAAGGGTATGACTCTAATTAAATGGTCCAGAGACCGAGAGGACAAGGAAATCTAATTCTGTCTGATGTAAATTTGGGGGCTGGGTTAGGTGGCGGCGAGGAGTGCGTATATTAGACAGGGATGCTTGTATCGAATGCGGGAACGCATCGCGGTACTAAGCACAAAGGTAGAGAGGAGCGACTAGTAACTTTCAAATGTTTAGTCACGCCACGATGAAACATTTGCAAACCGCCGCGCGAGTACAGTGGTAATTTGATTTCGTATTTTCCCATAAACGCGAGGGAAAGAAGAATGCGCGTCCGTTGAAGGATATCGTAGGTACCGTTCGTTCGAGAATTGCATTGTCTTTAACCTAATTGATTTAAGTACTTGGATAAGGTGGCACATCGTTAGCGCGATTGTAATTTGAAAACGAGCAACGTTACATTGGCGGAGAATCGAGGAGCAGAAGATTCGGTTTGAATCGGCTAATGGCGCGAGGCGGCGCGAACGGGGCAGCCAATGGGAGGGTTGGAACGCAAGGGAATCGGGTAGGGAGCGCGGCGGGCCACGTAAGCGACGCACCGCGGCCGTGCAGTTCCGCGGCAACCCTCTAGCTGAAAGCATCGCGTATTTTTGTTGACAGTGACTGGTGTTCCGGACGGGACGCAACGCGTCGCGCCGTGAAACGTGAGAACCTCCTTCCCTCTTTCGGTTCTCCGTTCGCTCGCGACCAAATCCGTTCGCGTGCCGTCTCTTCGTGCGCCATCTCTCCCCATTTCGTGTCTCTTTCCATTTCGCGCGCGCCCGAAACTCTTTGACTCGCATCCGCGAAACGCTATCGCGCCATTACGTGTCCCCGTCCCGGTCCATCCCTCTCCTTCCATCAATCGGTTTTCCTGCGAGAATCACTCCCTTCGCGAGCCCTCTTCGTCGTTTGTGAGTGTTATGTGAAGTGTGTCCTCTCTGCGAAGCACAGTAGCAGGGTCAGGGGGAGAAGAAGAGTAGCAGAAAAAGACAGAGAGAGAGAGAGCGAGAGCGAGAGAGGGAGAGAGAGAGACAGAAACAGAAAGACGACTAGCAGAAGCAACGTCAGGCATCGGGGCAAGGTGAGACGAGTTATCGTAAAATATTATTTATCGTCCGGGCGTGAGTGATGAATTTCCTAGCTCGTAACAAAAATACTTACCTATGTACTTCTAATCGCTGAGACTGCGGATACCACTGATGTTAGATTCCGTGCGTAGGAATTGTCGGCCGGGATTTCTTCCATATTTATTCGGGCCTTTTAACCACAGGGTGGGGCAAATGGTTTGGAATAAGTGACGTTTAATCGCTCGGGCTTTAGGTGGTTTCGTTTGAATAGGCTTGAGACACGTGTACAGTCGGAGTAAGGGCAGCTTTCGCTTGTAAACAAAGCCAATAGATGATTTAGGGGAGCGCCGACCTCAGCTGAACCCGCAGGTTATTAATACTGTGTGTATTTCTTCGAAGACGACGACGAGTGAGCTCACGATCGTTACTTGTGTTGCTCGGAATTTTAGACGATCTGGATGTTTTCCGCGGGGTAACTGGGGCTCGCTCGTCTCGCTCGCTTGTGTAATAACTGTAAGAGTAAAAAGGGAAACGCGTCAGCCGTGGAATCGAGGCTACGTGGTAGTGAAAATGAGAGTTGGCGCGGTGTATGGCGTTGCAATATTTTTCAATCTTTGCACGGCCCGAAGAGGGAGCGGGGCGTCTCGGCGCGTTCCGCGTTGACGCGCGCAATTCTTTTCCTCGATCGAACTCGGAATTTGCAATCTTCTTCAATTGTTTAATTGCTCAGAAGTAATCGTGTTCGAAGGCGCGCGCCTTTACAGGAAAACTAAACCCCTTTCTCTTTAGCGCTGCGCCTGATAACTTTCGTGGAGTTATAAAAAGGTACGATCGGGGCAAGATCGATTGCATAACTGAAATGAATACTATTGGCTGAAATACGAGGAAACGACGGAAGAGCGTGGTTATGCTCGGCATTGCGGGCTAGACGTGCGGATTTGTTACCGGGGGTTTGTAACCTGAAACAATTGCGGTGCAATTGCTTCGGTTTACCTCCGCGCTACTGTCAATAGACTGCACAGTTAGATAGTTTACCGCGTTTATAATCCCCCGCGAATACGAGCCATTGAACTGTAAAATTGCTGAAGATAAACACAGTCGCGCGAAAAATCAACTGTTAACCACTGCGATCTTGGTGTCAACGTCAACTTTGAATGTGTCTTCCCCGTTTTTCGTTAATGCCCTGGTTAACATTCGAATAATAAACCTCCCTTTTCACCTTTTCTATGCAAGCCCGTTCACGCGAAGATGTAATTGCCCCAATTTTCATCGATGCTGAAAAGCTGCATTAATTGGACGCACGACCGCTCGACTGATCTCTGCTTTATTTCTTCCCTATTAATGTTGGTCCCAGTTCCCTTTCACCTTTAGTTCCAACTAGTTGCCAAGCCCCGATCGAATTTTTCTGTTAATACCTATTGTTATTAACAATCCAGTTATTATCTAGTCGGAATTACCGTCACGATTCTCGCTACGATTTTCTTCTTTAATTATCGATAGTGTATGCATTAATTGTTGTAGTCGTTAACTCGTTTTTGGGTAGGCGCGGGCTTGTGTAAAGGCATTTACTTTCATATATTCTTGCGGTGGAAAGAATTGGAGTGCTTGAAAATTCGTAGATATCTCTATTAATGGAAGCGGCTGCTTCTAAAATAGAGCGCTGAAAGTTGCGAGGTCTGACTCACTCGTTCTTTGATTCCTTGTATTAGAGTAGGACTAGACTAGCACAGTTTCGTGGGAACACAGAGTTTACCGCGATAACACGACGAACATTGGCGGAAACAAGCGTTCTTGGGCAAACAGCAAACAGCGAGTGGAAGAATAGGAGGACCAACAGGGATGTCTGAGTTAGGGTTTCCAGCAAAGTTAACTACTGGCAAAGAAGGAACTTTTGGCCCCTCGTATACCTTTAAAACACCCCATCGCCCCTGTCCCTGCCGTATCTGGATTCTGGCCCTTGGTGGAAATCGCTGGAAATCGGTCTGGGTCGCGATTGAACTTTTGTAACGGATTCTTAGGATGAAGCTCTCAAGAAATCCGATTGAAATTGAATATCCAGAGAGACGAAAGCGTTGGTCTCTTCCGGCTATTCCTCTCACCTTTCACCTCTCACCCTCTCGCTTCCGCGCGCACCTTTTCACCAGCGTCTCGCTTTATTATTACCCCGACTGCAGGGGGCCCGGTTCTAGGGCTGAGACTGGGGCTGCTTGATTATGCTCCCTTCGTTGTAGATCCTGGCCTAACCGAAAAACTTTTTCGGCCTTTTTATTCAAAGGTTATTTAAAGCTCGAGCGACTGCCGTCAACCCGAGCAAGTATCGCCAGCTTTCGTAGCTTCCGTAAAATCGTAGCGAAAACTTGGGAAAATCCATTGAAATGTTTCTCCCTCGAAGACTTATCTCCGTTCTATGCACGCCTTCCTCTGCACCGTTCTATGGGAACTGTATCGGGCCAATTTTGTCTTGAGTATCGACGACAGGCTCGAATAATTAAACTAATTTTGGACGAAACCTTAGGGGGTGCACATACACGCACACATATATAGGGGAGAGTAGGGTTAAATGGAACGCTTAACTTTGGAGGGTGATAACATAAAATCGGAAGGAAAAAAGACACGGGACTTCAACAGGAGTCTTAAGTGGACCTGAGACTATAAGAAAATCAATGATTTTGTTAAGAAAAATATTTGGCAAAAAAGGAAAATGAGATTTACGTAGGATAAAGCGGAACATCCATTTGAAGATCATGTAAACCTACAAAATCTTTATTTTTATGATTTAAAAAGTATTCATTTATGTAAAAAAACTATAAAATTATGTTTTAGGTATAACCATTACAGATAGAATATAACAAAAATATATATTATATACATAAGACAAAATATTTTACCAGGTAACTTAAAAATTACTGAAAATAATCAAATACACATAAATTTTTACATGAATAATAAACATCAATACGTGCATGGAGAATTTTTTAGTGCATTTTAAATAAAATCGTTTAACTTAAATTTTTTTTTGTATATTTTTTTATTATCTACTGTTTAGTGTCCAAGTTTTGATTTGTGGTTATATGCCGATTTCATGTTTATTGAATTGATTTGATTTGTGGTTATAGGCTGATTTCAAGTCGTTTGGATTTATGGTTATGGGTTATATTTATTGATGCCGCGCAATTTTTTCACCCTTTCGGTTTTTTTCATAATTTTGTATTGTCATCATGATTACGCACGTCTGCAAAGTTTCAAGGCAAATAGATTGGTGGAAGTGTTTTAAATAGGTGTTCCGCTTTGTTCCACATTCGGTAATTTAGTAAATATTTAATATTTACACTTCAGCGTGAGGTAAAGACCTGGGTAAAACACCAAAATGTAGCGTAAGGTCTACAGAATCCAACGACGTTCTTAGCGTTATAAATTTTCGAAATCCAAGTGGCGAAAAGTGGTCGAAACTACAACACAATATCGAAACTTCGATACCGGAATTTTTTCCAACACTCTTAACCGAAAAATAACGAGTGCACGGGTCTATGGTCTGTCACGAAATGTTGCGAGGACCGTTTGGTCCCATGTCACGTGATACCAAATCATTCGGATCTGTTATCTAAGAGAAACATTGGTGTTCCGCTTTACCCTACTCTCCCCTCCTGCGAAAGGGACACCGATACTGTTGTCTCATTGCGAGTAAATGCAGAAATGTGCGTTTCGTTGACCGATTGACAGTGTTTGGCAGAGCTTTTCGATTTATTCTTCTAAGGGAGAGATTGCGGTGGGTTCGGAAATCCACAAGCATGTAGAACCGCGTGCGCAACCTGGACACTGAACTACCGTTTAAATTCGTGTAAACTGTATAGTCTCTACCAATCTGCTGTGTATGCTTGCAATGCTGCATGCGCTGGCTCGCTCGCGTGTGCGTGTGTGGTTGCATGGATTCGCGAGAAGGAGTGAAAGGGAGGGACAGGGTAGGACTGGCTCGTTGCTTTTCATTATTTACGTGCCAACAAATAATCGCGTTCGCGACAACTTGTTGCTTTCTAGAAAATTCTGAACTTTGCGGCGCGGCGGTGGGACCAAGAAGAATTCCCCCCGTCAGATAATTGCGCGGTGTATCGCGTGCACACGAGCTTTTTCGTCCATTTGCCCGATTAACCGCGGAATTAGCTTTCCGCGGCCGGGGAAAAGACACTCCTTTTATACCCGCAACTGGAAATAAACCCTCGTTATCGTTTGGGAGGGTGGAGGAGAATGATTTAGATCATCTAGGCGAATCGATCAAGTTGAAAGTGGTGGAATTGACGGTGAAACGTAACACGAATGCGCGACGCGGCGGAAAATCAGGCGCAGGCAAGATCACCGTGATATTTGTACGAGTGGCGCGTGGCGCGGCAGCAGTGTCGACCGATCGGAAGTGATTCGAATGCGATTTGAATTTTCAGTACACTGGTAAATCTGCATATGTAAACAGAACGCGGCGATGCATGGGGGACGACAGGATCGCATACTGCACCTCCCTATGCACGCGCTTTCGTACAATGCGCCCCGACACTCCCGCGTCAACATCTTTACTGCCTCGTTAATGGATATTTCTGAAAAAAACTGTGATTACGACCGATCGTTTTGGTAGCTGTTAAACGCACCTGCGAACGTATTTTTCAGATGTTTGCCGGAAAGTGGTTGCAGTCTTCCACGTTGCTCTTGGCACTGCTAGGGACACGACTGATATTGGTGGTCGCCCAGTGCGGATCGTTCGCCCAGGACAGACTGGAGAAAGAGGAGAAACAGGATAAGCTAGCCCTGTATAAGGTGATTCTAAGGACTTACTGGTCGAGGGCGCGATTTCCACGGCATTATCCTGAGTGGAAGCCTCCAGCGCAGTTCGGCAAGCTGATCGGTGAGTCTTCAAACATCTTCCGTTCAAATCGCCGCCGAATTGATCGCAGCTGGGAGGGATATTTCGGCCAAGCTCGGGGGAGCGCAATGAATCTGTAATGCGTGGCTGCGAGTCGTAAGATTCGACGATGTGATTTCGATCGCGACGGTACCTACGTGGTATCGAAGAAGAAATTCTGCCATTCCTCCGTACTCCCGTTTACGCGAACCGCTGCTCTGTCGCGACGCATGTCCATAAACAAGAGAAATATTTCGGATGGTAATCGTAGCGCAGGCGGGAACAGGTGTCACGGGTCCCTTATCGTCTATAAATTTCTCTGGCGCCTCGTAACTCTCCGCAGCTTCGCATTTTCTACCGATGCGATGACGCCCCGGTAGCAGCGTCGATAGAGAGAATCGAAAGTCGAATAAATCAGCCCGGCCTGGTGGTGGTTAGCTTTGCCCTCCTCCGACGCTGGCGCGGCTTTCCTCGGGCACGAATGGCGCGGCAGAAATGTCAAATTCGAATTAGAACGGCACGCGTTTGCCGAAATTCAATTTCGGTTTAAAGGCCGACCTCGCATTCTCGGATCCCGTGGAAAATGGAGGGAAGGTTGCCGAGTCGATGGGGTGGAATGGGACGATGGTGAAACGGTGGCGGAGGGTGTACGGGGGAGAAGAAAACAGAAAAGAGGGAAAGGAGGATATGCAGGGAATGCGAATGCGCGGCATTTCCAGCGTCGGCGTCGGCGTCGGCGGCATTTTGTTTTACGCTCTACGGGGGAGAATTTGTGAATCGTTAGCGTGTGCGACCTCGCCATCCGGACTTGGAGGATTCCTCCAGCGCGCCCGCGAATCAAGTCTTCCTCAACGTCCATTTTCTCCCTCGATTCGTGGAATTAGCCAAACGTTGCTTTGTCAAACATTTGTTTCCTCCAACTCCTTCTGTCCATCTTCTACGTTTAGCAATTTTCATCATAAAAAAAGGGGACAGTTATTAAAAAGCGACTGTTTGCCTGCTTTTTCCATTCCTTCGCCTCTCTGTACTCTGGCTCTCGAGAAATCGGTAAAATCGGCTACAACATGTTCGCATTGTGTTTCTCCTGCAATCTCTGTCCTGGCAGGGTTAATTCGATTGTTACTCGATCGATTCTTCCCTTGTTAGGTATCTCCCTTTCATTCTCTTTGTGCTTTGTTTCGTATTTTTATTTGTTGGCTCGCGTTCCTCGGCGATTCGGTTGTGCACGAGCCGGGCGTTCTCCGTGCTGTTATCAGCACGAGACGAGAGCGTTAGAGCTTCTAGCTGCAATGCCGGCGGGATTGAAGCGGACGCATCGGAAGTCAAGTAGACTATTTCCGTATTTCTCTCGATATTGTGCCGCGAGATAGAAGACGGTGTCGTTTGTATTAGCGGAGGTGGTTCCGTTTGGTCGCTGGCTCGGGGAATTGGAGCGGGCGAGAGAGCGCGGGCGGCGCCAGAAATACAGATCGCGAACGATGCGCGAGGGTTAATAAAACATTGTTGCCACAGGTAGCGTTTATTTCGTTGAGTCCGTCGTAAGGGATGCTGGGCGCTAGCACCCTTGAGATTAGAGGAGCGCTTCGTGACCTATTTTTCCCTGGAATTGGAATTAAGCGCGCCGCGCTGCGCCGTGTCTAATTTTAGCGGCGTAAGTATGTCTCGGGTCTTTACGAAAATGATTGAAATTTTCGCTGGCCCCCAAGGGGCACGTGCGTCGATGAAATTGTTGACCGCGCGAGAAACCAAACGCGAGGGCAAATAAAAAAAATAAACTGGCGAGAAGCACGCTTTCCATCGCAGGGTTTTCTCCTCTTGCGGACGATCCAAGGGCCGTTTCTAATTATTCTTCTCCCGAGACACCCGCAGCCTGCTCGGTGTTCTCGTTACTTTTTTTTTCTTATTTATTTATAGCCGTAGAACGATGGTTTGGAGCGGAGAGAAGCAAAAGGACAGAGATACGAGGAAATAGGGAAGAGTCGAGTGGCGAGCGAGAGAAACGGAGATGTAAGTGAGGGTGCGAGTATGTGTGTGTGTGTGAGAGAGAGAGAGAGAGAGAGAGAGAAAGAGAGGGCGTAGGTAAAGAGGAGAGGTATTTTTAGCTTGAACCGAGAGAGTCGAGCCTTCCCGCTTTGCTCCCGTTTCTCTTTCCTTTCTCGTGTACCAGCTGCGCTCGAATCCACAGTGAAAAGCAACAGAATCGGGAAAAAATAATGCACTCGCCGCAGCGCTGATGTATTCGCGTTCTCTCGCCTCAATATCATCTCGCTCTGTCCTGCGAATATCTGATTGAGATAGGTTGCGTAGTGGAGTAGTCGCGTTAGGTCGTCCGTCGGACGGCTGATCAAGTATCGTCTGATTCTACTGGTCGCCTAACTTGGGTGGCGCGCGGCGACGCGACGCGATGAGTCGAGGCGCAGTAGTGACAGCCGTTTGTGGTCTGGCCTCGACGAGCTTACCAAGCCGAGAGCGTGTTGCCGAGAACCGGAAGCACTAAACATACGACAAGTGACGTGGGTGGAAAAAGAACTCGAGGCAATATTTAGTTGATGAAATTCCATATCCTATTTCCTGCTTGCTCAGACGTCGGGCTGTTCCGCGACAACTTAGATCCACCAATGGTTAGCGGAAGTGGTCGGTGGTGGTTGGATTGATCGTTAAATGGTTAGGGAAGCAGCGGCTGCAGTGCATTACGGTAGTTATATTTTGTCTCCTCGAATCCCTGGCTGAGCAAAATATTGCGCATGCAACGAAGCGAAAAGCTATTCCACGCGTGTGTTTCTCTAAAGTTCATCTCTGTGGCAGGACGTAGATAGAAATGAAAAGGGACGCGATTGCGATTGCGATTGCAGCTGCTCTCGTGTCTCCGTGTAATCTTCGTTGCTCGTTCTTTTCGGTCCTCGCGCGTCTTTACTTTGGTACATTTTCCGTACGTGCCGCGACTCGTGGATAAAACGTCACGGTGCTCGGTGCTCCGGTGCTCCTTCAACTCTACCGACCATGAATACGTTTATTAGGCCTGGTGGTTAATTAAAACGAGACGCAAAAGGTCCTTGGAATTGAAGTTGCAAGTATGTATGTATGTGGACGTAGGTAGTATGAATAGCGGCCGGAATACGAAGCGCGTTGCAGAGTTGTGCGGAATTACAATTGAATTACTCCATGAATTATAATTACAATATAATTCAATTACATTGTAATTCGTGATTCAGATCTCGCATTCAATTAAAATATATCGCAATTCGTAATTGCAATGCATTTGCAATTGTAATTGCACAGAACAATGTAATTGAATTATAATTACGAATTAAAGGGTAACCAATTTGAGAGGTAATAAGAGGTGGGAAAGAAATATGTAGGTAAAGGTTTCGAACAGAAAAAAATTATTACGAGTGCTGAATGTGGTATTATTCGTAAATTTATAATATAAAAAGAGAAACAAACCCCTTCGTTACATTTTTTCCACTTTTTTTTCACTTCTTCAGGGTTTTGAGCTGTAATTTAATTACAATGTATTTCAATTACATTGTAATTCAATTACACGCACAATTACGGTAATTAGGAATTGAATTAATTGAAAAGTTTGAATTATGTAATTGAGTTACAACGTAATTGAATTAGTATCTAATTGAAATACAATGTAAGTAAATTACGTAATTAAATTACAGTTTAATTCAATTAGCATAACCGTGGCGTGTTGCCCTCGTCGGTTCTTCTCAAAGAGATTCATCTTTACACAGCATCTCGCTGTTTCGCAACAACCTGCACTACGTAGGCACTTGTCCTCGACATCTGTTTCTCCTTTTACGAGAAAACGTCGTCCAGATCTTCCCGATATCTTACATTTTTTCCATCCCGACCGACCTGCTTCCCGGGGGATTCTGAATAATCGCAGAAGATTTGGCGGGTACCTATGTCGATAACAAGACTCCCATCTGGAAATGTCGGCGAACGTCAGATGCATCGCGCCCTACTTGTCTCGCGATCGGCCCGCTTTCTGGCCGATTCATCTTTTCAGGCCATCTCTCCGCACCAGTTCTACATGGAGAAATAATAAGCAGAAATGTCGCGTTGATTCGAAGAGCCTCGCACTGGGATAGGGGCGATCGTGGCGTTCTCAGAAAGTCGGCTAAGATTGCAATTGAAATTTGTTTGCGCGCCACCGGTAAGCAACGGAGCTCCAACTATCGATTCGCTTTGATGCCGCGGTGTAAACACATCCGCTGCTTCCTGCTACGTATCGACGGGGTTGTGAATAATTTGCTGCGGCACGGTGCTCGGCGGCGAGCGGCGATACAGATCGGGATTCACAGATCGTAGCTTTCATTCTTAGGGAATCGAGTGAAATCTGTTCCGCGGACGATAGAGTCGTATTTTACGAGCGATATCCCGCGGAGGAAAACTGGCCCCTGGTTTCCCAGCGAATACGGAGTTGGTTGGCTGTTGTCGTTATCGCGAGCACGAACAGGGACAAGCGACAAGCCGCAAAGGGTAAGCGAGAAAAGGGGTTAGCTGGGGGTGGGCAGGGGAGGGCGGATAAACAAGTGGCGAGGGCGGCAGAGAGGGAAAGCGAGAGGAAGCGAGAAGAACGCAGAGAGCACAGGAGGATGTATACGATGGAAAGCTTTCTTTAGCAGATGTACCGCTCGCGTCTGAAAACCATCCCTCCATGGGGCCTTTGTTGATTTAATAAACGCGAGCCCTCGAGCTTACCGCTTCGACTACGCATTGTCGTGGTCCCTCCACCCCCATTTCTTCTCCACTCATCTCTTGTCATCCCTTTTTTCGTTCCCCTGCCTCGTCCTTTCTCCACCTTGTTTGTTCTCTTTCTTTGCACGCGCTCCTCCCTTTCCTTTTCCGTCCAATTTATTTACCCCGCCTCAGCTTTCAGCCCTTATTGCTTTTTTTTTTGTCGCCGCTGTCTACGTTTGCATGCGGTTTGTTGGTTTGTTCCGCTCGCTTTCTCCTTCTCTCCTCATACATCTACCTCTCGCGCTCCTGCTTCTACGCGCATATTTTGGCATGCATTTAATTGTCCGCGAATGAGCATGGGGCAGGGAGTGTCTGATAGAAAGAGAGTCGGGAGATGCCTCGAGACTGTACCGAATCTCTGTATCCGTTTGCTTGTTCTCCGAGGTAAAAGGTAGAGAAGGAACCGGTGTGAAGCGCCAATTTCCTGACAAATTATTCAAATATCTTCCGCCTCAGCTATTATAATTATTGCGTTAAAGTTCCCTGCTGTGTGTCGGGGCGGTGGAAGGTTTATCCCGTCTAGTTATAAGTAGGTGTGTATACGCACTAAAGGTTTGGCCAAGTTTTTCTGGAATCAGTAGTTGGTCGTTGAGCAATTGGTTTGATCCGGCCGTATCGACGCGATTGGACACGGTTAAAAATTTTCCCTCTATTTTCCGGGCCGCGCGAAGCACGCACGCGGAACGGAAAGTAATTTGTGAGATAGGAATAAAAATTACGTTTCAATGTTGGCGCGACGGTGTCAATTATTGCAATTTGCTCGGACATTTCGCGCGGCAATCTCGGCAAATTGGAAAGCTAGTTATCAAATGACGAAATACAAGAGGTGTACTACGCGCGGTAGGAGTTGAAATAAAATTGCAGCGACGCGATTTTGGTTTATGCCACTCGCCGCTTTTCACCTACCGATGCTGCTGAGTCTGGCCGACAAGTTTCATAGTTACATAATTCCGTTCCCCGGCCCCGCGACGCGCCCTATATCGTAGATGTGACGAGTTTCCGAGGAACTCTGCTAACCTAGAAGGGTGGCCTAACGGCAAAATACTGTTTGGGATCGTTGCTGCTACCACTAACGGCAGGGATAAAGGTGGACTCGGCCCATTTGCTGCAAGTGTTTTCGTAGCACGGAGCCAAAGTACGCTCGTAGCGTGGAGCGTACATTCCAGAATTTACTCTCAAAGTTAAACAGCTCGGCTTAAGTATAATCGATATAAACGCGACAACACTGGTCCGAACGTCGATGTTGCGGTGTTGGAATTCTCTCGGAAGCCGACGAGCTCTTAGATGTTGCACGTATCGCCGCATCTCCAACTATTTAGCGATCGTACTTGCATCGTCTTCCTCTCGGGCAAGATGGGTCGTTTGGAGTTGTCCCGAATGGACGAGAGATCGTTAAGCAATGATGCTACGAAAACCTAACTGGGATGGCTGAGAGTGGAATACTAGGAGGTTGTGGATGGAGATGGGGATGAGGCTAAATTATGCAAAGCGCTTCGATAACTCAACTTCCATTCCTTCGACTCGGGGCCAGCGCAGTCTCCACTTGATATTTCTTTTAAAACTTGTAAAGCCAGTCCACCCTCGCCACCCTCGAGCCACTTTCACCGGCGGACTGCAGGGCTGCAGCACTCTCGTTTGTTTCAAAAGCTGGCCAAGAAGGCCGCCGCGCCTCGAGACGGATTGCAGGGAGTAATAAGAAACGCAGGCAGGAAGAATAGGACTGCGATAGAAAGAGAGGAACAGATGGTACTTTGTTAGCGTTGTTCCAGAGAAGTTTACGAGGCACAGGGCTATGTATTGTGCGAAGGGAGACTCGGGCATGGGAAGATTGGGAAAATTAGAAAAATGAAAGCGAAAGGAACAGGTTTTCTATCCGTTTGGCGGCAATTGTGCGTGGGCTTGTTTTAATGGACGGTGCGCGTGGTGGATGCAGCCACGTGGAAGTTAAAGGAGCTGCACGCGAAGGGACGCGTCAAGTTTTCGAAAGCGGTTTTTCTTTTGGCTGCCGCGGGAGTAATTAAAAGTTTAATCGACGTAGTCGGTCGTTTCTCCGGCAAGGCGAACGCCGCGCCGCGACCGCCCATCCCTCGCAGTGTAGCAGTAGGCGAGAAGATTGCCGGTTAATGTAGCGTTATAAAACGCCCCGGTTTTCGCGGCTCGTGAGAGAATTTCTCTCTTCCTTCGTCCTCTTTCGCGTTCCTTTCACCGGGGGATCATCCTCGACTCTGGAATGGAGTTTGATCCCCCTTGCCGGGATAGTCCGTTCGATACGTGCCTAGAATGTAGTTGCCAATGTTGTGGAAACTTTGTGGAACAATAATTGCCTGTGCTATAGCCGACTGAAGATGCTCGAAATTAGTGACGGTTCGCGTCGTCGCGTTGTGCCAGTTACAGTGGCGGATAAAAAAGTTACCAGTTTTTCGAACCGCCCTACTTAGTTCTATTACTTTTCAATATCAACTCAAAACTGCAGTATGTGCCTAATATACGCATTCCGAGAGAGCATTAAAAGCTGTATAAAACCCAGTTGCAGTTGAATTTATTTAACTAACAAACAAAAACCCTACGTAACATTAAACAAGACAACACACTTTTGAAGCCAATAAAAAGTTGCCACTTTTGAAAATTAATAAAAAAAATCTAATATTTTGTGGGGGCACCTTTTGCTTTTAGGACAACCTAAAAAGTTACTAAACTACTGGTAATTTCTTTGTCGGCCCCAAAAATGCGTTACCCCGTTCAATGTCATGTAATACTTTTGTTTGTCAGTTAAATAAATTCAACTTTAACTGGGTTTTATACAGCTTTAAATTCTCCATCAGAATATGCATATTAAACATAGAACAGTCCCAAATGTATGCTAAAAAAATAAGAAGAATAGAACAAATCGAGAAAGTGGTAACTTTTGTCCGCTAGCGTAGCTAAGCGTACGAGGTCGCGGCAACTTTCCCACTTGGTAGAGAAAAATTCTGCCTCCCTTTGCATCCGAAGCGAACTGTCACTAGAACCCGGCTAAGTAGAAGGACAGTCCTTCCTACTAGAGCGGAAAGTACTTAAAAACTGTCATCCAGTCCGGAGCGCGGTCCATTAGTCGAAATCGTTTCGCTTCCTATTCTCCTTAAATAAACTGAACAGGCCAGCTTGAATGCGGGAACAAAGAGCGGCTATTTCGATATTTTCGCGTTAATGGTCACCCGGTTTCCCTTGCTTTTCCGAGTAAACGACTTGCTCGTTAAACAGCTGCTTTTTCTCTTTCGTCTCTGGCCTGTGGACAATCTTTTCTGACGACCTATTACGCGCCACGGAGGAAACGATAAAGAGTAACGTCTAGGAGTTGTTGGTACGCGACATTCTCGCGGTGCAGGTCTTCTGGACAAACTATCCACGGATATGATCTCGGTAGTATTTTTTCAACGCGGATTTTATTAGCCACGTACACATACGTAGCGTAGAAATAACCTTCCAGCGAAGGACTTGTACCGGAAATGTCCGCTCCAATGACTGTGCGGAGCGAAGAGCAGCGATAAAATTTCGGGCTAAAAATTTATTCGGGAAACTGTCTCTAAGCTTCCGCGCGCAGAATTATCGGAAGCTTGGAGCCGTTAAAACGTCGAACATCGTGGTGTTCCTTTTTCCCCCGATCTGAATGGATTCATCGGCGACGCGAGGCGAGGCGGGTGGGGTAGCGCGATTTAATCGATTCGATTTCGAAAACGTTTGCCTTTCTGCCCGCTTTGCTTGAGCTCTTCTAAATAAATTAGAAGTTCGGGCCGCTTTAATTAGACGAGATCGGGGCGGATGGAAAGTGGACCGTACCGCGTACTTACTTAGTTGAATTTAATGCTGTCTTCCAAGTGGCAGAAAATGGAAGCGGAACAGCGACGCGGAGAGGGTCGCGTTTGATCGCAAACATTTCCGAATGGTCTGTCTTCGTCCACGTGGTGGTTTTATCTCACCTGCTCCAGCTAATCGATTTGATGACGAGCCAAACAGAGGCTCGGAATACGTTCCCCCTTTACACGTTACTTTATTATCGTTAATATTTTGAATCGCAAACAATTTCCGGACAAACCGAGTAGCCCGCTTATTCGATAAAGTGCATCGATTGCACAGGCTCGATTTTCAGCGATTGCGTTAATCCTATTTTATTGGCCGCGTTCGATGGACTCGGCGTAAATAATTAAACGAGCAACTTTCGGCTGCGGTAATAAATTTTGTCGAGAACAAAAGCGCTCTATAAGATAGGTGGTTGGATCGTGACAACGCGCATTAATCGCGAGCCCGTAAATTATAGTTTAAATTAAATGAAATTGTGGCGTGCGATCGCGTGTCCGAAACGTTCGATTGTCGATCGAATTGATGCCGTACCGATGCGATCTGCGCATTCGTGGTGTCCCTAAATAATTGCAAAGATCACATGGCAGAAGCTTTGAAGATATAAACTGCGTCGTTAACGATGTAGATTAGAGAGGCCATGCGTCGACTAACAATAAGTTGCTTCTGGAGGATGCCAGCTGTATCGTCCGCTCTTCTCCTCCCTTGTCCTCTCTTGTCCTCCCTAGCCCCTTTCGGCCGCTGGCAACGTCCGCGTCGTTAGGGCGGCTGTAATAATAGCGATGAATTGTTGATGGCATCGTGGTACTCTGTATTTATGTGCAGAGACATCCCACGAGTCACAACTCTCATCGAGCATCCCTCACCGATGATGGTCAGGCGCGAGTATCACCCCTATCTCGTAGCGCACTGACGATGTTTTCCCGCTTTTAAAATATGCACGGAACGATGCTCTCGTCACGACGAATTCATCCTCGCAATTTATGTATCGGCACCCCTCGCGCTCGGTGAAAGGGTTTCCGGAGAGGGTGCATTTTTGATTCAGCCACTGAATCGGGATGCCAGCTAGGATTCAAGGCGTGAATCAAGAACGGCGAAACCCTTTGGAAGTATTGTAGAATTTCCTTTCCACGGGGGCTAGTAATTTCCAAATTAACTTGTTGATATGCATAGAGTAAGAATGTCAAGTATGTATATCCGGTACGTGTTCTTTTACCATTCATACAAGAAAGATATAAAGAACGAACCAACTCGTCGGTTGTTTCTGAATTCACGTGCATCTTCGGGAACGAGATGCAAGCGAGACTCGTCTACTTAGGTACCTACCGACCCATCGTCTCTGATTTGCGCGAGCAAATCGGCTTACGCGACAACCGTCCTCGTCGCTTCGTTTTCGTCGTCTCCGTTTCGATGGATAATACGAACGATACACAACGTCACCGAGACCAATTCCAAAGGCAGTTAATGCACCAGTAACCATTTATTGCTTTCGGCGCCCCCTTTCTCAGGCGCTTGTTCTTTGTATACTTTGTGGAAAAGCGTCATCTCGACGCAAGACCTTTGACGCTGCTCTGCGCTCTCGCAATTATGGATACATAGCTTGGTTCCGACGCTCGTCGTCTTTCACCGTCTTCTTGTTCCAGTTTGCCAATTAAACGTTGCTCTAGACCAGGCTACTTTATTTCGTTCGTGCTCGACCCTCGCTCTCTCTCTCTGGCACTTTTAACGCAGACACCCACATCGAGTCTTGGCGGACATTCGCATTGCGTCGCTCCTACTTTTTCCATCGAACCGCGTAAAATCTAATTCTACGCTGATAAGAAAAGTTGGGGAAAAGACGGAGAAGAAAATTGAGAGAAAAAGATGGAAAATTAGTAGGGTCGGTGGATTTTCAGCTCGCGAGCACTCGCCTGGGATCCTTGGGTCGAGTAGAAAGGTCGTGGGATCTCTCGTAGTTGGCTCGTTCGCTCGCTTGCTCAGTTGCACCCTCGAGGAGCACTGAGTGGTGCACGCTACCGCGAGGATAGCTGTGAAATCATAATAAATATCCAGTCGAAAACGACGGCTTGCCATTTATAGGAAAACTTGTCTACTAAAGCGGCGAAGGCGACTCGTCGCATTGGTCGCTGGTAAAATCTGGCTTGGATATTTCACTGGTGAAACTAGCTATATACACAATTGGCGCAGACGAACCGCGGGGTGTTCTATCCCCTAATCGCGAGCTAATTCAAAGTTAACTCGCGCGCATGCATACGGAATATAACGCAGAATTAGAGATGGAAGAAAGCACGCAGTGGCTCGTTAAGAAACTCGTTAAACTGGAGGCGTAGACGAGCGGAATAAAATTGAGGAAATTGAGATTTCGGAAGAAGGAAGAAAGAGGTCTGCAAAGAGGAATAGCGTGGAAAGAGCGAGGCAGATGCAGTAGAAGGAAGCGAAGAAGTTTTCGGCCGAAGGCAGCGTTCTGCCCTCTGCTATTCTCGACCACAATCCACGGCCTTTCCGTGCGGTACAACGACGCGTTATTCGCGCGGTTACGAGGCACTTGGAAAGTTGGCGTATCGAGGGCACGTGGTCCAGCCACCGCAGGCGACTCTGGCCATCCTCCGCGTATCGAGCAACGCCCAGGGTAACGACAACTGCATAATTTCTCGAGGATACACGAAGCAGTTGGACATGCTAGCAAGTACAGAAATTTCGAGTACCTTCCGTTTGCGAAATGCTCGAGTTGCAAATTCGTACATGCAACAATGGAGATGTAATAAATATGTCCTGGCGATCGAAACGCGTCGGTCGCGTTTGTCGTCAAAGGAATCAGGTGAGCTGGAATTCCGTAAGCGTTCCCGAGGATTTCCGTGCGGGCAAGATGAAGGATGAAGGAGACGTGGATAGCAGCAGCCGCAAAATCGCGGGGAAGACTGTACCTGCTGCTCGTATCTCGCGCCGCGCCGTACACAGAACCGCACTGGTGCGCCCGTTGATATAAACTTAAACTTACGAGACGCACACCCGCGCCGAGGATTAATACATGGACAGGTTGCACCGCTGTACATATAATAGTTGTGTACAATAATAGCTGCGTACAGATAGGTACTATGGTTATGGCGCGTGCCGTTGGAAATTGGTTAGCTGCATCGGAGGATGCAGCGCCATTGGCCAGCATCTTCCATTCTCTTCGTCTGCTCTGTCTCGAGCACAGTTCGCCGAGGATAATGCCGTCCTTCCTTGACAGTATCGATTAAGCATTATCTCTTAACTAGACCGACGCTCGAAATCCAGCTTTCTCGTTACCGGGACTATAGTGCAGGACCCTTTACTGCAAACCTAGGGATGTCCCTCGAGACGGTCGGCCAGATTCTAACGTAAGAGAGAATGGGTAACCCAGCTCCCGACAACGTGACACGACGCACGGTACGCTGGCCGTGAATCCTGCTCGTCTTTCACAAGCCAGAAGCCTTTGGCCTAGCGTTTGGCCGGCGCCGATTCGCCCACCTTCCGATTCCTTTAATTTCGGTTTAATCGCTGGGCGAGCAGCAGTTATATTCTTATGGAAATCGCGCTCCTGCTATTGCAGATCTTAGGGGAGAGCGGAAAGAGGGTATTAGCTCCTCTTATATTCGTGCATGCAAGTTTACGAGCTCGTAAAACGGGGCCCAGGGAGTAATAGAGAGAAAGAGAGAGAGAGAGAGTGCGGGGTGCAGCAAATCTGAGGATAGTAGAGGTTCAATCAATGGATTTGTGTTGCGGAGTAATCGCTTCCACTCGAAAAAAATATTCGGTGCTTAACGAAGCTACATTCACTCTGCCTCGCATCGAGTTTCTTCCGACCCGCGGTTTTTATCGTCATCGTCGTCGTTGCGCTCAGTGGGTCGAGTGCGCTTGTCAAGGGAACATGGTTTATGTATAATAAGCTCGGCTTAGGTATACATGGCTCTTCTATTAAGTACGATTCTTCTCTCCCTCCCCCCCTCTCTCTCTCTCCCTCTCTTGGGATAAATGAAGACACTACCGAGAAATATAGAGAGGAGGAGAGTTCGCCGAGAGATCTCGCCGAAGAGACCCTTTAGCGAATAGACCGTTAGCACCTGACGTGGTGCTTGACAGCGATAATACTAGTTTGGTGTGACCTAGCTGCAGAGACACGGGTAGTCAAGCGTATCAGGGCTAGATTTTTGTCGACTGTGAGAGACCAAGTAGAGACCTGTAATAGGGAATTTAAATTCTGCTCGATAGCGTGGGTGGTGCTCGAACGAGCACGCATGTCTGTAGAGTAGATTAAAATTCTGCTCGACAGCGTTTATCGTGCGTCGAACGAACGAAGGATTTGAATTGTACTCGGTGGCGGTAGCAAGAGTGGTTCCCGAAGAATAATGGACCATCCGAAGGATTAGAATTCTTTCCTCTCTACGTCTACAGCGTAGAGTCTACAACTGTCTACACAGTTGACTTTTCAAGTGCTCGCGAATGCGTCCCCGTTGAGGATTCTTCGACTATACACATATTCGTAAGTATTCTTTGATTGAGGATTTCCCCTGAACGCCACGAAAATGCAGTTTGAAGTGTAGGCTAATTTATATTTCACCATTTATCAGATTCCATTACCTTTCGTCCTTTTTTCCCCTGTTTCTCTTCCTTCCTCCTTCGGTCTTCTCGTATCCGACCGTTGAATTATTAATTTGATTTCCGTAATATCAACGTTACGCTCCGCCATTCTCTTTTCTTCTCTTTCGTTTCGCCGATGATTAATCGCTCGATTTAGCTGTGCGCTTAGGTACGCGTGTTACACTGCAGCACTTGGTCCGTTTTATGAGTTAACCTTTGACGAAAAGATTGAAAATTTGAAACGGAATAGTTTAGGCGGTTTTTCAGGTGAAAAGGAAGCGATCGAATCGAGGAAAGCCTGCGGGCTTTTCCGTTGGGGCTACCTTAGAGTCTCGGAAGCCTTAGTTTCTGAGATTTGCTCCCTAGCACGCCGTTTTGTCTTGGTTCTTGGTGGAGGCGAGCAGCGAGTGGCGTGTCCCGTAAAGGGCGGCAAACACGAGAAGGGTTTCGAGTTGACACAGGGTCGCATAAGTTTTTCGCCAACTACGCGCCATGAATTTCGCGGCGTTTCAGAAAATCTCTTTGGAAAGGTTCGCAGGGGGGGGGGGGCACGGAAGTATAATACATAGGTACATGAAAAACCAGAACGGGTAAGAGAAATAGATGGTTCGTTGTGAAATCGCGCGGTGAATTGCGGGTTTAGTCAGAGAGACAGCTGTCGTTAGATTAGCTGTGCACTCGGCGCGATGATTTTAATGTCCCTGGACTATTACGGAATCTCGTAGCGGGTAATGTATCGCGTAAAGACGAAGAAAGCGTACGCCGTACGGTATCGCAACGAAGGGGAACATCCTAGGATCGGATGGAGCTGTATTCAGGGCGAGGGGAAACGCCGTTATGAATTTTATGCTTATCGATCCTAGCGATATTGCTAATAAAAGTAGCGATGCTACTCGTGCCCGTACTCTTTTCTGCTGTTCCATCTGGTATCCGACCGTGCGTTGTTCGCACCCCGAGCCATTATACCTGCCGTATCTCGAAATTTTGGCCTTCTCCGACCACGCACGCTCGACACACCAGCAATCGATGCAGTGAAAGGCATTGCAACTACCGCATACTCTTTCCCTTGTTTACTCTCGAATTCAGATCCCCTTGTGTCCCCTCGTATCGTGTGCACAAAAGGGGGCACCTGAGCTTTAGGGTACGTTTGAAAAGCGTTACGATAAGAAGGTACGCAAAGGCCCCAAAGACCCCCTCCTTACTCTGTGGAAATTCGCCGGTTCTGTGGCGAAACGGAAGATTGGCAAGCGGGTGAAAAGGTGGAAGGGAAGAAAGAGGCGAGCAAACATCGGGGGAATGGAATGTCTCCGGTCCCCTCGCGATTCGCGATGTCTCGATTCTCGGACCGGCTTTTCTCTTCTGACCAGCGGGGTGCACTCTTTCAGTTGCTCCCCTTTGCTGGCTTGGCTACACGCGTACCCTCCCGCCCTCGCTCTCTCGCATCGGCCTGCTTGCTGCCGTGTTCAGACGTTGGTATTTTCAGCTTAATCAAGCGTGGCGCGAGCTTGAACAATTGCTGCTTTTGTTCGACGGCCGCGGTCTCCGTCAAATTTTACGTCAGCTTGCTACCTTTCCTCTGTTTTTTTTTTCAGTTAGGTTGCTCTTTCCTCCTGTCGCGCAGCCTTCGTTACTCCGTTCCTCGGTTATGTAGCTCCCTGCAACCTCACCTCGCGAACTAGAGCAGAGCATAGCCCTGAAAGAGATTATAAATTTCAACATTTCATTCGTTGGCTCGTAAAAAAGCAGCGATTCTCCCGTTGTATCGGCCAGCAGCCGGCCAGGCAATTCCGTTGAAATGCAAACGAGTTTGAAGTAATGCAATTTTCGTGGCTACGTAAGGTGTGGCTGGAAATGCAGCCACTAGGTACATAGAATTCAAGGAAAATAACGAAAATAACAAAAATAACCCCGGAGCGCTATATAAACAGAGTTGCCTGTCGCATAACGAAATTTTCAATTACGCGTTTGAAGGACCACCCCACCGGCGCGGCAGTCCGGCACCGGTTTTGATTTTGTCCTATTTCGCGGGCCGACCGCTGCTCTTCTCTTTTTTCTGTCTTGCTCGTTGCTGTTCCTCCGACTCTTTTCAAACTGGACTCCCGCTTCGCGGCCAGTCGGTCCTACGTTTCTTCTCCTTTCGCAAACGGCACATAAAATATTCACGGTGGCGAGTCTCCAGTCCGGTAAATTGGATTTGTGAAAAAATTTGGCTGGTGGATTGTTTTGAAGGCTACGCCTTGCCGAGAGGAGTCTCGTGGCCACGACGCGACGTCGTGGTTGCACGGTTACGGGAAAAGTACAGGGGGTTGCGCTCGCGTACGCTTCACCCCCTTTACGACCTTGTTAGGCAGAATCGTTCCGCGCGCTTTGCCCCGCATTTCCCTGTGCTCGAGGACTTTTCGAGGGGACTCTGTACGGACAGAGAGATTGATGGACGTAAATTGGGGGCTCTTCGGATGCAAATGTTTCGATGTTGGACGCGTTTCCCTCGTGTAGTCGGCGTTTTAAACCAGCCGAGAAAATCCATCCTCTGCTACAGCTCCTTATACCTTGTGGCTGACCGTACTTGCCGAGCGAACCGATATCCTAGCAAACGTCGCGACATTGCTTAATCAGGAGAAGAGAGCTTTGCAGCGTCGCATTTGCGCTCTAGATGGTATCAATGTTGAGAATTCAGGTGCGAGGCCAATTTTTAATAGAATCAGGATAATGCGGTAAAAGAAATTGAAGCCGAAGCGGACGTGAGCGTGGACGCTGGGTTATTTACGGGCGCGATATTAGTCTTGCGGTTTTTCGTCAAGCAAAGTGCCAACGGCAGACAACGAACTTAGCTTCTGTCGGCAGTTACGTAGCGCGAGGATTTTTCTACATGACACGAAAATTTTAAAAATAGGCTAAGCTGCCCCGCAAACGGTGTCGCTTTTTCCTGCTCGTTGCCCGAGTGCGCGGCGCTTGGCGAATATATTACCGACTCGTCGACGCGCCACGCGAGTACGATCAAAAAACGAGACTGGCTCTTTCAACGATGCACTGTCGCGATCGAGTTTCAACGAAAAATCACGAAAAATCGTAGCCGCTGGAAGCATACAACCCGTCAGTATGTTTGTTAACCGATCCTGTGACGCGCCAGTTCGCGAAACGATTACAGAACGTTTCGAAACGTTTACCAGTTACCTATCGTCAAACGGAGGCACCTCTCTACCTTAATTTTTAATTCCCCGACAATAGTTCGAAGAAAGTTTTGTTCTGCTGGAACGTCTGTGCAACTACTTTGCCTCCAAGCTTTTCCCTCTTCTCTCCAGTTTTATGGCGCCCCGAGAACGGGCGATGTTTAGTATTTATTTTCTTCTTCGTGAGTAGGGGGACTAAATTAAAAAGAAAATCGGGGCCAGTCGCTCGAGGAACGTCGCGTTCCATGCGTTGGAATGAAAACGGCCACTCACCCTGCTCTGTCCCTTAGATAAAGGTGGCAGAGTAGCGTATACTTTTGTTTTTTATCGTGCTGGCTGGAATTGGGTGTTCTGGCCGGCAGGGAGAATAGTCGGGCGACGAAAGAATGAATATTGTACATATAAGTGTAGGGATGTTAGGTGATCAGGGCAGGAGTAAACTGCACACTCGTGGAAAAGTAAAAAAGGCTTATTTATTGTAAAGAATAGGTTCAGGCGATGATGCCTCTCGTTCGACGGACTCTGCAGGACTGACTTCATCCATTCTTATCTTGCGCTCCCCGAGATTCACACTTACAACACACACTCTCTTGACACGCACTCGGGTCACCCAAACTCTCCGCATGCATTCGACGAAACCATTCAAACCTCACACCCCTGACGCATTATATATTCTACTATAAACATCCGCTCTCGATCCCAATCGCTCTGGCCCAAACATACTTTGTCAATCAAACAGTCTTCGCACTCCCACATAAGTAAGCGTGATAGTCGCGGCCTCGTGCTGGTACCGTGATCGAGTGATATTCAAATTTAAATGCCTGCCGCAATAAAGCATTTAGGAACTGAAAAGTTTATTTGACTACCAGGATGACTGTTTGTCTGCAAGCCCTCGATGTTCCGCGCGACAAGCTGCCAGGCTCTGACCTCAGCCCTTGCTTCCACCTTACGCCAGACTGGGGCGAACAGTCGGCAGTTAATTTCGCATTTAGTCGCTTTCAGCATCTTCGTAGCGCGCGTCCCCGGTCTTCTTTTCTTCCACTCTGCGAATGCGCCACGGCGTTAATGGGTCCTCCGCCGCGCGGAAATAGCGAGCTTGTTCTCGCCAGCATCGCGTTATTTCCTCAGCTTTTTCCCTTATCCTTCTTTCTTCGACTAGTCCTGGCGTCAGCTGTTGTTCCGTCGCGAATTTTTGAAATATAGTCGAGTGACTCGACAGGCACGAGAGGCACAACCCTTAGCTGGATTCGATTTTTCGATCCTCGAGTCTAGCTAGGAAGAAGCACGGCCGACTCGATGAATCCATGACGGGGGAAAAGCAGAGAAAGAGTAGGTTATCAGCGAAATCCTGTTGCGTGAAATGAAATGAAATTAGACGCGCCCGTGGATGTTGGCGCACGGACGCGGACGCGGACGTGACGATGTATAGACGCAGGCGGAAATAAAATTATTCCTTATTACGGTATTTCTATCCTGGTCCCCTCTGCTCTGTGCGACTGAGCGAAAAGGTTCGAGTAGACTCGGTAAAGTGAGTACAGGGTGATTGGCTCAGGCTATTCTCCCTTTCTCCCTTTTACTTTTTACTACTCCGCAGCGTCGCGCGATTTGGCCCAGCTCGTTTCCTTCTTCCAGAAGATGCCCTCCGCGGCAAAATGTCCGCGTACACCCTTAGAATTTTCGTTGTTTCTCTCTCGTTCGTTGGGTCGGATCGCTTCGGAATCTTCCGCTTATTCGGCTCGCAGACACGCGGCTGCAACTCGCAATTGCGTTCGGTGTCGTCGTTGTTATCGTAACGGATTCCTTGATTGTATCGCGAACGGAAGAAGAACGGAATTTCATTTCAGACGGGCTTGATTGGATCACCTTTTAAAAGTGGAACGCCGTTTTTGTGCGCCGCCTGTCTTCTAACGACCAGCAAGTCGTTTAATTGCCTCAGCTTCTCGTAGGTATTGTTATCTTCCGCCTGTCTTTCGTTATCTGGCAAAATAGCCGCCGCGTCGTTTCGACGCACAGCGCAATTCGCCGCGCTTGCTCTCCTTGATTCTCATTACTATTTCAATTGGCGGGATATTCGGCTGAATCCGAAACGTGACGCGGAGCGACGGTTTCTCGAAACTGAGATTGCTTGATATCCGTGGATATCCGTCGATAGTCGCGGAGATTCGTCGAGTGGCAACAGCCAGCCGCCAAGTCTGTTTCGCTGTTGTCGCAAGCAGCGAGGAATTTCGGGGAACGCGAAGGCGGCCAGCCACTAAAATAAAAAGCAGAAAGAAAAGGCAAACGAGCCGTACCGCCTTATTACCAACTCGAGACAACTTGGCCGGAGCGAAGAGACTGCCGGGAAACAGAGTTTCGAGGGGGGGATAGGAGACAACTCCGCGTTGCATCTGGAAATCCCGCAGCAGACAGACACTGCGCCCGCCATTTAATTTCACTTCCTTATCTCCTTCTCGGGCTCTGCGTCGATCCTCGAGATTTCTCCGCGACTGCCGCGTCTCCGAGTCGTCCGAGGGCGGCCTAAACAGTCGAGCGGGAGCAGGCGCAGGTATCTACTAGGTCGACGCGTGACTTGGAAATAAGCGGAGCGTTCAAGTAGCTTCGCTGCAGGTGAGAAGTTTGTTCTTGTGGGTGGAATTACGAGCTGGCAGCGTGACCAGGATATCAGGGGAATTTAATCGCGCAGTGACGGGGTAGGATTACACTGGGACCGCAATCACGGTTCGATTCGATCCTGTACTGTTTTCGCCCTCGCGAATTCTAGTCCCTGTGCGAAACCGCGTCGTTTGAATAGGGTTTACTCCGCACCGGCCAAGATATTAAACGTGTCTACGTGGGTTTTCGGAAGTGCTCCTTTCTGGATAAATTTATTCACCGGCAGTGAAATCTCCGTGGCGCGACATCCTAAAATCCTAAATGAAGGGCGGGCCGGAGTTGACGCGCGGATGCAACTGTGCATAGCACATGCGTTATCGCCGCGTAAATTACATGGCATTCCCAGTGCGGGGACCACGGGGTGGGGTAAGTGGAGATGGTGGAGTAGCTGGGGAAGCGGCGGTGGTCGGAAACCGATCGCGACACGATCGAATAGGAGTTAATTCGAGAATTCGAAAGCGTCGAGGAGGAGCGGAGGCCAGATGAATACGCCGCGCCGACCCGTGCAGCGGTGTCGCGCATAGAACCAATTCCGCATCGTCGACCAAATTGTACGCTTGTTGACGTCACGTCCGTTTCCGTTGGCTTCGATTGTTATTGCTTTCCAATGATACAGCCCTTTGCCAGCTCGGCTGGCAATCGTGGAACGTAACGGTGCCCGCTTTCCGCCCTGCTTTTTTCACCTGCTCATTTCGCGGTTCACCCTGCCCGCCCCTTTGCGCCGCCGCTTCTACACTGTTAGCTGTGTAGTATTTATTCGAAGCTGCACAAACTTAATAAGTGTTCAGTTGAAGGCTTCAGGGTGTTAATGGCTGTAGACTCAGCGTTAGGTTGGCCGCATTTAATTTATCCGACAGTGGTATCGGATATACAATCCCCTTTAATCAATTTATTCACGGTCGATCTGACGATTCGTCTAATCTGGGCCAGATGTATCTTATCTTTCGTACGCTTAGCCACGCAAGCGTCCATTTAGACTGGACCGCTCGGCAGACGATGCGTTTAGGCGAAACAATATTTCCTCAAACGTTCGAAACGCGAATGGAAAATGCAAACGCATCGAAACGAATGGAGGCTTTCGAAGCGGTTGCAAACGTTTTCGCGTGTCTCGCGTATTGCCCCGGAAGCACTGTTGCGAGCTAGCTGTATATCCCCCGTTCAGGGAATAGTCCGAGTAGTACATTTTCGGAGACAAGAGAACATCAGACGAGCACGGAGGCTCGTCGCTCCCGTAGCAAGATAATTTCAATTCCGTGGTATGATTGGCATCCCGAAGCGTCCCCTCCGCTGGCAAGGGGTGTCTGAGATTTGCGATTCACGATTCACGATTTACTTTCTCACGGAGTCCTTGGCTCGAGCCAATTTAATCTGCATGCAGCTCTTGGTCAATTAATGAAACCTCGGGAATATTCACCCCTCGGCTGGAACGCGAGGATCGTTAGGTGCCCCTTTCCATGATATTAGACGTTGCTTTCGAGATTCAATTAATCACGGAACGAGGCGAATTTATCGTTCCTTCGCGATAGTCGCGCCACGGGGAACCGTAATATGCTAGTTGAGACGTTCCAAAGTCCAACGTATTATACAATTATCTTCCGCAGCGATTCCTCTCGATCCAATAGTATCGTATCGATCCATACGATCGGTGTATCTGTACATAGATTTATGTATACACATTGACTGCACTTCTATTCGGTGGGTGGAATACGAAACTCGAGAAGAGATGCAAATTTTTATTCCGAACAAAGTAATATATACCCCACCTAACAGGAACGATGGATGATTCAATCGATTGAACTTTCACAGCGACATTTGCCTCGATGAAAGAAACGCTCGACGGGGAGGGTATTTTCGAAGGGGAGGAAGATTGGCGTGGGTAAGCCAATCGACGTGTTCCCGCGGTAATTGGTACGCTCTGGTGCCTTTAAGTGACAAATAAATTTCACCGGCCCACCAACCCACCAGCCTCTTGGGCTTCTTTAATTGAAGATCGTACAATAAAGAAGGCCGAGCTCGGTCGACCCTTGGCATTTCTTTTATTTACGAGCCTTCGGCCTCGAACGAACAATTCTGGAAAAGTGAAGCCGAGTATAAATAATGAAGCGCGGCTGGGACGGCGGCGAGAGAGTAGAGTAGGGTGAATCCTGTCTAACGCAGGACTCCAGCAACATTTCATCGTACTAAACAATTGCTTTGAGGAGAAATCGTCGAGTCTCTGGCGCGATTGATCGCATTTAAACTCTGCTGACTAGTCGGACAATTTTGCTCCGGCACGTCGGTGTCCAGTAAAAAAAGTCCTGCAAGCGTTACGTTGTGGAAATGAGTTTGAGGGAATTTAAATAATCCCCGATGTGAAAGGGTTCGTTTCCCTTCTGTTGCTGGCGATGGTTTCTATCCCAGCGAAGTCGCAGACGGTGGTGAGTTTCACTCGACGCGTGCAAACATCACGCGACTCTCTCTTTTCATTCTTATTCACGGTTTCTTCCGCCTGGCTCTAAGTTCTGGTCCAAGAGTAGGAGATTTCGCGTCCAGCATCCGCGATTCGCGACAACTCGACTGCCTCCCCGTGGCTTCACGCGAAAATAATAGTCGGCCTGGGGAATTTGGGCAGCTCAGCACCGCCTGCTTTCACCCGTCTCTGCACTTTTTCCCCTCGTTTTGGGTCGATCTTTCGTTCGTTAGCCGGCAACCGCACATCACGAACTCGCCGGAGCGTGGAGCGGCCACGGCAGTGGTCGAATTATAAAGTTTCGTTGTTTATCGCTCGTCAGGAAACAAGTCGGAGCAGCCGGTGCGCGTCGCGTCAGTTGGATTCGTCGAACAAATGTGAAAAATGAAACTGAATGCGAGGAAACAGGCATCGTTATTCCACTGTAGTTTTCAGCGATTCGACCAGCAGCTCTCGACGAACTCTGCGCGCCAGCAATGATGATAGGTACCTACCTACATACCTACCTACCTATTTCTCTTTGCCAATTCGCTGCATCGAATTATAATAAATTCCTCTAAATGAATTTCCAAGGGTCCGCTGCAGCGAAGAGGGCTGCTTTGACAGCCGCAGCAACAATGAATCCAACGAGAATTCAATTTACCCTCTCGTATATTTCATTATATTACACGGGCCTAGGCAATTTGACGCATTCGTTTGATCATCCGCTTGGACGCACTCGTATGTGTACTCATATTTTCCGATTGACTCGAAACGACGAAACTCGCTTGACGCTTGTCATTAGTAAGCTTACAAGCTTTCGTAGGTTTGGTTACCGACTCTGTTTCAATTTCCCGTTTTAAATCATCTCCGGCTAGCACCCCCTGCCCGGGAGTATTTGTTAATTACGGCGATTGCGATTAAACGACACGAATGGACAAAGGCAGGAGGGGAAGGAATGTACATTCGAGGAGGATGGTGCGTGAATGGCATAACCGTTTATGTAATACGTACATCGTTCTATTTGTTCATCCATTTATTTATTTCCAAAGCACGTGATCGATGGGCACACGATAGCTCCCTTTATCAAGAGAACCGAACGATTTGCTCGTGCGCTTGCTGCGTCGTGTGACGAATAACCTTTCTCATCGTGTTCTACGATCCTTCCCGCGCGGAGTCGCAAACTTTTAAAGACACCCGCATCAGGTCTCAGGACGTTCTTTGCCCGACGAAATTTCAAGCTAGGACTCGGATCGATGCGGCCAAAATGGAAGTTGAACGATCCGAGCGGAACCCGTCGTCATCGGCGATGTCGAAGCTGGGAAAGACGCGAGCCGCACAGAGATATAGAAAGGGGGGTTATCATTTTGCGGGTTGTTCCATTGTCTTGGGCGTTTGCTGGGATACCTCCTCCTAACCTGACGTTTTCGTGTCGCGTCGCGTCGAGACAGTAGCTCGGTGATTAATGATTACTGGCTGTTTGGAATATTCGACACTCGGCAGTTCCTTCCGCGTGCAATCAATAGCCATTGTTCAGAATTCGTGTAGAATTTGCCGCGAGCTGGCGTACCGCTATATCGCGTGGACTATTGATTTCTGCACTTTCCTCGAGAGCCTCTCGAACCAATTCGCTCAAGCCGCTCGAGCCGCGAGCGGACCGGGCTCTCTCTTTCACCTTTTCTCTTCTGGAACGAGAACAGGAAATTGTGACTTTAATGGCGCGAACGAGTGCTTTCGAAACGCGCCAGCGTCCCGAGTCCCCCCCCCCCTGTTTCAAGGGTCGTATCGTCGAGACGAGAGTTTTGGTCCTCCTTTCGACAAACTCGCTGGACCAAAGGTTTTAGCCTGTCACTGACAGTTAACCTCGCCGCGGCATTACACAACCAACATGTGAAAATATCAGTCTGAATTCTCCCGGGTTTAGACCGCCGCGGCCGGAATTTCAGGGCATTGGTAGAGCTGGTAATTGGACCAGATGAAGAAGGATGCTGCGTGGAGGGTTTCGTACGCGATTAAGTAGCGGCCGTTTGCAGGGACGTTCATCAGGAGTTCCGTCCACCAGAAACCACCGCGACGTTAGCTCTCTTCTCGCAAAAACGTTGACCTTGGCGATTGCGAGAGATTCCGAGAACGCGGTACATAAATCTAATGTCGAAGGAAGCGGAAAAAGCAAAGGACAGTAGAATTATTCCGGTCATGGGCAGACTTGAATCCGTGGAAAGTGGAAGTGGAAGCAGCCTGTCCGTGTCAGACGCGACGGCGCGGCGCACGACCTCTGCCTGACTTTGTCAGCAGTTCCGTTCGGAAAAGCGGTACTTTTTTCCCCCCTGACGTTTACCCGGGTCCGTGCACCTAATATCCCATTGCTCGACGTAGGAGGAATCGGCATACATTTTCCTACGAGATCACCGCGATCGTACACCGCGCAGGGGATCCGCTCGGAAATAGAATCGAATCGAATCGCAAATAAAAATAGCTCGAAGGCGTAATCTCCTGTTAGTAGTGTGAGTCACGGCAGGAACGATTGTTTGGCTCGAGGAATTCGTTGTTGGGAGAATACGCTTCGACGGTATTAGAGTTGGCTAATTTCGAAACGCGCCGCTACCGGCTTAGTTTTGTATCTTGCATAATAATCGCAATAATCGCATTCCCTTTTCGCGGCTGCGCGTCTTGAACGTAGGTACTAGAATCATACTACAGTTAGGTGTTGCTTTCCGGTAATAGTTGGCCGACGAAAACAGAGTCCTCGGGGTAAACGGGGTTGATGATTCGTCGAATCGGTAGAGCGAAATGGGCTTTCCGAGCGGCTGCATAGTGGTCTTTGGCTATTAATTCTGTCGCGCTGAACGCAAAAGGTTTCCCTTTACAGTCTACCCTCTCCATTTTACTGGTTATCGTTATGGCAGGAAGCACAACGAAAGAGTTGAAATCTATATCGTTAACGAGTGATCGCGCAATGAGTCTGACCGTTAAACTACGCTGCTCCTCTTGAACCGTCGTCGATCCTCTTTAATTAATCCCTCCCCATCAATTGATATGATAGTTTACGGCAGTGGGCGAAAATGGGTGGGCGAATACGTTGGTTTCATCCACCGCTCGTGCACCTAACCCAGACGGTTTCGACAGTGCCGATGAATGGGGAGGGAACGTGGATCGAGTCTGCGAACAAGGCCCCTAGGGATGCGGACATCCGATAATCGGCCGAGAATTAAGAGAGAAGAATCGCGCGAAGGTGACTCAGCAGGATCGTTGATGATCATCACCGGCTTCCAGCTAACTGGATTGATGGAATAGAATGCTGACTTATTAAAATCCTCGTAATCTAGCCCGAGACGGTCATTATCACTATCAGCACATGGCGCTCGTGACAATTTTTTGATCCTCGATAATAACCGTGATTGGATTAGGAAGCTTTGCTTTGCTGTGTTCGTTAGCTGTTGGTCGTGAAATTTGGCCGTGCAAAGTAGATGCAAGTAGACGCGCGAGGCGGGGGAAAGGGACAGGACACGGGTCCTGGTTCCTGATTCCTGATTCCTGCTAGCTGGCCCCATATCTCTCTTACACTCGAACGCGACTGAATCCCCACAAATTTATACGAACAGTTAGTTCCGGGGTAGTTTGAACGGCAGCAACCTCCACCGGTATCAGACTCGCCATCCCTTTTCTCGAGACTCGAGCAGTCAGCTTGAGGTACATCTTGCTCTTATCCACGATCGTGGCTCGACCTGAGCGAGTTGGTGTCTCGGAAGGTTGCGCTAGGTCGGTCGTAGGTTAAGCTGGGATAAATACAGCCTCATAACTTGTTCGCTTCCTTCCTTCCTTCCTTCCTTCCTTCCTTCCGTTTCTCTTCATCTATACTCTTCGTCTGCTCGCGTTCACCATCTCCCTTTCTTTTTCTCAACTTTGACGACTCGGTTTCCCTTCTCTGTTTTACTCTCGTCTGCCTTCTCCTCCTCGTCTCTGATTCCTGTTCCGGCCTTTCAGAACTCTGGTTCCACAAGATCGTTTATTTGTTCCCTTTGGTGATTTGGCGAGTTGTACGCAATCACCTGTCCGATCCTCACAGTCTTCCTAGTCGAACGCGGTTCCTTCTAGCTTCTCGAAAGTTTCTCGACATAAGCGCGACCTATTTCCCGTTCTACCAACTTTTTCGACTTCGATGTGATCTTTTTCCTATCTTGGTAGATTGCTTAAGCTGAACTTTCCAAATTTCTCCACTGGAATACGACCTTTTCCCTGTTCACGGGCATTTCCAACTCGAGCGCAACTGTTCTGCTACGTTTCTTCTTACGCGACTTCGTCGCGATCGTTGTCGCGGCATTCCAAAAGTCTGGTGCGACGTCCGTTCTCTTGCCCTCAGTTTGTATTACCGACAGAGCATTCTTCTCGTTTTGTTATTTTTTCGTTCGAAATTTCTCAGGTTCCGCCCCGGGTCGGGGGGTGGGGGCAGGCTACTAGCCGAGCCAACTCGAACCGACTTCCTTCTGGATCTCTGTCGGACGCATTAGGGTCTCCTTGGCACGCTGTTTGGAAGAGGCCGCTCGAGCGGAAAAGTGGCGTTTGAGGCGCGCAACGTGCTCTGCAAGACAAATTAAGGGCGGTCCGAGGGTTGGTCGGAAAACGAGCGGAGATTTAGCGACGTCAAAGAGGCTGCTGCCACTCGAGCGTGAATTAGGCCGGATTTTCTTAAGATTTTTTTTTAACGAGTCCGTCGTCGCCCGGTCGCTCCCGTGCATTCGATTAATTCCATCGGGATTACCTATAGCTCGGTGATTAACCAAGCGCATGCTGGTGCGGTCGTGATTGACCCTGATGAATTAAATTTGTCGGGAAAACGTTGAGAAATTTGTAGACCCTATCGGTGAATGATTTATTCGAGCTACAGACTCGGCGAAGCTTGATCGGCGTTGATCAGTGCAGGCTGAATGTCTATCGCACAGCTACTTAGTCTGTTGGCAGTGTAGCAGAATTAAAGCATTAATCGATATCGAAAAGTGGTTGGAGCAGTATTACCTTGGAGGATAGGTAGGTACATATAGCGTGAACGGTCGTTACTCTGTCAAACGTACCGAGCAGAAATCGCGGTCGTTTCAGCCACTAAAGTTGCCAAGTATTTCTTGGGGCTTCCTGCTGGGAGTCGAGTAACGTTATCGAGAAGCCGGCGCGGCGCGGCGACGCTACGTAACCGTACGAAGCGGGCTAAATCATCTCACTTCCCTTTTAGCCGACGTTACACACATCTTAAACCTTAAAGTGTCGTAGGATATGGATACTTTGTTCGCATTGAAATTTCGATAGTTGGCTAAACTTGAACGCGGAAATTAGTCTGGCAAAGTCTCGAAGAGTGCTTAGTCGTTAAAAGACTTTGCATCTAAAGCAAGTTGAATGGGTTGAAAACTCAAGCTTTCCTGAAACGCGGTGGAACGATGCACTTTTGTCAGTTGCAACGACTGCCGTGTCTATCAGATTTAGAATTTTAGAAGTAAACACCCCATAATTAACTCGTGTCACTGGGAGCTTGGGCGTCTAATTACGCACCCAGCAGCGCCTTCTCCGTGTTGGGGTGGGGAAAAAGGGCAACGACGACCTGGAGTAGGAGGAGACTGGTGGAACGGTGCAGAAGAGGAGAGGAGAGCAGACGAAGCCAATAAAGTCGAAGGATATCAGGTTTGTAGGTAGTAGTAAAGCTCGACGGTCGAGCAGCCAAGCGTGATACTCGATTTCAGCTGGAAATGGTATCCAGGCAGCCAGTTAATGCGAGATCTCGACTTGGGCGCGAGGAATTACAAGGAGGATCGTCGATCTGGTCGCGTCGGCGTCGCATGACCCACTTGCGAAACTGCTATCATCGACGATCTCTCGACCAGTTTCAGGGCAAACAAAGACCGCCTAGACGACGCATCAGCGCAAGCTCTCTCTTTCTCTCTCGGGATTAATATTGGCACGATTCTTGTTTTCGTGGATCCCGCGATAAATCAAATAATCCTCCGGCTGGACCAAGTTGCAGCCGAAATCCCCTTGGATTCCGCGAACCAAAGTCCCCTCGCTTAACTTTCCGCGAACGTGGTAAACACTCGCAGCAGAATTCTCGTTTATTATTTGTCGGGATGAGCGTGGAAACGTTGAGGGTTTTCAATTACGATTCGCGGTTGGAGTTGCCCGAGTCGGCTGCAAGCTGAGACTCCGTCAAGTTTAAAAAAACAGACACAGAAGGGGAGGCGGCATGTAAATGGTCGCGACACGGATGCCTAAGGCGCACTAGGAGCCAGAGCCAGAAGGGGGCTCGAGAACTCATACGGCGCGGCGGGCGGGGATGACGGTGACTGGTGACAGGCGACCCTAATATTTTCTTTGGATGGTGCTTTAAGCCCACGCCTCGGCACGGCTGAAGAGTTCAAGTACTGGCACTCGTGTGACGGAACGATACGCGATCCTCGGCTTGCGGATAGTTAAAGTACAGAATGTTTCAAAAGGCCTGCCGAGACACGGCGACGTGCCCTGAAAAGAAAGGGGCTTTAAGATTGCCCTTCGCCCCGGGGAACGCCTTTGATAACTTCGTTCAAACATCGCTCGCCACACACCCTCATTGGAAGATTGTCGGAACACGGCGAGCCAGCAATTACGTCAGACATTACTCTACTTTCGTCAAAGTTTTCCTTCCTCCGTCCTCTGTCGTGGCGATGATCGGTACATACGCCACCCCGTACCTTTAACGAAACTGCGGCGAACCTCGGAACGAAACAAGCGAAACTTTTGTACCAAACTATACACATCGAAGACGTCGAGGGTCCTTGACGGAAAAATCACGGTGACGATGGTCCGTTAGCCAGCGTCTCGTCCTTTGAAGTGGACTCTCACCCTCTCGGCCTTTCGTCTCCTTTCGCCGTCAATCTTGTCGCGCGCAAAAGAAAATAAAAAATGTTTGCGATCGTCGTTTGTAACACGTCACGCCTGGCATCGTTTGCAGTTGACGACGTAAAACCGCTGGCTTTTCGCTGCCGCCCGTAATATATATCGAAGCTTCTCCATGTCTCTCCGTTACGTAAATTACGCTTGCGAACCTCGCGCTAGCAAATGCAAGGGTTTTCACGCGATTCGCAACCCTTTCTCCATAACGGGTCAATAAATTTCTACCTCTGGGACTGGAAGCTGACACGAGGTGTCTACCCAACCCCCGGGTCGGCTGCATCCTACTGTCTAGCGTCTGCACGATAGTCCCTTGGATTTTGCCGAGGACACGAGTGCGGGGGACGTCGAGAGCGTGATTGGTCGTCGACGACCGCAACGCGACCACCATCACCGCGATCATCGACATCCTCACCGAGTTGCAGCGCGTTAATCGGGAGTGCGATTGCGATTGCGATGGGGTCTGGAACGTTCGATCCTGATTTACTTGAGCCCACGGCCAAGCTAAATTGTTCGTCAGCAATAATAATGCGGATGCGTGGCTACGCCTTCAATCAATATATCCTCTTATCGCGACGGGTATCTTAGCAAATCTCAAAGCGATACCGTCACCCTGAAAATTTATTTACCCGAAAGTTCACCGAGATCCCTTTGCAGTTCTCACTGATTCGTCGTAGAGGTTCGCTGTCCGAATCGATTGGAAAACTCGCGCGAATCATTGAAGGCATTCGGCCGTAAAAAGAGGCGATACCGCGCATTGGTCGGACGTGGCGCGGCGCGGCGAGTACGCGCGCGATCGATACGTTTGCCTATATCTAGTCGGAGATTTGCAATGCATAGGAAGAATTTGGAGGGTCGGCAGGCGTGGAATAAACGCTGCCCCGTTATCCCTGACCACGTAAAACTACGTACATACATACATCTACGAATGCAACGAGATTAACTTGAAACCGAGCGATCGATGTTTGTCAAAAGCTGGCAGTCGGTGCCACTGGTCGGTGACTCCGCAACAGGGTTGATTTGCGAACAGGCGGCAGCTCGTATGAAGAATTCATTGTCTCGTACCGCACGGTTAAAGGTTAAAAACTATCATAGAGATTTCGATAGGTAACAAGACTTGCGCTATGTATTAGGGTTGCAATCTTTGCGTCCGCTCCCTTCGAAACGCGGGACAGCTAGTTTAGGTATCGCCTTAGGTAGCCAAAGTACGGATAATGAAATTACGAAACGAGTACTCGTAGAGGCTGTTGGTGCAGACATTTGCCGCGAAGGCACCCTGTATACCGAAGCATAAGCAGATATACCCGTTGCCTCGGCTCCAGCCCACCGGGAAATCATCCCCTAGGCCTCCAACTGGAGTCGCTCTCCCGTTCAAACCCCCCCGCACCGGTCGGTATGCGTAGCCACGTGAATTGCTCCTCCAGCCGTACTCGCCCTTCGGCGATTGATACACGAAGCTTAAATTATACACGGACCTGATCCCCGACGCGCCTTAGGCACCCTTAGCCGCCCTTAGTCGAACATGGATACGCGTCGTATTCCGTCCGATCATGCGAACCCCGCGTCCCGCCGTCCCGACGGGACGAGCTGTTACTTTAAAGCGAGAATACGGTTCACGATCGAACCCAGACCATTCGCTTCCACGCGATGGACGCTCGATAGTTGTTTACCTCCTGATTAGTGGGAATTTTTCACGCGCAGATGTATCAGTCGGAAACTATTATATACCTACCTAACAGTTGAGTTTAGATGACGATTGTCGTAACACTGGCAAACGACCGCCCCTATTTCGCGTTGCTTCGTCACAGAGACTGCGTTCCAGCTGGAAGCCGTAGGGTACACACCGTTCGCTCGGAAGGTGGATTCCCGGAGGATAGAAACCCATAGGCGAACGGGAGCTTGCGCACACAGCAGCAGCAGACACTCGAATGATCCGAAGCGATCGGATCCGATTCAATCCCAGATACCTTGCTTCCGGCAAAGATAAATTTATTATCTCTGACCGTCGCGTGGCGCCGCGACTGTTGACCGATCTCTCAGACACGCTCGACGATCGACGCGGCGCCTCTAACCGATTTAACAGGAATCGGGACAAGTTCTCGTTTTCCTGTGCTATAATCGAGTGTTCGGATAAGGGAGAGCACGATAGACTTCAATGGCGAGCGGAGAACTTGAAATCGCCGGTTCTCCGTTCGTTCGCTAGCCGTGCATTTATCCGGTTGGTTCGCGGTTTTAAAGACAGGACTTTGTCCTACGTCCGTGGGAATTAGATGGCTGCTTGAAACTTGTCTACTGCGAGGAAACTCGGGGGGCGGTTAGAGGCTCGCGTGGACCCGTGAACGTGGTCTGGCCTTTTTCCGTGTATCCCCCAGGCGACGCGACGTGAATTCAGTAGTGCATGTCAGCGCCTGGTCAGACACCGACTGTACCTGTTTGGCGTCTCTACGCATAATCAAACTCGCGACTTGCATTTATTTTTTACACCAAAGTCTTTTGACAAATTTGTTAGCTACTAAGCGGGTATGTGCTGGAAGAAAGTGGTAACGTTTACTTGGCGTAATTCGAGACTTGGAGCGATCCTTTCACCCTGAGCATCTTCGCTCGCCCGTTTGCTGCGATGACTGACGATATGTCGCGTCGACGAGACGAGTTCCTTTGCACCTTGCCTCCCTAACCCCGACGTCGCGCGTCCACGTCAACGTCGACGTCGTTCCCGGTGCTGTCGCCACGTAGTCGAAGGTGGAGGGCCTCGTCTGTTACTTGCATCGACTAGACGTCGAGTTTCACGTTCACGGCAACATCAACGAAGGTCCAACTAATTTCTTTGCTGTCGTCTCGCGAATCGATGCCGATGATCCCTCTTCGTTCGAAAGCGTTGCCAGTTATCGTGGATAGTCGCGTATAAGGCGACGCCAGTACACAGAAGCGCTTCGGTTGGATCGGTGAAAACACTGCCTACCTACTTGTGGAACTTGGAATGGGAATCAGCGATTCACCGAATCCCCGATATCCTGCCGAAACGAATGGACGAGAATGCATTGTAGATCGATCGACTGCTTATCCGTAAGTGAAAATGATCGAGTATGGATTTCGCATCGCTAATCGCAATAATAGACTCTCCTAATGGATGAATACCAGAACGCGTCCCTCGAATTTCGATTAAGCCGAGTCATTCGAAATGGCGAGGCTGAGACCCGTGGCGCGTGCACGCATCTTCGATTATAACTTTAAATTAGTTTTGTTAGGTCTGTTACGCGATTACACATCGCAACGCATTCTTAGCCCGAGATAATTAAGCTGTCCGTTGGCGCGAACGCGCACCGCGAGCTGTTCAAAGTTCTTTCTACGGGGCTTTGGAAGTCAAAGTACCTAGTTTAGAACGCCGCGCCGCGCTGCATTCGTTATCTAGCCAACAATCGCAGTCCCTTCCTTCGCTCCACTGGTAATAACGGCCACAACGCGGTAGACTATCGAGATGACAGCGAGGCGCGACGCGTCGTTAAAGACATCGAGGCAGGCCCGGTCGACCGTGTTTAATTTATTAATCGAGAGAGTTAGAAATCGAAGGTCAGCGACTGTCTAATGGAGGGATCTGTCCAATCAAGTTGAGTCGAAGGGAACGGATATCGACTGGAAGTTGGGGGGCCAAATCGACGAGTATTGAATCGCAGCTGCTGTACCAGATGAATAGAATTCAAGACAATAACGACACGTTAAACGATGGACTCGTAAAAGGGAGACGACGGCTGCGGCGACGCGACGTTCGTGTTTCGTCCGTCTTTTCGATTAACCCAACTATCAAAATCAGGAATCGCTGCCGTGTGTAAGGCAGTGCTACGCGCTAACTCACCGGCACACCACCTCGGATCGCAAGTTTAAATTAGTTTTGTTGAGTTGGCCAGCGCGGTCACGCCAACGCGCATTCGCCGCGGACTAAACCTTAATGAGTGGCCCATGATTTTGAATTATTCGATACACATAATTCCCTGGTGACGGATGACGGGGCCGAAGGTGGTCGGCGCCCTTGCTTGTTCGGTCCTTCCTAATGGATACATACCAAACTACATTCCCCCTCAGCCTCAATTTCGATTAAGTGCTCCATCAAAATGGCAACCCTTGAGAGCAAACAGTTAGAGGGCAGCATCTCCGTCGCGTCGCCTCGCCTCGCGCCTTGTAATTGGTCACCCTGCGCTGTTAGCGAGAAGCTGCCAGTTTACTCACCGTTGATTGCACTCTGGTGTACCTTTTTTTAATTGATTGAATTAGAGAAGAAGCGTTCTACATATATCCGACACGCGCCGACTTTTTCACGGTATTCGCTTTCGGGAAGTCCTCGCAAAGCCTCGTTATTTTTACGTTACGTCACGTAAAATTGTTGCGTCGAGCAAGGACATTCGTGAGCTCCCTGCCAACGAACGCGATGGGTCTAGTATTCTGGTCGCAGTGCAATATTCTTATAGCGGCTGATTGGTGAAATGGAAGGAGGGATTGGAAAGGGTAGGATGCATCGACCGCGGTTCGCTCGAAGACGTAGCAAAGCAGATGTAGCAGACCAGAGGGGGTAGTCCGTCTACAGTTTGGAAATTCCTCGGTCACGTTGCGTAGTCTACGAAGGAAGATAGCCGGGGACGGAGAACCTGCCGGCTTTGCTTCCGAGCTTTTCGACTTTCGTGGCCTTTTTACGGTGTACCGCAGCGACGAACCGGCCGAGTCTTGCAAACACTCAAAAGGAGTCTCAGCTTGGCCCGAGCTGACCTACACACCCTTTCAAACATTTCTCAAACTCTCTGCCGAGGTCTGATTTACGATGGTCCATCGACCTTTCCTTTCCTGGTCCTTGTCCCAAACCAACCCGCCCGCTTCTCTCTGCTCTTCTCCTTCAGCGTGCAACGCTTCGAATACAAATGTCGAGAAACCTATACCGGAGGTGGACGTACAAAAATTTAAAACTGGTGGCGTACTGAATAGTTTGGAAGCAATATTTCCCTTCCATTTTCTCGTCGACTTACCAGCGTCTGTATTGCGATCGTTGCTAGAGTAGAGTAGAGTAGTCTGCTCTGGAAATCGAGTGCGGGAATGAACAGTCGTAAATAGTGTTGAGGAGGAAATGCCGTCGGGCATAGCACGCAGGTACATACGTACCTATGTCCGTCTACGTGGACCGTGCGGATTCGTTCTGTATAGCACGTATTTGCGAGAAACGCGGGGGTCATAAGATGCACCAAGGGCTAGCCTGTAATTATTTCTTGGGCAAATATTCTCCCCGTCGCGTCGGCTGGTGGGCTCACTCGCTCGCTCGCTTGTTTCGCTTTTATTAAACTCGTGCTCTTTCGTCCGCCTCCCCAATTCGTCGACGCCCACGAGGCACGGGCTTTTAATAAAAGCCGATATTAAAGGGATTAAGTGCCCGAGTCATCGTGGGGGGTTCGGAGCGGAAAGCCACGATTTCTTTCATTTTCTTTTTTCTCGGCGCTCCTCCAGCCGAGTCTTGGATCGGATTATCACTGCTCTCACGATTCGTCGGAGGATGAAGCAGCTCGTCAATATAGTTGCAACGGCTGGTTCGTTTCGAGATTGGTAAGTGGCTCGACGGTATTTTGATCGGTATTTCGGAAAGAAAATCCGGGAATCAACGAGCTTGATACTTGATCGATCCAGGCAAGTTGCAGCAGGTGTATGCTTCCTTTCCTTGGAGGCTCCCGATTGCCGGCAACTTTCCAGAGTCTATCAAAATACCATCAATCTTTCTCCGGCCCGGCTAGACAATTTCAAAATAACCATCCGGTGCAGACGAAACAACGAGCTTCCCGGCTTATAGCAGGAGGATCCACCCTTTCCTTATCATTCTTCGCGGGTATAAGAAGCTAAGGTCGGTCTAGGGGGCGAATAGCTTTTCCTGAAAAAAGTCTGGCCGCCTGGGCCCTCTTCCTTCTTCCCCTTTGACCCCGAAAGTCTCTTGTAGCGACGAAAGAAGCGTAGCCGCAGGTGGGATCCACCGACGATAAAACTAGCCCCTTTTTGCTTACCCCCAACCGAAGCAACTCTGGTCTGTAAATCTTCGCTTGACGTCTTACGTGGTTCGACTTGGCGCCATTAATATTGGGCCGAAGCATGAAAGTGTAGGTGAGTGGTGGTATCGCTGCGGGCATCGTCATCGTCCCAATCGAATTTAGATACCCATTCGTTGTCCTCGCCAACTTGATAAAACCGCACGAAACGTATAGGTACACGAGTCCGAAAGTTAGGCACACCATGTGCAAGGTTCCGTCATTTGTACCATTTGTATCGCATCGTGGCAGCGACCAGCGAAGCGTTTTCAAGCGAACAATTCCAGCCCTCGAAGATCAAGAGCCGCGTTAATTCCCCCTCGAAGATCCCGATTAGCAACCAAACGCGCGGTCCGTGTACACAACCGCTCCCTGTTAATGATTCGGTTACAAAGCCTGCCGGTCGATCCGCAGCTGAGACGGAACGCGGCAGCCACCGCCTGCTTCCCCCTTGGATCAAGGGTTCTGTGCGTTCTACGTGCATCCAGTATCCCCGGCTAAAGAGGTAACCACTCCGCAGCACCGTAACAACTAGCCAAGAAGGATCAGAATCCCCTTGCCACGCTCGTAAATGGCCAAGGAATAAGAAGAATTTTGGATTCGTGAGGAGATCTAGGAAATAGATACCTGGCAACTGGATAAAAACGGATGAACCCAAGGGGCGGTGTAATCGATCAGACGGACTCGGACAGCAAAATGCTTGGTGGGAATGTAGGAAAGGGCTAAGGCTGCTGAATCCCAGAAGAAGGTAGAAAAGTAGTAGGTGGCGAAGGGATGAAGAAGGACGGAAGAGGTGCTTGCGGAAGCAAGAAGCTGGGGAATTTTGGATTGTTCGCCAGACGATGAAAAGACAAGGAACCAAAGGACAAAGGAGTTCGCATGCACCGAACTGGATACGGGAACGGGATGTTGAAGAAGATGAAACAGTAAGCGGACTGTCGTGAATCGCTCTCTCAGAATTGACAATCGGCAAAGAAAAACACGCCTCGAAATCCCGTCGCGCCTGGAATTTCTGTTGCTTTTCCCCTTCGTGCTCTTTATTCCTCAGGCCTTGTCGATGTCCTTGCTTTTTGCTCGGTCTGCATCTATGCCTGTCTTCCTCTTCTATTCCACTATTGCTCTAGCATCTCCGTGGATTGCAGTCCCCTTTCGAGAGCGATAAATACGTCTCGAGCATTTCATCCTGTCGCATCGCGCTGGTCGCGTCGGCAAGAGGAACCCCTCCCGTTTTCGCCACATTCTCGGTGTCTGTTTGCGCGTAAACCCTTTGGCGCGGGGACTCTACACCGGTCGTTTAACACCGACCACCACCTTCTCCTCTAAGCTTATATAGTATTCCGCATGCGTTTAGGGGGTGTTTTTCGGCCCACGGAGGGCATGTTTGAATTTTAAAGCAAACAAAGTAACGCCCTCCTTCCCTTGCGGTGGCGAAATGAATTTTTTATACAAATCCAGAGCCGCGGTTTATTAGAATATGCTCGTTCTCGCTACCATTCCGATCCTTCCCAGAGGATCCTCCTTTTACTATAAATTTCGCCGTTCGCGGTTGCGTAGGCGTCACGGTGCTTCGATCTCCCCCTCGTCCGACCCTTCTATCCGAGAGCTGTCGTCATAAATTTTCATCGGCGTTCCGCGTGCAGGCGAGAGTCAAGGGCACATAATTTATTCGCTCGCCACCCTCGAGCCCCAGCCAGCCGGCTCGCTCGATGCTTGGCCAATTGTTATGTAGATTGAAGTAACATCAGCCGGCAGTTACCTCGGCTATTTCGCTGATACTTAGCTGAATGAAGTTGTCCGATTCAAACGGACCCCTAAATAATGTTGCTTCCGGCTGGACGTCGCGGTGCGCCGCGCCGTTGCGTCTTTGCTCTGACAATTCCGTGCTCGATTGCACCGATTATCCCCCGATAGGATGATCGGCGAGAGAGAAGCACCATCAACGTTAACGACACGACGCTACACGACGGTGATTATAATGCGATTAATTGGCTTGCACGGTGAAAGTCGATGCCATTGGCCGCTCGCTGCGTTCCGCTCCGATCTCGTCCGCGGCGAGAACGAGCAATCTCTGCCCGAAGGAACGAGAAAGAACCGGAGGACGAAGATTAATGATGGCTTTCGTCGGATTACGCGTAATGAGCGGTTGGCCCAGCCAGTTAGCTAGCCTTCCCGGAGATTGTCCGGCTGAAAAACTCTTCGATCCAACCGCGCTCAGAGATTATTTCGTGTCCGTTAAAACGACACTTGAGGGAACCTGACCAACGTCCAGATAAAACGTTCCTTTTACCGGCGCGGCTGCAGCAGCGGAAGGAGAACTTTTCAGAGCGGCAACCACCGCAAGGTTTTTCGCGTCAGCTGCCTCTTCTTACCCCAGGGATTATCGACATCTTGCGCACTGTGCATGGTATTAACGCCATACATCGACAAAGATTTCGCGGGTCGGAGCGTAGAAAGACAGGAATTTTCGCGAGAACCGCGAAACAACGAGCCCAACTTTACGAAAGCCAGCTGGAGTGGCCTCCAAACGAACGGGCTGCAAAGTCGCGCTCAACCACTTCGCTCCTAATTACATGGCCCGCGTCTGACTCACGTCAGGCCCGCGAATTAGACAGCGCGGAAAAGCCGGAGCGCGCCAACAGAGCCCTTTGGTCGACCTAAAAATACCCGAGACAGGGGTTAATTTTCCCGCGCCTTTCCCGCATAAAAAGGGTTTGGCAGCGTGCGTTTGAGCATCACAACGCGGCTGCGTGAGTCTTTTGCCGATCCACCGAGCCTTGGCTGGCGTTGAACCTTCGATCAAACGCTCGCTGGCTGACGTTCGTCGACTGGAGCACACGTGGACGGAAATACGGAAGAACGGGTAAGGAGCAGAAGAGGAGAGTAAAGGGGTAAAGGGAAGCTTTGGTTTCCGCTTCGGCGCTTGTAACGTCCCGAGGGATTTCGTCGCGCCACGGCGTAACATTCCTAGCTGACGGGCTGACCAACTCACCGGAAACGCTTCAGAATCGATCGCGGGAAGAAGTAAGCGCGTCACCGATCGTTTTCCTTCCCCGGAGAGGTTTCTGCGATGGAACGATCGCGGAAGCGATGCTCCCTTCCTTCTTTTGTTTGTTAAATACATAGCCCGTGGATTCTGCTCTGTCGCAGACGTCCTTTCGACGGTCGGATAATAGTCGAATTAAGAATGAAATCGTGGTGAAACGTAATTAGAGTCGTTCTTGTTTCTTTGACGGTGAAACCGATTGAGGGCAACGCGACGGTCGGGAGGAGAGCCAGGAGGGGACAGGCCGCCGGCAAGTGTAGAAAATTTCATTATGCAAATGGAAGACGTTCGTGTTGATCCTGGTTATCTTTATCGATTACAAACCGTCCATAACGCTAAGCAAGGGAGCGCTAATTAGAGCCGGGTAAAATGTGTGGCGCGTTTCACCTTTGTCGCGGCATTGTGCGCTTTTATTAGAGCAGTGTGCTCGTCAGTCTTGGTTAATTCGAGCGGTCCGGGAACTCGTAGCGACCGTGAAATTTAGCCGGTCGCGAGCTACCGAGCGAACGAGCTTCGCGCGTCGCTGGATCCCGGAGAAATTAATTTCCATTTTGCTTGTGAAAACAAGCCGGCTACCCGCTGCGTATGAAACTTGATCGATACGGCGAACCGGGTTACGTTTCTACAGCAATCGGCAAACGTTTCTTCGGGGAAGCACGGAACTCGGAGTTTTAATTTCGAGACGCCCTCAACTGCGGTTGATAGCTCGGAAGGAGTTAACCCATTGAGATGGTTGGTGGTGCGAAGAAGGTGCCTCCCGAGTCTCCACACCACGTCTGCCCTGTTATTGACTCCAAGTGGCTGGGAAACGGTGCAAGGAGGATCGCGACTCGGCACGATCCTCTGGAACAGACCGAGATCGCTAGCGCGAGGGGGTAGCCGAGAAGGATTCCTCTCGATCGACCCCGCGAGGGAAACGGGTCGACCAAAACGCTGGAACAAAAATTCTGCGGCAAGTCGCGTGACAGGAATTCTCGCAATATCCGTTGCACGATCGCGTTCAGTTTCTCGGCACAGAATTGAGCCCGTCGCGATTCGAAGGGAAAAAAAATTTTAGAAACTCGCCCCCACTCGTTCCCTCGCCCCCCATCTCCCAGCAAATGGAATTGAACGGCAGGAACTCGGTGCCCGAACAAACTAATTTGTGCGAGCAAACAATTCCGTGGAGATGTAAGCAAGCCGGGTGCACAGCACGAGATTTCCCCTTTAATTCTTCTGTCGGCAGCGAAACGGGCAAACGGAAGTCGTGGCGGGGTGGAGGGTGGGAAGCTTGTTCCGCGAGGAAATAAAAGAATTGGTCGCTGAAATACATACAATACAAACGAGCCAGAGCGCGTCGAGCAAACGTCTTACGATTTTCTCTTCTAATCGGTGGCCCCTTTTTCTCTCTGCTCGCGCTTTCCACACTCGCCGAGGGTCTCCACACCTTTGCTCCCGTTTCTCAGAAACTTCGCGTCAAGGGAGCGCACAGTTTCTTAAGACTTGCAGTCGCTTCTTCGGTAATTTGGCACTCCCACGGGCAAAAGATAGAAAGGATATAGGGGTGAGCAACTTTTTTCTATCCCTCGATCGTGCGAGTGGCTCACCGGAAAGTGGCTCCACCGACACTCGGCTCGGCTTTCCTCTGTCTGTCTCGTAGAGGTATTTAGGAGTGGAGAATTTCCCTTCGCGGGTGGCAGTGAAAGGTACGCGAGGTGCTGTCTTCGGTCACGAGAAACTAGATCGCATAGGTGTGCACGATTGGCGCAGCCTGGTCTCCTGAAATATCCAGAGGGATGCCTATAAAGTCCGCGACCAGGGTTTTCAACTTGGTTCGCTATTTTATAGCCGACGCGACGGGGCCTGGCTCGTATACGGAAGAATTCAACAGCGTACGGCCTAGCAGGCCGACGCTGAAGAGGGAGCGTGACGTTGTACAGTAGGGGCACGAGGATTTCCGCGATTCGTTGGCGAACGCGACGGTAAGTCGTTAAGACTGGTGGCGCGGACCCTATTCCACGGGTAATCGCGGAGATTGAATTCCTTCGCGAGCCACGAGTCGCGGACCGCGAGCTTGAACGCGTTATTAAAGCTCGTGGATAAGCGAAAACCGCAAGAATCCCGGGAGACGATGGTAGGATTTTCGCAATGCAATCTGCGCGCTGTACGAACCAATGCCACACGCTCGCGGCAAATCTCACACCTAGCAACGAAGCCGAGACGCGACATTTCTGCTATTTAATTAAAGCCGATCGCGGGACGACCGGAATCTCGAACCGTCGTGATCACCCTGTCGCAATCCTGGTTGCGCTCCTCGTCCTCGTGGAAACACTAACTAGTTCATAATAATACAGTTGCTTGAGTACACGCTGCAACAATATTCGATGGGGCGGTGGAGAGCAACCGGGCCGGGCGGTAGGGAAGAAGATGACGAATCAATGGCATTAATGCGTCCCCGTATTGTTTGGACACGATCGAATATCGGCAGGGCAAAAAGTCGCGGCGTTTGCTCGTAATTTGAAAAGGTTTCCCCTTTAGCGAGGATCGATGTTCTCGTTTCGCGAAGAAACGGCGCGGAACACGGAGGAGCAGTGTTCCCAGCATTAGGGAAGGCTGCAGCCGCGCATGTAATATTCAACTGTCTGGTCTCACGTGTCAGCGAAAGCTTCCCCTTGCCGAAACTTCCGCGAACTTGTGCAATATTGCATTACACGTGACCGCGTACGCGCGCTTTCCGCGATCTGCATTTTGAGCAATTCCCTGACATTTCGGGGAACGTTGTCTCGCCTGTTTCGCGAAAAATACAAACGCGTCTAGAACAACGCAGCTTCATATGCAGAGAGCGCGTTGCACGGCAAACGATGGATAGACAGAAGAACAAGTTATCATTGATGGAGGGAATACTTGCTTCTCTGTGAGACGAGTTAAGAGAAAGCAACAAGCGGAACGTTTGCATCGAGCTCGCATAACGAGGCGAAAGTACGTCGAGTATTTGAAATAGTTTAATTATAAAGTTGCTGCAAACACGCGGATGCATATGCACGAAAAGTATACGGCGTAATTCCCATCCCAGACGCGTAAAGAATTTTCAACTGCGGCTCGCGAAGAAACGAGTGGGTGAAAATGAATTACGAACGCGTTGTCAGTGGTTCTATCGGAGAGGAAATATGCTGAAGAGCAGAGTGTGCGGCGAAAGGTAAGGTGTTCGTTGAGGTGTCGCGAGGCGAGGGACACAATTCGTTGGTCCGCTCCAGAAGAATGGTTGGTTGATACATGTGCAGCGGCTGAAGCTGTCCGTATGGAGGAAGAGAGGCCAGACCCGTCGACGTAAATAAATCAGTGTCGAGGGCGGCGCTCGATGAGAATGTAGCGACAAATTGGAAAACAGGGGCCCGGCCCGTCTTCGATTTCGCATCACACACGCGGAAAGTCACGCTGCACGACACACGGGCGTGTAGCTTGGAATCGGCGTGACCCGTGACGGAATTTAATTTGCTCAGCGACAGGCTGGCGTGGTCGAGCGCAATTTGGTAATCTTTGCAGCGAATGGAAGGAGGAAGCACCGCCGTGTCTGATCAGTCGCCGACTCGATCTACTGCGCGTTCTCCGATAGCCACGCATCGCGCTGCCTCGCGCTGATTTATACGCGCGCAACAGCGAATTTATTAACGAATCGCGGTGCAGGATGCTTCGGTACCGCCGAACCTTTAATTCCCGCGACGTTTCAGGGGACAAGCAACACGCGGGCTGTGACAGCTACAAAGTTGCTCCATTTTGCACAGCGTATAGTTTTGAACCACCTTGTTGTGAGTTGTCTCGAGGGATTCGAGACAGAAGCAACTGGGAAATTCCGCTCACGGCGAATACTTACGTAATTCCAGAAACTTTTATCATCCGCCACTGTCGAAATTCTTGAAAGAGATTCCTGCTGAAATAATCCGCGGAACGCGCAGGCAAAATCGCGGCGCGTTGCGATCCCGGCATTGGATGATATTAAAAAAAGAATGCCGGGCTTTGCATTGAAATTCTATTCGGCGATGGCCAGGCCAGAAAGCGGACCCCCCGCAGGAGAAACTCCGAATAGCCGGCACGGGCTTGTGTGAACCGCCAGTGTTTTTCAAGCGCGAAAAAATGTGGCGGTTCTGGGCTCGCGCCCAAAACGCTTCGATTCGAAGTCTGCTAATTCGCGGCGATAGGCCAACCCGATCGATCCCCTCTGCCGGATTTCAAGCGAGATCCTGGAGAATGCTTTGCTAAAAATTGCATCTGGGCAGTAGTTTCTCATAGAGCGCTAGTGTAAGTGCAAGCGAATGCGTTTGCACGCGTGTACGGGAGTAGAAGACAGTGGATGCATACACGTACGTGCATACATACATCTCGTGTTCGTAAAGTGAATTTTTGTTGCTCGTAAAAAGCGGAAGAACGGGCCGAGCGGAGGTAAGGTGACCAAATCCCAAGTTACTTGGTTGGTTTCGTTGGATCGATGCTGCCGCCACTACGTTCTCTCTTCCATGTGACCTTCTCTTCGCTATCGACAGTTCCCAGGGAGAATTGGGTCGTTTCGGGCCGAGGGCTGGCCCTCGTTATCCCAAAAGCCTCCTGACAAATACGTACAGGCAGACACCCTGTGCCGCCCCGTTCGTTTGCTATTTCGGGAACCTGCGAAATCATTTCAATCCGCTGCCGCGCCGCTTGTAACGGTGACGGACAAGCGTGGGAAGGTGTGAAGAGGACCGTGGATCCACGTAATATATCGAATGTGTACACGAGCTGGGCCATCTCCGGGCTAGATTACCAGCGGATCGAACCATCGGTTAAAAACGGAATTTCCGTCGTAACAATGCGCCCACAGAGTACAAACTGAACGCCTCAAGAATCTCCGATTCAAACGAATCCACTTGATTACATGGATTCGTATTCGTCTCCGGTGGACTGAAACACCTCGACGGTCAGGAAGAAAGCCGAGTCGCGAGACGATTGGCCATTCCTGTCTCGCGGTAAAGGGGCGCTATCTACCAATCTGTTGGGTAGCTTTGGAGTCAAATAGAAAGGGTTGACTCTTGCACACACGAATGGGATGGCTGAAAAGACCGGGTGACTCGTCCAGCTGGCCGGGCAGCCTCGCAAAAACCGACGTATTACATCCGTTGTAGAAACGCGGCCGTGATAACGCGTGCTCCCGGGTTTAATCACGTAACTCCCGTACATCAAGCGGTCGGGTGGGCACGGCGATATAGCGAAATCATTTCGCAAATGGCCTAGCGCGGCTGCGATGCAAGGAGAGAGGGTGAAAGGGAGAAAGGGAGGGAGGGAGAGAGAGAGAGAGAGTGGAGTGGTGTGGAGTGGAGTGGAGGCAGGCCTGGCCTGGCCTGGACTGGCTTTCAGCCGTATCCGAGGGAGAGCCCAGCCCCGCCGAGCCAGTCTTTTGAGACATACGTATCCGGGCTCGTGGCACTGCCAATGGATAACCCGGACCTGTCTTTGTCCCGATGTTTGTCCAAGAGCTGCAGAGGAAACATGAAATTCCCTGTGGCATTAGTTCCGACGAAGGCACGCGTCGATATACGTGTACATATGTACCATACCGGCCGACAATTGTCGAACGAGGCAGCGCGCGCCCGGCTAGCGCACAAAGAGAGCAAGCGAGAGGAATAGACAAACGGACCAGCTGAATGCATCCCCCCCATTGCACCACTATCGCTTAATGCTACCACGAAACCTGCAAATCCAGCCTCGCGACGATACGACAGGATTCTCTGTAATTGTCACGCGAGTCAGCAGTGTACGTAGTTGTCTTGAGGGTAAAGAACAGGCAGCACTTGGGTCGGGTGAGCCCAGAGTTAATCATTCGCTGTTAATTGGACGCTGGCTTTTCGGGGGTGTAGCCGAAGGATTTCTTTTCGCGGACCGTTCAACTGCAGCCACATTAAAGCCTCCCCGGGGATAAGAGGGACAGGTGGATGGTCTCGGCGCGGTCGAAAAGGTCCGTGGCTGTTTACGTTTCTTCGCTTGAACGAGACAGTTGGTGATTTCTTCGTTTCTGGCGACGCTCGACGCCGACGCTTAAACGCGATAAATTGCAGGTAGCTGCGCTCCCCAGTTGCCGCGCGTAATTTCTCTTCATTGTACCAGGATGCTCCGGTAAATTGAACTCTTGTTACGGATAATTATTTCCTTTCGCTTATCCGTCTCCGTCCCTTCGCTTCGCGATAGTTTCGATCGGGACTTTGGATCCGTGTCCGAAAAGTCCGAAAACACTGAAACTGGCCGCGTTTCCCAATGAAATTTCGAAAGGTTGAACGGACCACGCGGGCGGTCGCGATACCGACGGTTGCTTGCCTGTTGGCGTTAATTTCGTCCCTCTCGGACACGGGTGGGCAAAAACGAATACTAGAAACGTGACACGATGTTCGCGTAAAGCTGCGCCTCGAGGCGGGCAGCCAGCCTCTCTTCTTCTCTCCTCTCCTTCCGTCGAGTGTTTTACGATTTTACCGTGAGATTGGGTCAAACTATAAATACGAGGCGCCAACCTGACCGAGCCGAGTCAGACGCGCCCGAGTCACCGTTGGACGAGCTGAAACCGACGACGACGGTGCTTGACGATGTTACGTAATCGTTGGAATCGTTACGTTTAGAGAAGCCAACGCTGCGGCCCGTTTCGATCACTTTATTTACTCAGAGCGGTAGCAAATTGTTTCGCCTCTGCCATGATTGCTAAAGGGATCAGCGATTATTCCAGATGATGCGGCGAAGGATGAGCCGCGACGAGGAGTCGCTCAATAATATATTCATGGCTACGTCGTTATTCTCTGAAACTTAATCGAATGGCCAGAGCCGACAATATCATTTTAACCCATTGGGCATGTTCGTTGCGCAGAGGTTGAACTCGCGGCACAAGTCCATCAACTGATTGCATTCGTATCCGCGTTCATTTATCGTGCGCAATTCTCTACCTACTTCGTTACTCTGCATTATCGCCTACGAACCAATCGAAAATCTGCCAAATGCCCCAACTACTTTCTTCCAGTTCCATGCTTTTAGTAGGTAGGTACTAGAAATCATTTAGATTCGGTTAAATCGAGGCGGTAATCGTCGTTCGCGTACGCGACAAACACGCTCCTTGACTCCCTAATTCCTTACAAGCTCACTGATTGCGAGATGAACGAGGCTCGCGTATTTACTTTGCCGCGTTTTTCCTGTCTATTGTCTCGGCGCTCGACACACGTTTACTTTAACGGCTGACCGAGTAGGCCGACGCAGCTTCCTTTGATCCCAAACATGGATGCACGGATGTGCAGGTTCATGAATTCCTAAAGGGCAATGCCGTCTACACAGGCTGGGTGTTTCTAAGTATACATACATACCCACGTGGCCTGACGTCGCCACTTAACCGCCACGTTCCCACTTGATCGTATCTCCAGCAGTCACGTTAGACGACGACATCTTTGACGAAACGAAAAGAACTCGGACGCGAGCCCTCCTTTCATCGACGTTCGGCAAAAGTTTCATTGGCCGTATAATATCCGTGATATGGCTGACACGATGCGAACAATAGCTGCCAGTTGTGGGGATACTGCCGCGTAGACACACTGTGCCAACCACATTAAATAACCTAGACTGCTCGCCGTGTGTTTCACTGCGGAAACCAGAGAGGGTTCTGCGGGGAAAAAGGCAAACCTGCTTTCAACCTGTTGAAGTGTATCACTGTCCATTATGCGGCTGTGGCGCTGCGCGGCGCAGCGATACAATGAATCCTGGCTCGACGTATTTTCCGTGAGTTTTTCATGTCTGTAAAAGTATCGCCAGGCTCGCTGGATTTGTCGCTTCTGCATGTTCGACCGACGATCTCTCTAGTTAAAAGGCTCGTTAAAACCGATCGAAACACGCGATTGGGTTAGGAACAGCTGTTTGAATCCGTTCGAGCTTGGAATCTGCGGCCGAGGCAATGGACTCGACGGGACAGTTACTAAGGACGAAGAGATATGGACTTGAACCTCGGCTCTCGTACCTTGAAATAACCAGACCAGCTAGCGGGAACTTCTATTCTCTCCACTCCCCGAACTCTGTCCTCCGTTCTCACGGAAGTACACTCGACCCAGAAAAGCTCATCTCCGTTATCTCTCGAGTCAGAAGGGGAAATCTTGACGAATCGTGGCGGCGCGCCGTCCTTGCCAGGAAAAATTCGCCGGGACGTTCGCGAAATGAAATTTGCGCGGCGCGAACGCAATTTTCACGATGAATTTCAAATCCTGGTCCATCATGGCTGCGCGGTGTCGAAGCGACTTTGCATTTTATTAGTTGCGACAATTGAGGAGCGCCCCGCCGAAGCTGATCCAATTATTTCCAAATGCCTGTTCCGTCTTTGTCCGAAAACTAGAACTGGATCGTTCTACGAACGGCCGAGCCAACGAAACGTTGCATGTAATCCTCTCGCGACACTGTTTGACTTTCAGCTTGAGAAGCCGCACTAACGAACTCCTCGCAGCTCCTGGTCTTTCGGCCCAGGGTTTAAGGAGCACGGCTGTTGAAACGCACAGAGTAGAACATGGTAAACGAACTGAAAGCGCCTGGTTTGTTAATTTCGTAAGGACAGAGCTACCCGACGAATTGGCGCGAACTCGCTGACCACGTATGGTCGATCGATACTGTCGATAGTCCATAATTCGACTGGTTAGGATGAAAGAAGCGAGGGAAGTAGGAGTCCGCGGTCCGGTAGGGGTGTAAAAATAGCCGATAGAGGCAAACGGTCCAGCGACATTGCGGGTGTACGTTTCAGCCTGGAAATCCTGCGAAATGGCCGGGAGGCAGCGTCGCAGCGGCTAATGCGTGCCATTTAAACGTTTCACAGGACATTGTGCCGGAACACGGTACTTGGCGCGAACCCATCGCATCGCGTTGCGTCGCGTCGGTTCGTTAGACCGCCATTTGTTTGCACGGCTTCGGAACACTCGTTTTCCCAACGTATCCAAGCTCCAAGCCGAACGATTCGTCGGTAAGCATCAGCATCGTCGTCGAAATCCAGCCCGAAGCAGTGGAGAACCAGGCCAGATTCACATACAGGATCGAGAATGTATAGTAGGTCTCTGGTAGGTTTGATTTTCGATCCCCGGCAGAGATACCAATAGAGAAAGGACGGGACGATAGTGGCGGAGGGTGGAAAATGAAATGCAACGAGCAACGGTAGGATGAATTATTATCGAGGAGGGGTGGCTCATAATTTATGTGGCCTTGAGGCAAATTAGTTGTTGTCCCCATTAATTCGGACAGGGCAGGTTGGTTGCTCTGCAGTCGCATTACGCTGCAGTCTGCAGTTCGTTTCGTTGATGCCTTCGAACCTCGACGTGCACCCCAAACCGCCCTCCAGGTTTGCCGATGTTTCCCGTCCGCGTAAGCGCGTTAATACTTGATTGCATCCCAGCTTTGTCTACCTGCCGGGCTTATCCCTGATACGCGTATCGGACTCTTGACTTGTCAGTTGGCCGGTGCAAGTTTGCGTGACCCATACGCCCGAGGCAGCAGAATGGGACGGGTTCGACGAAGGATTTTCACGCAAAGCTATTGACCGGTAATTGATACGACGAGAGGTAAAGGGAGACTCGAGGAATTGCGATGGTTAGGTGCATAGAGTAGGTACGTGTATGCGATCAAGTTGGGAACCAGGTTCGGGGAAGCGTTCGACTCTGTGTACATTTAACCAGGATAGGAGACATTTCACCGCTCTAGCACGAATTCTGGAAATTAATGTTCCGGCGACGACGCCACGCGACGGTCGCTCGCACGTGTCCGAGTTTGTTTCTGCTTCCTCGTGGATATCGATCGACGCGGCGACCAGTTCGATGCAAACTAATTGCCGCTCCCGATAAATTCATTAGTAAACCAATTATCCCCCGCGCACCCCCTTGGCTCCAGGAAATCCATCGGTCCTCGGTTGCCTGCGACTCGACGCGACGCATCGCACCGTTCGGTTACTTGTCCAATAATCGCTCGTTTCCTGTGGAATCGGGCCAAGTGAATTTTCATTTCCTCTCTCGACGACGCCCTCTAATCCGTTCACCGTACTCACCGTGACACTGGACAACCTTGATCCCACTGATGCCGAGGCTCTTGCTAACGCTATGTCCCCGGCCTGGCGCTGTCTACGCTGCAAAATGTACGAAGTATATAGATACGTATATAAATACATAGCTGACTTTTCACGCGGTCAACATCCGTAACGGACGACCGCTAAAGTTCGGCGAAAGTTTCATCCCACTGCGGGGTTGCTGTCCACGTGGCGTAGAAGGACGTTTCGCGGGAACGGTCGCGGAATTTCGGCGTGGAAAGAAGAAAACGTCGTAGTCGTTGGTTGACAGCACAGCCGGTACCACGAACCTAACCCGACGAAATTGGGTTATCCACTTTCTGCTGGATACAAGTCTCGGTCGCTCAATCTCCCGACGCGGACGCTCAGCCGACTGCTGGCCGAGCTAACGATAAGATGCGCCGAGAGGCGCACGCCAGTGCAACTGCGGCTCGCGGTTGCTTCGTATTTTGACCGTCTTGTTTGGAAAGTTCTGTCAAGTTGTATCGCCGACTACGGGGATTTGCTGCTCGAGCTGCCTGGGCCGCAGCCATACAATGCCCACCTAGGGGTGATTCTGAAATAGAGAGTCTTCCGGAGGTCTATGAAATTGCTGAAAGACGAAGCTCTGAACCGAGGCCGGATAAAGCAGAGTTTCTCCCCGTGTACGGGATATCATAGGGTCGAAGTTAGTTGGAAGACTTGTCGAGGGAACCCCGAACGGATGCGACTTGGCCGAGTTATTCGTAAAACCTGAGCGCAATTTGTCGAGTTACCAGCGAGAGACGCGTCCCAGTTCTCCACGACTTCGCCGTCGGGGCTGTTCGAACGTTTATTTTTTCTTCTCTCCCTCCTTCCCTCCCTCCCTCTCTCTCTCCCTCTCCCCTTCAAGCTTTCCGCGTTGAAATTTCTCATTCCCGGAACACGTCCAACTCGGTCGATTGGAAAATCGGGAAAGTGAGAATTCCTCGGGCTTTGCAAAATTCCACCTCATTGTGATTACTCGATGCACTCGACGAGTTTTTACGGCGATTAGTTTTCCCAACTTTACAATGTTGTTTTGTACGCTACCGTGAATATGGCAGTGCGAACGCACGAAGAAATCGGCGATGCCGTTCGATGCCTCTCCGATAAATTTGTTGGCTGTGCGTGTCTGAGGCGCATAATCATCCATCTAGCGATTGGCCCGACCGATTCGGGCCAAGACAAATGGTTTTGTTCTGGAAAGTCTCCGCGCGAATGATTTGTCAGGGCGGGCTCTCTTGTTTCGAGCTCTCGATATCGGGTCTGGTGAAAACGAAAGGCTATGGAGCGATTCTCTGGCACGCATACGTAGAGGGGCGCACTCACACGTACCAGAAGCAGCTCCTAATTAAAAAGCTTCCGTATTGTCGGGGAAGCGCATTGTTCGGGCCAGATCGGGGGTAGTGGAATTCCTGCGGGCCAATGGTGAAAAGCAGCTTTGTTCTTGGCACGCTGGCTCCCTGGCCTGATGGATTTCGAACGAAAAAGCTCGCGGCATAGCACCGGCTGAGCATGTCTGAACCCACCAGAAACTTGCGAATAGGTACCTACGTACATCTACATCCTACATCTCGATTCCTTTCAATTCCCACGCTGGAGTCAATTTAACCAAATTTTTTACACGCTCCTTTGCAGCCGCGACTCCGCTACAGCTTTCACTGACGAATCGCGCACAGGTCGTGATCCAACCGAGGGAATTAATCTGTTTAACAGAAGCCTCGCTTTCGAGGATAAATAACAATTTTCATCTTTCCTAGCTCAGTGGGAGACACGAGCACGCGACTAAAGCGTATCTAGTAATACAAACAGAAAGAGAGGGGAAAGGGGAAACGAAAAACAGACTAAATCAAACCACGTAATCGTTTTATCGGAGTCCGCGAGCAATGAAAAGGCGAGAAATGGGGGCGGGAAATAATTTGAAATTTTATTTATGAAGCGTGGAAAAAACGGGATATCTGTTTTTTTTTTCGTGACATAATAAAATTCAGCGACACGTGCGGAAGCTATGTACCTAAATACATATGTACTATGTCGCTAACGAACAGTTATCTACCCGAAGAAATCTACCTACCCACGTAAATCGTAGGAAGGTCCGCGATCGATGCATCCCACGTGCATTCTCCCCGGATGCTGTGTACGGCTTTCGTTAGGATTGCGTTAGGGGTTTCATTAGGATTTAGAATTTAGACGATCGAAAGTGTTGAAGGACAGCAAGCGATCCCGCTATCTCCCTCTTGCTCAGTTCTCCTTCGATCGCTTTCAGCGCGACGTCCATGGGGAATTCTCGTGTTCGGGCCATTTCCCTCGTGGTTTTCGCTAATTTTGCAAGTAATTAAGTCTCTCTGGTAGTCGATAGAATTACGGGTGGCAGCGCGTGCTGCCGGAGAGAGAGAGGGTGGAGGGAGGTCCACCCTTTGAAAAGCGAATTTCAGGTCTGGCCGTAGCCAGCCAGCCAGCCAGACGGAGAAACCACAACCAGTGACGTTTTGTCGGGTAGCCTGGCAAATTGAAAATGCGGCCAAAGTTTCGACGCGGGCGACCATCCGCGAAATTCACCCCCAATAAGCCACCTCCCCCGGAAAAACTGTTTGTTAGTTCTCGGGAAGCATTCGAGTCCAAGGTCTTGCCGGGTTCGAGACCGTATTAATGCGTACGAGCACGTAAAAACGAAATTACACGGCCGGTGCTCATGAATTTTAATGGCAGCCTCTGATCCTGAATCGCAATGCTCGCCGGTGTACACCAGCTCCATTTGAATAACGGTCGTGTCGTCGATTATACGTGTGTCTACGACCCTTAATAGCTTCGAGCCAGCGTTTCTCAAACTAGAACGCGCGGCATGCTCGAAACAACAGGGAAACCCATTAGGAAAAGGATCCGTAGACGGTCCTTCTTCTCCTGTCTCCCCAATCCTGATCTTTTTCCCATCAAGCCACTTTTCTTTACCCCTGACAACGACGGAGGCTGACGGCTGAGGGGTGAGAAAACTTGGAAAATCATGGGAACGGTCGAGAATCTCTGGACTGGCCGATGGAAAGCTTTACCAGCAAACTCGTCGTGTACGTAACTTTTCGCAGCCCATTAACGAACAAATCAATCAATGAAACTTTGTTCGTGAAAATGTTAATGTAGCGCGTTGATCGCGAAGCGACAGCGACCGTTTCGACCACGAATTTTGTTACAACAACTTCCTAATAGAAAGTACTCGAGGGTCTGGAGTTAATCCGTCCACGCATTCTGAGCCCTACGAGAGGAAATTCTAACTCCGTGCTAAATAAATGAAAACGCGAGCGCGGCTTTTTTCGAGACAAGCGACGCCCTTGTGCTCTTTATTTCCGGCACGTTGCGCGAAACATTTGTCTAAACTGGCGTGTCAGGGATGAGCCATACGCATACTCTGTTGCCGTAATGCTAAAGGGATATTCGCTCTGGAGGATATTCACTTCTCGCTGAAAGAAGGGAACGTTCTTTCACGAACGTGTGAATTCTGAGAAGGTTATCGCTTATTCCGGTGTTGTCGAATCCTTGATAAAACGCAAAGTTATAGCTGTCCATGACCCGAGGCCCCGTCCGGAGATGAGATATGTTATACCTACGTCTTCTTTCTGTTCCCGCGTGCGAGTTCTACGAAGAGGGTACGTGCCCGGAGTCCAGAGCGCAGCTTTGATATTTTATTATGCCTAGCGATATCTTCTTATCTTATTTCGTCTGGGTCTCGAGTACGAATTTACGCGGAAGAAATCTCCCGGCGACGATCGCTGGAAACTCATTGCCAAAAGTCCACTTACTTTGCAACAACCGCCTTCTTGGCAAATGTATTCGTAATAACCCGCACCAAAGATTTCGAATGCATCCAGAGCGGAGGTATCGGCTTATTTGAAAAAGGCTAAACAACGGTTCCCTCGAGCGTTGCATTCACCGACTGCAAATTCCCTCGCTCGCATAAATTCGGTTATCTCGTATCGGAAGGATAGCTCGTTAACGATCCCTATAACCGTTTGGCCTGATCCTCCATGCTGCCGCAGACAGACCGACGCGTACCTATACGTATTTAAAGAAAAATCTTCATCGTCGCCGCATTACCGCGCCCAGTTGACCGTTTTCAGTTAATTAACCGCGCTGCGCGGCGCGAGTAGTTAGCGAGATTCGCGATGTCGTTCGTTAATTAATTATCCGCTGATCAAAGCGGATTGCCATGGTCAGGAAATTTTGTCGCGCGTACAACAGCGCACTACAAAGTCTCGTACAGAAACTTGATGAAGCGTAGATGCGTTAAAAGTTAAAAGAATTGAAAGTAAGGGGTAGTAAAGGTCTCTGTTGCTTTGCTTTGCAGGTCGAACGCACGATTCCACCTACACGTTGTACAGATTGGGCGAAAGGCTGTCGAGTGGCGCGAGATTGTACGTGGAGACTGGAAGGACCGATGGCTTGGACGGTGACGGGGATTCTTCCAGCAGCCTTCACTCGTTCGCAGGACCGCCAGTTCCGCAGGGCGAAGGGGCGAGTATCTCGAGAGCATTTTTGGACGGGAATCACACCCTGATCAGCATCATGGCGCGGATCAACCCGAGCCCTGACTGGTTCGTAGGCGTCGATTCTTTCCAGCTGTGCGTGGAGGGCAACTGGGTCGACACAGTTACCGTCGAGGTAAATGCCATTCATGCGAAAAACCATCGGTTCATACGTTTAGTAACAACGCGCCAACTAAGCAGCCGGCGCGCGGTAGGTGCGTGCACAATTTGCCAGAGTTCGATCCGGTATAGACTTATAATTAGAGAAAATTTCAGTGCCGGGCATGGCTGAGCGAACATTTTAATTTATTCACAGCCAGTAGTATCTACCTACTACCTATGCAAGGTATGCGGTAGGTAGTAGTTCGCTGGTTGGTAGCAGTTACTACCTACGGCATGAAACCCCTCTTTGAAAAAGCTGCCCTCGTTAGAGGAAAAAAGAATTCTTTTCCCACTGGACCGTAGGTATATCGATAATCTGCCGTTCATTAAAGCGGCCCCAGCAATTTCGGCTGCAAAAGAGCGGAAAAAAACGGACACGTTTGACAAGCGTCGATCGAGAAGTATGTAGGTCGCGTCCCATTTGCGAAATATCCGAGCGATTCATACGCGACTTTTCCTATCTCATTAAAATCTACCGGCCATTCAGAGACTCACCGTGCGCTTTCTCTCGGTCTCTTTTCTCAGTTGGACCCACTGGATGGAGGAACGGATAACGGGTTCACATTCACGGCTGCCAATTGGCCAACGCAGCCCCAAGGAATCGCCTACAGGATCACGTCGCGATACCCGGCGCATCCCGCGGGAAGCTTCTATTATCCGAATCTACCTCGCCTGCCGCCAATAGCCACCCTCACTTTTACCAAGGTAAGTGGGCTACATCGGACATTACTTAGTCGTAGTCCGGAATAGACTGACACTGAGCGTCAAATGGCCACCGCATTTTAGAAGAACGCAAAGAGATTTGAATGAGAGCAGAATCTGAATCGCGTACGGATATCGATGTTTTTGGAGTGGCACGAGACACCGGCGCTCAACGAGGTAGACGAAGTATGGTATCGGTGTCTCTTCTAAATCTGGCCAAGTCGATTACGGTTCTGGCGAAGCAATGGTATGGCTAAATACCGTCGAACTTAGCGTACACACCAATCCGGTACGATAGAATCTGACACACGAATCTACGAAGGAGCAAGTTCGTAACCCGAATCGAATTGTTTCTGATACGGTTGATCAATGATGCGACGCGGTAGGTACACACGAAGCCGGGAGCTAGCGAAAATCCTGGCGTAATTCACAGCTGATTAAACCTGGCGCGCTCGGTTGGTTTTTCGCACTCTGGCAGAATGGTTTCGCGTTTATTAATTCGCAACTGTTTCCCCCGCGATTCGTGTCCGCTATTACAGTCGGCAGTGAGCAGGCAAATACTAGTGTGTCCACGATTCCCCGTTACGAGAAAACGAACACGGGAGGAAAAAACGATCACGCGAACGCTTCCATTAAGCCCGGGCATCTTAGGTACTCCATTAAGCTTGAAATTGGAACGCGCAATCGTAATGTTCGCCTGGTATCGCGACGGGTTTCATCGGTGTGCAGCGATTCCACTAATCGATAGTGTCTATGTTCTTGGACCCGGTGGAAAATGCACATTGCTGCTCGATTGGTCGCGAAATACCCTCGAACGATTACGTGTCGTTGCTTTCGTGCATATGTATATGTATGTACATACCTCTTCCTCTGTATTTCGTATTATTTCCCGAGTTTGTATAGCTATTCCCAATAATGTACGTTGGTCGGCAACCCGTGAAAACATCTAGTTACCTACTACTCGCGTACCTGATACTTTTTTCTAAACTTTTTGAAATTATGAAAACTACTTAGTAAGAGTTGAGCATGGCAGGTGGGAAAGTTTAATCAAAACGGTACAGGGGAGGAACTTTAATTCGATATTTTCTCAAATGTTCGCGCTCATTCGTATTCCGTGACCTAGTTGCTTGTGTATGGAGCGTTCCCGAAATTAATATCCTAAAAGCTCGCGGCATAAATACCAGGGACGAGGTTGGGGAATCAGCAGCGTTACGCCGCGTCGCACGGGGATCGTGGATTCGGCTGTGAAGCTCCGTTATCGTTTATGCCGATTAACTTGGTTTCGCCTAATGCGACGATATTACACAGTTAAGGCACATTAAAGCTAGGGGATTGCCGTCTGCTCCCTGTTTTCTACGCCATTATCTATCTGTTACCCATACAATTTCGTTTGCCAAAACTTGCCGCGCGTCTACATCCTAGTTAGGGGTTACGTACGTATGTACAGTGCTCAGAATTATGCGGTAAGCCGGCGTTCTTCCTGATAACGAGAGTGAAAACTACTCTCTGGGATTTCCAAGAGGTTTTTGGAGCGACGCTTGGCATCGATTACAGTGGTGATCCTCGATTATAATTGCTCCTAGGGGACTATGTTCTATCTCGCGAGACTCGTTAACGCTTGTAAGCCATGAGTTACTATCGTGAAGCCCAGATAAAGGGAGGGTCGCGATAGTTGGCAAAGCGGCGTGGCGGCACAGCGCCGATCGCCCGACCTCGACCGGCTGGATTATCCCAACTTGGCTGAAAGCAATAGAGCTTGGTTAACCATGACACGAGCGCATGCACCAGCATATTTCCATGTTCGCGCGTACTTTATGTAATTACCAACTATTCATAGGTGCTCGATTATCTCGACTGCTCTCGATTATCTCCTCCTCCTTCTTCTTCTGCTTCTTCTCCTTCTACCAAGTAATTTATCCCTACCCGGTGCATTCAATTTCGAGGGAGGAAGTTGAAACTTTGAGATTTCGGTTTCGTCGAGTTGCTGTCAAAATTAAAAGGAAGTACATTTGCGAAGGAGGATTATTCAGATTAAGCTAGAGGTAATGGAGATGATTTTCGCGAGCTCTGTGACCAATTCAACCCCAATATCCCCGTGTCAGCGCTACGCTGTCAAGATAAGCGACCTTGTTCCCAAGATAAATGCGAGAGACCCGTGACTCTGCTCACCCTTGAATCTCAATTTCGCTGTTTATCGACGAGCACACTCTTCGACTTATCTGGCAACCAACCTCCAGCGCTGGCCCACAAATATATGTAAGCGCATCGATCATCTCTGTCCTAAGGAAAACGTTACCGTACGAATGAGGAATCCCGAACTTTATTCACCATCTTCAACAAAAATTCCGTTCCACGCGTATTGTTCGTTTGCCTTGGTTTAGCCACCAGAGAATCTCCCGACATCGACACATCCGACGGCCATAAATTCGATCCTTTGAAAAGGATCCACGCGGCCAAAAAGTGAAACGGTGTGAAAATATTGTCTCGCGCCAACGTAATACCGGCCATACCTTTTATTCCCGCAAACTGTTCATTCCAAGGTTCCGTGGAAATTCGATTCTAGGGAAGGAAAAAGCATGCGCGCGTGTGTGGTGTGCACACGACGGCGACGGCGACGCAGAGAGAAATTCCGGGCACGCAGTTCTGGAGCAAACAACGACGCGGCTGTTGAAAGAGTCTCGCGTTTTGCCCTTCCGAAGGGTCTGAAAGGCCTCGTTATTACTTGGCCTTCTAGTAACGTACGTAAATAAGCGGCTATATTAGATTTCGGGGACTGAATGGCGGGGAAAGTGTGTGGTTCGCGTGGAAAATATCGGCATGTCCCATCGCGAGGGGTGAATCTTATTTTCTTCGTGAATATCTAAAGAATTCTATCGCTCCTGGATATAATAGAATCAATTTATGCCTTCGTATACTTATTTTAAAGGAATGTGAGTGTAGCGAGAAGGGAACGGAAAGGGCCCGATCAGATTTCAGCAGGAAAAAGGCAGGCGTTCGATGGGAAAATTGACCAAGCTATGAAAAATGAGTGGAGAAGTCGGTTCTGCTGGGAGCAAGTGAAATCTCAATTCTCGCGTAGGCGACACTGCTAGATGAAGAACGAGGCGCAAGAAGCCGAAAGAGAGTACAGTGACTGAGGATCGCCAACTCCCTTTCCGTTCGCAGCCACTATTTCAAACTTGAGCGGAAACGTAAGAATTTATAACTGGTGACACGTTATGGGCTTCGCCGACTATAAGAATTTATTTCCCATGGCCGATTTTTCGTGCGCTCTCGATGCTTTAGAACCGCCGCGGCGCACGGCTTTGCTTCGCTTTCTTACAAAAATTCTTTTAAACTTTTAAAGTAGAAGCTGAAATCTATCTAACAAATGCGCACGGTGGTCTCGGAGGAAATTCTTCAAGTACGCCTCTTTTGAAGTAAATTAAAAACTTTATTTTTCCTGTAACGTTGAACAGCTTTTACGTACATAATGTAACGCTGAAATTGGAATGAAACTTGGGTTCGGCATAAGTTTCAAATGCAATTAACGAGTAAATTAAGACAAAGCGCCGGTTGAAGGAGCCGGGGGGCCACAAAGAAATCCTCGCAATTAATTAACAACGATAAATATTTGGCGAGTACGCACTGCGCCGTTGAATAGGTCAAAGAGTCTCGTCCCAATGAAATTCGGTCTCCCCGTGGTCTTTGTGGAAATGCACATTTACGGCGCGCGTACTTTCGCCCTCTCGTTGAACTTGAAAATAGAGAGCACTTTGCGTCTTATTGCCGCGCGCCATGGGTAATACCGCGTCGAGTTTCAAACTGTCGTAATTTCACTTTTTATAATAAACATCAGACGCTTCTTAAGGAATCGTTTATATTAGACCTGTAAAGTGAAAAGTGGTCAGTTGGCGGAATAATACCGATGGCAATCCTGGGCAGACGCGGGCGGCTGACCATATACGAACCACTTCCACTGCAGCCGACCGCGCTCAACTTTCCTATTACATACATACTAAATTAGAGTATTTACGGTTAATCTATACTGGCCCGATTTATAAAAACATTACGATTAATGTTGTCCATGCTAGTTTTCGAGCACGCCCGCCTGTTTTCACGGAATAAAATTGAATCGATGCCTGCGCGATTCACGCGGTGAACGCGAAACACTCGTCCCCGTGCTAAGCGTAGATATCGAATGCTTTCAACTTGGAACAATTGACGTCGCGAAGCTCGCGCGTTTCCATCGTGAAATTACGAGCAGGACAATTCGCGTAACTCTAACGAAGGAAAAATTTATGGAATCCGCAGCGCGTGACTCCGTTTCATCGAGCCGATGCAAGCCACGCATATTGCGCGCACTGCGCTTCGCGGCGTAGCGAGCGAGGCGTATACATCCGACGGTGTCAACTCGAAGCCCGGAATCAGAATGGCAGGCCGCAGTGTATCCGCGATAGAATTTTTTATCGCTCGGCTGCAGAGCTGCACAGGTTACAACTGTGAGTGGTCCGCCCACCGTGTCGGATTGTTAAAAGTTTGCTTTATCTAGGAAATACGAGGGCACGCGTGCTTACCGTAAATCTAATTACCTATCCAGAAAGCCTGCAGTGCTTTCGACGCGATAGCTGCTAGCGAATTTTGATTTGATCGATCGGATTCTACCTCCTCCCCGTCTCTTTTCTACTTGGCTGTTTCGCCGCAACTGGACAGCTGGTCAACCGGTCACGGTGTGCTCCCTTCTTCCGTGAACGCCCTCGGCGTTGGTTTGTCAGGCTTGCTCGATTATCGACGGATTAACCAGCGGGTTGTGGTGGCTGAAGCTGATGCAACCGATGCGTCCGACCGTCTATTCTCTCGATGCTGCTCGCTTCCACGTAATGATAAAATCACGATAATGAGCGTGCCGATGACCACTTTAATTATCCGCGACCGCGTAGTCTAGCTTGGGGAAATCATCTTCGGTCTATCGCGCGCGGAACCCGCTCGATACATTCCTGGCGTTCCCTGGGGAAAGGATCGCTGAAAATTTCATTGGATAATCGGAACGTTGATTAAATCACGCAGCCATTCCATTCGCGGACTTTCCATCGATATACGAAAGCGTTTTTTTCCCGCGTATTTCTGCCGATCGCGATCGGCCGAAATAGACAGCTTTTCTCGCTCGCTCAGCTCAAATCGAATTTAGCTTCCCTGTCCACTTTGCGAACGTCTACCGGCATCGATATATCAATAACGGGATGATCGAATTCTTGTGCTTTATCGTTGTGCATTGCGATCTGGAACCGGCGCCAATTAAATTCGTTCTTGAGTGGAATTGTCGTTTGATTCGTCATCGTGTAACATTCGCTGGAAAATCTCGTTATCGAATTTACACGCGCACTGACAGATAAAAAGAAACAGGACCAGGATATGTGTATTTAACGCAGTCTATTGCTTCTATTTACCTACTACTCAGAAGTATCTCAGAGACTCTTGATTTCGAGCTTTTAACAACGTAGATACTTAGAAGCACGCTCTTCTCTGCGATGTCCGCGGAAAGGTGGCCTCGATTTCCGAAAATTCGTCGGATCGATATCGAGTTATCGAGGCGGATCCCACCGTTGCAATCCCTCACGGTTCCCTCTCGGATCGCGTTAGCCGCAAAGATCGCGGCTCAGGGGCATGCCAGGCGGCAATAAACGAGGCAAAATTACCGGTAATTATTAAATTACAGCGACGACTGCCGCGGCAATTATCGTCGGTGCCAGTATTATAGATTTTACGCCGGACAAATCTGTTTAATGTTGCGCAGCGCGTACGCGTCAGCTCCTCGCACCCCTCTGCATAGGTAGGTAGTAGGTACATACATCTGCATCGTCTCGTGCTGAAAAACGCTATATCGATCGGCGGAGCTCGTTACACGCGGCATAAACGAAGAAGGATTCGTACCTCGATTAGTAGTTTATTCGCCTGCCCACTCGATTACGAGATACCAAATCGTTGGATGGCTACTCGACCAATTGTATCGAATATCCTGCATTTCTCTTTCAACAATGTGCCTCTTCCATCGTTTACTTTTTACACTTTCTATCGAGTACGCGTTTACACCTTAATTGGCGACCGGAGAACGTATCGTATATAATAACCGCCGGCATCGAATCCATCGTGCACGGCCTTGTATCACCTCCTCTCGGATTAATATGGATAAACTCGGTGGGCCGGGAACGATACCTTCGCATTCATTTCCATTCATTCATCGCTGTGCTCGTCCGATCGTGTAAAGTGTATAGTGTAAAGTAAACGAACTCGGCGCGTATAATCGACACAGTTAATTTAATGGTTGGTCGGAACGAGGGCCGAAACGGGGACGAATAAAAAGCCCACGTTCATCGCCACGGCTAGCAATTACTTTCGCAATTATTTTTAATAAACTCTCAAGAATTAATTGCGCCCACTGAGGGTGACCTAGCCGCGGTAGAAACGCAGCAAGCACAAAGGCTTTTCGCGCGGTCGAAAACGTCAGCTGCGAACAAAACACGCAGGCTGGGGAGCTGTGCGTACAGCGAGAAAAAAGAATGTCGAATTCGACTGGATTTTTCGGCTGAAAATAAGTGAAAAAGATAAAATCCTCAGAGGTCGCTGGCTAAAAGCGGTAGAGAGCGGATCAAGGAATCGCGATTCAGTAGAAAGAGAGAGAGAGCGCTGCGCGCGTTATGCTTTAAGGCATTAAATTGGTGCGTTACGGACGCGAACAAAAAGCTGGTGATCCAGAGGGTTTGCATGCATTAATAATGATAAATGTGTCGGGCACGATGGAGCTCGAAAGGGAGAAACTGGCTCGCGTGCGCGTTAATAATACGCGCTGTTGTTGTAGCGTCGCTAATACCGCGTTGTCATTCTAATCGATCCAACCGTTCAATTATTCCTCCGGCACCGATGTAATTGCACGCCTGCCCCTCGATCCCTCGGAACGATTCCCTTCCCAACTCTGTTTTCGTTATTGCTCGGAATTTAGTTGTTCTCGGCCGAGGGAAATAATTCCACGAAGGCTTCGCTACCACGTTCAGCTTTTGGAAACTGCAGAAAGAAGCGGGGAGTTTGATGGAATAGGCTCGAATAGAGTCAGGAATGGATTTGAAATTGCACACGCTTCTGACAGGTTCGAACGGGCGAGGAACTTTTTGATCGATGGTCGAAACGAGAGAAAATTGGCTGGACGAGGTGCAGCTCGATTAGACCAGTTCATCCGTAGGGATAAATGTTCTCATCGTACCGCGCAGCTGGTGATCCGATTACTAGCTCCGCCGGGCAAGTTGGCCAAGATGGCCAAGTTGGCCAAGTTGACCGTCGGCAGCAGGTAACACGTGCAGCTTCGTGCCTCGCGTGCGGCTAGGTTTTACAAGCAAGCGCATATATACCGTCCAACAGACGGACTGCAGTACCTACCAAGGGGGAGATCCTCCTCGGTCCGAAGAGGAATGGCGGTCGCAGGACGTTCGGTGGACCTCACCGACCACAGATTTATGAGAGCCGGGTCCACCGGCGCGACGAGAATTTCGTATGTTTTGCGGCATTACCAGTGGAAAATAATGTGCTGTAGTATTTCACGGGTTTAATTACTTTTTGCGAATAATTGATTAGGAAACAAGGTTTAACTACTGCTGCTCTGCGGCTGCGACTACGACTCGAGGCTGAAACAAAACAGCGGCCATCAACGGTTCAAATCAGTTTATTACACTACGGCCGCGTAAACTGGCAAACCACACCGAGATCCCGCGAGAATAAAAGAGGGGAAACCGTTTTAATTCGCCGTGGGATTAAAAGAGAGGAATTATCGCGCTCTTATCGTGGACTGCTCGCGTTTAAAAAGGCAAAACTAGCGAAACACGAGGGACTCGCGTTCGTCTGTTCGTTCACGTGCTTGTGTGTTACGATGCTTCGGGCAGCAAGTTTCACTGAACTTCGGCGCGAGGCTTGACGGGACCGACTACTGCCACTTACGATTTCATCGAATCATTGGCCTCGTTCGACCTGCACACCGCAGTTTTAGTTAGAAAACTAACGCCGCTGGTTCGGAATAGAAATTGGGAACGTCGGATGACCGACGACCGTGTCGAAAAACCGAACGGTCAAATTTACGCGAGTTATTCGAGTTTCTGGCAAACTGAATTTTCCACCACCTGTCCCGTCCAGTTGGCGTCGGCGTCGTCCAAGTCCGTTCCCCCTCGTGTTCGTGATCGGACTTGCCGATTACCCTACCAGCCGTTACAACTGTATTGCAGCTTTTTCCCCTTCCGCCGTAACTCGAAGAAATATTTTCCCCTATCTTTCGCTGTGTTTTTCGAAGAATTAAGTTTCGAACGAAACATCGGTCGCGCGAAGCAAAGGAAGGAAGGAAGGATTATGCTAACGAGTAGGAGGAACGTTGACTCTACTAATGGAACGTCGTTTCTTAGACGAAGCGGAGAGGATCGGTGCGCCGCGGCGGGGAAAGAAAGCGGTATAAAAAGTTTTTACGTCGCGTCGTTTCTTGATGGATTTATGCTGCCGAAGCGGTAGGTACCCTTATTTTTTACGCTCCCCCGGTAAACTGGTGCTTGCGGCTGATCGTTTTCTTACCGAAGACGGCTGAAAGAACCAGCAACGGGCAACTGAAACGGGAGCTTGTAAAAGCTGTATTCCATAAGTTCCGCGCCAAGTCGCGGCTCGATATCGTCGCGGGGCTAACCAGACTCTATTACCGGTTAAATTAAGTCAACAGGGCGGGCGGCGCTGATTCGAACACTCCTCCCTGCTATTCCTACGAATTGTTCCAGTTTGCCAGGTGAAATGGTCGCGGACCTGTTTACGTACCCTAACAAAGTTTCCTCCCCCCGTTTTCCGTCGATTCTGCACAAATAGGGTATTATGCAATTAGATGCTGCGAAGCCGTGTTGGACGCTTTTCCAACTTTTCCCTCGCCGCGTTTATTCTCCATTGCGATCGTCCGTCGTACAATTCTCCATCTACGGGTGGAACTTGGACGAGTGTCGTTAAATTCCTGCCGGGTTTTAAATATTCAAGAGGTTTTTCGCCGAGGAAAAAGTTGAGTGACGATAAAAACGTTGCAAGTTCAACTCGAAGCGAGTCGAGTGGATCTTAGCATCTCGACCCGGAAACTACCGCGAAAGCGAGCGAGGGTTGAAAGATGCTTGTTTCCGGTAGCACGTGCACGCATGGTGGTCGCGGCGCTTCTCATCGTCCGCAAGAGATGATGCGATTCAGCCACATGCAACTTCGGGCATACGGCCACCTTCGGTGAGCGCGATCCGACCTGGTCGCGACATTGTGAGCTCTCGGATTATTAATTCTGATAGCAACTTATCCGCCGATATCGTGGTAATAAGTATACTTAAATATAAAGGGCATTCCCAGTTGAATGCGTGTCCGGGACACTTCAATCGCAAATATCATCTATAGCTGTAAAGAAGCAAACATTTGATATATCCAGCGCGTGATGAAAGTGGTGTGCCAGCACTGCGCTGGCTTGGACGAACCGAGCGGAGAGAATTTCATCAGCGCATCACCGTTCATGGATTTCGCAAACACTGACTGTGCTAGGGAAGATCCTTGATCCAAAACGGCGATCGTAGAACTTTATTGGAGCGTTCAAGCGCTAAACCGGGAAACCTAAAGTGCACGGTGCATTCTGTGGTGCAACTGGGACGGCAGAGTTGCTCCCACGAATCCGGGATGTAGGAAGGGACACCACGAACCGACTGGAAGTTGGTTCGCAGCAGCTGACCCAATGCTGCGATGCACGGCAGGAAAACACGATTCGATGAATTCAAAGACTCCGGCAACGTTTCGAGTAATTAAGACGAGCGCCCTTTGAAACGCAAGGAGGAGAAAAAGGAGTCGAAAAACGAGCGGGAAAATTGGGTCACGGAAGGAGGGTTGAACTTTTCAAGCAGGAAGAGCTATGAATCGGAGGAAATCGGAGGATTTCGGGAAAAATTCGGGGAAATCGAATGCTGGAAAATTCACGAGCCGTTTACAGCGGGCAAGGAGCGGGGTGCAAATAATGCTCTTTACAATATTTTCGAACGCGATCCTCGGAACGTGGACGCGCGAAAATCCGGCAACTAAGAGTCGATTTGCTGGCCGGGTTGTTCACTTAAAAACTGATGCAGGAAATTTATGCGAATTGTTGGAGTTGTCGCGAGTAAATACGGGCCTCCTCTCCCTTTGCAGCTAGAGGGAGTAGCGGATCGAGCTACCTGCACGATCCATTGGTTTTGCCCGCGCGTTACCGTGTGCGCGACCGTGTATATTCTCGCGTAGATTAGGTTTCGCTCGACACGGGGCGCTAATGAACGAGAAGGTGTCGTTTGCACGGAAACCGGAGGGGTCGAAATTTTCGAATTTGTGTTTACGCCCCGAGGCTAACCAACCCCTTGCCCTCCGTCCTTCACCCTTCGCCCTCGACGTTTCCACCGCGCTCGCCAGTATTTGCCGTTGCACCGAGCAAATGAACGCGTAAATACACCGCTCGTAAATACGCGCGAGATTTATTCGCCGCGCTTTCTCCCCTTCGATTTTTGTACTCCCCTCCCCCCCTGAAATCGGCTATTCGTTTGGACGAGAGATGCAATAACCGCTCTTCATTTACACCCGCGTCGGTATCTCTTGCACGACTCGATATAATCGGTTGGGTTGCTATATTTTACGTTTCGCTACTCTGCCGAATACTGCAACATTATAATATTTATGGGATGCAATTTTTGCCACGTGAACCGGGCAGTTCGATTCGAGCGAAAAGTTCCCATGAAGAGAATACGTACGGCAACATCTATTCCAGTGCCCTCCTGTCGGTCTCAGAGGAGGGGAAGACAAAGAATCGCACGTAGGCGCGAAATAAGAATAGCAAAGACGATGGGTGGAAAGAAGCGTGGGAGGAAATACAGGAGGAGCGTAAAGAGAACTCGGGCAGCACAGCGAGCTGCGCCCGAATATTACTCGAGCGACGCAACGTGTAGCCGAGATAATTTTCTCAGTCACGTACAGATAGGTATGTTTTGGTTGGTAATATCAGCCCTTCGTGCCGCCAGCTGCAACCTCTATTCACGGCTCCGTTTTCTCTGCAGGCTTTTTGTTTGCCGAAATGTCGCGTCGCCGCGTCGCGCCCCCGTGTCGGTGACTTCTGTCGGAGAGGAGGAAAAGTGCTCCGAGTTAGAGGATTCCGACTCGTTACGAGAAACCAGACACCAGGAACCGTATCAGCTTTCCCAAAATCCTGATTTCTCCGTTTTCCGAGTGCACGCTAGTGTCTGCATGGTGATCCCAAAACGGTGCCTCTCTCTCTCAACGACTAGCGACGAAGAAAAAGGAACGACTGCATTGGTCTCGCAACTGCTTCGCTTAATTGGACGACACCGCGCGACGCGTCAGCTACGCGGTGACTTTAATTAGAGATTATTACCAATCGAGCTGTACAACAGAGAGTGCTCTGATCGTAAGAAACGCTTTACCGTCCTCGTTTCGCCTGCCGTCATTGGCCTACTTCCTGGTCTATGCGCATGTGTACATACCTAGATTTCTTCGAGTTGCTTTACCTTGTTCTCACTTAACTTTTTTCCACGGTATTCGGATGTCGTTGAATACGAACCAGTAAGTACGTCCACCGCGGAGCCTGCTAATCGATTGGAAACCATAATTGGAAGCTGCCACCGTACGTGAAACAATTAATTAGACCTTAATTAGCGCTCGGCCCAGTTTCAAAGAGAGCCCCCCCCGCCGGTGACAGTATGTATATATGTAGGTTCCAGAGGAAGCTGGGACTTCGTCATCGTATTACCCTCGAAAACTCGTCGAAGAGATAAAGGGACAGGTTTCGTCCGTCCTGTTTAATCCCTTCCCCGATGCTGACGAGACCTTATCGCCATGTAATTATCTCCACCCCATGTAAAATACGATACGGCTAATTCCCCTCGATAAAGTTAATTACCCTCGTCTGCCCAGAACTCGCGTTCATCGAGTCATGCTCGAGATAGGCACAAAAGGATTCGATCCGGGAACTTGTACAATACATATGTATATAGAGGGCGTGGGACGTGCAGTACAGCTTTTTATACTTATGGAAGTTGCAAAGATGGCGAGCACACGACCGATAAGATAAAGAGAAATATTCAGTTCTGTTATCGTAAGCCGGAGCATCGGCTTTCATCCTGCTAACGACGCGACGCCGCTACAAAAGAGCCGTGACCATCGCCCCGATAATCGCGGTGAAGTTTCCTCTACTTCCGCTACGCTTCCGACCGAACAGGGCGGACTTCTCGTCTGCTATCTCGCGGGCAGATGAAAAAGAATCCATACTGCCCACGGAGAAGAGGGAAAAACGTGATCAGAGAGAAAGAGGGAGACAGAGAGAGGGGCGAGAGGGAGAGAGAACCAACCGCCACGTACATCCCAGCCGAACTCTCCCGCCGCGTCGCGTCAGCGTCCCTCTGAAAATCCGTTTGAACCGATCGATCGTGACTGTGAACCGATACTTTGTCGATGCGCCTCCCTCGGGATCCTTCGCGCGAGAACTAATCACGGAGCGAAAGCATCGGTGCGCGGCATTCGCGACACCGTCGGATTTCCGCTTTTCAACATTCCGTCGGACGATATTGGCCAAGTCTTTTTTTCGCGCTTCACCGCCTTTTTTGCGGCATCGGAGTGTTCCTCTGTACCTGCGAATCTGAATCAATTCGTCAGCCGAGACCCGATTAGAAATTGTCCGGCGTGGATTCCGCTGTAGAAGCGGAAGTTGCGAGGTAGGTAATTGAAGGAGGGGACAGCTTGATCAGCAGCGGATTACCGATTCGAGTTTCCTGGTCGAAAATTATAGGGCACGGTGAAATTCTGCTTAGCGATTAGTCGGTTTATCTCTGCCGGTTATTATCCGGCGCGGCGGTATTACCGGATAATTTAGGTGTGCTTTGTTCCCGCGGGAATGCGCGAAGTTCAACGCTGAGCTCACCTTCGAGCCAAACGGCTGGACCAATTCCGTCGCGTCGGCGTCGATTCAAATTTCGAAAGTGATGATGAGGCAAGATCGCGCCCGAGTCGAGGCAGTTCCAAGCGACTGCTTCCTCGACGTTTCGCGTCGTTCTGCGAACCGCGTGCTCGGGAACAGCTGCAGACTTATTATGAACGTTGAAAGAAACGTGAGCAAGCTAGCGCAAAAGCTCGCGAAGAACGGGAAATTATTCTACGATCGATTAAGCGCGAAACTATCCGCGAACGCGCGAGAGTGTTTCTCATCCAGACCACGTCGTACGTGTGTTGCAGCTACGAGAGTATACCTTAACCGAAACGTATCACGAGGACGACGTTGAAGTGGAGTTCGTCAGCAACGACAATCTACTAGCGAGCAGACCTACCCCCAGGGGGATCGATCCGAACAGGGACTTGAACGAGGCTATCGCCGAAGAACGGAAGGAAATGGACCCTCAGAGATACAGGTATGTTCCTTGCGTTCGCTTATTTATTCCTGTCGAATTTCTCCTGGCCAAGGAAAGCGTGATATGAACTTAAAATAACCTAGAAATTGCGAAAATAGTAACCGATGTGTGAAAAAAGGTCCCCTTCTAAAACGAGATCCGAACATCTTGCCCGAGTAACCCCGTTCCATTCGTTTCGAGACAATGGGAAATGCGGAGCTGGAAAAAATAGGTCCCGCGCCGGAAACGCTTGCCAGGGAAGCTTGGACGATAACCAGGAAGACGCATTGAATGGGCGCTCGCGCATAAAGGACATCCGGCGGGCCTGGCGGGCTGAAAACCGCGCGACACTGTCCAGACGTATCGCGAAAAACAGGCTGTGGAAATAGGACATCATCGAGAGCACACAGACTGAAAAGATATTTTTCCTTGGCCACTCGAAACGAGTCGCTCACGGAGAATCGATCCGACGTACGTTTATTTAATTAAAGAAATGCAACTTTATTCGCCTCGACTGTTCATCAGGAACACGGGGTGTTTCTAAATTTTTCACGAAGGTGTCAACGACGGGTACCGGAAGCACTGGAAACTCGGAATTTACCGTTGTCAGCCGTTGGACAGGAATTTATGCCCCGACAAGCATTTGCATTTTAAAACCGCCCATCCGCCGGCTAACCGATCGCAGTAATGAGCAATCCGAATTGCAAATTCAATATAATAACGTATTTTCGTAAATATCTTTTCAGTTACTCGCGCGTACTTGACGTTCCTCTAAATTCATTCCCGTTTACGTGACAAACGCGACTGGTAAATGTGCATATTTGCCTACATAGCTATTCCTTTGGAATCGGTGTTAAAATCCTGTTGAAAACTTCCGGCCGGATTATTGGCCGGGCACGGGCTGGATTTATTTCGTCGGATGATCCATGAAGAAAGGCCGACTTTCGCGCAGCATTCTCGGCGTTTTCGGCTGCTTCACGCCGAATCGGAAACAAACGCGGTCACGCGAAGCGCTTCGGCTCATGGTTGTTTCCGCAAATTCAATCTGCACGGTTTAAACGATTTTCTGCGACAAAAGGACAAAAGTGGTGTTACGCCGCCGTCTACGTGGAACTGTAACCATTAGCGAGCACAGTGGTAGAGAACGAACTATTTCAAGTTGCAAGCGTCTCTTCGGCTGGGCTCGTTCGAATCGGTTATTGTTCTTTTCAATCGCGAGTCCTATCCGTGCAAATGCACGACACTCCCTCGCCGCTCGCTGGGACGCGGTCGAGCACCCTTGACTCGCCTCTGTTCGCTTTTTGCAATTTCACGCGATTTGCATAACGTCAGAAGCGTATCGGACGGTAATTAGAAAATTAGCCAAGTCGGCGGCAAAGTTAATTGGAGATTCGTAGTTGAAGCAATTCCACTAGGGTTGAACGTTAAAATTTAAAAGCGGAGACCGCAAAAATGCCAAGTGTTTTCCTCTTCATTTGGTTGCAGCGTTTTCGCCGGGAAAAAAAACATGATTAAATCCTGGACGAAAGCGTAGTTTATTCCGTTGTTTTACGCAAAGTTTAAACCCCTCACCGCTAGCGCGGCGCCGGGGAACAGGGCCGTGAAAAGGAAGCGAAAAATAGTGTGGCCGGATCCGCATAAATGTAAATTACCGTGTAAGGCAAATAACGACGCCCAACAATGTTTAATATTAACGAGACCATTAATAATAAGGAGGACGTAAATGAGCTGCGCAAAGTAAACTTTTCCGTGATTCTCGTAATGGCTAGAGCGTGCGCGGGTTAACCGTTGCGCGCGAGCCTCTTCCTCTCAGGCTTCTCAGCTGAAACATTCGTTTCTACAATCATCAGAGACAGCGGCCTTTCGGTCGATCCTGAAACGCCTCGCGAGCAGCATCCCCTTTCGAGCTCGAGCTGGTGGAAAAAATAATAAGTAAGCCGCGAAATGAAATTAGCGAGAGACGAGGCACGGCTGGGGAGCCAATTGGAAAGTCTATCCTATCCCAACGGGAAGCAGATTTCGTCGGACGAAATTGAAATCATGCAAATGCGTAGGAAATAAATTAAGAAGCGCGCACGGGCTAGCGCGGGTCGGCAGTGATTCTCTGCTGCTCATCTCGGTGGAGAAGGAACGAGGTTGCCTCTCGCTGAAATTGCGCCTCTGCAGCACCGTCGATCTTGTTGCTTTCAGGTACTGGACAACGACAGGAAGCGGTCACGTGGTGACGGACCTACCGCGGGACAATAAAGCAGCGATCATAGACAGCATCGCGTCGTCGTACGCGTTCCAAAGGCCAAGGAACGGCGCGACACCAGCGCCGAACATCTCGAAAGTCGCGGCCAAAGTTGGCTGGCCATACTATCAGATATACAAGCAGATGGCCGAGGCACAAAAGGCTGAAATCTTCAAAGACATTCAGAGGAAGATGGCCAACACATCCGGTGGAAATAGTCTGGGCCATTCGTGGAATTCCACCGACATCACAAGCCAGCGTCAGCACAGGCTCAGGATGAAGCATCATAGACAGACGTCCAAAGGAAAACGCGTGAGAACACGTAAGTAGACTAAGTAGATTCGTTTCTCTTGGGCCGCACTCTGATTCGGAATCGTAGCCTCTGTCGACGCGCATTCCATTTCCAAAGATATTATTTCCTCATTCGGTTTACTCTGTGTGCACGCAGTATGCATAAGTAGCTCGCCTATTCAAACACTCGCTTCAGATCAAATTCACGTCCCATTCGCTAGCTATATCTGATACGTAAGTCTAGAGAATAGAGGACCAACAGAGAGCACGTTGGCTACCGGCTTAAAAGACAAGCGCACCACGACTACGATCGCTCCTTTTCTCTAATCACTCTCATTAAAGTGTACTTAAACCTAGGCCACAAGCCCGGTCAGATTGTTCTCGAAGACTATTCTCTCGTCTCGGGGAGGCTTGGGTTCAGCGGCGCGCTCGATTGAACGTCGATCGAGGCTCAATTAAGCTTCGCCTTTTAAATCCGGCTTACGTTTAACCAAGTCTGCTGTAGACCGAGTAAGAGTGCTCGTCGATTATTGCAGGTCCTCCAAGGGACTGCAAGGTCGGTGAATGGGGTCCGTGGAGCGCCTGCAGCCGTAGCTGCGGAGTCGGGGAGACCCAGAGGACGCGGAAGATAGCGATAAAGCCACGTCGCGGTGGATCCTCGTGTCCACCGTTGAAGGAAACCAAGTGGTGCGGCAGCGCGAGCCCCTGTTCCGACGGCAAATCTATCGTGCTCCACCGATCCGAGGCCATTTATCCGGAGATCGATCGGGAACGGGATCGGGATCGGGATCGGGGCCGGGAACGGGAGGGTTTGGCGAGCTCCGGCAGCGGGTCTCGCGCGTGAAAATACCTAGACGAACGCGGCGGATCGTCATTAGTGGTCCGCTAGAATGCGTCAATAATGTTATCGTAGTCGTAGAACCAACGATTTCGCGGGGGTGAAGACGCGACGCGACGCGACGCGCCGACGGACGAGCGTCGGGGCGATGTTGCTCGATCGGAGGGAGGATCGTCCAGCCGCGGCTGTTTGCACTTGGAAAGTTTCGTTGACGTTTCTCAGGCCTTTTTAGCCTTCTTAGCCTTTTTCAACCGCTGTATTGTAAGTGTGTGCAACGTTGGTATCGTTGATCGACTGTCGGAGACATTTCGAGATGATAATAGTGAGAAAAACGAGAGCCTCGTGGAATGAAATATTTTTAATATTCCTGATATGACGGCTGACTAATAGGCACAGACATATCGATCCTTGCGAGTTAGTCCGCAAATCTTCACCTACAAATCGAGTTTCTTTTGCACGTTAATCAACCCGAGCTCCCCGATAGCTAACCGATCCAATGCACCTCGATTCTGCGCATAACCAGCGGAACGTATGGACATTGGAAGAACGCAACGTCGAGCGCGTATCAGTTAAGGCAAATTCGGTGACTTTCGAGGGGCAGAGGCTTTCCAACGTGCTCACAATCGATCGCCTATCGACTCTGCGTTTCCTGCGCACGATATTTCCTGCAAACCCGAAAGAGCACAGGGAAAATTTCAACCTTTCCAATTATAATTCATCAAGCTGTTTATTTGCAAGAAATATTAAAGAAATTATCGCTAAAGAAGGGAAACTCGAAGGAGTAGGATCGACTCTGTGACTCCGCTGCCGCTGCCTGGTCGTCGATACGATCCATCAGATACGAGATGGAGCTCGGTTGGAGGTGGGTTCGAACGCAAAATTCCAGAAGAACTCGAGCCGGTTTACGGATTATCCCGCTCAGAGTGAAACCAATTCTTGAACGAGATCCCCGGAAACTCGAACACGAACACGAACGCCCCATTTTCCACCGAGCAATTCGGTCGTCCTCGAGAATATAAAAAAGAAGTAGGAGGCGAAGAAGAAGAAGAAGAAGAAGAAGAAGAAGGGGGAGAAGGAGAGGAGAAGCAACGGTGGTACAGAGTTCTCTGAAGGTCCGAAAACTCGCCGGCAATTCCCCGAGGCTAAAGCGTTGAACGCAATTAGTCCATTGGATTCGCACGGAGGAACACCGTCTCGCTCGTGTATATGTGTGCATGTATGTGCAGGTATGTATGATGTTATATTCGAGCATGTGTGCGTGCGTTGTACGCGTGACGAATGAAGAAGCCGATCGATGGAAAAGTTTCTCGGAAGGAATTCAAGAACGAGGTAGCTCGAGTGTCGATCGGCGCGGCGCGACACGGCGCCCTTAGAGGGACATTGTCGGTGTTGTCGGATATTTTTTGCCCAAAGCTAGCTTTAGATTTGTTCCCTGACTTTTGGGACTCGCGTTCGAGGCACGTATTCGAAAGTGGAACGCGCAAGTCGATTCCTATCTTCCTGTTTTCGCGGCTTCTAATTGATATCGCGGATCTCTGTTCCCGATTCTGTTAACCCTTGAGCCGAGTACAGTCTGCCCTCGTCGAAAGCAGATGCAAAATAATACCCATCGGCAACGCAGAATGCATTTGTTTGAAAAGGGCGACACGGTTAAGGGGTTAAAAGGAACTGTGCCTGCTGCACGATATCAGAATGATTTGAGTTTGCGAAACGGTACGTATCGACGCAGGAATGCAATTTTCCCGGTGCCTGTTTCGCCTCGTCGAATTCTCGCGTAAATCCACGCGATATCCACGCGAAATCCACGGAACAAAGGAGAAAAAGAGGGGGAAGAGCTTTCCCTCCGTAACGCCACGATGTTGGTTGTCATGGCGCGGTAGGGAAATTTTTACAAAAGATATCATCGGGTACGTCTTAGGTGAATGTATTATATCTTAGGCGTAAATTTAACGATAATAATTAACAACTAACGTTTAATCGTAACTCGTTAACGAATAGGCTCGTATTATAGCGCGCTCGGCTTTTGCCCTCCTCTCCCTGTAATATCATTTCGTAACGACTACCGTGATTAGCGTATCGAAGAATTAACCAACCCCCGCGTTACATACCATCTTCTGACGATCTTGAATACGAAAGGAGCCGATAAACATTGGATGCCGAGTCGATAAAAAGTACAAGAATATAGCGTAATCTCAGGTGAACGAAACTAATTCTGATGAAAACTAATCTTCATCCTGGATTGGGAAAAGCTGTGTTGGCAAAAGGACGGAAGAAACGAAAGACGTTTCGCGGAAGCGAACGGTCGCGAGCCCGGTTAATCCGTGGACCGGTGAAATTTCTCGGAGCACAATGCACACCAGCACCACCACCACCACCACCACCGTCGACGAAGGACTACAAGGGAAGGCCTTTCATTTCTACCAGGAAGAAGGACCAAGCCGTCGCAGTTTTAGCAGCATTAAGGATGAACGTTTTATAAACTAAACGCTCGAGGGGACTCTTTCGTAACGAAAGTTTCAACGACACGGAGGGAGAAAAGGAGAGTAGTAGCTGGACTTTGCCTAAGAAATAAAAGCGCGAGATAACAAGGAGGAGACTTTACCAAAGAAACGCTCGTGTAAATGTATATCTTATCCTTTCCACCTTTCCCCATTTCGATTTTCTCTTCCTGCCTTCTCTGTTCTTTCTTTATTCCTTCTACGCGTAAACACGTACATACACTCGTAGGTACATACGTACACTTGTTTCTCCCTTCTTCCTTGCGCGCAGAAAACGGTTCACGAGGGACAATGACAAATCAATGAGAGAGCGACGAAGGGAATGAAGGAGAATGATTCTGTACAAGTCACTGTGCATTCTAGCATCTAAGGAACTAGCCGATAGGACCTAACCGTTAAGCAAGGACATGTAGCAGTGTATAACACGTAAGTTTATATTACATAATAAAATCTGTCGATAAAATCCGTTCGAACAATATTTTTCACTTGTGACGTATGAATGGTATTCATGTAACAATAAAGTAGCTATTATTTCAGGATACGGCCTCGTACGATTTCATCTACCCCACTTGCCTGTCTATCCGCCTTCCGACGTCTTTCTTTTCACCATTATCTTAGTTCGTGGCAGATCCGTCGGCGCAAAACCCTCCAACCCCTACCATGGCTGCGATCATTGTTCCCCGAAAAAACCAACCAGCCAAATCTCGTGGGCAACGCTCTTTTTGTTAACGATCCCCGATCCCCGATCCCAGATCCCTGTCCGCGGCTTAGCCGGCGATATTAATAATCGTCCCAGCGGAGCAATCCCAAGCGGAGAGACTAGCCAGGCAGCGTTGGTTGTTATCACGCAACATTACCCGAAAATAAAGGACGTCGTGTTTGCTGGAAGAGAGGCGAGTACGAGGGACAGGTATAGGTGCAGGAATACAATACCTAGGGGGCGTACGATCTTGAAACCCCAGCTTCGCCAGATAAGAGGGTGGAAGCCACCCTTTGCTCGACCCCCGGCTCTCGGTTCTCGGCTCTTGAGGACGAACAAAGTGCAATGATGCTGCTCGGACGTTAAATCGCTTCCTCTGTTATCCGGAAATCCTTTTTAGCCGCGTGCCTACAGTTAATCGCGTCAATGTCGTTCGTTCATTCGGCTGGAGGATTTTAGGAGAGCCTCGGCGAAGATTCGCGACCCTCGCTGTTGAAAGAACGTTGCTGATCGAGCGACACTGTAGATACTTTGCATCGATATGCCGGGCACGATGTTGATTGAAAGTGAAAATAAGCCGCGTTGGATTTCACTCGTTAGGATCCATTGTGGAGCGTGGCTGCATTGTTCGCGAATGCCAAAGAGAAGTTGGAAACTCGACAGTGCAAATGTTTAACGAGAGAAATCAAAGGACTGCGCGAGGAGGGTGGTTGGTGTCTTCTGGCTTGTTAGACCAGCCCTCGACGCGTAAACGTTTCCAGATGAGCGAACCTCGCCTGGATCTTGCCTCCGTTCGAAGCGCGCACCGCGGATTAATTATTTTAACGTTTTAATTAATCAAGCCCGGCCCCTAAAAGAAAAACAAAGATAGGTAGGTAGCTGCTCTCGCGATGTTGGGAATGGCGGAGCTCCGTCTTCGGGACGGACCCACCCTCGTTAGCGTGTTTGTCTTCCTTCCGTCTATCTTTCACGGGCAGATAAACGTACTAGCTTTATTAAACGAACTCGATGAAAATAGACTTGTTGCTTCGTTATCACGGTGCCCGGGTTCCGTAGTTGACGGTACGATGCTTCTTCGTCCGATGCCGCGCTTCCTTGAAATTTCATGCTTAATGTTTAAGTGTCGATGCGATTGAAAACGCCTCTGTCGCCCGTCGGAAACAATTTCTCATCTCTCAAGTTGCTCGCCTCGCTCCAACGCGCTGCCGCGTTTCTCGTAAAACGCCCAGGTAAAATCGCGATTCGAACGAGAGGTAATTAAGCGCGAAGAACAGACACGACGATAACAGGAGGAAACGCGTGAGACAGGTCTGGCCGTGCGGAACATCAGCCATGGTCCGCTGTAATTGAGATATCGTCGGTGGTACACGCGCGGCTGGTTAGACATTAAGACAGCCCGGGTGTTCGTAAAATTAATAACCCGTGAATCCCGGGGCACACTGGCGAGAAAATTGCCCACCATACATGTACTGTTGCGAGATGAGAAGAAGCCCGACTACCCGCAAGCTAAAATGTCACAGGGGCGAGGGGAATCGCCCGCCCGCTCCACCCAATTCCTTGCAACAAAGTCCGCCGCGTAACGCAGAACGCGGACGAAACAAATCACGTCAGTCCGCGGATATGGACAGCCGCTAAGAACCGAAAAGTAGGACTTCTTGGAGGGGATAGGGTGGAGCGAGCGGGCGATTCCCCCTTGCTCCTGTGACAATTTAGCTTGTGGGTAGTCGGTTTTCTTCTCATCTGGCAATAGTATACGTATATGCGTTTGCTTGCCACCAATAATAGTTGCGAAGAAAATTCTGCGATGCAAAGTTGATAGGAGAGAAATTGTTACAAGTACAAGATATGCCCCTCGATTCGGTCGGTTCCCTATTTCTTCTAGCCAAATGGCGGAGATATATTGGTTCGTTCTACTTGGATGGCAGGACCGTCAGATTCAATGTTTAGTCTGTACACAAGATTATACACGTTGCGTTTCTCGTAGCGCGTATCCCTTGCGACCACACCGTTCTAAACAATTCCCACAGGTCTCTGGGAACTCTCGACGGCCCCCTGAGCTCCTTGGATTTCTCGAAGGCAGCGGGTTTTCGAGGCAATCAAAGTACGTAAACGTAAACCTCCTCATTCTTCCTATCCGTTTCTTCGAGTAGTATTGCACAGTGACTGATCAGACACTCCGGCTACCGCAAATAAGTGCGCAAGCTTTCCCGTTACTCAAGGTGAAGATACGAACAACTATTCACGGTGTATTATTCAAGTCGGTCGATCAAGATCTCCAGGCTCGCGGTAAATTCCTCCTGCGCGTGCACCACAGCCAATCACTTAGTAGACCCTTTGGAACCTAGTCACGAACGAGTAAGGTCGTCGATACTTGGGAACGGTGAGATAGAAAGTAACTGTACATAAACCGGGGTAGAAGCTGAATACCAGAGGAATGGTGGCTCGAGAAGCTAGGATTAATAAACGTTGCATCCGCTAATAGAAAATTCCGCGGCCCAGACGCTCGTTTGCCCCGATGATTTCTGTAAAGCGTAAACCAGGGCACGAGTCGATGTGTCCTGATGCGCTTACAGGAGTCAGTTCCCTCGCCAACGAGTCAGCCGAGCAAGTAAACAGCTAACAATAAGTTGAATATCCCGCCTCCAGTTTACCCGCGCTTTCGCATGGCGAAGCACACCCGCCGAACGAAGACCTCTCAGCTTCCTGACAATTATTTAATCTAATGCGCAGCAAGTGAAATTGTGAGATAAAAAGGCATTTCGTGGAAGATACTGGCCAACTGGCAAGTCAGTTGTTCGCTCCCGACACCGGAAAGCTGTTAAAACAATAAATGAGCGAAGAGGATGGGAGTACGAAAGAGAGGAAGACTTCTACATCTTGGCGTTATAATTTCCAGAAGAATCTTTTCGGGGCAGTTCTGGAGGGAAAGACTTGCTCGGCTTTCTTCGGCAAGCTTTTCGAAAGTTGAAAGAAACTCGATTCTGTCATTGGTCCCGGTAAAGTTTGCAATCGATGTTACCGCTGTCGGGTGCGCCCGACGCGGCGCGGACCTCGCGACGTACAAATATTCCAATAAACCGCTCTCTATCCACGATCGCACGCGCGCATAAGTACATACGTGTACGCGAGCTGCTCGCAGGGTATCCCCAGCTTTTCCATAATATGCCTCCATATAGGAAATTCATAAGATACTCGGCGATCGTAAACACGAACGAAAAGCATTCTCCGAGCGCGCAATATACCTGTGTAGCTAGACGTAGGTAGATACAGGTAGATACTGCCACATAATACATATTGAATATCGCCGAGAGCAGAAGTATTCGCGTAAGAAGTATGCGCTTGGGCGTTGGAGTTTGAACGTCAGGCACGAACCGCGACACTCCAGTCTCTGAAAGCGAAAATCAGGATTAATTCGGCCCCCCGGGTGAAAGTATAATAGATAGTAGGTATCGGGTCAGCATGAATAATGGGCTGAAAGGGTGCCGCGCCGCGCCGCGCGGACGGAAACGAAAATACACTCGATTTAACTTTTAATTAATGGATTCGTTAAGGTAATAGAGCACCCCCAACCGTCCTGTAACTTTTACCGCGTAAGTTTTGCGGGTCGTTTCGGAAGACGAAGGTTCCCTCGCCGACTGTCTCCCATCCGGCGAGTGGCTTCTATGGACGATTGCGTAAGAATCCATTAAAGCGACTGCATATGCTGGAAGAGCGGAAATTCGAAAATTAGCGCATCCCAGGCTGAGAAACGAGGTTCTCGAAGCGATCAATATGCCAGGGAGCGGAATCGACGGAAATTCGTTGAATCGGCAGCCAGTACGGACCAGTAAACGGTGGCTTTGTTCTGTTCCACTGGCGCGCATCGCGTGACCCGCAGGAGGAAATCGAAAGTGCGGTTTCTTCTATTAAAATACGACCCGATCAGCCAAATGACCGAGCCACTCTGACGCATCGAGGCACCTAGATAAGTAAAATACTAGCACCTACTCCAACTTCCACAGGGAAAGATAGCGAATGTCCCGCCAGATTCGTTTGAGCTTCGCTACTTGCGGCATTTGCACGAGCGTAGATCGCATCGGGCCGTGTTAGCTGCTTTGTACAAGGTAGGTGTCAAGTTGGCAAGCGGAACGTTGACGCTGCTATCAAGTTCACCGCGCGCATTCACCACGGTGCAGTGGTTGTAGACTGTAGAGTGTGGACCATTCGCCGAGGCTCGAACCCTCGCCACCCTCTTAATCAACGCGATCCCACGAGCTTGGCAAAGGGGATGTCGAAAGGAGAACGAATGAACGAAAGAGCGAAAGTGAAGAGCGCTCGATGACACGTGGGGAACGAGAGAGAGAGAGAGAGGGACGTGGCAGGAAATGAAATCGGAATTGTTTTCCCCTAGTTCAGCTTACTTTTCCTTTCTTCGAGTCTGATAAATAACGTGCAACGAAATGGCAGCGGCAAACGGAAATAAAAAAAGGCTCCTATCGGATCTGCAGTTCATTCCGTGCCACTCGACTGAGTTTTACCGGCAGGTACGACCTGACCTGCGCGAATGACCCCTTTCATTGCCTGAACAGCGGGCAATGGCGCGTGTTACATAGGCACATACATTGTAGAGGCGTTTGCGGGCGAAAAGCTAGGAACTAAAACACAACCCATAAACATGCAAATAACCGATCGTCTCTCGAAATGAAAAGTATGGAATATGGGAGGAGAAATTCTGCTGCGGAGTTTACTCGAGAGCAAGTGGAAAGCGACTCTCTAGCCTAGGAATAGGGAAACGAAAGCTCGTTACGATCGACAGTTTGATCGGACGGTGATCGATCACTCCTGACCTTAGTTTCGCCGTGATTATCTTGAATTTATCGCGGCTCTCGTGTTTCGGCTAGGCGCCCACTGTAATCGGTATCTTGCGACATCGGGCTCGGAAATACGTTTCTGGAAAAGGAAAAGCCTAGCCCCGAGAATGCTGATAACGACGCGATTCCTCCGCTAATTACCAGCGTAATTAACGCGAGAAAACGAGGGGCAGAACGAGAGGTACGAGGAGACTAGGTCTCGATTAACCGAATTCCAGTCTCCGATTGATGACGGGTGGACGGATATTCCGGTCCATTCCACCCCCTTACCCCTTTGTCCCTTCGACTCTTACAAGCGTATCCAGGTCACGTAAATAAACTTTCATTCTCGTAATTGCCAGTGGATACACTCGGGCCCCTCCAGCCTTGATCCGCAGCATTACCGGCGATACGTGGTTAACGAAATATCCACTATCCGCGGCCCCGAAATAACGAAGAAGAATGGCAACATGCCTGGCTGGCGAACAATTTAATGAGCACGAATGCGTTGCCTGTTGAAGTAAAGCGTTGTTAAAAGTGAGCGCGCGCCGGCGAAGTCGGATAGAATATTTGGATGGAATATCGCGACCGAGAGTCGCCAGCGAAAGCTTCGGGCAGAGCCCTAGCCCTTTTAAAACTCCAGAATTTCTCCGAATCTGCCAGGGAAATTAAGTAGTCTCGAGCGATTAATTAAGATTTATGTATCTTCGCTCGTTCCCTATCAAAGTTTCACGAATCCCGGCAAAGAATTCATCCCCTGGGGAGGGAGAGGCTGGCGTTTATTCCCCGGCACGCGCGTACGCAAACGCGCTTTAAATATTCCCCGTGCGGACACTTTCATTTCCTAGCGCTTCCGCCCCCGAAGAAATATCATCGCAGCAAACTGTCCGCTGGAGCAACGCTTAAGAATAGCCCGAGCACGACCAGCTTTCGTCCTGTCGCAAACTTTCCGAACCTGTAACCTCTAGCCGGGATTCGTGCGAGCATGAACTAACAGCCGACCCCGCAGGCAGCGGGATACAATAGTAAATGGTTGAACCCTGAAATCATTCTTACGACTCGTCGTAGCACGTGGTAAGTAGGTGCAGACAGCAGACAGTTCTCCAAGGAGCCTGATAATTTGTCGATTATGATTTTGGCAAGATATCCCTGGCGCTAGCGTTCCACCCTCTACGATTCACACGGCGCCACCCTCGGAAAACATCCCTCCTATTTCTGCCACCATTGGCAGCCCATTTAAATAAGGGAGACGTCCCTGACGAGATAAGGGTAACGTGGCAGGCCGCGAGCAACCTCGTCCCTCAATTCTATAGGCTGGTAATCCTTTTTCCCCTAATTTCTCTCGATATTCTTCGATTATCCCATAAAACATTGCTACGCGCGGTAAACTCTACCTTCCATTCCAGCAGGTAGACTTATTCACCCTTAAATCTGTTATTTGCGACATATAATGTGATTATAACGTAGACGTAACGCTGTCGCGCAAAAGTATACGAGCAAATAGAGAGTTCCGTAGGGAAGTAACGGCTAGTACATAGCAAGTTGGTAAATAGAAAATTAGCGAGCTTGGAGACACGACTCGTAGACGCAAAGCAAGGGAGAAATTCGTTACTACCACTTCATAGGAGAGTGCTGCCGGGGTGGTGTGGCGCGGCGAGAAGGGTGAGAGATAGGGGAAACGGTAGTACTACTGGTTTGGCATCTACGCAATTTCCTTCATTAGCATCGAATTTCCGCAAGATACCCCGCCAAGGAGTTGAGTCTGTCCTCTCATTCCCACCACCTCTTTCCCACTACCTTCGCGCAGCTTATCCCTTAGGTCTTACGCTTACGTAAACCAAATCTCTCACTCGACAGAGATACAAAGTAATTTCATCAGCAATCCGCAGCTGCCGAGTATAAGGACATATCCACTGTCTCCTCATCAAACGGTTAACGCTCTTCTCCGATCGGGAACCCCCCAGAACCTTACACTATGAAAATTCCCTATGTAAATTCTATCCCTTTCTTTGAGAACAAAATTGGAAGTTAAATTCAAGACAAGATATTTCCGATTAGTAGTAAAAATCTACGCAGCACACGTTACAAGGTAGGTATGTATATAGAAACTTTAGGACTTTAACAATGAAAATCTTCGCAATGGAGAAGTAAAAACATAAATATCTATTTAACAAAAATAATCTTTGCCAGGTAAAACAGATTGTAAATTTTGCCCACGGAAGTTCGATACAGCGCCATCTATCGGAAAACCATACTAACGCTATGTCAGGTAAAATTAAATATCTAAAGGTCATTCGAAACCTGCGATTTACAAATGATTCTGTTCTAGTCTATCCTATATCAAAGAGGATAAGATAGAGTAGAAGCAGAAATATGCGATGTAAGCGACACCTGTCTGTTCAGGCTTAATATTATTCAGTTTGCGGGTAGCAGAGTGGGAGGTGAAAAAGTCAAGCCAAACATGACACCTGTTTGTAGCCATTGGTAGCCATTCTGTAGCTGTTTGTTGGGGGCTTGGGATATTCGTTGATTTAAAAGTGAAGAAAGTGTAAAAAATGATTTGTTGTCACGTTAAAGGATGTCATAGATCACAAGCCAAAGACAAAAATCAACACTTTTTCTCAGAACCCGCAAATTTATTGATGTACGTATAATGATTTCAAGCAATAACCTAACTTTCAATGTTATTAAATAATGAAGTTTATGGAATTAGTATCAATAAAGAAATCTCTTTTCACCTTCAATTACTTCCTTATACTTCTACTTTATGTATAATTTTAAAAATTAATTTAACTTTATTTATTATGTATTATTTATATATGTATATGTAATGTGATGTATGTAATATGTTTGTAATGTTCATAATGTAATTCACCATTAATAAATTTTAACATTATATCAAATTTACAGTTCTTTTCATTATTTCTGCTTTAATTAATATTTTAATTCATTCATTCCTAACTTTAAAATTTTTAAATATTGCCTCTTTTATCGAAATTTCGAGGACCTGAAACACCAGAGGGCGCTGAATCTAGTATATTACTTTTTAACACGGGCTCTTATGGGATGCTTCCACTCTATCTTATATTCTGTATCCTATACCTCGTCTGTGGTAGGACATTTTCCCTCAAGAGATCGCCACTTTTAGTCACTTCCGATAGATGGCGCGCACCTTTGGAGCTGAAATATGGCATACCTCTTCTCGCATCATCTTCTCCTGATACTTTCGACAAAATCTGGCATAAATTTTCAGAATGCACAAAATTGGGCTTTGTAACAGGAGAACATGATGTCGAAAGAGGTGGCACTAAGTAATGTCTTCGGAGAGAGAATCGAGGATGTCTTCGAAACTGAAATTCAGAATACCTCTTTTCGCTTCATGTTCTCCTGATACCTGGGCCAAAATCTGGCAAACATTTTCAGAATGCACAAAATTGGGCTTTGTAACAGGAGAACATGATGTCGAAAGAGGTGGCACTAAGTAATGTCTTCGGAGAGAGAATCGAGGATGCCTTCGAAGCTGAAATTCAGAATACTTCTTTTCGCTTCATGTTCTCCTGATACCTGGGCCAAAATCTGGCAAAAATTTTCAGAATGCACAAAATTGGGCTTTGTAACAGGAGAACATGACGTCATAAGAGGTGGCACAAGGTATTGTCACCGGAGAGAGAATCTAAGGCGGAGAACTATTCAACGTTGAGGCGCAGAGTTTTTGAAAGGCCTCCAACGCTGAAATATAGAATACTTCCTTCCGCTTCATGTTCTCCTGATACCTGGGCCAAAATCTGGCAAAAATTTTCAGAATGCACAAAATTGGGCTTTGTAACAGGAGAACATGATGTCGAAAGAGGTGGCACTAAGTAATGTCTTCGGAGAGAGAATCGAGGATGTCTTCGAAGCTGAAATTCAGAATACCTCCTTTCGCTTCATGTTCTCCTGATACCTGGGCCAAAATCTGGCAAAAATTTTCAGAATGCACAAAATTGGGCTTTGTAACAGGAGAACATGATGTCGAAAGAGGTCGCACTAAGTAATGTCTTCGGAGAGAGAATCGAGGATGCCTTCGAAGCTGAAATTCAGAATACCTCTTTTCGCTTCATGTTCTCCTGATACCTGGGCCAAAATCTGGCAAACATTTTCAGAATGCACAAAATTGGGCTTTGTAACAGGAGAACATGATGTCGAAAGAGGTGGCACTAAGTAATGTCTTCGGAGAGAGAATCGAGGATGCCTTCGAAGCTGAAATTCAGAATACTTCTTTTCGCTTCATGTTCTCCTGATACCTGGGCCAAAATCTGGCAAAAATTTTCAGAATGCACAAAATTGGGCTTTGTAACAGGAGAACATGACGTCATAAGAGGTGGCACAAGGTATTGTCACCGGAGAGAGAATCTAAGTCGGAGAACTATTCAACGTTGAGGCGCAGAGTTTTTGAAAGGCCTCCAACGCTGAAATATAGAATACTTCCTTCCGCTTCATGTTCTCCTGATACATTTCTCCAAAATCTGGCCAAAATTTTCAGAATCCTCCAAAATTGAGCTTCGCAACAGGATAACATGACGTCATAAGAGGTGGCACAAGGTATTGTCACCGGAGAGAGAATCTAAGGCGGGGAACTATTCAACGTTGAGGCGCAGAGTTTTTGAAAGGCCTCCAACGCTGAAATATAGAATACTTCCTTCCGCTTCATGTTCTCCTGATACCTGGGCCAAAATCTGGCAAAAATTTTCAGAGTGCACAAAATTGGGCTTTGTAACAGGAGAACATGATGTCGAAAGAGGTCGCACTAAGTAATGTCTTCGGAGAGAGAATCGAGGATGCCTTCGAAGCTGAAATTCAGAATACCTCTTTTCGCTTCATGTTCTCCTGATACCTGGGCCAAAATCTGGCAAACATTTTCAGAATGCACAAAATTGGGCTTTGTAACAGGAGAACATGATGTCGAAAGAGGTGGCACTAAGTAATGTCTTCGGAGAGAGAATCGAGGATGCCTTCGAAGCTGAAATTCAGAATACTTCTTTTCGCTTCATGTTCTCCTGATACCTGGGCCAAAATCTGGCAAAAATTTTCAGATTGCACAAAATTGGGCTTTGTAACAGGAGAACATGACGTCATAAGAGGTGGCACAAGGTATTGTCACCGGAGAGAGAATCTAAGTCGGAGAACTATTCAACGTTGAGGCGCAGAGTTTTTGAAAGGCCTCCAACGCTGAAATATAGAATACTTCCTTCCGCTTCATGTTCTCCTGATACATTTCTCCAAAATCTGGCCAAAATTTTCAGAATCCTCCAAAATTGAGCTTCGCAACAGGATAACATGACGTCATAAGAGGTGGCACAAGGTATTGTCACCGGAGAGAGAATCTAAGGCGGGGAACTATTCAACGTTGAGGCGCAGAGTTTTTGAAAGGCCTCCAACGCTGAAATATAGAATACTTCCTTCCGCTTCATGTTCTCCTGATACCTGGGCCAAAATCTGGCAAAAATTTTCAGAATGCACAAAATTGGGCTTTGTAACAGGAGAACATGATGTCGAAAGAGGTGGCACTAAGTAATGTCTTCGGAGAGAGAATCGAGGATGTCTTCTAAGCTGAAATTCAGAATACCTCTTTTCGCTTCATGTTCTCCTGATACCTGGGCCAAAATCTGGCAAACATTTTCAGAATGCACAAAATTGGGCTTTGTAACAGGAGAACATGATGTCGAAAGAGGTGGCACTAAGTAATGTCTTCGGAGAGAGAATCGAGGATGTCTTCGAAGCTGAAATTCAGAATACCTCCTTTCGCTTCATGTTCTCCTGATACCTGGGCCAAAATCTGGCAAACATTTTCAGAATGCACAAAATTGGGCTTTGTAACAGGAGAACATGATGTCAAAAGAGGTGGCACTAAGTAATGTCTTCGGAGAGAGAATCGAGGATGCCTTCGAAGCTGAAATTCAGAATACCGCCTTTCGCTTCATGTTCTCCTGATACCTGGGCCAAAATCTGGCAAACATTTTCAGAATGCACAAAATTGGGCTTTGTAACAGGAGAACATGATGTCGAAAGAGGTGGCACTAAGTAATGTCTTCGGAGAGAGAATCGAGGATGCCTTCGAAGCTGAAATTCAGAATACTTCTTTTCGCTTCATGTTCTCCTGATACCTGGGCCAAAATCTGGCAAAAATTTTCAGAATGCACAAAATTGGGCTTTGTAACAGGAGAACATGATGTCGAAAGAGGTCGCACTAAGTAATGTCTTCGGAGAGAGAATCGAGGATGCCTTCGAAGCTGAAATTCAGAATACCTCTTTTCGCTTCATGTTCTCCTGATACCTGGGCCAAAATCTGGCAAACATTTTCAGAATGCACAAAATTGGGCTTTGTAACAGGAGAACATGATGTCGAAAGAGGTGGCACTAAGTAATGTCTTCGGAGAGAGAATCGAGGATGCCTTCGAAGCTGAAATTCAGAATACTTCTTTTCGCTTCATGTTCTCCTGATACCTGGGCCAAAATCTGGCAAAAATTTTCAGAATGCACAAAATTGGGCTTTGTAACAGGAGAACATGACGTCATAAGAGGTGGCACAAGGTATTGTCACCGGAGAGAGAATCTAAGTCGGAGAACTATTCAACGTTGAGGCGCAGAGTTTTTGAAAGGCCTCCAACGCTGAAATATAGAATACTTCCTTCCGCTTCATGTTCTCCTGATACATTTCTCCAAAATCTGGCCAAAATTTTCAGAATCCTCCAAAATTGAGCTTCGCAACAGGATAACATGACGTCATAAGAGGTGGCACAAGGTATTGTCACCGGAGAGAGAATCTAAGGCGGGGAACTATTCAACGTTGAGGCGCAGAGTTTTTGAAAGGCCTCCAACGCTGAAATATAGAATACTTCCTTCCGCTTCATGTTCTCCTGATACCTGGGCCAAAATCTGGCAAAAATTTTCAGAGTGCACAAAATTGGGCTTTGTAACAGGAGAACATGATGTCGAAAGAGGTCGCACTAAGTAATGTCTTCGGAGAGAGAATCGAGGATGCCTTCGAAGCTGAAATTCAGAATACCTCTTTTCGCTTCATGTTCTCCTGATACCTGGGCCAAAATCTGGCAAACATTTTCAGAATGCACAAAATTGGGCTTTGTAACAGGAGAACATGATGTCGAAAGAGGTGGCACTAAGTAATGTCTTCGGAGAGAGAATCGAGGATGCCTTCGAAGCTGAAATTCAGAATACTTCTTTTCGCTTCATGTTCTCCTGATACCTGGGCCAAAATCTGGCAAAAATTTTCAGATTGCACAAAATTGGGCTTTGTAACAGGAGAACATGACGTCATAAGAGGTGGCACAAGGTATTGTCACCGGAGAGAGAATCTAAGTCGGAGAACTATTCAACGTTGAGGCGCAGAGTTTTTGAAAGGCCTCCAACGCTGAAATATAGAATACTTCCTTCCGCTTCATGTTCTCCTGATACATTTCTCCAAAATCTGGCCAAAATTTTCAGAATCCTCCAAAATTGAGCTTCGCAACAGGATAACATGACGTCATAAGAGGTGGCACAAGGTATTGTCACCGGAGAGAGAATCTAAGGCGGGGAACTATTCAACGTTGAGGCGCAGAGTTTTTGAAAGGCCTCCAACGCTGAAATATAGAATACTTCCTTCCGCTTCATGTTCTCCTGATACCTGGGCCAAAATCTGGCAAAAATTTTCAGAATGCACAAAATTGGGCTTTGTAACAGGAGAACATGATGTCGAAAGAGGTGGCACTAAGTAATGTCTTCGGAGAGAGAATCGAGGATGTCTTCTAAGCTGAAATTCAGAATACCTCTTTTCGCTTCATGTTCTCCTGATACCTGGGCCAAAATCTGGCAAACATTTTCAGAATGCACAAAATTGGGCTTTGTAACAGGAGAACATGATGTCGAAAGAGGTGGCACTAAGTAATGTCTTCGGAGAGAGAATCGAGGATGTCTTCGAAGCTGAAATTCAGAATACCTCCTTTCGCTTCATGTTCTCCTGATACCTGGGCCAAAATCTGGCAAACATTTTCAGAATGCACAAAATTGGGCTTTGTAACAGGAGAACATGATGTCAAAAGAGGTGGCACTAAGTAATGTCTTCGGAGAGAGAATCGAGGATGCCTTCGAAGCTGAAATTCAGAATACCGCCTTTCGCTTCATGTTCTCCTGATACCTGGGCCAAAATCTGGCAAACATTTTCAGAATGCACAAAATTGGGCTTTGTAACAGGAGAACATGATGTCGAAAGAGGTGGCACTAAGTAATGTCTTCGGAGAGAGAATCGAGGATGCCTTCGAAGCTGAAATTCAGAATACTTCTTTTCGCTTCATGTTCTCCTGATACCTGGGCCAAAATCTGGCAAAAATTTTCAGAATGCACAAAATTGGGCTTTGTAACAGGAGAACATGATGTCATAAGAGGTGGCACAAGGTATTGTCACCGGAGAGAGAATCTAAGGCGGAGAACTATTCAACGTTGAGGCGCAGAGTTTTTGAAAGGCCTCCAACGCTGAAATATAGAATACTTCCTTTCGCTTCATGTTCTCCTGATACCTGGGCCAAAATCTGGCAAAAATTTTCAGAATGCACAAAATTGAGCTTCGCAACAGGATAACATGACGTCATAAGAGGTGGCACAAGGTATTGTCACCGGAGAGAGAATCTAAGGCGGGGAACTATTCAACGTTGAGGCGCAGAGTTTTTGAAAGGCCTCCAACGCTGAAATATAGAATACTTCCTTCCGCTTCATGTTCTCCTGATACCTGGGCCAAAATCTGGCAAAAATTTTCAGAATGCACAAAATTGAGCTTCGCAACAGGATAACATGACGTCATAAGAGGTGGCACAAGGTATTGTCACCGGAGAGAGAATCTAAGGCGGGGAACTATTCAACGTTGAGGCGCAGAGTTTTTGAAAGGCCTCCAACGCTGAAATATAGAATACTTCCTTCCGCTTCATGTTCTCCTGATACATTTCTCCAAAATCTGGCCGAAATTTTCAGAATGCTCGAAAATTGGGCTTTGTAACAGGAGAACATGATGTCGAAAGAGGTGATGTACTTTCTTTCGCATGCAACGTTATCAATTGAGCGCAGAATTTGTACGCAATCCTACTAGCTGTTGGAATGAAAACTAAATATGGTGAAAGTTGCTACAGCAAAGTAGAGTGATTCTGTTAGTCTGATTGAAAAATTGCAGATGTCGCGCGATCTAAAATCTGGGTGTGGGAGTTGAGTGGTCTATACCCAGCGGTACATGTTTGTTTCATGCCTTTAGTAAGAACGAATTGCAACGAATTCAATGAATAATCGTTGTGTTTTATAGCAACTTGTTAGTGTTTGTTGTTTCGAAAGACATAAATAAATAAATAAGTGGCCTACTCTTCCTTTTACTGCGTGGAATGATCCACTTCACGCTTGAAGGTATCAATTCTCATAAAGAGTATAAAAAGAAACTTGTAGAAGACGGTGTTGAAGAAAGGTTACGTGAGCTACCAGCTGACAGGGGTTAGAAAGCCTACAAAGGACTTGACTATTTTAGGTATAATTTTGACAGTGGACAACTACACGCAATGTCTGGTGGATCATGGTTTAGACTTATAGCATTTTCTGCGATTGCATCAATCACCATGATGGCAGGTGCACAAACTGTACATGTTATCTATAAACCACTGGATGATTTGAATGATCTTATAGAGGAGGCAGTAAAAAAGAGACTAGCAGAAACGGAATAATATCTGATACATTTATCGCAGAATGTAAGAAAGATAATAAAATAGATTTTGTACATAGCAAGAAAGGTTTTACTTGCTACTGAGATTGTTTCCATTCCATTCCATTGAAAACAAATCATCTGTTATTTTGTTGTTACGCATAATATTACGAATGAAAGTTTGATATTTTTATCGTGTCCAGAATAATACTGATTTAAAGTTAATTACAATGAAATATGATAAAGCATGATTTAATTAATGATAGTTTAGCTGTATTACACATTTCTTTAATGCGTGAAATATACATATTTACAAAATGAATATCACGGTGTATGAATGACGCAGAATATTAAGTAACAGTTATTTATATTTCACAGTATACTTGGAGGACTTTGTTAAATAGTTTGCTCGCATTGATGTATCGGCAGCACACTCGCGTAAGCCTAGATTGAAATTTAATCCGTTAGGATATCCACTACACGTCGTGTCTTTATATAATTACAAAAGCGATTACTTAAGCGTTATTCCAGAGCAACTATTCGTGTGTAAAAAAATACGTAAATTTCATCCCCGCTTCGGTCACGTCGTAAGGACAGGAAAGACAATAAAAATATTCGTCGTGTCAGTGTCGAATGATGTTGATTAATCACTGAATTGTCATAACGAGGTCTCGCTGGCCCCAGAACTCTGCGACTGAAGCGGTAAACTCGTTTTGTATCCCGCTGATTCATCCTCTAGCAATGATATCCGTTGCTTCAGCGATTTCACCTATAAATTAATCTGTATTTAAAGTAGAAAATGGGGAGCGGGACTTGAGGGAACGGAAGGAACTTGGTTCCATATCTTTAAGTTGCATCGCATGGTTGGAATGCGACATTGCGACTGCGTAGAAGCGCGCGTGACTGCACCTAACCTGACCCAGGCCTAAAGTAACATGGCGACCGTCCAGTGGTAGAAAATAATTTCACACGAAGTAACAATGCCCGGTGTGCTGTATTTCAAAATAAGGAGAAGAGCAAGGATAATATATCACAACCTGCCGTTCAAGTTTCTTGGAGAATTTCGTATTCTGCCATTATTTTTTCTTCTGGGTGCCGCTATGGAGTTTACTATGATACACTGGCACGTTGGAGAGGTTAACTTTTACAAAACGTACAAAAAGAACCGAATTGAAGAAGCCGTTGAAAAGAGATTACGTGAAATGAAGGCGCAAGCGATTTAACGCGTCTGTGAGTGCATATATTTTAAGTAGCTTACGATCAACACTAATTTCTAGAAGCAGCATTGCCGATAGGGTTGATGATGATTTGCAGAGTTCAACGGAGGGAAGAAGAGGGTGTTGGAAGAGACATATAAAATCACTGTCACACATGTTGATAACACTAATGTAAAAGAGCGTAATAAATTAGGTTGTACAATTGTATACCATGAACTTGTGGCAGTTTGTTTTTAATAGCCTACAACGCAACATTCGATACTTATTCATACCTGTGCAGCATGCCTCTCTACCATGCCCAACATTTGTTGTTCCAACTTCTTTAACCTGGACTGATATTTTTTCTTAGATTTCTCTAAAGTTTGTACTAGGGCTCTGGAAAGAAATGTAAAGTTCAGATACAGTTTTCTCCCTTCTCCCCACGATTACGCAACAATTACCCGTTGGCTCTTTTCAAATCGTTGACCAGTTCCGCGGACTGCTGATGCCTGAGTTCGGAATTTTTGTTCACTTTATCCAACGTAGAAACTAATTCCTGCAAACGTTCCTTTAGCCTAGCTTCTCGACCTAGCGCCTCTATCAGCTCGGACTCTATCCCTTCGCTTTCGTTGTCGCTTAAAGCCCGATCCTGTACGTACAAGTTAGATTTGCACTTTCGAAAGAGATAAGTACACGCTCGTTTCCTTTCGCCAAGATCCGCGTTCGCTACCTTATTCGCAGCCATAGCCAGCATGGCCTCTGTATCGCTAAGTTGACCCTGAAGATGCTCAATGGCAGCATGTTGCGCCGTGATTTGCGTGTCGCGCGCGTTTAATTTTAATTCTATGGTAGCTCGTTCCTTCTCCAGGAGGAAAACCCGTGCTCGTAACTCTGCCTTGTCTTCTCGCATAGCCATCAATTCCTGTCCGATTATTACCACGAGTGTATTTTTATCACCGAGATTGCTCTAAAGTTGGAGGGAAAAATACGAGGCGTGGACAAACCTGCATAAGTACGGCAGTCTCCAAGTCGAGTTTCCGAGCCTCAGCCAGGGAAATGGTATTCTTGGAATTTAAAGGTTCAGCGTGAACGCTTTCCAATTCGACCGCGGTCGACCTGACCATGGCGCGTTCCCCTTTCAGTCTGCTGATGTGTCTTCGAAGTCTTTGCTCGTCTTCCACGCACCACGTCACTTCGGGCCTAAACACGCGCAAGCATCGAGAAAAGGACACTCTTATTGCGATTAGAAGAATAATCGTGGACTTACTCATCCGACAGGACTATGCTGTCCTCCCATGGCGAGTTCAGGCTGTTTAAGCACTCGTTCTCCAGTTTATTTAGAACGTGACACGCTACGTGTTCAGCCGCCCTTCTGTTATCGATCGTAACGCTGCTCCTCTCTGTCGACAAAGCGATCTCGCTTTCCAGCAACGCCACCAGAACATCGTAAGCTTCTATCGCGCGATCGCTATAGGAAAGAGCCAGCCGTAACGCGGTCGCGTTTGATTCGTACTTTCCCACCAGAAGACTCAGTCTGAAAGCGCGAAAACGGCTTGCCGTAGTGTCCTATCGTGTCGTGTCGTCGCTAAGCTGAAATTCAACAATTACCTGTCGCACTGCGCCTTACTCTCGTGCAACGTGAGCGCCAGAACCGCGTTGTTTGCACGCGCGTGCTCTAATCTGCTGTTCAGCCTCTCCGTTTCAACTTCGAACTGCTTCTCGGAGCCGTTCAACTCTTGAAGATTCGAGTGCTCGAGGAGGTCCGACACCAGGTGTTCGGCCACCATCGTGGAGCATACCTAACGAGTCGCATTCTATCTTTAATTTTCCATTTTTTCGTAAAATGTTAGGGGGGCGGTAACGGTAACGTACCCCCAGGTTGGTAATATCGGGTCCTGTGATGTGCCTCTCGTCCGTCCTTCTGAGTCTCACCCTCTCGGCCATTTTAAGAACCGGAGCTTCCTCCCTCGTTACGCTCTTTGTCGGCGGTGTCTGCAGGGGTGGCAAGAGTGGCGAGCAAGGTGCACTCAAAGGTTCCGGCGAGCTGGTGTTGCCTCTTGTCTGCGAAAATCAAAGGAGCACGAGGAAACATTACGTCAGAAGGGTTGACAAACATTTTCGTGAAAGTGTCGGTTGATCAAAGCGTGTGGCCAGAGCCTGGGGTAACGATGCAAAAAATTTGTCCGATATTTCAGGCTCCGCGAACAAGAGACGAACGATTTTCGTTTCAACGCGGAAACTTGTTTCGATTTTCCGGGCTAGAGGAAAGCATTGCGCCACAGCTTCGAAACGTCTGGCAGAAAAGGATTGCAGAGACTAAATTGCCACAAATACAATTGCTACCCACTCTTGGTTCCCTGCGGGGTGATTCACTGCCAGTCTGTTGCCTCTGATTGCTAGCCTGATTCTTAAAATTGGCCAGTTGCGTCTGTAAAGTTGAAATTTCAGCTCGAAGGGCCGTCACCTCTTCCTGCAATGTAGCCACGGCCAGGCTTTGGCACGAGGCTGCCTGCTGCGCTGGTTCTGGGGTCGGTAACGCTGCCGGACTGTCCAACTGATCCCTGCCATTCTATCGATTAAAACACATACACCCAAATATATAACACAAGCTTTATCTTTATCGCCAACGTCTACCTAATACAGATTTCGCTCGCGCACCAACCAAGTGGATACCCAACTTCTGTATTCGATTCTCTTACGTTCAGACGGAACAGTCTGCATCACCTGCTGCGAACGAATTCCCATAACTTTCGTTCGATTAAATTACTTGTTTGCCAGTGCAAGTTTAATACCTCGGCGCGCAGGCTGATAGCAATTTCGATTGCAGAAGTTGGTAATCGGCGGCGAAATGAATAACCGAGAGATTCTTTGGACAAGTTGAAGTTACTTGGAAATATGTACCTCGGTAATACGCGGCTCGATGTCTTCGCAGCAGCTGGAATCGGCGTCCCCTAGTGTGCGATCTCCGTCGCCCTGGATGTCACCACCGCCTTCGCTCTCCTCCACCGGGTTCGTGATCGAGCCCTCCGCGTCTCTGCTCGTCTCTATTTCTACGAATCGTAATACTAATGTAACGAAGCAACGACGGTCGGCGGGTGTTGGGAGCAGAGAGAAAGGCTTTGCAAAGTTATAAGTACTTATGTAGGTATAAAGGAAGAGTGCCTTGGCGGCGAGCGCGTTAAAGCATCGAATTGCTTCGGCCTGTGGGCGAATCTTTGTCGAAAGAAAACGGGATTTACGGAATCGGTAGTGTGCTCCCTTACCGGACTCATCCTCTTCGGCAATTACGGTAGCCCGGTGCCTTTCGAGCTGCCTACCGAGCTCCGCGATCACGGAATGCAACTCGGTGAGCCTCTCCTCGTGCCTGGCGGCTTGCTGCTCTGCCCTCTGTTCCGCTCTGGCAGCTTGCACCTCGGCTCTGACCAGAGCTGCTTCGGCCGCTTCCCTCGCCCGAGTCGCCGCAACCAGCCTCGAATTCAGCTCGGCCACCTCCGATCGTAAAGACGACAGTGCAGCCGCGTGCAGCTGAAACAGAAAATCCACCATTCGCATTGACAAAGAGAATTTCATTTGCGACAACCTTATACGCTTGCCACTCTTTCGGGGCCTACCCCGATCAAGTAACACAAGTCAGATGCCGGGACTACGTTTCAGTTGCTTTTCCATTGACTGATCACCTCGAGAAACGCAAACAAAAAACAGAAGGAAGGGAACCCTTATCTGGTTGCTATTGAAATGAACCACAGTTATCATTTATGAATGATAGGCGAGGACCTTTGGGCGGTCCTTGCATCGCACGAATTGCAGAATCCTAATCAGAGAACCGTCAAGGTCTCCCAAGGTGTCCTCAAGCGGACGCAACCGTGTAAGATTGCGGTGCAGAATGTACGAGTTGAAAATAAACTTTGGGGCTGTTTAAGTCAGGAGACGTGGTTTTGTTATGGTCTTTCCTAATTGTCGAAAAGGTGCAGCCGTTTTCAGCGTTACCGTAAATGGGAACCGCACGCTGACTCCAGACGATCGTCCTCCTCCTTATTACTAGCGGTCCTCATTAATTTCGTCGCATTCGCGGTATTTCAAGCGTCAACGCGAGAAACGCGAGAAAAAAGTATGCGTAGGTGCGATTACAGCGTCACCGTGTTACCGGAGTGTCCTTCGCGGACGCAACCATGTACGACGGACATTACGCGATGACGAATCGCTAATGATTCCTGGCCACGTGATAGCGCGCGGATAAGGATAAAAGGAGACACAAAAACGGGCGACGGATATAAAAATAACGGCCCGTAATTACGAGGTATCATTCGGGAGCCGGCCGTAGTCGTGTCGAGACGATCGTGGGTGAGTTTCATCGAAGCTGCATTGCAACCGCAGGTAAACTATAAGCAATATGCGCGTACATATGTAGTTTCTCGTAGGAAACCTTTCTTTGCGATCTTGCTTCTCCTTTCGTTGCGTTTCGATATGTCACTTTTCCCACCGAGCCATGCAAACCGAGCTTCTGTTTCCGATAGAATATTCTGTGAGACGTGTTATCACGGCTATTGCAGGAGACTCTGAAAAGATGAAGCTTCTGTTGACGCTGGCGCTTATCCTGGGGGTAGTCTTTGTCACGACCACCGGGCAGTCGGACGAGTATATCCATCTGCCAGGGAAATCCTGCAGTGATGCGCCACCCTGTCCGGATGCTAGGCCCTGCGTGATGGCTCCTCCTCGCTGCAACGCCGGCACTTGCGGCACGCAGGCGGTGCCTACGTGCGGCCCGAAAAAATCCTGATCGTCGCAGTACCGTAAGAAGCACAAGTGCCCTTCCTCTAAGCCACTCGTCATCATTGTTGTTCATCGTCTGGCCCGTTTCCTAACGGTCAACGTATAATGTAAAATGTACCGGCTGTAATTACACCAGTAAAACCATTTCCTCCAGCTTACTTCTCCTCGGTGAATTAACGCGTCTGATACGATTTCAATAACATGGTAATTTGTTTCTTAAACCAATGAAACCGAATCGGTGCAAGGGGACGATGATATCTTAACGGCGCGGCGCGGTGGCCTGGAAATGGGGCGAGTCCGTCACGCAAACACCAGCGCAGCACCGTCCTCGTTATCCGGGGTATCGGCAAAACAAGGCGCAAATTCTTTGCAATGATTCAGACCACGATTGCCAGAGACAGGTTGGACGGGCGGTTTAGAGTTCGGATACCCTTCTTTAATCGAACAACGAATTTCGACCGAATTTCTCCTGCGGGAGACGCTCGTGGCCTCCAGACACCGCGCACGGTGTAAAGCGATACCGGAAATTGTGGTAAAGCGATGTGAACCGGTGGATAAGGGTGACCAGAGAAGGGCAGCGAGTTTCTCTATGGTCGAGTACTCGATATTTCGTCCTCTCGTGTCCATATAAAACAAGCAGTTCTTCTTGCCTCGTCTTTGTTATTTTATTGAGATTTAGCAGAGATCGCTGATTCACTTCTATACTGTACTATATGATGTAATACGGTACTTGAGAAGTGGAAGCCTCGCGAGGAAACCGAGGCACCTATTGGGCGGCCACTTTTCCTTTGACCAGCGGTACCACGGGATTCTTCAGCAAAATTCGCGGCGCGGCGACAAAATCGCGTTTCAAGATGTGCCAAGAGAACTCTTGAAAGAGAACGATGGAAAGACGAGTCGCGGCCAGGTGATTTCGGTGCGCTGGACTGTCATTTTTAGCCATTGAGTCCGAGAAAATGCTCGTCAATGTCCTCTGCCCATAAAAGACGGAGCATCCTTGAACTGTTTCGCCTTTCGCGAAGGCCGGAAGCTTGTTGGACCCCTGACGGGAACCGGGTAATCAGAACACTTTTCCCACTGGCTATTGAGTCGAAAGGAAAGAGAGCTGAATGGAACGGATGTCGGAATATAAAGGCGGGTCGACTGAAAGCCTTTAAAACCTTCCTGCGCGTTAACTCGTTATGTCTTGACATCCTTGTGTCTTGCCTTCTCCGCGAAAGCCACTCTTTTAGGTATCTGCGTCACCTCTTGGTTGAAACGGCAAAAGTGCCGTCTTTATGTAACATCCACTTTGCTTCCTCCTCCTCCTCCTCCGAGGAAACACTACTCTAGAGCAACCAGTTACTCGAGGATGGTCAGTTGGAAATTGTTATCGCGAGTTAATGCGCTGTCGAGGTTGTGAAAGCAACAACTGTCTTCGTGTTTCCTACGTGACCACAGAAACCTCGCCGATCAAACAGGTCTTGCAAAAAAGTCTGTTTCAAAGGTGGTGCATGAAAGTCAATAGCACGGCGCCCGGCTCGGCGGGCGAACGAAACCGGACAGCTGTGTTTCCCGCGCAAAAAGCTGACCTCTCAGAACGAATCGATGAGAAAGAATCGGAAGCTGGGAAGTTGGAGACAGTTCCGTTCAGCAATTTATTACACTTTATAGTTATACGTTGCTCGAGAAGCGTTCAACGGGCTACGTAACATTTTTATATAGAGTAGACGTACGTAAAAGTTCGCTCCACGCGAATTTCATTGTTTGAGTTGTGGCAGTTGTCAATGGTGATTGACAGTGAATCATCAAGATATAGTAAGCAGTGTCGAATTGTTTAGCTGTGCTTCGTTTTGATATCGTACAATGCGGTACTAAGTACTAAATTCGTTAGTTCTGATGTAATATTCCCATTTTTAGGAATCAATATTATTCCTATAAATTGATCGGTAAATATTTTAATTAATACGTCGTCTGAAAGAGCTGAAATTCTTCTATTCAAAAGTACTAATAGAAGTTTTCAGTTCTCCTCACAGATAACAGGATTGATTAAACAATGGAAAAGTAGCTGTGGGGGCAAGAGTTCGAATGCAAACTCCCCATTTAAAAATAAGTAAGTGGAGCAAGGAAAGGAAAATCTGAATGCGAACGTGCAAAGAAATGATTAGAAAAGCAAAAAGAAATCTAAAAATAACATCTACTTGTGAACAATTTTGAAAGGAACAAAACAAATTGGTTCCAAAAAGAGAACAGTGTGAAGAAAAATACACTGATCCTCCTGAATGAATTGTAAACTATTAGTCGCTTTGCTATCTCACCACAACTATTGTATGTAGGAAAATAAAAAACTTTTGTGAAATTTTCTCGTTGCGTTCTTTCACCCCATAACATGCGAACTTCTGCCTCATATATCGGGTAAAAGTTCGCATGGCCGCTTTTTGGAAATATTAATTTATATAAGTTGTGACAGGTAAATTTACACGAAGTCACTGCCTGTCGAATATTAAGGGATAGTAGTTATTTCCTACACAATGATATGTGCTATCGGTGTAATACCCAGGCTTTTAGGGAAGTCTAAACTTTAAGTGCGCACTCTTGCCCCACAATACTCTGGCTACGAGTACATAATACCACTCCTCTAAGTGGTCGAGTAAATTACAAGACCTTTCGGTAAAATGCAACTCGTTGGAGCGACCAACGATGCGATAAGTTGGTGGGGAGGTTGGTCCAGCGAGCTCGTAATAAGATCAACCGAACGCGGACCGATAGTTCCTAACGAGATTTTTCCGATGAACTTGGAGTCCGACGGTAATCCGCTAAAGGGGTCAAGTAGGTGTTCCTTTCAAGATGGTAAATTCCTTGACCAGTCTGCCGTGACCCTTTTTCTTCTCTTTGTCTCACCGTCCAAAGGGAAGAGCAACCGCACTCGGTTTGATCCGGGGGATCGCTGAACGAAGACGCAGCAGAGTAAGGGATAAGAGCACACCGTTTCAAACGGTCCTTTTGTGGCCACTGGGACAAAGGAGGTAGGTAACCCACGGACACGTCTATTCTACACGATGCGAGGGCGCTGCCTGTAAAATGGCATCCCTTCTTCTGTGTACGAAGCCCCTGGGTCCAGAGGATCTCTTCACCGTTGCCTCCTCTATGTAGCTAATTCGGCTGGTACAATGAAATTTTCGAAAATAGATTACGCGAAATATGCTCCCGGCCCAGGATCAGCTCGAGTTTGCATCGCAGACGTTGTACACTGTACAGGCTCGGGAAGAAGAGATCCTTCAAGATTCCGCGACGGTAATCCAGCCACCGAATATCGATTCCTTTCATCCGAGCAACGCGTCTAAATTCCGCTAACTACTTAAGTAGACATCCAACGAGAATAAGTAATCAGCAATGCCAGACGCGTGACAGAATCGCGCTCCATTGTCACGGTGCATATGTATACGGTATGGAAACGCGCAGAATGAAGGGTAGTCGGAAGCGAACGAAATTATGTAGAACGGACCGAAGTTCAGTCGAAATTCCTCTGCGAAATCGATCGTTCGGTGGATAGGATAGCCGTCGCTCGTCTGTGGCGGCTCTATTTCTGCCGGATTAAAGTTTAAAGGGTTGGTAGTAGTCGATTCCACATAAGCTTCAAGAGAGCTAGGCGGAAGGGCGAGGACGGGAGAGAGAACGGGGGAGAACGAGAAGAACAACGGACAGAGACAGGAATGGGGAAAAGGAAGATAATCTAAACGTGACGAGCAGAGGACGAGAGAAGTCGAGGAGGGTGAAAAATGAACGAGACGTTTCAGAATGAATACGGAGACGAAAAGGGCGAGAGGACGAGGAGCGGAGAGAGCCGGAAGGACAGAAACATCGTCCTGTTCCTGAGCGTCGGCGTCGCGCCGGGTGACGGGCCGATTCACTCTGCGAGCCCCGCTTTTGAATCGAATACGACAGCAGGAAAAATTACGGAACTCCATTATCGGGTGTTGGAATCGTCCGCCCCTGGCGGATGCTTGTTCCGCGTTTCGTTAACGCGCTCGGTGACGCTCCATCGAATCTCCACCCCTCCATGCTCCCAGTCTCAACATCCTTCCCTCTATCCTCTCTAATCGATGCTGGAATAAACTCGAAAACTGTCTGACCGTTCTAACAATACAGACGGCGATTCAAGACACTTTGAATGGCCGATTTCAGTAAATCACCAGATCGACTTGACACGTGAAACAGACGAAAGCAATCGTGCCTGACCGACGCAAAACTCGCGCCGGGGCAAATTGAAAGAGGCTAGAATTACAGCTTCCACGCGGATTCGGAACATGTACCCATGCTGTAAGGATATAAGGTGTGCTCTTCCGCAGCCTTTCAGATTAGCCCTTAACATTTCAATAACGCGTCAACACACGTACATATTTTAATATGGCGGAAATTGGGAATGCGCGGTGGAAGACGAAAATGAGCCGCTCAGTGAGCACACCTTGTATCCTTACACCATGCGTGCATCTACATACTATGAGCGCGCGAGACGGCGGCATCGTGCAAGCGTGTTTTATTGCTTGCTCGTTAACTTTGATTGAAGTTTCGAGCACCGTCCGGTGGGCAGATTAATGAGACGGTTAAGCTTCTAAATTGAGTCTTAATTGACCGACGAAGAAAACGACGCGATGCACGGCTCAATCTCGAAGACGTTAGTGGACGAAGCGAGACGGTCGATCAACGTGTACGATAAAAGCATATGGTTGCGATGTAATATCGGAGACCTACCTCCGAGAGGGTGAATTTCTACGGATTCGCAATGCATTCGCAGGAAAACTGAACAGGGAAACGCGGTGGCAAAATGTCCCAAGACTTACAGATTGCTGGTGCTTATCCCTGTGACTAGCCTCGACCTGTATGGGAACGGTTCTGTCGGAGCTACGATCTCCAGGGCAGCAGAGCCACGACCTGGACCTGGATAATCCTCGCGGTTCCTCATCCTCCTCCTCTTCCTCGGCATCCTCCTCCTCGGTGGTGGCGCAGTGCACGTAAACCAGATCGTCTCTGCGTGGTGCCTCCAGAATCTCTTTGCCCGAGACAGAGACGTGACTCTGCTGCACCGAGAACCTGGTCGCTTGCTGACAGTGTTGTTGTTGCTGTTGCTGCTGCTGCAGCTGCACTCTCTGTCGGTGCAATCGATCCACGTAATAAGCTGGCTCCGCGGAGCCATTGTTCACGGCCACCGTAAAGCCCGCCACGTTGCTTCCGCGCTTCTTCTCAATTCTTGCCCGCTACTGGAACTCTCATCGCGTCTACGGACACTGAGGAGATCCTTCTTCGCGAACACGTAGGTATATGTGTACCGTCTGGTCGCCAACACCCTGCTCGATTGAAACGGCTGCTGGTGTGTCGTTAAACGACGCTGTTCTCTTAACCTCTGCTCCTCCACTTTGTCTGTCCCGTTCTCGCGACCGACTCTCCGTCGCGGTTGATTACGCGATGTAACGCGTCGACCGAGTAACTGTCTAAGACGTATTGCGATATCGTAGCGATCGGCAGTGCAGTCGAGCCAAAATTTTCTACGCCCCGAGTGGTTTATCGCTGGGGGTCTGGGGAATCGTTGGAAAATTGATTGTTTGCGTATCCTCTGTGATAAATAGAGTTGGATAATGGAGGAACAGCATCGGTCTTCAAGGGGTGAAGGTTTTTGCGCGAGCAAAGGTGGAGTACGGCTGACAAGAGATCGTTGGCGCGTTAGATAAAGTATCGTAGTCTACGAACGCGTTACAACTTTGCAGTTACAAAAACCATGAAAAAAGCTTCGTCGAAACGGGATTCCAATTTACAGTGAGAAATGTAAGAATCACAGTCACTAATTATAATTCGTACGACAGCTGTGAGTTTTTCCGCTTTGGCACGTGCCTCGACTAGCAGTCAACCACCCTGATTCCGATGTCGAAATTGTGGAAAAGCTCGAGCACCGGGGCTGAACGCTTAATGGCGTGAGATTTGCCGGTTGCAGGTTTTTTACACTTTCAACGTGTTTAACGAGCGCGGCATTCCGGCTGCTCGTTAACCTGTCATTAGTGGCCTGGTCAACGTTGGTCTTCGATGTTCTCCCCACGGCTGTTCGTTAGCTTTTCAACGGTTCGTTTCCACGCCTAAGCGCAGCCGCCGCGTCGATTCGATTACACTCGCTCCCTTCGCGAGCAAAAACGGAAACTTTGCGTAATATCCATGTTACCCTTGAATATCTTTCCACCCTCTTAAAAACTTACGCCCACGAAAAGGCAATCACAGGGTGAACACATATCGCTGCTCATGTTTGCGCGTTCTACGTGGACGGGAGGCAAAGTTCCAGCGGGGCTAAATTCTCCGCGCAGCAGCCGTGAAAAATCATCAGCAACGCGTTTCACGTTTGAAAACAACGGGGGCGCCGCGATACCCGACTAATTTCAACAAAACGTCTTCGCGAACGAGCCGCCCCGGCTGCGCACGCCGCGTCGGCCATAAATCCATTCCGAATGTAAACATATTTGCATACTACGCCGCTCAGCTTGCGTAAATGAATCGACGAGGATGTAAGTACGAGGGGAAACTGGAATACGAAGGAATAGATGGATGTCGGGGCAGAGGTTCGGCGATCGACAAATTGCCAGGCTTCTATCCTATTTTAACGGGACCGAGCGGCCAGCGGCGAACGGCCACCGGTTGCCGTAATTGAGTTCGTATGGTGGCGCAGTTAGCATAAACTCGTCGATCTAGAAAGCCGTTTAATTACTCTGCCAGGCCAGGAGTCTATCGATTCTCGGGGAGATCGCGGCCCGCAGAGGACGCGTCGCGAGGCAGGCGGGGCAACCGCGTCCGCAAAATAAATTAATTGCTCGACCAGCAATTATGTACGCCGTGGAAGGGGCAGAGCAAAGGGAAACCTCTGCTGCGGACGTAACGAGGCCCTTATTACCGGCTGCAATTAGTTTTTATGCGCGGTCAATGCGATCAAAGCGGCCGCGGAAGGGACTTAAACTGCCTCCGGAAACGATTACAGGATCTAGGCGTTATTTCCGGTCGCTGCTGGGCAAGTAATCTTAATTCCCGGCACAGCAATGCGAATTAAAGTTCCACGATGTTCACAATCGGGAGTAGGTGGGTACCTATGCAGTGGCTGCTACGCGACACAAAGGAGATGTGTACGCGTAAAGGGAAGCGATGAACAGAAAGATCAGCTGCAGCTCGGGGAACCGAGCGGTCCGGAAATTCAGGAATGCGCGTGTCGTCGCCCATGGGAAGGCGCGTTAATTAAACGAGTTAATTAATCAAGAGCGCGTAACCGCGCGGCATGCCGGAAAAACCGCGTGGCGCTTGAATTTCAGAGAGGTGGCCAGACACCTGGGTCGGTGGGTACCAATCGTGGAAGCTACCCAGCGGCTGTCGACCGCGACTTTTTGCATAAAAGACCACGCTGCACGGTTTCAGCCAGTTAGGAATTAATGACACGCGAAATCGATGGGGGATAGCAATCATAATTTCGATCCAATTAAATCGCTCGCCAGCCAACTTCTGGCTGCTGGCAGCTGGCTGCGTTGGAGATTCTGTGTAGCGAGAACCGATTACGAATCGCTTGCGCGCTCGATCCTTCGATACGAGATATAAGTATGCTAATGGTATTGGGATTTCTTCGGGATCCAAACGCTCGGTTTCTTTCTATTTTCGTTTCCATGGTCGGGCGGTCCTTATTAACCGCATTGCGTCGCGTTGCGGAGAAAGTCTATGAAAGCATACGACGCTAGCGATGGTGCTTTTACGGCCTCGCGAGTCGACGAGAGTCCGCGCAATTATTGCCCAAACACCACTTCTGGAACACTAGTCTTTCGCCAGGCGTTACCCATGTAGATGGAACTGTCGGCGCACGCTTCTGCCGTCTAAAGATCCCTGGATCCATTAACGAACGTATAATACGATATACATACAGTGCTGTTCAAACACCGTGAAAAACGGTTAACGAGTAAAGAGTGAAAGCGGGCCGAGCGTTTTAGGGGCAGCTAGGTTCAGCAGCTGCGCGTTACCTTCAATGGATTAGCTTATCGTCTATCGTCGCGTCACGGCGTATCCGCCGGACATTTACATTATGCTGACGCAGAACGGACACCCACCCCTTTCTCCTTTCAACGTCGCCACCCTTTCTCACTCTTCCTTTGGCAAGTTCACCGCGCATGGCCATCGGAAATTTGTCGCGCTGACTCACGCGTCCACCCATAAAACGCCGTCAGATTCCTATCTCGATTATTAATTATATAGCAGGCGCGTCGAGCTCCTAAAACGGAAGAATCGTCTTCTCAGCTCACCTACGGGGTCTTCTTATCGTCGGATATATACGGATTCGAATAGAATACAGTAGAAGAGAAGTGGGGCCGCAAGGAAGCGCGCGTGAAATGAAAAGGAGCAATATGAGTCACGCGCAACAGATCGTAGGTCAGGTTCCGGTGAACCGAGGGTGAAAGAGGCCGCGTGGGTGGATATCATATGAGTAATTAGTATGTGCATGCCGCTACACGTGCGACGCGACGCGAGGCTGAATTTACCAGCGCCAGTTCTTGCAAGATGATCCACCAGCATTATCGTCGCGAATATACAGAGCAGTCGACTCGTAGCGTCACGTAGCTGAAAGCTACGCGTTTGTTAACCCTTCGGGGACCGATTGGAACTTCGCCTCGCAGCTGTTACTGATACAGTTGCGATAACACAATGAGGCTCTGTTTACACGAGCTTCAATGGTACGGTATCTACCTATAATAGACAGAAATATTGTTGAATGTCTGGCGTGGGGTGGCCTCGTCCTAGCCATTGGCTATTTACCCAAAATCTTGCTAGAAATTTCATTCAACAACGTAAATGAAGTATTTCGTCATCTATTCCCCTTGCACGCGTCACAGGACAAACTTAGAAGCCGTGAATCGAAAGTTAATTAACCGAAAGGGGAATTGGCTCGTGCTCCAGTCTCTGGATATCTTATCTTCGAAACCAATATTTCTACGGTTAATAGCCACTCTCTTGAGCGCGAAAAAGTATGGTAAACGATACTGGTACGAGCATGTCCTACGAGCGGTTTTTCGCGAACATAGGCGCATACATGTCTGCTAACTTCTATCGCGGTAGAGCAATTCAGGTTGCAATCGCGGGCAATAAAGTTCGTTGAAAAGCAGAGAAACGCGGCACAAGCTCGCGTTGCTCGTGGCGTGTCGATACGATCCTCTTATTCCTCTTGCTTTACCTTCGCTTTTACGACTGCATTTTTCCCGCGTACCGTATAAACACGCTCGACACTTTGAAATAACACCATTAAACGTCTGTTGATGATCATTACCGGGTTGAGCGAGCGCGCCAGTCGAAAGCCGGGCAATTTCGCGCATTAATTTACGAGTTAATTGTCGCGCGGCGATTTACGAAATGCCATTTAAACGCCGTTAATACGCAAATGTCACTTGGAGTTAGTACCTATGCCTAAAACTTTCTCCATTCCAATCCAATGGACTCGCCGACGGAAGAACATTGCCGTGTCACGATTCCATCCGTACAGCTTGCTCATCAGCCGCATAAAAAGGTGTCGTTTCACTGGATCACTCAATTCTCCCTGGCCAGGGTGGTCAGGTCTCGGCCGCGAGACGAGCCACGAGTTCTTCTTCGAAAGAACGAACGAAATGGCGAGGGTAGCGTGCTGATCTGGATGGATGAGCAGGAACAGATGGAAGAGCAGAAACACGAGGAACGCGGAAGGGATGCCTCGCGAGGAAGCCAGTTCGTTAAACTCGTTACCGATCCCTGAAATCGTTGCCCCGGAATGTGCCAGCAGATTTTTCTTCATCTTGCTCGACGGAGAAAGAAAAGCACGGCGAGGGGAGGCGCGGCCGGGCAAACCGAATGAAACGAAAACGCTGGAGCGCGCGTTGCAACGCACACGCGACGAGGGTGGAAAAATTCGAAGGGGGGTCGGCGAGAATGATGAATGGAGCAGACCGGTGATTACGCTAATACCCTCAATGAATATGCAAGCTGGGAAACAAAGAACGAGGCAAGTAGGATAACGTCTGGTCTAGCGCGGCGCGGCGCGGCGGCCTGAATATTCAGCCGTTGCTAAACGGAGGAGAAACACGGCGGAACGGTGTACACGCGTGGTAACGATGCCGTCAAGCGTGGCAAGTAACGTTCCAGGTGAGCAAGAATTCCAGGCAACGATTGTTTAGTGATCAAGGCTGCTCCAACGATCCAACAAAATCGTACGAAACGGTGGATGCGTTCGTTGGAGAAGGAAAACCCGATCGAGTGGCCCAACGTCGAGGAAACATTTGACCGAGGAAATCAAATGCTTGGGCGTTACAACGCACGAGGGTGCAGGCGACCCAATTCTCCTTCATGGTCGCTCGACCATGGACAAGTCTGCGACGGAAACTGAACGGCACGTAGCTGATAAAATCCTGTCTCTGATATCAAAGTGTCAGACCCGATGACCGGCTCTGACACGCCTGACCGCAGAAACGATTACGTGTAAATGCGTGTATCTCTCGTTTAGACTGCAAGCACACGTGGTAAACACTGACAGACATGCATAGTCCAGTGTACGGGACGTCGCGCGTAGCCTAGACGCCGAGTACCACTTTATTCATGGTCCGTTTCCGAGGATTTATTAAGCAGGCTTAAAATCACCGTGAAACCGCTGCACTATAGATACCCTCCATGATTCGGTTAATTTATTTCCCCCTGGAGACAGTATCTAATGCCGCTGCAAATCGGGGCGATAGTTTTAACCCCCTCGCCTTGAATTTCTTCGATTTTCTTGGAGAAATTCTAGCCACGTTTGCCAAGAGAGCGTGCTCTTAAGGATGTATTGGACCTATCTTCAAAGTGGTACCAAGTTGATGAAAATTTGGGAGATTGTTCTTTATAATCTTCCTGATGTGCTCCAAAAATTTTAAACGAATTCACTAAATAATTGCTGAGTTATAACGATTTTAACTTTCACTGATTTTACACGTACTCTTATGGAAAGAGACGACCTTGACAGATAAAACAGCTGAAAATTTTTTGAAGAAATAGTACCAATGTTTTCATTTTTTTTTTACATGTAGTATATGGGTACATGAAAATATCTGCCAAGTTTCAATTGTTTTCATTACACCGTTTTAAAGAAATAAATTATAACTTGAGAAAATTGTGAATTCAGGGCATTTTCACTGCCATAAGTATAGTAAATAATACTTGAGAAAGCATTTGTAAAGTGAAAAATACCTTCCTAGGAGTAAAAATAAGACTCCAACTATCGTTCGAGTTCCTTACATCTAGATTTACTATGCGTAAGACGTAGATATTCAAGTTTCATATATTTTTGTCTAATATTGTACGTCCGATACATCCTTAAAGCAAAGGGAGCGAGCCAGACCACGGTCCTACGTGCTTCCGGGGCAAGCTTTGCTAGTAGTAGCGGTATTGCTCTAGCCAGACGCTGCGCCAAACGCGGACTGACCGGTGCGGCACGTCACGAGCTTCGCGGAACACGGAACGTGGCTTTAATGGAAATTAAATGAATCGCATTGTTACTCCAAAGTACGGTCGCCATGGCTAGCAGGTTTTTGGGAGAGAGCCAAAAAAGTTGATGCGCGGCCATGCGGGAGAGACAGATGAGACGAAGGAACGAGCCGAACGAGTAACGCGCGTGTAGATGCACTCGACTCGCGAGGCACTGATTTTTACACGCAACTGGTACCTACATCGCATTCTCCGCATCGTTAGCTTCTCTACGCTCTCGAGGCGACTAACAAATTGCCGCTGATAGGAGAACACGGACAGAGCCTCGGACGCACTAATGCATCGCGCTCGATGCTTTATGTGCCAAGTTTTTGATGCTTCCCATCAAGCGCCCATGCACGGCAGTTACCAGTTACCACTTGTCAAGGCAGCGAGTCACGGTTTCTTAGGCATTGCTCACCAACGACTGATTCGCCAGTGTTCGATACAGCGCGCAAGTATCGAGAGATAAATATGTGAAGTTTTATCTCGCGAGATCCTTTTTTTTTCAAATGAAAAGGCTCGAGTGTACGAAGACATCATAGCTAAAGAGTCCAAACAGACAGACGGCTACGGTATTCCAGAGAGCTATCATCGCGGTTGCATTCAAGTGTCGCTCATTATTTTGGAGCACGAGTCGATCGATTGATCGAGTTAAAGCGACGGGGCTGTCGTAAAGGCTGATTACCGTTTTCTCGATCACGCGCGCGCGCGCGAGAGGACTTTTTCGTCGCGATTGGATCTCGTTAGTGCATGATTTACCGCCTCGACCCACGTTCCCTGGCCAATCGATAGCAACCGCGCGACACGTCCTCGAAATTTACGCAACCAGACTTGGATTTTCTCCGGGAACCGTGGCGTCGGCGTCGATATGTCACGGAGTGGCCTGTAAACCGGCCCATTAGCTAATGTAAATTGTCACCCGATATGGCGAAGCTGCGATCGGTGAATAATGACCCGATTTCATTAGCCAGTGCACCGTTAATGGCCACTCCATATCGCCTAATTAAATCAATCAACTCCGCGCCACGTGACGAATCTCTGGGGCGTCAGACGACACGGCATGCCACGTATTTACGCGTATCGACGCGCTGTATGAATCGTCGTTCGATCAATCCCAAATAATTCTCTGACGAACTAACGACCGACACTCCGGTCTGAAATGCAGAAGGCGAGAGAATAGCATGTATACATAATACGCGATACGAAGCGAATGGATGGTTACGATCCGCATCCTACGATTATTTTCAATTTACACACTGACTCGCGTATAATTAATGGAGTCGAACTAGCCTCGCGGAACACAGAACGCGCAACGCTCGACTGGCTAACTTGTTTTTCACGCTCGCGGGCGTGACTGTGCTAATACAGCTTACACCGCACGACAAACTAGCGATATCGAGCACGCATCGTTTCAGCCGCGTACGAACTGATAACCATCGAGCTGCCTCCGAAGAATCAACGATACACCGATAAATTGCGTCTGCTAAATGCGAAGCAATCGGTAAAGATCTTTGCTGTTACGCGGCGTATCGAGGAAAGCATTTCGCGGAAATACGGGTGCAGCGCGAAGCAGACGACGAGAGGAGAAGAACCCCAAGACAGTATGTACGGCGCAGGGAAGATAACGCCGCGCCGCGGTGTACGCTGCAGTGCAGTTCACGTTGCCCTCGTAATTGCTTTTGCATCGATTGTCCTCACGAGGTCGGCCGTCTTCCTTGCGCCCTACATAAACGCAGTCTAGCCTGCGCCAATTCTACGGATCGCGCCCATGATCGTTACTGATCGTTGCTGATCGATGCGAGAAATAATGCCACGAGGCACGCGACACCACTGCTTCACGATTAGGGATCTTTCGCAACATCAAGGGGAAATGGGACAGGGTTTTGTGCTGTCAAGAGTCTCTATGTATTACTAATATGTGGCCTATTGTTAACTAGGGGTGGATGTCTCTTCTGGATAATTGATCTAGGGTGAACTGGTGGCGAACACTCGACTATCACATGGCCTACCAGTAACTACCGTTTCGCTACGATTTTCGGTGCCTGGCTCGGGGCAATCGATGACAGAGCGAAAGAAAAGGTGTTTGACCAGGCGTTAAGGTGGGCACTTGGTCTACCGATCGCTACCCGTTAGAACGCAAACACTTTGCACGCAATATTCACACGCGACGGAGAGGCCCGAGCGATGGAAGCACGCGCGATATATCCGGTGGTGTGCGCGAAATCGGTTGATCGGATCGTACCGTATCGGAGCGGCACGGCGCGACGCGGCGGGTGACCGCTACGCTGGGTGAAACGCTCGGTGACGGACTGAGCCACCGATTTACCCACACCCCCAACGCGTTTCGCCAAGCGGCGACCGAGGGCGTCCGAGGGATGCCGAGCGACGCCGATCTTGCGGTTCGTTGCATTCAAAGCTCCGATTCTCTTCTCTCCTGTACGCTTTCTCTCTCGTTCTCTGGATCCACTTACCCCGTTGGTCCCCGATACCTTGCAACCAGCCACGGGTATCGCAGCTGATAAAAGTGATACGCCGTGTAAAACACAATTGAACGCGAAAACCATTGCGCGCCGAAAAGCAAAGTTTCAGTTTTCCCTTGTCATCGGTTTCATCGGAACACCTTCCCCCGGACATTCGCCACGCATACCTAATTGTGCACGTATGTTATTACGAGTCGTGCGAGAGCACCTTTTCGCCTGGCTTATCTGAATTCGAGCTGGTAAAGTGGCCAGTGGAGTTTTTAATTGGAAATAGCGTAGTGTGTACGCAGCACGGTTGATGGTCGCGCTGTCGCTTGCCAAAAGCTTCGCGCAGTACTTAAGCGTAGTCGGGATACTTTGCAGGTTTATTATGCGAACAACCAGTGAATTATACGGTATATAGTATGCAACTTCACGATTCATGGGAAGAAGAATTTATGATCGGTGGAAGAGGTGTTTCGCGGGCGTCCATTATACGTATATATGTAGACACAAAGTCGCGAGACTGTGCTTATTGCGCGGCCCTGCCATTGCGAGGGCTTTATTTATTGCCAGGAAGTGTGAAAATCGCCGGCCTGCCCGCCGACTAATGACTCTGTTCGATTACAGGAATAGGAACGCGATTGCGTCGAAACGATTCCATTAAGAGGCAGAGAGTGATCACCGTTTAAAGTCAAACGACGTGGAACTTGTACCTGACATAATTACCGGGGAACGCGACAGGATTGCAGCGAGTTTACGGAGAGGGAGAGAGAAAGAGAGAGGAGTCGAAGAATTTCGCGAGACTCTTTAATTGCGAGAGCTGCTCGGAGACCCGAGGAAACCCGTGCAAAGTACAAACTAGTTTGAGTTTTAGAAAAATTGCTCAATCGTCGACGCGTTGTCGCTCGCTCCTTCGCTCGTGCAAGGACTCTCCTTTAATGGCGCGCGCGCCACACCTGTTTGCCAGGTCGTAATATTTGTCCACCTACCGCAAACCGATCAGCCTAACGGTATCTTCGTGCATTCAACGACTAATGATTGCTCGTCGTACGATGAGAATCCGTGACTTTTTATACAGCAAACTTTCTGAAAAGCACAGGTACGGTAGCCACACGAGGGTTTTGGGCCACGATCCTCTAATATCGTTTCATAAATTAGGAGAGGCGAGGGATAAAGGGAAACGACGGTGAGAAGTTATTCAAACTATTCGAATTGCAGACGGGAATAGGGAAAAAGTTTCTTGAAATTGCTGAAATTCGAGGCGGTGAATCGATAAAAGTAGAGATAGAGAAGAAAGTACGGGGTAGATGTGCCGGCCGCGATTGTGTTGGCGCAATTAGGGGGGTAGGCCGACAAGCCGGGTGTGGCTTCTTAATTAACTTCGCTAATTTCTCAATTAACACGAGGCCGTCTCTCCCGCGAGAGGTGGTGGAAGACGAAGGGATTCTCGGTGATAACTTTTCGCCCGGCGCAAAAAGCTTTCGGGAAAGGTAAATTCAAATTCCTCTAGCTGAGAGGATTCACGACCGAAGCGTGCTTTTGCTTCGATTCTTGCATCTGGAGGAGATGAGCTACGCGCGTAGCATTTACGAGGGGGTAGAAGGCGATAATAAAGAAATGAGATCCCGTTAATTGTGTGAACGACGCGACGGGGTGGTCGCGGTGGTGAGCGTGCGAGGGCGTGCCGATATACGTATCGGTGTGACCGCGGATAAGATGCCTCTGGGGTTTATTGCGTTGCTCTTCCGACCCGAAGAATTCGTCGTGAAGCTCGCAGACGCCGCGCCGCGCCGGCGGGGACAAAATTCTCGAGACAGAAGACAGGCCGGAAGTAAATATCCGGGGAGGAAGGGCGGCCGGCCGTCAAGATGGAAAGTAACGATCGTTCTGCCCTAGAAAAACATCGGCCACCCGAACCTCTGTTCCTCGAACCAAGAAGAGGAGCCTCCTACGCGATATTGGATGTCTGTCTCCATCCATGAAACGAGACAGATTTTTATTGGCAATTACTGGCTGCGTGCGTGATGGGCGAGGACGTAGACAGCAATCACCTCGCAGGTCGTGAACCATCCTGCCCAAAGAGCAAACATTCTTATAAATTAATTTGCTGTAATGCAGAAAATCGTTGGAACCTGGATCGGCAGAGTCGCTCCAGCTGACGTGGATCAGCTTTATTCGGTTAGCCATTGGACGAGTTTAATCCTGGTAGGGGGTTGAGGATAGCAGGGCCAAAGGGGGTGACTTTTAGTCGTCGTTGGCGGACTGAATTCAACTTCTTCGTATTCCATGGGAAATTTGAGGTGAACGCGGGGTCTTTGAATGTATTGCGATGCATTGGATGTATTGTAATTTCCAAGCGGCGACCACGAGAAAAAGAAACGAAGGAATTCTGATAGCCGACTCGGTCGTAAACGAGCAGCCACAGAAAACAATTGTCTAGATGAAACAAGGAAGATAGGTACACAGAGGTTGCCCTCCCCGCGCCACAACAACGGAAGACACTTTCCTGAGAAGAGTTATCGATCGATGACCCCAATAGCGTTTTATAAAAGTTATCAGCCTGCCCGGGACGATACCCGCACGATATAAGATTACACGTTCGATAAGCTATTGTTCCTGGCCAAATCCTCGCCGCATCCCGCGACCTGCATCGCTCGGTGCTTGCGATAACGGACACAGAGCATAGCATAATCGTGCTGTTTAATTCAATCCGTCGTATCTCTAATAACTAATAAGCCGTGTTCGGTTTATCTCGAATCATGCGGCTGCATAGTTCGCGTAACGGCGAACTCGGCGAAACTCGAAAAATTCGCATAGTTCTAACCATGCAACAAACAGGCGGCTATCGGTCCGATAGACTTCGCAGCTTAGAAAGCGTACCAAGACTTCCTCGGGCGCAACACCACCGAGGAGATGCGTTGGAATACAGGCCGGATGTGGGTCAGCTGTGAGGGCTTCCGACTCGCTCAAGGAAATCGCAGTCGGTGAACCGGAAGACTCGCGAGCAAGAGGGACACGCGCGGTCGGATGCGACGGGACGTCCTCGGGAATGAAGTTCTGCGAGCTTCCAGATCGATTCCGCGCGATGTGGCTTCCTACTCGCGGCAAGTTCCGAGGAGACGGAGATTTAGTCGGAAGTTAAAGCTCGCTGGAAACTGCGGTTTTCCAAGTCGTTTGTTAGAGGCCCGGCAGTAAAGTGCATTTCGTAGTTCACCGCAAGTTTCGGCTGGCTGCGGTATGTGCCGGGTCTACCCGAAGACGCTCGAAATACAGATTCGAGAATCGAGCTTACCGCGAACAGATTCCGTTGGAAGAATGGAAGATGCGTCCGAGGGGCCTTGAATTACCGCGAATATTCTACCGCGCTCCTACGTAACAATCTTCACACGTCCGACGAAGATATCGAAGAACCGCTGCCGAGTCTGCGGAACAACGTGCACGCCGATTCATTTCCACCGCAACTTGGACGGCGGTGTTATGCATTTCCGCGAGTGCCAGGCGATTTCTGCCGGATAGGGAGGAGAATTAACGACAACGTTACGTTTAGCGGTGCCGTGCTACGCGTCGCGTCGACACCTCTCGCTGCGCCGTGTTCCATTTCCATGGAAATTCTGATAGCTCGGTGGAGCAGGTTAACGTCCGTGAGATCATTCCCGACAGGCTGGCGCGTGCTATACGCGCTGCACGCGCGAAAAGTCGCCGGAAATTCGCGCGGCCCGCTCCCCTCCGAAAGGAGACAGACGGTTATCTGGCTCGAAGGAGTCGAATCTTGTACGTACGCGTAATCATGCAAATCCGCTGCGAGAGAAGATAACGGAACGGAGGGAAGGTAATCCGAACTAGCCGTTTGAATTTCTACTTTCGCGAGAGAGACCGCAGCTGTTCTTCCGGGTTTCTGTGGCCTAAGCAGAGCGACGCTGTCTCGCTTCGAAACGGTGCACGAACCGAGAGCCTGTTTTCGAAAAACGAAAGCTCTCCATTTATGATAAGATCGCGACCACTTTGCCGCTTTCGAGGCAGGTAAATCTGATTGTCCGCTTGCACGATTCGGTGGCTCCAAGTCTACGTGCAGCTGAATCTTTATTCGTTCTGCTAGAACTGAGCTCATAGACCCGGCCGGTCCAGTCGTCAGAGAATCACGCGAATGCGCGTGCGATGGCCGCTGGCAATCGGCATTTTAGTTTTATTTCGTTAGCGAGCTGAGCCGAGATCCCTTTCTTCCCTGCCAAAGTACGCGTGTACTTGAGGTTGCTTTGCCTGGGGTCTCGCAGCCTCACCTCCGCGCAGCTGGCTAAACGTTTGCTCTTGCTTTCTCGCTTTTTCGGTGCGGTAATGCACTACGTAATAACGGTTATTTATAGGCAGTAAATGCCATTCTCCGCGCCTTCCTTCTCTCCAGGTTCATCGTTTCCTTGCTGCGATGGCAACGCGACGCGACGCTCCGCAATAATTCCTCGCCGCCGAGGAATTCGGCCGACTTTTATATCTCTTTTCCCTTTCAGCCCGCGATCTCGTCTCGGGCATCCTTTCCCTCCCGCGGGAACACCTTAGGACGCAATGAAACGCTGAAACCAGCGCAAATACATACAGGCATCCCTGTGGAACCGATTAGTCTGGGTTTCGTACCGTTCCGAACCTTCTTTAGTCACAGTTTTCTACTCGACAGAATTCTACGAAAAGGTAAAACGCACAGCGAAACAACAACCGGGTGAAGGAAACGGCGGCGCGATGGCGTCGACGTTATCGATCCCGCGGAAAGGTATCCGCGCGACTTATCACGGAGAAACGAGAAGCAGTCGCGGGGGCCAGAATTTCTCGATTCCGTGGCAAAGAGGTACATCTATGTAAAGAGGTAAAGAGGTACCTATCAACCGCGTGACTAAGAGTAAGGGCGCCGCGTAGGCGCGAGAAGGAAGAAGAAAGCGAATGAAGCGAGAGGCAATTTGCACTTCGCAGCTTCGCGCTGCGTCACGATTCTATACCGCGAAACCCTCTCAAACCCTTCCTCTCCGTTTCCAGTTTCTTTTTCTGACCAACCTGGCGCGAATCGCGTCCCAATTGTACGACCTTCGGGTTTACTTATACCGGGTTCGTTGAAGCCTGATGGCCAGCGAAGAAGAGTATAACGTAACAAATTTAGATGTTGCGAGACTTACCTTATTCGCCAAGTCTAGCATATTACCGGTGCCCCCTGCGGCAGCCTCCACTAGCTTCCGAAGGGCGTGAGGTTCCGGGGACAGGTCGCGTGCTCCGCTGTCGAACTCCCAACTCTCATGCCGGCCAGACACGGTGCCTGGACAGACAAGAAATATTCTAGCCGAAACTGATAGAAAAGTTATGGAACGTGCCGTGACGTGGCCGGGCGTACGAGCGTCTCTTTCTCCATCTTACCGAGGCTGTTATCGCTGCTGGTGGGCAAGTATTCCGGCGTGTGAGTGTGATGAGGACTAGTGGTTCGGTGCTTGCCGGACCTGAGAGCCTCGATTTCCGGTCGCAGAGCAAGCCGGCGCCTGAGGAACTCTTGATAGGAAATGCGACCGTGCTCGTCCGCTCCCAATTCCCTCATCAACTCCTCCACCGAGTTCTCTAGGTTCAGTTCTCTGCATACCGTCAGCAGATCCTGGCTGAAATTTCAAACAGAAGAATGGTCTCATTCCAGGACGACGGCCAAGAAATTAGGAAATTACGTGGCTGTCGCTTCCCTCTTCCCCTCGAACCCCACCCTCTCGCGGGACACCCTGTATACTCTCCTCGAGCTTCCTCGCATTCGGTCACACTTATCAGACTCGTTTGCTCGTTCGCGCCTATTGTACCGTCACGTCTCACATCCTGCAGACATTCGACAAGCAGTTCTGACTTTCAAATTGTTCCCGGCGAGAGCGCTTCGATTTTCCCTCCCACTTGTACGGATGATCGTGAATCTAATCGTTGACCCGTAACAGTCGCAAAGTCTCTGAGATCACCTGTATCCCTGCGCGATAACATATCGAGGAAAACACTATGTTGCAACGCAACTCCAGCCCCTATGAATAATTTATTCTCTGAATAATTCATAAATCGAAGAGATAACTCGCGAGAGCTGGATACCCTGGACGTTTGCGAGAGAAAAAAAGAAGCGTGGCGAGCGACGACGCAGGAAGGGCCGGGGCACACCTCGGTCGCCGACTTAAGCGACTTAATTAAAATCACCGGGGCCATAAACCGTTTCCACGGCGGCGGCGGCGGCGTGTGTGGACTGCGGAGGGCCGGTGGACGTGGTCCCTCTTAATTTTCGTTGACAGTACGACAGAGTATCGGCGAGGGCCGATTAAAACGTCACCGATGCGATGGAGAGGTCGAGAATCACGCCGAAGACAGACACATGCAGACCCGGTCGATACTGGCGAATTAAAGATTCACCGGCTGCACGGACTCGGCACGGACATTCGGGGAAAATCGTTAAAAGGGGCTCTCTCCGAACTACGTGGTCTTTTGTCGCGATGCGAGCAGAAAGGCGTGGTCCAACTCACGAAAGCCTACTTCCCTTAAATAACCTGCGTAAAAGACACGGGTTACATAGCATCGGTTTCCTTCTTTCTAAACGATTTTATTCAGCTTCGATCCTATGTTTGTATGTTTGGTTCAAATCTGGCAACTCAAATTTAAACAACTATCCAATTGTCTTGAAACTTTGCAGGCGTGCGTATTTTGGATGACTAGAATATTTAAAAAAAAAAAATTAACCTGGAGGGGGTGAAAAAATTACCCAGTCATCGATAAATATAACCCATAACCACAAATCCAAACGACTTGAAATCAGCCACACGCGTTCTTTACGAAAACGATAAAAAACGCTGCGTTCGGAACACCTGTCGCATCGCGATTACCGAAAATACACAATTTATCGAGAAATGATCCGTCACGTATGTACGATTAGTAGAACTAAAACTTTGCAGGCTTTCGTAGTATATCACCATCGAAATTGCACTACAAGAAAATAATTATTTTTTAGTTTTTAGTGAATTTTTAATAAAGTCGTTTAACATAAATTTTTTTTGTACATTTTTTCTTTGAAGAACAGTGCGTGTGCCGGGCGGGCAGGAAGAAGAGGATTGGAGTTGGCCGGGAAGGTAGAATGCAGAAGGGGAAAGTCTGGAACTTGCTCGCGGAAACTTTGCTCTCGTCCTCGCGGAAGTTTTCCAGAAGGCTGGGGAGGCGGGAGCGGGGGTGAGAAGGCGATGGACGACGCCGATCAGATAACGCGAGTTCATCTAATTCCGCGGGTGCCTCTGTGTTTGCCCAGGCACGTGTAAAACGCGAACGCGCGCGTGCCTTGTGACGCGGAGGCAAAGAAATTCCACCGCTCCGCGGTACGTAAAAGCGTTATTATTTTAATACGCTTCGCTTCGGTTTTCCCGGCTCTCGCGTCTCGCCATTTCCTATCCTAACGAATACCACTTCAGCCGTAATGCGCGGCATATATCACTCGCGTCCCTTTTAATGGAATTTTCTTTTTAATGAAAACACGCGAAAATCCATCGCAACGTATTCCAATCAATTTTCCTTTCAACATACGGGGGGGTGTTGGTTTTATTCGTTTCGCAGTCGTTTGAAATCGAAATGCAAGCGAAGAGCGTCAAGTAGGTATCGGCGCCGACAGCTCGAAGCAGCGCATAAACGTTGCACGATTTTCCCGAATGCTGGTGCCAGATCGTTTTAGTATCATTCATTGTCAGAGACAAACTACTGCCTCTCGAATCCACTCGACTTACTTACATACTTCTTCGAGACCTTGGCGCTCTCGTATAAATCAAAGGCACCGACGAAAAGAAGCGGAAAGCAGGCTGCCGCGAGCAGAGTAGCCAATATCTTACGAGCCACCGAGCATTCGCATTAACAGCAAGAGTTGGTTTAGGGCGGTTGTTCCTTAGGCTTCGCGAAAAGCGGATTCAAGTTAACAGCTAGTACCTGTTACGTTTGGCTTAACAGCTTAACCTACGAGCCTTATTTCTCCCTGACTCTAACACTCCAATTGTCGCTGTCTACGGCATGGTTTTGGCAAAGAGATCCAATCGCCGATAAAAATTCCAAGCGAATCTCATTCTCAGCCAGGATCGATAACCGAGACGCGACCTAGCAGTATTTTCGTAGACATTATTGATCGCAGAGATAATTGGACTGATGCAGCGGAACCCGCCTGGAATCATGAAACAATAATCGACGTCGATAGCTTGCACTAACAATTTCACTGCAGTCGACCACTCGACCACTCGACCTCGGTACCTACTCTCGTTACAGTAAACGGATGACCTCCGAACTTGCGACGCCTGGCGCTTTATCATTGAAAGGGGACAAGAGGAGATACCGCAGGGAATCGTGCATTGACTCCGGCGGGTTATTAATACACAACTGAAAGCGGATACGCGTTTGTGAAAATCCTGAAAACTTTGCTCCCTTCCGGCAACTTTAGCAGCAAATTTTCCCACTCCCCGAAGCAAATGCACGTTCGGGAAACTGCCTATCGACCAGAGGTTGAAATTCAAACGTGTACGTACCACCGCGTCATTTTCCGCCTAAGCTTTCGAAGGGATAACCTCTCCAGCGTCCTCGACTCCCACGGTTTCAACGACTCCATTCCCGGCGGTTTCGCGTATTCGATTGTCCCGGTGACACGCGCGATTACGCACAATTTAAGGTCCGGCCGAAGCGATGCAACGAGTGCCACTGCAGCAGCGATCGGGTGCACGCGCCCCGCGCTGCACCGCGCTGCACCGCGGTTCCACTGACAGAGGAGGGAAAAAAAAGGCGACCGAAGGAAAGAGACGATGCTCGCGAGCGTGAAACGAACGCGGCTTAATCTACAGCGATGCGTGTCACTGGACGTCCCGCGTGCGGTTTTACGGTTTTATTTTAGATACGTTCGCAGCTCGTCAGTCCGGTACCTGTCCTACGCGGGTCACTCCACCGCTCCGCGGCACTCCGCGGTATCGGGCGATAGACCACGCCGAGCCACATCAATGACTTTCGGCTGCGGGATTTGGGCCCGAAGGGAAGTAAGAGAACGATCGCGTCGATCGAAAGGTAGATGAGCCCTAATTCAACGCGAACTTGTTCACCGCGGTATGTTAAAAGGAGATCATAGCCAGTCAATGCTGTCGGAAGATAAAGGGTCAGACCGAAAAGGTAAACAGCGTCTCATGCACAGCAGAGTGCAACGAACGGCGATGCACACCTGAAGCAGGTGTCATTGACACCGCTGCGTTTTCTCCCTGCATTGTTCGAAAGTGCAAACGAATCTGCCGAAATGATTCGCGCAATTTCTATTCGCACCATTGTGAAACAGCGCCGGGGACAGTGTCCCTGGGCGTGCTGGTGGAACCGCGCGAGAAAACCGATGGCTTTACGTGGATTATGCAACATCCAGGCATCTTCTTAGCTGCGAAAATTGCGTAGCAGTTATTAAGCCAGAGTAAGTTTGCACTGGATCGGTTGGCAATTTCGTAGGATTGCCAAAGGAAAATGGATCTGTTGATACGGAACTGGGCTGTGATTGAACGTAAATCCAATTTTTAGCCTCACCCCACAGCACGCGTGATCTCGTTAAGAGATCCTCGAGGCCACGTAGAACGTAGAACTACGTCTTTCCCCGCGCTATGTAATGCAACGGCTGAGGGCCCAAATTAAGACATGGATGTCGCGAAATATGCAAACCCGTTGCACCGTTACTGCTCGCAAACGCAGAGATGATTTTTATAGCGTTAGATAGAGGAAGGAACACTGCATTTAAAATATATGAACCGTTATTATCAGTTAACTCTGAGCCAGCTGACAGCGTCGCGAAAATAAACGAGATTTGGTTTGATTTCTCGTTCGACCGCGCGATATCGTTTCATCTTCGCCAGGTTTCGCCGGCCGCTCACGCGATGATTCACAGCTTATTCGAAAAATGAAATTCTTCGAATCGATATAGCAGTGATGCAATAGGATTCCTTACGTTTTCCGATGAAAATCATACCAGATGTTATGTAAATCGGACTACTTTTAACGAAGCTAATTTTACATTATGCAAATCAATTTTTCACGTGATTTCCTTAATTATGCAGCGAATTATGTTGTTCTTGAGTGAGGTGAACGTCCCAATTTCTGCTCATTTAAGAGGTAACTCGTCATAAATAAGGTGTAAAAAATTTGTTTGTGACGAAAATTTGCAGAGTAATTGATTAATTCTTTAATAATAAATCAACCAATTCAACAACTATTTAAGAAAGATATTTCAAGATGTTTAACAATTAGTAATTTGTAAATAAATGTATAATGTTGAAATAATTTAGAATTATTTTGTTGCAACTATAGTGCAAGCGTAACGCATATAATAATAAGAAAAATACGAAATGAGCAGAAATGGGGACATGAGCAGAAATTGGGACATTCGCCTTATATCAAAGACCACGAAACTCAGCCAGGCGCGTGATTGCTGGCGGTATCGCCTTTGACGACTCTTGCTACAGAATCACCCTGTATTTTACGTCAACAATCCGATTTTTTTTTAAACTGTGCAGATTTGTAGCGGACCTACAAATCCTTCCATCGAGGTCCTCTACAAGTCTGCACAGTTTAAAAAAAATCGAATGGTTCGGGTAATCGAATTTCCCTTGTCAGATGGCGTCAGAGCCGCAACCGTAGTTCCACGTGAAATATGTAGCATAATACGTTTATGCTTGAGACTTTTTTTTTATTTCTGATCGGTAGAACGAGGAATTACATACAGCGACGACGGCGTTCGGGGCCAGTGCAGTCCGGTACAGTTAATTCGCCGATTGACAAGAAAGACGGAAGCGAGGAACGGAGAGGCTGAAGGGGAGAGGCGATGGGTGAAACAACGAGGAGACTGTGCGTAAAAAGGGGCTCAAGTGCTAGGAACAGGAATGTTTTGCCTTTCGACGGCGTTTCCACGGGTGAAATGATTTTCACAATGCAGCGCACTCACGATGAACAACGAACCCCTTTCGGGGAGGCGAAAGTGGACGTCGTCAGCCGACGTTACATCGTTCTACGCCGTTCTACGGGGTTGCGCGGTGACGAGCAACTCGCTACCAGTTTGCAGTTTCAGTGCAAACCCTTTGTTACGGAAAGTTCTTCTCTGCCGGCAAATATCACCGTGGATCGCGCGGTGCAAATGCAGCAACCGACCCAATAAGTGTTTGTTCCATTATTAAACCGCGTGAAAGCGACGCTACTTTCCGTATCGTCCGCGCAAAATCTTGCTTCTTGATTTACTTACGCCCGAAGATTCGGAAATCTGACGGAAGTATTTACCGTCGTAAATACTCTTTGAGCGATTCCCGTGAGCAGTCTGAAAGATACCTACGAAGACTCTTCACAAATCCAGTTCATCCTCGACGTGGAAAGCCTCCCTTGACCTCGGAGAGTCGGGGGAGGTTGCAGGTGAAAGTTGCACGGGTCGAAAGAGGAGAAGGATGAGTAGAAGGCGGTGAAACCCCGAAAAACTGAAGAAATGGCGGGGAAAAGGATTGGCCGGCCGGTGAAAAGCGACACGAGTATTTCATGTTAAGCGCGTTCCGCTCTATTTCGCTCGTACACGCCCTTGAAGCGGGCACAGGGTGCATAAAAGGACTGCGCGTCTCCTTCAGGCAATCCTCCCTTTTCAGATGGTTCGGGCTGTTCCCGCTGGATACGCCGCGCCGGAATATTTGCCAGCATTAAAAAGAAAAAGGACCGAGAGAGGGAAGGTAGCGAGAGGTGGCGAAGCTTCCGTCGCGTCGCGTGAAAGGGAAAACGGGGAGAAACGAAACATTACCTAATGCCGTGTTTTCACTGGGAGAGCAGAGTTTCGTGCACCGGCACCCCAACGCATCCACTCGTCCGTCCTTTGTCGTCTCCTATCCCCCGCGTTATCTCCTTCCTTCTCCCGGCCATCTTTTTGTTGCTGAACTTTCGAGGGGTTTCGATTTCCGAGTAATCAACGAGGAATCGAGAGTCGTTGCGTTCGATGGAGCTTCAGACGCGATGGTGGAGTCGAACTGGGGTTAATTGTCGGCTCGTCGGGGAACCGATCGTTAACGGTGAAACACTCCGATACTCGTCCTAGGCGCTAACGACTCGATACTCGTCGACGTCTGTTTCCTGTATTTTTCACACTGTCGCGTTCGATGGATACTTTATCGCGCGTTAAGTTCCCTCTTCCCGAGCCACGCCTATTCCCTCTATCTTCGATCACCATTAACCTCCAGCTGATGAAAATTGGCATCTGCGCGGACGTTGTTCCATCGGCCGTCCGTCACGCAGGAAACTACCCTTTCCGCGGCCGAGCGGAGGAACAAAAAAAAGAGCACGCGAATTGGCGAGAGTGGGCCCTGTCCGCATCCACCACCGGAGGGACGGAGAAAATCCGAAGGAAAAAGAGGGTGCACGGTGAGGCGTGAATAACGATAACTAGTCGCCGTGCGATTTTCAAATTTATTGCGCGAGAATCGAGGTGGATCGGGATAAACGGGATCCGTGGACAGGCTGCGGGCCGCCTAACGAAATTACGAGAGTCACCCACGTGCCGGTGGACTCGCACGCCGGCAAAAATCCACTCGGAGGAGTGGAGCGTGAGTGCGGCAAGTATTATAATTAACCGACAAGGGGGTGTCGGGCTAGGGGAGCTCGATAATTATCGGTTAACCAGTTCACAGAGCGAGTCACGAATTTTTTCAACTTCACCCGACCTTTAATGACCTCCAATGACTCTGAATTCAGCCCCGATTGGCTTTAGTAATTTCCCATGGATAGGAACCGTTCGATCTACTTTTTCGATGAGAGTAGGGCGATGACCTTGGCGTGGGTATCCATGGAATTCGTTCGGAATGAGTTTCTCGATGCAACTACACAGGTACGTGGCGCAGTTGCGTGCAGACGTTCGGGCAGGTCAAGAATATCCGTATACCGTGCAGGTGAGGCAGCAGGCGAACAGCCTGCACCGGTCCGCAGGAATCCCCGCCTGTATTGCGCAGTTAATCGAGTGTCAGAGGTCGAAGGGATCCTTAAATTATAATAACGAAAAGGCCACGACTTTTGCCGGTGTCCAGCTTCGATATTTACAGCCTCGGCACGGGCCTTGGACGCAAAGAAACCTGTGGGGTAAAGCGGAAGAAGTTGCTCGCGCAGGAAGAGGAATACTACCTAGCATTGATCTCCGACTTGGTAAATCATTCTGGACGGTGTTATCTGATGTGTAATTATCGCTTCGCGAGGGATGTCGAACGGTGTTTCTAGCCTGGAGAAAAATGGGAATCGAACCGAAGAAACTCGAGGCTTGGACGTTGAACAAGGTACGCGGCTGCGTTCGAATGACTCGTCTCGCCTCGCGCGGACCTTAGGTTTATCATATAAACTTGCAAGTGTTTCTTGTTTCTGCGAGGAGAGGAGATGTGGTGACGCAACCGATTCCGCGTAAAACGCCGGAGTAATCGTGGTAGGAAAACGAAAGGGGGTCGCGCCGCGGCGGTGTGACTCACTTGCCATAAAACGCGATCACCCTTCGTGCAACCCTAGGGTATCGTAGAGACTCGGAGTATTCTAGGGTAAGGTTTGCCCACCGTGGCTCGCGAACGTTTCATTGAACTGCGTTCAAAGATTCTTGGACCTTGGACGAGCGTAGCTTTTAATTGCACAGAACTTTACTCGATGCAGTCGCGTATTGCGATTTAAATAACGAAGGAACGTTTGGTTGTTGGGTTGTCGCGTATTACAGATATAACTCGGATTAAAAGTCTGTGCGGTAAAGGGGAATTGAACAGCTTGAGCGGATCGATGCGCGGTCGAGGGCTCGAATAGCTCGAGAATAAAAAAGGAGCCGAGCTTCCTACAGCGGGCTTTGTCCAATTACGAGACAAACGATTGCGGGCGTGACTCTGTTATTATTCGATTTAAAATCCGTGGCAAACAATGCCGCGATAAACCGCCTAGTCACGCGAGCAAATACCCCTCAATCTGGCATTACGCGACGCCTTTCGTTACTTAATCGCGCTTCGCCTCGAGACTCGCCTCGACGATTTCGTTCCCCGTAACAAGCTTTACCTCTTTTTCGCCTCTTCTTTCATCGAACGACCCTGGCTCGTTTGATCTTAGCCCCGGGTACGTGCGCTAGCGTCGCGACTACGGGGTATTTATACGAGGCTGCCTTCGTGTACGTCGCACCCCAGCGACGAAACAGAAAAGGTAAGAGCCAAGCTAGAGATGGAGGACTCGCAACGACCAAAGGAAGAGGGAGAGCGAGAGAAACGGTAAATACAAGGTTGGACCAGAGGGAGGAAGGCATAGGGTTAGGGTAAGAGGCAAGGGGTAGAGAAAGAGAGACAGGTGGATGGATTTATTGGCCTTGCACAAAGTCCCCCGTGGACGGAGACTAACGACAATTATAAAGAACAATTACAGCGAGATGGAGATAGACGCGATCGTGAGGACAATCGTATGATAATGAAAGAACCGATGTAAGAGGTAAAAAATAGGTTGGGGAGAAAGAGAACGACGAAGATAAAGACGAAGTAAAGGTAGAGTAAGGGTTTTGAACAAAGAGTGAAGTAGGGAGAGGAAGTACCTAAATATAGGAAGAGGAGGGGTGGAAAAGGAAGTCGATGGACGAGTGGGCGAAGCAAGACGCAGAGGCGAGTCGCGTAAGTATGCACTTGAGCGGTTGTTCGGTTTCGTTCGTAATTCTGCGAGCTTGCATCCGGTTGGATGCACACCAAGTAGTGCACGAGTTTCGAAAAGGGTGCCGACTGCCGAGGTCGCCTCGCGTTGCGTCGGTGCGCAGAGATACGGGACCCGGCGCACGGAACACGGAAGCTTACGAAAGCAACGAGACGTAAGGCGGAGAGCTCAGGACCACGCGAATCTCGCCCGCTTACGATTAACGAGGTTGCGAAACGTGGACAATAATGAACTACCAAAAGAAAGGGAAATTTCGCCCTTCTGAGTTTCGCCTAATGGCCCTAATGCCAGTCCTTCCCTTGCTTACATCCCCCCTACAAGTGTTCTCGTACGTGGCGCGCAGCATTCTCGGTCAAGTATCGAACGAGCAGTTAAAAGTCGCGGTCGAATTCGATTCGATGATCCGTCGGTCCATGCGCGTCTTCGCTAGCGATCTCGCGTGTAATTTTCCGCAGCTCGGCGCGGGTAATAATTTCGCAGGCTATCGATCCGTGAAACTGATTCACCGAAACAAGTCCAGGAGAGAGCTGAAGCGAGAGAGATAAGGGGGAAGGAATTCGTATTCCTATTGCCTATTTCTACGATATATCAAAGCGGAGAAGGGAGCGGCGGTAATCGCGAGGCAAGACAAGGGGGAGAAACGTTCCGGGGGAGCATTTAGAATTTAGAAGTAGTAGGTACAAGTGGAAGAAGAGTGAGAAAGCGTCGGAGACCGAGAGCGATTTTTCCGAGGGTAGCTGGGAACGGCGAGTTTTACACGCAGAGCCAGACGTGAAAATGCTCCGCTCTTTCTACTTTTCCGTCTTCCTCTTCCCTTCCTCCTCCTCCTCCTGCCATTCTCATTTTCATTTTCATCTGGTGGCACCGGTGTGACTCGAATCCCGCGTGCCTCTCGAATTACAGAAAGCCTTTGGCGCCACGCATTGCTTGCATCCAAATCCAAACTAATCCCTCTACATGGTCGTAGTCTGAGAAGCACGGAGCGCCGTGGACCCAAACAAACTTTTCCTCTCCCCGAACCTCTCCTACACACACGCATATCGCGTACGAAGGCCAAAAGTATACCATTCCTCGAGATAGGCATCCATCGTCGCGTCGCTTTGAGCAAGCGAAACGGCGCAGTTTCCTTGGAATAGGATTCGTCGCGTAACGTACATACCAAATGGGTAATTCGTGCAGGGGGGTACGGCGGAGGGAAGCGAAACATCTGGGACGAGGTTTCTAACCCCAGCTCGGAAAAGCTCGGAAGGCTTTTGTCGCGAACGCGCCGATCCGCGCTTTGGCGTAGCAACTCGCTGGCTTCAGCCGGGGTGAGCCGGGGAAGAATGCGAGCGTGGGTAGCAGCCTCGCGAATCGACGGCTAATTTTCGCGAAAAACAGCTGAATAGAGTAGGTCGCAGCGGGAGCAACGAACAGCGGGGGCTACGAAGAATAGGGGAACGAGCCGCGGACGTGGAGCAGAGAGAAACGGTTATGCGTTTAATGGAAACGCACCGGTAACTACGTGCCGCGTACTGCGCGCAACCCGTGCCTACTCGTATTATCTTCCAAGTTTATTCATTCGACGGTATCAGCGGGGAAAAGGAGAGAAAAAATACACGGAACAGACCCCCAAACCCAAAGCCGAGGTTAATTTAAAGCAGCGCGGCCGCGATGCATTCAGAACGGCTAATTAATCGGGCTAGTAATTAAAAGCCGCGCGACGAACAACTTTGTTGCTCAATTTCGCTCGACTTTACCTGCGGATGAGTTTGTGCGGCGGGAATTTCTCGCGTGGCTCGTAAACGCGGAGATACTACCTCGAGTGCATTTACCGCATTTGTTATTCTAACTTTTAAACTGTGTCAGTGCCCGAGGGGTGTATCCCCAGTTTAACGTCATGGAAGATGTCAATTAGAGTCTTTGTGCCGTACAATGGGCAAAGTTGAACGGAAACATTCCGGTCTATCGACGGAGTATTCGTGTGACTAAAGTGTTCGCGTTGAATCATTGATCGGACGTTTCGTGTTTCAATGCTCATAGACGCGTGACGATTAGGTTAAAAGTAACATAATCGTACCGGAATAACGAAATAACCGCGAACGAAAGATGGCGCGTTGTTCGAAGTTGTATGTACATATATGCGTAGTTGGAAAGTAGCCAGGTTTGATCGGTCTCACCTGTCGATGAAACCATCTCCGTCGCCGTCGCATGCTTGGAACAGTTTCCTGACGCGTTCCTCGTCGCAGATGGAGCCTGCTTCACTCTCAGCATCCGCCGTTTGTGACATCTTCACTTCACCTCGTTTCTCGTTTATCCATCGTAAGACAAACTATCGGCCCGCTACCCGATCGCTTTGTGTCCATCGTTTCGTTCAGTTCGGTTCGATCCTTCGAAGCTGCGTCGTCCGACAGGGGCAGAGTGCAGAGGGAGGAGGGGCCGTGTCGTGCCGGGCCTCCTCTTCTATTCCGTTACCCGCATCTCGGCTTTCGATTTCTTCTATCCTCCACGCCAGCGAACGATTATTCCTCCGCTCGAAGCAAAACTCGAGTTGCCGAGTTCACGAAAAGTCGACGACGACTACGTTAACGATCGATCGTTGCGTCGTTATGTCACGTGTTGCACCGCGATCCCTGGTCAATTGATCTCGAGAGATGCACAGACGGACCTTGGCTCGCCTCCACCTTCGCCTTTGCCTCCACCTTGGCCAGCGCGATCGCGACCGCGTTCGAGGAACGTAAAGGTCTACGAACCTCGATGGAAGCGACGGCTATTTTTAGACGGCCTAAAGCCGTATGTAGATTCCGTTGTTCCAGAGGATTTAAACAGATCGGTGGCGAGTGCGGCGAGTGCGCGTGCCATTCCCCCGCGAACGTATTTTCACCGGGCGAATCTTCTCGCGATCTTGCCGCCGATCCGCGTCGTCCAGCTTCCGAACTCGCATGGACGTTCGTTTTGTCACGGCGACCGTACGAAACGCAACGCTCAGACGATCCCGTCTTTCCCTTGTGTCACCGCGCACGCACCACAACCCGTAACCGCCGTTTCCCAGTGTCACCGAGTCACTAACCCTAACCTCAAAACCGGACCTGAAGCTCGCCCACCCTCGCCAGCCGCACACCACCAATAAAAACTATCGATTCAGCGTTCCGCGGTCGAAAAACTTTCACAACTAGCGCCATCTTCCAATTCTCTGCGACGCGAAAGCAAACATGGCGGCCGTAGTACCGGAATCTTCGGACTAGCCGTCGGATGTCGCGACCCGCGCGAGGCATCGAGCCGCTATCGACAAATCAAACGTTTCAAGCTCAAACGGTTACATAAGGCACTTCACCTGCATACGGAAAAATAACTTACTTTTATTTATCATATCATCATTGACAACGCCCATTTAAACAGAAACGTAACCGAAATTCCTTTGCACGTACGACGCAACGGTAAGGAACTGGCGTTACTCGTGCATTTGCATACGCGCGAATGCTTAACATTACAGCTTCTCGGCCAGTGTAGGCACAAGTTTTTTCAGTTTGTTAAAATCGTGGCTGAAAGCCCACATTATACATCGAGTGTGTCCCTCTGTGGGCAAATCACGGAGCTCGGCGTCCGTCTGGAACCATTCGGCATCCTCTTCTTTCATTTGCTCCACGAGCTTTCGTAGATTCTTGTTCCTCTCTATGTCCCACGTGACGTTCATGCCTGGAACTTGAACTGTCCTTAGCTTCTTGTAATCCCCGTTCACCTCCTCGTACGCTCTGAAAAAATAAAACATGGAATTTAATTTCTCGAAAGAGTCGACCGATAGACTCTGCACTCACTTAAGAAATCCATTATCTTCGATCTTGTATCTTTTCGCCAGCGGCTTGAAGGCTCGCACCAAGTCAATAGGCATATAGTTGAAGTTCTCCTTGGCACGGCCGTTCACGTTGTAATTTGTGATCCAATTTTCCAGTACCTCGATGGCCTCTTTCATATTTTTGATCTTTTGCTCGTCCTTTGTGCACGATATCACCCTTTCAGCCCTTTTCACCAGGCCAGCGATCGCGTGGTACTGATAAATTACATCCCTGCCGTCCAGCGACTGAATGCTCCTCAAGGCTTTCTCTTTATCTTTGAAACTGAGCCCGTTCTCCTCTTTCTCGGCCTTTTCGGGTTCGTGGGGTCGTTTGGGCAGCTTCTTCTCCGGTTCTGGATCCTCCTCACTGTCGCTGCTGGTCGAGCTCTCGTGGTATCTCTTCGCGGCCTTGCCCTTCAGCTCCACCAGTTGCTCGTCGACATCCATGTCCTCGTTGTCTTCGGATATAAAATTCTCTTCCACCTGAGCCGCCAGCTTCTTCACCTTTGATACGTCGGGGCTGTAGCCCAACATGATGCACCGAACGTGCTCCTTGGTGGGAAGACCTCGGTACTCGCCAACGTCTGTCTCGTACCATTGTACGTGATCTTGTTTGATCTTATCGATCATCTCCTTCAGCCTTCGATTCCTCTCGATGTCCCAAGTCACCTGCCCGTTTGGAGCCTTGACAGTCCGTAAACTTTTATAGTCTCCCTTCTCCTTCTTATACGCCCTGAAAAATCGGGAGAGCGGTCACGGGATTTGAAGGGGCTTATAGGCGCGATAGCGACAGAATCGGCTCGTAATTACATGAAGAATTCATCGTCCAGAACGTGGTATTTTCTGGCAAGAGTCCTGAAGCTATTCACGGTTTCGATGGGCAAGTAGGAAAGGTTTTCCTTGCCGCGATTCTTCTCCGTGTAATCGGTCAACCAGTCCTCGAAGACATTCAAAGCCTCCCGCAGGTTGGCGAGCTTCTCCTCGTCCCTGGTGATCTGCAGCGTTCTCTTGGTGCGGCTCACGAAACTCGTGATCACGTGATACTGGTAGCTGATATCTCGCCCGTCCAGAACTTTCAGCGTGTCCAACGCCTTCTGCTTGTCCTTGAACCCCATCGACGTCTCCTCCGCTCCCGAGGATTTGCTTTTCGACATCCCTGAATCAAACTTTTCTCGTTATCCCCCGGAGAAACAGAATCGCGAAAGATGGTAACAGATTAAAGAGGCACGGGTTTCGCGACGCTTAGGTTCGCTGGAGGATGCATGCCATATGTTGCCAGCACGTGACCAGCAGCACAAATTGGCGCGATCGATTAAACGGAATGGCCAATTACCAGAAGCGGTAAAACAGAGTTAGAGAGGCACTCTTGACGAGAGAGCGTGACGGCACCGCGTCAATTTTATCGTTGACGTAGTTTCTGGATTATGGAAGCTACGCGAAGAGATCAATACAAGCCAGACACCAGTCTAAACGGCATAGGTAGCTATGTATTCGGTTGCCAGTTGCCGCACAAGTCGCTTCGCGATCATAACTGATACACAGTATATAGGTGCTTACCAAAATTTCCGTACGCGACCCACTTCCTTTGATGGAGCACGATGTCAATTCGATTGCACGGTTCAAATAGACCAGACCTGCAATAATTCGAACGTATGAAATTGCGATTAAATGGAAGGAACGGACAGCGTTTCCTCTATTCCGACGCTCAACTGACAGTGTTGGACTCACCGGGACCGAAGTTGAGTCGCCGATGTTCACCAACGAGACATCTGCGCGAGTGGAACAAGGACGATCAACAGCTTGAATGTTGAACGGAATGAGAGGGGTCGATATAAACATATCCACTATGTGTCACAGCCCGAAATACGCTGCAGACCTCAGTCCAATGGTCTGGGCTTACGTCACTGGCTGCTAATACGCTCGGTGGAAGAAGCATCTACTTACATCGGCGAGCCGACTTTCATCGCGGGAATTGCGTGCCTAAGGTGAAGCGCGAGCGTAATCGCTTATGCTAATTCGCTGCGACGAAACAGCTCTTTGCGTTTGCGCTGCACTCGTGGCGCGTCGCTGACATAACGTGATTAACTCGATACTGACGAGTAGTTACGGAAGAAATGCGAGGCTGCCGAAGCTGCTGTTCCGATAGGCGATTTATTTGATATTTACAGAAATTACAACGTATCCTGATCTACTCCAACTCGCGCACGTAACGATCATCACAAGCGGATGGACCTCCCTCGCTACGAAATTCTCATCACGCGTCCCACATTTCAGCTCTATTACCGAATGCTATTTACAAGATTCATAGTACGCGTTATCCGAATGTCACCGCTCGCGGTCCACCTTTGCCAATAGTCGCGCGGAACAGAGATCGCGGATTCAACGATAGCGGGCAGCCTACCCGGTATCTACGATGCAACCATTGGAAAATCCGAATACGTGGACTTTGTCGGCATTCGAATCGCGCGTTCTATCTAATACTTATACAAGTTATACACCAGTTTTCTATACGCGTATAACGTGTACGAGTACGCGACGATCTACGACTAGGGAGAATCTTTGGTAGAGACTCTTTTGGGAATCTCTCTCCGACTTATCGTCTTTCCGTGAAGCCCAGAGGGATTCAGCAGACACAGCTCCTTACACCGAGGCAGGCGTAGGAAGTCTGCTCGATCTTTGAGCTGGTGGTGGTAACGTCTAGTAAGGTTGGTTGCGTAACTGCAGGCGCAGCCGGCAATTGCGTTCTCTGTACGCTGTCGTACAAAATCGATGATGCCTCTCGCTCCCTGTTCATACCATCCGCTTCCTGGCTGTAGGAGATCCTAGATAATTCCTGGCTCCTGGACTCGGCTGGAGCATCGTGAGACGATAAGCGGCCGTAGTTCAGGAAGGTCTCTGCATAGCTGGATGGCGGATGATGATGGCTGCCGTTGTACTCGTGCGAGTAATGGGAATGGTATCTGTTTGGCGGTGTTTTGAAACCATCGTTGCCACCGAGATACTGATGCAGATGGTGCAAGCTCGGTGATCCGTACACTGTGTCATTTACAAACGATTATTACGCGTGTCAGCGAGGTGATACTCGTATATGTGCTTAGAAAACTGACCTGCCGCAGTGTTGGAATACATGGCAAGAACTGCGTCACCGTACCCAGAGGTGGGATGTTTTGCCAAGTCGTGAACATCATTCGTAGCTGACACTTTGCCCGCTATTGCCTGAGTTCGAGCGCCGTTCTGTACTTCGGCCGGAAGACTCGACGACCCTCCGGAACCGTACGCCATATTGAAGAGCGCTTCCGGGTCGCAGACGAACTTGTAGACGTACCTCTCACCCGCCACTTTTTGCATTATTCCCTTCTCGTAATAGTACCTCAACGACCTGCTGAGTTTGTCGTAATTCATCGCTGGCCGGTTCTTTTGAACGCCCCATCTACGAGCCACCTACAGGCCACGTTAACGAGTCAATAAAACACGCTACTCTACAGCCTTAAATGATGAAGAAAGTTGCATACATTCCCCTTACCTCTTCCGGCTCTATGAGCTTGAATTCCATTCCACGACCGGTCCACGCGATGCAGGGTGCATTCGCAGGATCGTCCAGCAAGGTCACCAAAAATTGCCATAGCTGAAGGGAGCCGCGACGCTGCTGCTGATAGCCAACGGTCATTTCGCTCCAGGGAGACACTCCTGTTGTCGAGGGTGGCCTTTTGCCGCCATACTCGGCGTTCCAAGAGGTCGGAGACCCTTTCTTCTGGTAACAATTGCCCTGTCTCTCCCACGATGCGTTTCTCGTGTCTAATTGAGCGCCCAGCTCGGTCCACGTGGGAGTCACGCTTCTTTTCCCGTACACTTCCGAGCTCCAGCTCTCTTGCCGCGGGAAGAAAGCGTCCGTCGAAGCCGATACCGTCGACTGCCATTGGGACGCAGCAGAGGACGTACTGGCTGGTCGACTGGGCAACGGCGAACCGCATCTACTGCCTCTCGTTCCATTTCCGTACTGCTGTTGTTGCTGGTACGCCAAATTGTTGTCTGCAGAAAATTAGCGCCATTGGAAATTGGACTACAATACGCTCCTCCGTTAAAAGCTTAGAACTAGGAAAAAGCTTAGAGATAGAATAGAACAACAAGAGGGAATAAGTTTTGTAGGAATTTCTTGCCGTTTCAAGTCGATGAGATTTTCGTGGCTAGGGATGAGGATGATTTCTAGGAGTGAGGCAGCCGGTAGGAAAAGGACCGCGAGAAAGGAGGAAACGCGGGCAACGTATTAGCGATTGCGCTCACGCGCGGTTGCTGGTGAAGTGCTCGTCACACAAATATCGGCAGGAAATTGGTTGATATTCAAAGCCCACGGGGTTGCTGGCTTGGCGAAGCTCGCGGATAGCAGCTCCGCCTGAAATACCGCGCCGAGCTCGCGCGATATGTATATTAATCGGGTGCTCTCTTCTCGGGGTGCACCACCACCACCAGCACCGCCACCACTACCACCGATTCCATGGTCCCTCGAGCCGAAAAACCTATTCTCGAACCGTAATCCGGTTACGTTCCAAGTCGTGTACGGGGAATATTGAAAAATTGAGAACCCTCTTCCGATATTGAGCCGGCATTCGACGCGACGCTACGAGCTGGTTGCGCCCACTCCATCAATTAAAACACCGCTAGTAAATGGGGATGCCATTGATTCTTCAACTTGCAGCGAATGAATAATCTTGGAGTGAAGTTTACACGATACTTGCCTTTTATTTCATGGCCACAGCATGAGTGAGAAATCTGATTGCCAGTGACTGGCAATGAGGAAAATCGGGGAGGAAGAGTTAGGGAATTCAATCGCGTTGGCATGTTGGCTTCATCTTCCTTAAGCTTTACGTTTACCTTGCTTCCTTGGCAAACGTCACGTCGGCGTCGCGTCGCGTCGGTCGGATCCAGATCTCGCGTAGACGAGACAGACAGGGTGGGTGGGGATGGAAAGCTGCGGGCCAATCTGGCACTCTCTCGAAAAGGGGGTGAAGGGGGTCGACCTCAACGTGCAAGCGGGGCTAGAGGCTTTGCGGGTAGTTTTAGATTAAAATTAATCGCGAGCTGATGAAACCGGTGGCGATGTACCGAGCAGGAAAAGGGTTGAAGCCAGGACTGGTCAGGGGCGGTGCGCAGAAGGGTTGCACGGAAAAGAGGACGGCCTCCACCCGTCCACTCTCAGACAAGCAGCTTCGTTCGGTTCTTTCTTCTTCCTCTTCCTACTTCTCTCTTCCTCGCTCATCCTCGTCTCTCCCATTCCCTCCCTTCCTTATTTTCTCTTCTGCCCCGGTCTTTATGCGGTCTTCCATCTCTGTCTGCCTGATCCCCAAATTCCGGAGTAGAGACTACTTAATAATGCAAGGTCCATTTTCCACCCACCTGGCGAGCAGCGAAATGCTCTTCTTCTGCTTCGTGAACGTTTACAGAGAAACGTTTTGCGTGCTATCGACACGAGCTACGATACGCTAACTAAATTATCGCGTACGTGTATAATAATATCAACGTGTCCCGTGTTACTTTGTTTAACAGCTACGGCAAGTTGTTTGCTCGTGTGTAGCGCTCACGCACGTATGCGAAACACCACGGCCAGTCGTGAAATGTAACTTGACCGTCTCTAATCCCCGTGATCCTCATGCTCCTATTAATTAGTAGGGTGGCGACCAATCTGTAGCCATTAACAGGTTATTACTATTCCACCCGACATGTTGGTCGACGGATCGTCGATTTAACTGACTGGCAATACAGATAAGCTTAACGCGCTTGATCGTACATTACATGCTGACTTGCACCTGTGCATTTCAATCGAGAGAGAAGGGCGGCGAAAGATGCGTTTCGAACCCTTTATCAGGAGGAAATTGGTAGAACCAGACCATACGTGTTGGGAGGTATCGATAACAGCGATAGCTGTGTATATAATCCTATTATTAATCTAAACTGCGTGTAAATAATTGAAACGGCTTAATGGTAGGGAGGAATTACGCGAAGAGAAGTAGAAGCATAATTCCCGGGTGACTTGGAAGTAAATGGGTACAGAGGCGCGCAGTGTCGGGCAGCGAACATAGCAACCGAGTTCCTAAAGGATTTGTTTGGTGTACGTGCGTGAATAAAGGAAGACTAATCGGCCTGATTACAGAGCATGAGCTTGCAAACCCTTCGCCGACTCTACCTTTTATGACTAGATTGTATCACGTCTACCTTGGCGTCGAACTCTATTAGGTAATGGCGGTAGAATAGTCTAGCAAAGTCTTTGGAAACTGTGGCACGGTTAATTTCTCGCTGAACGGTTCAAAATTTCATCCGAGGCGACTTCAAACTATGCAGTACTGTGTATGTAAGTATGTAGGTATATTGCGAGTAACGATACGGTATACATGTAACTAGGGGAGACCGGGGCTGGTAGGCCAGTTTTTCAGTGTTTGATTTTTAATAAATTATGTGGACGGAATATCATTAAACCGGTTAGTAGATTCGATAAGGCATACATTTGGCTATCTGATTAAATTATTAAAGTTGACTAAATGTGACAAAAATTAAGGTATTTTAATGTTTTTCTAACACCTTCCATGCTGGTCTACCAGCCCCATGATCGGGGCTGCTGGACTTACAGTATGGGGTAGGTTGACTATAAGTACAGTCAGTTAAGAAAACGTTACTAGCAACTTATCTCAGTTGTAATAAACTAACACAATGTCACAAGAGTTGTTTCATTATAAACTATTAATTATCTTTCGTTCATATTTTAATAATAAACTGAAAAATTTTCAACTTAATCATAAATTATAATGTATTAATAACATAATGAAAAAAATAAAAAATAAAAATCGCTTTCCGAATAACAAAATAACAATTTAAACCTTATTAACGTTATTAGTCAACCAACCCCGAACGATCATTTTGACTTTAATAATCTATATAACCTTCAATTATTTATGTATAAACAAAAATACTACGTCAATAGATCGTCTAATAAACAAACTTTAAAATAGTCCATTAACATATATTCTGTTATAAATATATAGGGCGTGAGAACATAAAATCTTGAAGAAAAAATATTTACTTACGTAGTCAATTTTTCGATAAACGCTGATAACTGTCAAGAAACGTGCGATCGCGGGGTCGGGCATAAATGTATGGCATAGTAGAAGTGACTTCTTTCTACAGTAAATCTTTCCGCAGTAGACCATATGTCGGTGCAAAGTTATTAACAATTAGTCAACCTACCCCTTGCGACAACCAGCCCCGGTGTCCCCTACCTTAGAAACAGTGTTACGCTGGCAACGCGGAATTTTAACTTTTCTGTACAAGAGAAAGCTCGTCGACTTGCGACCTCCCCAGGGAGAGAATTCCATGCTCTTTCCTTCGTTTAGCAGCTTTTGCTGGATCCTACGAAGCGCTCTCCGCAGCTTTCCAGTTGAAAGCATTCTTCAATTATTCACTTACGTGTACTTAGTCACGCGTGAGCGAGTCCACTGCACCAGCGACGAACGTTGCCCGGGTTACCAACGAATTTTCTATTAAAATGTTGCTGGATATTCATTACTTCCCCTCCTACGGAATTCCCCGAATTCTCGAAGCAGAGTTCAGCGTAACAATCATCGTGGAAAGAATGACAGTCAGACAAAGACAGAACAGACTATAGGACAGCAAAGTGTCCTAGGAACAGAAACCGGAAGAAGAGCTCGATTAATGGATGAAACACCGAGCATTACCCCTGCGCTCCAGTTATTTATGGGACCTATAGGGTCGCAGTGCGCCACGTGGATTCATTGTCAAGGGATTTGTCACGGTGCACGTTTAAGAAGAGGGTAGGGAGCGATGGGATCGGAATCCTCGATTTGTCGTAACAGCTAAGAACATTCTCGAGGGAAGAATCGACTGCGTGCTACTGTCAACTACAAAATGTCAGGAAATGATTGGTATCTTACTGGTCTGGGTATCCTGGGCGGTGGACGTAGGTACGCTCGACACGCTGAGCTGTTCCCCGTATCCTCTGTCGGCCGGTTCTTCCTTCACGGCGATGTTCTTCGTCGGCTCGCTGGTTCGCGAGTTCAGCTTGCTACGTTTACGCAATACAGAGGTGAATTAGTTCACCCTTACAGTATCGCTTGGAGGTGAACGATTGTTGATGCTTACCCGAAGCAGTTTGCACGATTGTCCGGGTCGAGATCGAGGAACGTGTTGGTCTGGGCGTGAGGATGACTAACGGAGGCTTCGTACTGGGAGTAATTCACGTTGCTAATTCTCCGGCAATTCGCGGATTCCTGCTTCACACCGGCATCTGCAGAAAGACGCGCGGTGTCGTTTAGGGACAGAAAGAACGCGTGGGCAGACTTCTAATCCGTAAAGGGGACTCGATAATTCGCGAAGAAACGATCGAGCGAGCATCCCCTGCATATGATTACGTTTTATCGAGCTGAGTGGAAGGACGATCGTTTGTTTGAGCGAAGATCGTCGGAGCGAGGCGAGGTGAGGGAGCGAGTGGCAGCAAGGGCGCGTGTCTAACATAAGCGGAAGCAAAGGCGCATCGCTGCAGCGGCACGTGGGGGTGGGTTCGCTTCTAATGGGGCCGTCGACGATTTTGCGCGGCCCAGCCGAGGGTGCGCCCCCGATAAATCAAACAGACTCTGGCCGTGGGAAGCATAAGTCAGAGGCCTCCGGCGATCATTGTATTTGCAAACATCGGAAGTTTGCTTGCTACGGGAGAACCACCGCGCCGCGCCAATTCTACGGCCGAAAGAATCATACCGATTGCATAACCTGTGCTCTCCGTGGTCCTGTTTCTACCTAAACTTCAGTTCGTCTAATCCAATTGAGTCTAATCGACGATGCGGTGGAAGGAATCTTCTGTCCGGGCGGAATGAAAAACGCGAACAAATTATTTCAGCTTCGTATATTTGCTGCATATGCGCACCCCTTCTTTCCACTGGTCCGCTAATATATCGAGCGTAACAGTATTCAGCAAATAATACCTTGAATAAAAGTTTATTGGTAAATCTGGGTGCGCCGATGAACGTGTTTGCCACCAGCAGGGTTCGTGCCGAATGTTTGCTCTAGTATTACGTACACAAACGCGCTGATCTCTCTCGGAGCAGCAGATAAAATTAACGCACGAAGAGTAAATTTGACATCACATGAGGATACGGTACATTACGACTATGTAACATTTGCGTGATTTCCGTTTCACCGCGATCCAGAGGGACGTGAACCGTGCATCGAATCCGAACGCGGAGAACATTATATTAATAGTAAGGGTACGTACCTATATCGTCTACTACCAGCACGAAATTTCTTTACCGAGTTAACACATGCACGCTCAGAGGAAATCGCGTGTGTAAGTAAGCATATAGACATTACCCTGCTTTCCCTCTGGCCGTTTGCTCGTCGATTCGAGACGCATCGAAATATTTGTCGAATTTTCCAAACCGTACGGCATAATGCATACGGGCAGTTTTGTAAAATGTTGGCGTGTCTCGAGAGAAGGGATTATCGCAGAAGCAGGTTCCTCGTACGATGCCGATATCGTCGATGGTAGCGCTGCTTGTCGGGATGGTCGCGTAGAATCGTTAATCAGCCGAGGTTTAAGAAAACGGAGGGAAAAGCCTTCAGACTTGATACCTATAAAGTGCTTCCCCGTGTAACGCGATATCGATAATCGACGGGAGTCCGCTGTTGATTCTTTCTTGCTGCTTTAAAAACACCAGCCCCGGGCAATTTATTGCCCTTTTTAATAAAGACTCGATTGCTTACATTCGACGAAGAAAATTTCATTGCCGATAAGCGGAACACGATCGATTTGCAACGCGCTTTCATATTAAACGAAGAGACACTGCTGAACCAACCAGGCTAATCGTTCTCCCACACACGAGGGTAGTTCGATGCGAGATTACGGATTCGCTAAGACGCGAGAAATCAATCGCAAACTCGTAGCTTCCTATTTGCGCAAACTCAATCAACGTTCTTTCCAAATTGGGATTAAATTGCATGCGCGATGCATTTCCTTGTGGCTTCCGTTTCTATGGAGATTGGCTTCCCTCGGCCTCGATGCGCCTCTACTTGACGTTAACGGAATGTGGCAATTACGTAGGAATCTCGGGGCGTCACGACTGTCACGAGCTTCACGAGCTTCACGAGCTTCTCGACCGACCGAAACGTTAAGATAAGCTTCGAAGAGGAAAAAATAGATCTACGAACTAACTTGACATCCGATGAAACTGTGGCACGTATTGCTCGCCGTCCTCTGTCTCGCAGCTGCTACCTGTAATGTAATTCGTACCAAATGCGATGCTATCTCTTGGAGCAGACTAAAAACTAACGCAAATCAATCCCGCAATTTATCGAGATATCGATCGACGTAGAAACGAGCGTATTTTGTGGCGACGAAACAAGGGAATATATTGTGTGATAGTAAGCGGACTTAAGTAACGACTCGCAGCAGCACCCTTGGGGTGGGTATAGATTTTTCACAGACCGGTCCTGGATACCCCCTCGTTATCCTTATTATTACATTGCATCCACCGTGCATTACATTACAGTTCGTCAGAGTAATTAAAATTAATGTTCCAAACGCTCGGCCACTGTAACTAATCGTCTTCGAGGAAGATTTACGAACGTTTCGGTAGTAGCTTTACAGCTCAATAAACGGAGCCTTCCTTTCCAGTACAGGAGGAAGAATGTCTTTGCACATTTTCACGTTATAGGTATCTAGCATCCACCTATGTATTCATTAGTTTCCTGGGACTTTGTACGTCTTATCGTTAGCTTAAAAGTACATAACTAGAACGGACGCCAAGTGCTTTAAAGTATAGCGACGCGATGTAATAGAGAAAGAATAAACAGTAATAATTTTGCAATTAAAAAGAAAAAAAATTCGCCCGAACAGGGACTCGAACCCTGGACCCTCAGATTAAAAGTCTGATGCTCTACCGACTGAGCTATTCAGGCACTGGGTAAATTTTGTTTTTAAATCATTTTATAGTTACATTTACTGTGTATCAACAATTCATTATTTATTCCTTATACAAACGATATTATTCACGACAAATGCTACTCACCATCTTGAAGCCAAGATTCCTGTCTATATTCCTGCGTGGAGTATATTGTGTTCTCTGAAATCAAATTTGCATCGTTGTCGACATACATTTTTAAAAACATTACGTTGGTGTTTGGTAGATTGTACAAGTAGATTTTACGTTCTAGCATCTTATCAATCTCTCCTATAAAAAACTTACGCGTAACGTAATGGATAAGAAATAAAAAGAACGTTGAAGCATCGTGTTCTAAATAATGAAATATTATCTGTATTAATTATATAAAGATTAATGGTTACTCCGAAATAATGAACCCCCCAACAAAATTAATGCCTCATACATATAGCTATGCAATACCACATTGTAGGTAAGTTTAGTAAGAGTGCTTTAGCTGTATTTTTTATCCAGTGTAGCATGAATAAGATGCAATGAGATTTTAGTGAGTATCCATTTTACATTACGAGTTATCATTACTATCATGAAAAATAGCGCGAAAGCGGATATTTCCTTCATCGATGTTGCCTATATATTACGTTCGATTCTTTCAAAGCAATCATATTTTCTGTTAGAATGCCGTTGTCTTAATAGTAGGGTAAACCAACCAGTGAATGACCGAATTGTCGAATCTATGGACCTTTGAGATTAATACTTGAATATACTTATGTATAACAACGAAACAACTGTTGAAATTGCATTTAAATTTATTTTTCTTGAAATTTCTATAAAAATAATTACTTATTCTAATCGTAATTTAAGAAAAGAAACAATTATAAAATGCAAAACAAATTTTAATAAGAATTGTACTTATTAATGTTTGCTTAATACGCGTAACTAAAAATATAGGATATTAAAACTGCAACTACACTCCGTTTATAAACATATAATAATGTTTAAATTTATAATTGACATTTCTTTGCCTAATGGTCATTCACTGGTATGCGGTCAATTACTGGTTGGTTTACCCGAGTTGGGTTTTTTCGAAGCTGAAGAAAACGAAAGGAATAGCCGCTGAAGGCGATAAGTGTGGATTCTGTGGAGTGTAAAATGATTTCTGAGTAATTATGTGTGAGAATCAGTGAGACGCGATATCTGGGGTGTCGTAAAATTCCACGATCTAGGGGCGCGAGAAGGAACAAAGGGAGAAAGTAGGGAGATGAATCAGTAGGAAAAACAACCCTATCGAGGCGAACCCGAATAGAAGAACGCGACAGAAATATCTATGCTGCGTGGGGTCCGTTTAATGGGCCTCTAGGATTCGCTACGGGTAGCCACTTGTTCGTAACCTCGTTTTGTTCACCGCAGCGGTTACAATCTCGTCTGACGAATCGAATTTACGTGGCTTGGTAGCTCCCGGATGATAATGCGTTGCTCGACGTGTGGCGATAATGGCAGAAACGAGCCAAGATTCCATGTGCGAAACTCGATACGTTAAGAAGGACAATGCCAAGAAGATAGTTGTCTGCGCGTAAGTCGAAAATCCAGACAACCTTTGCCTTCTGCAGCTTTTATGCGGAATATCGAATTCCAAATAGACGGAATTAGATCTTTTATTCTGGCGGTAAAACATGCTCCCAACCGAATCTAATCTGTGCCTATAGGTCTATACCTATACGGACATACCTGTACTACTTGGAAAAGAAGGTTGGAATCTGAGCAACGCGTTGCAACGGGAGGAACGGTGGAACGGAAAGGCCTCTTTCGTTTGCAGCGATCGCGTCGATCGGGTCGACGTTTCAATATTTCTTCACGGCGAATTGCCGCCGAAAAGTGGATGGAGAGGGTGGTAGGGCGTAACATGATTACGATAGAGAAATTGCAGCATTATAGGCTGTGATTGAGTTAGGTGGAGGCGGTCCATCCTGACTGGTGGTTCACACCACGGCATGCCAATGTTAGATATAAAGTGTCAATCACTGAACCCAGACGCCAGTAGGGTGGTTACGAATCCTATGGGGGTACAACCGGCTTCGACTACCCCATGGGGCTCTTTGCGGCGATAATACGTTGCTTATTGAATTCGTCCTGAGGCTTCGCGTTGTGCCGTCGGATTTCTAGGTCAAGGCTACGTAAACCTGCAGATACTGATCGAAGAAATCAGAATAATTAGAGAAATCAGAATCGAATTCACTTCCGAATTCTAATTGCGCGGTATGTGTGTAGGTGATACGTTCAATTGAAATTAAACTCTCGTTGCAGTGACTAGATAACTCGGTTTCGCCGTTTTACCGCTTCGAGTTGACGGATCTGAAGAGTGATACGAAAAATTTTGAAAAGTTCCTGATCGTCTGGTGCGGGCTTGAAACGTAATTGCACCAGGACCCGTAGAAAATAATATCGTGGTTGATGCGACTATATAAAGATATTGACTCGACTGCCTGCCTGCCAGTGACAGGCTCTCTTCAGGGGGTGGTTCCCTCTTTGCCCCCTTGTACATAGTTCGCGTACATCCTGCACGTGCTTCAAGGCGTGCTGCGCCTTCTCTCTGTGTGTAGGTACTTTCTTCGTACACAACGGACGTGTGTACGGTACGTGCTTACACCAAGAAGCAACTAAGGCTTCGTGTCACGCTCAAGTCTCGATGCTCCCGAGCAACATCGTATCAAAGAGCTTCAGATTCGTCAACCGGGGGATGCTGGTCTGAGCGGACCGCCCCGCCCGGGCCTTCGTAGCGCGACTTTCTCCTCAATTTCGTTCAAAAGAAACTCCAACTCGTCGGGACGCGAATAATTTAAAGTCCATGAAAATACGAGCAAACGCCAGCTTCGACTCCCTCCATTCATCCCGAGATTTCGGACCCTATGCTAACGATACCGCTCGCTTTTTATCAACCTTCGTACTATTATTGCTATTATTCTACTTACCGGGATGTAGCTGCTTCTCCTCGTTGCTCGCCTCTGCCACGGAGTAATTAGCGGGACAGTATCCTGTGGCAATTGTTTGAAGAGGTTCGTTTACTCTGCTGAATTCTTCGCTGGGCTGGAAAAGAAACAGGCGCTATTGAAACACATATTTCATTTTCAATATGCTATCGTAAAAATTCTAGAATCCGCATTTTAATTTCTGCGCGGAGGGAATCGATTCCATCGACGACCGTCGGGCAACCCTGCAAGTAGGTGCGTTGTTTTTTCGTAAGATGGGTAGCAAAAGCTTTACGTTCGATCGGTCGCGTTTCGCCCGATGAAAAAAAAAACGATGAGAATAAAATTGAGGAAAAAATTGATGTGAAATGGTAGAGAGAGGAGGAGAAACTTGGCGATTTGGAGGAGAAAGGAGTAGCGAGGAACAGGATTTTAAGTAAAGCAACGTAGCTGGCACAATGAGAAAGAGGAGGAGAGAGAACGTGCGAGAGGAGGCAAGGAGGACATCCGGTGAACGATTGGATGGTTTCCTCCTTGCGGAGCAATCTAGTGGTAAAGCCGGTTACCGGTTTTGGAAATTCCAATAACGCCGTGTCGCCGCGCCGTCTGCTTTTCCTTTATGAACTTCTACTACGGTCAAGTTTAAAAAACACGGTGCTCCTTCGTTTTGGAAAATCTTGAGGCGGCTTTCCCGATAGCCACGCAACTCACAAGTGTCGGCTAACGCTGTCATAACGTTTAAAAGAAATGCAAAGTGATAGTCTACACCTCTACTGCCTCTCGTTTGACTTTTACATTTAATTTTACAGGATATTATCATTTATAGAGACGTAATCAACTTTCTTTTTCACAGCTTCATTGCCTCCACCCTAAATGCTCCTCTGATTGCAATTAATAGTCATTTATAATTAATCGCCGTGATGGCTCAGCAGTCTCAGCACTCATAATCCACAAGCTGTGCCCTCTGATATAAATTTTAATTACATTCCCCGATATTATGTTCAATCTTTAATCCCGTCAACCTGATATGAGAAAGTATTTGCAATTACGACAGCTTTCGGACTTGAATCTTTCGCCACCAAATTTTCCAACCGCATTAAAGAATTCAGGGAAATTTACGACTACCTTTCAAACATTCGAGATTCGAGTAAAAAAAGGCGTGCTCAGTTTCCCTAGCTCCGGATCATAATCTAGCCGATGAAAAGTTAATCGAGTGCATTCACGAGGCAATGACTCGTAAGGAAAACGTGCAAACATGGTCGCGTGCCGTTTAACTTTTTCCCTCTCTCTCTCTCTCTCTCTCTCTACCTCCCACCCTTCTGACCTTTCCCATCGAGAACGCGTTTCCCTGTAAAAGACGAGCTCGTAAGTGGATCGTTCGGGGTACGTGTGTCATGTAGGAGCAAACGAACGAGTACGTTTGTACCTAGTGAAAACGAGATACCCATGAATCGTGGGGAACGCCCCATCGTTCTTGATGATGCTGCCGGGGGTCCTCACCCCAAATTCCCCTCGTACACCACCCTCGTAATTGCACACTTCGGTTCGGTTTATAATAAAGTCATCGAGCAGACAACGCGTTCCAAACAGAGTCCCCTTTCTTTCGGTGGATCTTGTAGGTTTCGCCGACGCGACGGATTCACATCCAACAGAAGAAAATCTTAAGAAGCCGTTACTTTGCTTGTTAAAAATCTCAGACTGCTTCTTATCTAAGAATAAGATATAGAGCAAATTTCGGTAGACCGTCTCCTTTTCATTAACGATCCTTGAATCTCGACAAAGAGGCGCCGTGCCGCGCCGTCCAATTTGATCAATTACGAGGGGCAAAAAGCGTTACCACTTGGACGAGAAAGCCTGTCCCTTTTTTTCTTTCCACCGCCGTCTTGGACGAGGGTGCGAAGACAATGATGGTTTCGAAGGTCATAACACGAACAATACGAGATGACAGGACTACTCGTGATTACAGCAATGTGTTACCGGCGAAGTCTATCTACTAATTGCTCTCAGCGGTGTCTCCGTACACTAGGAAAAGGCTCCTCCCTCTATAGTCTGTACAGTCTATAAGAAGATACTGCGTCGTCGCACCCTTCTCCTTTCCAATAGCGGCCGAAGAGACGAAAGTACGTGGTCCGGCGAATTACTCGAGCTATACGCGGTGTTACACGCGCGTTGCATCGCGAAGGAAGGGGCCCCTAATCATGGGGATGGGAAAGTCGAGTGGCAGCATATGCTGCCCCGTACAGGGGAGTCAATTAACCACCGGGCCGGTTCGGCCAGGCGCAATGGGGCGGGTGTGTGGGAATCGGGTGATTTTTAGAATCAACAAACATAAATCAAGTGTTTCCGCGAGCGAGTCGCATCCTCTCCCTTGGTCGTGGACGAGGGTGCTCGAAGACCACCCATGGCTGGCGTGCGTCGCGTCGTAGTGACGGTGGCGGTTTCGCGTACGCCGTACGGGATGTGTGTCCTGTATCCTGGGACCAGGGGCCAGGGGCCAGGAGGGTTGAATGGTGGCGACAATTACGTGTTTAGAGGACACAAAAGGGGTGGCACCCGTGGGACGATCCATCGGAGCGTGGTAGAGCGTGGTGGCGCGTGCCACGGCAATTCGACACTCGAGGATCATCGCGCGAGTACTGTATCGTTCACTGACTTTGCTCGCTACCCTTAGTAAGCGTGGTCCACGATTATCACTCTATTGTGTCGTCGAGTGGCTCGGGGGAAACCGGAAACGTGAATCGCGTTGGCGAAGCTGGTTTCCATCCAGCCAATTCTAAGTACTCTGACAATGATCGTAAGCAAAGCAATTATAATAATCGCGCTGGTTTATCACCTTTTCTTGTGGATAGAATTTCCAGGGACGAGTATACCTGTAGCTGAGCGAATTAGCTGATTCAAGTTACTGGGGTAACTTTGCTTTTCGGCCACCGTTACAGAATTTCTGGCTAATCGAGCGCAAGGACTATACCTACGTATAATAACTATAAAAAAAAGTCCTCGACTTACCAGTCGGGCCAAATCCGTTGCTGTTGCTGTGGCTGTTGCTGTTGCTGTTGCTGGCACCTCCTGATCCTGATTCATCCTTGTCACCTTCCGCTTCTGTGGTTGCGCGTCTTTTGAATAATTGCCACCACGTCCCGCGAAACGACACGGCTGGGGGTATCGATGAACCGAACGGAACACACGAGTGATCGCTCGTATTTTCGAGGTCACGTTGCTGCACCGCCAAGATCAAAGATAGGACTGAGACGAGTGATTTGATCTCGGTGTAGGGTGAAAAGACAGGGTGTATGCATCGGGGGTTGTGTCTATGGTAAGTCTACGCCCCCAACGTTATATAGAAATCAGCCCTGCGCGGGCTACCCTGACTAGGGGTTGCTTCCAACCCCTGGCTTGGTAGGCGGAGCCTCGTAATCATTGGTGACCTTCTCTCATCCCCTCAAGCTCCGTAGGTATTTCGAGAACACCTACGAGGGCTTCTCTCTTCGTCCGCGATTTCTCTGTTAATCTTGCGACTCGGATTTCTCCCTGCGGCACCGATAAGCTGCGCCTCGAATTGCATGTGCAACCGTTTGCCCGCCATCAAATTCCATTTCTCGTCCTACACACAGATCGCAAACCAAGTATCGCACATTCGTGTATGTATATTTAATATATCCTTGCATTACTATTATGTATAACAGTTGACAGGACAGTGTAATAAACAGCATGTCGTGACTAACTTATATATCGTGTGAAAATGTAATTACAATTGCATATTAACTTGATATCTCGTGGCATCCAAGTCAGCGTGTCTCGGAAGTGATGACATGATCAATCTTTGGATGGTTTTTAATGGCTGATAAGTTATCATCGGACGATATACAGTAGAGTTTGTTCAGGGGATCAACGACAGCACAGACGAGGTATAGAATAGACCCATCACCTTATGGGACTTCGTGTCGCCACCCAATCTGTGTTACCGACCCATAATTTCAGGACTGAATTTAGCGACCTCTGTTCATGAACAGCGTCCAACTCAGCAACTACTCTGAAATGTGTTGAAATGCTGAAAGGTGTTGCGTACTTGTATACGTGTGACTTGTTTAGAGAGAGAGTTTGACATAAGAGGGTAGGCTTTTGAAAATCCATTTCGTGGATCAAGACACTATGGCGTTCAGAAATGGCATTTCTTCAAAGCCCGTGCAAGCTATAAATTGCAAGATGACATTGTTTATTAGCACTTTGCGTACCCTTGCGAACCCTTTCACGTATCGTGCGCCGAAAAAAGTATTAAAAATTCACGCTGTTACTCTAAGTTCAACTAAAACGTATTTATACATTATAAATAATACTACGTGGTATCGAACGATTAAACATTGAGAATAAAAGAGAATTCAGTCGGCGCAGAAAATCATTTGCAAATCCAAGGCCAAATGTTACAAATTGCTTGATATCTCGAGTTCTATCGATTATAGTTAATAATAATTTATACTGGGCGGTTAGTGTAAATGTTGTTAACATTATTTGTCACAGCAATAGCCACTGGAATGGATATTTTAGCCGAAAATCCATTTTTGCCGAAGAATTCGCTGGATTTCGCAATTGTAACTAACCGTCGACCTTGTTTTCATCGGGGGACATCATTCCTCGAAGTCTACATAAGGAGTTCACAGATCTTCATGTACTCAGTCGTCGTCGGTCCTCCGGGCTTGAAGGACCTCCGCGAACCCTGGAGCTGCCGAGCCACCTGGACCCACTGGACTTCTCCTGGACTTCCTGGGGACCTGGTCAGGGGTTCAACCCTGGTTCTTCCTCCCCCTCCCCCCTGGAGCTGCCGAGCCACCTGGATCCACTGGACTTCCTGGGGACCTTGTTCTTCCTCCCCCTCCCCCCCGGAGCTGCTGAACTTGCTGGGGACCTGGTCAGGATTTCGCCCCTCTGGCCTGGGTTCGTTTATTCGCTTGGTGCTGATGAAATTTTGGGGTTCGGTAAGTCATTTAAAATTTTATTGTTTTGCGAATGTCAAATCCATCATCTGTCCTATTTCCATGCATACTTTCGAGAATTTTGCGCGAGTCGTTCTATTTTGTGTATTTCTTCGATGGGTTTGCATGATTTATTTTATTTCATGCATTTCTTCGATGGTTTTCTCTGATTCATTTCATCTCGTCGATGTCTTCGATGGTTTTTCCTGATTTATTTCATCTCGTCGATGTCTTCGATGGTTTTCTCTGATTCATTTCATCTCGTCGATGTCTTCGATGGTTTTCCCTGATTCATATCATCTCGTCGATGTCTTCGATGGTTTTCCCTGATTCATTTCATCTCGTCTATGTCTTCGATGGTTTTTTGTAACTTCTGTCACTCTTTCCTTCAAGTACTTATCTCTGCGGTGGTTTTGCATGCTCGTGCGTGCTCTGCTGTTGGTCGAAATTATCTCGATCGTCTCCAACTCAGTAAGCTTTTCCTTAATTTCTTTCCAGGCCGACCACACCGTTACTAACATATAGTAGTTGATTGTTTCAGCTTTTCAGGTTCACCGTTACTCGGGGAATGGAGTTAATAACACAAAAGTGATGGTGAAAAGTGATAGTGAAAAGTGATAGTGAAAAGTGATAGTGAAAAGTGATAGTGAAAAGTGATAGTGAAAAGTGCTAGTGAAAAGTGATAGTGAAAAGTGATAGTGAAAAGTGATAGTGAAAAGTGATAGTGAAAAGTGATAGTGAAAAGTGATAGTGAAAAGTGATAGTGAAAAGTGATAGTGAAAAGTGATAGTGAAAAGTGATAGTGAAAAGTGATAGTGAAAAGTGATAGTGAAAAGTGATAGTGAAAAGTGATAGTGAAAAGTGATAGTGAAAAGTGATAGTGAAAAGCGATAGTGAAAAGCGATAGTGAAAAGCGATAGTGAAAAGCGATAGTGAAAAGCGATAGTGAAAAGTGATAGTGAAAAGTGATAGTGAAAAGTGATAGTGAAAAGTGATAGTGAAAAGTGATAGTGAAAAGTGATAGTGAAAAGTGATAGTGAAAAGTGATAGTGAAAAGTGATAGTGAAAAGTGATAGTGAAAAGTGATAGTGAAAAGTGATAGTGAAAAGTGATAGTGAAAAGTGATAGTGAAAAGTGATAGTGAAAAGTGATAGTGAAAAGTGATAGTGAAAAGCGATAGTGAAAAGCGATAGTGAAAAGCGATAGTGAAAAGTGATAGTGAAAAGTGATAGTGAAAAGTGATAGTGAAAAGTGATAGTGAAAAGCGATAGTGAAAAGCGATAGTGAAAAGTGATAGTGAAAAGTGATAGTGAAAAGTGATAGTGAAAAGTGATAGTGAAAAGTGCTAGTGAAAAGTGCTAGTGAAAAGTGATAGTGAAAAGTGATAGTGAAAAGTGCTAGTGAAAAGTGCTAGTGAAAAGTGCTAGTGAAAAGTGATAGTGAAAAGTGATCGTGCAAAGTGCCAGTGAAAGAAGACATCTAAGGAAGCCTAGGCTAATTTATTATAGTATGAAGTATTTAAGGTCCCATGTAAAATTGCCAAGCAGTCACTAAATCATTAACTTTGTTGTTCGTTTATTGGCTCCTCACCTGTGATGAGGAGGTTACCGCTGCTTCCGTTTGCGGAAGCAAGTGACTGAGCATGGAATCGGTATGGGTGGATCGGTTTCATCCCTTGGTGTTCTTGTCCAAAGGGAAAAGTTTCGGGCGTAGGGGGTGTACCTTTTGGTACACTGCCTGCGTAAGTCACCCGGTCCGATTACCCAATCTCCGTGTTGGACGGCTTGAGTCAGGTCAAGTGTTTGCTCCTGACGAGTCGCATCGGAGCAACAGGAATCGTCTGGGAGGCGCCGAGCGCTTTTCCCTTTCGACTTGGACAGCAGGGTGGTAGGAACTGCGCCGTCCAATACTTGTTTCATGCTTACCCTTCGCCTTTCCTTCTTTCCTGAATTTCTTTTAATCGAGTGATTGCTTGGCAGTTCCCTAGATTCTATATCTAAACCGAAGAGATCGATGGAACTTTGTTTCCATCCATCTCTTTGGTTTAGTAGGCTTCATGTACAGGGAGATCGATGGAACTTTGATTCCATCTATCTCTCTACGGGTCTCGAAACGCAGCAACCTCCTCGCGGTGAGACCTGGTAATCGATGAGAATCGAGCCGATAGCTGTGATTGTCAAATATTCTAATTAGATATAAGAATTTCTTTAACTTGCAATACTATGTAACTTAAAATGTTGTTCGATTGTTCCTACCGAACCCCAGAATACGAATATAGTGTTAAGATGGAAGAATAAGTGCAAGTTGGAATATTTCAGCGAGATACTGGAACTATTGAGTTTTTCACAATTTTTAAAGTCCTCTCTGCTTCAGCATTTTATTGAAATATACAAAGTTACAATTCCTTTGCGAGGTATTCCACGTTACATCATCAAAGCATGTCTTACACAAATAATGTTGTTGTTTATATAAATTTGTATGTTAAATAAATTTGTTTTGCGTTAAATAAACCGGAATAGGACAGCAAGGTTAAAAGACGAATGTGATATCGTTTTATTTTCTTCCTCCGTTCTTTTCCGTTGAACGAAATATGTTCATAAGACGATTTTTAAATTGTTACTCTAACAGAAACATTTGTAAATCGCGGGCATTGACTCTCAAAACATAAACTAGTTTTACTCGTGCTTAATTCTAGTTCCTACCACTCGTAGCGTTACAATCTGTTTTGAGACTTCACCGGTAACGTTGCATGCGACACTAAAATGGCAAGGGGGTCCTAGGACCCCCTAAACCGGCGACACAAAAATACATTGCTTGATAGGTCTATTCTATACCTCGTCTGTGACGACAGTAATCGCTGTGCTGCAGGATAGACCTAATACCAGCTGTGCATTGCAATATTATCGATGCAGAATAGAAACTGCATAAAGCGCAAACAGCGTTCAAAAGTAAAATTATATAAACGGTGCATTACCAACATTAGCAATATCTGTAGATATAACATCGACTCGATCGAAAAATTTTCAAGTCGCCAAAAATTATTCTCCCAAACATTATTTCTATGCAAACTGAAACTGTTTCCAAAATTTCAGCCAATTCGGAGCATGGGGGTTTTCGGAAGTTTAGCCGCAGATTTGTCGAACGTTTAGACATTGAGAATAAAATAGAATTGATGCGGCCAGGGCCAGCGAAATCCATTATGCAAGTTATGCGCCGCATAAGGGCGCCGGCCGAAGGGGGCGCTAAAAAACTACATCGCACGCTTAATAATAAAGGAATCCAACTCCCTCATACACAAAATGTAAACGTAATTATTTATTTTTGTACTCCGTAAAGGCGAAACATATTAAATAGGAAACAGGTGGAAAAAAATTGGGGCGCCAAAAATTTTCTTGCATAAGGGCGGCAACTATCCTCGCGCCGTCCCTGGATGCGACGTAAAAGAAAATCATTTCCAAGTCCAAGTCCAAGTCCAAAGGGTTTGTGCTTGTGGTGTAGGAAGCGAAATAAAGGTTTTAGATACTGCAGGCGACATCTCTCGACATGCTTGCACGAGACTACAATTATGCTTCTCTCGTGTATTCATGGATTACGCCACTGTCCCCATATTTCCTTCTGATAACACATGGGTCTGGGTGCTGACTGGTGCTGACTGCTGGGTTTAGCAAAGACTTGGATCACACTTCTCGTGCTTTCTGCTACTTCAAAGTTTTCATTCTCCGAATACAAGCGTTCTAATGTTCTACTTTTGAATGAAACAATGGTTGTTGAGTGCTAGACGTAATAGGTGTGTTACGAGAAGGAATATTCTTGCATCATGAATTCAATAATATCGTAAAAGTTTCTTGTCTTTTGTGTAACGTGGCTATGGAAAGGCACTTTGCACGCGCTGGAATTGCTGGAGAAGATCATTGGGACCGTGCATTACATCATCGTAAGTCTGAAGGATGTATCCGAGCGATTTTTCGTTGTTCTTGGACCGATGAATCTTCTGCATATCTTCGTTAACAGTGACCTTCGCGGACTCAGTATCAAGATTGTAAAAATATCCCGGGAAAGCAACGTGTCGTTTTTAAACTACGCACCTGCATACAGTATTGAATGAATAAGAAACAGTATATACGTACATTGTATTAAAATCGATGTACGTTGTATTATATCAGGAAGGATCCAGTTAGGCGATTTTTCGTCTTCTCGCATGTACATATTATTCTCGATGATGCGGAGTTTGCATGCGTATACATATCTGTATGTACATATAAGACGATTTGTGTTGTGTGAGAAACGCATTTGTTCTATTATTGCATCTCGTGGCATGATAATATACCTATCGATCTATGTATCTTGGCACAGCAAAAGTCACTATATAAATCTGTGTGTACTTTTCTGTTAAGTGTTAAGCGTTAAGTAGTCTCTTAGGGTCGTGTAACAGAAGAATATTTCTTTTATTAGTTCTGTGAAAGATTTGGGTACTAATTCCACGAAAATATCCATGAGATATGCAGCATCAAGTTGAGCGAACACTTTCCCAAACCTCACTGTACGAGTACTACAATAATATTGGAGCTACTTGTCACATAAATCCAGGAGATGACTGCGGTAGAGGCACCACAATTTATTCGTACCATCGAGTGGGATATGATGGACAAGACAAAGTTCTTTCCACTCAGCATGCTGTCGTCGTTCTCGGTGCGCTGCTGTTTGTATCCTCTAACGGTAATCAAAACCCGCTTACAGATCCAAAGGCACAATCATATGTACAACGGTAAGTGCGTTTAAGAAGGTCCGTTGAATTTAGAATAATCGATGGTTAATAATTTTACGTAGGAATGATAGATGCTTGGAAAAAAATATATGCAGCTGAAGGTGTAGGAGGTCTTTACAGAGGATTCTGGATAAGTTCTGTTCAAATTGTATCTGGTGCATTTTATGTATCTACGTACGAAGGTGTGCGTCATATACTTGGGCAGGATCATGCTATAGGTCATATAGATTCACGAATTAAAGCACTAATCGCCGGTGGTGCTGCTAGTCTAGTAGGACAAACGATAGTAGTTCCTTTTGATGTTCTAAGTCAGCACTTAATGGTTCTTGGGATCAATAGTACTAAACATGGCAAATACCATATAGACAAAGTAAGTGTACCGAGAGAAGCTTCGCTTTCTACAGTTTCTTCACTTATACCTTGCTTACAGATGGGTGTGAATCCGTTGGGTTTAACTTTTGAACCTGGAAGAACCCGTACCCAGATTTCAGCTGATATCGTCAGATTGATTTATCAGAGGGATGGATACAGAGGGTTTTATAGAGGATACATCGCGTCGTTATGCGCGTATGTTCCTAACAGCGCGCTTTGGTGGGGCTTGTATATATCTTATCAAGGTAACTGCCTTAGAATTTACAATTAGAAGAAAAGGAAGGTGCATGGCAAATGAAATTCGTTTAAATAGTAATTCTTTTCTTCGCAGAAGAGCTTATCAGATTATTTCCCGAGTGGTTCTCTCACTTGTTCATTCAAGCTGTTGCTGGAACATTAGGAGGATTCACCACCACCATTATTACAAATCCTTTAGATATTGTACGAGCAAGATTACAAGTGCAAAGATTAGATAGTATGTATAGCGCATTCAAAGTTCTTTGGTTGGAAGAGAGGTTGCAGATGTTCACAAAAGGATTATCCGCGCGTCTCGTACAATCTGCCTGCTTTAGTTTCTCAATAATTCTAGGATATGAAACTATTAAAAGATTCAGTATAAATGAGGAGTACAAAAGTTACATTAGGTGGTAAATTTTTCTGCGTCTAAAACTCTAAAATCTACGTTGATTATCGCATGACTATGCATTTCTCGCCGACTTCTTCTGTATTATACACAAAAACAACAGAATACGCACCAAAGAAAACAGAATCGGATCATCCGAGATGATCTTTCCTTCAAATTGTTTTTATGACTCTGTACTTTCTATACAGAATGTATGTACAATTATAATATAATTATTGTAACTACATATAGTCAGTAAATGTGATGGAAACTGATTAAAATGTTGATTTTAAAAACTCGACGTTCATTAATTATGAATCTTACCAACAATACGATGACGCGTCGCTCGTATTTGCAAGAATTCTTCTAGTAGATACAAAAAATAAGCTACACCAATATTTCAAGCTTCCCGACATATCTAGAGAAATCAGATTTAGGAATATTTAATAAAAGTGCATTTTATATCAGTTTCTTTGCGCATCGTACAAAGTACAAACTTTGTAGTAGGTACATACATACATACATACGTATATGTTTAGATATATTGCTGTGATAAAGTACAGTACCAGAGACGAGAGAGAACGTGTACAGAAATTGTAATATTTCTATAAAATGGAACCATATGAAAATATGTAGAAATGAATTCATAGCGAAGTACAGAATTGTGTACAGAATGTATGAGTGAATAAATCTGTTAGCTACATTGAATAATATATTCGAATCTGTGTAGATAATTTAGTTTCGTTCATCTCCACCCATTTCTCCACCAAACCAAAATCATTCTGTCTGGTTGGATGCGTTCAGTCTAGAGTCTAGCTGAAGGGAACTTGTGCGTGGATAATAAATAACATCTTTATCGCATCTCTTTTATTATAAAGGACAGAATATCGATAGACACATTTATTTCAGAGGTACGTAAATGGTCTCGATAATGTGGCTCTTGTACACGAAGTATCATACCATTTTTACTTTCGAGTGTTATCTACTTGTTAAAAATTAAAATTATAATGTCTCTATTCTTTCATATCATTTATACGGTATATACATACAGGCCAGGAGAATCTGAAAAATCTTCCCTGTGTGTACGATAGAATGCGATTCGCCCACGCTGTCACGTTTTCATTGCTTATACGCATGTATATGTACGAGGATTTGACAGTGTTAATTATAATATTGAAGATTGCGTCGGTTTTTTTTATAGAAAGATTACACCCTCTACGAACAGTGTCATTGAATGGAGAAGAGATTTTACTTGCAGTTATTTGTAGCATCGAAGATACGCTGCATTCCTCAGCAACGAAACAAGTCAACGAAAACATTATACGTATGAACGTAATTAAGATGCACTGTACTGTGTACTGAACACTGTTTGTAAAAGGGCGCCTCCTATCCCGGAAATGGCGAGAAAATAAATATTGTTTCACAGTAAAAATGTTTATGCTGCTTCTGCGTCAGTTTTGTGATAAAAAATAAATCCATTAGTTATTAATTTTTTTATTTTCACACATAGATCTATATGGATCATTATTCTTTCTTTATTTGCTTCGTAGACTTTAAAGCGGGAACGAACTAACGAGTATCTAGGGTGACTAGAATTGTTGGTACGTCAACCAATCAGGCGCGCTGATTTTTCTGCTAACAAACTTTTCGAACGCCGCGTCTAGTTCCCCAACGGTTTTCTTGCCGCGTTCGCGAGTGGTGTGTAATTTTGTGTAAAAATCGCTCGAAACAAGTGAAAGTATGAAAAAAATGCTTTGTGTGTGCCAAAAACTGTTTATACTGGATTTACGGTGAAAGCAGCCTAGTTTTCCGGATATTATGGCCCGATTAGCTTCCGTTAATTGGAAATTCTAAGTGAGTCCACCATTTTTTCCTCCGTAATTCAGTTACATAGACGCCATTAATTTTTGTCGATCACTTGGTTCGAAAGTGGGAAAATTTTACTTGTCACGGTCGGTACAGCCAAATAACGTAGAATCTCGTTAGAAATTTCGAATCCCTCGCGGACAATGCTTCCCAAGTAGATCACTTTCGATACTTTACAGTTTACACGTACTTTGTACGTCGCTGCTTTTAGAACAGTAGGATGGAATTAATGCTGAATAATACTGAATTGATTTCTCTATATATTCGCGTTAGGTATGCACCGTATGTGCTCACTCACGTATACGTTCCATTAGGTTACATTTCATAATATTCTCTAATATGTACAAGTACACGGCGATGATTTATGTACACTGATAGGTGCCTATACGTTAGAGGGTGATCTTTGTAAAACAAATATCTGTTCTGCAAAAATATTCGCTGTCGAAGGTAGACGACGACGACCAGTCTGTTTAATCTTCGAATGCAGATTGTCTATTATGTACGATGCAATCGGGTACGTACAATTGTTTCGAGACTAATTAACACTCGTTCAGTGATCCTCAAACCTGAAATGATCTTCGAAACAATCATTGGAACACTTCAGAAAATTCATTACTATAAACTAAATTCGATAGTCGTGTTTTCTTCCTTCTTCCATTTATGCAGCAGAGCTCGCCGAACGGTTAACAGAATTTTAAATATTATCGAGAGTATAACAACCTCGTTAGTGTATATCCATCGTATGGGTTAAGTTACGTTGGCCTTGGTACTTATTTCACGTTACGTTAGTCTTGCCGTAAATAAAGAAGACACGACTCGGCGATCAGTTTCGTTCTTATAAATTTCGCCGATCAGATAAGCGTGCATACCTTCAGCCCTGCGAGTCTTAATTCTTTCGCTCGCAAGGAAATTCTATAGGAAGTTTTTTCGCTCGCCGTGCACAATGCATGTCACCCTGTTCGCCTCGTCGTAATGTAGCAAGTGTCTATAAGATCTCGTAATCATCCACGCTAACTGACGCGAACTGACACGAACTGACAGGAAGCTGAATCCTGCCGTATAGAATAAAACGTTCGTTACGCGAGCATTCGTTTTCCCCCGAAAACGAGCGCTTTTACATAATGAAATTTCTTTCTACAGTCGTTTCGATTGATTCTCGTCTCTTTTGTCGAAAGAGGTCGTCTCCATCGTCTATGTACGTCTACAGTCTATCGGATACGGATTGTATCGAGTATTTCTGGGCACTTGGTATATATGTGTTTCGCATCAGATTCTAATTTTGTCCGAAGGGAACGGTATCATTTTGCTACCTTGAGACGTGGTTTTTGTTTTCCGTTGCTACGATCGACAGCAGTTGATGTAGGTACACACACTGTACAGAATACTCTGCCCTCTGTCGCGTAATGGAAAGGACATAGGGTCGCGCAAACAACGCGTACTTAACCTGTTTGTCTGAACTTTCGACCTCGTCTGTCCTTTTTTTTTACCGTCAAGCACACACAACTCTATAATGTAGGCTTATTGGCTAACGTTCCGAGCTCGCCGGAGCGATTGAAAAGAACTTGGGCTATCGTCGCCAATACATACGCGTTGCGGCGCGAGGCGACGGTATTCGGTAGAGCTTCGGTAGGGATAGGTAGTCGTAAGTAAACTGTAAACGAGTGTCGCGCGACCAGGAGCAACAGAGGGAATAAAGTTGCACGCGGTCCGTGATAAGATTAAGTAGTATTCCATTCCTGATTACCCTTGCGCCTCGTCTGTATCTATTACATACACACATCCATCCATCCTCTCGCCAAACGATACATTTCTCTCTACAATAATTACCTATTCGACACATCAACGTACGTATCAAGATATCGGCCTATCGACGAACGAAAAAGTTTGTCGCCCTGCAGGGCGCACTTGGTGCACGACCAATCTTGCGGTCTTGCGTTAAATTACAGTCAATGTTTCGATTGTCAGTCTTCTGAGCGATACCTAACGCATTCGTAATTTCATATCCGATTGAGTGACGCACCGACGCCGAACAATGACTCGCCATTCACTCGCCCCGCGATCTTCTCGATCCGCGCAAATCGCCCGCGGATCAGCTCGCCGCTCCTATGATTAACCCGTTTTTTTTTTTCTTTTGGAAAATTCGCTAAAACTACGAGGTAACGGTAACGTAAAAACGGTAACGATATCTATTTGGTTCGATTGACGGCGCTATTTCTCCACAATTCGATTCGCTAAATCCTTTGTCGAAGGTAGAAAACGCGAGACTACCTAGTCTTCTATATGTATATATTATACAAGGAATGAAATGGCGTGGCATCTTCGTGGTCCACTTTTTGTCACGTAAACTCGACGATATTAAGATACGTGAGTAGTATATATTATTATTATTATTATTATACACATGGCGGTGGATGGGGGCCGATGGAGGGATGAGCGGTCGTCGTTCGCTTCGAGCGAGCGGGATCCTGTTGCATCCTGTTGACTGATCGTCGGACCCTCCGAGCGAGGAGTGTCTGTTCGAGTGAAGTGGCAGGTAGTGGGCCTACAATCACGTGTCCCGGAAACGAATAGCCCTGTCTCGACGAGGCCCGGTCCGGGCCCCCGTGTGTCGTCAGATCCCACCGCTTGGCAGCCCAATTCCGGGAGGGCCGGCGCTGTCGCTGCTTTGGCTGACGCTACTGTAGCTCACGCTGCTCGTCTGCCCGCCGGTGTTCCCCCCGGAAACGTACTGTAATCAGAACGATCAGATTTTCCAACAAAATATTTGTCGTGCTCACTTACTCCCGGTTAATTTGCTTATGCTCGGTGCGCATATACATATAGGCGTAGGTATGTATGTACATAGACAGTCAAGTGGAAATAATTAGCTTAGATTGTGATCGAATCGAACGTATACATAGTACGTATATATAGGTATGCCCGTGTATGCAGCCACGGAGAACCTTTCTGCAACTACCCCCTCGCTTCTCCTCTCCTCTAGACCACCCCTTTCAAGAGTGCCATCCTCCTCTGCTCGAACCCCGAACCTACTCGAGTATCTAATTAACGTGGCGCGAAATTTTCGAGCATCGGCATCCACCCAATTCTATCGCAAAAACCACCCCAACTCGTTCGAATTCCGGGCAGAAAGTTTCGCGAAAAGCCAACGGCGTCGAGTGGGTCACGTTCCAGCTGCATATACGTAATACTGTAGCCCCCCGTCTACTAATTAAAATAGAACATTCCGCTCCCTAATTATGTTTCTCTATCATTCGCCATGAGAATTTTTGCTTACGCTTCGTCAGCGGGGCTGGATCATCGAGGGCAGCAACGTTCAACGTTAATTAAATTCCTTTGCTCTGCTGATCTTTTCTTTGTTTTCTGGAAATTTCAACGGAATTAAACGGTGCCCCGTTCGAGCGTGTCGCGTCATCGATCCACGCGTTAATTAGCTAATCTCATCGCGTCCAGCCGGCGAAGGGAAGCCGCGTTCACAATCCACCGAGGGCATCGTGATTTAAAGATGGGGTGCCGGCGAGCCCACGTAAAACGCACCTTCGGTCCAATTGTATCGCGATATTCGAAGCGTGAAAATGAAAATGCTGTGCCCGTCGAGAGAATTCTAGTTCGTACGATTTATCATTTAACAGCTATCCATGGGCCAGGTTCTCGATCGTCTCTGCCTCGCTTTCACAGTATTAGCTGTAACCAATTGAGCCGTGGTCGCTTCGAAGGTTTCGAGTTGTATAGGTACACGATTTTACTAAGCAGTTGGATGTAAAGAGAAGGAGAGTCAGTCGCATCGGGGATCGTCAGATGCGCTTGGGACTTGACCCAGGTTTCTCCTTCTGGCTTCGTTAATCCGCCAGAGGATGAGCGTCAAACTATAAAACCAGTGGAGAAGCTGGGAAGAAACAGGAAATCCGATCAGGTCGGGGCTGTGGGGAATTCGCTGCTCGATAGGATAAACGAGGAAACTTGTGTGTTGTCGCGGTAGCCCTCCCTCGAGATACAACCGATGAAACAACGCTGCGCAGGCGAGTTTCCTATCTCGCCAACATTCTTGCTGTTTCTTCGTCCCAAAGCAAACCCCGCGGACTTTACCGGACAGAGCGCAACGGTCGGTTTCATCCGTCAAGTTAGCTCAAGTCAGCCCGTCGATACACTATCCGCGATGACAACTTTTTTATGGCTCACCGCTTCGCCGACTATCGAGTTATTTGGTTTATGGACACGAGCCGTCAATAACTGTTTCGCCATCACGCGCCGCTCCATCGGCATCGGTTCCACGCATACGTAGACATATCGGCCATGCCTTCTGCCGAATTTCACGCGAACCGAAATTAAACTATCGTTCACCGTTACAATTACCGCCTTCTACCGCTATCAGGCGGATGCTTCAGCCTCTGAAACTCTTCACCGTTTTCGACAACCGGGGGTGTTCCAAGAGGAAAACGTGAAAAGACAAGCACGAGGTAGTTGGTGGCAATCGAAACGAGCTCGTCGATCGATTCGCATATGCTGAAAAAGGCGAAAGTTCAAGTAGGTATCGCGCGGTCACTCGATAACAGTATTCCTTTAAAGCTTTAAAGTCAACTCTTGCCCGCAATGTGTCTGGGATGATTGGGGAGGGAAAAGAAAGCAACGCCGGACCAGCGGGCAGATTCCATCGGTCTTATTTCAATGAGAAATGAAAGGTCGTCTGCGATGCGATGCGAATATGAAAAAGAACGATAAGAGGCTGCGCGTGGCTCGCTGATAAAACCAGGGGGTCGGATTAGGAAAAAAGTAGGCGATGCAGGCAGAAATGCATGAATATCGTTCGCTGCACGGCGCCGACGCCAAGCGATGCAAGATAATTCGCGCTAATGCACGAAAAGCATTAACAGGCGCGGCGCACCCGTTTCCCTGCCGTTCGATCCCATTCATCATTCGTATGCCGCGCGTAGATATCCTTCCTCTATATCAACCGGCTGCAAGTCAATCTCTATACTTCGAGAAGATCTGACCGGATGACCCGGGGATTGTATCGGCGACAAAAATTTGCATCCCCGAACCGATCGAAAACTTGAATCCCCGATCCGTCCTAGCTGGCTCGCCCCTATAAACTTGCGATCTTGTCCTATCGCAGTTGCGGACGGGCAGCGGATCAATGGACTTTTTAGCTGGACGTTTTTCAGTATCGTCCATTGAACGAGCGTTCGCGCCGAACACGATAAACTCCTTTCGCTATTGAAACGAATTATCGTCGTGCATCTCCCGTGGCCTGAAACTTTTTCCCAAACCGTTCCATCAAACTCGTATTTTGTCTCGAGTTTCTTCGCCCGAGCGAACTTCCTAGCCCGGAGGAGAAGTCGCGAGATACTGGGTTTTGCCGCTCCGTTGCCAGTAAAATTCACGCCAAGAGGAAGACGTGGGCCGCCGTGGAGGACGCGTAAAAACGAGCCACGATAAAATTCACATTCAAAGAGATGTCCAGGCGGGTATTCGCACGGGACGCGATTGATGAGGATCCCAGATTACCGAGCGATTTATATCTTTTTTTCTAAATTGTTATTTCGAGAATGGCTCGGGTGGGGGCAGGTGACGGAGAGGGAAGGGACGAGGGAGAGTGGTCCTGGAATGGCCACCCCGGCCCGTTTCCGACATTTATATCTCCTCCAGCGACAGACGTGCTCGTAATTCATGTCCCCTTGTTTTTCGGCACTTCCATGGCGGCATTTGCAGCTCGTTCCTCTGTTGCCCTTCAACCCTCGCGACTCGCGACACGCGTCCATGAGAAAAGAGAAGAGAGCCGTGTCACGTTCCCTTGACAAGTTGTCAAGTTTGCCAGCTACGCGCCAATTTCGCGGTGAAACCACGCCAGAACAGTCCCCCGGATTGCTCGACTCGAGCGTGTTGGCTCAGCCAGCTCAGGCCTCTTCGTTCCACCCCCGCGTTCGGGAAACTCCACCGCCGATACAAGACGAATCGCAAAGAAATATCCTTTCTGGTGGTTCTTGTGTGCGAAGGGACAGGGACGCGAAAGTTAGGGAATACGATATGTGTATAAGGTGATTGCGTACGACGTACAGGATCGCAGGCACGACAGGCATTTGTCCTGGCAATCGGATAAGCCAATCTGTGGTAATGGCGCGCGACGTTTCGAATAGTCTAATCTGGAGTTTCGAACGGGTTAAGAAGCAAAATTGCAGAGTGGCTGAAGGCGTAGGTTAGAGGTCGGGAAAAACTAATTTTTCGGATAGGAATCCTATTTCAGCGAGTGCTCGGCGATAGGTAGCCTGCACATTTAAATTGCTCAGATTTAAATCTCGTTTCCATCGGATTAGCATTTTGAGTAGCCTAGAAACTTACAGTCTAAAGTCTGCTCGAGAGCAGAGCGCTGTGGCGAAGAAGAATCGAAATTTTAGAAAAGAAACGTTATTTGGACGATTATACGACCATAGGCAGCTTGCGGATACGATTTCTTAAGATTTAAAGCACAGTGGAAAGCGTCTCGTCGGCTGCGTATAAAGCTATCGCGAAAAGAACAGCTCTTGCGCGAGCCAGGTTCGAGATAAGAGCGAGCGGGTTTACGTCGGCTGTAACAGCGGAGCGCTCGTTTATGAAATAAAAGCGGGAACGAATCGTAAAGTGGATTATGATTCTACCGAAACAATGGGACTGGCCGACGCGAAAAACAGATGCATTGGATGCTTGAAATAGTTTACGGCCGTGATGTATCGTTTTGGGTCCGAGAGGGCAATTTCGTCGTTGCCACGGAACGTCGCGTCGATCAGCCTGAAAAAAATGGCCCTCCACGGTTTAAACGAATTCGATTTCGAAAAAAAAGCAACCCTATAAATTATAAAGAATTGTCGGTGAACGAGTGGTTGAGACTAAATCCGACGCAGCGGCCGGGCTGCACCGGCCTCCTTTGCGCTGGGATTCAGGCCAATCGATCACATTACACCGCGCGTTAATTCCATTCATCTTTCGTGATAAATGAACGATAGGTTCCGTGAAACTTTAGCGAATTAGATGATTGATTTGGAATTGTCGGAGGCGCTAATACACGGCGTAAATTCAACGATAAATTAAATGGCACGCAAAGGTGTGCACATTCGTTCGAAAGGCTACAATTGATTGTCGAACATTTGCGCTACTTTCGTCCGCGAATGCAACCGTATCGGGAGATTTATTCGCGTAGGAGACATCAGTTACGTACCTAGGTACGTAGCAACGATTACGCGATATTCCCCTGCGAGCTACGCGGCATCTCTTTCTGTTTTTGCCGCTATTTTCTCCATCAAATATTTCGATTCTTTATCGATATTCCTCCACGATATTTCCTCGACGGAGAATCCTATTCGAGGAAAACGCTTCAGATTTGTCCCCTCTCGATGAAAATTGGAAAGCCGTTTCGTCTGTTAACCGGGCTCTTCGACCTCAATTTCTTCGCATCACCAGCTGTACAAAGTGGTTTATACTTTACACACACGCGTAGAGTGCGCATCGTTTCCCTCGAAACGGTTCTAGTCGTTTTTTCACTTTTTCTACAATCACTTAGCGATTTCTGTCCACTACGGGCGATGGGAATCGAAGGGGTTGCAATCGGAGGTGCAAAGGGAGTCCCGAAACGTATAGAGAGGTTGAAAGAGGTGCGTGTACCTAAATACATAGGCCTATTAAACACGTGCACTCTTCTGACGTGCCGTGCTGCTCGTGCAGGTGCAGGTGTGTTTGTGTGTACCGTGATCGATAAATCCATTTACTAATCAACATACCGAGGCTATGCTATACGGGATGGTGAGAGAGTCCTTCGCCGATAATCAGTACTAAGTGTCTTCGGACGATTACTGGGATAGGATTGCCTGAAGGTGGATGATGTCGGGCGGCGGCCGCGGCGGATGAAAGGACAGGGAGGGATCCAGAAGGGTTACGAATAGGTGTCCAACGATTGACGATATCCACGTCACGACGACGGTATCCCATTGTTAAATGTAGGTTTGCTCGCACGAACTCTCTCGGCTGCTTCGCACGTGGTGGAGCGAGTACGCGGAGTAGTATCTTCCGGATGCGAATCTCTGAAAAAACAGTTACACAGGAGAGATACTCCTGTTTTTGTGTTTGCGTTAACGCGTAACATAGGGCATAGAGCGCAGCTGAGTGCTGCCCCGAATTCCGAGCTTGCTTCTGCCATTAGAGCGAAAACTTTTCTAGTATTTTTATTTCCAAAGGGATGGCGAGGATGTTTCCGGAATGTAGACGTATTGTACGCATTGTATCCGAAATTCTCGCCAGGATAGCGTGAGTGGAGCGCACGAGCGCGTACACATATGATGTACGTATTTATTTAAATTTATCCGCGCCAGACGTGTCGCGAGATGAAATTACATGCAAATCGAACGCAACCGCGAATCTAATTTATGCAAATTAGATTTCCGTGTGTAACTCGGCTGTATAGGTACCGTAGGTATCTTTCTTCCGATATCGAACTGCTGCTTGCCTTCAGCTTCCAACTTTTCCTTTTAATAAATACGAAAAGTTTTATGCCGAGAATATCGCGTCACTGGAATCGATAAACTTTTGCAAAGGGAGAGGGAGAAATATTGACCGCAGTATCGAACAGTTGTCTCTCCTTTCTCGTTATACGACTCGCGATGTTTCACTTAATTAAGGGGTCATTCTACTTTGATCGGCCGAAAAATGAAGCTACTTTTAAAGATTTTTTTTCTCAATAATTACAACATGTAATGAAATAAATCTTTTTTGAATTTATAAAGCTACTCTTATGTTACACAAAACAATACAAAAAGATTGTTTTTAATTTGTTTCATATGTTTCTTTATAGCGTCAATGTGACACCTGCAAAAAGAGGTACCTATGTTCGCGGCATAGGTGATTTCCTGGTTCAGGCTTATCTGAAATAATAAATTCGAAAAGATTCTTAATCTGTACGAGTGTGGCTATCGCCCGTAACTAAATTAACAATATTTGTTGCGGAATAACAAAATGGCGCGAGTTTGAAAGGAGAAGTTCCCCAAAAGAGGGTTTTCTCGAATGTTCCCAGAGAAAAATCTCGATTATTTTTCGACAAAAATTGTTACTTGAGCTGCGGGCGATAGCGACACTCGTACAGATTAAGAATCTTATCGAATTCTTTATTTCAGATAAGCCTGAGCCGGGAAGTCACATACGCTATAAAGAAACATATGATATGAAACAAAATAAAAATAATCTTTTTAATTTTTTTGTATAATATAAGAGTAGCTTAATAAATTCCAAAAAGATTTGTTTCATTATATGTTGTATTTATTCAGGAAAAAATCTTTAAAATTACCTTCATATTTCGGTCGATCAAAGTAGAATGACCTCTTAAAACTGAAACCCTGGAATATTAAAAGCGCATTGGTTCTCTTCGACGATACCTATTTGTCTCCTACGAATGAAGAAATTATACGATCAAACATCGTCTTCTTTTCACTCGGTAGCTTTCTAGTTTGCTGGATATGATCGCAATTTGACACTAGCTGCAGCAACTTCCCAACACCGCTTCCTGTTGCTTTCCCAAATGTCCACCTTAACTTGGCAATAGTGTGTGCAAAAGAGTCTTTCACCAGACAAAGAGAGGTTCTAGTTTCGAATAGAAGGTAATCCGTCTTGCGTGAAAGGAGGGGAGGACCGCGAACAATAGGGCATCCCTCGGTGTTTCCTTAAGCCTTAAGAGAAAGAAGAATCGTACGCAAACATTGATTCTAAAGCGATTGAGTTTGCTTCTCCTCGGTTTCGGCGGGCATTGGGAGTGGGTGCTTCAAACTCTGGCGTCTCAAGTCGACTACAAGTATCTCTGTAACTGGTCGGTTCATCTGTCGAGATAAGCCCCGATACCATGACTCTGCTGTAATTTATCATATGCCCCGTCAGGGTTGTTTTCCGAGGGAAAGTTTTCTGGGTTCGCGAAAGCGGAACAGCTCCTGATTGTAACGCTCCTGGCTGGTGGAGATTGCACGCGCAACGTTTCGCGCGAGAAATATGAATATTTCATACTCACTTGACTTGGTTTACATCTGAATGCCGGCTGATCCCGCCGCCTCATCCGTCTGGGGCCGCAGGTGCACAGGATCCTCACGAAAGCTCTGAAAAACCCAAGAAACCAGCGTCTCAATTCGATAGCCCGACTCTTCCGTCTCTCCTCTTTTCACTTGCGTATAAGCGGATTCTGGAGACAGAGAGGAAACTCTTCTCGAGTGTTTATTATCCTCGATTAGTCCAGCTACGAGTAACTTGCCGGAGATCGTAACGGGGCTAAATTTATTTAGATTACCTATGCGTTGCAAGATATGACAGCGATCGGCTAGCTTGGCTGTTTCGAACCAGTTGGCCCGGCAAAATGCACGCCCAATAACGCGACCTTCAGCGATCGCTCGAGGTACATTGTAAAACAGTGCTGGAAAATTGGCCACGTGATAATGTACGGTTTGAACGTCAAGATCGCATGACTGGAGCAATGTTTGGAATATCGGGCGCGCACTACAAGTATTTGCATAGAGGCCGTTCTAGCGTAAAGCTAACATGCGACCGATACTTTCATCGTCATAAATGATAAACAGTTCCTGTTAAAGCCCCGAAAAATGGCCCTTGTAAACGTGGCATCGGCAATCAGCTGATCGGGGATCAACTCCGTTCCCCGTGCAAGCTGAAATTTCGCGGCAAAAGCTGCTAGAATTTCGTTATCTTTCGACAACGCTTGGGGAACATGTAACAAGTACACGGTCGTTTCAGCGATACGTATCTGGCAGAGGACATCGAGTCCTTGATTATCGCGCTCGTGTTCGTCCAATCGAAGGATTGCCATGCTCACGAACGTGGCACTTGTACGCCAGCAGTTTGTCGCTTTTGATTAGAGAGCAGTTCTGAGTCCGTTTTCGTAAGAGCTTGACAGAAATGTCGGCCTCCCGGTGGCACTCGTGTCATCTCGTTCGAGCTGCTCCTTTCATATTCGCGTTAGCGCATTCCGCGTCCTTGGTCGTCGTGCCTCAGGACTTTATCGAGCTGTACCAGCAGCAGGGGGTGCTGGCTGATCGAAAATTCATCGTGGAAAGTGTGACGCGCTATCAGAATCAACTGGAACAGTTCTCGAAAGCGATACCTTGCATCGGCAATTTCTTGCGCACCAACATCAAGGAGCCATCTCGATCCATCTTGATGGTCCTCGACGGCGAGAGAGGTGTTAACGAAATAGCCCGGTCGCTGCTGATGAGCCTGAAAGATCAGTTCGCGTTTCTCGCGCACACCACGGATGTGAATTTGCACGTAGAACGGCACGACGGCACCAGCGCGGTGATGTTGATGTGGAATGGCAAAAGTATGGAGGAAAGCTTCTACGTATTGCATGCTTGCAGTCGGGGTTGCCTCTACGTCGCCGTACTGGTGAGCAAGTTCGAAGACGAGGAGAGTTTCCTCGCGGACGCTGACGTTCTCGCGGGATCGATGTGGTTGCGGAGAATTTCCATATTGGCGGTGCTAGCCAGAGTCGGCGAATCTGTTTTGGTCGCTGGCAGTGTCGCTTTCCAGCCTAACAAGCCCTGCTCCCCGGCTCCGGCCATCGTCTTGGACAAATGCGACGGAGCGGCTTGGAAGAATCTCACAGGAATCAGCTCACTCGCTCTGAACGATTGCATCCTGAAAGTGGCATACTTCGAGCAGCCCCCGTACGTGGTGACGGTGAACGGTTCGGAAAATCTGCTCGGATTCGAGGGAGTCCTGATCGAGGAACTGACGAAGGGGCTGCAGGTCGAGCGGCAGGAAGTGGAGTGGAGCAAGAACACCAGCTACTCGGAGCAGGTGAGGGTATTATTGTTCAACGACGACACGATGGCTGACCTGGTGGTGGGTCGCGTTCTGCAACAGTCCTACGACAACATAGATTACTCCACCACCTACGACATGCTGAAAACGGTGTGGGTGGTGCCGAAAATACCGAATGTGTCGCTGAAAGGTTTGGTTCAGCCGTTTAAGCCGTACGTATGGGCCGCCATAGGCGGCACCTTGCTTCTCGGCGGTATCATCAATGTATTTTCGATACGCGACGCCTCCTGGCTGGACATATTTGGCCTGATCATTGGTGTGGCCATCCCGCTACGACCCTCTGCCATCTCGAGCAAGATCCAGTTTATCTCGTGGAGCATCTTCGGCCTATTCCTCACGCAGTTGTACGTGGACTCGCTGGCCGATCAGCTGATGACCGAGTCTCATCTGAAATTCGACACGATGAAGGAATTGGTGTCGTCCTCGTTCGCGATAGGCGGCACAAAGGCGTTCGCGAGCCTGTTCGATACATTCGAGGAAACGGACGAGGTTATCGGGCAGATACAGGAGAAATTCGTGACGTTCGATGAGGACGAGTACGTGCAGCAATTTGCCGATCTATTGGAAGGAAAGAACGACTCGTTCGCTCTGGTAACAGTGCTGAATTCCTCGCGATGCGAGGCCATCGAGACAGCGTATGCCTACACGATCACCACCGACGTCATATGCAGCTTCCCTATTGCCCTAGCCACCTGGAAGGGCTTCCCCCATTTGCGGATCATCGACATGAAGATCAACGACTTTATCAGTTACGGCCTCTTGGATTTCATGATCGATCTGGCCATAGCCAAGGACATGCGTATCGCCCTGTTCGCGATCGCCAAGGACAACGAGTACAAGACGGAGCTTCACCTCCAGCAATTCGTTCCAGCTTTCCTTCTGATGGTCATTGGATTTTCCAGCGGACTGCTCTTTCTAATTCTCGAGATCGCTCTCCATCCGTGGAAAATGCTAGAGTGATGTGCATAATTGATTAATTCGGTCTGTAACTACTAACGTGGTAATCGCTGAATTGGCCCAGCAGATAAACCCTCATTGTTCAGAAAAGAATATTCTTGAAACGCCTGGATATCGTTTCACCGTTTAACCATAGATTATCGGCTTTCGCTTTATGAATTATAGACGGATATTGGATTGCGGTTGAACGGAGGCGCGAGTTAGGTGTGCTGTAACCTTTTTGTCGAAACCGTCCAAGTAGCCGATTCGTGTCAAGGACGCGGACGACACTCTTCTACGTGTAGTAGGTACGTGTGCTTGCCGTGCACCTTGGGTGTCGCATAACGTGTACATAGGTCGCACGTACATGCATGCACTTGAAAATAAAACGCTTCTCAAGTATACTAATCAAGTTTAATTACCGCCCTACGCTCGGCGCTGCCATTATCGCCAACGATAAACGCCGTAGTACCTGTGTATGCGTGCACGTAGCCAGCTGGCGAAGGGAGGATTTTCCTTTCTCTTTTCCCGAACGTCATTCGACCCATCTTATTAGCCGTTGGCGCAGCAGCGATCGCCGACCGTCTCGAAGAATAGCGCTCCCGTAGAAAAGCTAAGAAATCCCCGGGAAAAGTGTCCTCGATACTTAATTCTGTCCCCCGTATTTCCAACTGGGAAAATGATCCTCGTGCGGCCGTTCGCTGGCTTATTCACGGTCAGATCCACTCATTCTCCTCGGGTTCGTAATCGAAGGGGCCGGTGATCCTGAACGGAGACGATTTATTACGTATCGTAAAAGGAACGTCATTTCCTCCACTGCTTTCAGATAGTTGAATCCGTACGGAACACGGGCCAGCCATAAAGGCGTTTGTCTCGCATAACGATCTAGCCAACTACCCTATTAAAAATCGACCAGAAGAGATCTAGAGGGACCTAATTACTTTTCCCTTCCTAAAGATTCGCGTGGAATTAAAAAAGAATCCCGTTTCACGCGACCTTCCAAGTCGTTTAGTCCGCCACGTGAATTCAATTAACCCATAATGCGGACGAGCCAGCAAAGATGTGAAATTGCTCGAGATTCGTCGAACTGGTCAATAGGCCGAGCTGTTGTCTTCGCGATCAGGCGGAATAACAGAATTGTAAAGGGGACTCGACTCGAGATAGAGATGCTCTCCAGAGTTTCGTTTGTCCTCCCTTTCGTGTTCTTATTTGCCGCATAAATTCGCTATTTCTGTATCGTTTCGAGACCGCGACACGGTTGCTTTCTCAACGAATTTGTTGGCGGAGCACCATCGAACTCGTCCGCGTCCGCGCAAAACAAAATCCGCTTACGTTCCAGCGAGCACGGGGCAAAGTGTGTAGGTACATACGTACCTACATACCGAGATTCGAGACAGAACGTGTCCTCGATTCTATGTATTCAGATGCTTAGAATGAAAGGATTATTTTGCAGATCGAGTAATGCTTCGTTTTCCACGGAGCCCTAGCCCTTTTTCTTCCGTTGCAGCTGAAGGAGGCTCCTCGACTAAACCATTCAAATGCAACCCGAGGTTTTTTTCCACTTAATTCGTTTCTATAAGCTCGTAATCATTCCTCCTTATTATTCCCGACTGTTCGCAGTCGAAGCTTGTAAACTGTTAACCAGCTGAAGCCAGATATTCTCCGGCCACCGCAATTTCGTTGAGCTTAACAAACCTCGTTAGCTTACTGTGTGTATAATACCACCGCCACCCCTCTGCCCTTCGATTCCACCGCCATTAAGCCACTCTTCCCCGAAGGATCTCGTACAGTGTGTAGACGCGCTTTAACTTCATCCGTCGCTCTAACATTCTTCTAACGGGGAAAGAGAACGTCGAGGTGGCGCGTGGTAGTTAAAGAATCGTTTCCGAAATACGATTACGGGCCACGCCACGGTAAAACTTTCGTCCTTGATGGAAAAGCTGTGGCCTTGTTTTACAAAGTTTAACATAGCGCCAGCCGTTGTTGTTTGCCGTTGAGTAGCCTACAAACCTGACCGAAACTCGGCGCCATTTGTTTGTTCGTTAATGGAATTTGCAGCCGTGGCTTCTTGGCGCGAGTAGCGCGCCGCGCTGTTACGGAATTGCAGAGCATCCATGAAAATTCATTCGGCCCGCGAAAATCTTGTTAAAGTCGAATAGAAATTTCGTTTGCGCCAGTGAATAAATTTATATTCTCGGGGCTCCCAGCGCAATCCTCTTTTCACTGGTCCATCGACTCTTGTATCACCTCTTCCATACGTGACAAACGATAGATGCATACACCCACTCGCGACAGACTGCACCTTACGGAGGTAGCTTTGAATCGTTTCTGGCGGCAGATCGCATGGAGTCATCTGCGCTTCGATGGACCCGATGAAAATCTCTGATCTCGACTCGTGCTTTCGCCTTCTGTCAGACGGTGGATCGTTAAAGTACCTATCAGATTAAAAGGGAGCTGGATTGGAGCTGGAGATCCTCCAAGGCGTAAGCGTCATGAACGGACTATAACCAGACCGTTCGAATCTGAAAGTCAACGTTCCCAAGAGCCCCTTCACCGTCGATATGCAAAACCGAGCGCTTTAATGGAATTCATACCGAACTTTCCTAATTAACTCTTCGGGACTTGGCCCCTCTCCACGATTGCGCAGTTTAAAAGATCCTCTAGAATCCCAATAGTCCTATTACGAGTCGTTAAGAACTTACAGTTGGTGTATTGCTGAGAATACATTGCCGCAAAATATTTGAAAAACACTCGATGCTACGTAGCTACCTAGTATTCATCCCGGTTCCATTTCAATCAATCGATCAGCACCGAGGAGCCAGCGTATCCGCGATGTATTTACAGATAAATTGCATTATTCAAGCGTGTTTTTCAATCGTTACTCGAGGTCTTGAATTTCAACGGAAACGGCAGGAAATACATATTTGAAATTCGCAATAAGTGGATCTCTGTACGCTGCGGACTGTAGAGTGTAGATGAAACGAACCGAAGTCGGTGTATGAACTTTGCACGAGAATTATGCTGGCTACGATACAGGACGGAATCTTTGTCGAGTTGAGTGCAGAAATTTACCATTCCCGCGCTAATCGCGCTAAACATTGCCCGCTTCAGATTTTTCCTTGCCGCTTGAGTTCAACTTAAACACGTCTGGACGTAGAAAGCGGAGCATTGCGGATTCTCTGTCCGTCGCGAGACACTCTGAATTTCAAATTTCACGGAAAAATTGCGAATTCGCCTGCCTCTCTTCATCGTGTAATTACGGAAAAATTCCTCGTACCCTTTGCGGTGCAAAAGTTTCTGGCATAAATTTCCGGGGACTCGGAAATTTTGCAAGGAAATGCCTCGTCCGTGGAAAGTTGGCTTCATCGGGAAAGAGACACCAAGCTCTTCTCCGTTTGTTTTCCTGTTTGTGACACGTACGAGCTCGAACAACATCTAATAGGTACCTACCGTGGGGAGCGGAATTTTTTCCACCCTCTTTCCCGTATTCTCCGTGTTCAGTGGATTTTTTGGCTTCTTATCTTTGCGGAACGCGTTCTCTCGAAGGTAATTCGTTACGGAATAGCTGCCGTCCAATTTACCCTTCGTTACGATATCTGAGTTTCGGTCTTCTTGTTTTTAACGTGGAATAAAAGTGGGACGAACGGGATGTACGGCCGGGGATTAAGATAACCGGGGATTTAACAGTCGCTGGTGGTTCCGTGTCCTGCTGCTAGATTGGGAAGCTAGGGCCAGTGTACGAGATCTTTGAGAAAGTTCTGTGCTTTCCCGCGTCTCTCGAAATCCTGATTAATGTTACGCCCTGCACTTTCCCTCCCCGTCTCTGTCTCCCTTTCTCCCATCTTCTCCCATATTCTCCCTAGCAGTGGCCTGGTTCGTTGCGTCGTTGCGTCGTTGCTGCTCTATGACCCGGTTTAAGTATCCCGTTAACGACCTTAACCTCGACTAATCAGCCAAGGACGGGTGGCAGTGCGCAGGACGAGTCGATTCGTGCGCCAAATTTCTGCCCAAAAACAACCGCTGCCAGCTCCTTTTCAACTTGCAGCTCGGCTTCCACTTAATTCGATACTGTCGTTTTCGAGTATTACACTTGATCGACCACCAAAATGCGCCAATCGATAGGCCTGTGGAGGACGCGTTACAGGTGGATCCAAAACGAAAAATGGGTTTCCGCGCTCGGTATGCCGCCCCGCTTTCCACTTGGATAGTTACACAAAGAGCGTAGGCAAAGTGTTTGAACAGTTGACATCGAAAACTGTAGTCCGAGCCAAGCTTGCCTTCCGATTGTCGTCGTCGGCGGATACGACTGCGAGGGAGGGAGCTAGGGGGTAGAAACGGACAAGCGGAAGATTCTCCTCTGATTGGGCTAACGGTCGTAAATGAGCTATCGGAGTTTACGTTCTAATGACGACGAAACGTGCGCCGAATGCATTTCTGCCGGCAATCGGACCAGTGTGCGCGACATACCAAACCGGAAATCGATGGTCGAGCAACAACGGCGTCACAATGAATTTCGCCCAGTGACGGTGCGCGAATTCGACGAATTCCGCCGAATTCGGCGAATCGCCGGATCGGCGAGACGCGCGCGTCAATTCCCCGGCGGATCCGCGTTAAAAAGTTTATTACGGCCCGCTGCAGTCGACCGATTGCTATGCACTCGATTGAAATGCATTCACGACGACGACGACGCCGACACGCTACTCGTTCAAACGAACAGCATTAAACGATGAATCGGATAATTCGATACCGGCTGGGACGAAAGAAGAGCAGGGTTAATACGAAAATCATTTCGGAAACTGAAAGGTTTCCTACCTCCCCCGCAACCACCGATTTCTCCCCCATTCTCTCATTTCCCCCCTCCGATTCAGGCGTTATTTATTGCGCATCGCACAGACTCGATTACTAAAAGTTATAGCTGCAAAATGTTATTAACCCCGCGAATTCGCCGCGTAAAAACCAAGTTACCCTGTACTCCGTCCGCAGCGAACTGGCCAGTTTCAATAAATGACTGGTTACAATAACAAGAGTGATCAATCTACGGTCCAGCCGAGGACCGAGTGAAAACCCATGTTCCGCGAACTGAATCGGACCGACGCAAAATTCGAAGCAATGTCACCTGACTTTCAAACGTCTATTAGACTGTCTTACGCGTCGAAGGGGCGAGTGTCTACCAGAACAATCTCAGCTTTCCCTTTGCCCGGTCGATTTCCCCGTGTTTGAGTGACGTCAAGAATTAGGCCGTACATCATTTCACGTGACGTGATTAGGGTGGCGTAGACAGCTTGTTATTTATGTCTCGTCTGTCGTGCATCTTTATGACGCGTCCAATGACGTAATCTTGCGAGTCCCCTCCGAATCGATAGCAATCGAGCCGTAACACCCCGCAGTCATAATTAAAGGGAAGGAGCCAACGCGCGTATCAGCTCCGTGTTTAATTCGTTGGAGACGAGACATCGTGGCTGCAACCACTGCGCGCTGCTCGACGTCGACGCGGACGCGACGTCAGCTTGTGACGTCGGAAACTGCAACACGTGGCGAGAAGAGCTATATAGCGCGTGTACGCGAATGCGGAGAAGCCCGTGAAACGACCAACCGACGGGGCACCCCGTTGCAAAAGACCGACGCGATGTGACTTGTTCGATTTATGGCTGGCCTCTACCACTTGGAGGGAATCGAGGCGAACCATCGCGCAACGCATCGCCCGAACGTACCGCCAGCCTTTTCCTCTACTTCTTCCACTAGAATTTTGCAGACGCCCCGGCGCCTGGCGCCCCGACGTCCAGTCGAGACCTCGGCGATTTTCCTGATTCCTGACTTCTGAACGCGTCTCCTGCGTCGCGTTCTGCTTCCTCGTATGGCCATTCGAATCAATATACCCTTCGAGTTGAATGCCTAAGTCCCATTAGTCGACGATCGACATTTTCCAATAATTTTTCCGTTTAGAGTTTGCTGACACGTGTTGCATCCAGTGAAAGCACCATTTTCACCGTAACATCGCTGGTGCCGTGGTGCCTCTCTCGTATAGGCGACGTTAAACTAAAGTTTAAACGTTTAACGCGGCTACTCGTGAACAAAAGATGTAGGTCATCATCCTGCGATAGACTTGACTCCTTTATAATCGCAGACAGGGCGAGGTATGGTCAGAGGATCCCCTGACCTAGAAAAATATTCCGCGAGATAACCGGCGCGGCGCGGCGGGGTGTCGGAGGCGGTTAGAGCGAATGCAAATTTGACTGTTCGCGCGATAACAAAGAGGTCGTTAACAGAGCCCGATCTGCCCCGGTTCCGCGGCCCAAGCCTCTTCTATTCCCTTTCCTTATTCTTTCCTCGCCTTTTTCGGGTCACTTGCCACGCCGCGAATCGTAATTTACTTTAATGCACGACTCTCAGCCGTAATTCACCTAGTCATGAGTTGTGAAAGCCATCCTTTGAAATCCCTTCCCTCGGAACCACTGAACTCCGTTTCACATCGGGGCAACTTTACATCAAGATAATTTGTTTCAGGAAAGAAACATTACTTTTCGCCTGGCGGCTACTTAGAGTCTTGGTAAAAATCTCACTTGGCAGACACTGTCACAGCCTTCCGCTAGTCGTTGTTTCCTCGATGGTCAAGTAAGTAGGCATTAGACGCACGCGGGAGAAGTTTTTCCAAGAAAAGTACCTGGGTACGTGTACTCTAATCATTTCACTTCAGCATCGCAAATAAGTTCAACGACCACGGGGTATGGAATGCGCACGAAACATAGATTGCGTATGCGCTGCGAAAATTTGCGCGTGGCCGGTGCATCGTGAATTTGTTTCGTTTACAGCCTGGAAACCGTGGAATACATTAAATTCCATTGGAAATTGTAGCGCAGCCACTACAACGCGGCGCGTACCTCGTTAAGTGCAAGTGGTATTTTGCTAAATATATCGAGTTTGCCGGCTTAAAAGCGAAATGCTGAAACGTGCTGCCAGAAAACTGTAAGTGGATGTTCAGATAACATTTCTATTTAATGCTCCGTCGTGGTGGTTGGCGAAAAAGAAGTTTATTTTGAATTTTCCGTAACGCGGTGCCTCCGGATCACGTTTCTACGGAGCATGATTCGCGATTCTACCGTTTCTCATGTTATTTACGGTACCTATTTCAGGCAAACGAGTTATCAAACTTTGTCTTCTCGCTGGTCTATAATGCGCTGCACCATGTCTCCGGTGGTACAGTTCGCTTTGATTGTCCTTAGAAACGTAACCTCGCTGCAAAGGGGAGGCTGACTGTAGGCGTCTGTGGTGTTTCTCGTCGTCGAAAGCCAACTTACCTAACTGCCCATCCTTTCCGCTCTCGAATGCTTCATCTGTGCGTTCCAAGCCCTGTATAATCTTTTTATGACTCTTTATTGACTTGTGACCCGAGGCGAGGAAGCTAGTTGGAGAGCGCAGGCTGCATTAGAAGTGAATTATTCATCAGCAAAGCTGAATTCTCGTGCTGCTTTTAGGTAGGACGGCAAAGCCGTGCGGGGATGAAAAATTTCCAGATTTCAAATCTCGCGGACGATGGACGGTCACGTATTTTCGGTGGCTTCCCAAACTTGTGCAGAATTAATCTCTGGTTGCCGTGTAATGCCCCTTTTGTGCGAGTAACCTTTAACCCTGCGGTGGCCGTTTCTTACGGTTATACATGCATACCTTCTGTCCGTGCCCCGTGGAACGTTGGTGGAAGTTTATGATGAATTTTCCAGCAAAGCTACGTTTCAGATATTTCAACTATCTCTGCGCATAGTGCACGGTTACTTCCTGTAGAATAGAATATAAGTATTCCTAAGGCTACGCTTGTTCTCTAGGAACTGCTCTTGACACCTTCTTTAATTGGCTAGGGTAGAAGGGAAGATAAAGAGAGAGAGAGAGAGAGTGAAACAGAGAGGTTTGGTTGGCGAGGGGACTGGAGAAGTTTCGGAATTGACATATAAAGGGAGAAAGCGTATAATTTTCCCCGGAAAGTCGGAATTCGGAATGTGCCCGTGCAAGAAATGGGACAAAGAAAGGGGGAGAGAAATGGAAAACTGGAGAATCGTTCTCGAGAAAGTATACCTTAAAAGTACTGACCCAATTGCAGCAAGGTGTGCTAGAGTATGAAATTTGTGTTTGTGTAAACTTTTAATTGAACGGTCGAAGGAGGGCTGTAATTTTCAACCCGAATCCCTGTGCTCTGACTCGGAAGTTTGTATATTTATGTATACGAGTATTTGCCAATCCGAACAGTGTGCTCTTAAAGTATCAAGTTTATCGTTATTCTTGGGCAGTTGTTGAACTTGGTTGGGCGGTTACGATGTCTTTCCAGCGCAAGTAGTACGTATCGACGATGCACGCGACACACGTGCTCCTGCCGTGTCCCCTGTGTAATTCCAGCGTACAGCTACTAATGGATTTCAAGTAGCTGTTTGGTCTAATTATTGATGACCACAGTTACACGCTGATCCCGATCTCCGAGTCAATGCTCGCTAATATAACCGAATTATCCATTGAGGATTTCGCTACTGATCGAGGAACCAGATAGCTCTGGTCATTGGCAATGTTTGTCACGACTATGTAAACCGATTGACGACGAATATTGGGGCGAACCAATTCGTAATGCGAGGCCGTCAAACACTGGCCACGAGCGACTCCGATCGGATCAGAAATACCGGCAAATGAGCTGGTCGAATCGTCGCTCCAACAGGAACGCCTTTCCGCGTCTTCTATCCGCGAGCAAGAGACTCCAGCAAACTCCCGTCCCTTTCGAAACGGTCTGCTCTTTTCATTCAGGTCCAGCACTACTTTTCAACAGGATCGATTCGTTATTAATAACCATTCGCCACTGGTCAGCTCGAGGCTACTCAGTTTTCAACCTCGAAGCCGATCCCCTTGTCCCTGTACACCGCGGAGTCCGCCCGAGACTATCGATTTTCCATTTACCCACGGCAAACAGCCGTGAAGCGTGTTATATAGTCGCACGTGGAATTGCTACAAGTTGGGCTGGTTGGGCGATGGTTGTCGGTGCTGATGCCTTCGTAACTGTTACACTCGTTGTTAAGCAACACCGTAACGCTCATTTCTCTGCACGCGATTCACGCTTTAACATGCCACCGTGTCCATACAGCGACGACCACAGCACGAATCGTGCATCGATTGTCTTCGAAACAGCTCGCGAATTGTGCCAACAACCCCTGCGAGTGTTGGGCCAAGCCTGAACTAGAAAGTAGCCCACGGCCATCAATTTTAACAGCCAATCGAAAACATAAATATTACGTGTTAGGGTCCACCGCGTGTTAACGTCTATCAAATACTTAGACGCCTACGTTCGGGATATCCTCCACCGAAGGCTCGTCAACCTCTCTGTAAAGTAATCCAGAGGTCGACCAGAGTTTATCTTGTAAGGAGAATGTTGAGAAGGAGCTTTAACATCAGCTACAGAGTGTCAAAGCATATCGTTGACAACGGATGTCTGGAGAAACGTTGCCCTTGCTCGTTCCCGTGTTCGATGTAATCGAGATTTTTGCTATTCTCCTGGGATAACAAGGACCTCTCGCGATTATGTTTCTAATTGAAAGTTCTGGCGCGCGGATCGCGATGAAATTGCAAGTAGGACACGGGATTGCGGGAAGGGGCAGTGGAATCTTGAAATTAGTATTTCCGAGTAAATAGCTCCCGTGAAATGTGTCCGAGTACCTTAATCTTCTTTATATTTAGTAGAACTTTGCGGCCGCGGATTTGGGGTTGACGCGTCTGACCTAATTTCAGGGAAGGGAGGAAGAAACACGAAATTGGGATCGTCATCATTTTATGTAACAGCAGGAGAACGGGGAACGGTGAACGGCGACAGTGAGAAAAATCTCGGTTTCTAAAGAAGCCACTGCTAAGCTGGGGAGGTATTTAAAGCGAGGGATTTTTCTTACGTTGCCGAGTGTCTTCGCGAGAAAGGAGAAAGAAAGCCACCGGAAGAGCTGGCCGAGTGCTACGAACTCTCCGGAGCTCATTTCGTGAGAAGGAATAAAAGTAATTTGCTAAAGAGCCCTGGTCCTATCCACCCGCAACCTTGGAGCCCCGATTCTCCCTTCTAGCCACCGTGAAAAAAAAAACACCATTTATACGACACACGTCTACGTAGACGTAGAGTGTGTAGAGCTAGAGTGTAGAGGACCCCAGACACACGTATCTGTTCTCTGGGGCAAGGGTCCCCGGCGAATCCCCGGTGAATCCCCGTTTAAAGTCGATTCGCAAAGCTAACCCGCGTTTATCATTCCCTGTCCCCCTGCTCGCACGAAAATTACACCCTAGCCTCGCCTTGACTGGTCTTCCATCCTCTCGCAGTCGGTCCCCTCGCTGTTCCTCATCGTGAATTGAAATTCTTCTTCGGATGCCCATTCAGCCGGGAAACCGAGAGGAATGCCAACTCCCTCCGCAGAAATATGTTTGTGGATCGTGAAACGGAACCCTTGATACGTTCAACCGAGAGATCGATAACGCGTCACTCTGCATTCCTGCGGTGCTTGTTGTTTCACTCACTGGTTTCTTCGTCGCCGCGCGCGTTATAGTGATTAGACTCTTATTGTTAGCGGAAGAAGCTAAGAGGATAAGTTCGTAAGCTCGGAAGGAATTAAGAGTGGTCCATCTAGCTTCTAGAAGCTAATAAGGCATTGTTCCGTGGCGGCGCGGCGCCGCCGCAGCCGCGTGCCTTGCACAGGTGTTGCGAATGCGGCGACTACACAATATCGTATACGATTACTCGGGATAAACCGGTCACGACGAGCTCGCGTTAATTGCCGCGGTATCTCGTAAATTATCGCGAGACGAGACCCGGCTCGACTCGACTCGACTCGCCTCTCCTCCGTAGCTCATGAAAATCCGATCGGGATGCTTCTGGACGCGTTCAGTTACCGTGTAACGCGAAACGGTTGCCTTGCCTCCGGTTTATCGGTGCTTATATATTCCGCAGCGATTCCAGTCACCCCAAAAATCAGGATAAAGATCAAAGTCCTATCCATGTCAAAGGAAACCACCAACTTTCAGAGTCGCGCAGTCTCGAAGGGTAACTCGGAGGTTGCCCTCTAAAGCCCTCCTCTCTGTTCGTGACAAGTATCGCTGAAAAGATCCTTTTGCAACTTTAATTCCTCCTTCGCTTTGTTCACCCGCAGGACAGGCGACGTTCCACCTCGCGAATCGCAGACTTTCCTGCGGAATACTTTTTCAAAGGAGTTATTAAAAGTGTAGCAAGTTTCTTGTAGGTACCTGTCCTCCGTGAAATCAATGAGTTCCTCCATTATATTCCGCTCGTGTGCTTTGATCCGATTTCCCCGTGGGATATACCGTGTTATCGCAACGCCGCGCCGCGCCGTGCCGCTTTAAGCCGTAGCGAATAAAGCGCGGCCAAATCGAGCGCGGTATCAGTTAATCGAGCTGGACCGCGTACTCGCGTTCCGCAACGACGCTTAAACGTGCTTTGCTTGATTAGTGCGCAATTAATGTGGGCAACGTCTCGCGAATCCTGTTACGAGAACCGTAGCCAACCATTCGGATAAACGATGTTGGTTCGCCTGTAGGGGAAAAACCATTCAGTTCTTGTCGCGGAGAACCGCAAATATATACCTTTTTCGTGGATAAACGTTCGGGGGGGTTTTGGGTCTCAAGCGATCTCAAGCGGTCTAATGCGTTCTCAGCGACGTATTTTTGTATTGAAAATGGCACAAGTGTTTTCTGCGACAGGCTACTTATACAAACTAATGGTAAGATCTTAAATTGATTTTTGTAAAATGTCAATTTATTTGCTCGCACTGTAGCAGTAGCTGCCGTATACTCCCCGGCGTTATTCCTTCGTTTATTGCTAATTTTCTCGCTTCGATGAGAGCATAAAACTTCAGCTTCCCCGTATATGCACTTTGTTAGAGCGATGACCGGCTACTTAAGATCGTTTCACGGTCTCGTAAATGGCAAGGAGTTTCCTATCGTAAACTCAGCCGTTACATATTAAACCTATAAAGAGTGCTTAATCCACCAAGCGGGAGACAACATAAAAGCATAGTTACTTTGCGCGTAACAAATGCATACACACCTGCCCTTAATATTTCATCGAGTAGCTCGGATGTGCTACTCGTTGGTAGCCGTAGAACCTGTGAACGCTCTGCTGAATGTCGTTTGTTCTTCTCGAATCAGGTCCGACGCCTAATCCGCGAAACTACCCTTTCAAGGGAACGAACGGAAAGAAGGAGGAGCAATGGCTCGTGGCGAAAGTTTTCGCGCACATCTCTTTTTTCGTACGAGACGGTGCACACGATTGTTTCTTTGAGCTTTTATCCAGCATCCTTTGTAACGTTCGCGTGGAAAGGTCCTACGCGAAGGAGCCCCCGCAGAGAAATATGGGTGTAGTTGGCGGACCGAGTCTCGTGTGCTTTATCAAAACGGGCGTAGATAACATTTTTAGTCGTAGCGCCACGGGGAAAAATGATTCTAGAGAAGAGACACTCGCGTCGGCGCTACACGGCAGGCTTTCGTTCTTAAACCTCCCTGCCAGACAAGTAATTTACCGTTCGTTGTTCCGCTCTTTATTCCGCCCGACGCCGACGCGACGCGACGTTCCCGTTCCCCTGCATTTTACCGTGCACGCTGATTTACACGGCCCGCTACACTGCGCAACGCACGCAGAAATGCAAAGCAGATGAAAACCCGAGGGTTTTTGGCTTTTCGCTCGCCGGCGAGCTGCTTGCTTCTTCGACTGGTCCTCGTTCTGGTTGGCGCATTACCAACCGTGCGGTCGCCGCTTCTGTCTCTACCATTCTTAACCTTCTTACTGCTCCAAGTTACAGCTGCAGCTGGACTCGGACGAAGGAAAATTGCCCCGGATAGCTGTTCCCGTTCGCCTTGACTCGATGCGGAATGCTTCGCGTGACTTGCTGAGTCGTGAATTTATTACGCTCGCCCCTAATTATATTATACGCGCGTGTCGCGGGGGCGCGACGTCGAGTAAACAGCTGTAATGCACGAGGCAATGGGAAGAAATTAGGAGATCGATTTCAGGCAAATGGTTATTTGGAAAGTTGCGAAATGGTTAGTCGGTGGGCTTCGGGGTATCTAGTACCTACTGCCGAGCTGCGTTCCCGCTTGATATCGACTGCATAGGCGGAAATTCGCGTTCGTGCACGCATTTACGGTCGTAATTTAAGGGATGGTCGGTCCGTTAGCCGTCTCATCGCAGATAAGTAGCGTTCGACCGGTAGTTTCTCCGGAAACCGTATTGGCTTGCAGCTATCGAGGGATCAGGGGTTTCCAAACGACGCCGATCCCAATCTTCTTTCTCTACCCATAATCAACTACCGTTATCCACGAAACGTTCGCAGCATCCAGCTGCTTCTTCTTCTTTCGCGAATCGTAGGATCGTAAAGTTTGTCCGGTGGCCAGAGACATTTCAGAAATTCGACGGAGCGTAAAATTTCTCATTGGATGGTATCGATGCGGTGACGCTCAAAATTTAATTCGGAATTAAACACGGGATCTTTACGGCGTTCCGCCGGCGCGGCGTTTACGGCACGCTTTACGGCGCTTTTACCTGCAGGGGAAACATAATTTTCAAACATTAATACCACTACCTATGTTTCTGGAATGGTTTTATCTCGCGCCGTTCATTTCCACGCAAGAGACGCCCATTGGTCGTGTCACTACGGGCTTTCTTAATTGCTCGCGCAATAAGACGGCTGTTCTCATTAATCAACATTGCCGACTGTACGTGCATCGAGCTCGCGGTAATTCGTTATCAAACGTATTACGCGAAGCTGTTCGGATCTCTGTTCTACGTTCTTAACGAGGCGAGCAAGGTTCAAGCCTTTCAGAGCTTTGTGCGCGATTAATTCGCCCGGTGACGACTATTTGCATAGAACTTGTCGTGCCGCACATACCCATTTGTCTGGGAATTGCTCGCGCGATAACTCCAGACCATCGGCATTCTCTTGCATAGCTATTATTGTAACGCCGTCTGCCCGAGATGACGAAAATTTGCAGTAACGCGTTACGAAATGTCAGTTTAAGAAGCCGACAGGCAATTAAGCGGGTCCCTTTTCCTTACAAAGGAATTCGTGTCACTTGGAGTCATCCGTCGAGCTCCAGCATCCAGAACACGGCTGATGCCTACATCAACTTTGTCTCAGTCTCGTATAAAGTTTTCCGCGCATCTTATCAAACATACAGATACCTATGTACATGTATATCCCCTGTTTTTTATCGCGCGCCTCGTTGATCGCGTCTCCCTGCTCTGCCTATTCAGTTTCCTTCGTCGCCATTCGCCCACGTAAATTCAATTTACGGTCTACTCCGCGACAAGATACATTGCGAATAGCTTGATCGCGATGCCTAGCAGCTGACGATAAGACAACTTATCTCCCGACCAGAAGAATCTTTGTTGCGCCTTTGTATCGTGCGTGTATCGGCTCGCGAGCACCCTCTCGTTTGCAGAACGAGAGTAGCAAAGTGATTTCTCGCGAAGGCGCTGAAGGGGAAAGGAGGAGCTCGAGATTGAGACAAATACACCGTACAAGCTCTATCAAGTTAATGTTCTCCCCGCGTTACACCTTACGACTTACGACACGCTATTCCTTTACTCTCGCTTCGCTTCTTCCTCCCTTGTTTTCCCTCGACTTTCCTCCTCCGTTTCACTTACACGCTGTATTTTCCTCGGCGTATAGATACGTATAGGTACGTATAGGTACCGTGGTTATTTATCGCTGAACGTTGTCGTCATTTTTCAACGGGCATATTACGCGAGCAACATGGTCCCGGGCTTGTCGAGGCCGCTGTCTGCTACTCGGTTTCGGGCGAAACGACTTTCTGAAAAATCAGTTGGAGGATGTCTCGTTTCCTCTCGAAACCAGAGAGCCCGAGATTGATGAACGAGGTGGAGGCAGATCGATCTCGAGATACCTTTTCCAGTTGGTCGAGCCGGGGAAAAAGTTAAACCGCCCAACCTGGACGTTACGTACCGTTAATCGTAAGTGGGGTTTAATTAAAGGGACAACGGAACTCGTTAGAATAGCATAAATTCATTGCTGGGGGAGTTTTCGCCTTCCACTTTGCCCCTCTGGTTCGCACGAGCGTGTGCAGCAACGTGTAATTAAATCGCGTTATTTGCATACCTTCCGCTTTCTCCTGTAACTTTATCGTCAATTATTCAGTGAATCCATTCGCGAAACGCGGCCGGGCTACCGGCAGACCGGAAGTTGGCCGGTGATTTGTCGTTCGAGCCTGAACGCGTTGAAACAAAACGAAGACTGTCCGATCGTTATAAGCGTGGCCGTTTGCGCAATATTGTACGCAACGCGGCGCCTCGCGTCGATTTCATGGAGTGACTCGAGTGGCTGAAGGCACCGCGTATAATGTAATAATTTTAATACATAGAAAGGGGTAGAGGAAAAGACTGACCTTCGGAAATCCCTGCTCCAGCAGGCGTATATGACGGGGTTCATTCCACTGTTGATCCAGCCGAGCCACGTGACAGCGGCGGACACAATCTCCTCCTGCCATATGCACTGGGAGCAAAAGCCTGACCAGAGGTTGACCACGAAGAAGGGTAGCCAGCAGACGATAAACACTCCCATTACGATCCCGAGGGTCTTGGCGGCCTTCTTCTCCTTGGCGAACTTGGCCAGCTTTCGCGACAGCGAGGAATTCTTGCCGAGGTGGTGCTTATTGATCCTGGTGGATGGAACCCTGGTTAAACAGTTGTTGTGCATCGCCGTCAGAGGCTCCTGGAGATCCTGGAGATCCTCGGGTGTGCTCGAGGCGGTCCGAAACAGGTGCCTGGCATCGGTGGTGTTGGTCCCGCCTCCTCGATGTATCCTGAGAGTGAGCTCCAATTCACCGGAGGCCATTATAACTTGCTTGGTGCCGAGCTTCAGGCTCCTGGTCTGGATCACGGCCGCTCGGTAGATCTTGTAGTACGTAAAGACCATGACGAACAACGGCACGTAGAAGCTGATGGTGGACGAGAAGATGAGGTAGCCGAGGTGCTCGGTAAACGGACACTTGTCCACCGGTACCTCCTCCGTTCGGACCGCCCTCCACCAGGCGATCGCCGGGAACGAGATCGCCGACGAGCAGATCCAGACGATCCCGATCAGGATGGCCGCTCGCCTCCTGCTCATTCTGCTCGGATAGGTGAACGGGTCGGTGATCGCCCAGTAACGGTCCAGGCTGATCACGCACAGGTTCAGGATCGACGCGGTGGAGAACAGCACGTCCAACGATCGCCAAACGTCGCACCAGTCTGTGGTGAATAACCAACGATTCTCCAGGACCTCGTAGATCGCGCTGAACGGCATCACCACCAGCCCCACCAGACAGTCCGCGAACGCCAACGATGTGACGAAGTAGTTGGTGGCCGTGTGAAGGTATTTCTCCCTCACCACCGCCACTATCACCAGCATATTCCCGAACACAGTGGCCACCGAGAACAGCAACAAAATTATCGCTAGACCGGCCCTGTCGCTGGCTAGATTCCACAGGTCATCGTAGCTGCTGTTCTGCAGCGGATAGCTCGCGCTGTAGAAGCTCCTGTTCAGCTGTTTACTCGGCGCGTTTACCTCTTCTTCCGACCCGAGCAGGTAGACCGCGCTTTCGTTCATTTTTCGTCCCACGAACGCCGCGCGCCAACCCTCGCTCGCGTCCCTTCAGTCGCGTCCCCACCACCCTCGCATCAGGTCGCCGGTCCATCCACGCCACCACACGTCCACTTCTCCATTTCCCTCTGCCCTCCCATTCTTATTTTCCCTTTTTTTTCTAACTTCCCTTCAACCAGACCTGACGTCTTGCCGATTATCTGAAACAAATCAACAGTTTCCTAAGGATAAGCTTATTAAACACTTGAGAGAGAGATAGAGCTGGGTAGCTGGAAAATTATATTGCTTTGGCGTCGCAAAGCGGGATCGCAGCGTCCCCCTTTGCTTCGTCGCTGTACAACTTTAATGCAGCAGACTTTAATAGAGCAAACGACCCTCGTAAAAGGCGTCGATGCGTCGTGATTTCGCCATCAGAGCTTTCCATATTGCAGAAGATGCGACGCGGACGATCTCACGACTCGCGTAAAAGCCACAGTTGGAAATGCAGATACACATTCGTATTTGTTCCGATTACACGTATCGGGGCGAACGCGCGTGAATCATTTGTTAGCCGTGTTCGCTGGAGGTTTAGTAATTTTTTGCCAATGTACGATACATCCCGGCTATATTTAGCCGGGAAAAGTGTGATAAAGAGGCGAGAGAAAGCGGCGGACCGGGGTGGAAGAGGGGTCTGTGATTTCGTGGCCAGACCGGGGCATGGAAACAGGGTCGGCTTTCATCCGTGACCTGGGAGAATGTTTACCGCTACCTGATCAAAGCGGTTTCGATCGTGGAACGATCGATGTTGGGATGTAGCGTGGTTCCCGTAGATATATACATACGTATCGTACATACATGCATACACGGAGCTTCGGATTTTGTCTCGTTCACAGCCCTTCTGCGTCACCGTACCCGTCGGCGTCCGCGTCCGCGTCGCCTTCGTTGTCGTAACACGTGTCAGGGCCGATAAACCTTGCATCCCCGCCGCCTATCGAACAATCTCAACGGCTCTTTTACCCCGAAAACGAATCAGTCTCGTTTATTCTCCAGTTTCAATATTCCGGCGCGGCATCGCTGGCTGTCTGCGCGCCCTTCACCCCCAGAGTTCATCATTTACTCGAAACTCAAAGTAACCATCTACCATCTAGCCATGTATATGTACACTATCTCTTCAAGAAGGCGAACGTGCCACGCGTTCTTGCGCTATAAGCTACCTTGTCTGAAACGAGAACCGACCGTAGAGCGGATGGAATCCTTTTTCAACCCATACATATACCTGTACGTGCTGTTTCGTATAACTCCGCCCGAACCAGGCAAAGTAATAGTTTCCCGTCAGAATCTAGGTATGTACACCTATATGCACGTAGATACATATTCGGTCCCGTTTGGATATGACCAAACGCGTCGCGGCTGTGCAACTTGTGATTTCTGACGCGCGTTCAGCTGCAGCTCGGGATTCCTTCGAGAGCATTAGTCGAAACTTTCAGGTAACATACCGTTCACGCCTACCCGATTAGGATATTAAGTCGACCGAATGCCTTGTGCTTTGCGGCTCTCCACGGACCGCCTTCGAATCGATCAGAACTTTGGACAGCGTTGCTTTCACTAGAAACAACTACTTAGCTATGCGTCTCTCCCCTTCTGTCTCCGTCCAAGAGAATCCACGGGGAATTTGAATTAGTCCAAGTGCACAAAGTTGCGACGCCTACGAAATTCCGATCGTTCCTGCGGCTAATTAAACAGCGATTACACTGCCGGTTACACTCCAATCGCGACGGTGTCGTTACAGCGATCGTGAAACTGTCGCGTCGATATCCGGTCCGTGACTTGTTAGATCGATTCAGCGATCGCGATTTTAAAGCCATCCTGACGGAAGACAAACCGATTCATCTGCCGTTTCCCCACGGATTCAAATACAACGGTCGCGATTTTAAAGCCATCCTGATGGAAGACAAACCGATTCATCTGCCGTTTCCCCACGGATTGAAATTCAACGGTTGCGATCGTACCGGGCAGCCCGCTGTATCGTGGATTTGCCCAAACAGACATACGGGCAGAGATTTCGCGGAGAACGTTCCGGGTACTCCACAGGTTCGCGATAACCTTGTTCGGAGGGTCAGAGCAGGACAAAGTAGCCGAATATGAGACCCATTTCTTAGAAACATCATAACTCCTGACTAAGAACAGTTTTATTAAAATTCGATACAACAATAAAATTATACACTTACCACTTTATTTGTAATTTAATCGAACCACTTCAGAAACTTTCTGCAACGTATTTCGGAAATTTGTGCTTGCTTAAGACGCTTAATTGATTGGTTAGTTAGTAAAGAAATAATATCGCTATGGCATTCAAGAGTTCTGTAGCGGAGATAAGCTGGGATCTCATATTAGGAGAGATCGTCATATTCGGCTACTTTACCCTATCCCATTAGCTTGGATGCGTGCAGAGAGTGCTGGTGTGCATGGTCCGCGACGATATCATGGCTCGTTGTCGCTGCAAATCCATTAACGTTCGAATCGGCCGACACGTTTCACCAAACCTGCGGCTTCGAATCATCGGGTCACCGAGTTGCCGTGTATCGTTAGCGCCAGCCAACGGCAACGCAAAGTTGCTTCTTCCACCTTTTTTTTTTACGCGGTATTTTCCAAACGAATAGGATTCCCTGATAAACGTGTTTGAACCGTGTACATAGCTCCTTTCTCCTCTCCGTTTCTTCATCTGGAACGAGTCGGCGCGGCGCGGCGGCAAGAACTCTGCCACAGGGAAGGATCGCAATTTATCAAGCAAGTGAGCTATTTAATGATAGGTATTACTGGAGACCGAGTGGAACGCTCCCCGACAAACGCGATCTTTTATCGCTTTTATAGATTTAGAGGATAAACGTGATCGATTACCCTTGTACCGGGAATAGAAGGCAGCTTCGCCCAGAGAGAAGAACTTCTCTCTCCATTAGAAGCGAAACCTGACGTCGCTTCCAATCTTTCCGGTCGTTTTTCTCGCCCGTTCGGTGTCACCTCGATAACTCGAACGATCAGGCAGAGCCGCGATCCACGCCACCGACACTGACCCTAACCAAGTATTCTCCATCGGATCCACCTGATCACGGGAACAGAAACGATCCAGCAATCGAACAGAAATTAACGTTCTCGTTGAAACGCTGACCCAGCCAATTCGCCCCTCGAGTCCCGCTGGAATCGGCAACTCTTCATCCCTAGAGATTCCGGCTTGATGAAACATCGTTCCCCGTTTACGTCGTATCGTTAACGAAATTTCGCCAATCAGGTTATCCGGGATCGTGATTTTTGTTGCGCCCAGTACAAATATTTTTCCTAACGCAAATAGGTACAGCGACGATGGCTGAATGTCCGCGCACCGTGAGCGCACGATTTGGTAAACAACAGCGATCGGTGCAACGTTCCACTCCTCTGTTTACCCTAGGATTCGTGCCTTGATTTTATTTGGCCGGGCCAGCGCGTAAAAAGAGCAAGCAAATTAACAGGGAAAATCGCATCGAACGAACGTTTCGATGGCGAAACGTTCACTTTCCTCGATGCTACATACGTAGCTTTCCAGCTGCTTGGATGCTCGTTTCTATTAGGTCGAGGAAAGACGAAAATCGGAATGTAATTGGAGTGTGCCGCCGCGCGGCGCCGTTGGGTTCGATAGCAGGAGGTATCGGAAAGTATCGGGAGATTCAGTGGGCTAGGGGGCGAAAGGGGCGAAAGGGGCGGAAGAGAGAGAGTGCGGCAGCGAGATATAAGACTGGCTGCTCGAGGATATTGTCTGAAACGCAGGTGTCGAATGTAAAGTCGAGCAAAACATACTGGCTTGCAACGTAACTATAGTTTTGCGTATCCGTTTGAATTGGAACGGCACGGCTCGCGAGAGGAAACTACCCCGCGCCGACGTGAAATAAACGTTAAACTCGTAAGCTACGTCGGAAATTCAATTACACCTCTGTTCCGTTCGCTGGTATTGCCTCCTCTTTGGTCTCGCCTCGACCACTCGCTTCTACGACAGCGGATGATCGAGTAACCCTCGAGCGAAACAAACTCTTGCAAAAGAATCTTTCCATTTTTCATTTGTTTGCTGGACGACGGCGCTTTCCTCGGAGCGCGATCACACCCTTTCGTCCCTTTCCCATTAAAACATCGATGACTCGCGGTAAACGTTATTGAAAAGTTGGCGCAGAACAGCTCGTAAATTTCGGGCCGGACTGCGCTCGCCGGCAATCGCGCGAATATTAATGCGATGAATAATATTCTGCAATACCCGGGGAGCCATGCTAGCTGAAGCGCGCGAGTTACGCTTCCATTCCATCAACCTCCCAAATACGAGCTCCTCTTTTTTCACCGTATTTTAACACGGATCCCGTGGACCTCTATTTCTCGTCGCCAATCGAATTGCGGTGAAAAAGAAAGCCGACGTTAAATTCGTCTAGCCAGCCAATTAGCGCCTTCTTCGAACGAAATATAATTTCATTGCCTGCGGCTGGGTACAAAGGGAAAAAGAGCGAACAATGTGGTTGTTGCAAGACAAATGTAATTACGAGTTGCAACGAAACGAATTTATCGACGACACAGAGTGATTGGCGTCACGGTCGAAAAAGTTTCGACAGTCGGATCGATTTTCTGGGGAACGCCTGGCGCGTTCGCCATTCCATTCGTTTCATTTCAGCTCGCTTGATGTTCTCTGCTCTGAATGTCCATCTTATCGATCTTCTTTTGACATCGTTCCCTGCCTTTCGCATCACTTTCCGTTACCCTTGCGTTAAATTACGCGCGTGCAGACGCGACGTGCTGTGAGAACGGTGCCTACATGCTGATTATTTCTTTGCCACGTAGAATAGAATCTATACACGGAGATTCATCAGCTGATGGCGCCCGCACCAATTCCGTTGATCTTGATGTTGCCTCGAATTCCCATGGATGACGGCTCGGCGACGCATTGATAGCGCGGTCCATTCACCGATAGGATACGGAACGAGATATCTGACGGCAGTATCGATGCCTTTGTGCCCAGAGTTCTCTCCGCCTAATGCTCTAATGGAAGAAACAGCGCCCCTTCAGTCGCCTCGAAACGGCAGAAATGAAATTTGAAATTCCAATTCCCCATTACTCGGGACGAACGTTTCTTTTCCTCGTGAAAGATCGGTATCGTTCCCTCTCGCGCGAAGCGGTACAAGTTATAAGCAAGGGAAGACCAGCAGTTGGAAATAAACGGACCATTAAATCCAAACGGTTGAACGGCAGGAATTGTAGGAAAGATCGCAGGACATTTAAAGAAGAAGACAGCCGTCGCGCTCGAGCTGATTCTCTCGCGGGGGGCAAACGGGTGGAAGGAAGGTGTGCTCTACGATGGTCGTTTAATCGATATGGAGCCCAAGTCGAAGCTCGAAGCTCGAAGCCTCGGATAAATTGGGAAGGAAAACGGTGGCCATCGAACCGTGAATTGGATAACTCGGATCGCTCTGTCTAAGGGTGCAGAACCAAAGGAAAGATTTCGCAGGACACGCGACGCTGCCTCCTTCGCGAGCATTCTCAACAATAATTTCTACCAATTACTGCAGCAACGATGCATACGAATTGAAGCGCGGCTCACCGCTTACTCTCTGCGAGAGAATTGGCTCTGGAAGCGGGCCAATCTTTCCAACGGTTGTCTCCAATTGAAAATACCGGAGCTGCAACCTGACGTCGAACCATTCCTTTCTTTCATCACACCCCGTCACATCTCACTCGGCCCTTTTTCCTTTATTTATTTGCGCCCTCCGCGAAGGCGCCGCTATTCCACTAACGGATGAAAATTCGCTGAACATTCTCTAAAAGTGTATTTGCGTAAATTTATTCAGCGAACGTGCATAATTCACCAAGTGACTCGGTGGTAGGCAGATACTTTGCGTACACCAGCGACAAGCATCGATTCAGCCGATTCTACTGATTTTATTTTCGTCCGCGGAAAGGGCTGCTGCGCCACGCGAAATCGTGGACAAAGTGATTTTCAATGGTAGAATCAAAGGAAGAGGAGGGAGAAGGAGGCACATTACGGGCACACGTGCACGACTCTGCTACCTCTACGAAAATCTAGGGCCAGGGGAACGCTCACTTTGCGGTTTTCCCCGCTATCCAACAAGATTCGGAAGGCTTGTGTCGCCGCTCCTACTCGAAATATTGTTTCCAATTTACGGCTCATGGGCGTGGCAGAAAGCCCGCGCAGAAAACGCATAGAAAATTGCAGGCAGATCGAATCGCACGATCGAGAGGCTCGATCCATCTTAAGGGCACACCGTTCCTTATCGCAGCAACTCAAACACCAGTGCTTTATCGATTGGCAAAGTTGGAAGCCGACAATTAAAGCTCGTTAACGAGTTTCGCGAAGTTTCAGCTGTTGCTTTTCTCAACAGTCTCAAGACATTGCCCCGCGAGACAAAGAAAAACCGTTCCGCGAGGAGGGTGCGAATTTTCGCGTTACTGATCGTAGATCGAGATCAGATCGAGCGTGACCAGAAGCCACGAGCGAGCACGGTGGTCCCATTTGCCGATAATCGATTCCACCCGGAAAAAACCAAGGAAATCCGTGTCGTCTATTTTTATTCCCAACGATTTAATTGGATTGGATTGGCGTGCTGTGCAGAACGCTACTTTAGAATCGTATCTCGTGCCCGCATCGTAACGCTTTTTTCGAAAGCTCGACGAGAAACGCGACAGCTCCTCTTGTGGTATTTCTTAATGAAATATTGATGAGCCATTTGGCAATGATTGGCACAGATAACTACGGAGCAGGATTTCCCTGTCTACATCAGCTAAAAATGAACCGGCAGAAGCTGGCACCCCGATATTAGCCGTGATTATAAATCTTTGTTATCATCGCCACCAAGATAATTCCTCGTTTGAGTCGTCAGCGGTTTCCACACCTATCCAAACGCTCGATGCGCGACTCCCGCTAGGATGCCGAGTAATTTTAATTAAAACGTAATTGTCCGCGCGGGCTTAAACCAAATGAGCCCGAGCACAACAGTTATACGTGCGCCGCTCTGCAACTATTTCCATTTACGAACGTAGCTATCCGAATTCCTGTGAAATATCTGCCCTCTGTTCAATGGGCGATTCGTCGCTTGCTTTGTTCCAATGCTTCCTCCAACCTCTCATTGTAGCGCCTAAATTGCCTAAAAGAATCCGTCGCGTCGCGTCGATCGGATTTGCGGGCCGAGATTCCTTCGTGCGCTCGCCGCGGAGATTAAACTATTCAAGCCATCGAAAGGATCCAACGTTACAGCCAAGTTCGCAAATACTGGTGGAAGAGAAATCAGCGATCGCAATGCCTCGGGGGAGCTGAAAGAATCGGGTTAACAACACAATATACCCGAGGTACAATGCTGAACTTTGTTTCTTGCCGTGGTAGCAGAGTTGTTGGCGTATGTTTTATTTACGGTGGTTTCTTAAGCGCACGGCTTGTCGGCTATTTACGGGCGTCCATCGTTTATTAGTTATTATCGTCGACATCGACCACACGACGATACAACCTTACGACGTCCGTCGTCCCACTGCGCCGCCACGTGCACGGTGGGCCGATATCGTAGTCGCAGGTGACGAAGAAGGTCACCGTTGAACTTGATCGTTACGGATGAACGAGATCCATTGGGATCGATAAGTGGCAAATGGCCACAAAATCTCCGCGCTTCTATTCGGTTGCTTTTCCATCGTAAAACGTTACGGCATAGTGGCTGGCACAGTGAAATTGGCTCTCCTTTCGTGCTAGTCGGAGGTTCATCCAATTCCATTAACGATCCCTGGAACTTATGCACGTCCCAGTATTCGTGGCCAATTAGAAGATTTCTGTGGAATTAATCGCGTCCAAGTCAATCCCACTTTCGGCGATCTCTCCGTTCTCGTCCCCTGTGTATTTCCTCTTCTGCTTGTCGCCCCATCGCGTGGCGTGGCGTCGCGTCGCCCGCCAATCCGGTCTCCTAAATCCTGGCCAGGACAAACAAGAACCTTTGACCCAACACTTGGCTGCGCATGCAAACGACAAAATACCGGTCCCGATAAATCCTTTCAGCCGCGCGCACACCACGCGCTATTATCGTGGCCAAAAGAAATCCGCAAAAGCTCTCGAGGGATTCGCGTATCGCTTTGTTATCGCCGATGTCGCCTTTCCAGACAGCCAATCCAGGTCGTTAGACATTCCGCACCGACAGCAATACAAAAACTGCTTACTGGGCAATCGAAAGTTTCACGGTTTACGCACCCTGCAGATTTTAGTCTTTCGCCTTGCTCGTATCCTCTTAATTTACGACGCCGCGCCGTCGTATATCGTATATGAACGTCCGTTCTGGAACCTAGCTTTGTTTTGCAGCGAAAGGCTCTCAAGGAATTTTTTACGGCCCAAGTTGAGCAACCCGTAGCCGAGTATCAATAAAAACGCGGCGAACCGCGCAGTTTCGGGCATATCGGTAGAATTTATCGATCACAAGGCAGCCCTAGCACCGAGAAACTCCCATAACCGCCTAAGACACCCTCGAGATTGATAATCCGCTTATTGGAGCCGACAGTCGGACGGTCTAATCTTTTTACCTCTGTTACGCGACGAAAGGATTGTTGTCGTCGACTCTGAATTACTCGTCCGGCTGTGTTGATAGATACAGGTACACGTACGCGTGCGTTTGCCAAGGGAAAGTCTCGGCCGTCTGATCAGTGCGGGGTTTCACTACTGCGGGCCGACCGTATGTCCGTTTGCTTCGAGTAACAAGTGTTTCCCAGTCGTCAAACACGTATAAACATTCCACGTGGATGTTCGGGTAGTCCGAAGATTCGTTCGTAACGAGGTTGTAGACCGCGGTGAACCGTCACGACGCCACGCGACCGTACATCGAGGCCGAGAGAGGCCAAGATCTCTTCGTGACCATCGATGAAAATGGGTCTCCGGGACAGATGTAAGGTATTACCTTCGTATTACATATTATATACGCAGGTGACTCGGTGCTCTCGTAACCGCAACGCGTGTACGTAATGACTTACACACGTTAGAAAGCATGCTTTTTATAAACGACCTTCTTCTCCCCCTCGCTCGACTCTCGGAGGTCGTGGAAAGCGTAGCCGTGGCCACCGCAGAAAAAAATATTCACCAAGTAACGAAGTGGGTGTACGCTCGTCACGCGAGTCGCGTACTTTTACGCGCCGATGCACGCACGAATCGTACGCGACACGGAATGGCATTCGTTCGGTAGCAGATTTACTGGCCAGCAGCTTTTCTTAATCTGTCGCTCTAATAAACCCTTGCCGGCCTTACCACCGCGAACCTAACGAACGACAAACGCATACGACAGTCCATTGCGGCCTACACAGCGTCAGCTGATTCTCAAAAGAAAATTCTTCATCCCCTGACACACTGGAATTTTCTTTTCGTACGCAAATAAATGAATAAGCAAGCAGATAAATTCCTCTTGAAAATACGAGCGTATCTAACGCCCTTAGTTGCTATTTCGAAGGGAGGGAAACAAGAGGAAAAGGTCTGGTTCGTGTAGCAAACTAATTCCCACTCGATCCGTGCGAGACGCCCGCGCCGACAGATCCTCTCGATGCTCGCTGAAGGAGGTACGGATGGAAAATAAAAGCCAAGAGAAAATGAGACCCATATCGAGGCCGAAGGGCCAGTTGGATGACGAATTCAAGGGCACTTTTCCATAGAAAAATCAAGTATCGTGGGTCACCCGAGGTGATAGTTGATACGTACAAAGAGAATGAATGAGCTCGTGCGACGTAAGAACGCGAAATCCTCGAGGCCTCCGTGGGGTAAATCACGTTCCTGTAATAATCGCGGTTGATCTACACTGCGTAAAAAGGTTAAACGTGCGTTATCGAAGCCGAAGAAACGCCATGAAATATCGCTGGGTCACTGTCGCCGCCACGCCGCGCTGCTTCTTTACCCTTAACGGTGTAAATAGCGTTGGAATTTATTGCGACATTTATGTTTCCCCTCGTATAGGTATCCGATTTTAAGTAGGTACGCTCTCTGCCCCGAGGCCTCGAGGTCTTTTGTCTCCCAACTCCATCGCAGAGTTTCAACGATTTTTATCCATTTACTAAACACAGTGAATCGACAGTCGTGTCAATTTTTTCCCGCCGTGGAGAATCCCGGGGCGATTACGATAACGCGCGCAGCTGTCTAATTTATAATACCCTGTGTATTGCCCTCCGCCTCTTCTTCCACCTCACCGTCAAGCTGACAATCGTGCCCCTTCGTTTGTCGTTTCTAAGCCTGAGCTTAGCAATGTCTCGAAGGGGATGGGAGCAGGATCATCCGAGAGAAGATAGTTCGCCGAAGGAAATGGCAAGGCCTGCGAGAAGAAGGTTTACCCGTTGCTCCGCGTGTTTTTTCTCCTCCGAGTTCATCTCTCTCTTTCGATTTACCTTCCCGGGGCATCGAATCTTGCGCGTGGATCGGGAACGAATTCAATTAAGCGAGCGTTTACGTTTAAAGTGAGTTTATCGAGACGATCCCCTCCGCTCGCCTCCTCCGCGTACGGAATGCGTGTTACGGGTTACCAGCGGTCCAGCAACTGAATAACTTATTCGAAATTTCCCGCAGAGGATTGTTTCGCGTGACCCCCAACTCCGAGCGGTGTGGGGAATCTTGAAATTAATTCGGGAACTCGCGAGGACGAGCATGGATATTTACTCGAACGCAAAGAACGCGAAGCGCGTTCCTCGTTCAGTTCCCGTGTACATACGTATTTTGTTTCAAGCGCACCCAAGATAGCTGTTACGGCTGTGTAACTATAGTTTCAGCGCTCATGTTAAAAGCTCCGCGACCCGCGAACACTGCAGAGCAAACTCAGCAAACCTGGCTCGCTTTTAGAGCGTCGAATTATATAGTCGTCATAAATACTCCACGTGAGGTAAACTGAAATCGATACGTTTGCCAACTGGTGCGACAACTACCGTTTCGCAAAGCCTAGTAGATTCGTTCCAGCTGCCGAAAGCATAGATACTTCCAAATAGCCGATGGCCCAGGCTGGAAAAGCGTGGAAAGTTGCAAGCTGCTGGCCATCGTTTACTCGTGACAAGGAATTGCATTTGTCGTAGCAGCTGGCCAAGGATCGCCGATTACTGGCCGTTGAGGGAGCTAGCTGTTGCTGGCAACGGGGGATCTACCAGCCTCCATTACACCATTAGCAATTGAAAAATTGCGGCTGATTGGTCGTCGGCCGTGCCACCCAGACCGGAAGTCACCTAGTGTCACTGGCCACGGCAAGTACCCTCTTTCTCTAACACCCGTTTCGTCTCTTCTCGCCAGCTTCCGTTTCCGCTTCGATTTAGGTAAACGCGGCAATTTAATTTCTTTGAATTCTTTCTGGAAACTCAGCTAAAATACGTTCCCCGTATCCATTGGAATAATGAAATACGATTTCCGATAAAAATAGCCCAAGACCGATATCTGTACGTAGCCTAGGGTACCGCTGTCCGATATCTATGTTCCCCTGTTTACTGCATGTGCATTTTATCGAGCCGAGCCTTCCCTATTCGTTTCTTCGACAAAAAAGCTGGACGAGAACTCTTTGGCCACGGTTTCTCTGCTGCTCCGCTGCCGATGTAGATACGTGTTTTGGGATTCGCCCGAGGTTCGAATAAACGATAAATCAAGCGATACGTTCCGAAGTAAGCGTCCCCGCTGTCGTCGCGGAGTAAAATGAATCGTGTGATTTCGTTAATTGCCGCTCGTGCGAGCCGTAGTAGACCTATGAGTTATCGCTGCATTATTCGTGCCACGATTCTCAGCATTTCCGGTAATCCTTTTAACGTATCAAGCATTCGATGCGAATCGTTGCTTGGCCGAAAAAGCTGCGCGTCTCGGTGAACGAGGAAGGTGGCTGGTATCACTGTTGCGTTCAACGAAGCTCGCGTTATTCACTTACACCTCGACGTTTGTTGAGAGTAATTTTTTACGATGCGAAGCGTTTGGCGAGCTAAGGCAAAGTACCTTAGGTACTTCATGACTCCTTTAATACGAGATTCTTCGGGGGAACTTCTGAAATCTGCCACTAAATTATTAGTAGCCGAAGCAACTACTTTCCAAGTAACATAAATTTCCCAGGGCCAAAATTTCTATTGCCTCTTGGCAGTATATCCCCCTGCTTTGGCCCGTATACGTGCATATTATGCTTTATCGGCCCTTGAACGGGCCACGGAAACCTTGTAAGCTTCGGATCTCCGGGACAACGAAACATCGAGGCTAGCTAATCTTGCCTTTGCCCGGCTGAAAATTTCCCCGGCCAGAGGCGTTCAAGCTCTCGAACCCGAGTGCACGAGCGCACGAGCGTACGGGCGCGTGAGTTTCAGAGCTGCATCGCCCGAAAATTCACCCCACCTCGAACAATACGTACGTGTACGCATGGTTGGGCGAAAAATTTTCGACGCTGCCCACGGATGGACGGTAATACTTGGGACGCTCTTAACCCGATTGCCTACTGCTTCCAGGATATTAGTCTGATCCTCTTTAATGGAACCACGAAAACCTTTCTCCCCGCTGGTTCGTTATCAGTGCTATCATCGCGAAAAATCTGGAGCTCCTCCCTTGAGAGCACTCGACGGTATGAAGCGTAAAAGACAGCCCCCCATTCCTTGGCCCATCCCTCGGCCCCGCGTTCCGCTCGCGCGCAATTTACAGCGTTCGCATTTCGGTTTCGTTTTCCTTTTCCTTTTCGTCCCTCCACGTCGATAGAAATCACCTCCCCGCCATGCTCTGCATAATGCATCGCGGATCCCGGGGAGATCGAATTATGCGGGAAATTTTTCATCCGAGAATAATTTAGCCTGTGGACAATACGCCGCGAGCTACCGGGGGCACGTGACGTTATTGTATCATATCGTGCTTCAAGCGAGGCGGCTTTTTCGCCGCATAATTCACGTATAAACGAATAATTACCAATTACCTCTTCATCATTATAATCGCTACTTGTACGAGTATAGCAACATTTAGAAGCGGAGGATCTAATAAGGGAATATCCGACGAGTGTACGTCGAGTGAAGCACTTGGATTTCTCAATGGAAGTCTGTTCAATTTTTCAAGCCTTTCCCACTCAACTCGATCTCGATTTCTAGCAATTTTATGGCACGCCAGCAAAGTTAGCGCATCGTTATCACTGCGTCCTGCATATATTCCAGCACCATCGCGCCAGAAGGTTATTTAATGCGTATGTACAAAGTGGCCGCCATAAAGATTGCCCTACCGCGAGACTCGGATCATTTATTTAAAAAGGAATGCAAGTTATCGTCGGAGGGAACAGTGGAAGAGTTAACGACACGCGACTGAAAAGCTCGCGTGATTCTCTCGGCGGCGCATAATGTAATAATGACGCGAAGAAAGCGTGTTGCGAATAAAAATGTTAGTTGGAAGAGGGAAACTAGCGTAAGGAGAAAAGGGGCTGGTGAAACGTTACCTGGCATCCAAATCCTCTGGACTGTGTTCAGTAATCGAGCTACGTTGTCTCCAGGGGTGCTTCCGCAGGGCAGATTTATCGTTCCGCAGGGTTCAATTAAGGACGCACCATTAAACCCGAAAATAATTCAGTCCGAGGCTAATCGGCGCCCGTATCCGCGGTGGATACGTTCAATTTAGAAAGGTATTTACTTAGCACGGAGAACGTTACACTGCAGTCACCTGCGATGGATGATCCTTAATTAACGCGCGAAACCTGCTACCAGGCATACATTTTCCCATCATTCTCACGATATAACACGACGAACCGAACCGAACCGAACCGAATCAGCAGTTCTATGTGCACGGACCACTGTGTGCAGGATCCGTCGTTTCGTCGGGATGCAAGAAGAGAGTTGCTGCAGGATCGATGCTTCGCTCGAAAGTCTATCGGTCCCCTCGCATTCTTATACGTTCACAATTTCCTCTGTTTGCCCGTGCTGTCCTCTTGCTGCCCCTTGGACGACACGTCGCGTCGCGAACGTTTGTCCCCCCTTGAATAACGTCGAACATTATTGTCGAAGGAGCGGGGAAAAAGGCATTCTCGATATTAAGGCATCGTGGGGGGTTGGCTAGCAGAGACGACGGGAGGAAAGTCTGGAGGATTATTCCGTCGACAAGATTCAGCTGGAAATTCGAAATGCTCGTCGTGCGTCCGCCTTCTTTCGTTCTTTCTTTCACTTTCTATCGCTCGGTTGCTCGGTCAGGAGTTGTTCGCCTAGCGCGTTTTTCCACGCCGGCAGGCATCGAAGGACAATAATTGACGCGAAGCTTGGAGGAAGCAATTTTAGTGTCGCGTACTCGGGATTCCTCGGGGTAAATAGGATCCCCTGCAACCCTCTCGAGCTCAAGGAAACTGATTTTCACCGGTTTTCGTCGCTTCGCAAAGCCCGACCGGGAACCGAGGGAATGGAGCTTTCCCCCTCACGAGTCACAATCAGCCAAGCTGAACGATTCGCAATCGATCTCGGTGGAGTTTTTCGTTGGTCGTACGTTCGAGGCAGTTAATCATGATGTCTCGGAGAGGCTCGCGCATCGATTGGAATTCGTTTCTCGGATGAAATTTGGCCTCCTTCACCCGGCGCGACGCGACGTTTACCTTTCGAAGAGGACTCCACCGGATGAACTTTCAATCCATTTATCGGTTTCCCTTCTGGGACAAACCATTTGCTCCTGCTCCGGAACGGAAGTGCTCGTAACGAGCAAGCGGCAGGATTTCGCAGACGAGTGGAAAAGTTTTAATTGTCCGAGCATCGACCGTCACCATTCGCCGTGGATTAGCCAGAGTAGACGATTCACGGGACATCGGCTCGGATCGCCTCGCCTCGCCTCGCCTCGTCAGACCCTCTTTGAAAGCCACGGCAGCCTTTTCCAACGTTAAACACTACGAGATACTTTAATTCCTTCGATTAACCAAACTACAAGTGGCTGACAACCTGTTCACTGTAAACTAGCTGCTCCGTTAGTAATTAATCCTTAACGAACAGATCCAACTATCCTCCCGAATCGAGACGAACTTTTCATTCGAACGCGCCAACTAATCTCGACGCGCGCGCGGCGATAAAGACGAATTCGCGAACGGAGCCGTTTAAAGGATCCGAAGGTTGGTCGATCCGAAGATCGATGCTAAGTACCGCAATCTCGATAGCGATCAATTTGCTCGCAATTAACGGAAGAATACTAACTGCCGACCGTTCGCGATGGCTCGGATTACTCGAGGTTACTCGGATCACCTGCAATAGTTACAACCACTTAATCCTGCGCACCATACATCCTTTCTTCGCTACTTCCCACGAGTCCTTCCAAGATTTACGAACGTTGCGCGAGGAAAGAAGAGGTAGGAAGAGACGAGAAGAGGAGAGGAGAGAAGCGAAGAGCAGAGAAGAAAAGAGAAGAGCAGAGAAGGGAAGAAGAGCAAGACGAAGGAGCGTTCTCCAGGAAGAGATCCTCGATGGAGGAACACAGAAGCCGGCTATCAGGAGCGTTAGCACTGGGTGACGCGTTAATTGTCGCGCACCCACTGGTGCACGTTGCTTCGGATCGCAGCGTGTTCAAGATCGTCCGCTCCTCGGAACACTTTCCATCGGCGGTGCCGCGAAATACCGCTGAATCTTGTCGAAGGGAAGGTGAGGATCGTCGTCCTGATCCTCGTCGTCCTGTGGTCCTTTGCGCGGGGACCCTAACCCGTACGAACGGTAGAAGATCATGGTACCGAGAGGATTCCCGTAGGCGTGGAGGCTTAACTTGCACACGTACGTACACAACGCGATCGAGAAAGGGAGGACTAGAAAAACCGAGAGCTGGACTGGTGATTCTCGGGCTGGAGGTCGCCGGGACGTGTTTCGCGGTTTGAGAGGAACGACTGGTGCCGCCGCGTGGCCCGAAACCTCTGTTCCCGTAGCGCGTGCGCGCCCCATTCAATCCTACCCTCACCGCGACGCCCTTCCGATGCTCACGCAATTCTACCTACGTCCACCCAGCAAACGTGATAGCCCCCTTTATCATCTTCTCAGTCTGTCGGACTCATGCTTCATTCTTCAGTATCCTTGGCTTTCCCTCATTCACCTTCCAGACACTTCCACCCACGCTCCAACTTTGTCCTTCCATCTTCCATCTCCCCTTACATTTACAATTATGTATGTACGTAGTTGACACGACGCAGCAACCTGGCTCAACATTCTTTGGAAGCACACGTAAACTAAAGTGCCTACGATCGTCAGCTTGTAGTCAGCAGCGTGGCTCGCCCCAGTTTCAATTTACTTTCGAGTCAATAGAACCGTCTTCCGCGTTGATGAATGGACCCGTGCATGAATCGGGGTCCCTTTAAATACCTCTGAAGGTATCGCGCTACGATTAATCCTAACTTCGTTACCGACCAACCAATGCCCCAAAGCTACGTCTAATAGCGGACTAGAAACTTTCGACTACTTTATTTTCGTTTTCCCCGGCTAGGGTGGCAAGGAAAGGAGACCTGCATAAAAGTTGAACCATTCCCTCGCTCCCCCTCGTTCGTGTTCTTTAACGTTCTACCATACAATTATGTATTATCCGCCTACTGTTTTACGATGGCCATTACAACAGTTTTACGTCACCGTTATATCCGCTTACGCGGCTATTTCCCTAGTTAGAAGTTTGCTACAGGTGAAATTTATGGTGCGCATCGGAGGATATCGAAACAGTAGCGCTTCCTTGTTAACGCTTCATCAGGCCCTTATCGTTATTAACGAATCTTTGAACGTCCCACTAACCGTATATACACGTTGAAATGGAGTACGGACCCTTGGCTCACCGTGATTAATCGCGACAGGAAATAATAAACTCTCGAGTTAATCAAGCGTGGATTATAATGCAAGAGAGAATCGATAGAGAAATGTTGCGGTTCCGCGAGAACTGGCTTTATGTTATACGTATACTTATCGATTTGCTATTTTTCATTATCAATTACGTAGGTTACAGGCTCGAGTAATCGATCGTGCGCATTTCGCCGAAAGTTTGAAGGAGTCATCCTCTAATTCGGGGTCGTTGCCCCGGCGCCGGCGCCGGTGAGAACGTGTTTGCGCACTTTGCATCACAGTTTCCATATCCGTGGAGATCCCCCTATCGCTCCGATTCCCGCGGCATCGAGACGCATGTAGTCTCCTCGATTTCCGCGCTTTCCGCTTCGCGCGTCTCTGAGCTGGAATCATTGCAGTCGCCCCCAAAACACATCGGTAGTTTCTTCTCCTGGGTTGCGCACGGCACTTTGTCTGGTCCTGCATAGTCTGGTAACGGTAAAATTGAAAAGTAGCTTTCGCGAGAACTGCACCAGGGTTATCGATTGATACTTTTACGAGGCGTCAGTTAGCTCGGTTTGGCCGAAATTATAAGTCAATTCCGTGCTCTTAACCTGCGTGCCGTGATAATTCGCGTAATCTCGTTATCCCGGCGGGTAACGTGCGAAAGGGTTGTTTAAAAGCTCGTTTAGATTAGCATCTATACGCGTCGCTGCCGACCAAGACTGCTTCAACCTACAGTAATGCTATCTTTTCGCGAATTAATTCATTTCTCCCCTGACGATTCGATCTTATCTTTTAATGCCGCTCCAAGGAAAATTTCAGCTTAATAGGGAACGCAACGAAGATTAAACACACGCGCGTACGCACATCGCGCCCCACGGTGGGAAATGCCCATTGAAACTAGGCGAGTGTATTTGAGGAAATGGACCGAAAACGTGGAATAAAATGCCGCGAATAATAATCAGGGGAGAATGGGAAGATCCCTGGGGTCGTATCGGCAAAATGTAAGGTCGTTCTGGAGATAAACTCCTCAATTAGAAGGGCCTTTATCGACGATTCCCCCCATTTTTGGTTCCGGATCACGTATCGGTGCCCATGTTGGCGGAATTTGTTGGAAATGTGTTGGCGCTTACCGGGCATTCCTGGGGGAAAGTTTGTCATTGCCGGCAGTCCCATTCTGGATTCAAACTGGCCATAACCGTATCCGTACCCGTACCCGGTGGGCGCCTTCGCATTTACGCCCGGTCTATCCTGGGCTTCAGGTTCCGTCGAGCAGCAGTTTCCAACCTGGCTGCAACAACCTCCGTTGCAGCAACTCTCCCTCCAAGAGCAGCAACCTTTGTCACTGGGACTGGGACTGGCACTGGCACAGACTCCGGCGCAGGCACTGCTTCTCCTGCCGTAAATAGTAAACGCTTCGTTATCCGCGGCTAGTGTCCGAACTGGACACGCCCGTAATTTCTACGGTCGTTCCCATAAACTTCGCTGCGAAGGGAAATCGAAAGTCTCACGGCATGCTGTTGATTTGCGGCCTGACCCAGGGAGAAGCGACAGGGACAGTCTCCCTCTCGTAATATGTCCCATCTATCAGTGGTTTATACGTTCTGAAAGAACAGAGGTGTTTCATGATCGCGCAAGAAAAGTCCGATCGCGTTTATCAAGTTAATTAGACGAAAAAATATATGTACCTGCAGTGATCGCACATGATACTTGTGAAATTTTGAGGTTCAGGAAATTTCAGGTTCCAGCGATGTTGATAGTGAGCTTTTTCGTTCAGCTATAGAGTTATCGATAGATGCTATGCACCGTACTCCTTCAAATGTTTATAACCATCGATGTTTATCTTTCTCGTATATACATAATAAGTGGTCCGAATGAAAAAGACCGATTGAAGTATTACATAGAAGCGTTTATTCCGAGGCTACGTAATTACACTGGTCAAGGAATTATTGAATCTTTATTGGGGCGAAATGATTGCGGGTTTTGCAAAGTTTATTTCCTATTTTCAGCGCAACATTTCGAAGGAGCTTCTGCTTCCTTCGACTTTCCATTTTTATCCTTGCAGCAACCGGACATGCAACAGCCACCGGCCGCCTCCCTCGCCCTGAAACCGACATCAATCTACATCTTATTTCCCTGCAAATCGTGAAATTTCCTTCTTAAAGTGAACGACATCCTAATTCGAACGTAGCAACCCTCCGCGTAAAACCTTGCAAGGCGAACATCCGCGTACTTTCCCTCGATTTTCCTTGGAACTTTCTTTGGAATTACATATTAATTTATTAGCCAGCCCGTATGGCCGCCGCGACGACTCCCCGAGCTCTCTGTTCAACGCTGTGATCTGTGATGTTTACCCGTAACCATTCCTCGTCCCCTATGAAGACAGCCTTCTTCAGGCTTCCTCAATGATAAACATGGTTAAACGTCTATTTGTCCTGAGAGCAACATTTATTCCGCTCCTTCGATGACGCACCTCCGTTACAACAGCCTTCTTGCTCTCGCGATCCGGCACAGCACGCGGAACCGCAACATCCGCCAACTGTCTTTGTCTCTCTGCACATTCAGTCGAGAAATTTGGTTACGCATCATCTATCAAAGTCTAATTAACCCATCGCCCAGAGAATACCCTCGAAGACTGAGGGTGGTTCGCGTCGCTGGCGGCCATATAGGTACTCAAACCATTCGCAACTATTTCTTAATTGCGAGGACAAACCGAGGCTGTCCGCCGCGCCGTATAGGTACGTATCAAAAGGATACCCGAAATGTAACAGAGACATAGCGATCATACTTTCTCGAGCAACAGCCACCAAAGTCCTTATCCTTTCCTTCGCCGTCCTTCTTCTCGCCGCTGTGAACGTAACGCAAGAAACTTTATTATCTATGACACATGGCTTCCGATTTCCGAGGTACGTCGGAACGGTCGTTTCCACTTCCGCGAGAGTCGCGAAAGAGAATTAAGTACGTATATCAAACGGCCACTCACTGTTCGCATTTGCACGTCACTTGACCCTGATATCCTTTCTGGCCGGTAACTTTTCTGCAAATAAACGAATCGCTTGGAAAAAGGCCGGATTCTGTAATCTCATAAACAGACGGAGGCTTACGAGCAGTGGTCACACATGATGAATTATCGTTGCTCCGTTGCAGTCGCTGAAAATCGTTGCAGAGAGGTAGCTGAAATTTTGAAGGGTCGCCAGAAAATTTTTACTTGGTCTTGCTCGCCCAAAGGAGAATGCCGATGCGACCAATTTGGTTCATCTTTTTTTTTTCGGCCGGCTGTTGTCTTCTCTGCCGGAGCTGCTCGATTTCGTGGCAAATTCGATTAGCTCGGTGCATGAAAAATAGAAGAATGCTGTTATCGCGCGTTCAACGCCGCGCGCCTCGTAGGGATGATTAATTAGGGTCGAGTGGATGGCAGGGCGTGGTAAATATCCACGTCAATGAATATTACTCGCGGATGTTACCGCCAAACGGAGTTACGAATTTACGATAGGGGCCGACGACTATTTTGATTTGGACATCGGAGAGAATTGCTCGAGGTACTTACGTATGTACCGTTCATCGCCTCGCAAAAGCTGCAGAAGCACTTGGAAATGTCGAAAAGATTGGCAAGCAAGAATGAGAAAGGAGTCGGAGGTGGAGCATTATACGATTCCCTATGAACCATACGGCACATAGCTACATACATATTTCAATCGAGTTTCGGAGATTTCGAGACAGTATTTACGAAGTTATAGTTTTCGAAGGTTCTATGGAGCGCACGTGTATCCTGTGTCCCATATACCCGATATGAACATTTTCCAACAGCTGACTGCCGCGAGTGCCGTTGCAGTAACCGGGTCACGGGCTTGATCCTGTATTTCGTTACAAGTCGCCCAACTTTCAGCCGATAGAAACGACACATTTCCAGCAAATCCACGCTGCGATCGATTTTTCTAAACAGATGTGTTTTCGGGGTGATATTGGCTGGTGGAGAGAAAGTAGAGTCAGGGGCAGGAATATCTATCGGGTAATGTTACATTTCCCGTTTGGGATAATACAACCGAATGCATCAATAGATACACGTAAATTAAAGGTATACAAACGCGTTCACTGCCTATTTATTATTTTCGGAGGAAAAAAGAATGACGCGTGACAGGGGAAACGAGGCGAAACTGTGCGTATGTAGGTATACCGAATAGAATGTACGCGCGAATCGACGCAAATGAAGCCGTATGAAATTGCGGGCCGCGGGCTTCGACGAAATTGCAAGCGTGCTCGCTCGAATCGAAACTTTGACAAGCGAACACTCGATGAGATAAAGTCCGTGGCTGTTCGATTCGACGATGCAGTATTCTCCACTTGGACTTTGAAATAAGCTCGCGGAAAGTTGGCCGAAAACGACTCGGGTGCACGGACCCATCGAACATGCGAGTCAACCGGCGATTCTGCTGCAGTATAAATCTTCGTTTGGCCTTCCCTGTCGTTTTCACGTGCCCTGCTGCACCACTTTCGCAGCGATTCGTCCATTCTTCCTCTTCTTTGAACGCGCTAATTGATGCCGAGTTATCGGAGCCTTGGCAGCCTTCGCTTGAGAAATCTGATAAACACGTTGATCTTACTAGGCTTAGATAATCGTTGGTCCTTAACGACGGCTGCTTAACGACGCGTTGTCCGTTCATTAATAAAGTTTAAATTAAGCGTTGTAGCCGGGAAAAATTGTTAGGCAGTTAATTACTGGCGCGATAAAAGGGCGGCCGCGTCCAGCGAGATTGAGAAACTTCTCGTACAATGGGGAGAATTTCATTTTCCCCTTCATTTTCCCTGGCGATCTTCGACGCGGCCTTCCGCTGAATTACCTCCGAAGACACGTCCAACATCTTTCAAACTAAAATAATCTACGCGGACGCAGTGGGCAGTAAAAACTCAGCCACGGCCCTACGATTCGCTCGACAATTCTTTCACATACATATTTAACGCGCAGGTTTTTGCGGCTGCGAACAGCTGCCGTCTTTAATACACCGCGTTGATTTTCCTGGGACAATTCTGCGCGGCCATTATCTCGGAAAATGTACACAATTATTCGCATTGAATCGAGATCGATACGCGCCGGTCTACGATGAACGATTTGACATCGGATCCAATATACCTAGCTAACAATTAAACGCATCCATCAGAGTGCGATTTAATGCGTGTCATCGATGCAGATACACTGCAAACGTATCTACACAGGTATACCTAATTGAAATGGACAAATGAAAGCGTGACACGCGAGTTATCGAAGAACCGTCGCGACACACACGTTGGGATCTAGACGACTCTGCAATGCACTGATTAATTAACAAATTGAAGCCGGCGAAAACAGAGTTAAACGCGTAAGACTCAGGAAATGGAAAGCAGAGCATGCATATCTGGATTCGAACGTTCCTCGGTAGACGGAAATTGCGAGCGTCAAGGGTGTTAGAGAATCAAAGTTGCAGAACGTAGAATAACGCTGCGGTTCCAATACTGTGCGGGATTCGAGAAGTTTTTCAAGACGTCAGAGAAGAAAGGGGATGCGTTGGATATTCGTAATAGTGACGTCAATCGCGGATGCACGCGGGTACGAGGGGTGGAGAAAATTGGAAAATGCGCGCGGAACGCAATGTGCACGCAGACGCATCGTCGCCGTACGATCGACCGAATTTCGGCCAATCAGCCGTGAGCCCGGCATGCGAATTTATCTGGGGGGGTAAAAAGTGCGAACACATTGTTGGAAAGGCGCCAGGTAACGCCACCATCCCCGCTTTCCGTTGCCTTCCGTCGCTTTCCACGGACCTGCATATCACGTTCCACCCTGACCGGCGATAAATCCCTTTTTCCCTATTCACACTTTACGAGGCAATTTTCGGTTGTGCACGAGCGGCTTTTCAACGGATCCTGCGCGTCGATCCATTTCGCTCTTTGTTTTCCCACGCTAAATCACTGCGCGATTTCTTGATCCGCCGTGGGACACGTAGCGTTACATACCTGCTACGTCTCTGATCGATTACCAGCAGCCTACGAATTCGTGATCGGGATATCGCGTGCATTTCTCAAACGTGGAATCTGTTTATCAGACGAGGTTTACTAGGTCCTAAAACGTGACAGGCTGACTCTAGTTCTCCAGAAGCGTGTCATTTTACGAGAAGGTTGCTCTTGAATCCGGAACAGCCAATTCCCCGTGGCCCAGCCCCGATGCAAGGCCAATGCTTGCACTCTAAAACTGGAACGGTTCTGAAAGTTTCCCGAGCAACGAGCAGCGTACCTACCTACCTTCCAGCAACCGTTGGATTTTACTATCCGAAACTCGCCCGAGATTCCGATCCACGCTCTTTCAAATATTGGATCGCCGATCGCCCTCGGTATCGGGGGATTATTTCCCGACTCTTCAAATATTAATCCAGCTTAATCGATACGTTGTTCTACGAAACCTTTGTCAACGTTTGCGTCTAGGGGCAGTCGCACAGTCCAGAGCTTTAGGGGCGAAACTTGAGAATTGTTTAGGAGAGATCGGTCTTGCCGTTCTCCGGCGTTTTGAGCGAGGCCGACGCGTCGCGTCGTATGCATGTATTCCGACGGATGGCCAAAAAATGCAAAACACTCGTATAACATCTGCAAGTTTCTGCACTCTCGCGGGGTAATGGACGGGGACAGAGATAAAGGAAAGTTTTATGCAACGTCCTCCTCGCCGACCATCGCGCCGCGTCGTCCGCGTCGGGGGAAAATCGGTAGAACGTTCCTCCATCCGTCCGTTGGAGCAGCGCGACCGGCCGGAGGCGGGTGACATTTTTTACAGTATAGTAGTCGGACATCGAGATAAAAGGATAACGAGGTAACGGCACGGAGAAGAATGGCCAATCGGGAAGATCCTTTTTCTCGCCAGCTGTGTACCGAGCTGGAAAATTCGGTGAGGTCCGACTAATCCCGGAGACTGGGATTAGCGGCTAGATCCACCCCCTAGATCACAGGGTTAGCTCGCCACGAAACTGTCCCCTTCGTACCGTCGCTTTAATAACGCTGTTTTGTAAAGCGGACACGACCGAGCGCGATAGCGACTGCTCTCTCGGCGCTCGCCTCTTCCATGAACTTTCGCCTTTCTCCCTAGCCAGGAATTATCATTTTTCTCGAGTCCACGCGAAGAGCTTCGGGGGCTTCCTCGAAAATCAACAATCGCAATAACGCACTCGCAAGTCGCGGCGAAGAGGTAAACACGCGAGAAACAAGCGCATCATTACGTACGTGTACTTGTACGTTGTCCTTTACTTACAATTACCCTCCTCGCTTTTTCTTTGTACTTTCTACTTTCGCCACTTATACCCCCGCTCGTCAGCAACACCTCCTTCTTTTTCTCTTGGCCGGCATCGCCCTTGCTCTTTCTCCTACGCGTGTTGTTCGCCTCCCTCGGTGTCATTTGCAACCCTTCCGCGGCCCTTCACACCTCTCGTCACCCTTCATTGTGCTCCCTTTCCGGCCACGCGGAGAGCTTAGAGATTGTTTTAATACCCCGATGGGCAGAACTGTGACCCAGTTTCAGGCCGTTGAATATAGACGCGACCTAAGCCACGCGTGCACCCCCGCGCACTGACTGCGAAAAGATGTTACACCGTCCAAGAACAAGTCTTTTTCCTTCAGTTTGCAATATGGAACATTTATTGCGCAACAGCCATACACAGTCGCGGGTAATATTTTACTCGTCTTCGAAACTTAGACGCTTCTTTCGAGGGGAAGTCTTCTCTGGAGTCTAATCCTAAAGGAAGGGGACGCTGTGTACGATCTGCAACGCAAAACTCCCAGTTTATCTGCCGAACGAATGCTGACTGCTCTCTCGTGTCGAAATGCTCTTACCTCTGGTTGAAACGTAACGTAACACTTGGCAATTTGGAAAGCCTTGTCGCAAGGATCAGACCCAGCTGCAACCAGATACCAGATTCTGTTGGGACGTCTAGTCGACGATGTAACATTGTATGTAATTGCATAATGGTTACTACTGTATGCACTCACAGACGGATTTGCATTTGTTAAGCAGCTTTATCGAAGATTCCTGCAAACTCCGTGGAATATGTCGAAGCGCTCTCTGCAAGTCTATCTCCGCGTTGCTATTTAGAATGCCATTCCTTGTCATGAAGCATCTCAGGTAGCACTTCAATTGTGGGTCCTCTTGCTCGAAATCTCCAGCCTTCATCCTCCTTAACGCCGCTGAAATATTTAACGGGAGAAAAAAAAGTACGTATAGGTACCTGTCGCTCGTCGATCTCTTTAACGTAACAATTAGATGCGTTTCGCGTTACTCGGTAAGTAGGTAGTGTACCCCATGAAACTTTCGACTCCTTCCGGCAGTATTTCCTGATGTCCGCGTCAACCGCATCCTGGCACGGGAAAAGTTCCAGTCAGCCTTGTTCGAAAAACAACTTAAAACTAAAAGTACATCCTTCCGGAATCACTCACCAACAAAATTAGCACAGTTAGAATTAAGAAGAAGAGGTGACGCCCAAACATTTTCACCGACACCCTCTGGCTTTCGCTACCGGCCGTTCGATTGCACTTTAGAGGTGCTGGCGACTGGCAGAAATTCTCAACCAACCACTCGACTGGAACTTTATCGGTCCGAAAGCTAACTGTTCTTTGATTGCTCCCATAAAAGTCGAGATTAACCAATGGCCATGATTGATGGTCAATCATAAAAACAAATTCAAAGAGTTTCGATAACTAAACCCTCAGGAAAACTCTGAATATGTATGTCGTAGGCGTAGGATTTAGTTTTAAAGACACTTGGATGTTTACCCTCTTCACGAGTTGCCCAGGCATTCTGGCATTTCTATGTATGTTTTCCCGTGAAGAGGGCCAAGCGTGACGAAATAGCGATACGCACTCGGGCCACGTTTTCTTGAGAAGACACCCCGCTGTTGCGAAAATCTATAGAGTTATGTAAATGACGATCAAGTCTTGGTCTTTTATTCCCTACAGCGTATACTTGCAAGTTCTTTTTCCACGTTTACTCCTGGTACATACAAAAACAATTCTGCCCTGATTATCTATCCTTTGGCCGGATAATCGACCTCCTTCCTCGTCGAATTACAAAGATCATCGATTTCTAACGAGCCATCTTATCAATCTACCGAGACTCATCTACTAAACGATTCACTCGGACATTAATCATGAAACTGTCTAAGCCTGGCATATCGCCCATCATCGAGATATCGAGATACACTAAATATCGGAAATGGCACCTGTTTTATGCTAGAAAACCTCCGGTTTGCTGGCGCTGATGAAAATGGAACGATTTTCCCCTTGTGGGCAAAGAAATATCGCACCGTATCGCACGAGCTTAATAACAACGATGAATAAGACGCACTATATTCTTGTGTTTGCCTTTTCTACCATCGTAACGAACAAAGAATCGTTGAGAATCGTTAATGCTTGTTTACCGATACATTGTCTGGACCTGATTTCTTGGTGACGCACTGGCTTCTTAGAATAAAGGAAGATCGGGTTACGCTGCAAAGTATATACATAAGGTCAGTCGGGGCGACTATCTTTGATCTTGCAGTGTGATTTTTTCCTACAAATTTCAAGGCACTAAGGCACGAACTCTCAATTGATACTCGAAAGACATTCTACGAGATAATTCTTCGGAAGTAATTGGAAATGTGAAGGGGAAGAGATACACCGCTGCCACGTGCTATCTCGCATTTCACTACGCCGTTTGTCCGTTCGCCATTCAACAGTTCAGTCAGGCCAGTCGTATCGGTAGAATCGGTCCGGTCGCATCGTATCGTATCTGGACCCTTCGAGAGGCGAAGAATCATGGAAGCGTCTCTGACAAAACAGGCCAAGTGTTATCGTCCGTTCCACAGGGATGTTAAGAAATTTCAACGACAAATCACGCGTACGAGAAAACACCTGCAATCGGCGAGAGAGGAAATCTTTCTGTGCAACGCTTGTCGACCGTTGATCCTCGGCAACAACCACGACGTTCTAGCAGTTGAATGTGACGATGCTACACCTCGTGCAGCTGATGCACGAGATTGCACATCCGTTAATACACTGGTCGCGTCTATTGTGCGCAACACCGAACCGTTAACGTCGAGTGAATCTATAAACCATTATCAGTCACATTGGCTTCTGATCGACTTTATTGTGACAGGGATAAGTGAAGCAAAGACAGGGGAAATTAAGATAAAAGGTGAGCAAGGCTTTTGCGTGCTTCTATTGTACCTATGTGCGTACATAGATAAGTTGGAACTCGATTCATCCCCGCCGCGCTATCAAAGCCGATTATGTATGTATTTCGCCCGCTTATTCTTGCGACTCGTGAGACTGTTTTAAGGTGATGCGTGTTCTCGATCGTACAGATGATTTGCTTCTGTTCTGGCTGGACGTTTAGGCGTAATAGTTATTGTTTTTAGAATGAATTTGTACTTGCTGCGTTCCCGTGATTATCGCTTGTATACCTATTGTTCTTGGACATTCTGGGAGAGGATTAGAGGCACGAAGACAAGAGGTGTTATACATATGTAAGTATAGGCAAGCGCTGCGCGTGCCTCCGTGTCCGTTGCAGCTGAAAGTTTTTGCGCATCGTTAGTCGGATTCAGTCGGATTCTAGAAGTGTGCGACGACTTGCTTTGAAATCGGCTGTCCGCGCGAATCTTGCTGGCCGTGTGCGCAGTACATATACCCCATTCGACGGAACTGACGGCAGGCACAGGCAGGCTGGGCAGGCAGAAGCTAGAAGCCAGAAGCCGCGCTCGTAGCTGCGAGTGGTGCGTGTTGTCACGTTGAATTGATTACACGGAATATCTCCGCTCGGTTCCCTTTTCGTCTCCGTAGAAACCGAGAGATACTTATCTTTGCCTGGCGGCGTACCGCGTGTGTCGCTTCATTTGCTTCGGACGCGGAACAACTTGTGTAAAACTAGGAAGACTGGGGAGACGCTCAAGTAGATATTAGGTTATGTAGAGGAAAGCCAGCAGTGGCGCTGCGGATATCGCGACACGAGTATAATTAAAATCAATGCAACGGTGCAGTATTTCGAGACGGGCTTTTCTTAAGGTTATTTCTGTCGAGGCGTTCGCTCGGTGAAGAAATGTCGAACGGAGTGACAGTGTTGAACAATGAGCAGGAAAGCTGCGAGACGAGTATGAGCTTCGTATATCGACTCGCGTAATTCAAGCGCCCCTGCATACATAGATACGCTGATACTCGTGCCTCTTTATTGTTTAGACTGCAACGCATCCATGGTCGGTGCCATCGCGACTGCATCTCCCGCGAAGGGATTGCAGGAGGGACACTTGACAGGCGTGAGTTTCCCTTAATTAGGATTAATTTTGCGACTATAGTTACAACTGATTGTGCCCTTCGCAGATGGAACAGTCAAACATCTCCAGGCCCGTCCTAAAGAGGCCTGCGGATTCAGATCCCGAAGGTCAGTGGCCAGTTGCACGATCAACGACGCTTAGTTGTTACGTGCATGCGCGTATTAAAGTTGAATTTTTGGTAGAAACAAGCAGAACACGGATCACCTTATAAGTCTTCCAGGTTCAGGGCCCTCGAGCTAACCGTGGTTTTTTAGCAAAGCACCGAACAAATTGATCTGTGTTTCTTAGGTAGCAGCAACGCGAAGAAACGCCACAAGAACCCGCAGCCCAAGAATGCAGTGTGCGCCTTGAACGAATTAAAAGCCGGTGCGGTGTACAAAGTTGTCGACCAGACCGGTCCCACCCATGCTCCCATATTTACTATCGCCGTACAAATAGATGGGCAAACCTACGAGGGAAAAGGTCGTACCAAAAAGATGGCGAAGCACGCAGCTGCGGAGCTGGCGCTGAGGAACATCATTCAGTTCAGAAACACGCCGGAGGTCCACCAAGCGATTAACACCTGCCAGCCGTCGTTGCCTCTCGAGCCAGATTTTACCAGCGACGTTACGGAACGCGATAATCATCTTGTGAACGCTTTCAAAACGCTCACCCAGGAGCCAAAGAGCACCAATAAATTTCTTGAAAAAGGGCCCGTTGCTCTGATTAACGAATTGTACCCGGGCGTCGTGTATAAATGCGTATCGGACAACGGGGAAAGTTACGCAAAGTTCACGATATCGGTAACTATCGACGGAGAAACGTTCGAGGGAACTGGACCGAGCAAAAAATTAGCCAAAGCTGCGGCTAGTAAAGCAGCTTTGGCTAAGTTGAGAAACGTTCACAGTTCTTCGTTTTGCATACCGCTTCCCGTCCGTGTCCTGCCAAATTTCCCCAATACCGGGCATTGGCAAGACCAGATGACGTTGCCCCAAATGTTAGCCGATAAAATTGGGAAAATGGTGAACCAGAAGTTCAGCGAACTTATTCAGTCGAAACCGCAACACGCCCGTCGTAAAGTTCTAGCGGGTATCGTTCAAACAAAAGGTTCAGACGCGGATCTGATATGCGTAACAACTGGTGAGGGCTAGTTTTTCTATGCGACTCCTTAGTCCCGAGCTGGGTTGTCTATGTAAAAGTAAAACTGTGGCATTGTCTTTGTTTCGACTAAAAGGTACCAAGTGTGTTTCTGGGGAACATTTAAGCGTGAGCGGTGGGGCTCTGAACGATTGTCATGCCGAGGTTGTGGCGCGCAGATGTTTGTGCGAGTACTTGTACAAACAGCTGGAGCTTCATACGGCTGATCGGGCCGTGGAATCGATTCTAGAGCCCTCTAAAAAGGGGTTCAAACTGAAACAAGGCATTCAATTTCACTTGTACATAAATACTGCCCCGTGCGGGGATGCCAGGATCTTTTCTCCCCACGAAGAGAACGAGTCCGTTGACAAACACCCGAATCGGCGAGCGAGGGGTCAGTTGCGAACCAAAATAGAATCCGGGGAAGGGACGATTCCTGTGAAAAGCAGCGAGGGTATCCAAACGTGGGACGGTGTACTTATGGTACGCTATGCGCTACACTCGGTGTCCTACACTAACAGAAATAACAATAACACTAAGAATAAGAGAAATTCTACTTGGTTTCCCGCCAACTCTGCCGTACAAACAAACGTTTCTTTCTTCAATTTGTAGGGCCAAAGACTGCTAACGATGTCGTGTTCGGACAAAATAGCTCGATGGAACGTACTTGGTGTGCAAGGTGCACTGCTAAGCCACTTCATCGAGCCAATTTACTTCCACAGCATCGTTCTTGGCAGTCTATTGAACCCAAGTCACATGTACAGGGCGGTCTGTGGACGCATCGAAAACACGATTCAAGGTCTACCACCGCCATACAGACTTAACAAACCGCTAATGAGTCTCATCACCTCCTCGGAAGTTAGACAGCCTGGGAAGGCACCAAACTACAGCGTCAATTGGACCGTCGGTACGTGAAGGTGATGCTAGGAGTGGTTACGTTAGAGAAACTTGATGGTAAATTGTAAATGTTGGATGTATTCCCAGGCCAACCGGACGCTGAGGTTATAAACTGTACCACGGGGAAAGACGAGCTGGGTAAACCCTCGAGAATATCCAAGCAGGGGCTTTTCAGAAGATTTTACAACTTGTTAGGTAAACTCGATACAATTGACGACGCTGATGAGAATCAGTGTCGTCATTATCTAGATGCAAAATCCTCTGTACAGAATTACTCGGTAAGTCTGAAGTTATTCTCGTTACGTTACGTTACCTTGTCTTACGATTCGTGACGCGTACTCGGTGTCTGATGATTGTTCTTTCTTTAACTTTTTTCTGCAACAGCTTGCCAAGCACCAATTGAAGGAGGCCTTCGTGAAGGCACACCTTGGAAGTTGGGTTAAAAAACCGATCGAACAAGACATGTTCGAGGTCGATATCTGACTAAATCAGGCTAACGATAGAATCTCGACAAACGACACAGACTTTCCGTTGACAGATTATGTAGTTCCTACTGCAAACTAGATCGCTCGTTCAGCGTGTTATGATATGGCAGAATGCGGCATCAGTAAAGCATAAATCGTAGGATCTCACGCGTTTTGTCTGTCTCTTTGACGTTGCGTTGTGCGATCGTATCGTAAGCATCGTGTTCAAAGTACATTATAAAATAAATACAAACCGGTTGCGGCTACTTAGTCTTCTTCGTGCCCAAGAAGGTTTTACGATTCGATAGTTGCTCAGTTTAACTATAGGGCTACCGTGGCACGTTTCGATACTTCGAAATTTTTAGCGTCGTGTCAATTTCGACATGTTTCATAGACTGGTAGACACGAGTCACGGAAAGAAAGACGTAAGTGTTTTGTTTCACAAGAGACATCAGGCAGGGGAAGGTTGTGTACTTAGTTACTTGCATATATATATATATTACGTAGTGGACACGCAATTTACCTTAATTAAACGTGCATCGGGTTCGATGTGTTCTTCACGAACAAACGATTCAGCACATATCCGAACGTACGGCAGTCTTGTTATCGAAACGGTTTAGTAATATATACATACATAATTACGTAATTTCACGCCATCCGAATACCAAAGAAAAAGAGACTAATATTTCATTGACATTCGAAGGTTACTCGTGCCTGCAATATTTCTTTTCCTAGGCTTTAGATATAACAGTGATAATAACATGCATCACGTTACATCCCCAAAGGCTGTGACCAAGTATAGAATCGTCGACGTGCAACTATCACTTATTTTGGTGCGGAATTCGAGGAAATAACACAGGAATCGATTCCTTGTCGGCGCCGCGCGATCAATCCTCTCTTATCCAACCTTCTGATCGAGGGGAAAACTTTCCCGTTTCTTCTTTTTTTCTCTCTTCCGTTTTCCTTTGCCGGATATTACCACTGTGTCAAGTCTCCTAAGAATCGTCGACAAAGAATCGGCCCTTGACAGTTTGACGTTACGTTACCATTACTTTACATAGGGAACAAATGAGAGCGAGAGTGTGTGTGTGTAATTAAAAGTGATCTGATAAGCGTGCAAGTATGCTTGAGTTATACGAGTCAATAAGTAAACTTATAACAAGTATATTACGAACGATAGTTTAGAGAATCCTAAGATCATTGCCTCACTGTGCCAGTATTATATAATTCATGCAATTCTGCCGTAGTGACACACTGCCCGGTGTCGGTCCAGTTTTGCGTGAGACACGACAATTGAACGGAACTAAGTAGTTCCGTTCAAAGTATTTTACCAAGTATTAATAGAAGCGAGCACTTGTGCGGGAGAAGTGTAGCTGATTAGTGAGACTTTCCAAGTTAAGTTATCTAGAACAACACACACGTACATACATCGGGCACCACTACCGTTTTGATAATACATATACAATTATTTATTTTCCCTTTTTTTTCTCTTTTTTTTTTCTTTTGATAAAGTTTATCCATTAGTATTATTATTATTATTATTTACGCAACGATCCAAAAAAGCGTACGAATATTTGTGCCAACGAGAAACGAAAACACAATCATGCCAATGATAGGCTACTTTAGCCAACGTTCGCTTGTTTTTTCTGTGTGTGAATGAAAGTTAGCTTGCGTTAACAACTCGAATGCTATTATGCTTGATTCTCTTGCCACTTGATAACAAGCAAACGAATCTTATAACCGCGAATTGCCATGATCGCATCTTACAGCTTGCTTCTTGCCTTTGCATATACATTATGCATTAATTCAATCTCTACGGACACACCAAACTTACGTATAATGTTTACCGGCTTCCCGTCGATAAACGAATAAATCGAAGGAAGAGTACTTAACGATGAACCAGAGTACTCTCTGGGATCGGGGTCAACTATTAATTTCCGTGGTATCGAGTTAATTTTACGTAGCACCTAGAGCAGCAAGGCGTGTGTACGGCGTGGAACGATACGACAAACAATCGAGAGAAGTGAATTGCCACGACACATATAATTATCTAGTCAAATGAGTCGTTATCACTTCCTCGCGTCACACGATAAGTAGTGATTTTGAGACGGAGTCGTCGATACTTTACATTCCTAGGATATAGGGTTTTTATTATATAATATAAAGATAGGGGGACGCGAATCGCGGTTCTCTTGACTCTTCCGTATCTTCAAAGCCGTGTCGCGTACACAAACACACACTTTCTATATACACATATTATATCAGACACACGTACAGACCGATCGGTACCGATAGAACACCATTTAACCGTCAGTGATCAAAACATGGAGTGAGCATACATAGCTGTTAATTAAGTACCGATAGATTTATTAGTCGATCTCGACTTATACCACTTCGATTTTTCTCCAATTGTACGGAGGATCATAGTCCTAGAGAACATCGAGCATAACACGAACTCGTAGTCAGCTAGAATTTAAGCTTGACTAGTGCCTCTAGATGTAACTTTGTCTAGAATAAGTTAACCGATAGACGAAAGTGCGACGAGTAATAAACCTTTATTTACCAAGTGCCGAGCGTTACATATCTTACAATCGTCTTCATTCTGACCTATTGCAAAAAGAAATTTAAATTATTACAGGAATGTAGTTTGGTATCCGTAAAGGAGCAAGGTACTCACTTGTATGTACATATACAGTGAGTAGCGAAAATATTCGGACACTTTTTAAAATAAATCCAAACGACTTGAGTTTTTTTGAGAAGCCTAAAATAAATTTCATCAAAATCGTTTATAGCTCAGAGCAACGTTAACCGATTTTGATGAAATTTTAGGCATGTATACAACTTAAATCAACAAACTGGATTTTTAAATTTTCATTACAGGCTCGGATAAAAAAAGTTGAATAAATCACCTTTACTATTTTTTTTGCTATTCCGACCAATTTTTTTTCAAACGATGAATCACGTCACTTAGCAAACTAATCCTTCTAGCTTCTAAAAAACTCAAGTCGTTTGAATTAATTGGAAAAAAGTTAGGGTAAACCAACCAGTAATTGACCACATACCAGTGAATGACCATTAGGCAAAGAAATGTCAGTTATAAATTTAAACATTATTATATGTTTATAAATGGAGTGTAGTTACACTTTTAATATCCTATATATTTAGTTATGCGTATTAAGCAAACATTAATAAGTACAATTCTCATTAAAAGTATGCGGTCATTTACTGGGCTTCTACACGTTTTGCATTTTATAATTGTTTTTTTTCGCAATTTCAACAATTGTTTTGTCGTTATACATAAATATATTCAAGTATTAATCTCAAAGATCCATAGATTCAACAATTCGGTCATTCACTGGTTGGTTTACCCTATGCGATTTTAAAAAGTGTCCGAATATTTTCGTCACTCACTGTATGTATGTATAGCCTGCTGTTTCTGCTTATTCTGCCTACTCTGCCGTTACACACTTTTAATACATTCTCGTCGCGGTAAATGCATGGTTCCTTCCAAGTAGGTGTAATGCATGCTGCGAATTTAGCATTATCCGAACGAGACGTTGCGTTAGTCTGGGACAACAACACTCGGAGGCATTTTCTTTTTTTCAAACGGTATATTAATTACATTGTTACTGTATAATATTCTTCCTCTGATAATAATCTATTAATGGCGTTATACCTATAGTATAGCTATTATCGCGCTTCGCACATGAATCCCTCTACAGGCCTTTCCCCTTCCACCGATTCGTTAAACTCTGTTGCTCGGTGAGTAACTTGGACGACTGGAGTCGGTTCCAGCTAAATACGTTACTACACTTCAGTCTTGTTAGACGTACTGGAAACAACGTGCGTCGCATAAAGCAAGTGCCGTAGATTGTACCGTAGAATACCGTTTCTCACGGGCCGCGCATATTCGTCTCATTAGCAAGAATCGTCCTTGGAAGAGGAAAAATCTCGCTGTCGCGGTCATTTTATCGGCGATACGAGGCGACACGAGACGATACGAGGCGATACGAGGCGACACCAAGCGACCACGTGCGAAGCAATCTTCCTTCCAACGTTACGTTTTACATCCATCTTCTCTCTTTTCCCTTTTAACTTAACTTCTAGGTGATATGTATTGAGTTTGCCGAATGTCTTTTGCCATTAACTTTTCGCGCGTGACTCCGTTCACTACTGAGGATATTGCAGAGCACGTGGGTCTGGGTGAAAAGTATGCTCGGATAGAACGTCGCGTGGGATAATGAATTCAGGTGAAAATAGATTCTGTGGTATTGCCTTCGAATCCGAAACAGTTCGCTAATATGTACTTGTATGGGTTAGGGAAGACTTTGAAGTTCCTTGAAACTTGCCATTGATTGCTAACTAACAAGCTTGCATTCAATGAAAATATGCTCTGTGCTTATGCGATCGTAGATGTAGCTGGACCGAGGATCGATACGCAAACTAAATATTGAAGAATACGAAACAAGTGATAATTTCATTGCATTTACATGTTTCGAACACGCCTTTCACCGAGTCGAGGCTCGGGTCATTCGAATTTAAAGGCAAAAGCCAAACGTTCGATCGAGTATCAAACACGAGAACGAATCAAGTGCTATAGGCAAGCTTTGAGAACATCGTAGACATCGATATTAACGGGCAAGACAATTTTGAGTCGATTGCACATTGATGAGGAAAGAACCAAATTCGTTATTTCACACGTCAGATATGTTCTCTTCCTAATATATATATATATATAGGAATCTACAGTAGTGGTCCGTGATTAATCAATACGTATTATATGTCCAGCTTCTCTGTGTCGTGCATGCGCATGCTTTCGATAAATGAACGGTTCGGATGGAAGCTGGGTTAGGTCGCTGATGGCTGCTATTAATTCTACTCAGCTTCAGTGGAAGGTGTCCTCGAAAACTATTAGCTCTATAGGGGTGATGTCGCGAAACTTAGACCCCGGATAACAGGTATTCATTCTGACCCACACACTTACAATTTAATTACGTTTACTTAACAACACTGAGCTAAAGCACTCGTATGCGTACGACGCTATGCCTTAGGTTTATCATGAAATTCAACGAGATGCGTAGTAGGTACAACGTTATTTCTAGCTTGTGCCTCGGGAAACGAGATCTCGAGTACGGTAGCAGGATGTTGGAAGAATTCGAATTAGGCTGTGCGCGACCGCTTGCTCGAACCGCAGCGAGACAGGGAACCTGGCCCTCACAAGTGTCTCGGCTCGGGCAACCGTACATCTCTAATGATTCTTCCGACTCGAAACATCGGTCTTCGTCCCCATCGTTATCGCCGACCCACTTAGCCATGCTCTATTTTCAACAATATCGTACACCTATCACGAAAAAACGTGTCTGCTTACGTAATAAAACAGTACGATACAGAACGAGACAGACTACTCGATAAATTCTCTACCGGGTTAGAGTACAAGTAAGACGTTTTATAGATACAAGACGCAACGAGCACCGTTCAGCCTATAAACGGAAAACAAAAGGTGAACGAGAAACACGGGTTACAATATCGACACGTGGGGGAGGAGAGAGGGGTAGAGAAACGGAGAGTATTTACAATGAGTGCTGGCGATCCTCTATCGTGCTTTGTTCGACAGGCCAATTGCGTTTCCTCGTCCCGGTCCCGGTTCCGGAGGATGCCAGAATTCTCGGTGAAACGAGAAGCAGAGTTTATACGCGAATCGCGCGTAGACACACAATTAATACATCGAGGTGCTTGACTCCACCAGCAGCAGCAGCAGCAGCAGCAGCAGCAGTGATCGCCATCCACCACCAGTGGTGGAGTGCAAGTCTGTAAGATAAATAGATATTTTCGTTGAAGCGACCCCGCAGATCGTGTTGTCCTACACGTGTTGGGCATGTTACGTATAGAGTTTAGTCACGAAAGATACCGTTACACTGCTGTACAATCGTGTTTTCACCTGTACAGAACAGTCGCGTAGCACGCGATCGCTCGGAACGCACATTTCTCCTCGGATTTGCCTGCTTGCCGAACCGATCAAATTGCTACGCGGTAGAAATGATCGCGTGCCATCAGACTACATAGAGGGTACACCTTTGCTTGCTTTTGCGCGTGCTCTCGTCCAAGTCGCTCGATGCCCTGGCGAACGTAATCGGTTTTCTAGTTGCTACGCGTATTTTTCGCAATGTTTCCGCGCGTTGTCGCCGACCTTCGGTTGCGTCACTGTTATCCAACTGACAGCTTCAACGTACTTTTAACGATCCATAAACAAGATAGCGATTGGAGCGTTCAGTGTCTCGAAGAGCAGGCACTTTCGGATCGTCGCGTCGGTTCGTCAGTCAGGCTCACCGTAGACTTCTCTACTCGTTATCCTTTTCGGTGCGAACAGTTTGGATAGGTCGCCGAACGCAATGCGTGAATTTGGACGTGACGATATACATAAGTAAGTACATAGATGAAAGGACGCCGCTCGACAGGGGACCGTAAAGTGTTCGCGTTCGGGTTCGGCTATCCTGTTGCAGTCTGTTGACTGTGTACGAGATTCGTCGCTCTAACTCTTCGAAGATGGTCCGCGTTTGTTCATGCTTCTCCGAAGAACGAGCCGGCCGTCTGCCAGTATTCCCTGACCATCCTGATCACCTCAAGCAGGATCGATCCTCCAGGACTGTTACCATTCGTAGTCGTGCTGATGGAAAGGATTGGTGCATGGTTGTTGAGCGTGTAAATGGGTCACTATCGGCGGTGGCTTGACCAGATCGAATTCCCTGTTAACCACCTCACTGTAAAGCTGTGGAGAATGAGAAACGTTTGATCAGGATACCGTTCATAGCGGCCAACTCACGGGTCGAAAGATGGCGAATGTGTAGCAGCTGGCCACGAAGCGTGTGTAATAGAGCTGTAATTATTCGAACACGAATTTCGAATATTCAGAACGATCGAATTTCGGATTGTACCGAATAGGAATCTGAACATGCAATATTTCTTCACACTTTATCACGAAATTCTTTTCATATTGGCCTTAGATTATTCGAATATTAATTACAGCCCTAATGTGTAATACATATGAAGAAAAGAGAGGAATATTTTCGTTCAGAGAGTATAGCCTTGCGTAGAAGTTTTCTCTCGATCTGTCATTCTACAAACGTCTTGCTCGCGGACGTTCGAATTGGGAGGGTTTTACTAAACCTGGAAGCTCCTACGGATATACTCGTCCTCGCCTTTGCCAGTCATACCGTAATTATATCCACCTCCGCCGCCGCCACCACCACCACCACCACCACCGTTCAGAAATGGATTCGTCGGGTTTACGGGACCTGGAAGTAGCGTACCGATTAGATAATTGAACGATTAAAAGTGGAGCGTAGGCTTAACGCTATCGGTTAGCCGTTAGCGAGAGAGCACCGCTCACCTCCATTTGCACCGGGTACACCGAGGTTACCGCCCGCGGTTTGATAAGTGGCTCCGTAGCCAGAATCCTGATTAGCCAGCTCGTGAAGGCGAGTGGAGCTGAGCGCTCGAGGTATGGCATTGCTCGGCACGCCATGCGGAGCCAGATGCGTCGCCTCGGCCACCTGATGCGGATCCTCCGTCTGCGGCAGGTCCGAGACAAAACCTGTGTCCTTCCTGTAAAAATTGATGAACACGAACACGCCCAGCACCACAAGGCATATCAGTCCGTACGCTCTGAAGGTTGCAGTGGTTCCTGGAACATTCACCGCCAATATTATAAGCCTCATCGTTCCAGCCTTGGTCGACGCGAGCGATTCGGAAATCGGAACTCACCGTAAGCATCGACAAACATGCCACCGATTACAGCACCGCAGCCTCTGCCAAGACCATGGTGGACACCTTGAAGAACACCTTGCGCGCTAGTACGCAGCTGCGGGGGCGTGTTGTGGGCTATGTAACTGCAGCACGCGGCCCAAACAGCGGCATGAGTTATCCCCTGGATAAATTCGAACGGCAGCACCCACCACGGCGTGGTCAGCCACGATATGTACAAGAAACGGAGAACGTTTCCACCTAGTCCCATGCATAACACCTAGAAGTGAATGGACGCTGCTGTGGTAAGACGCGACAGTTGGCTCCTCTGGGAATCTGGCGGTATCGTGGATTACCTTGACGTGGCCGAGCTGACGGATCAGCTTGAAACTGAAGAAGTAAGCAAATATCTCGGATATGTGATTGATGACGGAGGCAACGCCGAACAGGGTGGGCGTGCCACCGTAGTCCTGAAGATGCCAGAACAGAAAGGTGAAGATCAGCCCAATACCGAAGCCCATGAACCAAGCAACGAAGAGGAAGGAAGCGCACTTGAGGTCTTTAAATTGCTTCAGTACGGTCACCCATTCCGGGATCTCTCTCATCGTTTGAGCAAACATTTTTGTCTGAAAGGATAAGAACGGTGGTTCGCGGATCGGTTCGATATCCAGAGATCGAGAGACCAGCCAGCGTTCTACTGCCTACTACCTTGCCCTCCGGTGGTTGAGGCTTCGGATTCACCGCCGCCGATGAATCTTGAAGGCTAGGTAAATTCAGCTGCTGCGACAGTTGACTCTGCAATTGTTCCTCCCTCGTCGGTTCAGCCACGGGTTTTACCACTTCCTGAGTAACGGAACAAGTTGTATCGCGGCTGTTTCATCCGAGTTTCTCGCTCGAGTCGAGTGGAGTCGATCACTCACCGGCTCTGAAGCGATCACATCGTACTTGAAGTTGATCTGCGTGGCTGCGATCAACGCGGCGCCCATCAGAACGCAAAAGGTCGCGAAGCAAATGGTGTAGTTCTTCTCTCTGACATCCGGGCCACATGGATGATCGGGGAAGGCGGTGCTGTTGTCCAGAGCAATGCCGACAAAGAACATGGCCAATCCCCATCCCAAGCTGCCAAACATTCTCTGGTGACCGTACCTGCGGTGTAAAAACCAACCTCGAGTTTCCGTGGTACATATACGAGAGCTCCAAGTTCGACCTCAACGTGGAATCTTACCGGTCCGCGTCTTCGCCCAACAGAGTGATGACGGCCGAGTCTGCTAGCGTGATCGCAGGCGCTGAGAAGAACTCACCGACTATCACCAGCAGCAGCAGCAGGAAGAAGGTTTTTTGAATGTCCTGCAAGCAAGAGTTTCTCGTTAATCGCGTGCAGCTTAAAGAGGGCCAACTGGAAGTGGAGGAACGACGCGTACCGGTAACCTGTAAACGATGGAACTGAAAAGTGGCTTCACCCATCCCTTGTTCTCCTGGTCGTTGTAGTTGGCAGCATAAGCGACCGTGTGAGGGCTCTGACCGCCATGGGGCACCCAAACGTAACGTCGGGTTCTCACCAATGGCATTTGAACATCCTCTTGATTGTCTTTGTCATCTTCGTCGTCGTCGTCGTCGTCGTCATCGACGTCATCATCCTCGTCCAACTCGTCCTCCTCTCCTTTCTGCGGCAGTCTCTGCATGGACGACCAGCGCTGCTGAGAGAACAGGGACTCGTCTTCGTCGCTGCCTCTGTTCACTTCGTCCTTCCCATCTTTCTCCAACAGCATCTCGACCGACAATAATCTCTGCTGAGAGTCACGTTTCACCATAACCTTGGCCGGAGGTGGTTTCACGCGAGTCTTGCTGTGCGTGTTCGCTTTTTTCGGCGGCTTCCCATCGTCCAAGGGTTGATTCTGAAATAGAAAGCACCGGCGAGTCTTCTTTACCGAACGTAGGCCGACAAAACTTACATTGAGGAACCGCTTGTACTCGAGCACATCGGCCGGTCGATTCTTCCTTTGCAGGGTCTCGAAGTCGATAGTTTTGGCTTCAGGATCGTCCGCGTCGTCCTCGAACACCAGCTGCTTGTACTTGAGATCCTCGACAGGGTTCTCTTCGGTGGTGGAGACCTCCCTTCGAACTCTGTTATTGTTGTGGTCGTAGTTTTCCTTCTCGGAAGAATCTCGAGCGTTCTGTTGGACGTTATTCGTGGACGTGTCCTCGTCTTTCCGCAGTCGCTCGAAAACCACGTTCGCGGCAACCTCCAAACAGTCGTCGTCGTTCCGATGATAGAAATCGTCCATGCTGGCCGATCTCTTGACGATCCTCTGTTGAGGACTGGACGCTTCCAGATACAGGGTCTTGTTTCGCAGCACCATGCATGACGTGGCTGGGGGCTGAATGAAGCCTAGAGGAAGCGTGAAGATGATCCAGCAGGAAAGAGAGGCTAAAAGGATCACTTTGCCTTTCTGCCATCTGGAAAAAAGTAAGCCGATCGATCACACTGGACACCTCGAATATCTGCGGCAGGACGTCCAACGGACGTCCAAGTATAGTCGGTGGTTAGGATCGAGCGTAGAGGGCTTTCGAAGCTAGGCTATGGACTTTCACAGTAGCCGATCGTGTTCCGGGAAGTTCGGTATACCGCTCCCATCGACTATACGCACAGTCGCTCACCTGTCGGCCAACGAGCCCCAGAAAGGCGCGCTGAGGAACTCGATCAGGGGCCTGATCCCGACCAACAGGCCACACTGTCCAGCGTTCATGCCCATTTGCTTGAAGTACACCCCCATCAGGGGGAACAGGGAGCCGAAGGCCGAGTAGAAGAAGAAGTAAAAGGTTTTGACCGTGAGAAGTTCCTGATCCACCGATCCGAACAGGTACTCGATCACGTCGCTCTTGCCACGAATCTTGTGCGTTGCCTCCTTTGGCTGCGGATACAGGTTGGGATCGACCTCTCCCTGTGCCAGAGGGTCCACCATGGGCCGGACACTTGGCACTTGGGGCAGTGATCTGCCGGCGCCCAGTTGCGATCCTCCCTCGGCAGCCCCGTAATCGTAATCCTCGTGGCCATAGTTCTGCATGACTCTCACCTACGAGGACCAACTCTCTTATCCTCTCTTGCCCTCTGACTGCTCTTCTGCCTTCCTCTTGCTCCGGGACAGGCCGATCGAATCGAACGAGCAATCGTCCGGTGATCGCGATCACCACACGACCACGTCTCACCGATTCTCGGACACCAGCGTTGCCCGGAGTTACTCCAGCCAACTATTCCTCCGTCCCGAGTCTGCCGTCTTTTCGGAATCACCAGCTACAATCCTTTTAGACCAGCGTCGAATCGATGGCCAACCGTGTGGCACCTTTCGCTCGCTAAATCGATAGTCCTGACAGTGCGCCCGCGCAACTTTGCCATCCGCGCGTCCACCCCACCAACCCGATTCTCGGTTACTCGGTTGCCTGTAACTATAGCGATGCTCGTTCGATCCTCCCTCAAGCGAGCTTCAGAGCAATTTCCGATTTACTAGCAGTTGGAACTAAAGATCGCTGAGGCGAGAGGAGAGAGAGGAACGCCCAAACGTCTCGGCAGAATCGACTAGCCTTTGGCTGATCTTGGAACTTTAACAGCTACAAGCGCCTTCAAGATATCCAGATGTTTCAACAACCGTCAAGCCTACCTAGAACACTATTGCGTTCGGAGAGTAGGGTTCTTTCAGATCTCTCCCCGCCTGCCCCTATCATCTTCTATCACCCATCTTTCATCTTACACTTTCTTCTTCCGTGGTTCTTGCGCAGTTCATACGTTCTAATTTGCACGCGGAATATCCGGTTTCCGAGGAGCCTGTGCAGATGCCAGTGCTAACACCTTCGTTCGCCGTTTCCTTTTCCACTGCGTTCCCTTACATCACTTGAAGTGCAATTTGTATCCACCCGCGAGTGGGATAGCCTAGCCTTCCAGATTCGCGTTTAGGGAAACCTTTGCGGTGCTGCCAACCACTGCGTTGAACGTCCAAGACCCTGACCCGCAACATACACATGCAATTCACTATCGTCCATTTATCTCCGCAAATCCGGGAGTTCCACTTATTCGCTAATAATTCTTATCGCGTGTAATATAAAGGGTTCTCTGACCTAATCTATGTCTCGAAAGCTGTGCTACTGGAATGACCATCAGACATTAGAGCATCAGACTCTCATTAAGGATTATGGGCCATGCGCCATGGTCAATGAAAAATCAATTTTCACTGCGTTCCTGTAGTAGAGGAGGGTATTAGATAAACAGTTACTTGCAATATTCGACGAGAAGGTGATGCATGCATGTTAAACAGTGACACATGTTGAATGATATCGGTGCATCGCGCGTCTAACACCGCGCGAGCACGGTTCTCTTGCGTGATTGCAATTTTCCTTTACTACCACAGATAAGGCCGGAGCTACGACCTAACGAGGGAGATTGATCGAGCAACATCGCGAGAGATTCGATTCGGTTCCCCAACTAAACTCAATCAGCAATGTGTTCTTCACTATCCAAATCGATCGATTCGCACGCGTTTGTTTGGCGAACTCTCAGGGCACCGATCCCACGGATTGACGTGGTACGCGGCGAGTCGCGAACAACCGTGAGATTGTAATATCGCTGACAGTGTAATATTGCTGATAGAACGCAGCAACGAAGGCGACGATGAGAACGAGCGCAAACCAGTCGCGACGATTAATTCTTACCGACTCCAAATGCTGCCTTATAATACCTAGAGGAATCGCAAATCGCTTGCAATTTCGATGGTTCTCCTAATTAAGAGGAACGGGGACAGACCAGGGAATCTCTGACGAATGAATGTAGAAAATAAATATTAAGTTTATTCGGTAGTCACGCTACTAATGAACATACAAGCGGCTAATATGCGAGTTAACTTAAATTACTAAAATCTATGTACAAGTCCGTCTTGCAGACGCTCCATGGCCCACCCTCCAAACAGTCTATGCCCTCCATTTGTCGATCCAATTCGTCGGTTCGATGTCATGTTGATTGTCTTCTAATCCCGACGGTTTAAAACAACGTTCGGTATGGGGTCTATGTGAGAGCGACCCTGGAACGCCGTAGAAGCGGACGTAGAAGACGGCGCAGGTTTCGGTGGCCCTTGAAACATACAGGTCTTTGCGGTTTTCAGCAGCCGACCGTTGTTCGCCGTTCGCCAGTAGACCGTGCGAACCGCCTGCTTTCCGGCGACGTAGCTTACTGCTCCACCGATCAACATCTGAAAGTAAAACGTACGGAACGTTAGTTGTCCAGGCAGAATTCCAGGAATATCGAATTGTGAAATGCGACGGGTCGGTGGGATAAGTGTGGTACCACTGAATACGATACGGTCCTCTCTAAGGAGGTCTGCAACGATCTGGGCGAAATGAGCGTAGACTAGGTGCTGGGAATTGAGTGAAAATCCTCACCTTTGTATACTGTGACTGGTGACTAGATCGTTGGAATAGAACCGAAAGGATTCTACGTCCAAGTGGCCTGCAGTAGCTCGAAGAGTTGGTGATTTAGCGAGGGTAGTCCCGCTGCAGGCTTCGTTGGCTCATCCGTTCGAGGAGAAAAGCTGAACTGGCGAACAGACCTCCTCCGGTGAATAATTTATACTTACGATTAGCACGACGTCACGGGATCTGGTGATAAGGACATGCTCGCGCGTCATTCACCGTGATCACCGAATCCTCGAGCGGCGTACGCAGCTCGGTGGTCCCGGTGGTGGGACGCGGACGTTTTTACAAACGGCGTAACCGAGATAATTTAGATAAACAAACCAGTCTCGTCTCTGCCTACCCATCGATGCATCGTTATCGGCTCTAACCGATATCTAGCCGACCGCTCTGGCGCAATACAACGCCGATCGGTCAACGGACCAAAATATGCGTCAGAATATTTTTTAAACCGTGTACCGCAACTTTTCCCCCGTTAAGTGTCCGTCCATCTCTTCCCCGCCGCCTTCCTCCCGCGCTTATCTGCAATTTTGCGTCCCTGTTCTTAGGAAAGATGAAAAGCGTTTCGCATCATCCCGATGCACTTTGCTTCTGACGTCGATCTGTGCAACTCATTTCTGTGATTCCTTGCGCGCATACGTCACATTCTTCGCGAATTTTCGCACAAAGGAAAATGTTACAGTCATCGTTACTTTCATATGCTTGCTCTATACAAGACATTATAGTGCATACATATATTTATCGAGATGTACGGAAATTCGTAGCGGTCAAAAGGTCTCGTCTTTTCCAAGAAACTTATTTTTATCTTGTCGAAGAAATCGGCCACCGCGTAAAAATCGTAACGTGTCTGTCACGCAATGCCCATTGACTGTTGAGTGCAGTCTTATCGATTAATTGTTGATACAACCTATCAAAAACTTAATCCCGAGTGGGTATCGTTTCGCGGGGATCGCGGTTAAATTTACTTAATCGCGCTTGCCCTTGCCTTCTTCTAGCGCACATATGTATGTAGAAAATTCATTCTATCGTAGAAAGCTTTACGGCACAGGGGCTGGAACGGTCGCGTGATCAAGCTAGACACGTGGTTTCTACTAGGATGAAATCGTAATCGGCGATATAAAGAGAAAAAAAGAACTCGTTGATAGCTCTCCTTTCGCAACGCGATAGTTATCTGAGAGCTCGCGCGTTTCGCGTATTACCAGCTCCAGACAGATGCAAGTACATACAGACGTACCGTCGGCGAACGGCCGATGGAAAATTTGTCCAGGGGCCACGACGAACGGTCGCTCGACGTACATGTGCGATTCGAAATCGCGTTGGATGGCAGAGGACAAGCAGACCTCCCGGTTACCGCGAATTGCCAATAATGCGCAAAACGCTAACGCGTGCGTGCGAGAGGGAGAAGTGGCATCATTCACGTGAAACTTTCGTGGCCTCGCGAACGAGTGCGAGCAGACATCGTGATCGTGATAGACGATTACCAATTTCGATAAGGAGCTCAGGCTCGTGTCTCCGCTTCATCGATAACCGAGCACGATATCGTTGAGCAATTCATCGGGATTTCTGCTCGATCCAATTATGCCCGAGTCCGAATCCTCCGAGTCTCCGAAGTGGATCGCTAAGGCTGTGTCTGAATCGCGCTCAAAGAAAGATAGATTAGATATTACACGGTAACGATCGTATCATCGCAGGGGGCATGGTACTGTTCGATTACCCAGCGATACATTATCGTTTGGGGTTTACTGGAACGCGTGTCTGGTGATGGATCGAAGGTTTGGGTATTCTCCAAGTCCAGCATCGATACAAAGTTCACCACGTCATCGTTCCGCGCGGGCGAAATTTATATAAGTTGGCAGAACGAGAAACGGAAAAGTTGATGGAAGTTTTTGTTGACGGGCGATGAGTCACTCGCACCGAACGCGCATACATGAGCGTAGAAAGCGCGTATGCGTCCACAGAGATATAGGTAACATTACACTCGCTCCGAGATCAAGTTCAATTATTATCTGCTATTGCACCATGAAATTCTTTTATTGTCGTATACAGAAATTATCGTTACAGATAGTAGCGAGCACGAATGCAGTTGGTTTCGTGTAACTTTTCATCCCTGGGAATAGCGGAGACTGAAAATGGACGAGTAAGCGATGTACGCACTCCGTACGACCCTAAACGAGCCTCGGCTCCTTCTTCTCGTCCGCTTTTTTCCACGTCCTTGCCCCGCCGCACCGCTCGAAACCAGTCTACCTTCACACCCGCAAGATCTGACCCACTCTCCTATTTCACTTCCACTCGCTGGACAATCTCGACGATCTCGACACGCGTGGTCAGCGAAATACGAGAAGTGGGCCTGCTCGGCCGGCAGACGTAAAGTAAACACGGGCCGAGCGCCGAGACAATCGGCGAGAAAAAAACGTGGGAAAGTAAACACGCGCGAGGCTCGGTTGGGGTCGCTCCTCGGGCTTCTCGCTCTTGCCCCATTGATGCCATTGAAGGATACACGGCAGTCTAAAGGGGAACGTCGTGGACGGGGCTGTTTGCGCGCCTTGCTGCCTTGTTAGTCGCACTTGAACTCGTGGCTCGTTCTGGCATCCGAAATATCTGTAACGGCTGATTCTACGTTCTAAAGCTTCGCTACATCTCTGTTAGCACGTGTACCTAGTTCCCCTTGAAACGTCCCGGCGAAGCGGGCTTTCGCTCTAAATTAATCGTAGCCTGATCGTTTCCCGATAATGCCGATAAAGTTCTAATTATTCCCAGAACAAAGCAGGTGATGTGTCGTTATCGCTAGGAATTACCAGTTATTTGAAGCGCGTTATCAGGAGCACGGTATTACGTGAACCGAGCCGAACCGTGTGTATTGTTATTGTTCGTTTCGCGAGCGTCGCGCGTGTCTGACAAGACAGCGAGGTGATTCCGCTAGTTGGAATAGAAATGGTCGCGATTCGTTATCGATGCTCCGTACGCTCGTGTGCAGTGCAAACAGTGAGGCACACACTGACGACTGGTGCCAGAGAGTCTACCAGTCTTATCTCCAGCCGGATTCTCCACCTTATCCCCTGCAATCGCGTAGCTCGTTCTTTTCTTTTCTCCCTAATCCGCGATACGAACGCGAATTAAGCCTTCTTCGAATAGCTGGCACCTTGCGGACCTTGCAGTTTCCTTGTTCGATACTTGTTTGAACGCGCAGCCAAAAGGAGGGAGCTTGCGCTTTCGGGAAATTACGTCTCGACCTCCTTGTAATCTTCGATCAATGCCGCCATATTCTCTCGAGCATCCTGGAAGACACTTTCCTCCATACCTTCCCCTACATAGTGATGAACAAAGGCCCTCTTCTGATACATCAAGTCGAATTTCCGCGCCAGCATTGTCCACGCGTGCCTGACGGCGGTGTTGTTGCTGATCATCGCCACTGTCCTCATCGAATTGGCTAAATCTCCGCCGGGGACCGTCATGGTCGGTTGATAATTGATTCCTACCTGCGGGTTCGAAGCGCAAATTGGCCAGCGATAATCGTGCAGAGAATCCTCGTCGCAGCCGATTGTTTCCGAATGAAGCGACAAAAAAATTCAGTTGGACGTGGAACGAAGGGGTATACGAGTACTACCTTGAACCCAGTCGGACTCCAAGTGACGAAACGTATAGACGGTTTCCCCTTGAGCATCGCGATCGCTCTGTTCACGTCATTCGGGCTTACGTCTCCGCGGTAGAGCAAACAACAGCTCATGTAAGCACCCGTGCGTGGATCGCACATTACCATCTGAAATTCCATCCGATGAGACTAGAAGACTCGCGAGCTTACCAACGACTCGACGAATTTACCGCGAGCACGTTGCACTCTCATAGGCACCTGATTCGCCGGCTCGAAACACTCGAAGGTGATCTGCTGCGTGGATATCTCCGAGTGCATGGCCTTCCTAGCGGTGGTGAAGGGAGCGTACGTAGCCAGGGTGAAGTGAATCCTCGGGTAGGCCACCAGGTTCGTCTGTATCTCGTCCAGGCTCAGGTTCACCGCTCCCTTGAACCGCAGCGATGCCGTCACGCTCGAGGCAACTTGAGCTTCCAGTCTGTTCAAGTTGGTGTAAGTTGGATTCTCCACGTCCAAGTTCCTGCAAGCAGTCGGGGGAATCAGCCCGCAGCTCGATAAAACCGATAAAACCAGTGGACGAGTCCGAGTTTCCAGAGGCTAGCACCTTGCGCAAATGTTGTACAGAGCCTCGTTGTCGAAGACGAAGCAGCAGTCCGCGTGGTCCAAGCCAGCGTGCGCGGCGAACACCGCGTTGTAAGGTTCAACGATCACGGTGGAGACATTAGGAGCTGGACCAATAACGAAGTCTAGCGTGACCTGTTTCGGATAGTCGCGCGACAGTCTTTCCAGCAATAAACTGGCAAATCCACTTCCAGTACCACCGTTCACTGATCTGCGTAATAGAAAACGGTAACCCATCATCGATCAGCTGTCCTCAAATCCAGATCTTCCTTTACCTGAACACGATGAATCCGGCTAGCCTCGAGCACGCCTCCACCGTTCTACAAACACGGTCCAGCACGAAATCGATCGCCTCCTGCCCGATCGAATAGTACCCCCTCGAGAAATTGTTGGCCGCGTCCTCCTTCGCAGAGATCAACGACTGTGGAGAGAACAGCTTCCTGTACGCGCCCGTTCTGATCTCGTCGATTACCGTAGGCTCCAGATCCACGATCACCGTTCGCGGTGTCAATTTTCTCGTCTGCAAGTTCATTCATCATCCGCTCAATGCTCATCCTCCCCTTCCGACTCGAATCATCCCCTCCGTTTACGTAGGTACACACTTGTGCCTCGCAGAAGAATGTCCAAAACGACACGTCCAGTGGCCGATAGTCCGGCCGAATACAGCCATTGGGTAACACGCCATGCTCCAAGCAAAATAATTCCCAACAGGCGTTCGCCACTTGCACTCCAGCCTGGCCTATGAAAATCGTCACTACTTCACCCGATCCATTCATCGCTCGACCGTACTCCCAGCTACGAATTTCACCGGAATTTGCGCTTGCGATCAACTGATACCGACCGCTCTACGTCTGGATTTTCAGAATGGTTACACGGATAATTTTGCTTATTTTTTGACATTTTCTGTTCCTAGACTTTCTGATTCATTGCGGAGTATTTGACGGAACCGGTTAGGTTCGCCTCGGAATTGAACGTGTTCATTTATCGGGAGAGAGTGTCAAGTTTTTCAGCGCGTCGATAACGCGTCGAACGTCACGCTAGAATTCAGACAGTGTCGCGACTAATTGTACTATAAAAACAAATTTCATAAGAAACAGTAGTCTTCGAAGAGATTTATTGCGCAACATTAGGTACACGGTATATGAATAAAGTTTCCCAAACAATTCCTATGGGTCTGACGCGACGGTAACATTTACACGAATTAAGCAACACTCGATAATAGTAATGTACCGAAATTAGACGATTAACAACAATCACATACGCTTTTACATGTTTCTATTACGGACACTCATTATTACACTATTCGCTTTTGCCTAGACACGCCGAAACGGCAGTAGGCAGTATTTTAATCTCGAAACCATTCGCTTCTATCATACTCGCACATAGACGCAAAAACGTATCAGGTTGACTCGCAAACGAAACAAGTACATGCGCGGTTATGCCATAATATGTTACACCTATAATTGATATGTAGTTTGATCCCACCGAATAGCATTAAACGAGTCAAAATCTGCTGACACGCGTCAGAGGTACACGCTGTTTCTCTTTGTACAATAGAAATTTTGATTGCGATGTATGTACTTGCACGTCGAAAATCGTGCACCCAGAGATCGAATACTGTAGCAAATTCTACATGAACGTTTACATCTATCACTATTACAGATACCAGTGAATTATACAAACAATATCGGTATCTCGTATGTCATGGAAAAGTTGGTTCGAAAGGAAGGTTTGTCATTTATTATCTAATACTTTACGTGGACGTAAAATCGAAAAGGGGCATCTCGAGAGGCGTTAGAGGCGGTAGGGGTGCGAGTCGCAAAGAATGTCCGTTATCCGATGTGGTTTCGTCGTTAGGACTGACAGACGCGGCTTGAAGCTGTTCCGTCAGCTGGCGGACTTCTTCCTCTTTGGCCTCCAACTGAGTCAACAAGCTGCCAACGAGACAGCGTAATTGATAATTAACGGTTTTAAGCTCCTCAATAACGGTGCCAGTATCTTTCGGATGCTTGAAGGCTTTATCTTCATTATTTGGTAACGGAATCAGACTCAACAGGCTATCTTGCTCTTCGATTGTTCTATATATAGCTTGGCGCAAAGTTCCATCAAACTTGTCCGATGGCAGTTCTATGGCATCCTTTTCAAGTTGCTTGGGCGCTTGTTTGCTAAGTATTTCTCGCTGCTGATTTTCTAGCGTAGCTTTGTACTCTTCGTATTGAGCTTGTTTCATTCTGCAAGATACACGGAGGAATAGTCTACGCTACGTGATTTTGTAACAGTTTATCCGTGTCCGGTACTCACCTAACTACAGCCGCTTGTCTTTTGTGGTAGTCTCTTTGCAGCGCGAGGGATTCTAAAGTACCAAAAGAGTGCAAAGAGGTGTTGACGGCCAGAGATGGTTGACTAGATAAACCAGAGGTGTTTAAGTGAACGATGGTGGATCCGAGTCTTGCTTGGGCTTCTCCCAGGAGGCTGGCTGCTGTCTCTTGACACTCCGCTGCTTCCTCGTACCGTCCTTGTAGCAGCAGGGCTTCGGCTCTCCTTTGCCTCTCGTGTGCCTTCGGTAGAGAAACTCTATGCGTAAATACGTCTATGCCTATGCGAGGGATGGCATGGGAAAGTGGTGGGCGAGTATTCTTGAGAAAGAGGAACGGAAAGTTAACAGATGACATTCGACAGCTAGGAGGTAGGAGACGACGTAGCTCGCTCAGTCGCATATTTCTGCTAAATTCAACCGAATGGCTCGCGCGAGCCAACACTGTGGACGATGACGAATGATCCTGACGTGCATAAATTGCTGATCGCGGCGGAGAAAAAATTCTCAGTCCCCCACGACGGTAGGAGGATCGAGAAAACGAGGCGACACTTACCGCGTTCAGGATTGAAGTCTCCATGGCTGATCAGCTGATCGAGTGACAACGAAAACAGAGAGGCAACATGTGGGTTATTTTCTCTGATCATTCGTTAATGACGCATATACCGATCGAGCTTGAAATCCCTGAGTCTTCGATCATGATTCGATGAATCCGCTATTTTAATATCTGGATATAATCGTCCCCGAGCGTATCGCTTGATCCTTTAATTTTACGAAATTAGACGACTATCGGTCTGTATTCCACTGATATCGTATCGGTACGAGAACTTTGTTACAAATGGACACTGCAGCACGAAGCTACGTACACGAGACTATAAGTTGCGTACGAGTACATAAATCGACGTAAAACTGCATAAATGTTGGCGGTTTTTTCTTTTATGCATTGATATGGTGAAGCGAAGAGTATAAAATAAATAAAGTTGTCAAGGTTCGTATCGACGAACGATAAGTTTGGGGCCTTCGAGTACAAAGAAGCTCCGTTATCAAACGAAACGATCGAGTTGACGAATTCGTCCGTTTCCTGTGTTGCAGATGTCGCTGTAATCTCCGAATGGGACTTGGCAGGAAAATTTTAAACTTTAAACGTATCATTGGTAGGTACTTTTTTACGCAACTAACAACTACATGCCTAGAGTAGATAGCAGAGCTTTTAAACGAACGCGCTAAGCTAGTACGGTTAACTTTGCGCAACCTGTGGTAAAGCACGCGTTAATAGGTTTAATGGGGCGAGAGGATTGAATCGTAACTGAAAATTCTGCTCGCGATAAAGTGCCTACGCGTATCGTTGCGGGCGGGAAATTATCGGAAACAGCAACTGACAGCAACGTTAACGATCGCCGGGGAGTTTTACACGGGTATTACGCATAGTTATAAGAAAACGTCATTAGATTCTGAGACGGCTTTGCAATCACAGTACCAGAGACACCGAGACGAGAGTCGAAAAGGAATTGAGCGTGGGCGCGAAGCGATGCCTTTATAGGAATACGAGAATCAACGTGGAAACTTAATTATTCGGGTTATCAGACGCGCGTGTGCGTGCGCGCGTGTATGTGCTTTCGTCGAGTGGTTCATCTATTAGAAAATAACGTTGACCTCATCTCTTCCGACGGGATACGAAAAACGTTTCGGCCTCTTTAGGATACGTTGCTCTGGCCGAGGATCGCGTTGCCGATCTCGGCGTAAAGTTCGGTCGATCGGTAACGCGATATCGTTCGTATCGAAAAAATTATCAGCCAGAACTGGAACGATCCGTATCGTTCGAATTCGAGTAGGCGTAGCCTCACTTGCAGACAGCAATTAATCTCCGGTAAGATCGTTAAAAACCCGTGGTGAACTCGTGTCGGCAAATCGGTTCGCATAAATTGTCATCGATCACCGGGGACTTGGCGACGAGTAATTACATTACGCGATCCCGTCCCCTATTTAACGAACGCGCCACGTCCGATGCTACCGAGCCGGTGGGTTTTCACGGTCCACCGGCTCGAATTAGTAGGATCCTGGCCGTTTGTTTTCTCACCGCATCAGTCGAATTAGCGCCCGATTAGTGGGCGAACCTTTTGGGCGCCGAAAAAAGATTCCCACGGTATCGACAACTCGGTGAGAAAGTAAAGAGAAAGAAACCTTCGAGGTACGCACGACGATGCGTCCCGTAGCTATATTGTTCGCCAAAGTGATAACGCGTAGCTGGTTATCAGAGCGGAAGGGTATAGGGTAGTCGCTACGTTTTTGGTTTCGAATGGACCGCTGCACAGGTTCGACTAGACGGGTGAGAGTTACGCAACGATATAGGTAACTCGTAATCCTGGATCAGGGGAAATTCGAGTTTTGCCCGTGGCGCAATTCCATCCGAATATCACGATTGGTATATGGAGGCGCTACAGCTACCCTATCGCTATCGGATAGCCATCGGCGGCTTGGCTCGGCTTGGCGCGAGCGATCCGGCATGCGCGGCCGTCGCGTCGCCCGTCGGCCATCGGCCATCGGCCGTTCTCGTGAATGGGCACGGCTCGTGGACCAAGCGGCGGCCGTATGAATGAAATAGTAAATATAATTGACAGAAGGGCAGGCGTGGGCAGGCCAGTCAGAACAGGCAAGCAGAAACAGGCGGAACGAGGTGCAAGACGAGAACGGCGCGGCGCGGCGCGGCGTTTAATACGCGGCAGGCGTAGGATCGAGGTCATCACCTTTCTATCATCCCAACAGCCTAGATAGCGTTTTTTCCTCTCCCGCCTTTTTTTTTGTCTCTTTTCACGCGGTTTCGACAGCCTTCCTTTTCATCGTCCTCGATACGCTGATCTTCCGGCCACTATTTTTCATCCTGACCGCCGGCGTCTCGATCTATCGGCGGCCGGTAGCTGCGGAAACGGAAGCGACTGGTCGAGCTTTCAGTTTGGATTAGGAGGTAGAAAGTTGTCGCGGTAAGTAGGAATCCCTGTTGGTCCTGCAGCGTTGAAGCATTACGCGGCGATGAGGACAGTATCCGCCCTCGGCCGCCGGGTACTGGCTGGAGAACGTTGAAGGAGAGCTGCGCCAGTTCTTGGCCGGTCGGTCTGCCTTTTCTCTCCTCTCTTCTCTCTTCTCCCTCGGCTCCCTTGCCCGTGCAGAGTCGTCGAGTGACGACCAAAGACGGTAGGAAGGTACGGTTTCCGGTCGCCCACGCGACAACCTAGTCGGAGCTCTCTCGCGTCAGGCAACGCCGTTGTGAAAATCCTCTCGATTCAGGTGTCCGGATAGCGCTCGCGGAGTGGTAGGCCTGGCGCAACACCCTGACACCATGGTGGGGAGGGGGCAGGATCCAGTAAAGATGGAGAACGATTTCTAGATTCTTACTACACTCTCGGTCCCGATGCAACTCTCCTCCTTTAACCCCTACTTCGCGTTTCCGACTCGTTCCACCCCTCGTCTCTGTTTGCAATTCCAATTCGATTACGCAACCGCTGATCGTTACATAGGTCTGTCGGTTGCGACCGTGTAAGACCGTAACGAGTGGACCCGCCGAGAGCGCAGAGCCCGCTAGGGGTTGATTCGACTCATTGTGATCGATCCTCAAGGTTTTTGCCGTTGTTGCGCGACGGGACGCAGGATTAATGATACGTTTCATACTCATTTCGGTTCATTGTCGATACTAATCGATTACCGGCTGGGCCGTGCTGGGCACGAGTCCGCGCGTCATTAGTTAAGATTGGAATAAATTTCGGGTGAAAGTGGTCTAGGGCCCAAGGGTCGATCGATCCTGTTGGTGATAAATTTACCTGTCAATTAAGTTCATTTCAGCTTTCGGCCGCTCGAGAAAATAGCTGCACGCTCTCGGGCGCCGACGACGTCCAGTCCGACAGACGTAATTAAAACCACGTGGCCCGGTTCCTTTGTAAACAAATCGATTGACGCAACACTACGACGGTACGGTACGGCGTGGAACGCGGCACGAGTGGCGCGGGGAACGTTCTTTTTTTTTTATTATATAAACAAAAACCACGCGTCCTCTCGGACGCGGTAATATCGTCGGTTAATTATCAGCCAAGTATTTTTACCAAGCGACCCTTGGAAGTACTTGATTCGCTCGTTCTCTTGAGAAATACGCTCGAACCGAGCCAAGGTAATATGCTCCAGACGAGGTAATTAGTCAGAACGGGCGATGAGACTGCTGGCGATAAAAGTATACGACATTTCCAAAGATGCTGCAGAAGCTTTTGAGGATTTCTCTGTGAAGTTTGGGTTAGCGTGACGCCGCGACATACATCTTTCTTCCTTCCCTTTTCTCGCCTTCTTGTCTCCTCTCCTTCGCTCTTTCGCTCTGCCCCCCCCCCCCTCCCCGTCCCGCTGGATGCTGTTCCTCTCTGAAAGTCCCTTCAAAGAGGTAGGGCACGCGAATGTGGGAGGGAGAGTTTCCGGTCGCCCACGCGCCTTCGCAACAACCACTTCGCCGTGGTATCAGGGACAAAACACGTCCCGGCAGATGTCTCTTCTCTTCTGCGCAAATGAAGAAGTCGCCTGGCATTCGGCAAATATCACGAAAGCTCCTTTTCCTTTACCCTTTGCTTCCGAAAGCTTTGGACTTTGGACGGGTCGTACGGGTCGAGCGTCGAGACTCGCGAGTCCTACTAAGGGTAGGGTGCGACTGCCTCTCTGTGGAAATAGAAAGGTAGTGGCGATTGCGGGGCTTAAAAATAGCAATGACGACTTATCCGTCCACGCGCGCAAACCGATCAGGTCGTATCGGTTTCGACTTGGACGTAGGCTTCGCTAGAGGCAGGTCAAGGCATCGCATCGGAGGGAACACAATCGCGAACCACCCCTGGCACCCTCGCCATCCAGCCCATCCGACCGTTGCGCAAGCAAGTCTTCTCCCACTCTTTGCCGCCTATCGCTTTCGTCTTTTCTTTCCTCGTAACGAGCCACACAGTGGAATTACAGAAGAAGAAGAAGAAGCTCGGAAGCGATCGAGTATTCGTGTTGTCGTGGACAGGAACGAGCCTCCGCCGCGTCGCCTGCCAGATACGTATATACGTATTTTTCTCTCCGAGGAGGCTGCAGAGCGGGAAATTCTGTGGTGGCCGATTCCAACGGTACATCCGAACCACTCGAGGACGACTCTTCTGGCTTCTGGCCGGTACACGCACCACCCACCACGAAAGTACTCGAGAGGAGCGAGGATTGTTCGTCCTCCGAGAGGGGAATTCGGCGTTAAAGCGACCTCTTCCCTTTTCGTTTTCCTTTCTGTTCTTCCTTTTCTTTCGGCCGGCCATCTAGTGGAAAAAGAAAGCCACGAGTGGACATTTAGGGGCGTCGAGGCGAGGCGATGCGATGCGACCGTGCGAAATCGGCTTCGCCGAGAAGATCACGGTAATATTGAATAATAATATGATATAATTTAATAACCGTGCCGCTCGATGATGTCTAATGACGATAATGCTCCAGTACGACCGCCACCTATGATCAGGAGGGACGCAGGACTTTACAGGTTGTTCCATTTAATCGACGTTTGTGTGTTTACGCGCGCGCCGATGCGTTTCGCTCGATCAACATTCCGTTTCTCCTCCGTTCCTCTTCCATTCGCCACCAATATTCAAATCTCAGCAGAGCTAATTCCCTGATAAGTTCCGAGAAAGCGATTCGCTAACAAGTTTAATTGCTTGAAACGATGTTGATCTCCGGGAGCGTAGGTAATCAGAGTTCGCGTAACGTTGTAGGTCTCGCAGTCGCGACTCGATCGATGTCCGATTAAATTTCTTTTGGCAATCGAGTCGCCGGTATCGTAAAGACAAGCGTCTCGCGTCGGAGGAAGGTAAAGAGCGAAGGAATCCAGGGAAGTGGCGGGCCCGGGGAGTCGTAATTTCGGGGCGAGTCGCGAGGGTTGAGGATCTGCTGTCGAGGACCGAGAGAGAACGAGCGGTGGACTTTCGACTCGACCGATCACGAACGCGACCGCGACGCGAGGCGACGCGACGCACCGCTCTACGAGAAGGTGAAAAGACGAGGAACAGGGGAGGCGAGGGAGGGAGTCGTGCCGCAGGAAAAAATATAAAAAAGAAAAACGACCGGGTAAATAAAGATCGACCCGTCTCCCACGCCCGTGACCATTGTTATTATATATCCCGTGGGGTATTGTTCCCATGGGAAAACTGGACAGGCCCGTTCCTACCACCTATAAGACACTGGTGAGCGAGCCAGAGAATATGCACGCACACACGGTTTTACTCGTCCCTCTAGCCAGACTTCAGGTAACACACTCCTCTCTTTCCAGACGTGTGGAGCGCGCGCGGTGCGCGCAGCGTGCGATGCTTGCCTCTACGAGTCCACACACTCGCGCGGCTTGCGTGTGGCGTGCAGCCACACTTACGAGACAAGCAGCACGCTCGAGCGCAGATTTGAGATATTGTGGGGGGCGTTCACCTCGCATCTCGGTCCTCGTGGTCCACTCGCGCGAGTGGACACACACGGGCGCGCTCGCACGCTGGCACACGCGAGCGGAACGCGTAACGCTGACCAGGTGGGTGCGTGTGTCTCGTCTCCTCCGCGTTCTCGTGCGTGAGGCGTTGCGACGAGTATCAGCCCTGGTGCCCCTGGTGGCTGTGTTGCGCGGAGATGCGTATATATGGTCGTCTTTGGCCGCTGGAACGCACACACGCGCACACGCGCTCGGAACCATACCTGCACGTATACGCGCAGCGACGGCACCTCGGTGGATGCTTGAGGAACAGGGTGCGGCTCAACCCACCTCGCTTCACTTACCTACCCGTATTAACTGTCTAGGTAGGTATATCCAGGCGCGAGCCACGCACGGCCCAGGATACTATGCCATATTTGCATCCATGATCCAGGACACGTGTGTATCCACGGGAGCGCGTGTGCGTCCTTTTTTCCCCTTTCTTCTTCTCCTCCTCATCTTCTTCCCCATCGTCGTCGTCCTCCCCATCCTCGTCATCTTCTTCTTCTTCCTCCACTTGGTCCCTCTCGGTCTACTCCATGCACGCGACCATTGCCTTCGCCGTGTCTCTACGTCTTCCTTTATTTTTTATCCCCGTTTTCGCCTTTCCTTCGTCTCCCCTTTCTCCCCTCTCTGTTTCTCCCCCGGCTTAGGTACCTACTCGTCCGCGGGGATACGCACGCGAGTAGGCACCGTCGCCGTCGCGTCGACCCCCGATGGATTGTAAATCCATCGATGGGAAGAAGAAAGGGGACATCGATTCTTCGCGGGTTAGTCACGACCCAGCGGATCGTCGAAACGCTCGCGTCTATCCAGCAGAAATCCACCGACCGTTGGACCACTGGAAACCAGCACGGCAGCGCGCGTACTCGCGACCAAACTCGTTAGATGCAGGTCAAACCGGCGAGCCGAGAAATTATCGCCGCGCCAGCGTGCCTGGGCCGCTGCTTGTGTACGAATTGTCACACAGGCCGATCCTCGAGAGATATCCTGCCTCCGTTTCTCAATGGACGCGCCTAATAGCGGAGTATATTCTTTAATTAAGACGCGCGCAACATTTTAACAAGCGTCCCTCAGAAATGTGGCACCTATAAAACTTAATACGTTCATAAATCCGTGCTCCAGAGAATTCTGCAGACCACGCGACACGGCAGGCTTGTAATTTCTCCGAATAGAAGAAACTGTTGGTTATACGGGCGTACTCGTAACTCGCTCGCAATCATCCTTCGGATTAGGACAATTAAAGATTCCTCGCGGAGACATCCGGAGCTATTAAACGTAAATCCACGTTGCCGCGCCAAAGTACTAAGCGCACGCGCTGGAAAAAGTTGAACACGTAAGGGATACCTAAATATTGTCTTTTTACGCGCACGCGGCCAAGTACTCTTTGGAGCCGACAAATTAATAGCCGGCTAGCTAGTGGCCGAGGAAAGGCATTTGGATTCCTCCCTCGGTAGCCGGTCGGTTTGATTATTTTATCTTGGATCGGAGCGGTAGCCGTGGAGCGGGAACAACGCGGTGAAAAAGCGAGAGGGATCGCGTAGCTCGTGCCACCGTGTACGCGCGTATCTTTCGCGGTAGAACGGCTCCGACAAGCCTTTAATAATCAATTTATGAATGAACAACCGAGCGCCGCGCCGCGCCGCGCCGCGGTGAAAGTCTCCGGGCCCCTGTGGCTCGACAGAGACCTCCGTCGTTCGAATGGACGAGAAGGACGACAAGACGTGGCCTGCGGACCCATACACCCAACACCCAACACGTTAAAACACGCATCGTCTATTAATATTTTGAAATCACGGCCGCGGCGAGCACGTATACCTGCGTACGTAGGTACACAGGACACCCGACCGATTCGACGTCTAACGAGGCAGCTTAATCCCTAATACCTATGTAGCTACGGTCTCGGATCGATACGTCCTCCTCGATTAACCGACCGCAAAGAGAGAGAGGCAGGCTATCAGGCTGCTAGCACCGAAAACGAAATTCCAGTAGCAACGAGTCTCTCTGTTAATTTGCACGCACGCGATGCTTCGGCCGCGCGGGGCACGCAGAATTGCGTGCAAGCAACGTCTAAAGTCTAAAGCGAGCCTCTGCCGTTCTCAACAATATGCTAATCGGGTCAATTAAGATAAGGAATTATACGCTCCCCTGGCAAACGCAAATCAAACGCGGATACGCCAACTTATGCGGCTATAGTTTATACTAGGCGCTTCTTAATGATCACCATCAACCGCGGAGGTTTATGATCCCGTGCTCCGAGCTAACGAAAAGAGGAGCACGCTGCGAGGAGGAGAAGAGAGGCGACGCGAAGCGACCGGTGTGTGTCGCAAGTCTCTGCTCTCGCCGATAATAATCTACGAGGCGGATTATGGTAGTCCAACGATGCCAACCTTGAAGAGACTTAGCGATGTTACCGTGCCGGCGGACGTGGACGATTCGTCGTTCGGCGTGCAGTGTTTGGCGGAAAAGGGAGGAAACGGAGTCGAGGGAGGAAGATGAAAGAGAGAGGAGTTATACGACGCAGGATGAACGGAACGCCGCGGCGCGCCGTCGGTGGTGAAGCACGGTCGTGTGCGTCTCGATGAAATTAAGACTGGCCGTCACGATTATTATATCAATTAATTACGCGGTCCTGGACCTCGCGATCGTGCCATCCGGTTCGGTAAGTCCGGAGTGGAGAGGAGATGGGAGGCCAGGACGAGCCGGTGGGGATCGGGCAACACCGAGCGACTTTGCGTGCCAACCGATCCAGACGACGCTCAGAATCCCAGGAATTCGAATAACGAGCCGGCTACCGTGATACACCGCTCGACGACCACCTTTCCGATCCTCATCGATCTTCGTCCAGCCGTTCCACGATCCACCGCGGTGTTAATCACGGCTTCTCTTCCCATCCTCGCTCCGGCTCCACCGCAAGCTTTTATTTCGCGTATCCAGCTCGTTTACCGGAGGTGACGAGGGCACCTCGGCTGAAACAGGGTTCATACTTTGACAAACCTCGGTGTAAGTCGTTGATTGTCGACGGCAATACCTGCTATCCAATTTCGATCGACTTATCCACCCGCGTTGCGCCGTTCGTCCATACGATTTATGCCCAGCGATCCGTCGAGGAGGCAGCCTCCTCGAGGCGGCTTATCACGAGCCCACGAAACTCCGCGAGTCCCTTGGACAGCGCGGGGTTACGGAGAGGAATACGCGAGTAAATCCAACGTAGGTGCATAAAGACGCGACGAAATACGAGCGGGAAGGCTCGGTGCCGATACCTCGTCGAAGCAGAGGAAGGGATACGGAGGAGAATGAAGCAGGCGAAGGAGGGTGGGATATATTCAGAGGAAAAAGGAAAAGGAGGACGAGGAGGAAGAAGAGGAAAAGGAAGACAGCGAGGGAGAGATCTACTGCAAGGGCGCGGCGAGGGTCCGAGATGGAAAAGAGGGAAGAAAAGAGGTGTGGCACGAACCTCTCTCCAGCATTGTCTGGCCGTACAGCTCGCGCACGCCGCGCCGCGGCCGGGACTGGTCCACGCACCATCCGAATCTATCTACATACGGCATATAGCATACCATACGCGCTCACGCATAGGAAAAGAAGTCTCCTCGGGGCTGCGTGGTGCTGGTACGCGCGCACTCTCTCCCGGTCCGTTGGTGTCTCTGTTACCGCGCCATCCCCCCGAGGTGTGGGTGCGTGCGTGTAAAGGCTGGCCACGCGTGTGAGTAGCGCGGTTAACTCGACGACCGCAACACAGCCGCACATCAGACCCAACAGACCCGACCGGTATTCAAAGTCAGAACCACCGGGAGGGGAAGAACGGTGAAGAAACTGCGGGAGGACGGAGGACGGAGGAGAGAGGACCGGTAGAGAGGGAGTAGGCACGAGCCTAACTGCAACCAGCATCCCACGCGCTTGGACCAACATTTAGTAGGCTCTCTCGCCCTCTTTCCTTCTCCCTCGCGGCTGTTGGCTTCGCTCCGCTCGTCCCGTCTCCTTCCATCTGCTCGGTCGATCCCTGTTCGTTCTACGCGGGTAGGTATGTATATAGGTACACGACGGGACATACGTACACGGTCCACCATTAGACGCGAGTACGCTGCTTAAGATCGTCTCTCCTCTCCGTCTTCTCCACGCGTCCTGTCCCTCTCCCTCCCTCGCGGTTCATCGCGAGAACAGAATGATTCCCCTCGCTCGTAAAGAGACGCAGCGCGTTTCCTTCGTACGCGCACGGGACGACGAGACGCGACGCCACGGTAAGAAAGTCGAAAATTCGTGTGGAGATTAGGTGTTCCGAACCGTTAAGCGACCCCTTGCACGTGGACACGCGCAGCACGCGCTCGCCGCACCGACACTAGGAAATTAGATACGCGCGGCCCTATTAACTAATTGTACCCGAGTCGGATCGATGTCCCGGGGCCCAATCGCTTTATCGCCGATTCCTTTCCGAGTCGTAGGTAATTATGCCATTCCACTGTGACGCCACGGCGACGGTTCGAATCGACGTTTCCTCTTTCCAATTACATACCTACTCCTTTTCATGCGAGCTTGTCTTCTCCTCGGGGTGATCGCGATCTACTACACGCTTCTCTCGCGTTCCAACCGTTCCCTTCGCTCGAGAGGACTCTCCTCATCGACACGCGTAGTCCCTGTTTCGAAGGATCTTCCTCTGGACCGAGGCAAGAAAGTCGAAAGTTGGAGACAGTGTTCGCGGTACCGTGGGCACTCGGCATTCGTAACGTTAGCCGGTCGAGGATGTCCGCTATATAACGTGGAGAAAATTAATGGTCGTCGTTACTCGACTCGTTCTCGAGCTCCGGCAAGGATGCGGGGATCAATGGCGGAACAACGAACCTCTAGCGTACAGGCTTGCAGAGAACTAACCGTGCCGAATTTTATTTCTCTGGAATGATGTATTACGCGCGGCTTGGCCTGGCGTGACTCGGTCTCGCGTCGCGTCCACGCAGACGTATCGGTGACAAGATGTTAGAAGACTACCTACGAGTCCATTCGAGGATGCACGTTTGAAGCGGCAGGCCGTGGTAGAAGAGGCTCCCTGTTCGCGGGAACACGCTCGCGAAGGCGAAATCGATCGATCATTTGGCGGAGATTGAAACGCCAATCGAGGATGCCGAGCTCGTCCGGTTCGAGTAGAAGAGTCGTTTCGCTGGTAAGCCGAGTGTTGGTCTAATCGCTCTAATCGGTGCTGTTTCGTTAAAAAAAGAAGCGCAAGAAAGAAGAAGAAGAAGGAAGCTACTGCCGCTAGAGGTGGAGGCAATCGACTATGTACATAGCATCGCGGGACAGAGATCGTTGGAGGTGACGAATTCCATGGCCAATCGTACATGCTCGACGAGTGAACGTTTTAATTCGCTGCCGGTTCATTGAGGCGCTTCAGCCACGTTGACCGACCACAGTGGAATCCGACTGAACCACCTCTTGCGGGATACCGCCACGAGTTAATGTAGTGCGTATTACACCATTACATGTTCCGTTTAATCATGCTCCGCTAATCACCCTCGGACTTCCTTTATCGCTCATGCCGTCCCCTCGTCTCCAATGGCAAGTGCAAACTTTTTCACTGCATTCTTTACTCGAGATCGGATGCCCGCCGACTATCCTGCTTTTCCACGCTTCTTCTTCGGGATCCCAGGGTAAACTACATACAGGGGAGACCGGGTCTAGTTGATACACGGGGCAAGTTGATACAGAGAAAAAGTAAATAGTTCTGATACGTACAAATTGATCGTCTAAATAACATTTTTTCATTCATTTTGTATGTATTTTCTCAACTTTTCATTTACAATATATTAAAGAGGAAGTACCAAAGTATATTTTAGCATATTTGTTATCAGGTAATTAATTCAAATAAAAAATGAAAAACATTGTAAACTGAAAAACGCATCAACTAGCCCCGGTCTCCCCTGCATTATGTACTCGGTTGATTTCACGCGACTAATCTGCCGCTGTTTCGCAGCGTTGCAGCTGGGAATTGTTTCGCGAACGATTTTAATTGATATCCCACGCGAGCGTGGTAGGAAAAAGTTTAACGATCATAGCAGAGATCCTTTTTCACCCGTACAGTCTGTTGGATGTTCGTTCGGTTACCAAGGGCCCGTACCCTAAATCAGCTCGGCGCGCAGGGTGGTCGTGGTACCAAAAATCGAGCCTGCCTAATTTTCCAGCTAGGAATCACGTACGCGTGGCCGTGTGTTGGTGCCAGCAACAGACAGAAACGAGGTGTATCCGGCTCGATAAAAACCCGAGCGAACGTTCCCTCGTGCCCTAATACGATTTCGTTCTGACCATTATATCCTCCTCCACTTGGACCCTCTCCGTCCCTCTCGCTTCCTTATCGCGTCGGACCACGACAACTTCTTTTATTCGGGGTCAAGAAAACAACGCGACAACCTCGTCGGTCGGTCGGTCGGTCGGTCGGTCGTCGTCGTCGTCGTCGTCATACCGATCGGAATCGTAATCCTCCTCGAGTTTCGAGCATATGGGAAAGCGATCTCGTAAGAGGGAGACGATCGGTCGTGATTTACACTCCGGATCTTATTTCACGAAACTGCGGTCGTAACAGCGATCTTGCGAGAAAGTGAGATGTTCGCTTTGACGGTCACAAAAAGATTGCGTTTTTAATCAGCGCCCTGTTAAGAGGCTCTCGAATACACGCACAATTGGACTTGGAGTTAGACCGAAGATGAGAGGATTTCGAAGTAGGATGATTTCGTAATTTCGGAAAATGATGAAGGAGAAGATCGCGTCTGGGAGTCCGATGCGGTAGCTACGTCACTGCTCATTGCTGCGATCCACTGTGCAGTCTGCGCTCTGTGCAGCGTGCACGGCAGCACAAGGAACATCGTTGGCAGTAGCGCGCCGCTCTGAATTGAGCAATTTTCTCCAGGCGATATCCGTCACAATATGCTTGATACGTGAATAGGATCCCGGGTCCGCAGGGCTCACAAATCAATCTTAAGGCGTGAATGTTGAACCGCTCTCTTGTCAATCGCGAAACGTTGAGAATGTCGGTGTTGATTGTGGCTAGGCCAGTTCGTTTCGGTCTTGCGTGCCACCGCACGCACGTGCGACCTAACAATAAACGATCGCCTTTCTAAGGTCGCGTGGTGCACTGTTAACCGGCAGTTTTCTTTCCGGGCCGCCTATCTGCATAAAACATAATAGGGGAGGAACGCGCTCGGCTCGGATCGAGTTATGATTGGAGTTGCTTCGCCACGGCGATACGTTCCACCGGTGAACCAGACCGAAGTTTCAGACCTCTCCAGTGGTGATGCTCGGCCGGCTGGACACGGCTTCTCCTCCGGCTACCTACTACCGAACGACCCTTCTACTCGACTTTTCCCTCTGTGGCATTAGTCGGACGATTCGTGAAACCGATGATCCCGACTGGCGAGCGAGCGGGAGGCATTCTCATTCTGATTCCCAGCCAAGCAGAATGTAATCGAAGAAACAGACAGTTCCCATGGAGCGGAGGTTGAGGAAAAGGAGCGGCGGGCAGATTAGAACTACAGGCTTAATCCCGAGCGATCTGCAAGCCTGTCGCCGAATACGGTAGGAGGTGAATAAGACGGGTATACACATTCGTCACTCAGCAAGCGTCCCGCGGTACAGCTCTTACGGCCGACCCTCTCGGTCCCTCCCAACTCCCAACCGATCGCTCTCCCTCTCCCTCTCGGCTTCGGCTCTGGCTACGGCTCCGGCCATCCAGCACGGAAGCCCAAATAAGGGGAAATGTACGGCGAATTAAGCTTCCCCTCCTCTGTTTCGTCTCGCATTTACAGGCGCCGGCTCGAGCCTGGGCCATCAGGCGCCCCGATAACCCGCACCGACAGAAATTCATCCACCGATAACAGGACCCGCCTAATTGGGGGCCACCATTATAAACCATTGAACGCCTCCTAATTAATACCCTGGATATTGGCCGAGGACGACGACGACGAAGATGATTAACGGAGACTGGACTCTGTTCAATTCTCCGGAGGATAGGATGCTGGACGAGACACCGCGAGCCGCGAACCATGAAATAATCGATGGCGCGAGATCGGAGGGAAAAAAGGCGCGCCCACGCCAGGAGCGATCGGTCCAAGATCTCGACGATCTCTCGAAACTGCCCGGTCGCCGAGTACTCTTCGATGGGAGGAGCGGCTCGGTCGCGCGGATTTTAATGGCGGATTTTTGCGACTCGCCAATCGCACTCGACACGGAACACACCGTCCTCTCCGTTCCCGCTCCGTGATTCAACGATCCGACGATTTCACCGCGAGAGAGGAGAGATATACATCGTGGCGAGTTACGTGATTTGATTTGAGGAGAGCTCCTCGAAGCGAGCGAACGAGCGAAGGAACGAAGGAACGAGCGCGCGCGTGGGACACGCGCTCTGCCTTGTCGCGTGCCTCGCCACGTTCTCCCTGGTTCTCAACTTCTGCTGGCAATCTCACCTCCGCGTATCGATATCCGATGCTTCGATTAATCCCGACACGTGCGTTCGCGCGGCAAACTCCTACGCTCTACTCTCCTGTGCCATTACCGAATTCGGTCAAGCACGTGACTTTGTGCCACCGTCGCGCGACGTTGGATCGTCCAAGTTACCGGAACCAGAAGTTTCAAAGCTAATAGGCTACGGGGACATCTCGACACTCGAATGATATCAGCACCCGCAGGAGTGGATTCGGCACGGCGGTACCGAAGTGGCTGCGAACGGTACATCGCAACTCGCGAATCATCTTAACGTTACGACATCCAAAAACGGTCCAACAGCAGTTCGAAGGGAGCTCGGTTGGAAAACGATTTACCGTTAAAGCGCGCGGTATGATAGCGTATCAGAGGATAAAGCAAAAGTTGGGTGACGGCTGGCCGATTGTCAGCCGCTATGCCCGCTATCCGGGTTACGAAGTAGTCGGCTCGGCCAGGCGAGCGCGTAGAAATTAATAGCACAGGAATCGAGATAGCGCAGACACTCGGATGCCTACCACCGCACCGGGGAGAACAAGGAGAAAGGTACGCGGATAAATGGCCTATGCCGTTTACAGCTGAGTCCAGCTTCGGAACAGCCTAATTACCGCGTTTACGCACTGCGCAACGCGCGCCAAGTATCGCTCGATCGCTCGACCGCTCGATCGCCTGGACAAATTGGTCGCGGCTGATGGTTTCATTTTCGTGCAACCACACAGACGCTACGCGCCGTTCCTCCGGTTTCCGTGCAACCATGCGACTTTAACGATTCAATCCAACATCTACGCGCATAGAATTTTCGCCAGCGGACACATTTGTCGCAAGCGCGTAGAATTCGAGTACCTACCTGTGGAGGAGCGTACGGTAGGTACAAGATTTCAAAGCGATTTCGAAAGTTCTCGTCGTAAACGCCGTCGCGCCGCCCCGTCCCGTTCACGATACTACCGTTCGACACTCCCCGTTTCTAATCTCGTCTAATCTTCAGAGTCTACCTGCATACGCACACGCACACGCCTGCGCTGCTCATCCTGCCGCGTGATTTAAGAGGAAATGCTGAATCGATCGTGGCGGGACGAATCGATTCGTCGCGCGTATCTACCATTAACTGTTCCTCCACGCGATTCTGACTACTCGCGTGTAACTTTCAACGCTAATTCAGCATTTTTCGACTGGCATTTCTAGGAAATGCAACTCTTCACAAAGGAAGTTTCAAAGTGTTTTTTTCTAGCGAGCCAGCGACCCGACCCGTTCCACAGTGGGGTGAAAGACCCTAAAAACTTAATCAAAAACGGGTATTTTAAAGTAAATAAAACAAAAGATTCTTCTTTTAAACTTATTTAATACATTTTTGTACATATTTAATAACACAATCTGTGAAACCTTTTTACTTTTTTTTTACACGGCGATGCAGTGATCATGTCAATGATCACGTGAACTAGTTCACGTTTTAAGCTTCTTTGGGCAGAGATTGACGATTTTTGAGGGGTAATCGATTCTTGCTGGTTATTACGGGATGTGAACTTAATAAGTGATTTAAAACATTCTGATTGCAAAAAGACAGTATTTTCATGAACTCGGAACCTTTTTGAATAACTTGAATTTTTAGGGATTCCAGCAGAAACGAGCAGAATCTGAAAGTTAATCTCAGTTCTTTGATAATCCGAGATGATAACTGTGCAAACAACAATGCTTGATCAGACTTGGAAGTACACTAAATGTTTAATCGTTTGTGTAGATCAGCTATGGTAATTAAGGGTATACGAGGCAATTTTGAATTAAACTTTATGAAGGTATTATTGCTTGCCGCAAACGTGTAACAACAAAAAGTAATTAAATAAACACCTGAAATTGACGTCCTCATGGCGAAACAGAAATTTATAACACAGAAAACACAAAAAATAGCTACAACAAATGGTTCGATAAATCGCTTTGAATAAACATATTATAATGGAGTTCCTACAGCTAACTATTTTTGACCGACTCGGGTAAGGAAGGAAGAGTTGTAACAGACTGTGGATATACGTTTTATTCTGCGGAAATATTTCAACTTTACCAGGGATACAAAATCAGTTATATAAATATTCTTTTGTATTTGAATTTTTCGCCAACTTTTAGGGTCTCCCACCCCACTGCGCGTCCGAGGGATAGCAATCGTTTAGAAGGGCGGTGTCCGTCTGACAATGAGTAACATCGTTGCAAAAGTTGCGCGTCGTAAAGCGTTCCTATACCAGCACCATAATTTCTGCAACGGAACCTGAATTAATCGAGTAGGTCGTTTTAAATCAATCTGTCGGTGGACGTGCCCTGTAATTCGTGGCCAGATGTGGTCGGGCATAGGCACAGGTAAATAGGATGCAGCTGCATAACGTAAACGCAAAGGCGAAGCAAACACTCGGTCCCTCTCTAAGCACCGAGTGTCAATTCCGATTGAAAGCGCGAAAGGTGGTGGCTTTCCGTAAACTATCGTAGGTACGCGGCCGTGGGTGATATTGGGCCGTGGTTAGATAACGGGTGGTTGGAAAAAAAAACACCAGTTACCCGACTTATTGTCATCCCACCACGAAATTATACCCCCACGTGCGCGATTCGTCTCGCTTGCGGTCGTTTGCCCGTTAATTATTATTCGTTGCGATACATCCGGCCATTAACGGCGCAGCAACGAAATAGTAGATCGGGGTGCGCTATCTGCCGTTTCCGTCGAAACCGGGCGAAATTTCTTTCGCCTTCTCCGCGAGTGGGAAAAATAACGGAGGCTCCTCGATGTAAACCCGGAACGCATAACGTTTATTACAATTTACAATTTACAATCGGCTATCGTTGGGCGCGAGCGCACGTTACGTAGGTACTCTATTCCGCATTATCCGAAGCCATTGTTCTGGCCGGCAATCGGGCATCGTGGGATCAGCGAATCATCCGTTGCCCGATGATTTCTATCCACGGAAGTACACGCTCGAGGTTGTACGCGGATTTTTCCGAAGGTAAGGGGCCTCGGGACGAAAAAGCCGCGGAGTCATCGTCGCCGTTGAAGAACGAGCGGGAAAAGGAGCGCGAACGTTTAGAGACGGGACAAGCGTTAAGTTAAGATCCAGCCGCGGCCCATATTCAAAACTCTCGGGCTGGTCGGTGCGTCTCTCCTCCGACGTTGCCGCACTCGAGTCGCGCTTAACCGAAAAACCAGGTGTCTTCTGTGGCCTGTAACTCGTTCTCCACCCACCGGTAGACGCGGGCGCGGGCGCGACCGCGTCGCGTCTCGTCGGAGCGAGGTAAGCAACGGTCCTGGAACCTGGAACCTGTTCCGAACCGTTTGAGAGTCTCTGTCCTCTGTATCCTGCCTTGTCCCATCGCGTCGCGTCCCGTCGCGTCCCGTCGTCCATCCACCTTGGTCCCCTCTCGTCCTCTTCGACTCCCTGTTCCACCGACGCCGCCACCGTCACCGCCACCGACACCACCCTCGCCCCCGCCCCTTTTCACCTTACCTGCCTCTCTTCTCCTCTTCCACGACCCTTTCGGTCGCCTCTCTCTGCCCTGGTCCAGGTTCTTCGGGCCGCGTAATATCACGCGCATCATCGTCGCGGAGATGTGTACGCGTGCTCGCTTGGAATGGCTGAGCCGACGGGGGCAGAGGAGGGGAAGAAGGATAAGAGAGCGTTGGAGGTGTTTGGAGCGTGCAAGGAAGCAAGGAAGAGGGGAGAAGATGCTGGCAATCAGGGCGAATGGGGTACGGCACACGCCACACGCCATCATAATGGAATAATGAGGCAAAGACGATAGCAATCGCGGAGCAGAGGCTCCTTTTCCGTGCAACACGGCGACACAGCGACACGTCCGTGTCTTGGCGCGTTGATGCGCGCGACCGAGCACGAGCTCTCTGGAACGTCGTGGACGAATTGAGCGAATCAGAGCCACATCCGATGAGGTCATTTCGACTCGGCTGCAGGACCGCGTTCTTCGGACTCTCCTTCCTTCTTCTTCCCTGCTTCTTTTTCTCTGTTGGTTCGGCTGCTCCGTTAGACGAGTGTCTGCCTCTTTGTCTCCTTTTTTCCTTCTTCGGGCCGCGTTTACTGCCGGCCACAGACACCCCAGGACGCTCCGAGTTGCTTTATTTCGTTTGGGAATGCTTGGATGAGAAAGAGATAAGATCGCGCGCGTCGCGTCCCGCCGCGGCGCGGGGGAAATTGAAATTGGGCGTAAAAGTTTGAGCATCCTCCGGTTACCGAGGCGCGAGGGCTCGCGTCCGCGTGGTTCCCGTGCTTCCCGGCGCGATCAAGAGATATCTAACGACACTGATAACGACCAGCCGAGCGATAACGTCCGTCACGATCGCTGCGAGAGGCTGTGCTCGCGAGCAGGGAGGCGGAACGCTCGAACGAAGACGACGCGAGAAGAGGTATATGTATGTAGGTACCTATAACGTCAGAAGAAGTAAAGAAGCCGTGGCACGTGACCCCCGAGACCGGCAGAGTCAACTCGCTCAAGTAGCCGGGCCCTGCCCTTTGACCCAACCGACAATTTCGAATTATGTCTCTCCGAGAGAGCGGATATACTCCCGTCAGGGACAACTCTGCTCCACGATTATTCTCGCCCTCCGTGCGGTCATAGAGCACCGCTCTATCGATGCTGCGTTACTCCAAATCGCATGAAAATTTCCCGGCTGTCTGGACAAAGGCCTAACCACCGAGTAGCCGCGTACCTCGGCAACAACTGATTCGGAGAGTCTCCTCGACTCATTTTGCGAGGTCTCTGTTTCCACGCGACGAGGAGTGGAAGGTGGCTCGTGCCAGCCGACGGAGAATCCCTGGAGTCCGCGATATGCGCAGTTGTTCTTCCCTGAGGAAGACAAATGATCCACTCGGACGCGAGACAGTTAGCGTATCCGCGGGGAGGCTTCAGCGTCGTCTGCAGAGAAGAAGAGGAAGAAGAAGAAGAAGAAGAAGACGACGATGGAGTAGGAGGAGGAGGAGGAGGAGGAGGAGACGCAGTCTCTCTGTCTTGAGCAGGGATCAGGACCAAGAGCGCGCGCCTTCGGGCAGCGCCGGCTCGCTCGCTTGATCCCGTGCCATTACGATATTAATGTAATGCCGCTAAAAAGGTGTGTTTGCTCGGCTAGGAGGAAGGAGAGGCGAGCCGAGCCGAGCCGAGGATCGAGCCCACGTAGGATAGTCTGGCCAGATATGGCATGTGCCTGTTCCGCGGCCACCACCACGGTTATCGTTGTCGGCACCATCGCCGTCACCGTCATCCTCGTCGTCACCGCCCTCTTCGTCGCCCTCCAGCTTCCCTCTGGCGATTTAAGCGGAACGATTAGGTCGACCAAACGGATTAATTTTCTCGCTGCGAAATTCGGCTGCCACATCAGTTTCGCGGAACTTTGCACGTTCAAGATCGCCGGATCATCCGGCTTGTCTATTGTTCCAGCGGTGCTTCGTTGCGCGTCGGCTTGGTCCGAGCCGCGAATCACGCGCCGAGTCTTTTGTTCGTTTGAAAATTGTAGAAAGGCCCGAGGGTACACCGGTTAATGGAGAACAGGGCCCAGTGAGGGGAAAGGTTCTCCTCGAGTAATCGAAAACCGAGAAATTATAGTGTCGGGTATCCCGCGTTGCTCGCCACTCGTGGAAATCATTATCGTTAAATTTATGATTCTTTAAACGGTCGATCAGGTGAGACGCGGCTACACCTTCCCTACGACGACGCACGGTGTTGGTTGCCCGTTTTCCTCCTCGACGCCAGCGCGATCACGATCACGATCGTTGCTCGATTTCTCACTCGTTCTCACCCCACCTTGCTCGCCTCCTTCCTCTTGACGAGTCTTTCCCTCTTTCTTTCTTTTAGTCACGGCCACTCGCGACCTCGTATCTTTATTCGGTCATGCGGCGAACGAGAGCGGCGCAGCGGAGCGAGCAGACGACCGAGCGTATATTTGCGCTCCGCTCGTCCGAGCGGCGATCGCGGAGCATGCCAATGAAAATCTCCGAAGGGAAGTTGCAACCCTTTTTAGCTAGAGGGTATGCGCGTCGAAATAGTCGTTTTCACGTAATTGCAAAAACTGGATCGACCTGTTTCGATACCTCTATGCTCGCTGGAGGACATCTGCTGCCGGTCTTATCTTTCGAGCATCGCATGCACTTCTGCTCCGCTTAATGACAAAATTGTCACGGGGCGCGCGCGGTAAGGCGCGGTACGGCGCGAGAAACAGGAGAAGATTAAGATCGGAACGTATCGACGTTGTTTCAGGTCGTTTCAACCAATCGACCGCGTTAGCCTTTGCAGTTTCGACTAGTTTGCTCGTGAAATATTCGATAGAGCCGATTGAAGAATAGGCTCTGCCGTTTACGGGACCCTTGAAATATATCCTTCCGCTCCCATATAATCTTAAATCACGTTTCCATCAGCACTAGTACCGGTGAGTTTATTCTGATAACACGTTGGAGCGTGCAATCAACGATAGCTAATCTAGTTACCGCCAACACGAAGGGCGACATACCTTTTTCAGGATCTCGGGGCAAAGAAAACGGTTGAGAATGGCTCGGACGCCAGGATCACTGTGCCGCGAGTGGTCTATTAGCGGCACGACTAAGAACGTGCCTCCAGCTTCCAAGACTGTCGCGTTTCGTGCGAGTACCACTTTTTGCGCGTTCGTCCTTTTTGTGGTTTCCCTTCTCTTCCCTTGGCTCGGTTGGCCCGAAGACAGACTATCGCGTTCCCTTGCAGACGGTAACACGCGTGACGCGCTTCTGGCACGCGTCGAAACCTGCACTTAACGAACCACTTGTGCCCCTGATATTACGTGCCAGGCAAGTGGATATTTATCCCTCGGCGTAAAGAGGAGGCCATCCCCCCAAATTGACCGTGTGCTCTTTTCAGCGGACGATCGACCAACTAGCTTCCACATTCGACTTTGGATTCCGAAGTGGGACGTATCGGAATTTCGTGGCCAGTACCTACCTACGGAAGGATGGAATAAGTTGAGGGCAGCGTGTTTACGGTAAAAGTCATCCAACCCAGGAGAGTATCGACCTGAAGCGCCGAAGCTATCAGAGTCGCGTTCGGCCGGTTCCTCTCCTTCGTCGCTCCAGTTTCAAGGCCGCGAGGCGAGGCGACGCGACGCGTGCCGGCCCGGACGTTGAATTTCCACCGGGTTCCCGAGGCTCGCAGCGTCGAAATCGGTCGCGTCCTCCTCGAGATGGGGTTGCCTAGGTGTTGGCGGGCGCGCGAGCGACCCACCGCCAACGACCGGCCAGGTCGTTGCAAGAAAAGGAGATAACTCGGAGCGGAGTTACCACGACGAGCGTGACGCCCAACAGAAAAGTAGAAGAAGAAGAAGAAGAGGAAGAAGAAGAAGAAGAAGAAGCGGGAGAAAATGTGGAAGAGGAGAAAGGAAGGAAGAAAGAGGGAAAGAAGGGGTGAAAGAACGAAAGAGAGACACGCGATGGTCTCGCTCTGGCGTGGGGGTGCGCCCACGCTGGTGACGTCACCCGGCGAACGTTGGCAGTGTTACCGGCGATGAACGCGTTGGTGTTCGAGCCTTTGGCAGAGGAAGCAAGAGGGAAGAAGAGAAGAGCGATACTCGGCGCGTGGAGGAAGGGAATGATCGTACAGGAGGCGGAGGAGGATACGGTGGAAGAGGAAGGAAGAGCGAGGACGAGAGACAGATGGACGGCGCGAGAGGGAGGGAACGAGCCCGAGGATCCCCGGTGGAAGAAGAATGGAAAGCGAGATGGAGCGCATGGCGTGCAGCCGTGAAAGAAGAGGGGAGTCGGTGCGGCGATGTGGCGGGCGGAGGAAAGGAATGAATGGAAATCGCGGGAGAGACACGCGGGACAGACGGATGATTCCTAAGGAGCGGTGAGGACGGACACACGGGAGAATCGTCGGAAGAGGAGAGGATCGGTCCGGTACGATGTTGGCCGGTCCACGGGAACCGAGGAGAAGGGATGGGAAGGGTCGCGTATAGGCGAGCAACGCGAACAGTATCGGGAGTATGCACGGGGTGATGCGGACGACACGTGACGCCGGGGAATCTGGTCCCGTCGCCGTCGCCGTCGGTCACGAGGATCGCCACCGTCACCCGCAGTACGAGAACTAGCACCAGCCGCGACATCAGCCTCCTCGCACGCTCTCCGGACGCGCGCGAGCGCTCTCTCCAGGCAACCGGCAACCGACCACTTCCCGCGCGAGCCTCTCTTTATTAGTCTACCGCGGGCCATCGCGGACCATCGCGAACCCCTTTGGCCGCCGAGCGGCCCCAGTCGACGGAGGATCCTCCGCGAGGAAAAGGAGCAGCCATACAGACCGGAAAACGCTCCGAGAGCGACGGAGACGAAGCAGCAGAAGCCTGGTGGCTGAAGAGGAAGGGAGAACCGAGTCGCTCGTAGTGGCACCGGCACCGGCGGCAGAGGAGAAGGAGGTTGCGGAGGAGGAAGAGGAGGAGGAGGAGGAGGAGGAGGAGGAGGACGAAGAGCGAGAAAGAGCAGGATCCTCCAGTGATACGATACCGGACCGGGCAGCACACGCGCCGGCACATCGGCTGTTATCGCGCACCAACTCTAACCGAATTTCTCCGTTCAACCGTGACGGAGCCCGCGCGATTTCCAACGCTCCCTGGGACAACCCCCAGCGCCGTTTTCGCAGCAAACCCACTTGCTTCTCGTCGCTACTTCAACGTACGCACTGGATTAACTCGCGTTAACTTTTGATCAATCTCGCTAGGAGGAACTGGACCCGTCCTCTACCTCCGCTCCGGAAAGGAAACGTATCTCTGGCGCCACGAAAATCTCTAGTTATTGGTTCGCCACGAGTGTAAACATACAGAACTCGAGGCGTACTCGACCGTGAGTGGGATATTTACAGTGCGAAGCCACCGCTCGGTCGCGACAGTGTTCGTTTCCTCCCTGTTCGCGATCGTCCGTCGTTCGGCGCTCGTCGTCCGTCGCGAGCGGCGAGACCGATCGGACGCGACGCTCGAAGCGTGCGTCTCGGTGACGTCGTGACATGTGCGATAGCCCGTTATCGTGGTCGTGGTCGTGGTCGTGGTCATCGTCGACTCGAAGAAAGGGGTGTCTGTGGTCGGTGGTTGGGAAGCGAGAAGAGGGCTACGAGGACAAGAGTAACAGCACGTGGACGACTGGCACCGCGACGAGGGCCGGCGGCGCGACAGGTTGAAAAGATGCTGGCACTGGCGATGCGCCGCGAACACACGACCGGCCGCAGCAATTACGAGCCCGCGAATCCGCTCGCGGGTTTCGAGCATTTGCAGCACAACAGCGGCAACCCGTTCGCGGTGGTTCCCTCGTCGTCGGAGGGTCGGCTGCGCGAGCCAGGCCCGGAGCCCGACGGCGAGCTTCAGGAGTTCGTAGACATCGCTCAGGTTCAACAGCTCCTACAGCAGCAGCAACAACAGCAGCAACAGCAGCAGCAACCGCAACAACAGCAACAACATCACCATCCTCACCATCAGCAACAAGTGGCGGGAGCCACCGCTGCTTCTTGCATCTGGGGCGCGGTTTATCCTCCGCCACCGCCCGCTCTGGGATACCATCACCACCATCACCACCATCACCACCCCCTGCCACCACCGTCAGGTAACGTTATTCTATCCATACGCGCTCGCAGTGACGAATGAATCGAGATTGTTGGTTCGCGTGGACGGTTCTAGGAGACCGGCTGTCGATAGGACCCAACCAGGCCCATGTGATTTGTCGTTGCTCTCGAGTGTCGCGGTACGATTGCGAGAACTTCTTTATGGACCCAAAGACGCGACGCGCGTGAACTTTTTCTCTGAAACGTCCGAGTCGGCCACTCGGTGCACAACGCCGCACGGCTACCGGTATTGGCGCCGATCTAAACACTCGGTGATAATCGATCTTTATGACCGGCACGTTGAAACCTGTATTTCAAGACCGGCTATTAAGTTTCTTGTCACCACTTGAACGTGGCTCGACGGCCCTCTGGGTACCTACATACATACTTATATCGCGCGGCAGTGTCAACCGCGGCGGAATTGGCCGCGAAACAACGAACCGCGGGCCCGGATAGATCCCAGTGCGATTTACTCTGTCTCGGACCCGACCGTTAATCCAAACTGTCTTGCGAGCTTATCACCTACCTGTTGATCCGGAGAGAACTCGTCGATCGATTCTAGTCGATTCCTGTCGTTCTAAATTCGGCCAAGATTCTCGTTAACGATACCTGGTGCGGACCTTCCACGCGATCAGCGTTTCCACCAAGAGCAAACGTAGGCTTAAGATTCCAAAGGGAATCGCCAATTTCCTGCTGTTGATTTCCTGGTTTATATGATCGCTTGCATGCCACGTTCTGTTCGCTTCGCTTTCCGATACGAAACGCTTTGCTTCGCGCGAACGTCGCTGGTGACGTCCGCCTTCGATTCGATTAGATTCGATTCGATTCACCGCGCGAGAGCCGAGGATTCAGCGCTAGATCATTCGCGATCTTGCCGTCGGATCGCTCGCTCTCGCGGCAGCTGGCAGCGCCCTTCGATCGACAAGCTTCTTTAACCGATAAAAACCATCGAACTTCATCTCCAAGCAGGTCGTCTTTATCGCTAACACGTAACGATCGCGTAACTCGTTACCTACTTACTTTCTGTCGTGCAATTGGAGCGCCAGTAAACATTAAGATTGCTGCGGTTGGATATCGAAATGGTAACGATGACATTAACGATAAAAGTTAACCGATGATTAATTGCTGTGAATAACGCTTCGGTTTCGATATTCGATTGTTCGCGAGCTGTGAATACATGCGTCTTAATTTTAGCGCTGCCGAACACTGACAATGGGTAGGCCGCGTGCACTCACAAACGTGTTTCTTTATCTCGAGAAGAGCTAACGAGAGTTATTCTTTGTTACAAGCGCTAGCGTAAGTCAATGGAAGCGATAAGGGACGAGAGAAAACGCGTCGCCAAATATTCATGGCCCTGGATGTTTAATCGCGCGATACTAGGGTGGAAAGTATCCACACTGTTTAATCCAGAAGCTAAATCCTCTGGACTCTGGACGATTGCAAGCGAAAACGCTTGTGCATTTCGAAACGTCGTCCGAACCGAAAATTCTCTGACCTTTCGTGATTTATACCATTACTTTATGTCGTGCGAGATAGTACAGCTATGCGAGTTACGGACAGTCGAGGATCGCCAACTATTTCCTACATAGCAACGTGTTTGCTGAATAATCTGTGACATTCGACTGTGGATTATGTATTCTTGATGGCCCCTGTAAACCAGAGGCTGAACGCCGCGGCGCGGCCGTTGGCCTGAATTCGTACGAAAAGAAAGATCGAAAGACCGAACGAACTGCCTCTGAGAAGAACCGATTAGAAGAGCGGAGGATCGTTGTTGTCGAACCACGCCCAAGTTATCCTTCCCGCAGACACGGAATTATTCGTTGGTCCTCCTACTTAGTATCGGACACGTTGGAAGTACCTATACGTGTCCCCAGGTGGGATAAAATCGGTCCACCTAGTCTTAAATTCTCCCCTAGACTCGCGTGTATAAGACCTCTCCCTGCATCTCGTTCCTCTCCTATTCCATTTACTTGGGACGAGTAATGAAGGAGTCGGTAAAGTGGATGCAGGAAGGGCGGAAAGATTTGTCCCGCAAAAGTTTTCGCCCGTCCCGAGGAATGATCGCGTTCGTTCCACCTCTGCAACTGAACGTATCCCCTAACCTTCTGAACGCTCGCGCTCGTTGGAATTCCATCGCGAGATTTTGCAGCGAGCTCGCAGGTAGCCAATAGGACGGAGGAATTTTTTCCTCCGTCGCCGTCGCGCAGAAGGGTGAGAGGAGGCCAGGGAGCTTTCATAGATCATTGTTTAAAGTGTCGTGGCTTTGTATGGTAACGCGAAGTAAATCGTATGTACACTCCTGACATTTCGTTATTATTGTACGACCCGTAAGACAGGAAATCGTACATCATGCACGAAGCTACGGTGGGCGGGTAAAAGGGAACGCGAGTCACCTTCTTCTCTCGGGCGTTCGGCTCATTGGCGTTCCTCGCGATGTTAAGTGTTTATACGCCTTCCGTCTTTCTCCTCTTCCACGGCTCTAAATTTTCCGCGCGCCTACATTTTTTTCAATAGAAATTTTATTCCCAGATTCGTCAGTCCCTTGGATTCGACCCATCGGATCTCTCTTCCTCCGCTGTGTTCTCGAGGCTGCCGCGCGTTAATCGATCGGAAGGATTGCTCGTTATCCATGGAAACGATCGCATCTGCCCTCCCACTGCTGATTTCTCTTATCTAAGTAGACACGGTTCTACGCAAAGTGACGCGCAGTGCGAAGAACGGACGAGCGCGGTTATGCGAGTAAACGACAATTTTCTGCCAAGCTGCATTCCATTTTCAGTCTCTGACCCATTTCTTGCACCGACAATCGACTCTCTCTCGAATCGAATCCAGATTCTACTTGTCGTTAACAACATTATAGGATTAGGAAGCGTGATTTGTCAGCGATTCTCTCGAAATGTTCTCCGGCAAGGTACAAACAACACAAGTTTCTCCTACGATTCTCTACGCTCTGTGTCTCTATGATGTCGCGGCTCTCTGTTTGCGCCTAGGTTACGTCGAGAGCCCGACGAAGAAAGAGTCTTTCAATTACGACGGGCAACGGTACTCGCGCGTCTCCCCTCGAAAGTGCAACGTGTTTTCGCCTGGAATCGTTAACCCTGCTGCCGTCTTCGCTCGCGTCTCATTTTCTAATTTCCATAAAGATTGGTCCCGGCAATTGTGCCCCTGACTCGCGAGAAACCCGAAGAAGCTCCGTCTCGTTTTCGAACAGCCCAGAAGCTTGTAATATTGACTTACATTCTATCTACATCGCGGGACGACCAGCGCTGTTAAAATGTTCGAGTAATTTCATGAATTTTGGCCCGCGCCACCGCCTGGTCGTCTTTGCCAAATTTCCCGGGACCCTAGGTTCTCGCTTCGCCTTTACGTAACGCCCAACGATTTCCATGTCCGACACCTACGTGCCCGTAATAACTTGAAAAATAAAGCGCCTCGGGATTCGCCGCCTCGATTCCGCCGCAGAGAATTATTTTACGCAGCGAAGACTCGCGTCCATAGGATTCTGTGAGATCGGAATATTCCGCGTGTAAATCCCTCGCAAACTTGTACTCCTGATATGTACATAGCCCGTGGTCCTTCGATCAGCCAGGCGCTCGGTTTTGCCAAAATCACTGCATTCGTCATCGATGATGCCTGCAGGTACGTATGCGCATACAATACGTCATGACACCGAGTTAGAGCGGATCATTCACACGCGTCACATGACAGCTGAATCATTCTACGGGAATAACGGTCTAGTTTCGGGTGGCATGCAACTTTCTACGGTCGGATTTTAATTTGCCGCAACTAGAAATATCACCGCGGACCGTATCGCATGCTTTTTCGATGATGCAATCGTTTGGCCGCGCTTCGAGGACTTGCGACTTTCTCGCCCGACTGCGAATTCCCAAGTTGTGCAACTTAACGCCTTGTGAAGTTTTCGTGACAGACGCCGAGGCTAATCGTGGGCAAGTTAAGCTAAATCACGGGTGGTCCAGGGCACGCAATCGCGATTCGTTATTCTCGTCTGGCATCGAAGCTGCTGCTCGTAGCTCGTTGCCGGATGTCTTAATAAACAATGTTGGCAATTTCCCGGTAAATCGTGCGGCGCAGCCTGCCGGCCATTAGCGTTACAAAAGTTGAAACAAGTTACGGACACGAACGGCCGTCTTCATAAATTCGCGCAAGCTCCGGCAGGTTCCAGTAGCTATTTCTTTTTTTGCTTCCCCTTGGTTTCCCTCTTGCTGAAAGCAGCGAACTTTCGATAATAACGGTAGCTAGGTGCGATGATCGACTGGGAGCCATTGGATTACATAAATTGGCTCGCGTGGAGTGGGCAAGCCGCTTGTTTGCGCATACTTGATCGCGACGCGACGGTGCGTACTATTTGTTCGCGTGGCAGGCGAAAAATCTTTGCCCGTCCGTCGGTCCTCGTCGGTCAATGACACGGACAGCAGCTGGACACTGTCGAAACGCCCGCGAATCCGTAAAACTTTTGCGCGGAATATAAAAGCGACTCGATGGAAATGGTGGATCGGAAGATGCGCGACCAATACCATCCCTCCCCGTCGCAGCCGAGTGAAACGTCCCTGTACGCTCGGATGCAAAACACATTTTTATGTAAAACAGAGACGATCGTTGGGAATGATTCCGAAGCGATCCCCGTGCAAACGCATCCTTCTGGCTAGAGGGAAATAATTCTTGTCCTTGTCCTCGCATTTCTCTTCGGGCGAAATCGCGATTCTGGCTACCTTTCGATTTCCACTGATACCGCGGCGTGACCCATCAGCGTGGGTCGAGAAAGGAGGAGTACGAGCGGTAGATACTGTTTAGCTTTTTTCCCTCGCCGAATTTGCATTCGAGCTAAATATTCCTTCCCCCAAACAAGTCGCGTATCGTCGGATTGAGATTGGTGGCAAACAGGGTAGACAGTGGCAGAGGGGAAATCTTTCTGCTGACGGTTTTGCCGTAAAAGTTGTAGCAAGGTTTGGCTAGTGGTGAAGCAGAAACAGCGACGGAAGGTTGAGCGCGACGTAGGTAACGCAGTGGAAAACTAAGCCCGCGCAATGTAGGTCCGACGTTATCGCCTATGAATGGTTTATAGAGGCGCGAGTCGGTTCTACGTCAGCATCGACCGATAAGAGAGCAACGCGTTGCACAGCACTCATCGTCGTTGACGTCCAAGTGCACGGGCGAGACGTGCCCACGCGGGGAAAGGGAGAAAGGGACGAATCGATAGCGCGACAGAAATAGACACTCTATCCGCGACTGTGTCCGGATGCGTCCCATCGATCCGGGATCGCCACGGCTTTCAACCCTCCGCTTAGCCATCCGCGCCAAACACTGCCCACCTTTTTTCTCCAAATTCAAAGCAATCTCGCGACCCGAAGGTCGTCGCATTGGCATAGACATAGAGCTATTTCGGAGCATTAGTATTGCGAGCGTAAAAAAGGCACAGTAGCGCGTTCAAGCGGCCATGAATCAATAGGAATCGCTTGAAAATAGTTGCCGGATTGACGCGGCTAAATGTCACGTCACGCTGACGATCCACGTTCGAAACAACGTGCTTTTCACCATGCGTACTCGTTTCACGTTGTCGAATCGCGGGCGTGACGCAAAAGTGGATTTTATTAGCGTTTTCGAGACGACCGCCGCGCTGGCGGACGTTTCCCGTTCGCTCGTTTGCCGACGAATTGAAAAAAGAACAAAGCGACTCGTTAGGAAGCGGATCAGAAATAATCTGGAAAGCGCCACGTGCCGGCGTTGCTCGAATTCCTCTGCCGAAACGGTGGCAGTCGTTCTCGGCGTATCCAGAATTTTCGACGGTAGACACGGACCACGCAGGCCTTGCTTCGTGCGTTTTCTCGGCAATTTCAGCGAACGTTGATCGGAAAGATTTTCCACTGGCCTAAACAGGGCCTCGGTTCGGATTTTTCAACCGCGCGAATGTTATTCGCGGCAGGAAGGGGTTGCAATGTCGAGGTGAACCCGTAAACGACACATTCCCCTGTCCTCTTTCATCGCCATTCATCAGGTTGAGGCGAACGCGGCCGCGTGGGGCTGCGAGGGAAAGAAGGAAGGAGAAAAGGAGATGGAAAGAGAGGAAGAGAAAGAGAGATCGATAGGACACGGGTCAGAAATAGTCTCGGGACGATTGTGTGTACCGTTGGATCGTCAGTCGAATTCTGCCGACGACGGTACATACTACGTACGCTTCTCGTCGATCGATGCTGCGCCGTCGAACACGCGAGCCCGTGCCGCTATTTAAACGCGGATCCGACGACGATTCTTGTTCCGCGGTTCGGTGACTTTGCACAGGGGAATATTCGCTGGACCGACACATGGGGTGAATCAGAGACACTTGTGCGCAAACCTCCAGGGACCAGCGAAGGATACCGATTGCCAGGTATATAAAACATTTCTAAAGAAGGGGGCTCCATATTCGCTGCCCCTGGCGAAATCCTCCAACAAGCGTTTCGCATTGTACGTACGAACTTACTTGTACGCAGGTATAGGTACCTTACTCTTTTGTGCGCTCACTTTCTGCCCGCTGTACTCTCCCTCCGTTCTCTCGTTCCACGCAACCCAACTATTTTAAACGGCTTATTTTTAAACCGTATTTTACATAAAGTATTCCCATCGCATCGTAGAGCGATTGTATTTTTAGTGAGTTCACTCTTATCCCCCTTTTTTTTAACACCGACATTGACGTTATCAACGGTTTATTAATACGTGCTCGCTTTGCGCTTGGTCTTTCTCACTTTGTCGTCGATCGATTATTAATAGCGAAGACGGGAGGAAAAAATGGCTTGTAATCTAGCGAATCGTTGCTCGTGTTCCTGTTCCTGCTACCGCTCGATCTCCACCAAATCCTCCAGCGAATTCGGAGCCCTGCGAGTGCCGCGAGAGGGTGCTTAGGGGGATGGGAAAGGGGGAAAGGCCTCGGCTCTCCATCGCGGTTGCTCGAACCGCGCGTCCCCCGACGCGACGCGGCACGGCGCGACGGGCCGCTCATTGTAACGAGATTACGCATTAAAAGGTCGAGAAACGAGGAAGTAGGATGAAAATTACGGCTCTTCTCTCGATAGTAAATTCACCTCTACGCCTTCGCCGCGGCAAATTTACAGGCTCCTCGGAAACATCAAGTGTCGCCGTTTTAAGAACGCGGCCGTGCGTGCTGTTCCTAACGCTAATGTCGCTCGTAAATACAATATTAAACGTATCTGCTGAAGTCTCCACGGTATCGCACGATCCTTCCCTTCCTCGCTGGACAATTACGTTGATTGCACAGATTTTCCCGTCGCTTCGCCGCTCGAAGAGCGTGCAGCGGAGAGCGGAGAGAAGGGAGCAGGGAGCCGCGCCTTTCCGATTCTTTCGTTCGTTGAGAAAACCAAGATTTCAAACTGTTTCGCGCCGCCTCGACTTGGAGTTCGCTACGTTGTTGACCTATTTCCTGTAAATAGACGCGCGAACGAACGGCTGCTCGCGTGATCCAGCCCCGCGAGGAAAAACCACGTCGATCCTTTTCGACTCGACGGGGCCGGCGCGGCGCGACGTCGTTGACGCGTTCGCCTTGCTTTCTGGTCGCGTGCGGGCCCACGTAATTTCCTTAATGGGCTGGGGTGATTAAGACGAAAATCTTGATCTTCGCCGAACGAGAACGAGGCGCGGAGCGACGCTGATGGATAACGGAGGCAGCCAGCCGCGGGCAACGATTTTACGAGGGCCCTTGAATCCCCTGCGTTTTGTTTGATCGTCTAAAGAGCTTCGTTCCTTTTTCTTTCCCTCTCGCTTCTCCTTCCTCTTCCTATTCTTCTTCCTCTCTTCTACATCTTCCACTTTTTCCTCCTCGTATCGACCTTGCAACCGGCGTTGCGTCATCGAATTGCGCTTCTGTTGACGGAGTATGTCGATGAACGAGTTCAGCTCGTCTATCCGAATCTGTACGCGTTCGGACATCTGCGGCGAAGCTGAAGTTCCTCGGAGGAAACGTCGCAGAGGGAAAGGGACAATCGATACGCAATAGCGCCGTAACGAGGACACGAGCCTGTGCAACGGTGTTCCGGAAGCAAACGCACGACGATCGCCGCGGAACGATTCTGAGGAAATACGCGAGTCGACCGGAAACGATCGTTAATCGACGAGACCGGCACGAGATCGTGCCGCGCAAAAACGTGCGAAAGACTGGCGCGAGTCGTGACTCACCTCCGAGCCGAGTAGTGAGCCGAAGCCGCTACAGGAGCGGACTTAAAAGGACGTTCGTCACCATTACCATTAGCCTGGCTATCGATCAGCCAACCTGATGTACATATACAGGCTCCACCAAAACACGATCCGATACGATTTCTCTCGCAACATTCCATTCGAAGTAACGTTAACCGGGAACGCGGTCCTTTTACCCCCTTCGCGACTAATGCACCCCTGAAACCGTGGACGTAGGTAGACGCGCACTATCTCGCGTGTAGTACGTGCATCACGCGCGACGCGAGGCGACGGAACCGCCTACAACGAAAACACGCTCGTCCCTAATTGCGCTCGGATGTGGGTTACAGACAAGCTGCGACTTCTTGTTCTCTGTCCTCGCGATTATGCCCGGTGGAGCATTGAGTAATCAATACGAGAAACTCGAATCGCTCGCCCGTGCAACAGAGGGAGAGAAGCAGCCTCGTTAACGCCAGGATCAAACGTTCTCTCTGTAATTCACCGAGCATCCTTCGTCCCCGCACTCTCGAGCGCTCGTTACTCCTCTAGCGGTGTTGGCCGTTTGCTCTAAACGAGGGAACCACACCATCCAAGGTGTTGGGCTCTCTCTGGATTCCATGCCTCCCGTAAAGGGTGCGTTATTCGCGGAGGTATCGGAGTATCGGGAATCGAACGGCGCCAAAAATTGTCTGCATCGGTTGACTGACTCATGGTAGCCGTGCACGAGGGAATTGGAAGCGCGCGTCGCGCTAGTCATCCCGGGTATTTGGGGATGCTGGGTGGCTCAGGTGGTTGCGTGGCGGCTCGAAATAGAGGCAGTCGCCCGCGCAAAATCGCGTCGAGTCGCGCCGCGAATAGCGCGCGCCCACCGCCTTCTCGAGAGCCGTCGGTAATTTTAGAACGTTTTGTTTTCGTGCCAGAAGACCGCAACGGCGACGGCGGCGACGAGGAGCACGGCTCGCGAATCGCACGCACACGCGTCACCGCCGCACAGTGGGCCGGATTTAAAATTTGCCGCCTTTTGGCTCATTTTTTTAAGACATCGGAATGAAATTTACGTAAAAAAAATAGGAAAAAATTATCCCTTTCCAATGATGTATAATTTAATATTTTTTACATTTATCTATTTATTTATTTTTCCATTTGTTTTAACTTGTATGTGATAACAAAAATTTAGTTCTGTTTATTTGCTACCTCATCCCTGTTTTACGTAATCTATGTATAAACCCATTCTTTTTTTAAATTGACTTTGTACATATTCTTTTTTCATTTCTTTTTTCTTTCATATCTGCAGTTCATACACTCCTCTGTTTAAAAGACAGAGGATTATGGATGCGAATCGTCGGTGTACGTAAAGCTATACGAACCGACCAAACGTTGATATCTTTAAACACTAATAATTTGCGTGATTATTTAGAGGAGGTTGTGCTGAAAATATTGCAATTGGTCAAAACATATTTATCGCAAAAGCCTGGTCTTTAATTTAAACAAACCGATTTGTTGCTACTTTCCTTTATTATTCGACTTTTCCCTATAACATGGAAACGAAAAGTTTCCCAAGCATGTTACTTAAACCACTATAAAGGGCATTAAATAAGGTAGCAAACAAACAGAATTAATTTTTTTTATCACAAATAAGTTAAAATAATTGAAAAATAAATAAATAAATGTAACAAATATTAAATTATACATCATAGGAAAGGAATAATTTTTTCCTATTTTTTGGCGCAAATTTCATTCCAATATCTTTAAAAAAAAACCAAAAGGCGGCAAATTTTAAATCCGGCCCACAGTGTGCCGCGCTGTACTCTGCTTACCTCCTTTTCTCGAGTCTAGACTAATTGTACCTAAGTCCCCCGAGTTTCCGCGCCACGCGAAACTCCGAGATCGAGGCACGCGAGCGACACCCACGCGTTCCGAGCCGAATCGGCGAGTAGACGACTCGAGAAATTTGGAGTTCCTGGTGCCATTGCTTCATCTTGGACGCGTCTTGTGTGCCCATCGACTCGCGTGTTCGTAATTCGGACCAAAGTCTAAACACCAGCGAAACCAGTGGAGATTCGACTCCGCTCCTCATTCTCTGGCCAACTTGTAACTCTGCGAATTTAGCATCGCGCTACATGGTAGAAACTCATTCTCTTGGCTCGACTATCCGCCAGCTTAGACGAGTACGCTGGCTTTCGAAATTCTCGAAAATTTAGAGGGAAACGTGCCATTGTGTCGAAGAAACCGCAGCGCGGCGCGGCCGCTAACGTAACACTTTGCGAGAGCGACTTTTGATAAAGTTATATACGGCACTGACTCATTATAATATCGCGCAACCTGTCCTCGCGACTGTTCAGGTATCGTTTCTGTCTAAACGCCGCGAGATGCGTCCCGTATCTTCTTTGCTCGTTAGACGAAACCGAGTCGCAGACAGTGCGTCGACGCATCCATCGACGCTGAGCGTACCCTCACCCGATAAACGCTCTTCCGTCTTATCGAATCGCTTCCGTTTACACATCCCGCGAGCGTCCCTGCAAAACGTTCGGATTAAAGAGAGAAATTACACGAGCCAGACGGATCGGGAGACCATATGCAGGAGGAGAGGACGAATATTGGCGGTGGGGAGAAACGGCGAAGGGAACGGGAGGCAAGGGGCAGGGAACGAAGTTGAAACGCCAGAGTGATAGCCAAATCGAGAAACACGGACACGCTCGTTTTACACCGATCTCCTACCTCTTACCTCCTACCTTCTACCTCCTACCACCTTCCTCCTACCTCCTACGGTGTCTCATGGGTAGATACGTACCTACCATGTGGTGGATCGACCGCGGCAAACCCGACAGCCTTCTTTAGTCAGCGCGTTTTCAAGTGACAGGAACGGGGGGTAAAAAAGTGACGGACAGCGAGGGGTGCAAAGGGGAAGTTTGAGGATCAGAAGCGGCGGTTAGGTACGCGAGATTCGGACACGCGGCGACGGAGAGAAAAAACGACGAGGTGGAAAGTAAAGGAAAGCAGTCGGTGCGCGGAAGAAAGGAAAGCTCGGCGAGAAAAGAGGGAAAACGGCGGAGGAGAGGGGCAAACGGAGACTGATGTATGTGTGAAGAGGAGGGGTAGAGGCAAGGAAAAAGGGAGACGGAGAATGGTCGCGTGGCCGTGCGTGGCCCCAAATAGGGCATCAGGTGGTTGCATGACGCCCGCGAGAGAAAAAGATCGTTCGCGCGTGCGCAGTGGCGCGTGTGTCTCTTATAACCGGGCGCACGCATGCATGTACGCGCGTACGCGTGTACCAGAACGGCTCGGCACGCGCGTGCTCTTACAGGTGGTGGTAACGAGCCGCACAGGAAATTGCTCCTTTGCCGTGCAAACTCGGCCCGGAACTTTGCGCACCGCCCAGCCGTTCACCCAGATTATTTGCCGTCGGGATCCAACCGCTTTCAAACAGAATCGGCACGCGCGGCCAACGAGAAACCAGAATAATCTATCACCTGTTGCTTCTATTTTCGAATACCGTCGCCCACCTTGCGATACTATTGCATCTTAGGCAGGGTGCACTTGGACTCGAGGCATGGGTATAAAATGCCGCGTGCATCGCCGCGGTCTTTGGCGTCTCCACGAGTTATGTACGCAGCAAGTTGGAGGATCAGTAGTTTTGCCCGGTGACATGTCAGACGGCAGCGCCAGCCCCAACGTCTGCGAGCATCCACCGATGCTTCGCAGGTGAGGTAATCCTCGGTTTATCGAGTGTAACTCACCGCGAGGCGCGAGCTCCGTCCCCGAGCGGGCGCACTTTAAATCGATAAAAGTCTGCCGAGAAGGGAGACTGGCGGTAGCCACAATCTATCACCGTGAGAGGCGAGTCATCTGTGCGCCGACGTAGACGCCGCGTCGTTCGCGTCAGCACCCGTGAGCTTACGCAGGCATAAAGCATAATAGCGAGAGGGTGGCGGTTGTACTTCCGCATTCGCAAGATTGTCACGTCCACGACCAAGGGAACTTTCCTCCATTTGCATCTCCTATCGACGAATTCAGCTGCACCACCCTGTTCCCGCAGCTTTGCGCGCTTCCTTACCCTCGGGTAAAGTTGGCAAAATTTCGTCGGGGCTCGAACAGAGTAGGTATCGATCCGAAGCGAAATTTCACGTTCAGATCTGGCGTGAAAATGGTGCGTGCATATTCAAATTTGCCTTACAGCGAGGGGGGGGAGGGTGGTGGCGATCGAGCGATCGCGCACACGCCACGTCTACGTCACGCGGGTATACGTCACTGGAGAACCGAGCGGCGTGGCGCGGCTTGGCGCGATGTCGGCGTGGAGATGGAAGTGCCGGGATGTTGAGAGGTGCAGAGGGGGGCTAGGAGAAGGCAGGAGCGCGCGAAGGGTGCCGCGGTGGGGTGCAGAGATGCCTGCGAGCAGTGGCTCGCAATGATGACGGCGGTAGTAGCCACGGGGTGGGAGTAGCGTCGCGTGTGTACGTCACACATACTTGCACGGCTATATGTGCAGCTCGCACACAAGCGGGCGTTGATAGGGGACCGCAGAGCGGGGATTGGCTGGCGGTCGACTCGCCGCTTCCAAATATGGGACAGTCTCCGCGGTCCATTCATAAAACTACGGGGCGCGCCGCCGCTCGGCTCAGTTCGTGCGCGACCCCCACGCATCGCGCGTCTTCCGACGATTCCCAACGCGCGATCCGCTTCTCCTTTCAGCCACGTACGACTATAACCGCAGACAGGTATATATACCTACCTCTATCTACGTTGCACGGCAAAACAGAGAGAGACAGAGAGAGAGAGAGGGAGAGAGAGAGAGAGAGAGAGAGATAGATAGAGGGAGGGAGAGAGAGGCAAAGAGAAAGAGAGAGAGAGAGAGAGAGAGAGCGAGACGAACGGAGCGTGCGAGGGGGAGGAAAGGAAGGAGATACGCAGAGGAGAAAGAAAAGGACAGAGGACAACGGACCGATAAAGAGGCCTACACCTACGCCGGGCCACGCGCGCGCGAGATCATTGTCGCCATACAGGATTCGCGAGTGAAAAAACGATCTTAAGACTTTCGAATCCGGAATCTCGGTATCTGGAGGTACGAAGGAGCTGGAGCACTGTTTCGAAGAGGACCCGCGATTCTTTTTGAGCCACCCTCTCGCGTTGACGTTGGCGTCGGTGTCGGCGTCGGCGTCGGATCGGCTGTTTCCCGCAGCCACGCGTCCTCGTTCATACCTGGCGCATGCGCGAGGCAAACGAACGCTGATCCCTCCGGTCGGACCGGCCGGACGTGTTCCGGATCGGGACGGCGATCGCTCACGAGATCCGGTGAGATTGGATTTTCTCTGTCTACGCGCGTACACTTGGGTGGTGGTGGTGGTGGTGGTGGTGGTGGTGGGTTGTGGTGGTAGTAGTGGCTTGTGATGGGTGGTGGTGTATTATCTAGTCGCGACAGATCACCTTGCAAATAGGAGCGACTGGTCGAAAGGGAAGAGGCGCTAGCAGAGGGAAGAAAGGAAGAATTAAAGACGGACTAACGGACGAACGAACGAACGAACGAAAGAACGAAGAGGCGAACGATCGGAACACGGTTTTTGCCGCCCCGGCGCGGCGTTCGCTCCCTCGTGTCTACATCTTGCTGAAAGAAGGACTTGGCGCGTGCCACGCGACAGATAAAAAGGGGGAGCGCGTGCTACGTCCGCTTTTACTACTAACCCAGTGCATTGAGCTAGAGAGAAGGAGGGAGAGACAGATACGACCGATTTCTTGTACGGACTTGACGTTTCAACCTCGTGCTCGCGGAAGCCGAGGGTGGTATCTCCGATAGAGCTGCTATCGTCATCGAGAGCAGCTTGAGGACAGAGACTGAGAAAGGAAAGAGGCTAATTCGCGTAGAGCTTATACCGCTGGGAGAGAGAGAGAGAGAGAGAGAGAGAGAGAGAGAGAGAGAAAAAAAGACTTAACTGTGCCGGGACGATCGAGAACGGACAAGATTCTAACTATAATAATAGCGTTGAACGATAAAACCGCAGGCGAGGAGACGCAGTGTGGTACCGAGGAGGCCGCTGTCGCTGGTCAGGGAGGCGACCCGCTCCAGAGGATGACGATGGACGGCATGGAAGTGGTGGGCTCGCAGCCTCACGCAGCCACCAGCCCGTTCTTATTATCGTCGCCACCACTTGGCCATCATCATCATCACCATCATCACGCCACCTTTAATCTGCAGACGGTTCAGCTGAGCTTCGACGCGTGCCTACCGTACAACACGGCCACGTCCTCTAATTCGATCGTTTGCGGTGTCGGTGGCACGTCAACGCCGGCTGTCACCACTTGCACCCCATCCACCAGCTGCAACAAGACGATACCCACCCTATCGCTAGCTACCTGCCTGCCTCTGCACCCGCACCACCAAAACAATACCGATTCCTCGGATCAGCATGTCCAACACCACCAGCAGCATCATCACCAGCATCACCAGCGGCTCGACGACCATCAACACCATAGGCACGTCGATGCGTCCTCGCCGTCGAGCGACTCCACCGACGGAAAACGGCGGCTGCAATCCAGCAACGACGAGAAGGACTGCTCCAGGGAGTGCAGAGACGATCTTCAGGAGTCCAACGAGAAGGATAAGCCAGGTGACCTAAACACGCCGGTTACCACCAGCAGCGATTTACCGTCCTTCTTCGGCCCCTCCGCGCTCGTTGAGCCACCTCCTATTTCAGGTACCTACAATCAGCAGTCCTTTAAATTGTTCTTCGACCAACATCTCGATCGACAACGAGATCAACATCTTGTCGTCCTACGCCCTAGTTGACACGAGTCTCTGTACGATCGCATCTCTGCTCCACTTGCATTCCGCCGTATCTCTTTTGCGCGTTAACGTTCAACTATGTAAATGCCTGGCAATGAGCGTAGCGAGCCTGTTCGCGTTCTGTACTCTACACGTAGTATCGACTGGTTCAAACTCCTGCGACCTTGCGCTTTTCACGAACGTCCCCGACTTTCGCTTTTCGCATATCTGCCAACTCTTGCTGCTGCTGCTACCCTCGTGGCTGCGCCTTGTACCCCTCCGAAAGCGCGGCTTGGCTCGGCTCAGCTCAGCTTTCCCGCAGCTGGTTTCACAATCGTCGCGATCAAGTAGATACTATGTACCTACCACGAGGTGCGACGACAACATACATCGCATATACCTATAGGGTTGCTCGGTTGCCTCGTGAAAACGGCTAATATCGAACCTGCCCGTCTGTCGCGGATCAATACTCGGCGACCCCGACATTCAGAAACCCTCCTCCGCCTCTCTGCATCGCCGCCGCCGCCTCCTCCTGCTCCTCTACCACCGACTCCCACCACCCCTTGTCAGTTCATTCATGCTCCGAATCGCCTCCCACCTCAGTCACACCGAGCAACGCAACCACCCTCTGTTACGTCCACAGTCGTATCTTCTGCGGTTTTCTCGTGAAACCAGCGAGCGAATCGCATCCATATCACCCGATCTCGTCGGCCATCGTTTCACGCTGAATCTTTCTTAACCAGTGTCGTTTAGCGAGCGACAAAGCTTCTCGCGACTATAGCCGGAAAAATCGATGAAAGGGAGCACACTGCTCGTCACGGAATGACGCTACTCGCTGATGCTTCCTCGCGGGTCCTTTATCCTATCTCTGTGAGGCGCGATCTCTGGCTTTTCTCCACAATTTTCTCGACATTTTCTCGCGTGAGAAGATCGGGTGACTCCGCGTTCCTGTATAGCGTAGAGATACTCTATGCGAGTCTGCTCCTGGGACTCGTTTTTCGGTAGGAAGCGGCGATTGTGTACGTAGGAAGGAAGTAACGAGACGACAGGATGCAGACGATAGATAGAGCCAGCCGGTATACTCGCGGCTCGGAGATAAAGTCCACCCCCCTATCGCACGGTCCTTCCTGTCGATTCGCTTAGGTCGCGCGATGCACGCCAGTTGACGCGGGCCGAGCGCCTCCGTCCCTCTGGATAGACTCGAGATTGATCGTGGACTCGATGGATGATTTGCAGGCAGCCTGGCGGGCGAGGACCTATCCCTCGAAGAGGCCACAGCGGAGGAGGATGAGACGGCGACCTCAGCCAGCAGGGATCACCGGCATCATCATCACCACCATCATCACCAAGAATCCCACGAAACCGGCACGCCTGGAGCGCCACCGTCCACCAGCCCGCCGCGTCATCATCAGGCACAAGAGGATGCGGATCGTTGCAACGTGCTGCAGGGCGGCGTGATCCTCTATTCGTCCCCTCATTCAACGTCCTCGGTCTCGTCCACGCCCGCGACCAGCGTCAACATCTGCAACGTGCCGACGCTGACCTACCGCGGTGTGTTCACCACTACCTGTACGCAGTCCTCGCCCCTCAACACCCTGCAGAATCAGCAGCAACCGCAGCAGCAGCAGCAACAGCAGCAGCCAACCGGCCAGGAGCTCTGGGGTCCGTTACCCTCGCCGACCTTAACCTTGACGGGTCAACCGTTCCTTCACCCCACTCTCCACTCAGCCCCGTACGGCGGCGAGACCGTCGAACTTCTGCAGGTCGAATCGAAGCCACCCCCGCCGCCAGGTTACCACGATACACCGACCACCACCCCGGCCGGCTGGTTGACGGCGCACGAGGAGGCTTACGACCCGAATCTCCTCTCCCACCACCATCCTCATCACCATCATCAGGAGACGACGCTGAAGCAGGAGCCGACCGGGACGGGCGGCTACGGGCCACCGGTTCAACAGCAACAGCAACCTCAACCAAGCCAGCAGCAGCAGCAGCAACAGCAGCAGCAACAGCAAGCCCAACCGTCGGCCGGTTCAGCTGCCGGCGTTCAGTTGGCGGAATACAACCCCAGCACCTCCAAGGGACACGAGATCCTCTCTCAGGTGTATCAGCAGAGCGCTCTGCCGCTCAGGTTGGTTCCAGTGAAGCCGCGCAAGTACCCGAATCGACCGAGTAAAACGCCGGTGCACGAGCGACCGTACGCATGCCCCGTGGACGGTTGCGATCGCAGGTTCTCCCGCAGCGACGAGCTCACGCGACACATACGCATCCACACCGGGCAAAAGCCGTTCCAGTGTCGGATCTGCATGCGCTCTTTCTCCAGGAGCGACCATCTCACTACCCACGTCAGGACTCACACCGGCGAGAAGCCGTTCTGCTGTGATCAGTGCGGCCGAAAGTTCGCCAGGAGCGACGAGAAGAAGCGGCACGCCAAGGTGCACCTGAAGCAGAGGCTGAAGCGCGAGGCGACTCACGCCTCCGCCAGGAATCACCCTCAGAGCCACGCTTCGCCGCCCTGTAATCAGTAAGGGGAGACGCGTCGGCGTCGCGGTCCGAAGAACGCTGTCCCCTCCCTCGCAACTCGCAACCGACGTCGACAGTTTGGGCGTCGATTTCCATGCGCATTCCATCGGCCATTGCCAATCGTGCTTACTCACGGTCCAGCTTGCCTCCTCGCCAGGCGACGAGGAAACGATGCCACGGAGGCCTTTAGGCGGAACACACAGAGGCTGCCGTCACCGACTGATCCGTCATCGATCGTCGTCGGCTCGCCAGCGATCGACGAACACGGCTTCACGCGAGGACTCCCTCCGTCGGCCGACAGCATTTTCGTCGCGTGATACCGCGTCTCTCGGACATTATCTAGCGTGTAAGGAAGCCAGAAGATTTTCAGAAAATTCTTGCAAACACGCGCGGATATTTACTTCTCGAATGTTGAACGGGACTTGGCCCCCCTCGCGGAAACTTGCAAACAGATCGATCGAGCTTCTCCTGGATTCTATTCCTCGCTCGAGGAACGATCAAGCAGAGACGAAGTCGCTGCGTGTATGTATGTACGTATGTATGTGATATCCAGCCCAAGTCCTGTTCTTCTAGCATTTCTCTTCTTTCCTGTTTCCTCATCCGTCTTCTGTTTCCCTTTCCAGTCTCAAGTCTCAAGACAGTAGCCTAGTTGCATTTACCTTGCAGGAATGGGTTGGAACGAAAACTCCTATCTTTAACCAGGTATGCTCTTAAGTTATTTCTTCGACGACGCGACGCGACGGTCAGTATGAACGCTCGGACGCGTAACTCTTGCCGATATCGGTAAGAACGCGGCAGAAGGTTCGGAATAAACCACGCTTTCGAGATGATTATTTACGATAGGTGGCGTTTTAAATCCTTGTTTGCGATCGAGATACAGGCGCTAATTGTCAGAGTAACGTTAACCGCGCGAAAACGCACACACCGAATGCACCCGCGTCGGAAAGTACTGCAATGATATTCTCGAAGCAAGCACGCGCAATCGATACCACCCGGGGATTCCAGGAACGAGGGTGGAATTCGTCGTACAAGAGAGAGGTAGCGAGTGACGGCAGTCTCTCGATCGCAAACAAACGATGGTGCGAAGAAAGTATTGCGCGCAGCCGGAGAAGTTTTCGAAGCGATCGTGGATCGCGTATCGATTTCCTTAGCTCTCTCTCGCGATCGAAAGTGGCGAACGATTTCCGACGATTATCGTCCGAGCGGCTGTCTCTGCGGTGAACAGTGCGACGGTGTCGTCCCGATCGCCAACAGCGCAGCGATCCAAAAAAATTTGTGCTTCTCCCGGGATTTTAGAGCAGGGACTATCGATACGTATTTTCTAAGTATTTTTATAAGCGCTCGAACGAATTTAACTCTGAAAGCCTTTCGAGATCCTAGAAGGAGGCATAGCGCTCGACGATGCTCGAGATCAGGGTGCGCGTCGACGACGATGAAACGCGCGCGCCTTGGTGTCGTTGCAAGGATCGGTCCACACACTTTTGTGCGTCCTCGAACCTCGTGTCTTTCAATCATACAATCAAAAACAATCGCTTCGCGTCCCCCTCCTCTACCTCTGAAACGCGCTCACGTATCTCGTTCCTACTTTCACCACCTTTCGTGATCCGAACACGCTAAATCTCGGACGTTTTCCGCGTTTATTCGAATCAACAGCACTCCCTCCGATCCCCCACCGCCTCGCCCATGATATCCCCTCGAACAACCCTACCGTATGTACTTACGTGCGGTCTCTTAGCTTGTCAAGGGTCGATCCTCTCGCGGTCCCTCTTAATGATATTCTCATCGCCAGTAAACCCCACGAGTAAATTAGTTGTGATCTTCCTTGTTCAACCAGGAATTTTCCTTTGTATATATGTACATAAATAACGCGTTATACGTACGTATACATAGGTTACGTGTCTAATCGAACGAGCAGAGAGAGAGAGAGAGAGAGAGAGAGAGAGAGAGAGAGAGAGAGAGAACCTGTTAAAATCTTTCACTTTCCTCCTTTTAATCTTGCCGCCCTACTTTTCCCTCCTGCCATCTCACCCCCTCTACATCGTGATGGTTTATGTGTAATATAAATGAGTTTAGCGACAATTAATATTATGTATATGTTGCTCTATTTATTAACAAAATCTCTCTCTATATATATACATATAGATACATATTATATATATATATTGAAAGAAGATATATATATATTGTTAAAGTTAAAGAATTATTTTTATCATGATTATATTAATAACGAGTACGAATATTATGAGACGCGTAGCTGCATACCTAGGCGTTCTATGCACTCTGTACCTACCGACGCGACGATGGTTGCACGGATGCTCTCGCGCCATATTTTTCCGCTATTGTTCTAGATAGGTCGGGAAATATGTACGTACCCAGGGGAGCGTTTACGCGCGCATGCCTTCCTTAGAAATGAAAACGCAGAGAGATTACGCTTGTGTAATGTACGTATATGCGTGTATGCGGGAGAGAATGAAACAGAGAGAAAAAGAACAAAAGAAACGAAGGTGATACTTTTTTTACGGATGATATTACGTTATAGTTGGGTAAATTATGTGTAACTATTATACCATACGGTGCTCCGAGTGCTATGCACGGGAAAAAAAGAATCTCTCGACTACCTGTATACTTGTGTTGTAATCATCGTTGCCGTTTAATCTGGCCGGTCCTCTACGACGATTATTAACAAAAATACAAAGTTAACATTCAACAGCAACACCTCGCCGTTCTTCGACCTCTCCCTTCCGATACGTTTAAGTAAGTACATATACGCGTGGCACGAAGAGCGCGACGGCACTTTACCCCTTATCGATCAGCGACAATTACCGAGCAGGACATCGATGATCAAAGGATGTCGATAGACCGAGCCACGTCCTACGCGGTCCAACTATTGTTCGTAGCAACAGCTGCTTTAAAAAGCAACCGCGAAGATTAATGAGCACCGGTCCACGACTCGACGAGCGCAGCAGCGATCGAGCCCAGTCTCGATGCAACAGCGGCACTGTGCCGCGCCGCGCCGCGTTTTCTATGCAACCTTTCACCATGGAATACGCGGTTGGCGCCTAAGCGCGAACCGATCGAGCTTTCCAACCGTCTTTATCGATCATTCTTTCCATACTCTGATACGAATCGCAAACAACCAATTAGTAGCGTTCGCGTGTGCCTATTTTTTCATCGCCGCAGTCCTTGAGGAAACCAAAGTCCCGTCCTGCCGCGTCGTTTCGATCGTCTCTTCTCATCGGAACCAATTCAACTCCATTCGATATTGATCGTTAAAACGAGACTGTCCGTGTTTCACAACCGCGCAGGCTTTCCACTCGAAGCAACCAGGGAAATATGTATTTCTCTAATTTCGAAACGACGGAACGGACACGATCTATCGCGGCGCCTGCGACGAAGACGAAAGCATCCGTTCCGCCAGCGGTCGATCCAGAGGACAAACGGTATCGAGCGATTTCTCAGATCTACTAATTGTAAGCAACTGAGCTACCAGCAGTGCGTCCCGACGCTCGAGGAGGGTCCACGTCATCGATTCTTCGCGCTCGAACCAACAGTTTTGGCCGGATCGCTGGCTCTCGCGTGCGGAGAACGTGCATTGGCCACTACATAGGTGTATGCACACCTATATAGGAGAGACAGTGCAAGAAGTGGGCAGGAGTGAGGCTGTGAGAGCACGTCTATAAATAGGACCAAGATCGAGATGAGGCCTCCTCTGCACTTCGAGATACCTTCTGTCCTTCTTCCCCCGCTATCTTCCTTTCCTTCTGTTCTACTCTTCCACATCCCTCCCCTCTTTTCCATACCCTCCCTTCGTCCTTGTCTCTCCACGCTTCGCGCTATGTCTTCATACCTTTTTTCCTCTCCTTTGTCTTGGCCTCTTTCTCTAATCGTTCCGTCCTCGTCGGTCGCCTTCCTTCCCGCCTTCTCTTTCGGAGCACCCGTCACTCTTTCGCCCGCAGTCGCTCTCTCTGCCATCTCGCCTCTCTCTCCTTGTCTGTCTCTTATACCTCCCACTAGCTGAGGCCGTCGTCGTCGTCGGCGACGGCGACGGTGGCGATGGCGAGCCGCGCGATACATAAGGATCTCGCGATACGCTCGCTCGCGTCCAGTCGAGTAAAAGGATGTCCTAAAATTTAGTTTTTTGGCGGACATGCGAGCTGCGGCCCGGCTCCTCGAAGAAGAGAAATGCGTGCTGGGTCTCTCGAGATAACGCCCGTTCCTGGTGCATCGTGCGTGTTGCTGAAATTTCGTTCCCCGCCGCGGCACCGCAACGGACGCGCTTCCGGTCGTGCGCGCGCCACCGTCGGCGTCGTGACGCGCGCTTCAGCCACCCCTGCGCGGTAGCTTGTGACTTCCGGGCCGCGATGCGTGAACACGCTCCGATACCTTATTTCTTTCTTTTCCAGGACAACGAGGCTACGGAGATGCGGCGGCTAACGTGTTCGCATGCCCGGGATTACCTACGCAACACGCTCCCCGGTTACTATCGCCCAGAATTTGTCTCTAGGGCACGCCTCGCGGGAAATGCTTCATCTCCCCCTCGCTTTCGGCGCAGCGAAATACGAATGAAACGCGATCGGCAAGAAAGGCGCTGCGAACGTAGCTTCCTTTTTCTTTCTAATTTCCAGCCCGGTGTTCAGGTTCTGCTGCTCTGGTTCTCCCGGACGAGTGGCGCATCGACGCTGCAAAACGAGCATTCCGCTTTCGTTCGCACCGCGCAACGATAGCCGGTGTCGCATCGATCTTATAAACCAGCATCAAGCGGAGAGCAGCCGAATGAACCGAGCTGGCCAGCCGACCAGCCAGCCAGCAAGCCAGCAAGCCAGCCTGCCACACCCCGACGCGATTAAACCTGTTGCTGCTTCGCTCGTGGCTCCACTCCATAGACACGTATATGTACACGTAGGTGTTTGGCTGCTCGTACGTACGGGGATCACTCTGAAACTTTTCAGACACGAGATGCCGAGAGATAGGTCGCTAAGTTCCGCGGGTTTCAGCCGAAGCGGCTACGTGGAACCGATCTAGCTTCAACGTCGATTCACGCGGATAGACGGGCGTACCTACGCGTAGCGAACGGATTAGGTTCATAGTAACTCCCTCGATCGTTTTGAGAGTGAAGAGCGCAGGTTGACGCGTATAGTAGCGCGCAGACAACGTCCGATGCAGTAAAAACATACGACCGTAGAAAACTTCTTTCGCCCGCCCCTCTTGACTCGAGCTTTTTGCTACACTTACGCTATTCGACAAGATCGATAGAAGAGCGGCATATAACGAGCAGCCAGCAAGCTCTCGCATTTCGCGTCTCCGGTAACGCTGTGACGCAATTCGGTGAGCTGCGCAGGGGTGAGCTGGCTGTAGGTGAGCCGCGCGCCAAATGATAGAAATTAGGGGACAGGCTTTTTGTTGCAGGAGTGACGCTTGTCGAGGAGCACGTGCCAGCGGGTGCTGAATGAAACCCATTCAACCGTTCAACGTTCTGAAGGAACAGGACCGTGGAAACGCGAAGGTCTGCCGGAGAACTATTTGGCGATCGACTGTATTTGGCGACAGCGCTACGATTGCTGATTGCCCCGGATCAGGGGTGGAAAACATTAAAGAGCATCCGAAGATGGACGGTCGGAGCGGGTGGTTGGCGCGGGCAGCAACCGGCAAAGTCCTCCCTGGGGGTTAGGGTCACGTCGGCGTGGCGTAAAAGCGAGGTAAACCGTGGAAGCGGCGTACGCGGTGGCGGAGGCTGGGTGGGGAAGGAGGAAAAGGTAGCGAGCGAGGGGGGTTCATTGAGGAACGGCACGTGCAGAGGATAGAGCGCGAGGTGGAAGGTACGAGGTACGAGCACCGCAGGGGGTAGAGGCCGGGGCCAGAGGGGCAACAACAGGGTTGCCTGGCGACCATCAGCCGCGGGTTGCCCCTGGCGACTGATTGCGTCACTGCAGCGCCGTATGACGTCACGCGACGCCACTGCCCTTGACCGCTCGAGTCCGGGAAGAGCGTCCTGGCGACCCTTTTCTCCCGCCACCACTGCCTCCTCCTCCTCCATCCTCACCCCATCCCGTCATCACCACCGCCACCCGCTCCGACGCTGTCGTAATCCGAACGGCAGAAGCTATCCGTGGAACCCAACAAACACCTGCACCGCCTGTGTATGTACGAGCTATGTACGTTCCTTGCAAATCATCCCCCTGACCCGCCACTTGTAACCGGGGGTGCAAGCGCACCACCAAAATAGTCCACTCGTTGCGGATATTTTCCACGTTACGTTCATCCGACGTCATCACTTTCAACCACTCGCAGTGCTTGATTCGCGCCGGAGATAAAACGAGTTGGCGAAAATGATAATGAGATTCCAACGTTCTATCTTCCCCGCGTTTTCCGTTTTATTACAGAGCCAGGTGCATCGACGTCAACTGGGAATACTTTTCCGTTCACCCTCCTACCATCTGACCGTACAGATATTCTTGCTTTCTTTAAATTTCCATAGATGTCGGAAGTTAGAAAGCACAAAATTAAGAAGTATGATCTTTGATTTATGAATACTCGGCCCTGCTATTTCGCTATTTTATGGCATTCGCAACATGTCAAGTTACTTGTGTATGAACGTGGGCGTGGACGTGCGCGCTCGCACACGTGCCAGTGTGCGCGCGTGTATGTGTACCGAACTTAGCCAGCTGACGTTCGTTCATTCACTTGGCTCATCCATTCATAAAATGCAGTACTGCGACACGCATGCGCACGCCCTTTCTTTTTGCCAACGCAATTTGATGCTTTACCGATAGCTGAAACAGTTGTTTCGATTGCCGGAGAATCGGATACCTTTCACCGCTTTAATCTCGCGCGTCTCGATGATACGTGCCCGCGAAAAGTCGTTTCCTGTTTTCCATTAACATCGGTGAAAAAAGTTCGCCCGCGCACCACCAGATAGCACGAGTTCTCGCTTCCAGCGTGTACGCGTTCCGTGTTCCCTCCTCGCGGGAAGGATGCAATTTGTACAAATATTCCTCGTCTATTTGCTGGGAAATAAAGGGAGGCAGTATTCTTCGGCTCGGTTTAAAGTTCATTTCGCGAAAGATGAAGCTGCGATTGAATATCAGTTGTTGATAGGACTCGTAGCGGGTGTTCTGGCCAATCAGTATCGCGTGGTTGACACTTGGTCACGGGCGACGCATGAGAAGCGGATGATCGGTCGGTTGTTATGTCGGTGAGGTTAAGTTGCTCGAGATACTGGTGGTACAAATGTGATTGTTAGTAATGATACTAACGATGTGAAGGCTATCATGCGAGTACAGGGGATGAGATTCTTCGCTCCCTTCTACGCTCTTATTTTATTCGGCCTTAAGATATCATGCGGAGTCAGTGAAGGTTTGTGCAATCGTAAAGATATCGAAGCTACCGACGTGTATTTACGTCACTCAACTTAATATTTGCCCTTAAACGTTTGTTAGGGCATTTGTTTAAATTTAAGTCGAGGGGATCCTTTATCGATACAAGTATCGGTGCAGATGTGTTCTTCGAAATAATATACCCGCCTGAATTGGAATATACGTACAAGTTAAGGCCTGCCAAAGATTTCGGGGCTCCTTTCGTGAGTATCGTTGGAATTACTGGCACTGTACCGAACGGGAACATTAATTTATATTATTTCTTCTATGCGACATACTTTCAGAATGCGAGCTTCTTGGAAGAAAGAATTCCTCTAGTTCCGATAGATCCTCCTCATGGCTGTCAGGTAGCGAAAAATGTCAAAGAGTTGAAGGGTAGAATCGCGTTGATAGAGAGAGGGGACTGCAGTTTCTTTGCCAAGACCATAATGGCAGAAGAAGCTGGGGCGAAAGCTGTAATCATAGCGGACTATCACTCGTCTTCTATCGAAGAGTCGATAAATAGTCCATTGGCGGATCCATGGGCAGATTATTACTATATTGAAATGATACGTGACGATACTATCGCATCATCCCAGTCGGTAAACATACCCGCTGGATTCTTGCTTGGTAAAAACGGCAAAATGATCAGGCAGACGTTGCAACGTCTGAATCAACCATTCGCCTTAATCAATATCCCAGTAAATTTAACTTATACTTCTTTGGATAAGCTACACCAACCGCCGTGGTTGTTCTGGTGATCTTCGATAGGATTTCAAATACATAGGACAGATAGAATTTCAAATCGATATTCGCGTAAGGAAACCAAGGTGTTTAGGATTAGTTGCAAAGAAAGTAACTATGTAAACAATTTATTATGTATTGTAATTGTAAAAAATAACAAATGCGTGATTTCGGAATTTTCTTGTCATGTTGATCGTTATTTTGAGATCGGACGCGTTTCTCTCTCCAACCACTCGAGCGCTTGAGCATTTTCTGACCCTTGCAACAGAGGTTTCAAAGTGTTCAAACATCTTGCATGGTAATTATTCAAATGTTCAATCTGAAAAAGGGATTACACTTAACTATTATAAGGGAACTAAATGAATCGCGAGAAAGAAACGGAGCGCATACCTCGTTATCTGTTAATAATGAAAGATCCAGGAGTTTGGTTTGTACAGGCACCAATGTAACAGTCTGGAAAGTGAGGAAGCCACGATTCTTGTAATTGTAGGGCGTATTTGCCTTTACTACCACTTCGATGTTCTCCAGTCTAATACCGAATTTCTCATCCTCGTAATAGCCTGGTTCTAATGATTTCATCGATTATATTCATATTAATGCTGTACGTATATAGTGAAAACATGGATAATTCTTGTAATTTATACCATTCGAGAGAAACATGCCAGGCTGTAAACCTGGGTCATCTGGATATGGTCTCCAAGATATGCCAATAGGTCCCTCGTGAACGTTTAGGTACGAACCTACTCCGTGCCCGGTACCGTGAAGGTAATTAAGACTGTAATTGTACATTTAAGTATGAATACATAGTATTTTCAATTTTATAAGCAAAGAAGATATATATCTACCCGACACTCCATAAGTTCTCACGAACGAGCGTATCGAGGTAATTTCCTTGTATCATTAGAGGGAAAATAGCTGACGCGAGGCGACACTGGCCCTTGTACACTCTTGTGAAACATTCGCGCTCGAAACGCGTCGGATTTCCAAAATGAAATGTCCTCGTCACGTCTGTAGTTCCATCCTTGTATTGTGCACCGGAATCGCAAAGATACAGTTCTTTGTCTGTGATCGGTACATCTGTCTTTGACGTTGGTAGATAATGGATTATCGCTCCGTGAGGTCCAACTGATGAAATCGTTGGGAAACTCAGCCCAGCAAAATGTTCCTGCTCCCTTTTGGATAACACACATTGTAATGTCTATTGCATTCAAATTTTGTGATTTCGCATGTCAATACTCTTACTGCCTAAATTTTTCAAGTCGCGTTGCTCCGGTTACTTCGGTAACGATTTCCTTTTTAACTGTAATTTCATGTTCCAACCAAGCGAAATACTTAACAAGCGCGACTGCGTCCCGCACGTGCGCCGCCTTCATCCCTTCGATTTCAACAGAATTTTTTATAGCTTTCATAATACTTATCGGTGTAATGCTAGCGTGCTTTTTCACTTCTCCGCAATCGGCATGCAAAGCGTAGCTGGAACTATTGCTTATCCATATTTTCTCATTGCTTGTACACGAATTTGCAATCTGTTTCAGAAACAAGTGTATATCTTCGTAAGAGTGATAAACCACATTTACTTCCTCGTCTATCAGCTGCTGTTGAGCCTTTTCGCTCAGTCTTTGTTTATCGATGAACAAATGCAAATCGTCCAGAGTAAGGACAGCGTATGCAAAGAAAACAGGATTATAGGGTATGTCGGAGCCTCTCAAGTTCAAAAGATACGCTACTTCGTCCAAAGCTGTGACTACAAGTGCCTTAACATTATTCTTACTCATGTCATCTTTGCAATCACTGACTTTCTTTCCGGCGCTACGTCCGGAAAATTTCATTATATGAGGTAGAACGGTGTTAGCTGTAGGGTCAGGTTGCTCGTTGCCCCAAACTTTGTCGATCACATTCTCCTCGAGTGGCATCAGGCTGTGTCCAGCCGCTGTTAAACTGGTATGTAAGACTGCCCATTCCGTGTAACTCATTAAATTAGCATCCGCACCGACGGTAGATTTAGGTGGTAAGTTAGCAACCAACCAGGCAGCCCTTGTTGGAGTATCCAGCGAACCTTCTCTCATAAGTGTCCATGCCTCTGGCGGATCAAACTCCGCCAAAGCTTGCACGTAGTACCTTCCATCTGTCCACAACAAAGCTTTATTCAATGTAATGATCGCGGTGCCATAAGAACCAGTGAAACCACTGATGAAACGAACTCTTTTATCCCGTTCTCTCAAATATTCTGATTGATGAGCGTCAGCGGAATTTACGATCAATGCTTCGACGCCTATCCCTTTAATACCACCTACTTGAATAGTTTCCATTAGCTCTCTGAGCTTAGCTAATTTAATTGCGCCCTGTCTCTGTGCCATATCGGAGCTTCGGCAATAACAAGTTTGTTAGGAATTAATAATGCACCAAGACAGAATAAAGAACTGTACTAACTTGGACTTACCTTGGTATATAGTTTTCTTAAATTGAGAACAAAAGTTGAATTTAAAAGACACTTGCAAATGTAGGCAATGGAATACGAAGAAACCTGTTTATTCGTTGGCCTTATCTCATCAAAGTGTAATCTTATCAGGTCTCTTACGAAGATATCGGGCTCATTAATTCGGCCGGCTATTTATGAGAAACAGCAAGTCTAAATACCATACTGCATACTATAATTCTTTAAATCGCTAACCACGGCGTTTTAAATAGCAATGATACAGCTTTGCTCCAGGTTAGAAATAGCGAGTTCTCTCTTCAATACACAGCCACCTGAAAATACAGTTATGTACTTTCGTGTCGATAACTTCTACTTATAAATCGTTGAGAGCCATCCTCACAATAATACGTACTATCGTTACTATTATCGTTCAAACTGACTATTTTTCAACACATTTTAAACTTAAATGTTGTCCAGCTTATGGAGGAAGGAACGCGACAGCCATACTTAAAACGGTCACACCTATGCACTACGCACCTACGTACGTCGCGATCAGGAAATTCGCTCAAGTTAATAGGAACACAGAATGTTGAAGGAGATAAGAGGTAGTTCACCGCTAGAGAGAGAGGGCCGTACTGTGTGCGACAAGGAAAGAGACATCCGAGATTAGAAACATTAGCATTGTCCCAGAAAATTAACGAATTTCTTTCTGTCTGTCGATAATTTATGCACTTTTACCTCGACCACCTTCCTATATAGTAGTGGTGCTAATTTATTCGTGCTAAGAGATGAAAAAATTTGTTTTCCTTATTTTTAGTGTTTGATGTCATGAATGTTTCCTGAAAATTAGGAACCGAAATTCGCAAAAATATCGAAGATGTAGACATTTTTTATGAAATTTTGAAAGTGTAATCTACATCTTCGATATTTTTGCGAATTTCCGTCCCTAATTTTTACGAAACATTCGTGACATATCAAGCACTGAAAATAAGGAAAAAATATTTTTATCTTTTTGGCATATCTTGGTGTATGCCCTGCCTTAAATGTTTAAAGAATAGTCCTGGAAAATAAAAATCTTTTTCTTCGCCTTCATAAATAAAAAATGTTGGAGAAGGATTTAAACTCTCAACGTTTTAAAAATAAAAATTGTTTTTTTAGTTTTTCGGACTTTTTTCGAAGACTGTTTGTCGCACGAGTAAAAGTAAGACAACATAAAAGATGCTCCTTGTCTGGATCTACAACTTTTGTTTGACATATTTTGTTATGTAATCAATAACTTGAAGGATATTATATAAAATTGACTTTGTGAGCTGTTAAATAATTATTTAAATTTCCAAGGGCCAGGAGCACCTTTTCCCGTTATCTGATCGGATGATCGGGGGTGCCGCGAAGAAAATTAAAAAGTCGAAAATCCACCCTAAATAGTATCCAAGCACGCAACACCCTTCAGCATTTCAACACTTTTCAGAGTAGTTCCTGAATTGGACGCTGCTCATGCACAGAGGTCACTGAATTCGTTTGTATCTCGAGTTATGGGTCGGTAACACAGTCTGGGTGGTGACACGAAGTTCCATAAGATGATTGGTCTATCCTATACTTCGTCGATGATAGTTGATAAGATGGAGCTTATATTTATTTGATTAATTGTGTCATAAGAGCTTGTGAAAATTAGTAGGAGTTAGAAGATCTCCGGAGTCCGGTGGCCCTACCCGTGCACGAGCGTTGAAGACCCAGAAGGGTCGCGACGCGAACGTGACATAAGCTTAAGCGCCCTAAGCCTCGTTACCCATCGAGCCAAATTGATTGATATCGAGTGATATGAAAAATCTATGTGTACCAATGTCCAGGGGCGAGCGTCAGAGGCATGACGTCATTCGTCAGGACAACATCCCCCATCTAAGGATGGAAGTTGGTGCTGGCACTGCTGGGCGAAGTATCGTTCGCTTTTCGCGAGCAAGCGGCTCGATCGGTTTTCTTCGAAAAGAAAGTCATCTCTAAAGCATTATCGTGATGTGGAAAATGACTATTATATAGCGTGATTGTCCGTGGCGGCGAAGTAACATCGATTAAGAGACATATAAAACGTCCGATGACACGCAACAAGCGTCGATGCACACAGCACACAGCACGCATCGATTTTACCGGGGAAACATGAGTAACGGAATTTACGGAATCAACGGACAAGTGGACGTAGCCCTCGCGAGTGGCAGTGGGCTTCGAATGCAATGGGAATATTTCGTGAGGACGGGTGAGTGCCAATATATCGTAGTTTACTTTTAAAAGAACTTGCTTCAAGCGTAAAATGTATATTCGTTGGTCTTACGGAACGGTTCGATAACGTTTCTTCTGATAATTATATATTTGGCAGTATTTTTACATTTGAATGTAAGTAACGAAAACTATTAATTTCACCTTTACCATTCTGTATTTTGTATATTCTAACGTGCCGATATGTAGGTACCATATACGGTTAATTAGCGTCCTTGTACATATGTACCAATGCCCGTGTAACTTCGAAAGCTCACCACCTGTTAACTATTACTTCCTATGCAACATGTAACATAATTCTCTTAGATTCCAACTAAAAGAAATTTGTATTGCATATTTCGTGCTTTGTAATTGTACAATGAAACCTTGCCGAATTAGTAGCTTTAAAATAACAAGGCCATGTCCTTTTTCACTGTCTGGTCAAGACAGGCGTATACTACTTAACACTGTCGTTTTCTGTTTTCTGTTTTCTGTTTTCCATCTAGAGTATTTAGACTGAAAACCTTTGCCATCTCGCGTATAAATTATAGAGTGCAACATGATTTAATGTACTTTTAAATTATAATACAAAACGCTCGAATAACAATGTTGACAACAATGGACTATTTTTTTACTGTTCCTATTATTTTTGTTACTTACATTACCCACATTTTTACCATTTTACAATCATCTACACGTAAAAAGACGAATGCTGTTCAATATAAATGGTATTATCATTGTAAAGATGTACGTCGGAAAACAAAGGGCATGGCACACCTGTAGATAAGAAATGCCGGACTAGTGGAAGTTGAAGAGTAGAAAATAATAAGCAGAGAGCTGTAGTGCGGAGGATAGAAAAAGAATTGATCTGTACGTAGTGACAGCACCCTACAGGAATAAATAAGGATAATGAGTCACGCTCAGCAGCATGTACTTGCAAGCGCAATAGTTCTAGCTCTGATAGTGGTCTTCGCCATCCATGTCTTCCTGTTTCCCATGTACACATCCAACCCGCCAGCTCGTCATATAAAAATCTCTACGTACGAGCAAGCTCTTTGTCGCACCACGTTGAAGAATATCAGAATACCGCCAGAGTGGAGGAATCCCTGTCCCAAATATGGAATAGTCTCGGCAGTCCAGGGTGGCAGACTTGGGAATCAAATCTGGGAATATGCCTCTGTATGGGCTACTGCCAGAAGAACTGGTTTGGAACCATTCATGCCACGCTGCATACTTAAAACTTTGGAGGAATACTTTGAGAATCTTAGTATTCCTCCTCTAAGCTATATCGGACGCTGTAACCTGGATGTCAGTCAGGTTGTCAACTCCCTCGGGCAGTGGAACAGCACAGAACAAAATATCATCATACCGAGGTAAGTTGCTTTGTCTCGTTCGTCGTAGTCGATAGATATCTTAGAATTCTCTCGTCGACTCAACAGGCACGCTGCTTACTGGTCTCTTATCCTGGTATGGTTGGATGACGTTCGAAGAGAATTTACATTTAAGCCAAATTTAAGAACATATGCAGATAAGGTACTGAAAGAGGTAGCAGAAGATTTCAACTTATCTGAACCAATTTTTGTAAGCATACATGTACGGAGAACAGATTACATAGATTATTTATGGCAGAAATTGAAAATCAGACCTGCGCCTGTTAGCTATTATTTTACAGCGATGGATTACTTCATTGGCAAGTATAGTAACGTAGTATTCGTAGTGACTAGCGATAATATAGTTTGGTGTAAATATAATTTGCATAGCAAACGACATAAAATCAAATTCGTCTCCGATGTGGACGCAAAGGGTCCTGGCAAAGACCTTGCAGTTTTATCAGCGTGTAATCACAGTATTATAGATTATGGTACATATGGTTCATTTGGCGCAATTTTAGCCGCCGGTGAAACTGTGGTGTATAATGTAACAACGTACTTTTCTACCTTAATTGCTGAAGTTTTGCCAAATTGGAAGATAATGAGTTGAACAACAATCAAAAGAACACTTTCTATAGATCTCAGATTAAATATAACACATGTACAAATACTCTGTTCAAAATACTTTATATAACGAATCAAACGGTCGTTTCGTTCGATTTCATCATGCGGAGATTACATTCTCCGCCGTTTATTCCCAGATTAACACTGCTGAAGAGCGAAACTTTGGGTAGATGCAAACGTTTATTTATTACTAATATTCTTTCATAGAATAAAACGTTTCCCAAATACACGTTCATAATTTTCAATCGATAAATAATAAGTTTATTCATTAGGAAAAGATAAAATTCATCTCTAGACTATTTCGAAATTACTCAAATCTGTTCATATTACAGTTTCGTTTTCAATACACATAATCTTTTTCGACAATTTCTATAAAAAAAAATATTTATCGTTATATTTCACGAAAATTTATATAAAAATGATACAAGTATGATGCTGGTAAATTGCTTAAGAACAAAATGCATAGTTTTTCACTTGATTGTGGCACGGTTAAAGAAATTTAAGAAACCTCAGCACCTTTAATGATAGTAAGAAAATTAACATATTTTAAAGGATTTATAAAAATCTAATGTATGAAAGGGATACAACGGAACAATGGACCACTAATATCTAAAATTAAAACAGATGCTTATTTTTTTTACTGTTGTGACTCATATTCATGTGGCTCTGGAAAACTGAATAGATTCTATATTCTTTTGACATAACGAACCAATAAGCTGAGCCTAATCTAAAAATTTACAGAGATAAAAATGCAAGCTTTACAGTGGTCGGAAATAAATACCATAATTTTTGGATGTTCGTATTATTGTTTGTCAGATCATGAGCTTTTGACTATAGTTTGAAATTGTTTCGTGATATAATATAACAATCGAAAAAATGTAGTTGAATGTATTTGCATTATGCATCAAGCGTGTCTTTCGTATGAAGACAAATTTGCAAAAGGAGAAATATTAATGATCTATGACTCTTACAATGTACAATGATTTCAACTGTGATTCTATTTCTTATTGTGCCAAAATTCTTAATATACATACACGTATAAAAAGAAAAAATTATACATGCACATATATACGTATAAATATATATATAGATATATCCGTATATGTATATATACGATATGTATATGTATATATATATAAGAGTATAGAAAAATCTATGCATTCGCTTGTATGTGTGTGCATATACACACACATATGAGGAAATTATATCTATACAAGGTATTATATAATGTTTACAAATATATTGAACAAATGAATTATTTCTTCACCTCAGAATTAAATGTTTCGGAAAACGGAAAAATCAATAGGTTGATGGGAAAGATATTTTACATAAACCCAGTATATAAGTGTTTCAAATTTATTTACCACGTGACCTGATATATTCGATTTATAATATTTTATAAATTAGTCTAGTCGATGTGTCTATGTCTACATGTTAATATCTACAACATATATATATATAAAGCATCTTCAATGTATTTGTGCCTGTTAGTTGTTAATTAGAAAAGAAATATGGTTGAGGGAGGATATTATGACAGTCATATATCACAATTCACAATTTATAAGTGTTGAGCATTGAAATTGAAAAACAATCGTTAAGAATCTGTACAACTTTCAGGCATTGATATACCTAATCTACTCTGTACATTCTCTGTGATAATTTTATGTAATTTGTAAGAAAAAAAATAAAACAGATGTGTTGAAACTTATTTAGTTTATAAACATAAGTTACTTACCGTCACAAATTGTAGTCCCAAAGAGTTCTTGAGCATAATAGTGGTCATTTTCATACCAGTCCAATACTACCATGCTGCGAATAAGTGTTCTGATTCCTCATGAATCTTTGATTTTCAAACCGGACTCAAACGACTCACAAACATGCAACAATGTTGCAAACTAGAAACCCTAACGCCCCGCGAAAACTCAACACCTGCAAGATCGCAAAAAATCCCCTCGCAACTTCTCTTGCAGGTGCGGTACTTCAAAAATCGAAAATGTCTTCACACCGCACGACCCACAAAATCTTCTTTTTCCCACAAAAAAAAACAAAGTTTCGGCTGAATTCGGGGTTTTATGGGAAAATGGAAATTCACTTTGGCTTGTGGGCTAGTTAGAATTCCTAATTTTGTGGGGAAATCAGAATTTGAGTCGTGCGGTGCCGTCGCCGTGTTAGGAAGGAGTAAGTAGTGAAAGAAAGGATCATTAAATAATAATACTCTGTTATCGCTTAGCTGCATTTTATTGAAATAAGTGAAATGCAATACAATCAAATCTTACAAATATAATTGATGTGATTATATATATTAATAAATCAATTTTATCAAAATCTTATTGATTAACAATTTGTTACTACACGGGAGCTGCTGCTGTTCCTACGCTTAACTTTGTGTTAAGTGCCTGTCCTCTTAAGGGTTGAAGACTAAGTTCACCTTTTGGAATCCCATATTCTAGTAACTTAGCTTCATATGTTCGAAGTAGGGTATCATGTGATTTACAAACTTTCGCTAATTCATATTGAAGATCTTGTATTGCACTATTTTTTCTATTCAGCATATTCTGCGAAAGAATGGACGAGTTATTCAAAAGTAAAAGAATAAAAACGGTAAAAACTAAATTATACAAACCTCCAACTTTTTATTAGCATTGACAACTGCCATTGGGTCTAGTTGTGCAGCAGCAAGTACTTCGCTAATCTGTGCTTCACGCTGTTCCAATAAATCTGATAACTTTTCAAGCTTCTTTTCCAAAAGAACATTCTTCAGCCCTGTCTTTTGTTGAAGTTCTAATATAGCCGAGACAAATCTTGAATGTAGCTCATCCCTTTCAGATTGACACTAAATAATTAATTATATTTCAATTAAAATGAAAGAAATGTTCTTTTTTAAAAGCAAAAGAATGTATTCATAAGTAATATACCTTTTCAAAACGTAATTCTAGTACTTCATTTTCCCATTTAAAATTTTCCAAGTTTTTCAAAGTTGTGGCTAATCGTTTTTTGGTATTCTGAAATGATTATAAATGAAGTTTTATAAATTTTAATATAATCCTATTGTGCGGGTAAATATACTGACGCTTAAACATTGTTTATCTTTCTCATAATTTGCAAGTTGATGATTAAGATGTAATAGTGACTCTTCATGAGACTTTAAAGAAGTAGCATTTTTTCTATTTTCACTTGTCAATTCGCGTACTTGCTTCTTCATTCGCTCCTCGTTACTTCTCATTGCATCCATTTGTTCCTATAATGCCAATTTGCCAATAGCGTCATCATACTGACAAATAACTTTATATCCTACATACATTAATCATACCTTCATACTCTGTATTAAAGACAAGTTGTTGAGAGTGATATCATTATAATAGGCCTTCATCTCTACGAAGGCTGTTTCATGATTTTTCATTAAACTAGCAATTTGTGTATTCTTCCTTTCTTCTACTTCCGTTATTTCCATACGATGCTTTAGTGTGAGAGATTCGTATTGGCTTGCTAACTTTTGTTCATACCTTTGCTCCATTTCTGCAGCTTCGGTTTCAAATTGTTTCATCATTTTATCTATCTCTGCTGCATTTTTCTAAACAATAAATTACAATTTCTGTAAATCTGTTCAACATCTGTAAAAAGTTGATTGCATTTCTTGCATACCAAATTCAATGCACGTATTTCGTTTGTATGCGCCAATTCTTGCTCCTTCTGCATACTTTTTAAATCCTTCTTATTTTTAAATAATTCATTCTCTTGGGCCATGTGATCATCCTGTATCATTTTTAGCGCAACCATGTGTTCAGCTTTAGTTTCTGATAGATTAGTTTGGTGCTCGTACATTAAATGTTTCACTTTCTGCTTGTATAGTTTAAGTTCTGCTTCATGTTTCTCTGCCAGCTCCTCTTTCTCGCGTTCTTTATTCCTTCATAAGCATTAGAATAATAACTAATCGAATGTATGTTTAAATATATATGCGTGCATATACACGAATGTGTTACAGAAGTACCTGACGGTTGTACGTGCTTCTTCTAACTGATGCTTTGTAATTTCCCAAAAAGTTCTCAGCTTGTCTCTTTCGAGTTGAAAGAAATTTCTTTCTTCTCTTTCACGTTCCACCTCTTCCAGTATTTTATGAACAAAAATTTCCAACTGCTCTCTATTCATTTTTGTAGTATCTACCCCGCTAACGACATCAGGTACCTTTGCCTTTTTCGGCCCCTGCAAAATTTTCATAAATCAGCAACTGATAAATCAACTAATAATTAAATGCAATGAAAAATCTTATTAATTATATTTATGGCCAAAAATTCGAAGGCTTACCATGTTTATAAAATGTTAATCTCAGGAATATAGGAGATTACAATGAGATGATATCAATTACAACTTCAAGGGCTAAAAGTAATGATTTAGTAAAATAAATTATAGACAACGGTGATAATGGTAACTGTCATTGTAAACTGTTTACACAGTTATTCACAGCAATTGACAGTTATACGTACTGACTTTAAGGTGAAGTTAAGCACATTGTTTTGATGGTGTGGTTGCCAAGTGACCAAACCGTTTGCGGAGGAAATCGAGGTAGTAATATAACGACTATAATGTAATATAACACTATGATACACGAGATAATGATATTTTATTTATCGGTAACCGGATCATTTCATTGTAAGTTAGGTATATAAAAAATGCAATGATGATATTCAATAAATGCATGCAAATCTGATAATACCTATAATGGAAACAGTATCTTCAAGTTTGCAATAATAATTTATGTCTTCTAACATTTCATGCAAAATATGAAGTTATTTATTAATATAAAGAAACTACATTTGTTCCCATTCCATAAAAATAAACAAACAAATCAATTTTTGTTATTTTGTTAAAATTCATACGCATGTATATTAAATAGTTATAACGTCAAACATATCGTAAAATACGTATAGCAAGACCATTTCCTACAATACTATAATAAAAATATCCCCGTGAAATATTTCTATTCGCTTGTCCGTTACATTAGAAATTATTCTATAAAAGAATAATGCGTAATATGGTAAAGTTCATTATGTATAAATGTCTATGTAGTACAGTACTCCTATATTTTTCAAACAGCTAGAAAATGCATATAAATAACTTCTAAATAGATGTGGCCACTGACCATTACATATACTTTACATAGTAGTAATTAATGTTCACTGCCAATTAATGTAACTATTTCTGTGTTCCTTTTTCGTAATGGCTCTGAATGAAGAGAAACATATAGGAATGAGAAATTTCATGCCGTCTACGTAGTATTTTGATCGCGCATTTGTGAGTGTTTACCAAATAGAAATCTGAGGTAGACGCGCGTCCCACATGTAAAGAGTATTCGAATAAATTGTATGTATTTGGAGTTTGGTGCATTGTAGTTTCTTATATAAATTCGTGCAAGGTTTGTGCCCACATTAGGTCTTTATGCAATAACCGCGTAACGTGTTTCCAAACAATAACTTATTATACTGTGCTAATTTATCAAAACTATAATAAATATGGACATTTTTGAAGATAATACAATCCTGACCTCAGGCCTAACCTCATGGCGAACCATTGTTAAAATTTCATGTAACATTGTAATTGCATACATAACATATACAATAATTCCTGAGAAATTAAATATTATATAACAAAAATAAGTAGTTATGTTCAATAATTGTATAACCATCCTCGTGAATAAAATTCATCTGAGTTGGAGTATCAAATGGAATGCTGTATATTATGCAATCGTCTGCAACTTTAGCTTGTTTCGCCATTGAATTGGAGCAGACATCCTACTGCACCGAAATAGCCCTGTAATTATATAAAACAAAAAAGGAAAGACATTACAATCAAGTCATTTAAAATTTCCAGGATTATGTAAGAACGTATTTTTTATATATATATATATATATATATACTCCACCTCGTGCTCTAAGAACAAAGCTTTCATTGTTCCTTTAGACCAATAATCCATAGCGTAGGCCAACAGTTTCATTGATATAGGATTCACCCTAAGAAAGTTTCCTACAAACACTACCTAAATATTACCCCCATTACTGTTAGTATCATTATTATAAAGTATTATAAGTGAAGTAAATATATTAATTATCTTCTTTACCCTTTCAATTTTTTCGTTGACGGCGCACATACGAGCAATAGAACCAATATTGTTCGTAATAGTTACAAGCGTTGCACGTGCGAGGTCTTCTCTACTAACTGCATTTCGACGGTCCTTGGAATTCATTTGTCCAAAACTGCACGTACAGTTAAAACAGTACGAAAAGCTTTAAAAATATGAACATAAAGTCCAGCATATCGTTTTGTTAAATTACTAAAAACAATACCTGCTCGCAACAAGATCTCCAGGAAGACCGAAGGGTCCATAATCTCCACCGTAAATATCTTTAACCAACTTGTCTACTCTAGTATTATCACCCCCAGTTGCCAATTCTATTGCCTCTTCGAAAGTGTTGCATCCAGTTAATAAGCAGCATAGTCCTAAGAATGTACCACCACCTAGACTAAATGTCAAATAGATGTATCAATATGAGGATTCTTAATGTAACGTTATGCATTTCTATTATTACAAAAATATGGTACCTAGTTCCAGATATCCTTTTAAAATTCTCTGGCCCATAAACCGCCAATATGCTCACTCCTGAGCCTATATTTACAAGCTGTAAAAAATAGTTGGAAAATATAACATCGGAAATTTTAAAATAGCTCTCAATATCTTTGAAGAAAGTTGAACATACCAAAAAGGGATAAGGTTCAGAGAAATCGTAAGGAATCTTCTCGCATTTACTATCGTCGGTAGGATGAGACCAATAGTAACATTCACGTGGATTTGTTGTCTCTATATAGAGCATGCCACGTATTAAACTATCTAATTCATCGAATTTCGCTAAATTCATATTTACTTCCTGCAAAAAGAATAATTAGATAGGATTTTCATAGCGGTGAGATTGGTACAGTAGATTTATATGTGCAATTTATATTCTTACTTGTTTAAAATTCTTTTCAAATTTATATGCTCCGCCTCCGGTAGCACAGACCGTGGTTACAAGATTGGCCATACCCTTAGACCTTGCTAATGCTAAAAAATTCCCCATTTCACTCGTAGGAAATCTGATAAAATGTAATGTGCCACGTCTACCTCTGATACAAACATTATCCATCTGTAATGCAAATAATATAACGTACAAGCTATCATATTTTTTCAACAGTTACTATAGTATAAGGGTTAAATGATCGTGAAGACGTACTTGTAAGTGTATATCACGGTGGCCTGTCTTCCCATATGCTGAGTTTTTAACTAAATATCGCCGTATGTTTTTTAAAATTTCTACCTCTGCAGCTGCTTCATCTCTTGTGATGTCTTTAGGTTCAAAATATACTAATTTGGACAATGTACCTCCTATGTCCATGCCAAACCAAGGCATTGCTGAAAAGAGGACAAAGCAACTTATCATCGAATGAAATATTTACATACATTATGCACAACTTAAGTGCTTACATATGAAATAGATAAAACACAAAATATGTGAACTTACAACGCAAAAAGGTATAAAAGAATAAATAGAAACAAAGGAATAAGAGCTAATATAATAGAAAACGTTTAAAGATAGGGCTTAAAGGATAGGGGCCATAATCTCTGTATAAAAGGAATGCTTTGAACTATAAATTATACGTTTTTGGAATAAATTGTTATTAAGCTAGAATAATGCTAAAACAGGACATGCATACAAGTATATTATAATAAAAAATAAAAGTGGCTACTCTAAGCACACATACAGTTTAAAAACTCACAAGGTGATGAATGGTTTTTAGACTCCAGGGCTGGAGTTTCAGTACCACTATATCCATTAGATGCCATAACTTTTGCAGTGATAAGATTTTTATAACTCTGAGGACTCATTGCTGAATTTCAACTTGTTTGTCACATATACCTTGTTAGCTGAAACAAGAAAATTAATAATAAAAAATTAAATAGTAATTATATTGCTGTCATTTTCAAAGTATTATAAAATCAAATCTTTACGCTCCATAGTACAATATCAATTTGTTACAATTATAATTTACATTATAAATGTCCAATAATCTTCTACAACTATTTGGGATTGTTTCTTTTGGAAATATGCAATTATATTCTGTATTATAACGAATGTCAAAGGCTACTCGTCAGTAAATGCTCCATAAATAAGAAATACCAATGCATCAGAATTTCTTGCACTCACTGCACTGTAAAGTTATCAAAGTGCAATATATATATCTTATAATTTTATTATCTTATCACAGCATCATTGTTTCCTAAGAAACACTGTTCAAATTCCCTCTACCTGTACTTATTTACAATATATTACAATACTGAGTACATTGATATAAATGATTTCAAAGAACTTGCAGCAAGAAGAGACACGTTACCTTAAGCTATTTTAATTAAAACTTAACTGAGTGCATATTATATAAATTAATATGCCATTTTATGATTTAATAACGAGAAACTGTGTCCAAATCTTTCAGGGAAAATTATGACGTCGCTGACAACGGTAAATCTCAACGTACACAACATTATTACGAGCGATTACATATTTGCGGTAAACGTCGAATGATTTACGGAATTCGCAAGTATTGAATCTTTAAAACTGTTAATATTACTTGCAATGTAATGCTATCGGTGCTCGCGACCATTTTCAGCGCCCACACAGCGTCAGAGGGCATACAAATGAAAGTGTGTTCTGGTGTGTTCACTTGAGGCACCGTCACGTGATCGCGTGATCTCGTCGACCGTAGACCGTCGACAGTAATCTTTTTTTGTTCGAATTTCGATTAACAGAAAGAAGAGAAAAGTGAAACGGCGCTGACGTTAAATAGGTGTGTATTAACTAATGGCTAATTAAGAGACACGAAAGAGGGCACATAAGCACTACTGTCCATGCCAACCAACGCTAGAGAAACAAAGCGATCGAAACTGTAATAACTGTACCGTGTTACGGTATTACAGCACAGAATAGGAGTAACAGGAACAGGTGCAAACAGGCGATGAGTACGCTGTTACGTAGAAATGGTAGAAATGTCAGTTCAAGCAACGATTAGATTCTTACCAATCATGGAAATGTGATAGGAACTTGTGTGGATCATCGATTGCCAAATCTAACGATAACAAGCCAGCTAACGGTTTGCTAATTATCAAACAGTAATTTCGTTTTCTCAATGTATCACCGTTATTGCATAAAGATGCGCGCGTAGTTTTCCGCGCTTCCAAATGAATTTCTATACTTTTCTGAGATTTACAAAATTTGCGAAACTTGCGTTAGAGTCACTGCTTATCTTGGTTTAACAACATCGCGTGACCACTATTCGGTACTATCTTGAGAAAATGTTTTGTAAAGATTGGCCGAGCGATATCCCTTCCTCTTTAACCCTTATTTGCCTTTCAAATTCCCGGGACACTGGACTGCGGTCGTCAAGCCATGAACAGCTTATGGTAATTTCTCTTACACACGCGAGTGACGTTAACAGCTCGTTGACGTCATCAACTGGTGTCACCCTGATTCTCGTCGAAAATGTTCAAGGTGCGGAAGGACGCGATATCATTATTACAAATTAACTTAAATACTTTCGTATCACAGACTTTGGAGCTTCTCCGTTTAGAAAATCAGATTACAAAGATTACAGTGAGATAACCTAAGCTCATCATCGTCTATTTATACATATACATATGCATATACTTATTTTGCAATCGCGCTTGGTCACGTGTTCGCTCATTTAAAATGTAAAAACTCCATGCCTATTTCTATTTCCTGCAGTTAAGAATTAATTTGACGTTAAGATTTTTCCGTTCGCTCTACATTTGAAAAATTTACGAATATTTACGAAAATACTTGTGGCCATTCGATGGCTGTTACCTGAATTAATAAATAAATAACAACATGAAATATCAGACACTTTTATTATGCTCTGATACTACTCGTCTTTATTCATACTTGACATCTAACTGCACTGGGCACGAGCCATCATGGAAATTTTCTGTGCCTTCTGTATTATATCTGGACAATGTCTACGTCGTACAAGTTTACAATCTTGAAAGAAACCTTCGTTTCTAGGAAAACCATGCGATCCGTCGGAATAAGTGACCAATCCTAGATTAAAACAAGAGTATATGAACACTCGATAACAAGTTGGACACTCGTAATATTTCGCATACCTAAGCCCCATACACGACCACCACGAAATTCCCCTTCAAATTTCATTCCATCTGACCTCCAAAATACACCATGACCATGAAACCATCCTTGCATGAACTCGCCTTCGTATCTGATACATATATGAAAAGCGTTAGAAAATGGTGATAATTGTATAACTTAGACGACTGATCTTATAGTAACATTTACTTTGCCCCATCCGGAAACACTATTACTCCTAAACCAGAACACAATCCATTTTGAAAACCACCATCGTATCGCGTTCCATCAGGAAGATGTAAAGAACCAGCGCCGTGTTTTAAACCTTTTCCATTCCAATCTCCGATATATTTTGTACCATCCTCATATTTGAATGCACCATTTTTTACCACAGCTATAAATAGATTTTAACATGCACGTTACTAGCTTCCCGATTGTGACTCCAATTTTTTACAGACTGTGTAAATCCACAAGAAAGTAACTGAAAAAAAGAGAAGCAATTGTTAAAACTTAAGTCTTACCATCACCCATGCTGCTGGTATACTAAAAGCATTAAGGAGTAGCTTTCAGGTTTCAATCCTATTAGAGAAATCAATTCTTAATTCAATTATGTACATTATAGTACCATATAGTATCAATACAGTATAATGAATCTATATAAATTTCTTTACTATTACACAGAAATGTATTACGACGCAAACTGTTTTTTTTTTTCATGTATAAACGAATATATATGTGTGCCAAGAGTTCCCCATGTCTGTTATAAAACATAAAAACACATGTATGCATTTGCAAGTTGTAAAATATTTTATTGTACTTAATCTAATATCGTTCAAAATAAACAGATCACTATTCTTTACTCCCTCCTGGTGCGCCAACCAAGAACCACTGTGTTCTCGCTTTTACAGCAGCTTTTCGGACCAAACGTTTCCGATCATCAATCGAAACCGCTAATACTTCTAACACATCCTGTTTGTACGTATTAATTAAAACCGTTGGATAAACGTAATAATTTGTTAAACACTCTAAAGCCGCTATTCTGACCCTCTGAAATGTTTAATAATATCAGGGACATAAAATGATACATACTATAAGAAAGTTGTGAGTTACCATTGTTCTATAACTGGACAACTTCAGAAATCTTGGAATAAAACATTGTGCTTTGTCACAGAAAATAACATGTTTGGTCTCCAGTAGAAATTTCAACGTTATTAATGTTGAAAAGACTAATTGCTCGTTATGAAGAGATAAAGATTCTATCAATAGTGGAACCAACTGAAAAAAAGATATACGTATCATTGAGTTAGTTTATAATAAGTATATTAATATCTAACTAATACCTTCGTTAAGTGCATCATGAGAAGTTCCACAGGTACTTCTTCTAACAGGTGTACCAGCGCAGTTAAGTAGTTCTTTCTCGAGGAATTTTCAAATTCATGATTTTTTCTAATTAAATGCTCGAATACCCTTTGTTTATAAAAGATTTTGATGTCACAGAAATTCTCTTTCACTAAAGCATCCTCCTGCTTGTTCGTTAATATTTTATATTTCTGAGCAATATATTCACCCACTTGAATATGTCTGAAGGTATTTGTCAACTACAAAAAAAAGTTAAGACATAAATTATGCATAAATTATTTAACAAAAATTATCAGCAATTGTTACATACTTCGTCCAAAAAGAGACCCACATCGCAAGAACCTTTCGTAATTATGGCTTTCGTTAACCATATTTGCAAAGAAGCCGTCGCTTGCTGTACATCAATATCAATGTCTGATTGTAAATTATTAGTTATCTTTTCTTTAAAGTATAATAGAAGACGTTTAGAACATTCATCGTTATCATTCATTTTGTTTAGCACAATAGCAATGAATTTACACGTTATAAGCCTTATATTTGAATGAGTACTGTTAATTGCTAAATCATACAAATTTTCTAATAACTTCGGGCTTATCGTTATATTAATATTTTGTCGTAAAGGAATGAAGATATTCATTACTAAGACAGTATCGATTACCGACACTTCGCCGCTTAAAATTGCAGCATATTTATTGACAATTTCTTTCTGTTCCTCAGACGTAAGATTTCTTACAATTAGTCGGCTAATATTTAAAATCGGATCTAATCTCTGATCCACTGGGCTGAGCCCGAAGGTCGTTAATTTCTCAATAATATTACACTTGCTATACAAATAATGTTGAACATCATAGTCAGCAGTATTTGTAGCAACCAGTCTGTGAAGACATGCTAAAGCTGTGAAACTTATTTCAAAATTCACAGCGTATACCTGCGATATAATGCGAGGAAGAACTTCGATACCACATTCGTATGTTTCAGCAGCAGCTGCTACTGCTTCCAACTTACGAACTTGTACTTCTATCGGTTCCTCGTCTGAAACATTAAACTTGTTAATAGTCACATATTCCAATTACAAGATATCGTAAAATTCAATTCTATTAATTTACCAGTATTTAAGGGAAACCTTTCCCTGATTAAAGCTGATATTTCGCGTGGATATAACGTAGCGAAAGTTAAAATAGATTCGTGACAGACCATTCTTAGTTCATTACAGCTAGTTTCAATCAGATTGCAAATTTTGTCATAAAATAAACTACGATGGACTTCATTCAAATACATCTTTTGAGCCGTCAACCCAAGTAATATTCTCGACTGTAGTTCCGCATGCTGTGTCGATAGCTCACTTAAATATAATTGTGGTATGTCCGTCCATGATAATTCTGGGATACCTTACATAAAATGTAGAATTAAAATATTTTTTAAAAGCATTTATCTTACAACATACGAAATGTGTACATACTCGAGATATTAAATCCATGATCGGAACTGATTTTAATAAAATTATTTAACGTTTCAAGTAAAGTAGTTTTATCAGTTATCGAAGTCTTTGTAGAATATTCGGCAAGACACAATGGTACTATTATTCGTAACACATGTACGCACGACTCTTTGTCAACCAATGCTACACATTCGAGCAATTTCACAGCGGGTCTAAATAAACTAAGTTGTACATCATGCAACGAGGACCGTACGTCTGCGATTATGTCATTAATAAAACTTTCACGAAGATTAGTATCGTCCGATAGAACTTCTATTATCGACGTGACCGTTTTCAAACTTGCGTTTTTCAATTCTAAGTCTCCACCTGGTATAATTTGTTTTCTCAAAGCTGACCATAACTCGGTCAAATACTTTTTAAGGCCATTTGTGCCAAAAATTTGTGCACCTTTGCATAACAGATTTAAAGAATCTAATTTGGCAACTTTAAGATTAGAGAACAATTTATCGATTACGAGCGGTATACAGAATTCGGCAAATTGCGGTACAGCGCAAAGACAAGGTGCTAATTTTTCTGCCAAATCGTCACGTGTTACTCCTACTCCCTCTGATCCGGACTGAAAAGTGTCAAGTCAAATTATAATTAACATTCGAAAATGGTGGACAATTAAGGGGAGACCCCACCCTGAAGCCACTAACAAAAGACCAAGTTAGGGATTTTTTTGTTCGCATAAATAAAAATATAGGGCTTGGATTTTTTTTATAGGTTTAAAGCAATCTTTATTTTGCTGGAAAAAATGATATATAAACAGGAATATATTATCTATCACCTAACGTAGGAATTTTTAAATAAAAATAAATTTCAATTATTCGATTTTTTGCAAGCATTTCAGTACAAATTTTTATGTAAAAAATTAAAGTCAATTCTTCAAACTGCTATAATTTTCAAAATAATTCGAATTTTGCAAAACCATATTCCTGATTATATATATTTTTGCATTTCCATCTCAGATGATCCAAACATTCCCGGGAGTGTGGGCCAGTTTCTGTACAGTGCTCCAGGAAATCATTTTGTTCACCGCCATTTTGTATATTTTTTCATAAAAAAAAAATTTCAAGCAAAATAACGATTGCTTTAAAACTATATAAAAAAAATCCAAGCTCTATATTTTTATTTATACAAACAAAAAAATCCGTAACTTGGTTTTTTGTTAGTGGTTTCAGGGTGGAGTCCCCACACCCTTAAGATCATAATTAGTTGGTCTAATTACAGGATTGAAGTCAACTGGAAAATAACATGCAATGACTTCAAACATTTCTTCGGTTAAGTGGCCTAGTGGGAATTCTCTCATGAAACGTGGAAGTATACTATATAGTAGCATAAGATTTCTAGGATCTCGTTCTCCATCAATAGCAGTAATGATTCCATACACAAAATCTGGCCCCATAGCTTTCAAGTCTTCTATTCTGTTTTGTAATAATGTCGTAAATATTAGATATATGTTACGACGATCAGACAATAATTGAGATTGGCATTGAACGTTTTCAAAAAGAAGTCTAAGTAAACGTTCGGGTGAATCCCGAGGCAATTGATTCATTTGAACCTGAAACAATAATGTAACACTATTTACTTACTACATTTGGGCAAAGTTATACGACATAATACCCCAAGACTTACAGTTGCCAAAATTCCCTTTAACACTGCTGGTATAGTACTATGATGATCTTTAAGTCTATCGCAGTAGAATGATGTTATAAAATGCAGTTCAGTTTCGTTAAAATAATCTTTCGGCAAATAGTACAAAATAATAGAAAGGGTATCGATGCCCTTCTCCCGCATAGAGACATCTTTGTCAGTCAAGAGAGGTCCGAGCTCTTCCACAACCATACAAAACTTCACGTGCCCATATTTTATTTCTAAATAAATATAAATGATTGTGAATACTCTGGATTATATATTCTGAGAACAGTGAACAGAGGATGTACAAACAAACAGGATTGATTTCAAATCAATATTCTATTGAATTCCAAGTGACATTATCGTAAATCAGTGAAATAATTATTTCATATTTCAATTTCAAATAAACTTTGCCCGTGCTGACAATACATTCACTGTTTACACTTGTATCTGTGTGTGTGATGTTTGTATTCGCTTCAAGTATCAAGGTCGAAGACAATTATGGTAATTAATACACACCTGAGGCGATCTCTTGGCATGTTGCATTCAGTGTTTCGTTTTCTTTGACAGCAGTAAGAAATCTCTCTTTAAACTCGGTACTTGTGAGTGAAGCCATCACAAACCATGCCTCCCTGCTGTGTGTTACTTAACCTCAGCGTGAAAAGCAAACTGTACTTCTATTGAGTTTGATTATAATTGACGTGCTCACCGCAAGTTGTTAGATGTTATTTGTTCAGTCGACGAGTGTTTAGATATTATCGTTAAGTCATGTATAATATTTATCGAGGGTTTCGGCCGTACAGTTGGTTCTGTTTAACTTATCGTTAGATATCCATCAGATATCCATTTACGTGAGCTTTAATGTTGTAGGTTAGGTTACCGAAAGATTCGATTTTAGCGCCCCTAATGGTACCGATTTGTAATCTAATGGGGAAGATGGACGAAAATGGCATGCGAGGTGTTGTTAAATTTCAGTGAAATGTTTGGTCACTCCAGCCACCTAGGATGGGAGGCTGCATAGGTATAACGAGGGCAAGAAACGCCTCCGTCGATGACACTACGGGAAATTCGACGAGGGTAAACTCCGGTAAATATCTACTCGTAATTAAATGCGCAGAAACTGCGATCAACAGCAGGCTAACCTTGAAGACCACCAGCTTTTTCTCTTACCTTCGTACCTAAATAGTAGCTTGTATTGCGCGTTCTGCCTTGGTATTTGCATGTTATTTCTTACGCGTATATCAAGTAATTTAACGTCATTACGTGCATCGTGAACGCTGCTGCTTTCAAACAAAAGATTTCCCCTGTGATTTTACATTTATCAATTCCGTTTGTTTTCGGTAAATATTTAAGTTACAGGATTGTTTGTCAGGCAACTTACCGAACTTTGTAATTCGGATGTCTTACGCTGAAAACTATGAAATAAATCATTGACTTTTGAGACTCGAAGTGTCCATTCCTCTTGCCCTTTGATGCCTATTCGTCAATTCTGTAGATTAGCATATCTTGTGTTTAACCATGGTACCCTAAAGGTAAGCTTCGTTTAAACAGGAAATTCAAGAAAAAATCATCCACTATGTCACGAAGTAATTAGATGGAAATCGGATGTACCTTTGACAGAAGGTCAGCTAAGAAGTAAAAGGGATGAATTCTGGGATACAGCACCAGCGTTTGACGGCCGTAAAGAAATATGGGATGCCTTAAGAGCCGGAGCAACTGCAGCGGAAGCTCAAGATTATCAGTTAGCACAGGCTATATTAGATGGAGCTAATATCTCTGTGCCAAATGGCTTTTTAACAGAATGTTACGATGAGTTGGGAACTAGATATCAAGTTCCTATTTACTGCTTATCTTATCCAATTAATATCGTGAAAGAGGATAATGGAAGAGACTCCCCTGCCGATTGTTCAGGTGATAAAATCAGCTTCTACTAATTTTTAACAGTACTTCTATACCGTGAAGAATGAAAATCAGTTGTAACATTTCTATCATTAATTATTTGCAGAACCTGTTGATAGCGGAGTTGAACAGACGTTAAAGCTTAGATTATCGACTACATTAGGTGAAGTTAAATTGCCTGTTTATAGCAAAGATACTATCATTACTGCTAAAAAGAAATTGCAGGTGTGTATAGGATTTTTCACAATCATAGGGGTCATCCTTAAATTATGTAAGGCTTTTTTGGGGGGGGGGGGTGGCGAATTTCTTGCGTTTTCTTACAAGGGGGGGGGGGAGTCAAGTAGCGTCTTATGTAATATTTTTTCACCTAATTTTCAATAAATACAAATTCTGTCATTAATATTCCAGAAAAGTAGTATTAGTTTAAATTTCCCGAAACCGAGTTAAATGAATTACAGTGGCGGACGACAGAAAGTTTACACCCTTTAAAATCGTATAACTTTTTTAGAATTGTTCCAAATGATTTAAGTTTTTTTCAGAAGCTAGAAGGATTAGTTTGTTAAGTGACGCGTTTCGTCTTTTTGAGAAAAAAATTGTAATTGTGGGAATAGCGAGAAAAAAATAGTAAAGGCCGTTTTTCCAACTTTTTTTCTGAACCCGTAATGAAAATTCAAAAAACCCGTTTGTAACAAACGTTTAAATATCTCAGAATAAGGTCGAAAATCGCTGATTTCGGAATTTCGCGATTTTTTAATTTTCATTACAGGTTTAGAAAAAAAAGTTGGAAAAGAAAGCGACCTTTACTATTTCTTTTCGCTATTCAGGTCAATTACAATTTTTTTCAAGACGACAAAACGCATCACTCAGCAAACTAATCTTAGCTTCTCAAGAAAACTCAAGTGGTTTGGACAAATTCTAAAAAAGTTATGCGATTTTAAAGGGTGTAAACTTTCTGTCGTCCGCCACTGTGTATAAACCTTTAAAAGAGTTTTAATAACTGAAAAAATTAAATGTAAAAAATATTATGTAAGTAGGGGGTTGGAATATAAAATCTTACGAATTCGCCAAAATTATCCTTACGTAATTTAAGGACGGCCCCATACGATACGTCGACGGTGCTTGATAATTTTCTTAACGATATTGTTGTTAATAGAGTCAAGAAGGGCTAGAGCCATCTCGTCAGAGGTGGTTCTTTGGTGGCAAATTATTAGGCGATAAAATGCACATAGAAGAAGCAAAGATACAACCTGGTTATGTAATACAAGTAATTGTGAATCCAGAGAAATTGGATGACAGTCCAATGAAAACAAGCTGAACTAATCTACACGTGAGATACGAGTCACATTGAACCAACTACTTTCTAATAAGCACATTCTTACATATGTTCAAGTAAGAATACACTTTTTTTTTAATTTTATATTGTATCATTGTTAAGGGTAGAGCAGCAATTCTGGAAGTGATTTTTTACAATAAAATACACTTAAACGTTACTCTCGTAATACACGTAAATATTGTAAGAATACTATTGCGTTTAAATTATGGGTTGTGATTATTTAATTTTTGTTAATTTATGCTAGCTCGAAAGGAAACAAATTTAAAAGTGTTAACTACACACAGGAATAAACTACTAGAGAATTCCAATTAATATTTATGATTATTTTGAAAAGATATGAGAAAATATTGGTTTTGTAACGATACTTAATTCATAGGAAAAAGAAAAAGGATGATTATAGTCTAATTCCGATATTGTAATACTTATTTGTTACTACCAACGAAGGTGCTGGTGCTGTAACACTTTGAAAGAACTAAGTATACATCTAAAAATTATTCTGTGCTGCTTATTGAACCATGTTGCATAATTATATGATCTAAGGAGTAAGTCATACAGTTAAAGAGGATTGTAATAATATGAAGAATAACACAAATATTCAATATAAAAACATTAATGGACAATAGCGAAAGAAAGAACAAGATATACTTTGCTTGTTAAACTGCATTTTCTCATTTTCTGTAGAAAATCATCACCGAAGCTTCTTTTTCTTTTGAATTTCAAAGAAATACTTATAAATGTTCACTAGGATCAAATGAGAAAGAACAACTAGTAATATCTTGTGTTATTTTTACATGATATGTAGGGCATATATTTTTTCAAGTTCTTTTTTTTTGACTCGGTTCTCTAAAGTTCTTTCTATCGATTATAAATGTTTATAAGTTTGCATTATTTCATAAGAGTAGATGTTTGGCCTATCAATGGCCTGAAAATTACGATTCCTTCCTGTAAGTACTAATAGGATACTGTATAAGATCTTCACAGCCGAATAATGCGCAGAAAAGAAAAGATAAGACTAATATTCACATACATGTGATGCAGAATGTATTATTTTTTCACAATTTTATCGGCATTATCGGTTTCACATCTGCGTTCTTTATATTTATGACGGAATCTTTCCTGGCACTGAATGTCTACTTCTGCACCACATGTTGCACGAAAGAAAAATCGTCTGAAGCTGAAGTATATCTATACAAAAGTGTCATACTATACGTGTGAATTTATTGACTCTACTAATACGGCGGTGATAAAGTTTGTTTCTTATATGCATTGATCATAAAATTATAATATATACTATCGTTGCGTGTGCGTGTATGTATAACATATAATATATAAAGCGTATATGTATACAGATACATATATCAGTTTCCCCATTATTCTCGATTTGAGTGTGAAAACAAAAATATTTAATCTCACGAATAATTTATTTACGAATCGGATAATTCTGTTCGAGTACCGATAATATAAACGATCGAGATATCGTTAAAAGTACAGATAAAAACGTGCGTGAAATGCTGTTCATATATAAACAACTAATTGTTATATTATCTATGATGCATTTCTTCGATACGCTATAAATTGCAGTGCAAATAAAGGGAGCACTTATTTTCGATCTACGTAAATATATATATATATACGATTCTTCTGTCTCTCTACTAGATCATTGTGTTCAAAAATTGTAACTCCTTTGTACAAAGCAGTAGATGTGTTTGTAAAATATGGCGCGTCAACAATATACAATTACAAGGTACTTCGGTCCGATTAAACGTACAGTGTACACGATTCGTTGGTAAGACAGTAACGCAATACATATAAAGTATTACTTTGCGTATTATTTAAGTCTATAGACACCCAAACTGAAATAATAATTTTGCATTTATGGAGAGACACAAGTTACCAGAAGCTAATTAAGACGTATATGATTTTTAATGGAATGACAAATACTATCAGACTGATATTAATTTTGCAATGTATAGAATTTGGGTTACCTCGTAGCATATTCTGGATGATATTCAAACTAACGCGGAAACGTTATTTCGCGCATAGTATTGATCGAACTGTATATCCTTTTGCACATAGCGGCACAAAGGTTTTAATATAAATGTTGAATTTTCTTTTTTTCAGTGATGTAATTTCTATTCGCATGAACGATGCAAAACATTTTTCTTTAATACTCATGTCCATATAATAATGAATAAAAAATGTGATGCTGCGCAATTGCCATATAAGAAAATGAAAATGAACATGAAAATGAACATGAAAATGAGAATGAGTGTAAATAAAAAAACGTTACAATAATGAAAGTGCAATTCAAAATGCCTAATAAATATTGCTGCTGCTTAATATTAATATTGTTATGTTGGACCAATGCATACAGGGCGTTTTAAACAAAGAAGAAAATAGAGAAAAAAACGAAAAAAAATCAAAGATCGACTGATTGGAGGTCAGATAGCACAACTGCCAGTAAAATAAAGCTGAATTCACTGTGTTGCTAATCACAAATTATTAGAAGATACGATATAAAAGAGGTTTTGGAATGCTAACAAAAATATTACTGTAATTAGATAGCAATTATCAATTAAGCAAGGTTTACACATTTTTTAAACTTATTAAATGAGTAATATTACTTATTAAAGCTGATTTTTTAAATTAGGTGCCAGTACTAACATCATTTAACATTTGACATATGCCGAAAAACACATGGAAAAAGCAAATGATGTTAGTAGTCAGTTTACATTGATTTTACAATCTAGCGGTACAATTCTGTCAGGTCCATAACATGTAATTGTAATGGAAATTACACTGTTTATACAAATACTATATGGTCTGTTTACTATTAATTTAAGATAGTTATTTATTTGTTCTTGGTAAATAAGAAATTAAATATACTTACAAACAATATAAGATTACTTAAACTTTGATATTCTGATTGTAGGTATAAGTCTCACGAGCAAAACTGAGGTAACTCGGAATGTAAGAAGTCTAAGGACTGTCTCTCGCTGTCCAGTTACCCAATGGTATGCGTCAACAATTCCCTCCCAATTGCCGGGGGAACTCCTTGGAACAAGTAAGCACTCACCCGATCACTCACTCACGTGCACCACGCACAAAACGCGCAGAGTACCTTCACTCTGTAGCCCGTACTCGTTGACGGTCCGGTCGGTTGGGCACTGCCAGAAGTCCTGCAGAAAGTAGAAGGGATAGGTTGCTGGTGGGGATCCACCCTACTCCACAGGCTTTCCCATTCTTCTCTCGCCCATCTCCTTCAGTTTTGCTCGCGAGATTTCTACGTTACTTTAAGATAAACACATGTAAATTAATTTCTATGAATATTGATTATTGATAATGCATTGTCAAATAAAGCATAATGTTGTGAAAATGCTGTGGCTTTCTTCAATCAGTTCCTAATTTCTACGAGAAAACCAAATATTAATAACACCACAGAGCTTAACAATTTACAAACGTTACGTTTATTTCTAACTTCACTTAACAACATATTTTAAATACTTTAATTCGTGGCACAACCAAATCATTGCACTTAAGACGATAAGGCTACCAGATTGATGCGATGCGGCTAATACTAATGGCACGTGATACACTAATGTCGAAATTCCTAATAGTACTTGTAGATAGCCTGCGCAGAGAACAGCAGCCGCGGCTTTCTTTGCATTCCCAGGAAGTCTGTGGCTACGAGACGCTATCCCAATATAAGTTATTAATGATAAAGTGACAACTCCCTGTAAGCAATAATGTATGTATATTTATACATTGCAGTACTGGCGATCCATTTAATGTTTAATTTCATTTCTAGAACGTACCAGAATTCGGTGATCAAATTGTACAGCGGTCGGATTTTCGGTAAAGTTTTTCCACTTGGGTGATATCGCGATCATATCGTCCGGTATCCATTTATTTGCCATTTTCGGGAACGTGTTATAGATAAGACCTGCGTCCATCCCTGCTACAAACGCTCCAGACATAGCAGTAAGAAAAACCAATCCTTTCGTGGAATGAACTAACGTCCTAAATCTGTTTAGCTTGCGTTTTACATCGTTGATATTAACATTAGAATGATTAAGGTCTAGTTTCTGAGCAGGCAGCAAGTAACTTAAAGCGTTATATAAGAATCCTGTGTATATAATAAATGCCATTCCTAAATGCGCGGCTAAACGATACTGCGAGACACGGGGAACGTCCGATGGTTCCACGAAACGATCTTCCAAGCCAGATTTAACCATGTACCAACCCATAAATCCTTGTAAACCGATTAACGATCCCAAAACAAGTACTCTGGTTTTCATCCCGGGTTTTAGCATACCTTTTGCCCAGAAGTAGGTCGCTGGTATTATGAATACAGTGCCTATCAAACGTCCCCACATTCTATGCATGTATTCCATCCACCAAATGCGTTTAAATTCTTTCAATGTCATGTTCTGATTATTACTATAATTAAGATTTACATGAAAATAATAGTTTGTGAAACTTTCATTCACCTCGTAGAATAAAGTCTCACATTTTGTATTCAGGGAATTGTTTGTAGCGCTCAAATTCTGCGTGCCAATCGCTTTCGGTAGTAGGCATCTTTTCGCCGAGTAATTTCCAAGTGACCATAGATAGACCTGACTCTGTAAGCCTCGTTACACCTCCTAAATACACAGGAAAGGAGAAACATTTTTTTGTGAATAATTTTCTAATAAATTTTATTCGTGTGGCGACATATATTATGGTTCTATAGAAAATATTTGGTAAAGAAATTGTACGAGTTTTAACAATTACTTTCCATAAGTTTCGTCGGTAACAACTTTTATCACTGAACGAACACAGAAATAAAGTATCAAGTAACTGATTATACCTAAAACTACAGCTATGAAAACCATGCCACTGCAGGTTAGCATCCATTTCCCTACAATTTTGTCTGATTTGCGGGCTGATTTTGATGCAAAACTTAAAGCTATAGCGCTCCCCTGTCTATGTACATTCTGAAAATAACATTAAGTAATTCAAAACTATAAGTCGTTCTATAATTGATTTGAAATGTATAAACCATGTAATACCTTATTTCCATAAATAGAACGTCCTTCCATTAGTATAAATGCCTTATCCTTAATTGTTGATTTTGGAACGCACGTATATAAGCTTTGAACCGTTGGTAAAAATCTTGTACTGCTCCTTCTAACCGTTGAGGTACAATATCTTAGTAAACCGAACATGCTAAAAAAGATTTAAAATTAAAGAAGTGATTTCACATTTACTTGTGGATATTATAAGTACATCTATATATTTACTCACATTGAAATGCTAAGTGTTCAACAACTTTTGGGCACCGCTAATACGAGTCTGATGACTTCTTTACAAGATACTCACAGTAGTTGAATCTTTAATAAATGTTTCATCTACTTTTGTCCTTCCATGCTAGAATGTAGATTCAAAACTACCTGCATGTTATTAACAATTAGTTTGATTGCAACTGATTAACTACAGTAACTACACAGTAACATTTACTGATCACGGTTAAAATAGATATGACGAATTATGGATTTTTCTACAACCAATTTATCTACTTACAATTCCGAATGAATGTATAGATTTATAGACCCCTGACTATTTCCTGCAATACGTTTTCCAGCAATCATTTATACAATAATCAAAGTCTATTTATTATGGTAAAAAGCTACTTTAAGTTTTTAATACTGCGAGCCATCTATCGAAAGGTGACCAAGACTGGTGCCCTCATAACCCTCATTTGAAAAATTACCTACTATTTAATTCTAAAATCACAGCGAGGTATGTATATGTAGGAGTCCTATAAGTACCTCGTCCGTGATAAAATCTAACTTTATAAAAAAAAATTATATATTTTTGTCAACTTCTTTCGACAACGTTTAAATTTTACGTTTCATATATTTTGAATTACCGACCACGATCCCTACTACATTCTCCCAGAGTTGGCTTTTGGACCAGGAAATTCTCCCGAGTTAATAAGAATACATGATACTAAAGGAGGTGGCACGGCTGAGCTGTGCGAGAGAGCGAGAGCGCTAGCGCGTGCAACAAGGAGGGAGATAGGTGGAGCGTGCGAGAGAGAGCGCTAGTGTGCGCGACAAGGAGGGAGATAGAATTATTACACAGTCACTGGAAATTCACGAATTTCTCATTTCCTGCACATATTTTATGAACTTTTAGAGTCGCCTCTCAAAGAATAGACCCTTGGCTACTTTCCTATGTGGTCTTTGCGCAGATTTTGATTACAATTAATTAGTTATTAACGGTTCTTTGAGACGATGACGAGAACAATGCCGCGGTCCTATGTAGGCACTCAAGCTTCGTCGATTGTTGGTGCATTTTCTAGATGTAATTTATCAACTTTTGCAGTTTCATCTTACAGTATGGACCCTTGGCTACTTTCCTACGTGATAGTTGTAATGATTCCGATTACAATTAAGCAGCTATGAAGAGTTTTTGGACAGAGATACAAGTCTCTCGCCGCGGTTAGTGAATGCATACTTTGTTTAAGGATTTTCGATCTTTTCAAAATGATTTATACATTTGTACAACTGGATTTGAGACTATAGTGTTGTGACAACGTTCAGTAATCACTCGTATGCGTTTTATTCACGAATCGATACATAGTTACTAATAAAAAAGCCTTTTATATAGGTTACATTACCGTCCGCGATCCCTACATTATCCACAAGAAGTTCCCGAGTGTGCTGTTTGGACCAGGAAATTCGCCGAGTGAATAGGAATACATGATACTAAAAGAGGTGGCACGGCTGAGCTGAGCGAGAGAGAAAGGAATAGTGCGCGACAAGGAGGGCGATAGGTGGCGTGCGCGAGAGAGAGCGCTAGTGTGCGCGACAAGGAGGGAGATAGAAATATTACGCAGTCACTGGAAATTCACTAATTTCTCATTTCCTGCACATATTTTATGAACTTTTAGAGTCGCCTCTCAAAGAATAGACCCTTGGCTACTTTCCTATGTGATCTTTGCGCAGATTTTGATTACAATTAATTAGTTATTAACGGTTCTTTGAGACGATGACGAGAACAATGGCGCCGTCCTATGTAGGCACTCAAGCTTCGTCGATTGTTGGTGCATTTTCTAGATGTAATTTATCAATTTTTGCAGTTTCATCTTACAGTATGGACCCTTGGCTACTTTCCTACGTAATAGTTGTAATGATTCCGATTACAATTAAGCAGCCATGAAGAGTTTTTGGACAGAGTTACCAGTCTCTCGCCGCGGTCCTATGTAGGCACTCAAGCTTCGTCGATTGTTGGTGCATTTTCTAGATGTAATTTATCAACTTTTGCAGTTTCATCTTACAGTATGGACCCTTGGCTACTTTCCTACGTGATAGTTGTAATGATTCCGATTACAATTAAGCAGCTATGAAGAGTTTTTGGACAGAGATACAAGTCTCTCGCCGCGGTTAGTGAATGCATACTTTGTTTAAGGATTTTCGATCTTTTCAAAATGATTTATACATTTGTACAACTGGATTTGAGACTATAGTGTTGTGACAACGTTCAGTAATCACTCGTATGCGTTTTATTCACGAATCGATACATAGTTACTAATAAAAAAGCCTTTTATATAGGTTACATTACCGTCCGCGATCCCTACATTATCCACAAGAAGTTCCCGAGTGTGCTGTTTGGACCAGGAAATTCGCCGAGTGAATAGGAATACATGATACTAAAAGAGGTGGCACGGCTGAGCTGAGCGAGAGAGAAAGGAATAGTGCGCGACAAGGAGGGCGATAGGTGGCGTGCGCGAGAGAGAGCGCTAGTGTGCGCGACAAGGAGGGAGATAGAAATATTACGCAGTCACTGGAAATTCACTAATTTCTCATTTCCTGCACATATTTTATGAACTTTTAGAGTCGCCTCTCAAAGAATAGACCCTTGGCTACTTTCCTATGTGATCTTTGCGCAGATTTTGATTACAATTAATTAGTTATTAACGGTTCTTTGAGACGATGACGAGAACAATGGCGCCGTCCTATGTAGGCACTCAAGCTTCGTCGATTGTTGGTGCATTTTCTAGATGTAATTTATCAATTTTTGCAGTTTCATCTTACAGTATGGACCCTTGGCTACTTTCCTACGTAATAGTTGTAATGATTCCGATTACAATTAAGCAGCCATGAAGAGTTTTTGGACAGAGTTACCAGTCTCTCGCCGCGGTCCTATGTAGGCACTCAAGCTTCGTCGATTGTTGGTGCATTTTCTAGATGTAATTTATCAACTTTTGCAGTTTCATCTTACAGTATGGACCCTTGGCTACTTTCCTACGTGATAGTTGTAATGATTCCGATTACAATTAAGCAGCTATGAAGAGTTTTTGGACAGAGATACAAGTCTCTCGCCGCGGTTCGTGAATGCATACTTTGTTTAAGGATTTTCGATCTTTTCAAAATGATTTATACATTTGTACAACTGGATTTGAGACTATAGTGTTGTGACAACGTTCAGTAATCACTCGTATGCGTTTTATTCACGAATCGATACATAGTTACTAATAAAAAAGCCTTTTATATAGGTTACATTACCGTCCGCGATCCCTACATTATCCACAAGAAGTTCCCGAGTGTGCTGTTTGGACCAGGAAATTCGCCGAGTGAATAGGAATACATGATACTAAAAGAGGTGGCACGGCTGAGCTGAGCGAGAGAGAAAGGAATAGTGCGCGACAAGGAGGGCGATAGGTGGCGTGCGCGAGAGAGAGCGCTAGTGTGCGCGACAAGGAGGGAGATAGAAATATTACGCAGTCACTGGAAATTCACTAATTTCTCATTTCCTGCACATATTTTATGAACTTTTAGAGTCGCCTCTCAAAGAATAGACCCTTGGCTACTTTCCTATGTGATCTTTGCGCAGATTTTGATTACAATTAATTAGTTATTAACGGTTCTTTGAGACGATGACGAGAACAATGGCGCCGTCCTATGTAGGCACTCAAGCTTCGTCGATTGTTGGTGCATTTTCTAGATGTAATTTATCAACTTTTGCAGTTTCATCTTACAGTATGGACCCTTGGCTACTTTCCTACGTAATAGTTGTAATGATTCCGATTACAATTAAGCAGCCACGAAGAGTTTTTGGACAGAGATACAAGTCTACCGCCGCGTTTAGTGAATGCACACTTTCTTCAAGGATTCTCGACCTTTTCAAAATGATTTATAAATTTCTACAATATAGTCTTGTGACAACGTTCAGTAATCACTCTTATGCGTTTTATTTACGAATCGATACATAGTTACTAATAAAAAAGCCTTTTATATAGGTTACATTACCGACCGCGATCCCTACATTATCCACAAGAAGTCCCTAAGTTGGCTATTCCGACCAGGAAATTCGCTCGAGGTAATAGGAGTACATGATACTAAAAGAGGTGGCACGGCCGAGCTGTGCGAGAGAGAGCGCTAGCGTGTGCGACAAGGAAAGAGATAGGTGAAGCGTGCGAGAGAGAGCGCTAGCGTGTGCGACAAGGAGAGAGATAGGTGAAGCGTGCGAGAGAGAGCGCTAGCGTGTGCGACAAGGAGGGAGATAGGTGGAGCGTGCGAGAGAGAACACTAGCGTGTGCAACAAGGAGGGAGATAGGTGGAGCGTGCGAGAGAGAACGCTAATCCGTGCGACAAGGAGGGAGATAGCTCGCTCAGCTCGAGCGTGCTACCTTCACTAGTATCATGTACTCCTATTAACTTTGCAGAATTTCCTGGCCCAAAAGCCAACTCGAGGATAATGCAGGGGATCGTGGTTGGTCGTAATGCAGGACGTTTGAATGCTGTGGAACTAATTGGAACTTCGAAAGACGAATAGTAAATACCTACTTACCAGTGCAATAAATACGTGCTGATGATCGTGAGAAAAAAAGAATTTTTATTGAATCATTATATTGGAAAATACAATATGTAATATATATATATATATACACACCATAAAAAAACATTTTGAAATATATACATATATATGCAGGGTGTCGAACTTGGCGTTCATGTACTTGGCGTCGAGGAGACGCTACCGTCTCTCTAAATATGCAAGAACGTGCAGATTCATTTATCTATTTACTACTCCAAGTCTCAGCTCTGACACAGAGGCACTGCAAGCGTTCGCGCAAGGTGCTTGTGGTGGACCAGTACATTTATTAATTGGTTTCTTTGCTACGATTATGCATTGGTCCAAGCCAAATGCCATTAGCACGTACTCCACTATGGGACTAACTCCGACTAACCGCAGGTATTTCGCATTCCGCCCACGCAGTTTTCGTTTCTTATAATTCATAATTCTACTGATTACTTATATGCTGCAAAGTACAAATAAGATTCTCTTATTCATATATGTATATGTACAGATTCACCTTCAGCACCTACAGTAAACGCAATGAAATCCTACGTTGAATTTAGTATTTAACAGTGGCCTAAAATATCCCTACACGAAATGCGGGTCGATACTTTCGCTGCCGCAGTAGCGTGGAATCACGCCAATGACAGGGAACGAATGTAGACTTTGAACGCAAAATGTCGTCTGCCAGTTAAAGAGTTGGAGGTTGATTAAAGTAATCGTTATCAGTAGTTCGAGCCGATAAGTGTAGGAGAATATTTGGCTAATGTTCCGGAAAGAGAGGACGCTCGCAGTTACACGGCAGACTGTAGATTTCTAATGTAACATTCATCACGATGGCGTGTAACATATCGCGTAGCAATTAACCAATCGGTACTTAGAGTAATCGCGTTCGTAGATACAGTTTTATTTTTCAAATTACTATGAAATTCTAAAAAGAATAATAAACGAAAATGGTGAGAATAAAGTGGTCGTTGACAAAGGCTCCAAACATGCTTAAGTAAGTCTCTGAAAGTAACGGAAGTAATCCTTATTTATTCGAATGCATCATTATAACATCCGTTTTGTTTTCAGACTTAATTTGAAACAAAAATGGTGGCGTCTTCAAATCATTATAAAATCTTTATTTTACAATAACTTCTTGAATTGGAGTTATGTTTGCGATATTCTTTTGGAGCCAATGTTTTGGTTTGTAGAAAATTTCACTGCCTGTCTAGGACCGGTAATTACTTTTGCCCAGTCATATTTACATTATAATTTACTTGCTAACATTCACACAATTACCTAATTGGTCTTGTAAAAAGAGGCTTGTATCGTTGACAATGTATTTACTAAGCTTGTCAGTTCACAGGTATTCGTAGTAATGGTAAGCCTTTTAACGGCAAGTATCGTGTACATCTCGTACTACATCGGCCTACCATATTGGTGGGAAAAGAGCCCCCCGATTACAATAATTCTCCTACTGGTTGGAAATTGGCTGCTAGTGAATGTATGCTTTCACTATTACATGGGAGTGAACGTTCCAGCTGGTTATCCACCGCAAGGTAGTCTTATTCCAGAAGCCGTCAGCATTTGTAAAAAGTGTATCAAACCAAAACCACCCAGGACGCATCATTGTTCTGTGTGCAATAAATGCATTCTTAAGATGGATCATCATTGTCGTATCCTTTCAGAAAAAACGTTCATTTGGCTTGCAGTAAATAATATATTTGTGTACATTGTTGTAAGCTTCCTGATCTAAGCAATAGCATGGCTGAATAACTGTGTTGGTCATTACAATCACAGACACTTTTTCCAATACATGGCTTTCACGGTGCTCGGCATTCTATTTATCATGCTGTTTGGTGTTGAAATAGCATATCAGGAGTTTTTCCCGGCACAGGACCCAGAATTAGATGGTCATCCAGTACGCATTAATAATTCGGAAATAATTCCTGTGGTAAGATTCCTTATGATAAATGGTAGTTTAAAACGGAATCGCTATACTCGCTATATTCCGCCGTCTCTATCTTAGACCGAATCATTGGACCGTTTAACCGAAGAAGAATTGGCTGAAATAGCTAAGCAAGCTGCGGATACGAACGCTAAAGACTGGAGACGAAGGCTTATAGTATTTGCGGCATTAATTTGCATAGCTACTTTCGCGGCATTGGGAGCGTTAACGTGGTGGCATGCGGGTCTTATCACTAGAGGGGAGACAAGCATAGAGGCGCGTATAAACAACACCGAATCACAAAAATATAAAGCACTTGGAAAAATATATCAGAACCCATACAATTTCGGACCAAGACAAAACTGGAAGCTGTTCTTAGGTACAATCGACAGGTAATTAGGATATTATTTCCGTAAGATAATTCTTAATACATGAAAATTCAACGCGCTGCTGTACCGCTCTTTCGTCTTTCGTCTTTTCAATTGCAGAAGTTGGTGGTACATATTTTTTCCATCAAATCACGGCCCATACGGATACGGACTTACATGGAAAACCATTCACGATACAAAGATACCTTGAGTCTCTAACAAACTTTAAGCTCTTTCTAGTCAAACTACAATCATTTAGTATTCCATACAATTTTGCGTGCCGCGTACATTAATCGTTACGAAATATTTTCGACGAATTACAAAGTTACACCGACATATGCATACATGCAATAATCTCGGCGTCAATGAAGATACTTCTAAAAGACATATACCATTATCTTAAATGTACATTTGTTAAGTAACATTAATATTAAATGTATTTTAAACTTTTAATGTTTAAATCACTCGGGTCAATGGCAGAAAAAATAAACCAAGTTTTTTATCTTTGCAAGTCGACGCGTACGTTGATATCGAGAGATTAAGTTTATGGCCAAACAATATCCTCTATCCAATTCAAATAATGCGACACCCTTGTATACACTCCAGGTATGTCGACACTTGCGCAACCTATTCCAAAGCTAGTGACGCCTATTACTTCATAAAGACATGAAGTGTTTGAAGCGATTATTTGTAACGGGCCTCCCGAATCTCCTTGACACGTATCTTTCTTCCAACCACCACGAGGATCTCCAGCGCAAATCATGCTCGGTGAAATTCCGTATGGTAATCGTGATGAGTTACCATGCTTTATTAGACAGCTTAGATTGTCAATAATATCAAGCTCAGCCTTTAGTAGTTGATTACTTATATCGCCCTCATCTGCAAGTACATTACTGGTGTTCAGATGTATTTCTCTGAATACGACTGTACATACGAAAATATCCTAATATCATAAAAGTCGTTTAATGATAGCTTAAACTTACAAAATTTAATATGACCCCAACCGCTCACCCATCCTTTCGGAGGTACGGTATCAAATGACTGATACAAACAGGCAGGTCTTATATTTTGATCAAACTTAATAACTGTATTTAATTTTACAACGCCTATATCAGCGTAATTAGCAGGAGGCTTGTAATCTGGATGATATTTTAAGTCAGTAATCAAAGCTTTGATACCATGATTGTCTCTTAAATCATGGAAACCAACACGAGCATCTGTCAAACTTTCATTAAATTATTCTTATATCAAGTACATTTATAAGAGTAATCTATATCAATAAATAGAGCATAGAATAATACTTTGATCCGGTAATGCAATGCGCCGCGGTAAGTACCCATACTGGCGAAATGAGTGTGCCGCCACATATAAGTGTGAATGTTCCTTCTGTGGTTCTGGAACCTAGAGCTACCATATGAGGAAACTCGCCTGGAGAAGCTATAGTACCTCCAACAACAAGTTGATTCTCCCTTGTGCATATTTGACTTTCCACCTTGAAATCTTGCACAACTGCACCACTCAAAGGCGATATGTCTGTCGTCCTTACCATTTCTTTCTCGTATCTTTCACACACTGAAATATTAAGATTATAAATTCACATTGCAATTATTATTATTAGCAGTTACTCTCTCCACTTAAAAATACTTACTAAGTTCTGACTTCGATTTTATATTTGTATCTGATGTTGTTTCATAATGAAGATTATCCAAAGATGATAACTGCTTCTTTGATCTGCTTAAATTAATACTTGAACTATTCCAGAATGCATTAAACGTAGCTTGCAAAAAAGGATTATGATTACTAAAGGCAACATTTCTATCCGCTACTACCGTTGTATCATCTACAGATGAAGCTTGATTCTGATTACTGTCACTATTGGGGAGTGACCAGGTGGGTTTGCTAGTATACGATAAGAATGGATTTCCTCCATTTGCGGTGACGGTCGTAGTACGATTGTCAAGGAACAGATTATTATTAATATTCTCGGCGGTGCTTTGAAGGAACGGATTTTTGCTAATGTTATCACTCAATTTCGCTGGACCAGGTTTATTTTTCTTCAGGTTCCCTAAAAATATATCCAGCTATATTTGCAGCTACTTAAGAAAAAATAAACCGAAAACAAAGCTGTACCAGAGGTCTTATAACAGTACGATTTAAAAGAAACCAATGTATAATTTACAACGAACGAGAGCTAAGAGTATAAAGCGTCACGACACCACACGAAACGAACATTCGATACCACAGGCAAAACTTGTGTATATTAAATTCAAGAATAGTATAATTAACCTGCACTTTTTGCAGACGACAACACAAACGCTACAGTAAACAATAAAAATATAGCGAGAACGTTAAGCCGAAATGCCATTGTTACAACGAGCAGAAGCGATCTTTTCCTGTACAAGTGTACACCGTGTACACGGATTCAAGTGGAATGAAAAAAGGAAAAAGATCATCTTCATCGCTGGCAGTTACTCGCCGGATAAAATACATTATTTCTCTATTGTCTCTATCACATTTCCATGTAGCTATCATTTAGTTTCAACGAATTACTGAGCGATGACATCGAAAAGCACATTTAATAAAAGTAATTTTTACGGATGCAGGGATCCAATCTGCGGATCGATCGTCAGTGAATAGATATCCGCACAAGTGTTTCATTGGTCCATCGAAGATTTTCCTTCTTTATTTCCGATATATATCGCATGACTGTACGATAAGTTATAAAAAGAGAGATTTTTCTGCCATTAAGCACTATTATGCCTCTCTGCAACGACGTATGTCCCTCGATTTATATAATTCCCAAGCACACAAGTACAAAGAGAAACAATAAATGAAAATAATACTATAATCTTAATAATTCGACGTATTACAAGACAATGGGTATTGTCAACTTCTCGACCTTTCAACCCCATTCCAATACTAAATTCAATTCGCCGCCCCCTTATATTTACACTGATAGGTACCGATTGGATGAAATGACAAATAGTTTGAAATAGAAAATTAAATAGATAGAGATAGTACGCCTTTACATGAAATAAGGATCATAATATTCCTCCAAGTTATACTTGGATCTCGAGAGACATGGATGCACCCTTCAAGATAGATGGAGGTTTTACAAATCCGATTGTGTTATTCCCGCTCCCATTATAATTTTGTCATATAACAACCGATAGGAATTATATGAAAAAGCATGACCCTCCAACGATTGCTAGGATGAGCAGCGACCCATCAATGCAATTACATAATTAGCTGTATACCAAACAATTATCTTCCGTTATTATCTACTACATCATGCATAGCTCCAAGAGTACTACTACCAATAAATTTCTCACAAAGACAAATTGGTATACCAGCAACGGCGTAAAGTATATATAAGAGTCACCGCGTAAAACTAGATGCCCATTCTGGCAATTGATAAAAGTTAGTGTTCAGAGTTCGCTGCGGCTTGCTGAGAATGCTCTATCGCGGGACGTTCCTCCTTTGTTTGATCGCCGGGGCGATCTGCACGGAAAACACGAATTCGCCGAGGATCGTGATCGTCGGTGCTGGTGCCTCGGGTATCGCAGCTGCAGCGAAACTGCTCGAGAACGGCTTCCAGAACGTCTTGATCTTGGAAGCCGAGGATAGAATCGGCGGACGTGTGAATACGGTCCAATTCGGTAAGTTTAGCGCTCAACAATTGGAAGACATGGGCTCTTGTTTATGAATCCCTGCTTTCGCAGCCAATTATACGATCGATCTAGGCGGGCAATGGATCCACGGGGAAAAGGGAAACGTTGCGTACGAACTGGCTGCTCCTTTGAACATCACCGATCACTCGGATCCTTACCACGATGAGGTGTACACCTCGTCCGGCCAATTGGTCGATCCCGTGATAACCAATAACATCACAGCACTCTATCTCAAATATCTCGATTCGCCGGATAAGATGTGGGCCAACACCTGCAATCGTTCTGTCGGCGAATGTTTCGAAAACAAGTAGAGAGATTTCATGTTTCGTGTATCGTAACGTGGGCATCGCTTCACCAACCCGCTCAGGATAAAATATAATGTTGTAGTTGGTAAATTGAACTCTATAATAGAGTTGAATAGGGCATCGTTATCTCCTTGTCCCGAGTTCAGTCTAGAAGCGATACCGCCACGTTACAACACACTCGGCCCATTCAATTACAATATCGCATTTGCGTTGGCAGGTTGAAACCGTATTTCTCGCAATTTCCGCAACTAAACGAAACCATGCAGGAACAGTTGCTATGGCATTTCAATCTGATGCAGACGAGCCTGGACCCGGCCGATAGCTGGTACGACATATCGGCGGGAAAATATTCGGATTATGCAGTATGCGAGGGAGATCCGGCGATTAATTGGAAAGAACGCGGTTACAGCACTATTCTCGATATACTAATGGTTCTTTTACGTGCTACTACCACAAGATAATACATCCGTGTGGCAATGCCTTCGAAATATACTTAGGCTTTTCATGCTCACTTTTAGAAAAAGTTCCCAAATCCGGAAGAGGAATTGCCCGTATTAAATAACACTATCCTCGGAGCCGAAGTAACAAAGGTTGATTACTCGAACGAAGACGGTACCGTGAAGTTAACGACGCTCGACGGAAAGGAACACGTGGCCGATCACGTAATCATGACACCTTCTCTAGGTGTACTAAAGGCACAACACGAGACTTTGTTTAATCCCCCGTTGCCGGAGTCAAAAGTCAGAAACATAAAGGTGCGTTCCTTTCCATTCGACCTGCTAGTATTAACTCCACTGGCAGGATTTTCGCTTAAAACGCCTGATCAAAATTCCTCGTCAGGGTTTAGGTTTCGGGAACGCTTGTAAAGTATTCTTGGCGTTCAACGACACTTGGTTCAACGAGAAAGGGTTGAAGAACGCGGGTTTCAGCCTCTTCTGGAACGAAGCAGAGAGGAAGGAACTTGAGAGCAATGTGCGTACACTTAAGCTTTACGATAAACGTGACGATTGACAGTTTTCTAACGCGTTTCTACCCTCCCCGAACCCCCTTAGCAAAAAACGATGTGGCTACCTCATGCGATGGGATTTTACACGGTCGAACATAAGCCTCACTTGCTGTACCTATGGGTGTCCGGAAAGGGTGCGCGCCTGATGGACGACCTTACCGATGACGAGGTTTTCGATCAAACTACGCAACTGTTGCACAATTTTCTCTCAAAACATTATAACGTCAGTAGGCCGACAGCAATGATAAGGTAATCCGCGACCTTGCGGCTATCACAACCTTTCTATCCATACTTATCTTATCGTTACGAAATGCATCTGCGTGATTATCCGATAGGAGTAAATGGCATCAAAACAAACATTTCCGGGGTACGTACAGCTACAGAAGCATGGAATCGGTGAGGACGAACTCGAGCGCGGTGCAGTTATCCGAGCCGATTGTGAAAATGGAGAAGCCAGTAACTATCGTGACAGACTAGTGCAAAGAGAACAGAATCAAATGCTACATCGCGTGTTTTCCTGTTTCAGCTGATTCTGTTCGCCGGGGAGGCCACTAAAGACCTGTACTTCTCTACGGTGCACGGCGCCATCGGTGCTGGGTGGAGAGAAGCCGAGAGGCTGATAAATCTGTACCGCAAAGACGCTAGCACAAACGAACAGAATTCATAGTAAATCTCATCGTTTAAGTAAAGACGTCGCGCAATTATAACGAAGCAAGGTTTATTTAAATAGATTTTACTTACTTATAATTGTCTGTATTTACAGATGTGGTGATCGCACCGTGTGTTTCGCTTTATATAACTTTGTGATTCAGATTGTGTACTCGTGACTGGGTCAGAATCGTAGATATGATTGTATAGTATCAAATGTATGAATTTTTTGTACATTCTAGGCTAGAGCTGTGCGCAAGTGTACATAGGTGTACAAGCATACACACGTAGAAAAAATGTGTTTAGGTAGACACACGCATTCTTGGGGCTATCTAACTTCTAAGTCAACTTTTCGACACGTGATACTGTAGAAAGGTTTTTGCCTGATTCACCCCAGTGTCGTATGCCCCGTGGGTCGTTGAATAAAAGTTCTCGTGCGTTGCTTCACCGGCAAACATGATAATGGGTACATCCTAAAATAAAATAGTCTTGGTATTTGGTACCGTGTTTCGTGCATCGCTGTCTGACTTACGACAATTCCTTACCTCACTGATACGTTTCCCTGCTATTTTACCCCATATCGGTTCTGCTAGGGTGGCTGGCGTTACCCCAGTGTCATCGCATTTCGTTGAAATGTGACTGTAACTGCCTCGGATATACTTGTCTGCGTTCCATTGCGTTCGCAGACATCTTTTCACCGGAGGGATTTCGTCGAGCTTCAGGTAATACTTCAACAAATTTTCGCAATCGGTCGCAACTTGTTGCTCGCTCAATGTTTCCACGATATAAGCTCCCCGTCCACCAACCCAGCCGAGAAGCACACCCTCGTGATCCGGCAAAACGTCGAAGCCTGTGAGATCTCTGGTCCACGCAGCCAGGGATTTACTGTAAACCATTCCTAGGCCGCTTTCCTTCCAGAGGAATTGAAATCCTTTTGTATTTGTCTCCCACCAGCGAGTGCCAAATTCCAGAAAGATTTTGTTGATTAAGCCGAATCCGAGACTTTCGATCGCCTGGCTAAAGAGCGATGGTAAAGGCGGGGAAAACATTTTCTTGTAATTCTCTTTTAAATAACCGAGGGAACAGGTAATTATTATGCAGTCTGATAGAATTCGGGTGTTGTCGGACAGGGTCAAGACAAGAGGAGGATCGAGACTGCCGTCGGTAATTAGCTGCCACTCGATTGTATCCACAGAAGTGTTTAGATACAAATTCTTTGAATTTAATCCATCAGCGATAAGCTTTGTTACCGAGTTGTATCCAGCTTTGAACGAAAGATGTTCCGGACCTCCGACATACTACATATAAAGCAGATATACGCGTTACTTTGGTATCATCGAGCGTTCATCGTTTCAAATTACTTTTGGTTACCTTGAATTTCCCCCAATATTTCGTAGACATCTCTTCTAACGTAAAACAGGAATTATCGATCACGAGGAATCTAACATTCCAATCGAAAATTTCTCTTTTTATCCCTTTTATCGTCAGCGAATCGTCTTTTTGCTGCAAGTGCTTCCTCAGAGAAGTCCTCAAAACTCTACCAATATTCTCGCAGCCTGTTTCGATGTTCCTGCCCTCATAATCTTCGTAATCTTCTAAAGTGCTACGAACAACGTCGTCTATCTCTTCTACCAACGACTCGTCTGCTACGAGGCCGTTGTTACGGACAAAAATGCCTTGACCGTCTCTACACTGGACATCCGAGAGCAGGTCATTTTCATAACATAACTGCGCCAGTTGACTTTGATCGCCGTGTAAAAATTGAGCCCCGCTTTCTACACAATTTCTGTTCCACGGTACCGAACGAATTCGGCCCCCAACATCGTTCTGAGCTAAAGTAATACGGATTATCAATCGTATAATATTTTCACCTTTACACGTGACCTCGCCGAGTTTCAATTACCTTCGAGTAACAGATAATCCTTAAAGTTTGCATCTTCTAAAGTTTTAGCAGCTGCTAATCCCGCGATACCTGCACCTACTATTACCAGCCTCGTTTTTGCTATTATTTGATTTGTAGTACTCAGCATTCGTCCCATTTTATTAAAGCTGTTTATCACTTCCCTTAACCAACCACACGTTCTACGTGATTTGAATCGTGATTTTGTATTAAAATTTGACTCCCTTATGTATATTCATGAAGAATTTTCAATGCGTGTATATTACCAACATCATATAAATACAAATGACGAGTGGACAATTACAAAATAATAACAGAAATTTCGCCCGGTTAATCTTATAACACCATATATTATTTGTAAAGCTAAGCAGTACAATAACTGACAATGTATCAAGATTAATATTCATGCGTTTCGTTTATATATCCCTTATTAACTACAGAAAATATCCGTTTCAAGTTCCCTTTCCTACATGGATAAAATAATAGAAATAAACAGCACATTTGGTAAATTCACCACATTGTAAATTTTCACTTACAACCTACTATTCTTCATTTGGAATGTTATAAACATACAAAAAAAAGTGGTTCTCCTTTGCCTTAGATGTTGTAAAGCACCAAATAAGTCTATAATTTACCGTGATCCTTTATGAAGAAACATGTGGCTCTGGTTAGAGCTGTGACTTTAATCGCCTATGAAAAAGCATGCTAATCAATACCAATAGAACATAGAGTTTGGTATAAACATTGATATAAATTGGTCTTTCACTCATGTATCGTCTTCAAGATGAAGCAAATTTGAAAATAACGAAAGGAATAAATACCGAATGTATATAAATTATGTTTACTTTGAATTCCTGAGCCTAATACTGGAAAGCAAAGTGGGAATGCCTTATGATATAAAGTATTAGATAGATCAGGATGATCAAATCAATAGAATAAAGACTCTTCGAAGCCATGCACAGATCATAACAGTGAATTTACCTCAGAGTCAAATATTGTTTAATCATCCACAGAATCATTACTTGTAGATAAAAATCCTTTATCACAGCTAGGATGAGTGACCAAAAGTATTTAATACTACAACAACACTTTTGCATACCGCAACGCGGTAGTGGGATTTACCTTTGAAAATTTACTATTCTATCTGCTTCTCTGAATCCTGTTTCAACTGCCCCATGCACGGTAGAATAATAATGATCATGCGTTGCTTCTCCGGCAAAAAGAATTATCTAATAAATAAATAAGAACATGAAGAAATCTAATCCATCTTGCTGTTTGATTATTAATACATGTGAAATGCATACCGGTTTACCATCGACTGTTATAATTGGATCTGCTAAATCTTTTGCCTCCACATTTAGCTTCTCAGATGTTATGCTTCTGAAGGTATAACATCCACGGAAATGTTTATCCTTGTACCAGGATGACCTATGAATAAGAGAAGGCATGCTAGTATGTAGGAGGTAGATGTTAATAGGCAATATGATATAGTTGATGACTACCTGAGTATTTGATCAAACTTCGAGACATTGTTTGCTTTGCCGAGAAACATTTTCAACAGCAAGTACAATCCATCGGATACATTGTTATCGGAAAGGAATTCCATGTGTTTTGCATATTTACCAGAAATCCATGCACACAACACTTGTGGCTGATAGTCTACAGGAATGAATGCAAAAACATCGCACAGCCATTCAGATTCCTAAACAGCATATAATACCCTTAATATATTCCAGAAATCGGGCAGGTAATATGCAAGTCCAATTAAATAATCAAACTGTACTTGTCCGTGAGATTTAAGGAACTCTGCCTTGTCTTCTTTGGACCATATTAAGCTGAAACCAGCACAGTCTTTTTGCCACCATCTATGCGAGAATCTCAGGAAAACCTTGTTGACAGTTCCAATATTCAAACCCTAAATATTACGTTATAATTCAATTTTAAATTAAATTGCACAGTAGAATATGAAATTTAAAAATGTCAATATTACCAAATAATCTCAGACTTTTACCGTGCCTTTATTGCGTGTTGTTTTTTAGCAGGCAGAACTGGCGTGAACATTGTAGTATGCTTCTCTTTTAAAACTCCAAGGGATGGAGTAAATATGACATGAGATGCAGTGTATTCGGAACCATCCTTCGTTTTTACGATTATACTATTATTAGATGTATAATCGATATTGGTAACATCTTTATTCAATTCTACTTTCTCCATTACGGGCAATATATTCTTTGAATTGGAAACTTTTTGCTGAAAACAGTAGAGCGTAAAATATTGTGCAGTGCCACAATTATAATTAATCCCCGCATTGTACGTACACATAATAAATCAAACAGCGTTTTATAACCATAGTGTTTCCAATTAAGTACATGATCCCCTTCGCAAGTCCAATACTTTGAAATTTCCTTTGCAGAAACTTCAAACCAAGAATCACTACATTGAATAGAATTATCAAATTTCTGCATCCATGCCAACAATTGCTCTGCCCTCTCTTGTGTGGTGAACGGATTTTTTTCAAAAACTTTATAAAATCTGGAATAATTAGCCACTTAATTCGCTTGCCATATTCAATTATAATTAGTGGGCTTATTAGTTTCCGCAAACTTTACAGATTCAACGTTTCGGGTTGCTTCGGATTCTGAATTTTAGCGGTATAACGGGAACGGGACGGCGATACGCGATATGAGTCAGCAGCCTTGAAGTAAGCAGTGGTGGGGAACCTATGATACATTCGTACATTTAATGTAACTGGATTTACAACTGTAAAGTCGTAAACATACGCATGCGAGAAAGTAGGCTTTTAATCCTCTCATATAAATAATCCCTGACACCGTTAATCATACTTATATATCATGATATTGGAAATTATAAGTACACAAATATGTGCCTTTAATAATGTGATTATGGAGGATGCACTGTAGCACTGCATTCAAACGCAGATAGTATTAAAAGTATCTGTTTTCTGTTTTTACATACTGTATATAACATGTTTGCAAAAGGGTGAGAATTGCTTCTTCAACCATATCAACGTTTGAAACATGTCTATCCAAGATCAAATATTTGATATACATTTTTAGCAACGTCGATCCAGAATTGGAAAGGTTGAGACAAGAGGTTGATGGCCCGCCGAACTTAGACACTGTAGCTTTAAATATACAAAGAGCTACTGCACGAATTCATGCATCTTACTTATTTGAACATATTGGAAAACCTACATTACAGAAGTTATGCTTGTTACTGAGTTCCACTGCCACAGGAAAGACTTATAGTGGGTGGCAAGAATTTGCAGCACACATGGGCTTAACAATGGAACAAATACGTGTATGTGTATATAAAATATTACAATATTTGTCACTGAATTAAAAAGCATGACATTTTTCTATAGTGTATAGATTATGACTTCAAAGGCTTGCAAGATCCAACTTATTATGTATTGCTGACCTATGTGCAACATGTTGGAGCAACTATGGATAAGATTTTGGGTGCTTTACAAAAGATGCATCGCTTGGATGTGATCAACCAGATAAAGGACAGCATTTTTGATTTAATTAATGCAATTTCGCAAAACACTATAGTAGATGGTATTTGTATAACTATTGCAAAACGTTAGAACTGTCAACTAGCTCTGCTATAGTAACAGATATATCTTTTCTCGTGCATACACAGAATCTACCGTACTAAGGTCGAAAACAATCCCAAAAGCGCCATTAGTTTTAACTCCAATGGATGTGACGCAAGAAATACAAATGAGATCGACTGATTCTGGAATTGTTTCTCAAGATAGTTTGCAAAAGGTATCGTAGAGTGTACATGAATATCTTGAGAATTTGTTTAGAATAAAATGTATTGAAAAGTCTCGCTTGCTTTTTGGTAGACTAAACAGGTGTATGGCTGTATTGTTATGCTAACATTTGCCAACGATGGTTTAGAAACAGCGCAACACATAGCAAAAATATTTAGGTCTAAGGAGCCTAGAATTGGAGTGCTTATACTTCAAGAACAAGAAAACTATGTATATAGTAGGGCGGAAGAGTTTATAGATGATTGTTTTAAGCAGGTAAATTAATTTCATTTGCTTCTAATTAAGCGAATTAATGGATTAAGCTATTATTTGCAGGTAAATTTTATCATACCAATTTTAACACAAGGATATATGGAAAAATTAAATAATCCTAAGATGTCCATTGAAGATCAAAATAGATTGGACACAAAGTACATAAAGTACATATACTCTTTGCTACGATATGAATACGTGAGGAATCAATGCATCAATTGTCGTGTAAGGTGTGAATGCTTTGATAAAAAGTTTACTATTTCTATTAACTGCAGGTAACAGTTGTAAAACTATTTCTTTTACCAGGTGCATAGTCCCTGATAAAGAAATTTCTACAGTCATAAGAGCAAATATTCATCCAACTTTGCAAGCTTGGTTCAGGGAAAGCAGTATCGATGAATTTGTGGAGAACATTCTTTTACTAAAATACTCAAAGTAATATTTTACCACGTGTACAAACATGGAAATGAAACATCTTTTTATAACAGGAACAATATACTCTCTAATGTAAAATTTACTTACTGATTTATGAAATATTCTCCATACGACTCTGCATTGTTTATATCATCTGATATCTGTTCAGAAATATCATAATATATTTTCAGTGTCTCTACGGCTTCTATTTTTGGCAATATTTCACCTTTTGCTGTGACAAAAACGTGTCCACTGAAATCATTAAAGCATCTGGAGGAATCTAACAGTTTATGTGGAGAGGCAAGAGTGAAAACAACATTTCCACGTTCACCATGGACCCATTGTGCTCCCAATTCTACAACATTATCAGCTGAAAATATAGAAACATACCTTAAAATAAAAATAATGTCGAAACAAATATTTGTTACATCATGCCTTATATTAGAGACAAGTCCAGTTTCTTATGAAACATTTATTGCTAAAAGAATCATTTTACATACCAAATTTTACCGTGTGTATCCTGCCTCCAATTCGATCTTTCCCTTCGAGAATTTTCACATTTTCTAAACCCTTTTCTATCAATCTGGCCGCCGCAGCGATACCTGCAGCTCCGGCTCCAATAATTATTATTTTCGGTTCGTTAAACATTGTTTTCTTTTAACGTGCTCTGCGATGGAAGATTATGACAAGATGTTATTCTACCGTCAACATCCGTGTGCACAATAATTCTAAATAATCCGTGCCTTTATAGCACGAAAATGTGCTGAATAATAAATGAACTTTCAGCTAACCATATCTCATATCTCGGCCATCTGTCCATCACATTACGACTAATTTACGACATTCTAATCCTTCACAATATAACCATAATCCAATCAGATGATTGATTGTTCGGTGCAGTTCCGTGTTCAGAAAGCCTATGCTCTTACCAGTAGCGTATCATATGTACTTATATTGTCCTAACATGGCCTTAAGTTACTATCGACAGCTTATTTCATCACTGAATTTGTTTGACGTTTAGTAAAACGCACGCGAACATCATTGGAATTTAACGAGGCAATTAATTGCTTCTTAGATAACATTGCACGATTATATATGGTTTAAGTAATTGAATTATATGAAAATTCTTTTCGAAGGAGTTTCCAATATTATTTCTAAGTGATAACTGAAACAGTAACATTGTTTGTACTGCTGGAAAACACTTCCGAAATGCTAAACAATCGAAAGTGATGTAAAACATGTATTGATGAAATAAACTACCTAGTTTAGGTACAGGTTAACGTTTCGTTTCACTTCGGTGAGAAAGAGTTGTATTATCTACCATCGTTAAGAAATGTACTGATAAGTTTGTTATTTAAACCAACGCTTTTCCTGCAAAGTTTTCTTTAATAAATTCGTAACAATGGCACAAAACAAAGAGGAGTATCCGCAAAAGGTTAGTGCAGCGTAGACTATAATGTTTTGCCAGTAGTTATTATATCACTTTGTGCATATTTGTAGAAATACAGGAAACACGAAGAAAGGGCTAGGAGCCCTGTAGAAGCAGATGACAACTATGTCCCCTATGTACCAGTTAAAGAGCGCAAGAAGCATCAGTTAGCCAAGCTTGGTAAGCTCGGACAACTGAAAGATGACGCTGCTACTGGAAATATTGGGAAAAATAGTAATGAAAATGAGAAAGACGATGGGGATGATGACGATGGGCAAGTCTGGGGGAGAAAGTCTAATATTTCCCTTTTGGATCAACATACCGAGTTGAAGAAATTGGCAGAAGGTATACATATATAAATGTCTACTAAGGAATGCTATTTTCACTACCAATTAACTAATTGGTAAAATATTTCAGCTAAGAAAGAAAGCGCTATGGAGAAGCAATTGAAAGAAGAGGAGAAGATACTAGAGAGTGTAGCAGAGAATAAAGCTTTAATGGGTGTGGCGGAATTGGCAAAAGGTATTCAATACGAAGATCCAATAAAGACCAGCTGGAGGCCTCCAAGGGCAATTCTTGCGCTTGGAGAAGCGAGACACGAGAGAGTTAAAAGGAAACTCAGGATCTTGGTAGAAGGAGATGATGTACCTCCGCCATTGAAAAGTTTCAAAGAAATGAAATTCCATAGGGGGATCTTAAATGGTTTGGAACAAAAGGGCATCGTCAAACCAACACCGATCCAAGTTCAAGGGATACCTACAGTGTTAGTATACGCAGTATCAATGTGCATTTTTAATTGCTTCTTTGTAGACTAAAACAATGTGCTTGTTGTATCTAGATTGTCTGGCCGTGATATGATTGGAATTGCTTTCACAGGCAGTGGGAAAACATTAGTGTTTGTTTTACCTATCATCATGTTCTGTTTGGAACAAGAAGTGGCCATGCCATTTGTAAGAAATGAAGGCCCATATGGTACAAATAGTTTCAATATTCGCGTAAAGAAAGTGAACCGAATGAAGTATAATATCTGCCCATTTGTCTTCTTACAGGTTTGGTTATTTGTCCTTCACGAGAATTAGCGAAACAAACGTACGATATCATTCGACATTATACGAACAGTTTGCGCCAAGCAGGCTGTCCTGAAATACGCAGCTGCTTAGCAATTGGAGGTGTACCTGTATCAGAATCTTTAGAAGTCATTAACAAGTACGGAAATTGTTGGTACTTCGGTTGCTTGTTCCGCATTCTGCTATATGTATAATCTCCTGTTCTATTACAGAGGTGTACATATCATGGTAGCAACGCCTGGACGATTAATGGACATGTTGGATAAAAAGATGGTCAAACTCAGCGTATGCCGTTATCTTTGCATGGACGAAGCGGATCGTATGATCGATATGGGTTTCGAGGAAGATGTGCGAACGATTTTCTCGTTTTTTAGGGTAAACATTTCGCGATGCTCGAATCATCACTCTATGTATCATAATTATATGCCAGTTATATACTTTGTACAGGGTCAGAGGCAGACGTTACTATTTTCCGCCACCATGCCGAAGAAGATTCAAAATTTTGCTCGGTCCGCTTTAGTGAAACCTGTGACGATCAACGTCGGCCGCGCGGGTGCCGCCTCGATGAACGTAGTGCAGGAAGTTGAATATGTTAAGCAAGAGGCTAAGATCGTATATCTGTTGGAATGTCTGCAGAAGACTACACCTCCAGTACTTATATTTGCCGAGAAGAAACAGGATGTAGACGCTATTCACGAATACTTATTGCTGAAGGGCGTCGAAGCAGTGGCGATACATGGTGGAAAAGGTATGTCAGATTGCATGCAATAACAGGACATTGTTTATGAGATTTGCCGGCTTTTCTGTGTAGATCAGGAAGAGAGGTCGCGATCTGTGGAAGCTTTCCGCGAAGGTCGGAAGGACGTGTTGGTTGCAACGGACGTTGCATCTAAGGGTCTCGATTTCGCGGATGTGCAGCACGTTATAAACTACGACATGCCAGACGATGTGGAAAATTATGGTATCTTATTACTTTCATGAGTGAATTTAAGATATAACGATTAATTAAACAACACGACCTCTTATGCAGTCCACAGAATTGGAAGAACTGGTCGGTCAGGGCGAACTGGAATAGCGACAACGTTCATTAACAAAGCAAACGATGAGTCCGTGTTGCTCGATTTGAAACACTTGCTCATGGAAGCGAAACAAAAGGTCCCACCGTTCTTGTTAGAGCTTTGTTCGGAGAACGAGAAATATCTCAACTTGGGAGGTAAAATGTTTTATGCTACATCAAGCTTCGTGCACTTACTCTTGGCTCAAGTGCAGGTAATAAATTGTATTTTTATTACGCCCCAGACGAACGTGGCTGCAGTTATTGCGGTGGTCTTGGTCACAGGATCACAGAGTGTCCTAAATTGGAAGCCATACAGAACAAGCAGGCATCCAATATCGGGCGTCGTGACTATCTGGCCAGCAATGCGGCCGACTATTAAATATATCACCTTAAACAGGGATATTTTGTATATACTTTGTACCAATACTTAGTAAGAAAATATACGAACGATAAGTTACCCCACATTTAATGGCTCCGATTTTTTTCAATGCCCATGCACGATGCTCTTGTGTTTTGGCCGTCGATTTGCAGTGATGTTACATGAATAAACTGTTCGGTAAATTACGGTTTCGTTTAAACTAAATTAAACGATGATTCGGGAGAAAGATGGAACCGGGGACGAACAGTCGCAGAGAATGGAAAGAGAACGGAAAGACATCGAGATGGAATATCGGCGGCTATCGATGATAAAAAGATGTAAGAACAGCCGACACATACGTCAGATGCATATCGAGCGCAGAGAAGCATTAGAAGTGGAAAATCTTCGACGCGCCAAAGAAGCTTCCGAGGGGAGAGTTCGGCAAATTGAACGCACACAGCGATTAGCCGCAGAATTATCACACCGTAAACGTAAGGACGTGAACTACTTATATTATTATATTCCTTCATCAGCAAAGCATTATACTTTTCATTACACTAACTAGTATCAATTTAATGATAACAGACATTCAGCTGCAAGAATCTCTAAAGAAAAAGAAAGCTCAATCAATGTCAAGTTGCACGTTGGAAAAGATAGAGACCGACCTGTTGGAAATAAAGAAACGAGAAGAGGCAGAGAGCTCAAAATTTGTTGAGGATGTATGGCATTTTAGCGACGATATGGATATAGCACAGCAACAGCAGAAGAAACTAAAGTACAAGAGGGAATTGCAAAATCAGCTGATAGATAATCGTCGCAGGCGACGTGAGGAAGAGGAGGAGAAACATCGTGAACGCAAGATATTGGAGGAAGCTGGAGAAATGATAAGCAAGGAGAAAGCAGAAGCGGAGAACTCGAAGAAGAAAACTGCTCTTCTGTTGCAAGCTGAGAGGGAGGCCTTCCTGAAAGCTAGACAGTTTTGGAAGGACAAACGGAGAGAGTTTCTCAAGCAGGAGCACGATGAGATTTCGCGGATCATCGCTGACAAGGAAGCTCTGCAAAAGAAAGAAATCAAGAAGCAGGTTGAAACGAAATTAGTACGTTTGAATTGAGCTTCAGTTAAAGAATGAAATCTCGTTTCAGACTGATACCCGCGAAACGAAGGATGCTGTGGCAGAGAAGTTAGGGAAGCAGATAGAGGAAGAAAAACGGAAAAAGATGGAGCGTGAGGAAATCGTCCACGAATTGTACTTGGCAGAGAAAGAAAACAAATTCGCAAATGAAGTGGTGAAATTGGCGCAGGACAAGAAACGTATCGCAAAAGAGCTTCTACAGACCATGGTAAAGCTACCACTCCAAGTGCTGCATTATTCGTGCTTTTGTATTAGGTAAGAAGGATTTATCAGACTGTGCGAAACGATAGGTGAGGCATCGGAAAGCCGTTGCTGAGAGGAAAGCAAAAGAGGATGCGGTCGATGCGGCCTTTGCCCGATACTTAGCCGATGAACTAAGTAATTCAGAGGAACAGGAAAGGAAAAAGGACCAAGCACGTCGCGAAAAAGGCATAGCAATGAATAGCTTTCTCACTGCATGATATATAAAATATGCATTTCTTACGTTCCTTCCACTTTCAGCTATTCGATACGGAAATGAATTGAGGGAGACCATGAGGAAGAATAGAACGTAACGATGAAATGATATGTACTTCGTATGGAGGGGCCGAAGGTAATACGAACGAGACAAGTGGGAAAAGAATAAGTTGTTAATCCTTCTGATTGGTACTTGCTTGACTAAATTCTCGAGTGTCTTCAATATACCTGGAGGACTATTTCTACGTCTATTTATTGGTATACAGGTATATACAATGATGCGCGAAAGGCGTCGCTCTCGCAGTCCTCGTGGCTCTCGTTATTTGTACAAAGTCCGTGTAAAAATACAGCAGCCCCCATCTTATATTGGATATAAGTACGTGATAAGTTAACAGTCTCACCTCGGGCGTGTCCAGCATTGAAAAATCGGTCGGGAACAATCAACTGACAAGTCGTGGTCCGCCGAACGGATTTCTCTTGGCAGTCGAAGCGATTCTCGAGCGATCTTCTTCTACGTTTCACCCCCCTTCCACACACAAGTATTCTGCCAAATGCTCTCTCTTCCTTTTTCTCCTTTCTGTGTCCAAGAATCTTAAAACGAAGAAGGGGTGTGAGTAACGAAACAAGGAGCACCCGAGCGTTAGGAATTACTATAAGTACGAACGTTAATTTGTTCGGTGACTGGCTAGTCGCCGTAGTCGCTTACAAACTAACTCATCAATTAGTCGTTTCGTAATAATAATAATAATCGGATAATTATATCTACCGCTAAAAACGTTGCACGCGTGGAAACGATAACGCTCCGAAATGGATTCGCAGAACGTATTCCTGAGATCGTGGAAAAATTCTCTCACGTTTCCCCTCGAATCTCCTAGAATGATCGTCATTCGATAGATGATCGTCAACTTGAAATTGGATATGCTGTACCATTAATATTAGTAACCACTATCGTTTATACCTTAGGCTACGTGGAATCTGTATACCTTCACTCATTCAATTGCTTCTCGACGTACGGCTCTGGCCCATGGCTAGTTTTGGCGGTAAACTAAATTTTCCTATGAAAAACTTTCAAGTGTCGAGCGATAACGAGTGGATCAGGCGACATTGCCATTGGCTCAGAACCGGTGTGAAGTGTCGAAATCATTAACACAGATTGCTCTTAAAAGTAAAATCACATTTCCTTACGCAACCCATTCGCCTACGTTGATTCTATTATTTTCCTTCAACTGACGCGACTTTTACGGCAAACTTCTCTTCGGAAAGACGAAGAATAGATAACAGAACAATTTCAACCGATCGTGAGTTCTAGTCGCACCAATACGCTCAATAAGTATCGTCGATACTCATTCGAGAAAACGCTATCTAACTAATTATTTAGATAATATTAGGCCAATGGGTTAATTAAATAATAGTCGCGTGCAAATTGAACACTATTCTGATCGAGCTTCACGATCAGAGAGTCATTCGAACGCGACTCACGCGTGGCTGCTACACTTGTACATATAAATTCATGTAATAGTAAAATCACATATTCTTACGATTTAAGTACACGTACGCACGTATGTATACACTCAAGCGGATTTTTCTTTCATTTATTCGCAGCGATCGGCTATAATCTATCGTTTAAGCAGAGGTGAGCAAATAACCCGTGCTTTGAAAACTTCTTTTGCACAAGTATGGTCATCACCCGAGAAATTTGTGTGTACCCTTTGTAAATTGTCCTCCCTACGTTTCATTATGTGGCAGTATTCGTCGTAGAATCGTTACGTTTATAAATGCGCGAAAAGATATTTGCCCACCTCTATCTCCTAACGCCAAGCCCCGTAAAAGGTGAACAAATCTGGCTGTAAACTTTCCAGAGTGTTGCAATATGTCATTCTAGCTTTGCTCACTCAACACGACGATACATACAAGCGCTTTTAACACACAATTTACGCAAGCCTAGAGTACGTTTCGCGAAAGATTTTTTCTCTCCTTTTACAACGCATCGTAAGTGGTGCTAAGGAGGGATGTTTGATAAAGGATTCAGGCGTGAGAGCTTCTTGAACCTCGCGATCAAGTGGAAGTGACCTTGAGTATTCTGAAAATATATCATTTCTACGGAGTAAAGTCTCCTGAAGCGAACGAGTTAATAAAATGATTAGTAATTAGGAAAGAAGAACAGAAGGGTTTCACGCGTGGCCTGCGATCGAGAGGAACTCAAAACTGCACGCGAAAATACCTAAAGCGGTTGTGGAATGTTTCACGGACGCAACGTTTGAACGCTGTAAACTGTAACCGTATCGACTAATAGCACCACGCAGCGATGGTAAACTATTTCAGTTCAATGGACGCTTCAACAGTTCCTGGCTAACTAATGTAATTCAAGAGAACTCAGTGGAGCGCGGAATGGTAAATTCACCTCGTACCTTTCTTTATACAGTCTCAAAAATATAAATAGATCAACGTGTTTTATCATCACTTACGCACTGGAAATGCAAATAATCCGGCAAGGTTTACACCGCGATTAGGAGATGCCGGTAATAGGAACCATGAGAATAGTAGATTACAGGTCAACAGCGAGTACAGGCAAGATGTCGAGACCACGTCGAACGATCTTTTGAAACCTCGAAATCCTTGACTAATCTCAACTGTCGACTGTAATCGCGTTAGTAAATCTGTAACAGAATACCAAAGTTTCTGATTGATCAGACCGTCGAAGGGTTGAACTACATGCAGACTTCCTGTTCCATCCGTAACTATTATTGCCAGGAAAATTGAAACTTCTCTTCCGATTTGCGAGATCCCTTTTCCGAATATCAAAGAGCGGTGTACATTAATAGGCACGACACAGTGGTAGTTCTAAATATCACTCATCATCTTGAAAATACGGCAAAGAATCACGCTGCAATTGGGCACTCGCATCGATCGACTGCTGATCCCTAATATACATTACACAGGGTGCACGAAACCACTGAATACGATCTCCGAGAGGAATGAACCTCCTTAATACATCCTGCATAGAGCTGTGATCGCAAACGAATCGTAACACGTTTCTGCACGCGAAAAGCAAATCTTTTGCGCGCTTCTTTTTTATCTTCATAGGCAGTTAAGTCCGTGCTGTTACTTATTTTTGTGCCATATACGCGCACGTCGATGCACATAATTGCACGATAGTCTTTTAAAAGTGAATTTGGCCCCCTTTCTTTGGAAGAAGAAAACTTGGCTTGGATCTCGTTAAACTAGCACTGTGTGTGTATGTGTGTGTATGTATGCGCGCACGCGCGTGTAAGTTGTATGTATGGCTATCGAAGTGCATTCTTCCATAAAATGCGGATCATTATCACGATCGATTGCACCCATATACGAATAACGATTCACCAAGTGAATTATGAACGCACGACACAGGCGGTCGTATTTAATTACTAGGAAGACGTGAAAAAGAGCGGAAGCGTACGCAATACGTGTATGCCTGCTGCTCGTTACACATACCCGTAAAAAAATAAATTCCAGCACAGTAGAACGGAAGAAGCTCATTCGGGATTGCGTCAATTTTTTTTAAGAAAAGACGTCCAACAGCGATATATTCTTACTGTGATCCTTCGACATCCGATTTCACCAACAACATAGGTCTTACACTGCCGAATATTTCCTGCTCGTCGACTTCGGGGGGCAACTGTATTTGTTAGTGAAACCGAGGTCAAGCTACTGGATGGCATATAAAAATGTCCACTTCAATTCTTTTGCAAGTTCGTTGGACGGGATTTCTCAACGGATCGGGTTTGGTTTTCATCGATACTGATCCTCGCGCGATATAAAAGCCCAGGTGATTTTCGTGCACCGTGGTCACGTGTCCGAGAAGAGAAATTCGCTCTCGGACAGCAGTACCTCCAAATCCGAAGGAACGGTATGGATGTCAGAATTAGCCGGATCGGGTAAATCGCTCGCACCGTTCCCGATTCCTGTAGGCGCTATTTGCCTAGCTCTGCCGATTCTAACCCTATCCTTCTTTTTGGTTGTCCTCAGGAGCACTCCTGTCCTCGGAAGCTTCGATCTGACGTTCGCGTGGCTCGCGTTTGCTGCATGGGTGGGCACCTGGGCCACCTTGTCCGATTTTCGAAGCTTCACGCTGAATTTGAAAGGCGGCTTATAAACTACCTGCAGCTTTGCCCTCTCTTTTCGCGGGGTGGAACTCGTTTGAGGCTTCGTTTCCCTCGATTCCGCGGTTCTCCTCGAAGCAACGAATTGCCTGGCTGTTGGCAACCTGGTCCCCGCACCTGTCAACCCCACGGGAGTGGACTTGCTCTTCGGTAGACCGGTCGCGTTGGTTCTCGTTGTTTCTGGCTGGCACTGAGAAGACGCTAGTAGCCAGGAACGAACTTTGCTCTTCGGATCAGCGTTCGGCTCGGTTTCCTTCTCGGCCTGAATCGCCGAATAATCGATCACTTCCTTCTTGTGTAGCTTCTTGCGTTTCCTCTTGTCGCTATCCGCGCTGCTGGCCACGTTGTTGCCGGAACTCTGTTTATCGCGAGCTGAGAATGTCTTCTTCCGCTTGTTTTCTTGTGCCGTGGTGGTCGTAGCGTCGGTTGATCTCTTCCTGGCCAAGTCCTCGTTAGGATTAGCGGATGCCCTCTTGGCCGGTAATTGCTTCTTCTTCTTTATCGCGTCCTTTGGTAAATAGATGGATAGATAATACTGTAGTATGTAAAAATTAACGATTCAATGTTTCTACAATATCGAACGACACTCACCTTGTTGATTTTGTCGACCGCATTCCCGTGGGAATCTTTATGCTTTCGATGTCTCCTCTTCTCCCTGACCTTTCTGCTGAGCGGAAGTTTTGCACGTACGGCTGGAGGATGCACCGTGACTCCCTCCGTCCCCTCCGGTGGCAGGCGAACCGTCTCTGTCGTTGAACTGTGTATTATTGTAACTGACTTGAGCTTCAGATCCGGTCGTTTTCCCAGTAACCTCGTGCTCACCACCTGGATTAGTGAACGGAGCAGTGAAATATTAATTGGCTACATACGACTTGCGTTGTCTATTATCATACATGTGAATATCAGGGAGAAATAATAGCAGGAAAACTTTCCAACTACGATACTGCTGAAAGTTTCGCATTCGCGAGGCTATGAATCGAAGAACTCGCGATGAGTGACAAGTAAATGATCAGGTGGCATATGCATAAACCATGGGGCTCTAAGAATCGTATATAAAGGAAACTAGCGGTTGCCGTTAATAGCCATAAACTGTATCGATACTGCATATACACGAATCTACTGTCGTCTCTCCTGAACTTACTCTTAACACGTTTCCTCGATCGTTTCTGGCGTAAAGATAATTTATGTAATAATTCACTGTAGTATTGGAGACAATTTGGAACACGTAAAACATAAGGAGCGACGTTAAGACGAAAATCAAAGCGACACTTACCAATAACGATATCGCTGCCAGAACGATCAAGGCGGCGGCGTACCAGTGGTCAACTATCCAGCGACGGAAAGTGGCGAGGCTCTCGTCGGACAGCAAGAGCTTCCTCAATGTTGCCAATGGACCGCTTGGATCCACCTACGCGCAACAACAACGCGCGAAATAAAGCATCAGATATTAGCGGCCAAACGCGATTATAAGTATCAACGCACCTCTCGACATTTCTGGAAGACATCGCAGTAGCCGTTGTAATCGTTACACGGTGTTCCCGGCTTCGAGTACATGTTCGGAATATCATAGGGTGGAGAGTTCCAGTCGAACGACGATCTATCGGCACGAGAATAATGATCAGCGCGACATTATACATGTAGTATCGCGTTTAGTAAAGAAAGAAGTGTCTCGTGACGTACAAACAAGGCTGATTCTCTCCAGGAAGACGGCAGCAAAGCACGCAGGCTTTCGTCGACGGATCGTTTGGCCCCGGAATGCACTGGCAAGATTCCAATCCGTATGCAAGGCATATACTACCTGTACATTCCTGCAAGGGGAACAACTAAACGATATATCCGGCCTCAGTAACGTTACATAGTATTCCTTTAGAGCGAACCACTCATTATCAGCGAACTACTTACACCCATAAAGCATACGAATTCGCGGTTGCAGATCGTTTTGTTAGGCTTGTTGACGGAAGGCGGACAGTAGGGTGTCCGACCGTCGCAGAAGCTCGCATCACGGCACCCGTTGTCGTCTCTGCACTTGTCACCGAACCGTAACTTGCACTCGGCAGTACAGCACGGGCCCTGCGCAAGAAAGATGGGCCATTGAAATTGGCAGAGGTCTATTCGTCCCATTCTTGGAGAAATAGAAACTGATCCGTATTCCGTTGCACTCGCTTACTTGGCTGGGACTGCACACGGAGCCTGGCGTAAGCGTACACGGAGTTTCACCAGCAGGTGGATAACGACGTTGCGGGAAGCAGCACGAATCTCTGCAGTCTTCCTCCCATCCGCAATCGCATTCTTCACCTTCTTCGACCACGCCATTCCCGCACAGCGATACTTGAGGTTCTGGGGACGTTACAATCGATTCACTCACTTGCTTCACTCTACGCAGCCTAAGCTTTCGATCAACTCCAAAAAGAGAATCATCTACTTGAGCGAATTTAACGCTCGGGTTACTTAATAGAAGATCCAATGGCTATACAAGCTAGAGAGAGAGTTTGATATTGACGAGCCCGTAAAGGTAACGGGCAAAATACTAACCGGTGAAGCATCCCTTTGGGGAACGAGCTTTGCTATTGAGAACTGGGTTTATGGCTGTCAAGCTACACGGGCTGAAGCGATTATTGTTACGCTTGTCGCCGCTAGTAGCACGGGCGAACATAATGAAGTTTCCATCCTCTCCACCGGGCGTGCATTGTTCTGGATCGTGCTGAAACAAAGTAAAAGTGGCAGTTCGTGTTACGCGCGTATCGACAGTTCTTGGAGCTCGGTTCGGGAAACGCTGAAGCGCGTGGGGCCGCGGCGTTGCGTGTTCATCGAGAGATTAAGTGTTCGGAAGAGTAAATTCAAGGGACCTACCGGCGAGCCGAAGTTATGACCGATCTCGTGGGCCAAAGTGACGTGAGAAACTGCGGGTGGTACGTGCTTGCCATAATTCAGCAAAGTCACTATTCCGGTGTTGAGCGACTTCATGCTACCGCGATAGTGCTGCAAAGTTCAGTCATATATTTCAGACGTTGGATCTTAATTCCAGAGCAGAGAAGTTTCGAATACTTTTGTCAGAGCTGACAACGCACAACCGATGTCCATTAGGATGACGACTGTAAATCCACAAATTTCCCTCCAAAACTTACCCCATTCTTCTCGCAAACTCCGCCAGCGTTCTTCAGGTCACCGGTCCAAGCCAGTCCCAACGTTCCCATCTCAAAGTCCCGGTACGTGAACATGTAAGCCAAGCAGAACGCGTCGTAATCCTCTTCTGCAACCAACGAAAAGACGTTTGTAATCCCTCAAAGCTAGTGCTCCCGTGTCTTCCGTCGAGAATGGTACCTCTCCGCAGGTATAGCTGCGGCAGGATTTATTTACCGGAGAAAAGCTCGAGATACTTTTCCACGCCGTAGTTGCCGGGGAATCGATAATTGGGATCCTTCAACGCGTCCTCGCTGTGAACCTTGACGCGTTTTATCATGAAGCTGATGTTGTCGGGCCGTCCGTCTTGATTGAAGTCTGGGAACAATGACAACTCTAATTCCCCGTTCCATTTCGACTACACAGTAGTCACGGTACAGAAGTCTCGACAAAAGGAAGGTAGGTACGAGATATCACACTTCTGGATAGATTTATTCGAGAGAAGTGAAGAGTCCCCGATAAACACGCGAAACAAGCAGAATTGTACCGGTGTGCTTGTAAATGGAGTTGACCCTCTGCACGTGCCTCGTCATCACCTCGATGCAAGCTTCCTCCGTGCCGTATCGGGCGAAAAACTGATGGTCCGCTTGCAAGTAGAGCATGCAGGTAGTTTTCCGTGGATCCACGGTGGCACGTTTGTGCAAATGTCTCGCGATGCGATCTCCGTTACTCGTTCTGCAACGAAGCGGCAGCAGTTGCAAATTTCTTACGCCCTCCTCCGTCTCTCGTGGATAAAAAGCTTATTCCGCTACTACTACGCCCGAGGAACTTTCGTTTCGCGATTTTTATGATACCGTGAAACGAAACGAAACGTAACGGAACGAAACGAAAGAAAACGAAAAGGGGAACCGGGTTGGGTGAATCGCGCTCTCGCGCTCCTTCACCCAGCCGCATTTACCGATCCTCCTCCACTTTCTTCTTTCCTTCATACAAACTAACTCACGTTTCTGTACGTGCCGCGCCGTTATCCTTCTCCGAAGTTAAAACCCGTGCGCTGTTTTCCTTCGAGTAGAGAGCCACGTTCTCGCCGAGCAGGGGTTCGTAAAATGTTCGCGAGCCGTTCTTGTGCCTGTACTCCCTGCAGGAATAAACAACAGCGGCGTGAGGAGAGGAGGCCAGTAACCACCGTCAGAGATCCGCTGACAGTTCGCAGCCGGCGTTAATTCAATTGCCAGGCGATTCGTACGGGAATGTTTGAGAATCCGCGGTTTCGACCTCGTTACGTCCGCCGGCGCTCTCCTAGGGCGCTTAACGCACCGTCTACGAGAGCGCGGTGCGTCGCGAGCAATCGGTAACGAAATTACCGCGAAAGAGCGCCGCGCCGGTGTGCTCTGAGTTGATAAACCTCAGACACGGGGCGCAGACGTTTAGCAGCGGGCCTCTCTCGTTAGATCCATTTTCATCTTCGGTTAACGTAACGCGATTTACCCCGGATGTTTTAGGGGTGTTATCTTGTTACGTTAATGAGGGCGCGTCTATAACGAGACACGGAAATCCCTAAAACGCTGGCGGAGACGCTTTCTACAGGCCAACCCAGCAGGTGGCATTTTTACATCGACGAATTGCCCATTTCCAAGGAATTTTCGTGTCATCGTCTCGCTTGGACGTTCGCCAACGATCAAAGGCGATACTCACCTTTCCAGGGAATCACGAACAGCCCCCTGATGCAATTGATGACTGGCGCAAGGCGACGAACGCTTCGGTGGCAACACGTCCGAGGCTCGGTAAGCTATGCTGTGATAAGCTGGTGACGTGTCCGCGTTTTCGTTCAAGTATCTGCTGGTAGGCTCGACGTAATACTCTTCGAATCCAGTGACCACGGTGCCGTCGAAGAGGCCATCCTCCGTCACGATGCCCTGGACCACGGCGGTCTCGTCCTCTGCGAATCACGAGCATATAACGCCGTGCAAAATCCTCTCCTCTGCTCTGTATTCTTTGCGCGCACATATAAAGAATGGTGAAAATGCAAGGATCTACGAACAATTTACAGTACTTAGTAAGGGACGATAACACCACCCCGTTTTGAAGCAACTTGTACGCGCGACGATGAGTCTGCAGATTCGTGGGCGATCGGGAGAATTTATCGAGAGATAGATCGCCGTTTTTGCCGCTCCACCGCGACGGAATTGGTCGCAGTGGCTCGCGCTATTGACGTACTTTAATAGCGTTTCTTTTCCTGGGAAATATACGCCCCCGGGGGAAATAAAGCGTCACGCACGGGTGTTAGTTACCACGGCGAACGAAAATATTTTGTTCGAGGTTCGTTTGCATACGCGGTCTAATAAAGCATCGTTCGTTAGACGGTAAACGCACGAGCAGAAACCAAGGTGTTTTTATGTTTTCGTTGCTGGAAACGAGCATTTTCTCGGCCTGGCGAGTGTACCCGTGGAATGTGCAATAAACTGTCCTCATTTTCCTCAACGATACGTGGGGTTGTTAAATTTCGTAGCCGGTTAGTTAGCCCAGTGTACCTAGCGTTAGCCGGGAATACGAAATTAGTATTTCATAGCGTGTGAAAAGAAACGTCTTCCTTATGGACACCTGTTAAGCGTAAAAGAGGTTCATCTGCGGTACGGCTACGTTTGTACACGTAATCGTTCTCTCGTACGGAAATCGAGCGAATCGTCCTCCATTTAGATTCAGGCAACTCGGCTAACTTTGTTCCGTCTCTCCACCTTCGCCGACGGCTCTGTTTCCGGGCGGAGCGATAGATTTCCGAGGCAAACTCTGGGATCGAAAATTGTCTCGGGCAGAAGAGACAGGAGGCAGAGATAGAGGCGTAGACGGACGCGTCGGAGGAACGGCGACAGGGAAGGATGAAAGAAGGAGAGAAGGTATCTATTTCCGCCGTAGCTGTCACCTTCCGTGGGAATTACACCGTTTCCACGATTTTATAATTTCCGGGCGCGTGCTTCCCCCCGGTCGGGGGTGAACGTCCCGCGACGTTAAAAGGCGAGAAATTCGAGCGCGCAGACTGACTCGAACGTTGAATGGCGAATCATCAGGAATTTTTAATCGCAACTGGCGGAAAAAGTAAGTGGAAACAGAGCGACACGTGCTGGTGCACTTGACATAATTCAGCATAATTGCTCGCTCTCGTATCTATTCCTTTTCCTCTTCCTCTTCGACGTTGCCCCGTGCTTACGCTCCGAAGCAATTACACTCCGGCGTTCTTCATAATTAATTGAATGACACGCGCCACGGTGAGCTCTTAATTTAACATTTTTTTTTGCTCGCTCCTTTCCCGAAACAACCTATCCACGGCGAAACCGAGAGCGAAGCCGGGCAACATTAATCGGACGTTTAGACAAGTAATCGTCGATTACGGGAAAGAGAGGTAAATTCGTCGAGCGAAACGCTCCCGATAGAACGAAGAGCGAACGAATTATCGGAAGGCTTTTCCCTGCAATTAAGTGTTTTAAATCCCTGGACGGGAATCGTGGGCGGGTAAATTTACCCCTCATGCTAATCGATACCCTCGAACAGAGGAAACGATTGAACAAAGGGTTCTCCGGCTCAAACGATCTACCCTCTGATGCGGAACTACGAACGGATGAAATTACCATTTAAGCCGGGATCGAAAATTTCCCTTTGAATGTCGGCTATTCAGGGGCAATAAAAAGAAAATAGAAAGCGAAAGAGGTGGGAAGCGGAGGGAGAAATGGCAAGAGGGCGCTCATTATATCGCGGTACAACCGGAAATTTTTTGTTACAATTCGAAAAGATAACCTGTACCCGCGACTCCGCGTGTACTGGTTTGAAACGAGCCCTTTCCCAATTAAAAAAAAAAGGGTCGGAACCGTCGCCGGCTCGTATTTCGACGGGAATATCGGACTTCGGTTCACTGTGAAATCCATTTAAAGCGAACGTGCCGCACGCGAAATGGTTTATGAAACGATATCGTTAAGTCTTGCAAGTTTCCGCGGCAGCGTCGATTGGAACGGTCAGTTTACACACAGTCGATACCATTCGTCGAAGCGTTTTCGCGAAAAATAACAGGCTGTACGTGGACGCTCGATCGAGCAACAAGGGGAGAAAGGGTGGCGTCCGCGCATCTGGTCTGATATCGAGACTTAAAAGAACGCGGCTGTTATTAAATTCAGTCTGTATCCCGAACAAAAGCTGCTCGACGCTCGTGTCGACTGCGAATGCTCCTGGCAACAGGACGATCGTTGTTTACAGAACAAGTGAAAAAAGCTGTTGTTCCGACAGCGCAACAACCGGGCATCCAACCTCCCACGTTTCCTCTCCAGCTCTGATTGAAAGTCGCGAAAGAACGATGACCAAGCTTGCCGAAGTACCTACGGGAAGACTATCAAAAAGCCTGGAGACGTAATCGGGGAATCCCGGAGAGCTTGTTTCGCCGCACGGAGCGCGAGATAAACGATGATATTGCGCGACGATGCATAATCAAGCCGGAGAATAGAGAGATGGAGTCGCGGGCGGGGGGGAGCGTAGAAGCGTCCGTTCCAAGGATAACTTAGTCGAATCGGACATCCTCGGACGAAAGTTTCTTCAGGGACTTGAGGACGATAGTCGTGTATCCGCGATACCCAGTTCGTTCCATCTTCGCCAGGTTACGTTCGTTCGCGTTAAAATCAGCTGCAAACTCTTCCAACGTAATTGACCTATTTCTCGGGGCCAGGCCTCGACTCCACTCGCAATGTTCCACCCCTTCGCGGCGCCGGCGAGTAACTCCGTGAACGAGATCGGTTAATTCGGTTTAATTCAGGAAACCAGTGAAAGGTGAAATGCGGAGAATCAGCAGGGGCTCGGCTTCTCTTCGCCCCGTCCGCCGCTGAAAATATTATTCTGCGGCGACAGCAAGGTAGTCTCGAATATAACAACGCGATAAGACAGTCGCTGCGCCACAGGGAAATCGATCCGGAGGATCGAGGCAAAATTTAGATCTACCCCCTCGAACGATGTGACTTGGTTCAAACAATTTTTCCCTCGACCAGCCGGTTGGAAATCCAAGGGGGAGAGATGGTAATAGATATTCTCCGTTGATTAAATTCGACAGAAGTCCGAGAGCGACGACGCGCGCGTTATTACGTTTCCCGTTTCCGCGCGAACTCGAAGGCCGTACCTCTAATTAAACCATTCGACATCTCTGGTCGTCGCTGCCAGAGGATGGGTCATGAACTCCTGGGAAAAACGAATAATCAGCTCCTTTCTTCTCCAATTAAGAGAGTAGGAAATATTTTATTTCGACGGCTAAATACCGGCCGGAATCCGGTTTAATTTCATTTGGTTCGACGAGGCGGTCAGCGAAGCGCGACAAGGGGGGTGGGGTGAGTTGGCTCGCGCGGGGGATGAGACGGATCGAAAGTTGGAGGAAAGAAAAAAAGGTTCGAGGGCTGCGGAAGGTAGGTATGGAGGCGGAACACTGGAGTCCGATCGGGTGAGGGTCAGAGTAGAAGGAGCAGCGCGATAGAAGAAACGGAAGAGTGAAGAGCGAGGGGGTGCAGGGGTGGGATCGAGGAGAAAGAGGTGGAGGAGCTTTCACTCGGAGGCAACCGGCCGCTTTTACGGAGAAAAGCTCTGGCGCTCGTTAGTGGAAAAATCCAATTTAGTTGGCGAACGGTTAGCAGACCGGTCCGCGCCGATTCACGAGTCTCCAACAATGTATGTCGCGCGACAAACACCGCCACGGCCGGGAGAATATGTCCGGCGAACTTGTTTTCATTGATTAACAATCGAATTACGCCCAATCGGCAGCCCATTCGTTTGGATTTGAATCATGGTTGCACGCAGTTTACAAGCGCTCCTCGTGCACCTTTTAAAAAGGTCCCTCCCCCCTTCGACCCTGCTGCTTCCGTTCCGGATTCTTTTTAATTAGTCATAACCCAGCCGACGTTAATTAATTCGTTCGTCTCGCGAGCGTATCGACGAATGCAGGTAGGTACGTTGCCCTCCGCGAGCGTCGCGTTAGCGAGAAATATTCCGTTCCCTTTTTTTGCTGGCACGTCCCTTGGACACTCGTTTCGTTCCGTGCAATTAGCGAGCACGGAGAGTAATCGGTGCGCGAGTTCTGCTTCCGTGCGTCTTCCGGCGGATATTTTTACTTCTCCTGCGAGGGGAGGCACGCAACCGGGTGCTGCTCAGCCTGCGTGGCCGTTCTCGTTCCCGGTGGAACTAAAAATCTTTCTGTACGCGAGCGCGCAATTATTCAATTAGGTAGATCGCGTTGCCGACGCAACGCCAATTATTTATTACCGTCGGCTGATGAAAGCTCGGCCAGGGCACTGGCTGATCCTCCCGTTTGTTGATTAACTATCGGATTACGCGGCGTTGTTTTAAATCACCGCGTCCATTACCCCATATTGGCTTTGATCGAGCCCGCTAGTCTCGGGAACCGAGGCATTTCTGGTGACACGGTCGTCATTAAACGGCGTAAACGCGGACGAGCTAAACGGCCAGAAGAGGAGACAATGGGCGAAATATCCAAGCGGGACGGTAAGGAACAATGAAGGGGTTCGGAAGGATGAGTATCCTTCGGTGGGAAAGGCGAGGTTAAGAACGCTGGGATCCCATCCTTAAATCCGGGCTTAATTAGCTAAAGTACCAGCGCGTTAAGTACACATTTTATCCCTACCATTTTGTCCCCCGTAATTTGTAACCCTCGAGTGTGAAAAGCTCCGAAGCGAGAAGCACCGTCGCCATCGCCGTCGGTTATGAATACGTCGAGCGGTACTGGCGACTGGCCAGAAGAACCTTCCGCAACTTTGCTCGGCTCATCCTCACGGTTCAGCTCGTCGTCTGGAAATTAATCGACTCGACAGAAAGAAAAAGAGATTGCCCCGACCCTGGCAGGGAAATGCACCGTGGCTCTCGCGACTGTACAGATTTCCTCACTCCTCTGGGAACACTCCCGTCGGCAAAGTATCCGCCGTATTAAAAACGAAAACAGTGGAGAAACGCGAGTCCTTGATTGAAATATCGTCATCGACAGACGTAGCCGCGTTCGCGGGCGCCGCGGCGTGAATATCGCTGGGTGAAAGAGCGCGCCTGGTATGCAATGGTTTCTTGGAAGATCGCCTCGGAGGGATGTTTCTAAGTGACTTGCCACGCGTTATTGCCCATTACCGTTGCTCGCAAATCGGCTGCAATTACACACCGGCATACCGTCAATTGGGCAAGTTTAATCGGTAATCGAATTATCAGTGATACGCGTTATCTGGCACCAGTGCACGAGGCGCAAGCCTGTGCATTCCACGGTGTCGCGCACCCTACACACCTGGCACACGCCCGCCGAAAACTCCGGTTAATTTAATCGCCGCATCATTCGAGCAATTGCTACGCGCCCTCCCGCGATAAATGTCGAGCGCAACGGTCACAATGCGCACGATTATTTCATCTTCCGCAGTTACCAATTAGGTAACCATCGTCGCGATTATCCCCGTCGGTTTATGGTCGACGTCGATTATAATTTCGATCGCGTACCGTTCCGTACAGCTTTTATGGTCGCCCGTTATTTGTCCCTCGTTGTTCGCCCCCTTGTTACATTGTTCCGCGATTGGTCAACGAGCCGTTAATGGCATGCATCATTCAGTGACCGCCGGCTCATGTCAGCCCGCGGTGACTCGTATCCGCGTTCATCGCTCCTGAGGACATTCTGACGTAGCCCTCGGCGCTTTCATAGCAACCACGGTTCTATCCACGTGTCTCCAGCCGTTATAATTTATCTGCAACGCTACGATTTGGACAAGGACCAACGCCGTCCCTCGGTACTTTATACTTTATCCAGTAACCGGACGTTCATCTGACCCATCGAGTAATTGGGGCTGTTCCAGCTATAAACATTATTCCAAGGAATCGTTTGGAACGCAAGTTCGCAGCTTTCTGTTCCTCTGACGCGTGCAGCAACGCGATTCAACAAGTTACGGGCGGACTACTGAAATTTCGTCGTTCGAGGGTGGGCTCGGTGGGTCGTTAAGTATCGAGGCAATAACGAAGCTCGCAGGGTTCCGGGGAGCAACGTCGATCGCGAGGTCGGCGTCGACGTTGGTGTCGACGTACATACTTGCGATCAAGTTTCCAGCGTTGGCGAAGTTGCGGTTGGACCAGTTCGGTCTACTCGTTCGGCGTACGAAATTATATTGCTGGCTCCTCGTGCACGGTGTTCGGCACACGTATCCGCTTACACGAGTTCCCGGTGCAGGCACCCTCGTGGAATCAGATAGCTCGATACCGTGGCATATTCTTGTACGCGATAGCGTAACGCCGTCCACTGGCGAGCTAACAAAATTTCCCGGTCCGCGCTAGTATCCTTACTCTCCTTTATACCCGGCCGCGCTGGATGCACCGGCTTATTTCCACCGCTCGCCAGCTTCCAATTATTTTTATTCCTTATCAGTCGTACGTACACGTCGGATACCGGCCTTATAAACTTGCGACTCGAAAGAGTTCCTCCAGGCACGATAATGGAATAAATTCTCGTCGCTTCCAGAGCCGCAGCCAGAGTTGTTCAGACTCTGCGATCAGCGAAGTTTAATGCCGCGGCCCGATGCGAGCGTGCTTCAGCTAACAATCGCGCTGCTCGCCGGGAATATTCACGACGAGATTTTGACAAAACTTCGCGTGTCTGTAATGCATGCATCGTTAAGAGACGCATCCATTTTCTAGCTGGGCTTTCAGAGTAGCGACCGGAGTTCTTCCGAGCAACCATTCGCTTCTTATTTCTTACCGTCTCGACAGCTTCGCCCACGCCTTCGCAAATATGCAGAGTCTCGTCGGAAAATAACGTCGATTGCTTCGCGACTGTTTCTCCTGTGAGGGGAGAAGAAATGAGCGAGGACTACCTTGTTGCGAGCATTTACAAGCGTGTACATAGCATTCAAGGCACCCGCGGTCGAGACCCCTTGCTCGTACACCTTCGATAGAGCGCCTGGCTTGTTTCCAAACGACCGCGAGGATGACGATCGAAATGAAATTCCCGTTTCGATGCTGGATACCGACAAGGATTACGCGTCTCTTATCGAAGGCCGTCAACCGAAGAATCAGCCAAGCTGGCTCGGCGAAACGACGCGCCGCGGCGACGCGACAGCCAAGAAACTCGCTCCTTCGTGGTTCCTTTCGAATTCCATTTATTTCGATTGGCAGCCCGGCTTCGTCGGCGAGTGTCCGTGTTTTTCGAAAACTACACAGTTCGAAGGCGAGCTTTCGGGGATTGAAAATTCAGGCGGCGGAGAGAGGGCCGCTTTCGACTCGAAAATTCACGGTGGTTTGATCGGTGTCGAAAACGCGGCCGTTTGAAGCCGGATCCTTTCAAAGGAATATCGACGTCCGCGCGGCTTTGCAACCGACGGGCTTTGCTGCGTCCTTTCGCGTTATTGTATATTCAAGCTAAAAGTCAATTTCGGAATTTCATCCGCAATTCTCCTTTGAGAAATGAACCCTACGGCTGCGGCAGCGCGGTTCATTTTTCACTTTTTATTCATGCATGTAATCTGACTGGTGTTTCATTTGTACGCAAGGTACCCATTGTCGCGATATTTCAAAGCTAGAAGATGGGCCAGACTATTCGGTTGGTTTATCGATGGAACATGCGCCCGAGCGGAAAGCTCTGTTAGGAGCGAAGCATCATTTTAGATACCTACGTGATTGGTACCTGTAAACTTATAAAGAGAACTCACCCAGCACGGTGCCCACGTAGGAGTGCGAAGTGTCGAAGATGATCGGCCCATTGGTGCTCTCGAACGTCGCGTCCTTGCTGAACAGGCCCTTGTCTCGAATTAAGCGTAGCGTCCATTGTCTAAAAGAAGAATGCACGCGTTCGATATCAGCGCTATTTCACACCTTCGCCAAAGACGGATACTCGATAGCCCATGGGGGCGATTAATTATCGATTTCCGTTCGGGTAATAATAATCGCGGTTGTGACGCGCGAGAAGCCGGCAATCGGATAAGCCGCGGAGGGAAAAGCGAGAGGAAGGGAATTCACGGGGCAATTAACAAGAACCGGGTCGCGCAAGCGGTCACGGTCGTCCTTTTTCGCGGGAGTTTCATTTTCCTGTCCGCTCTTTCTCAGAAAACACGACCGTTTATGCAAATTCCGTCTGATCCTCTGCAACTGGAATGGAATGAACGTTTTATGCGCGGACGTGATCCCCTGGCTGCTATCGGTCCTCTCTCAAGGATTCTTGAGAGAAGAGGAACGCGCGCGAGGATGAATCACGCCAGTGGAAACCTTCGAAATGCCAACGCCAGTTAACCTTGTGGCACGCCAGCGTTTCGATACCCTCGACCGGTCGTTTGACGGATGATTGAACCGTCGTCGACAGTCAGGGGTCAATGGTAACAGGTAGTCGAGATGCTGGGCAAGCTTTTCTATTCTTCACGGTCGCCAGCCGATGCCGGATCGGTCAGATCGGAGTAGTCGAACGAGGAGAAGATGGTGCGTCAGATCAGCCCGATGCCCGTGATTCAGCGATTCTTCGCCGATGACGAGGTGTACCCGTGTACCTCGTGATTCTCACGGAGGCAATTAGGCTTCCCGGTGTTTTCTCGAAAGTCAGCAGCGTGACGGGGGCAGCGGGACGTTACGTCGAAGGACGAAACCAAGCAAACGACAACGGTGCGGTGCGGCGGATCAATGTCGTACTCGAGCGAACCGGAGACGGGGCATATTAAATTTAGAAACGTGAAAGGATTCGAGAGGCCGAGTGACATTGAAACACGGATCACCGGCACCGATTGCGTATGGAATGCCGCGTATAATCCCCGGATTCGAGGGTAAATGGATTAGGTTTAATTAAATTCGTGTAGCGAGGGATCGGGATTATTCGAGCCGCGTCCGAGAACAAAATATTCTAGCCTCGCCCTGCTTTCAATTATCTCGCGCTCCCCTGTACCGAGAGAATCCGAAACGAGAATCGAGATAGATTTCATTCGAATCATCGAAATTGCGAGGTAGCGAAAAGTAGAGAGAGCGATGGAGGGGAGAAAGGATCGCGGATTACGTGTAAAAAGCCTGGCTGTTCTCGCTACTCGCGACTAGGACAATTTCCATTTCGTGAAACAGATTTCGCTGGAAATTCTCCGCAGTGTTTCGCACAGAGCACCGACTAAAGCCGCCACCTGGAGGATCCTCCTCCTCTTTTGTCTCGCGGAAAGAATTTAATACGGCGCATTACCATAAAGAAAAGAGGAGCGAGGAACGGGGTCGACTATCGTAGGCGGTATTAACGGGAGAGCAACAATTAGTCGCCGATCCTTGTACCCCCCTCCCTCTCTCTCTCTCTCTCTCTTTCGCTCTCTTTGTCTTCCAGTCTTCGTCCCGCATTTGCCACAGATATTTTCGTAATTACCAGTCAAATTCGGCACCATCAAGAATTTCTTTCGACGATCGTTACTAAAATCCTTCCAACTAGTGGAAAGAAGTTGCGTATTAGTAACTAATCGAATGGGAGTCCTTAATCGGCCACTTTTGGAACTTCAGCTCGGCGAGCGCATCCTCGATAATCCCAGCGAAGCAACACGGCGGATTTCTTCTAAACTTTTTACGCGACGCACACGTGGCGAATCCCCTGTAACGAATCCAATAACACGGCTGTCCACGAATCCGATTTTCTCCCAGCGCGGCGTGGCGAGAAGAGGAATCTAATAAATACCGTTTATTCATTCGTCGACTGTTGAGCGAGGTACGCGATCCAACGAACGACGACGACAACGTGACGGGACATTTTAACACGTTTCCTTTCTCGTGATTGATGCTTCCATCGTGAGCGCTTAACCAATCGCCGCCGACGCGACGACCCGATTTTGATTAATCGCTTTCGCGGTTATTTAGCGAGCTCGTCGACGAATCGACGCTCGTCCCGAGTGTCACCGCTCCCGCGGATATTGCAAAAACGGCACACGGTTTTTGCAATTCAAATGGGAGCGCGCGACGCGAGGCGGCTATGGCTGCAACATCTGCAAACGGTGTCCGTGTAGAGTTGTAGAGGGAATTTTTATAAAAGCACGCTTCCACCGCGGCGCTCCTTTCTTTCCTTCCCTTTCTCATCCGCCGCGCTGCGCCGGTCATTAGACGCCTCCTCCGCGTGCGCGAACTCGTTGGAATTGCGTCGGTTGGATACAACCTGTGCCCACATACGAGCCAACTGGATCTCCGCTGTCTTCTACCGGACTATATTCGGAAGTTCCCTGGCAGAAACAACGCGATCGCACTTGATACTCGCATACCAGCACCGTTCCAACTAAATTTCAATCTACGCGTAACGCGCTCCTGGTCTAACGGCTAACGAGAGCTGATCCTCAAATAGGGCGACGTTAACTTCGACGCTAACGTTTACGAAGAAAAAGGAGGAGACATAGTTTAGAAAGCCAATTCGCCAGGGAAGGCCAGCGAGAAAAGGGCGATCCGCTGCCCGAGTCGTAAAGTCTCCGGGGCGAGTTCCTAAATAACGCGCAAAGAAGCTCGGCAAAAAGTATGTCCTGGTGCGCGTGGTTGGCCACGTAAGGCAGTAAAGGAAATATCGAAACAGGAGCCGTTCCTCAAAAGGGAAGTCCGGTCTGGTCGCGACAAAGGGGGAAGCACTCCTATATAAACTGTCTCTTAGATCGCTGCTACCTATCTGTATGTATAGATACATATGCGAGGCGAGTTGTCTCGGGCGACCTGTACTATACCTACGCGCGGAGAAGACGCGTTCCCTCGCGGAACAGAAACACGGTGCACGAGTTTCTTCTTCCCTTGCACTTGGCCATTATCTTTGCCAGTTCGTGCCAGGTGCAGCAGGGTGGAAACGGAAACAGTGAGGGGGCCGAGGGTAGACAGGGAAGAAAAAGAGCGAGGTGCGCTCGGTACGACATCGAAGACGGGGAGAGGCCCACCTACCGCTGCTTTACATTTTATTGCTTGCCGTGAATTCGACCGATTTGCATAAAGAGACGAACGCTCCGCTCGGCTCCGCGCCGCACCGCGCAGCTTGCCCGAACAGCGGCGAGAGCCCCGCCGCGTCGTCCCTACCTAGGGGTTGCGAGTAGGAATTCGCTGGCGCCAGCGAATTTTCACGGCATCACGCGCCAGCCGCGAGCGAGTTTGTCACCTCCGTATATCCATACGTATGTATACCTATACGCGGTCGATGCGACCAATTTCCGGCACGTGGACTATGCGAAACTCCAACGACGATCGCGACGAGCACTCGCCCCGAATACAGAAACGGGGATACGCGTGCGGATGCCTGGGTGCGGCCCGAAACCTCATCGAACTCGCGACCAAAGGCAATTTCGTTTCCGCTCGCGTCCTTCGCGACCGAAATTCAATTAACCGCGCAACTGTTGGGAATCCAAGGTCCGGGCGGAGGAATCATTCGACTCGAATCTTCCAGCCTAATTTCTTTGTAGTACCATCAAACAGGCATATCAACTCATAGAAAAATAATCAGCCTCCGCTAATTGCCCGCTTCGAATCCTCAACTAATATACCTAGTTGATCTTCCGGTCGAGTTGCTTCGGACTACGGCAATCAGCCGACCGCAAACCCTTTGAAACGTCGGATCGAGACAATCCACCACTTCGTTAGTCTAGCCACGGGGATCGAGGCTATATCAAAACTTGTTTCCAAATCGGTCGATGAAAACTTAGAAACTCGGGCTGGGCTATCGAATAAACCCTGTCTCAACGATTCTTACGTCACTATGCGCTTGAGAGACGAGAAGCAGCAGATAATCGTTGCACGCCGCTCGTCGTACGGTTGGTCTACAAATTGATACTGCCTGGCCGTGTAATTGATTTCATTTAAGAGGAAATTCTGGGAACCAAATATAGCGCAATTTTGTGGAAACAGAGGGAATTCTATTATCTCCGCGGTGTATCGCTTTCAGATGTCAGGAAAGCTTTGTTTCCCGACTTGATGTAGTGCCAAGTATCCTGTAACACTGTTAATCTACCCGCACATCTACGCCCTTTGCGCGCTCGCGCGACAATGTGCACGTTCTACGCGAACTTGACCTTAATTGGATCTGGGCCTATTGACCTAACCATAAGATACTGTACATCGATACAATCGCGGCAACTCTGATAGATACCCCGATGGAATCGTGTTCTTGTTAACACATCCGGAGTAATACTCGTATTGTCAATCATTTTCATGGCACGCTCTGTGAACGGACCGTTAGTCCCTTAAACGTATAACACTCTTCCATTTTTCACTTTTACCATACTCGAGGCGATTAAGAGTCTCGCTCGAGATGCTAAGAAACTCGCGTTCGAGTAAAATTTAGCGCGCTCATTCTCTTTGATGCGCTACCGGAAGAAAGAGCGGCCCGCGAGCTCCCGCGGCGATTCTTTAAAGAATCCTTTAATGCTCGTCTAAGCTCGCGGTACAATTTCTCCGTGGAAAGAAGTGTGTCGCGGGCCGGGCCAGCGCGCGCTAGTTACTTTTGCCGAGGTGTATGTACTACTCACTTGTCGAGCGCTTTAAGGTGCAGCAGCAGAGGTTGATTGTCGACGTCGGTGACATCGCGGCGCATCCGGTTACGATGTTGTCTCAAGGCCGCGGTATTGTAAGAGGCCACCTCGTAATACCCGATGTACGAGCCGTGTGTGATACCTGAAACATCCAGCACCGTTCCATTAGCGACATGGCTGGATAGAAGGCGGGGAAGAAGTTTCGCGTTGCGCGAATCGCCTGACTCGTTCTCGCGGATTAGTCCCGCTGCTGCGTTCTCGCGTTGCATCGTAAAATATCGGATTGCGTGGCATACCTCGTTAACCGAACTCTCTCTCTCTCTTTCTCTCGCTCGCTCGCTCCTTCAATCTATCTCGGGTTTGCGGTCCTTTATCCTTTAACGGAACGCATACGCCAAAGAGGATTTCGGGGATCTTGCAAAATTCGCAGCTGCGTGGGTAGAAAGGTGCGGGTATATATATTAAATACTTTCACTGTCGCGTCTGGCACGAGGACTCGGTGCAAGTCTCGCGAGGCTTCTTACATTTTTTTTCTTCAAGGAAGCACTGCGTGGAGAGTAATTGCATTGCGATCTATTACTCTGTTTGTACCAGCAGTGCCCGCCTCTTACGTTACTCTCTAAGCCAAGTTTCCCTTAGAATTAACCTCGGTGTTCGATCACTCTCCCCCATTTTCCTTCCTCCAGCGAGAGATTTCGCAGCTGAGTTTTCGAAAGACACGAATATCCAGCGAAAAGCTTTCAGCTGGAAATCCTCTTAGGGATACACGTACACAGATTTTCAGGGGGATACAACGAGCGGGAACCTTTCGTTCCGTCGAGGGATACACGGACGATGCATCACGGTTGCATTAACGTCATGGGATAGAAACGAGAGAGGGGCAGCGGGGCGGATAGATCGAAAGGGAAAGAGAGAGGGAGCTGGTGGACGGGACGGGAGTATGTAGTAGCATCGTGTGCTTACAATTAGAGTACCATTCGGGGTCGCGTTTCCATTGTTCCGGCATAAGTACCGATCAAGAACAAAGGGTACACATGGGACAAAGGGAAGTGTTGACTATTAAAGCATGCGTTCGCACCGGGACGGAGTTTAAAGGGCGAGCCCTATTTAGGACGCTAGGAATAAGGCAATTCTTGGGAATTTTTTTCTAAGAAACTGTTAAGCGGATCTTTTCAAAACTTTCAGGCTACTTTAGTTCACATTCAAACAATAAAAATTGATTTTTTCGTTACAAAGTGTTCGGTAGAAATGGGGATATATGAACACGTTCGTTAGGACACTGCGCGCCGGAGTTGCAAATTTGCGATTATAATGGTGGCCCCAATTCTTTCCTGAAATAAAAAAAACAAGGATTTTCTTATTTCTAGTATAATTACATTGTCGATGAACCTAACAAACGAAAAAAAAATTAAAAGTTGGCAAATTGGTGGGACTACAAAGAAAAAGTTACGATTCTGCCCGAAGATATTTCGTAATATTTATGGAAAAGGAGTCGTTCGATTCAATTTATTTATCAAAGTTATAGCTCCATCGACAATGTAATTATACTAGAAATAAGAAACTCCTTGGTTTTTTTATTTCAGGGAAGAATTGGGGCCACCATTACAATTGCAAATTTGCAACTCCGGCGCGCGAGTCCTAACGAACGTGTTCATATATCTCCACATTTACCGAACACTTTGTAACGAAAAAAATGAATTTTTATTGTTTGAATATGAACTAAAATACCCTGAAAGTTTGGAAAAGATCCGCTTAACAGTTTCATAGAAAAAAAATTCCCAAGGATCACCTTATTCCTAGCGTCCTAAACAGGGCTCCCCCCTCAACGGCACCTCGTGGCATCCTCCGTCCACATGCATAGTAGGGCTTGCAGGTTACGCAAGAGTGTCCAATAATCTAATTACCGTGGCTCGTTATCGATGCCTTGGCCCGCGGCGAGTTGCAACGCGACCAACCCGCCCCCATCGAACAGACACTTTATATCGAGAATCGGTATCGCCGTTGCCCGTGGCATATGCAACTACGGCCCCGTGTCCTTACTTCCACGTTATGCACGCTCGTATGCACCCTACGCCAGTACGTATTGTACCCTCGTAACGTTATCGGAACTAGGTTGCGATTTGTGAGCAAAGGAAAACCACCCCGCTTCTAAACGTGACCCTCTCTTTGGCGATACGCTCCTATCGAAATGATTCTCCCGCTTCTCCGATGGTCCAACGTGGAGAACCACTCGGAGAATAAATTTCGGAAGAAAAGGTAAAAACGAGACGTTCGACAAATATGTACACGTTGCGTGGAGCCTTGATACTAGCTCGTCGAAACGTGATAATGAATTGCTAAGTGATTCGGTCGCCCGCGAATACGGAGGATTCGGTCTTACCGAATTCGATTGGAACGGAGGATGACTCACCTCTGTGCGGTGGCATGGGATGAAGGGGCGAGGCATTGGTAATGGTGAAAAGGCAAGCGAGCACCAGGAGGAAAACCAAAGGAGTCCTGAACCGAGAGTGTCCCTTGGATCTCAAGGGGTACATCGCGGCCCTTCGGACCCCGCTTCGGACTCTCCTAGCCCTATCCTCCTCGTCCTCCTCCTCGTCTTCCCCTTCTTCGTCGATGGCCAGGGCCGTAGCAGGCATCGGCTCGACGTTCTCCGGCCCAGCAACAACTAATGGCGCTATCTGCCTTTCGTCGAGCAGCCGACCACCGCGCTTTGCGAGTCACCCACCAGACTCATCTCTCTTCCTCTCTCTTCCCCTTTCTATCTTCCTTCTTCTTCTCCTCCTCCTCCTCCTCCTCCTCCTCTTCCAGTGAACGTGGTTCCGCCACGTCCTCTTTCTCTTCTTTCTCCTTCGTAGGTCGCTCAACCTTTCGACCCTCCCCCGCTTTCGGTCACCTCGCTTTCAGCCTTTTTCCTGCCTCCTCCTACCTTCGATCCTCGACCGATCGATTCTGCCTCCTGAAAAAAAGAATGGTCGGGGACCCGGATTAATTTACGAATGGGTCTCGCAGCCGGCGAGGCTTGATCTTTTCGGCTGGACGCGCCGAGCCACGCCATCGGATTTCCCGGCCGCGATACAGACTGATAAAAGAAAAGCGGAGCCCGCGGAAATTTTTTCACCGGTAATAACAATGCGACGCAAAACGCTTCTGCATCCAGCACGACGAACCGCAGAACCGATTCTCGTTCTCCGGTTAGTCGCGGTAAAATTCCGCGCGCTCGAAGTATGGAAAAGCGATATTCAGGTTATACAGTCACGGGTCAACTGTCCACGTGCACAGTGCAACCAGTTCATTTCCGTTTTTTCTCTGCGTGCGGGATCGAATGACGCGCGACTGTACGACCAAAACGATCTGTTTCCAGCATGTTTCCCTCTATCCAGTGGCTTTCACCACCTCTGCTCCACCTTTCCATTCTGTCGGGGCCAGGAATCACTGGAAACGTCTAATCGCTCAACGTCCATCACCGGCGTGCACCGTAATTTCTGGGTTACGGAAAGCGGGTCGAAAAGCAGTAACAAGAAAGAAATGCAGTAGGAACGCGGTGGAACCAGATGACCGTGTAACTCGCAAGTTTGCTTTCCGTTTCCTCGGGAACCCGCGAATCGCTCATCGCTCGAGCTCGGCCTAGCGTGCGATCCGCTCGCGTAATAATATTTACAATAGATTCGCCTTTTGCTCGCGGACACGCGAGCTCCCCACTAGCCGCACGCGATTCGAGCTCGCAGCTTCGCGGAGGGGACAAACTGCTATAGTCGGCGCGAGAAGTTAAAAAGGTGTTCGCGGAGTCGCGAGAGAATTTCAGCTCGACGTCTCCACGTCGACAATTTGCAAAATTGTCGGGCGCGAGGCGGTGCTCGCTCGACGATCCACGAATGATAATCGTCCCACGTAGAACCGCGCGCGTGATACGGCTTTGTCCTCTTTCTCGTTCTCCTAGCGTTCCGCGATACACGCCTTCGCGAAAGAACAATGGAGCGACGAGTAGGATGCACGGCGAGAACACCCAACCGCGCGCTCCGCTCGTCTCCTCGCTTTCCTCTGCGATTCTACGCTCTGCCCGGCCAAATATTTAATACTCGCGCGCATTCGTATTCATCCAGCCGCGATAACGTATCAATTGGTCGCTATTAGCAGCAACGTCCGACTAGCCCGGCCCAATTGCACGAGCAATGAGGAACGAGCGCGACGAATATGGTAGCGAACGGGGAATAATGGTGTGCTTCTCGACTGATTGCACGCGTTGTATGCAATTCCCTTTTTCTCTCCCTCGCTGGAACGGTTAATTTTTCTGGAGCGGAATTAATCCCACCGAGGGACCGTTTTTCATTATTCGAAACACTCTACTACCTAGTCCCTGAATGAAATTTCCACTCCGGGCGGGGCCTGAATCAACACGCTGGATGTACGAGGGAAAACCGGATCGAAAAGCGATCGTTTCGTGCCGCTTCATCCACACCCGGGATTTCATGTCGGATTTTGAAAAAGGCAAAAATATTTCTAGAAAACGAATCGTTCATGGGTCAGTTGCAGCGAACAACTCGCTGTAGCCAGCATTTTGCAAGCCGTAACCGACGTCAATTAGGAAATACGCTGGCGAAAACCCGCGACTCTATCTCTTCCACATTTTCTACCTCTGTCGAGGGAAATTCCAATCGGTGCTCGAGTTCTGTCGAACGTGATCCGGCATGAAACAAGCCGAAACCGCAGAAAACGCGGAAAACTCGGTGCTGGCTGCCAGAGGAAAGTCGCCGGGGACTGTAGACTATAGAGGATCACGAGCACGAGTTGTGTTCGTCGGTACCGACGATCAGACAATTTTCCATCGAGCGCGCCTTGCTGAACCGTTACATCGTAACGCACCGGCGAAACACGTTTTGCGTAATGTCCTGAACGTTCGGCGGACATGGACGTGGACACCGCAAACTCGTAAAGCAATTACCAAGGAACATTCCGCGACACCGAGGTCACGAGCATCCTCCCCGACAACTTTTCACCGGCCACCGAATTCGGACGTTCGAGACGAGTTATGAACGCGCAAGGATTATTAATAACCAGGCTATGTACACTGTAATCAGCGTCGAGCATTGTCACGCGACAATCTAGCAAATTCAACTAAACTCAGCCGAAAAGTTGCGCAGGGTACATGTACCGAGGGCAAGTTGCAGTGGGCAAGAATTACCCGTTTACTCAACCCGTTGGTACACAAAACCAAGTCGAATTCGAGGCAAGTTGCAGTGTTCGGGACTTGTTCGGTTTTAGTTTGCGTATACTGAATAAGCCAAACTAAAACGAAGGTAAATTGTATATGCAAAGAATCATTAATTTGGCGTCTACAGGGATCGGTATTTCAAGTACCTAAGTTACAGTGTGCACGGATTATTAATTCCCATGGCATCGTGGTTAAATGGATTCGATAAATTAACCGAGCCGAACTAAGCCAATTCGTTACAGACTACCAATACAATTGTATCGGCTAGGTATTACAACGTTTTCATAAATGGATTCGAGGTTGCAGCTAGCAATTACCTTACGCGGCGAGTCGGTCAATTCCGCGGGAAAGTTCATCGTCTGATAACGTTAATGAGACTTAACGCTCCCCCTATTGCGTTTGCCAGTGGAGTTGCTTAAAACCGGTTCAACGACGAACAATACTTGGGAGGCTTTAACCGACTCTCCCAGTTATTTTTTAATATAAAACTTTCACGCAGATAAGCATCCTTATGCAACGATCGTTACGCGCGCGCCAACTCGATATCCGCCACTCACGTTTAACGCCCGCTTTTCCCGTTAAACGACAATTAAACTCTGGCTGCAACTTTTGCAATTTCCCGCATAGATAACCAGCGCCCGATCTCTTTCATTCCTCCCCCTTTCTCTCGCGTGCATTTCGCTTCGATTGCCCCTCAACGGCGTATCAACAAAAAAGAAACAGGTACGCGTAGGTATACCTCTGATACCATGTAATCGCATGCACGCGTTCCCTCCAAGGAGTCAGCATCCGGAAAGCATCACTTCCGTCAGTTGACTCGGTGGCGCTGGGGACGCCTTTTACGTGACATTTAAATCTCCCATCGCGCGCGTATACTCCGACGAGACGTAAACAACACGCCAGACTCATGTACGAAACAACCAAACAACGTTTGCTGCGGTTCGACGCGTGGTATCTGAATCTCAACGTGATCGAACGTTACACGCCAACGTATACCCAACAATAAGGGTGCATTTACACCGCCACGTACAGACTGACTTATGGCATTCCCTCCGTTTAACTAAACTGTTCACTTCTATTGCACGAGCAATGCACGCGTGCTCTCTTCCAAAGAAAAGCCCGACACAGCGTTGTCTATTCCTTTTCAAAGATTAAGCTGCACTAGCGTACAAGTTCCTTAACCATTGTTGCGAAAAACTTTTCCACGTGCTGTCCCATTAAAGCTAACCTCTGTTATTACGGTTTGAAGGATGTTTCGCGGCAGAACGTTGCAGCAGTGTAAACGTACCCTAAGGTGACTCGGCTCGGCGGTCGCTCGAGAAAGAGAGAGAGAAATCTGGCATCGTTCTCGAGCGACTTACCCATTCCCTTCGACAGGTACACGCGAGAAAAGGTACGCGACAGAGAGATGCAGGAGTAGACGTACACGACAAAAAAGAACCCACGTAACTTCGTGCTTGATCGCGAACGGAGACGAGGAGGGAAAAGGGAGGGAAAAAGGAGGGAAAAGGAGAGAGAGTTGCACACGAGAACATTGCGCGTGCTCGCTGGCTCTCGCATACTATCTGACACCTACCTATGCACAGCGACTCGAGTCCTGCCACGGGCTGGCGTCCTTTCCACCGGAATCCTCGTCCTTCCGACCGGTTCTCGGTCGATTACTCATTTATGCGGTCATTGTACTGCATCCTGTCGCACTACACCAACCGTGCACGGTATCACACACGCGTGTCACAGAGTGCTCTCTGTCTCGCGTGAACGGAAAGAATCATGGACAGAAGCGGGCAGAGCGAGAGAGGCAAATGAGAAGCACGCACCGCACGCTTTCCAACGAAACGAACAGGACCGCGTACCGCATCGCACTGACGGACCACTCGTGACTCGCGCGAGCGAAGACTCCGAGGACAACGACTTCCCCCACCGCGGTTGCATTCGACCCAGCTGTGCCGTGCCCCTCTCCCCGCGGACCGACGCTTTCTACGCTGGCACGCTGTATCACCAACCCTCTCTGCTATATACCTCCCCACCCTGGTACTTACTCTCTGTCCAACCCCCACCGCCGTGTAACTTGACCTTAGCTGTCGGTCGAAGGAAAGGTGCGTTCTTGAAACGGAAGAGCGATCGAATGTTCGAATCTTTTTAACAGTTAAGATTTAAAACTCTTTTGCTACTGCATTTCTCAATTGCTAATTTAAGTAAAAGGCATGGCTGCAATCATCTGTTATAGCGAAAGAGTTAATTATGAAACGAGGGATATTGCCAGGTGGGGATTCCGGGGCTCCTGGGCTCCTGGGAAAACCTTTGCAGCGGGCTTATTCGATTCTACATCATGTTATCCCAGTTATAATTGAATGACGTTTGCTCTGCAAACCAGGGTACCTTGATCATCTTTCCTTCCTGCTGCTGGTAGCCACGAAACTCGGGAGGACCATTTAGACTAGGCCAACTGCTCTGGCCCTCTTGAATTATTTTCCTTCCTCGCAGTATTGTCCTTCCAATAAAAGTTCCATTTAAGTACAGCGCCAGTCACAGTTGCACTGTTACATTGTTGTTTCTTTATGGCTTATTTCATTTACATACGTTACTCATGGCTAGAATTACTACATTCTCTTGTTTCTCAAAGAAAGAAGTAACCTACGAAGTATCGAACAGAAACGTTGAATCGAAGAAACTGAAACAAATTCAAATTTCAAGTTCGTACTCAGAACTGTTTTGAAAACTATCAGAATGCAGAGAAGAAAGATACTGCTCTCTTAACTTTACCGTAATGAAATACATGGAATCGGTAGAGGAATAGAAATTTAAATAAAAATCAATCGATCGCAGGTGGTAACCGCGGATTATTTCGATCAGTACAAGCTGCATTCGTTGGCGTCGCCTCTGTACAATGGAGATCAGGTTTGGTTAGGTCAAATAATGACGCATACCTACCTTTACCTAAGGTAGCGTTATTTGACACGTAAACGACAGGTAGAAAACGAAACTAAAATCATGGTAATTAAACTTCTAACGTTTCTGTGATGATTAATGTCACTTTAATATTTTGGTTATTCCGCATTTCAGGCTCGTTATTTCCGAGAAGAAGACATAGATGGTACGTTCGTTTATAATTTCAGATCGAGTGTACTCGATTAATGTTTATGTTCGCTCTACCTGCATGAGATTGATTTTGCATTACAGAGTTCAGGGAATGTTTCTACTTGTTTGCCAGGAATGGACAAATACGTACCCTCGATGAACTTACAATCATTATGCGATCGTTAGGCTTGAGTCCCACTATTGCAGAGTTAAACAAATATTTAAAAGATAAAGGTACAAGCCCGCTAAAATGAAGCACGCTAATGAAAAGTGTTGAAAACTGTGAGCTTTCGTTCTTAGGTGGAAAAATGTCATTTGCTGATTTCTTGGAGGTGATGCATCTACAAACTAGAGCGGAGGATCTTCCGAAGGAAGTAATAGATGCTTTTCAAGCTGCGGATAAATCTCGGAGTGGCACGATACCTGCTCGACACTTGGCTCATATGTTGCTTCATTGGGGCGAACAACTAAGCACCAAAGAAGGTAGGGTTCGCTGCTTTAGACAAAGGATATGCCTCGACCGTTAAGTCTACTAACTTATACCTGTATTCCAGTGGAACAAATCTTTCGAGAGGCTAATGTATCTCCAAACGGTCATGTCAAATACGAAGACTTTGTAAAAATAGCTTGTGCGCCGGTACCTGATTACTATTAAAGCATTCTTATGAAATTTTTGTACAAACTGAGATAAATGAAATAAATTTATAATACAAGAATATTATCATAAAACGGAAAAAATGTTTATTCTCAAACCAGTCGATTTCTGCTAAACGAATACCTTATTTCTAAGATACTTATAGTTAATCGATTCGATATATGTACTTCGAGTATCCCTTAGTATTCGTATATTTACAGAACGCTTTATGAATTACGTTAGAAGTACCATCCTCCTCGTTCACGATATAAAAAAGGAAAACTCGCCGAGGTCATTTCTAAAAGCAAACTGAAAACTCTCTCAATAAGAAACGCCTTACAAAATACAAAAGAGAAAGTGTTAATAGTCGAAAGAAAGTAGCTCGGACGTGTCCTTAATTGATCTGATTCCACCTGATTCTTCGCATTCCGATCGCCTTCAGCGTGAAACTCAGCCCTCTTTGGCGATGTTCGTGGTTGGTGGCGAGCCACAGAGGATAACAGTGGTACTGACGATCGTTGTCAGGAAAAAAACGCACAGAAGTGCTCGATCGCTGACCAAGGCGACCTGTTTCCAATCTAATTCCATTCTTTCTCGACGGTCCTGCTCGGCGAGCCGTCTCTCGTTCCTTTCGATCGTCGCGTGCACTCTTCCCAGGACGCGCGACCATTGTGTCTCAAGGCCACCCTCTTTTCCGAGATCTACGGCAGAATTTTTTTCTAATTTATAGCGAACCGAACGTATCGACGGTTCAACGATTCACGCCGAAGACTCACCTAAGCTAGGACTGCTGCTATTACTTTCATCCCTTTTAGCCACAAACTTCGGCGATGATTGCGACTGCACCAGCTCCGGCTTACAGTGCAACGGGCAATTGTTCCTTCTTCTTGGAGGCTCAACCGGTTCCTAATACAGATTCAAACTGTTGGCAAACATACCGAAGAAAAGAACAGCCTCGCGAGGTGGCAGACTTTACCGATCTCTTCTCTTCTTGAAAGTTGAGAAAAACTACCCTGGCCAGCTTGTCCAGGACCAATGATCGAACGATACCCGGCACCCTGGATCCCCGAACCCCCCGATGGTGAAGATTTAACGTGACCACCGCCAATCCTGAAGCGAACGACACCAGGCATATACTAACCCCGTAGTAAAGACCTGCAAATGACCATTATTCATTCTGTAAGCGTTCCAGCCGGAAACATCTGGGTGTCTTGTGCCATTATCGAAAACGAGGGGAAAGAAAGAGACCTTTGTACAGTGGCAAGCGGAATTTTATTTCCCGGTGGAGACAGATAACGATGTCAGGTCTCTTTTATCCTATTTTTCGTTTCACCGGTAGTTGTACGAGGTGCGCCCGCAGCCGCTCAAAACAATTACCGTCGACTGAAAGTACTCACTGATCAGCGGTGTTTTCTCCGTGGGCGGCAGTGTCTCGCGAATGGTCATTAGGAAGACCGTCATCGACAGAAGCGCCGAAATCCCGAGGGTGACTTTCTCCCCCGACTCCGACGGCACGTAGAATACCAGCAGAGCTGAATAAACGGGGAACACCGGCTGTATAAAAGTTCCTCACCGTGCCATTCTCGTCATGGAATATCGAACAGGAGGCATTCTTGGGCCGCGCGAAACTTCGGAGCATGATAAAGGAAGAAATAAAAAGAGGCAACGAAAAGTTTCGCATAAATTTCTCCCTTCGAGCGGATAACCCGACCCCCTTTCGTTAAGCAGATTTAATCATACACCTATATTCCTGGAGAAGACTCAAATTCCCACCCTTGCGAGAAAATCTTTTGAAATAAAAAAAATCCCAAGTTCGAGGACGGCGCTTCTTTACAGGGACATTACGATTCAAGCATTTTAATGAAATTTTCTCGTCAATCTCGATAAGAGCACTCGACTTTCTTACGGTAAGAAATTTCACATCCCACGGGTGGCCCGCGAAAACCTTGCAATATAGAATTGCAAATTTTATGGAAATATTGTCCATTTATTATCACGGTATCTAAGCTTATTAGCGAAGTTTTTGTCAAGGAGAGGACAGGAATCCGAGACGGTGGCTCCGAATAACTTCGAAGCAAGGGAAGAACCGAAGTTGCGGACAGTAGAGACTCACCGACACCGTTGATGAGGATGCAAGGAAGGATCAAATTAAAGACATAGAACATCGGACGACGACGCAGCCGGATCTCGTAGGTGATGTCCGGATATGGTTCCGGACAGCACGAGTAGAACTGGACGTTCCTCCTGGCAGAGAAATCAACCAGGTCGAATTCGCCGTTCGCTTGATAATTGCTCACGTCCCCTTGCTCGCTCTGCCTCTCCAATTCAAGCTGCGTAAGACATGTTGCAGGTAGGTCTCGCTCGTATAAAAAGAGCGTATATATTTCTACTTTGTACACCGAACTCCGTCAACCCAAGGGAGAAGAATTAGCGTCCTAGCAGCTGGATTAAAAGTGTTAACGCGTCGTATCGAGTTAAACCCGCCGCAGCAAATGGGACTTGATTACATGTCAACGTGTTTCCCTCTATCGTTGGGACATACCAGCGGACAGGTGTCGGGCAGCTAAAACCTGCGAACTAGAAAACCGTGTTTCATGCAATGGGACCGAGGAAATTGGAAATTTTTACCACTTCCACCGGGCCGACAATTTGCCAAGGAAGTTTCGCGAGTGCAAACTCCGCAGAGTAAATGAATCTAGCGCTGAAGATCCTGTAAAAGGTGTGACGGATTAAGTAGATAACGAGGTGGTAGGAAAAGATACATTTTTCCAGGCGCACAAGAGCTGGGCCTAAGCTGGGATCGTATTTCCAGCGTTTTAAGCGACAAAAACGTAGCGGCACGCAAAATGTATTCAACGACGGCGAATAGGAAATGGGAAAACTCTGTGAAAGGGTGCGGAGAAACGGCTCGAATTGAACTCTTCTCGCATGCGGGATTAAGCTCTTCGATTTGCCCGAGCCTTTTTCGCGACTCGCGGGGCTAGTAGTTTCGATTCGCCGATGTTAAGCGTCCTTAGACTTGGGAAAGCTCGACCTCTTTCCCAGGACAGTGGACCGCTGTGTCCCTGTTTCTCCGTTTAAACTTTTTCAAATTAATCGCTATGCGCATATCTCGTCCGTCTCATATTAACGTGTTCCCAGACGATACCGCGCGTGCATCCAAGTTTTCTGACCTGGGAAGCGAGATGCACGGGACTCGGTTAATAAAATAACTTTTCCCACGAAGAATCCCTATTCCCTTAATCAATAGAGTCGATCGGGCCTCCGACCGTTCCGCTTCTTTTTTATATTCCGGATTCAACGACTATCTACGCGCGCGAGTGATCGGAGCCCTGCCCATTGAAAGTGAACTTTTAATTCAAGGGATCCCGAGGAAGCCGCAAAACATCCAGATTTTTAAGAAGGAAGTACAATAACGAGGAGAACTTCATCAGGTCGGATGGCAAATTTAATCCGAGCTTGTCCTTTGAGAATAGAGGGAGGTGCATCTCTGGATTTGTACGATGGTCGGGACAGAATTTTTCCAGACAGGCTTGCACATACATAGTTGACCTAGGAAATTAAGTTTCAAGGTTTCGGTCAAACTGTCGCTGCCAAACGCTTGATATTTTTATTGTCCGCCGGATGGTCCACTGCCCGATATATCGCTCTCTAGTTTTGCATATCGTCCCGAGGGAGGAACTGCGTGAAATTGAGGACAGCGGAGCCGAGGATCTGCCCGATGCAGGTCGCACATGCTGTCGGATTAAATCGCGAAGCCGACGTTCGTTTCGACCTAACCGTTGTTCGTTAAATGGCCGATTAAAAACTTTCATGGATAAATTTACATGGGGAATTATTTTAAGATCGGTCGGTAGAACTTGCGCGGCTCGCTGAGGTTCGGGGCAGTAACGAATTCGCAAGCTCGCCCGTGACTATCCTCCACTGCTAAAGAATTCAAATAAGAATGGTTGCGGATAGTCGTATAATTTCAGAATCGACGGTCATTTGAATAGACTATCTGGCCGGTGGAATATCCCGGGAGTGAGCAGGTATTGGAAGGATGCGGGTGGTAGCACGCGCGCTGATTTCGACCAAGTTAATCGCGCGGAAAACTGCATGTCGCCTGCCGTCGTCCGGCCGAATTTCCAGCATCGATGGAATTCCACATCGCCTTCTCTCCAATATTTCCCTTTTTTATTTCGCTTCTAGTACGCGCAATCGTTTCGCGTATTTTCGCATTCGAAGTCGACGAAAGAGCGTTATGCGACACTGTGTCTTTAGTATCTTACTTGGTATCCGTCGTACGTCCAAGAGGCCCACTTTAAGACGCATCGTTGCTCGTCAAATGGGAAGAACTCCACGTCGATGTCGCAGCTGCTTCGAAAAATTCCGTGACTCAACCACACCACCTCCCCCGTGTGACTGACGATCACGTTTGTATTGATGACTGCCGAACTGTACTGTGGATCTGCGCTATAAACAAAACAGAAGATTTTGGGTAATATCGGGGAGAAGAAATCAACCCGAGACTGTCGCGGCCGATCAATATTCATACAAGGAGCGAAACATCCTTTTCATCTTCTTCATACTCTAAAAGTTAGCCACAGTTTCGACTTTTTGTTTCTAAAATAAAATGAAAAATCCTCGCTTACTTGTTGTACAGAATGGTGTCCGGCCTCCACACGCGGTTGTAGGGAACGCGGATCACTCGGATTCCAGCGAACTCCGAGGCATTCCATTTCAGATGATGGTCCGTCCAGACCTGCGTGACCCAACAGTTAGTCGTCAGTATCTGGTTCTTCTCGTCCTGCAATCAAAATCAAAATCAACCACCGTTTTAAGCCGAAGCCACTTTGCGCGTTAATTTTCATTCGAGAGCAAAGTAGTTGTCTCAAAGGAGCAGTACAGAGCCGCGTCCTGATAAAGAAGCGAGTTCATTATCGAGCATCCTGGAAAAACGAAGAGAAGGTAGCTGTTAGTTGGCTGCTATGAAAATACGTCGGATGAAAGATGATTCTCGTTAGGAATACACGAGATAAATCTTTGAAAGTTTCCCATCGGGCTTACACGCTCTACTGGCAATTTGTCTTACGTACTTCCGGTTAGCCGCGTGGTGCACTCCTCCCGAGAGGATTTCGCTTCGTTCGAGTTACGACCCGTCAACGTGACAGTCATCGCATTACCGAAAAGAAATGTATCGCAACGAATATAAATCGATGCCTTCCGCGTTAAATACTGCCATATCGCGGCATGCCGATATTTCCTGCCCGAGTGGAAGTAAATACAGGTACAAGCAGGCTTGACCTGGATTTCAAGCTTCTCCAACTCATAGAAAGAACGTAACGAGATTCGTACGAGCTGGTAGTAGTTGACTGTTTTGTACGCCTCCGTACGATTTTCAGATTATTTCAATTTTCCCGTGGCCTCGCGATATTTTCCTACCGTCAAAGACGCGCGCGTTCGCTCCCGTTAATGCTCCTTTCTAAAGAGACTTAAATCTCAGCAAGTTTTATTTCTGGAGCGATGCGAAACGCTTTGGAAGCACACCATTCGTCATTCGGTCAAAGAGCGTTTCAATTCTGTTGCAGAGTTCCGGGAAAGGAAATTGTCGAAATTCAAAATCTGGCTACCCGCTACTCACCACGTCGATTATGTGATGGAGGGAGAGCCCAAAGACGACAGCCAGGGGCTGAGAAGAATTTTTGGCTGGTCGCACACCGGCGTCATATCCATCGAGGAGATACTTCGTCAGTCTGTATTCGTGTTCATCTCCCAGACCTAAAACACAAGTCTGAACGCTGCATTTCTTTCTTTCCCTCCACCCCTTTCTAATTTCCGATCTGATTCCTTTCGTTACATCAAGGGTATCCATTATAGTGTTTCCGATCTGTACACGGAAGCGTTCAGCCCATTCAACTGGCCATTGTGTCTCGAAACGCGGAGAAGCCTTTTCCTAGTTCAGCCACTCTTCCTTCCATTCCATCTTTTCTCAAAGCTCGCCAGGCGTTGCCTTCAAACTCCAATTAGATAAAGGATCTTTTCGGTGAGAGACAATACTACCGGCCGAGAGAATGGCCCCGACCGTGGACGCGTTTGTCTAATGAAAACGTGAAAGGTTCACGGAAAATTACAGGAAACCTTTGGTCCCCCAAAACCATCTAATCAAAAGTTCCTAAATTTCCAAAAGAGAAACTTTCCAAATTAGATTTGTCTTTTGGATCTAGAAGATTGCAAATTTAAAAAAGCCTCAGTTCCGAACGAGATCCCTTAGACTCTTATAGTGTTCAGTGTTTGAAGTGTAAGGTCCCACAAGTCTCACGGTTCAAAGAATTTTCTCTCCAACCCTTTTAATTCCGATCGTTAAATTTACGTCATCGTTGCGGTACAGCGGCTCAATTCCATATGTGTCAGCGTTTTACATTGCTGGATCGTTTAAGAAACCGCCTTTGAATTTTTTCAAAGCTCCTAATAATACACAAGTATCTGGAGAAGAAAGAATTAGTCTGTAGCAACCTAGTACTTTAC